>NC_134371.1:12597500-13945000 GCF_035582795.1 Mycteria americana
GGCTTTATCTTCATATTAAGGTTTGTTTGGTTTGGTGTTTTTGTTCTGTTTTGTTTTTTTTAATAAGCACATTGATACTCTTAAAAGTATATTTCTGGTAGTATAAATAAACCTTCAGGTAAACAGTAACAGATTGTAAAAAGAATGTTTTTGAATAGAAAACTAGCCTCCTTCTTACTCTACATGGAGAGAGAATAAATCTCTCGCTCAAGACCATTTGCTAACATTCACTGTGTCCATTAGCCAAGAGAAAGAAGGATGTAATACTTCAGGAAGATTTTAAATAGCTGCTGAGCATTTGGACACTAACAAAATAAACCAAAATCTTCCATCTCTTATTTCAAATTACAAGTTAATGCTTTTCCCCCCCTCACGGAAATGAAAAAACCAGCAAGGATAAAAATTGTGAGCAAGTATCTTAAAAACAAAAAAATAAGAAAAATAAGTTGATCATAGTAAGAAATTTGCAGTTAAATATTGTCTCATGATAAATAATATGACAGTACCTTTAAACTGAAAATTCAATTCAAGAAGCTGATTTTAAAAAAATGTGTTTTCAAGGAGAACAGGAATTACAAGACGGATTGAACAGTACCAGTGGGTGGGGGGGTAGTATTCTTCAGGAAAATTTCCTTCACCATGCTCAGAATGAAAAGCTTGCATTTAATCACCAGTGAAGGGTATCAACAGTGAAGCTTCTAGGCATTCCTGCCTACACTATAACTTTTAACGGTAATCATAACAATCTTCTGACACACAGGCATCCCTGAATGATGGGATAGGATTTGCACAGCAGCAGAACAGAGCCATGCAATATATAATACTTGAATATTTTGCAACACATTACAGCTCAAATGATCAATCTGCTGTTTGAGCATAGATGGGTTCCAAAGGTATCTTTTTACTCTGCTAAGCACGAATCTACCCACCCCTTGGCAAGCCAGCAGAATAAAAGGAAGTAGCAGATATTTTATGGCTCATAACCACATTCAGTCGTGGCCCTCTACAAAAACATTTATTCCATAGCTGAGCTTGGAGTCAATGCAATGACAAGCACCTAACTGTCCTGCTATTACTGTGCTCAATGACTCTCTTACTCCTAGAGAACAGCATGTATGACGCCAACTCAAAGACCAGTAAAAGCCTTAGGCTATGACTGAACTAAGAGGTAATATACATATGGCCATAGTAATAATGAATTAAGCAGGTTTAAAGTACTACTTGCACCCTAAAATTAATGTTCTCCTCGGATTTGAAAGGAATTTTCTACCAAACGTTAAGATACCGATTATTCCTCTTTTTATTGTACTAACATCTTGGATGAGAAGACTGGAGTTGGCAATGAGAGAGGCATTTGAGACAGAGGGCAAGATTAACAAGGAAAGAATAAAAGGTTAAGACATGGAAGGTGAGCTGAAGGAGATGGAAAAAAAAGAAATTGTGCAGAAGAGACAGAACTGAGATACCATTTCGCTGGGGATATTGCTGGGGACAGAGGAATCCCAGCCTGCTAGATCACAATCCCCTCTGGTACTAAGTACAGAACCCAAGACCTGCACATCCCATCACTCCTCTGCTCTCAAATATCTATACAACTCAGAGGCAGAGCATCCCACTCTACAAACAGGTCCCAGAGAATGACAACCTAGTGCTATCTTATTGGCTCAGGTAAGAGAGACCTGATGGATGTAAAGGTTTGAACTGTGCTGATGAGTCACATGGATACCAGCATGATTCCACATGACTGAATCTAGAAATTCAGACTGAATCTCTGACTGGAATTCAGCATTAGAAAAGTAACCTGAAAAAGGCACTGATATTTTGTACAGAGAAAACTCAATTAAAAACTTACGTAAGACTGCAAAATCAAGCACACAGATAGTATAGTCTATAATCAAAGATGCTCACGTAAATTTAATTGCTCATTTCCTGTGCATATCTACTGCCCACAGGTCTTTAATTAACAACCACATACTACTTTGTGTTCCTCTTCAAGATTTTTCTATTCAAGTACATTTCTTCAAACAAGATGAAATTAGTGTAGGGACTGATCACCCTAACTGTCTTATGCAAGAGACTGATATTGAAAAACCATTAGGGAACAAAGCAGGGAATTACAGAAAGAAAAAGAGATGGCTAACCTGAAAGCTGGTGAATGCTGTTTTGGAAAAATGGATTGCATCCTGTCAGTGCCGAATATTTCCTTCATAATACTAAGCAAATCTTCTAAACCAATTCTTCCAAAGGTAGTAATTAATCACATATTTCCATTTTTCTAGATGTTGAGCTTGATTTCCAGTACTCCTGAGGAGTCACCAAGGCATATGAAGTTAATAAGAACTGCATTAAAAAAAACCCCTAACCTGTAATAGCTGGGTTGCCTAAAAGTTCAGGCACTACGTGTTTTGAATTTGGTACCCCAAATCAGCAAATGCTTTCAAACTTGGTACAATCCCAAGCTTCATATATGTAAAATGCAGTAACATCACCTTGCCTCACTTCACGAAGATTACACAAAAACCAGTGTTTGAAACCTTTTCAATAGTATGGAGCACTACCCAAAAGCCCAAGGCAACAATACATTTCTGTATTCAGAGCTAAGTTTCAACAATAAGCAGAATAAAGAGACTAAAATTCACATGGGTCATTGAACAATGGGGAAAAAAAAATGAATAGATGCTCGCTAATCCTACTGCCCTCTGCACAGAGCAGACTATGGTTAAAAACCATATGTTCCAGCAGCCAACACCTAGGCTGCACAGCAAGTGGGATTTTTTAGGCATATCCTCATTTTGGAGTGCTTGAACTACATTTGGAGAAGACTATGAATGTAAATACTTTCAAATCAATAACATTACCAGCTAGAAAAGAACAAAGACCCTGCTCACTCTAAGGAGACTTCTGGGCTCTGTCAGTAAAAGCAGTTTGTAGGTGGAATCGTAAGTGAGGCTGAAGTAAAGGACTATTGGGACAGTTTTGGGGACTTCAAAGTGAAAAATAAAGCCCTATTCCTGCATATATACAGAAGTACTAACTTATGCAAAACAATATAAAGAAAAGACCACAATGTATTACCCTTTGCATCTTCTCTAAATATCTATAATTCAGAGAACTAAGCAATATTTTAACTCAAATGCACTGATAAAGTCTAACCGCCAAGACACTTTTTAATGTGAATGGGTTTTCACCCTTCCACTTTGAAGAGGGGGACATAGCAGATGAAGAAGAAAGCACACTGCATAGCCCATGACTTCAGCTAAATACACAACTGCAATTCATTCAAGCTGTTTGGCTAACATCGGAAACCATGACATCCAAGCCTGATTAGTTATTATAGAGAGAAGAACCCTTGAATTGAGTTATAGCCTTTTCGTTAGCTACCATGTAATTGTATTTTTAACACATGCTGTATAATTTGCAGTGTTTGTTGTAACTAATTTTTTACTGCTGGTTCTTCTACTGAAGAAACTAATTATGTCTACCGCAGTCTAAAGCTAAACCTAAACCATCAGTTTAAAATTACTTGCATAAAGTAACGTATTTTGCCAAATGAAAGCATGAGATCCAAATCTGTCAGCAGTAACGTTTCACTGAATGCAATTCAGCTCTATGAGCTATGCTCTAATAGAAAAAATTCCCAGGCCCACTGACTCAAAGGCTAGCACATTGCTTTACAAAAACATAATTAGCAAATTTACAACAAGCCAGTGATAAAAGGTTACAAAATAGAGTTAAGGTGCGATTTCACAATTGATGCAAGTCAAGTTGAGCTTATGTACCTGCCAAAACAGGCCCTCTCATTCTCATCACCCCATACAGTCTTTCCACCCTTTCCGTTTGCTGACACACACACATGAAAACGTAGCGAGCTGTCCAAGGATTTGATCCAACTAGTTACTGCCTGAGTTTTCAGCCAGATAAGTACAAAACAGCTTGCTGGAAGGCAACACGATTGCTGGTGTTGACTGTGCAGCAGGAGATGAAGACAGAACTTCCCCTTTTGGCATCAGCATAGAACTTGGATCACATTAGGCTGTGTATTTACAACTGACTTCAGGGAGTACTTAAACAATATAAAATTGCTACCTCCAAGCACAGGTACAGCCACAGGAGAAGACGGCTGGAAACACCACAAGAGAAACAAAGATATTTCCCTTTTTCCTAACCTAATTTGTCCTTCATGTGACTGCAGGACTCAATATATTCACCTATCAATCCCTCTCCTCTTTACTTTTTATGTAGTTACAGTTAACTCCAAAAATATAACTAAGACTGTGTATGCAGACAAGATAGTATTAAAAAAAAAAGTCTGATCATGATGGAGGCAGGGAAGTGGCAGAATACTAGGGAAGTTAACTAGAAACACATGCAATCCTGAATACCACTCAGAAGGCTTTACTGGTAGTAAAAGTTTGATTGTGGGACTTTTTTTTGTTTTAAAAGATCAACTTGCTAAACAAAGGCATTCAGAATGTCACGTATCATTTTTATTGCAAGAAGGCTTAGAAACTACAAGCTCAGACTCCACTTTCCAGTTGCTATAAAACATTAGGCAAAAAGACTGCCTGTGCGCCAAGAACCTTTGAGCATGACTGCAGGCCTCAGCTCTCCATCAAAACCCAACACAACCCATTCAACAAAACCAAACTATAAACTATGACAGTCAACTGCTCTCCACATTTTGAGGGTAACAAAAAAAAGCAAGAGAACTGCCCTCAACTTACCAAAGCACCACTCTGGGATAATTCCATTAGCCTAGACTAAGAATTGTCAGTATTTATGCACAGAACACACGAGATCCAGACTTTCTAGTAACAGAAACATAACAAGAAAGAAAACAAGAGGGAGCGATAGTCAAATTATAAAGGGACTGACACAAGTAGGAGGTAAGACGAAAAAATGGAACAAGCTACTGTCTGAAGTTTGGGGAATGATTGTCATCCTCCCTCCTTCTTGCCCCTACAGCTACTAGAACCTCTGGACTGTGTATTTCTGTTTGGGTTTTGATAAGGGTAGGGCAAATATACAAATCTGAGCACAAGACTCTGAACTACCCTAATGAAATGTTAGATTTTGATTTTTAATACTGAAATTTTAGATAATCTAAGTACCAACACTGCAAACTCTTCTGACAAATAGCCTGCAACTTGAACAAAGAACAACCCCATTTCCTTCCAAGTTATCTTAAAGGTCATAACAAAATTACATTCAAGATACAGTAACCCAAAGAGGTTCTTTTTCAAACAATTATTTAATTTTAGGATGGTTTGGATTCTGCTGTTGTGGCTTTAAGAACAAATGTTTGGGAAACATGGCTACTGCTGTATGAGCCATACTGTACTTCTCAAGCTGTTTTACATTTCATCAGGTAGTATCAACCAGATTGCTGGCAGGAAAGAAAAATACCAGTGAGACCTCTTACTGCAGAATACTCATATAGTCATTGTAATCCTTCTAAATGCGTGCAAACACTTAGGATATAGAAATTTTATTGACACTATGGTCAGATTTTACCGTTTCTATGGAGAGCTGCTAAGAACAAAACTATAGAGATACCTTATGGGCAAAGTCATTCAAAAGGTAGTGGCAGACAACTTTTTTCTTCCTTTTCAGTCTTGCTATCCTTGTTCACTATTAATATATTCCAGAAACAAGACATAGTACTCTGCATGTAATTACCTTACTGGTTGATTTTCATACAACAGCCATTTTTTTAATTGCATAAACCCACATATTCCCATCTTCTCCTTTAAAAATGGAGACAGTGAGTGGTTTAGGTAATTAGAGCTGTCATGGAGGGTTTGACAAATAACTTTTCTGCTCAATGTATGCTTTAGGCCACTGGGAAAGCTGTCAAATAATGACATCAGAGCCTACATTAACACTGGCAAAATGCAACTGTGCTTCCTTTCATATTTAACTCAGCTGGTTTATAGCCCTTCCTTTTATTCCCTGGTTGAGAAGACAAGTGGAATGAGCAAATGGGTTGTAATTCAACCCAGATAAAATGGGAACAGATAATGCAGGTTCAATGAAAGAGTAGTAAAGAAAAAGAGAAGCACATCCTTGCTTTGTTAATGAAGAAGATGGCTCATTCTTTATCATCAATAAGCTTTGTAAGCTTGAGTCACATCCTAAAATTCCAATTAAGTTAAAAGGGATGAGCGTAAAGAACAGCTGCTTTCCCCTCTTTCAGTATATGAGTTATTACACTGCATTTCTTGTACATGAGCCATCCCACATGTACAAGAACATTAGATGGACTACTGCATCATGCACTGTGGGGAGCTACCTTCCCACTAATCCATTCCAAAGCTCTCAAGCATAGATTGGCCCATCTTCAATTTGATTTTATATTACGTGATCTTAATTCCAGTCAAAGTGCAAAACGACTGGAAACTCACTATTACTTCAATGCCTGAAGTTACCTGCTCAGTTCTGAGAACAACCTTGAGCACTGATCTTGCTTTAAAAAGCCTTCTGTGGGTCTTCACCATCTGGAAGAGAGCAGTGCTCTCACATTACTAGTGAAAAGTTTAGTGACTGAGGCAAATGATTAATGAGGAACTTAAATTTTCCACTGATGCCTAACAGAAATATTATATTAACTTCCAGAATAAAATTGCAGCAAACCTGATCTGATCATATGGTTTAGTTTTAGGTAGTCCTGTGAGGAGCAGGGAGTTGGACTCGATGATCCTTATGGGTCCCTTCCAACTTGAGATATTCTATGATACTATGATCTGTTTACCAAATATTTTTCCAAAGTTAAGTTACACCTGCCAGAAACTCAGCTCTGATGTTTGTTTAGTGAGTGGTTAAGAATGGTATCTAGAAGCTATTACAGCTTGAGCACCAGGGTTAGTATTACTGTCAACTCTGAACTCAAAAAAGATCCAAGGAAATGTGATCTTCCCATTGATTTAACGTTTGAAAACATACCTTATGGCTGACATCTACTTAAAGAGATTCTCCCCTCACCCATCATCAACCTCAAAATCTGCACAGAGCACCCAACTAAACTTGATCAAGCACCTAATCTCTAACGCCCTGTTCCTACTGACCCGCTTTGCTGGTTCACTTGCATTAACAACAGCTTCCAGGCAAGGTGAGTGATTCTGTTAAGGCTTAAGGCTATGCTAGATGCTGGTCTTCTAGCAGTGTAGTTACATTAATGAGGGATGTGATTCATTCCCACCTCTTTAGCATCGATGCAGTTACAGTGACATGAAATTACTTTTGTTACTACAAGAATGGGAATGAGCTATATCAGTATAACATGATCCACACTAGAGAGGTGTCTATTCTGGCACATAAAAAGGAGTAAGATTTGCATATACATTGTTTTGTCTTCAGTTTTATAGTTTGGGAGTAATTCCAATGACTTTCATGAAACTCCACACACACATGCCCCACCTGATGTGCTTTGAGTCTTTGTGGCACAGCATGCAGGAAGGCACTTGGAGTCTACAGTCTAGGGGGTTATTTAAAGTGTTTATTTTAAGTGTTTATAACACCTAACACGCATATAAATAATACCATATTAGTTGTGGCTACTTCCATACAAAACAATTGGAAGTTACACAAGAAAGAAATTGATGTGGGGAAAGAAGTGGATTAAATTTGTAGCTGAACACTCAACTGAAAGCTGGGGGTCAGAAACACTTGCATGGATTTTTCTCCACTGCCCAGCCTTATTCAAAACAAAAAAGTCATAGAACAGACCACGCTAAAAAAAAGGCACAAGATGAAGTTATTCACAGCAGCCTTCAAAACAGAGCATTTAAACAGAATGTGTCCCCCCAATAAGCTTTGCTTCTTGCAACTTAAGAACAGTTCTAGCTTTTTTCTCAGGTTCATTGTGATGATAAATGCACAAAAGTGTATGGTATGCACTGCCGCTTATTAGCATTTAATGCTTCTTGAACAACTACAATGCAAATATTCATCACAATAGATGGGAAACTTGGTGGAAACAAGAATTCCCACAAATTGTTTAAGAGTACAGTAAATGAATAGTATTATAAACAAAAAGCCCAAATCCCTCACAAACACATATGTTGCATTTGCTTACAGATTAGCCCACTACACATTCATTGTGCAACTGCATTTGTAGAAAACCTTTTGAACAAAAAGAATTTTATACCCTAACAAGAAGTGTTTTCTATTTATAGATGTGTTCAAGTCAAACAAACCACATCTGTCTCAAGGTTTGGTTGGGTGGTGTTTTTCTTTTTTTTGTATTAGTGACAGATTTTTGCATAAATAGGATGTTACAGGACAGAGTATGAAGTCAGACAATTTTAAAGGAGGCTCCATTTTTAATTACTTAACTGACAGTGTACCAACACACTAGCAAACATGGTACCTTTCAAAAAGCGATGTTTGGAGTTTGCTTCTAAGACAGTTTATTTCTAAGCTACAACTCAACACAAAACATGAGAAAATCTAAATGACTGCATAGGAAGCAAGCAAAGCTACAAACAAATGGCATACTGACACCTTTTACAACTACTTTTACTTCACTTATACAACTAGACAGTCAAAACAAACTAAATTTGCTCTATGTAATGCATTAAGGAAATTTCTACATCCTGCACAAAATCTCATCATTTCCCAAGTCTCATCTCTCTATTCAATACAGTAATATGTAAACATACTCTGCAAATGTGTTTTTGCTTATGATCAAGGTGCTTACAGGGAAAGTGTACATTTTTAGTCTACTCCTATGAATATACTTGAAGACCAGAGGGAAAAAACAGCCCTATTACTTACTGCACCTTGTAAAGCATCTCTTAAAAATTCTTAATATTTTTATCCATATAATACAGGAAAAAAAAAAGAAAAGGGACATGATTGTGTTCACAGTACCTCTCATATCTTGCTTATAGCTGTCAGAAATGGCAATAATAGAAGCATAAGAGCACAAGAAACATTTGTCTTTAGCATATGCACACCTGACAACCCTTCTTGGAAAGTTGGTTTCCCCTGTCAACAGCACAAGATGAGAGATGGCGAGGGTGCGTATATATGTGTGTATATACACACACACTCACATATATGTACATCAGAACAAGAACATGCCTGGCTAAAACTGCATCAGTGAGCAGCAGTACTGAGAAAAGCCTCTTTTCTCTAGGCTGTTTCTAACTCTTTTAGAAACAGCCTGTAACAAGGGAAACACCTCTAGAGTGGAGATGACAAAGAAAAAAACCCAACAAATCGAGAGATCTCCTCGGCCAGACCCACGACGGGCAGAGGAAGGAGGAGTACCCTGCAACAGCTCCTCCATCCTGCCTCTCAGCCGAGGAGAGGAAGGGCGGAGAGCGAAGGGAGGAGGCGAAAGCGTGAGGGAGAAACGGCCCAAGAGGAGAAATATGCCAAGCATCGCCTCCGGTGAGAAGAAATCCCCCTCTACACACATACACTCTTCAAGAGAAATGGGGGGACCCCTCAAACATCCACTGAGGAAATTTCTCCTCCTCATGTATCCAGCTTCAATTTACTGAAGAGACAGCAAACTGATCACCTCAGCCTCACTCTTTGCGGGGGGCTGGCTGTCCTCCCCCCCCGCAACGCCCCCCCCAAACCCTCTCTGGGTGGAGCGTTGCGGGGGGGGGAGGACAGCCAGCCCCCCCAAAGCCTCTCTGATGGGGAGCTGCCAGGCCCCGCCACACCGGCTACCCCCTGCCCTGAGGCGCTTGCGAGAGCAGGGTAAGGCGTCCCCCCCCCCCCCAACGCCGCGTCCCTCACCGGCCTGGGTGGTGTCGCTGAGGTCGTGGTTGGCGGCGCTGGCCCGCGGGTAGTCACGGAGCTTCCTGCCGCTCAAACTGAGGGTACCGCTGGCCGCCGCTTCTTCTAAGGCTCGGTCCAAGGAGCGGCTCCACGAACCCGGGCCTGAGGGACCGGGTGGCGGAGGACAAGCCGCCGCGTTCCCCGCCGGCATCACGGCAGAACCGCCCTCCGGCGCCGTCAGCACCGCGGCCGCCATTTCCCCCCCGCCGCCGCCCGCCGCCGCCGCCGCTCCGGCTTCGCGCGCCACTGCGCAGGCGCGGGGAAGACCAATGGCCGGCAGGGCGGGCGCAGGCGCCAGCCTTGACGGGGGCGGAATGCGCATGCGCAGCCTCCCGCTTGTGGATACAGGGACGGCGCGAACCAAAAACCCCGAAACATCCTCTTTTCGGGTCTGATTTTTCCACTCGCCTGAGGTAACCTGGCGTGCAAGGGCGCCCGCCTCCCCTTGACAACGGCTGTAGTGCCCATACACCTTCAGAAAAATGCTAGTTTACCCGCCTGGGTGGGATGCCACACCAGCTGCTTTTGGGCAAGAACTTTGGCTTTTGGGCAAGAACTGCTCACCACTGCTGCTGCATCGTCAGAACCCATTCCAGCAGCAAATAAAGGAGATAACGCACATATCTGAACTAGATGGGAGAAGTACCAACTGCTTCATGCTTTTTTCCTTGATGTCATCAATCCTTAAAAGGTCGCGCTCTTTGCAACGTCCAAATAAATGCCGGTCTTGCTCAGGGAAAGCACAGCTCAGCTGCTCACGCTGGAACTGTTGCGTGTCTGAACACTGCCCGAAGCTGGCAACCGTACAGACCTGAGCTGGTAACAAAGAACAAAGACGGCAGATAGTCCGGTGCCAAGGCACTCGCCATACTCAACACCTTCTCAAATATATTTACAGGCAGTATTTTTTTCCTGCACCACCAATTAATAGCAGCGGTTCCACAGCTTATGCAAGCCTCCTGCCAGCATCGCACTGGAAAACACGACCGCAGTCGTTTATCAGGGTGTTCACGCTGATCCTGTAATACAAGGTTTAGATTACAGCGACTTCTCGCTAGCAAGACATGTCACAGCAACATGAAAACCAGTGCTTGGGCTGACAGATTAAGGGATCGGGTACTATAATCACACCAAACCACTAAATTAGACGGTGCTACTGAAAAATACATTAATAGCTGACGCATTTAAATGCAAGTGAGCTTATACAGCACCACTCCAAGAAGTGCTTAATTTTCAGGGTATTAAGCTGGGCAATGAATGCAAGCCCTCTTTAAATTAGGCTGCTTTCTGGTATATTCTTCAGAGCATTTAATAAGAATTTAATCATTAAGAACCCCTTAAAGGATATCAGAAAATTCACATAACCAATACATTGCCCAGGTGGTTATAACAGGAACAAGACAGTATGAAACCTGTAACTTTTTATTTAAAAAAAAAAATTAACAGCTTCAGAATAGATCAAATGTAATAACTTCTCCAAAAAATACCAAAAGGTACAGTGTAAAGCATCTTCTCATTAAATACAAACTAGCATTTTTTGATGCATTGCATCAATGTTTTGCATCCATGTTGATGCAAAAGAATTTTTTTTGTTGCATCCTGGCACATGGAAAATGTATACACTGAAACAGGATGACTGACAACATTTTATCTACTCAAATTCTAACAGTGGGACATTTAAAAAAAAAAATTCCTTCTAGTAATTAAGAAAAAAAACCTTAACACCATTACGTTTAGTTTGCTTCTGCTAAGGTATATTTTTCAGCATTAAAAATAAGGGTTTAAGTACTATATAGCATCAGGATGCACTCTGACTTTAAAACTGCTATACAAACAAAAGCCCTTCTACTGTCAAATGCTCTTCAACGTTGAAGTTCCCGGTAAATGCTAGTTAACTTGGAATTTGAGATAAAAATGCAAGGAAACCAACTCTGTAAGACGTCCAATGTAAATTCTTCAAGAACAATAAAAGGAATTAAACCCACTTCAAACACCATAAACACTTCTGGATGCAGCAACCCAATCATTCTTTTACCTGACTGTACCTAAATCTCATTGCTATAGAACAGTGTTAAATTCATCAGTTCCTGGTCTGGAAGCAATTCTGAACAGGTGCCTCAGTTTTAGGGATCATGTAAATTCAGATTGAGGATGCCCCAGTTGTTACCATCCTGCAGGTTCTGATGCACAAAGCTAAGCTTAAAGCAAGTGACTACATGCTCCTGCTTAATGCCTTACGCACGCTGGCAAACTGAGGGCTTTTGTCCAGCAACATTCCCCAGTTTCAGCCAATTTCAAGATGTCTGACCACTTCTGATCAGCTTCACATCTTACCTCTCTTTGGTATATACAAACAAGTGCCATTAGATTGCTTGCCTCTGGCTACTTGTAAGAGCCAGAGAAAACCCTCTGGGGCAAGGTATACAAGATGAGAATCCTGTGTCTCGGAGGGTAAGAACTCTACCATACCACTGACTTTCTTGTGAACTGTTGTATTTATTCCTATGAAATTATTCAAAAATGTGAAGTTATTGCATTAAGTTTGTGAAAAAAAAAAGACTTACAAAAAGAAATAGAAAGCAAAAGTTTAAGAAAAAATAGGAGACAGACATACTCCATTTACAGAGGAGGATGACGAACTTGAGCTATCTGTAATATAAATTACTCTCATACTGCCTGGGCAGTATTCCTCCAATATGATCTGGACCACTTTTAAGGATAAGAGTAGAATAGTCTCCATCCCAATTACATATTCTGGGTCTCAGCTAACAGCTTTATTTGTGAAAGTGAGGATGCAAAACATTTAGTTTTCAAGAAAGGAAAAAAACTGAACTTCAAAAGCACAAAGAAGTACAACCAATGCTCCCATGAAAAATGCCGCTACATCACTACCAAAGTATTCATGGACTGAGGCTCTGTGCCAAACGGCAGTCCAAAGGAAAGTTCATAGGCAGTCCCTAAAAAACCCTAAAATGGGGTTTGTAATGAAACACTTACACAATCTTTACCATAACAGAGGGGTCAAAGAACAGATACTGAGCACTCCTAGACAAAAACCCCCGACTTTTAAAATTTGTGTTTCTGGTTTGGTTGCAAGATTAACCAAAATCAGTTTGTCATCAGCTGGGCAACAGAATCTTTTCCAACCAGGTGATGGTTCCACTCCAGCGGAGCAGCTTCCCCACTTTCCCCCCCTCAGGGCATCATGTCTTTTACCATTCAAAGTAAAAGTAATAAGATAGATAGCTCTGCCACCATCCTAGCAAGAAGTCTGGAGAATTTCAGTGACGTATGCTGTATTCTTCTGCCCACTTTTATCTCAGTTTCTTAGGTAGGCGGGATCAGTGCTCAAGCCCATCTGTCAGGTTAGCCCACTGTTACAAAACGGCTTCCTTTGTGCTGAGAGAGCGCTGTTCTTTGTTCCTTCAGGATCCCAAAACGTTCGTTCAATGTCATCCCCGTCTGAAAAATAAAGTCATTTCACCACAAATGTAAAAGATGTTCATTTAATCAAAGTAGTGGAGACAAGAATATTTTTTTCCTCATTCTGCATCATCACTTGACTTCTTAATTGCCTCACTTCAATTAAAAAAAAAAAATTAATTTGATTTCATCGTTTCCCGCACCATTTAAAAATCAGATGGGACTATACATCAAGAGCTAGCATTTCTCAGAATTCATTAAGAACACATGGTACACAATTTCAAGACTGAAAGTCTACTCAAAATATCGTAAGTTAAACTGAGGACAGACAGACTGAAAAAGGGAACTTTCACTACACTCATTTCTCCACACAGATTCTATGCAACTTCAACAAATGCAGCATTTTAACCATGTTAATGCAGGTTGCTTTCCAGTCCATCCAGTTGAGGCAGCAGACTGGAGTCCAAAAGTTCAATTAATTTTACAATATAGTAGTAGACTATTTTTGACATACTGCTTATTCATGGAAGGAACAAATCCAGACCGATGCACTGATCCTATGTAGTTTTCTACAGCTGGCAGTAAGGAGCTGATTACAAGAACAGCATCTAACTCCGTCACCCTGTAAGAATTCCTTCAATGACAGCACTAAGATTCCTGCACTACCTCCCCTGTCTTCATGAAACTTGTGAAAAATTGCTCATCTTTCAAGCCTTTATGTCATCACATTTGATTTTTTTTTTTTCCTAGATGCATAGCAAAAGTTGCCTTATAAATTCAGCTGTCAGGGTTCCATGCAGGTTACACAACTGAAAGAAGCTCATCCCTGAATTACGCACACTTGCTGATTCAAGCACAGCAGAAACACCAGAAGGCTTTTAGAAATGTTCAACAATTTAAATCCCATTTAAAGCATGTGGGCACGCAAGACATGAACTAGAGGAACAGGAACAGTGAGTTTAGTTACTTGCTTGATGTTACATAGCAAGTTAGTGGAAGAACTGGAAGTGGAAACAAGAAGTAGTAACTAGTTCCCTCTTTCTGTCACTAGTGAGTCTAGGAAGAAAGTGCCTGGATCACTGGCTTTTATCTGTCCTCAAACTACTTCCACAGTTAAGGAAGGAAACTGCATTTACCTGTTTTCCAACACTATTAATATCAAACTGCAATGGAACCCCTTTGGGAATCTTCTTCTCTTCAGATTGGTCCCTCTTCATCAGAAATGGTGGCACAGGAGTACAAGTTAATCGTAATTTCTGGGAACTGTGAAAGAAGCATGTTACAAAGGACACAGTGAATATGTGTTTTATGCAATAAAGCCTTAATGCTGATAGAGGTATGGATTTTTCATCAAGCCATTTGATCAGGCTGCCTGAATAGCTGGAAGGCACAAATTCAAGAAGGTAAAAGTCAGGCAAACCATAAAAGGGTAGCATTTGTTATTGTTACCAGACAGCAAGTGTCCCGACAGGAAGCAATCTTATCTTTTATCTCTCGATCCTACTAACAAATGCATAATTTACAGTTAATTATTCCCATAAATACAAAAAATTAAAATTGGTACAGTATTCCTTACAGATAAAATGCTACTAATGAAAAAAGCTACTCGAGATTTTTAAAATAAAACACCTCATGAAACAACAGTACCATCAACTTCTGAAAGACAAATACAGCAATGTGTTCTTAAAGCACAACTCTAGCAGCATCTTTATGAATCACGGAGGAACTAATACCATCACTCATCAACTAGATGCTAATTCATTTTCCTTCAGAGAGGGGAGGAAAACAGCTGCAATACAGTCTGATTTGGAAGAGGCAGACAAGGTGGAAGTCTACCAGCCCACAACTCTTCAATTCCATAGACCACATCAAGCTCCTAACTGGGAGATGCCTTGAGAAATCCAGCTGTGATATTATTCAAACACAGCTAAGAAACACTCAGAAAGGGGCCAGATTTAAAAGTCTTCACAAGAAGCTGTAAACTTGAGGTCATCTGAAATAATATCTGCAAGAAACTCACTAAATGGATCAGAACAGTGATTTCAGCTATATTAAGAACATTTCAGAACTTTTTTGAAAACTCACATTGGGGTTATGATTGCTCCTGGGTTGTCAATGGATACAGTCAGAATCCCTCCACTCGTGGTAGAAGTTCGCCATCTAGTTCAAAAACACAGAAATCACTTACAAAACGTTGCAGAAATTTCAGTCAGAGTATCTTTAAATATGTGTCCAAAACACTGGCTAGTAAAGAATGTACAAGCTTTCAGAATGTAGGCCAGTATGAAGACCACATGCAGTCAAACATTCTACAAGGAGCTTGGCCATTGAGTCTTGTATCTTTTACATTATCTAAACCTATTCAGGTGAGCACTAGATCACATGCTGGCAAGGTGTGCAAGAACTACAGCACTGACCGAATCGTTCACTTTTTAGAAACATTGTTTCCTTGCCACAGATGGGGCCAAAACGGTCCTCACAGCAAATCAAAGAGGTGACAGACTGCAGGTCTGTGGCATACGCTATTTACTCAGCCTGTTGTGTTACCAACAAACAAGCTGCGAAGCACCTAGCAGGCACAGAATGATATGGGAAGAATACGTGGGGGGAGAGCTGAGTGTCTACCTTGTGATCTGCCTTGCTTATGTCCAAATTGCTTCATAGGCTTATATGTATATTAAATAAAACGGAAATTACATCAAGAGCTCAGGAGAACATTGACATTTGAGTTTTTCTTCCTGTCTATGCAGTATTCATGAGTGGTAGAGATTAGTCTGATCCTCTGAAGCTACCACCTTCCCCCTCATTTCTGCAAGCGTCTTATGCAAACAAACTCCTCCTGGTTAAATTAGAAGATAATTTAGGAAGTAACTGAGAACAGGGAGAGGATCACTGTCACTCAGTTGATATGCCTACAGGAGAAAAAAGCCCATTCAATTATCATAGCCAGGAAGTCAGAACCAAAACGAGAATCATACAAGTAACCAAAATGAAGTTTTCTAAATTAAATACTTACTGACGAGTTCTCTTTACTGTCTGATTATCAAGATCATCTGTTGACTGCACTTGGGCCTGCACCTGAAAACACATCAATACAGACACTGGATTTGAATACTGTTTCAGTTCCTGGAAATACAGCAGTTCAAGAATAGAAGTTCAAAGCTGTTTGTACACTCTGCACAAAACAGGGCTGTACTTTCAGAGGGACTTCTAAGATAACTATCCTATTACCGTTGTAAGACGTTGGAAAGACATTACTTTAAGAACACAAAATGATTTAAACAAAATTGTCAATGACAGTAACTTAACCAATAAAGAGATGGAAACATTTTTGAGGACTATGTTAGCAAACATACACTTTACCAAGATACACCAAAATGCTACCAGGCCAGAAACAAAAACCTGGCTAGTTCCTAATCTGATCAATGTTAACATATATAATATCCAGTATGCCACTAAGTCCCACTCCTGTTTTAAAGGACTTTGGTTTTGCTTTTCTTCCTCCTGATCCTGTCTGTAATTCCGTAATCCATGCAGATGGAAGACAGCAGCTACCTACAAGTCACAACGATGGCAGATGTAGAATGAAGGCACAAATGAGAAGAGAGACCACCGCTACCGTTCACTGCACACTCTCTACTCTCTTGATCTTACTCAAAATAACTAAAAAATCCTTAACTAAAATAATAACTTAGATAACTAAAATAAATAACCCCAAAATAACTAAAAAAAACCCAACCAAACAAAAAAAACCCCACACCTCCAAAAAAACATAATCAGATTCTAAAACATGTTTCTGGTCTATCCTTCACCCGAGGCAACTTTGAAAGCTGCACAGTGCTTTCTAACATTTACTTTTAAAAGGAAAAATGAATACCTTGCAACTACCCTCAAACACTCTGACAAGTTCCATGCCCCTCTGAACAGTCCAGCTACCCTGGAACAGGAAGCAAGACTCAATGGATTACAGTAACTGAAGAGGACAAGTATGTTTCCCTAGAACCACCCATGCCTATTTCCCAGTCCACCTCAAGTTTCTACTCAGATCTGATACTCAAAGTCAATTCATTAATATCAGTGTTATAGGTTAGCTTAGAACCTGTGGGCACAATTTTGCTGTTGTTTTCAGTAATTTTTATTACCTTCAGGCCCCTTCTAAACAGGAAAGTTGCTTGACGAGTGTCTTTTTGCTGATTTAGTTTGTTTCCAATTCTGGCAAAAGTGGACGGCATGTTATTCCTGTAATATTTAATAAAATATGGTTATCAAAGGCTCCACAGGTAACATCTTAGAGAGACCACTATGAAAGTCAGGAAACTACCAATACATCCCTAAGGACATCTGCAATGCTGCCTCTTTGAGGCTGAACATTTCAGTTGCAATAAGCTTCTCATCTACTAGGAACAAAACACATTATTCATAAATGGAGAAATCACTTCTGTTACATAGAAGCCTAGCACTCCTATGTCACAGGACAGCATGGTTATTAATTCTGCTTTTTACTTTGCTCAGTATCCTCCAGCACTTTAAGCACTGCTGATTAGGTGAAAAAAAGGAGCAGTCTTGATATGTATAAAGAAAGTTTGTTTACAGTTTCCACAATAGATTCACATCGTGAAAATTTTCATCATGGAAACCAGTTAAGATGCAGTTCATAACAGGCATGTTAATTCCAGCACAAGTAAAACATGCAATAGCTTCCATGAAACTGAAGATGGCACCAGCTTCCACAAAGGCATTTTATTTAGAAAGTTCACTAACCCATGGTTGTCACTTCAAAGCTACAAAAATCCACATGTTGGCTGTTTCCATATAGGCTGCCTATGATTTAAATATCAGGTGCTCACGAACAGAGGTACTTCCTGTGTGCTCTACACAGTAATAAATATCTGGCTTTGTTTCAAGACCATGTTGGTCCTATGCTCAGCTTCCAGATTTGGAGCACTTCGTACACACAACAGTCTTGACCGTATTACCACTGCCAGTACCTACCGTCTTCTCTTGGACTTAGTCCTGTCAAACAAGACTCACTATGGAAAGTTCTCAAGAAGAGTTTAGAAAGCAGACTTGGTATTTTACCTTCTGTTTAGCAAGGTAGGCCTCCTGAGGGCTGGAGCTTGTTTTCTCTGCATTTCAGATTGTCTCTGCAGGTTTGTTTTCTTTTTCAAAACTGGATAATTCCGCTGTGTATTCTTAAAAAACAGTAAATATATATAGCATATATGTATACTGTATACACACACTTTTCCTTCAATTTCCATTTACAAACTGCATCTGGAATACATTTGGCTTTGCCTACCTTTCACGGTCTAGTATAATTTGAAAATACCTTCTACACTTTCATGAATTCTATATTCCGTCATTACCAGGCAAACCCCCCCCAAAATAGCAGAGCGTAGCAGTTACTTTTTGATTACTGTATCTCCCTAAGCTGACAAAATGCATGCTCAACATGCCTTTAAAATTACTCTTCACAAATCCAAAAGCGGTCCCTGATCTACAACACTGAATGAGATGGAGCAGGCAACAATACACTGGAGGAGTGCAGAAGGGGGAACCTACTGATGGAGTTAAGTATTTTGCAAAAACTTCCATTTTTTGTAACAGGCACATGCTTAACACCTGCATTTCGGCTGAATCATTGGTTTGTAACAAAGTAATGCAAAGACAAGAAATCCTAATAAGTGAGCTTTTCCTGTAAAAATACCGTAACTACCTCCATACTTGCACAGCATATACTTCTGTACTTCAATTTTCATGACTTGCAACCCAATTAGGTGTTAAAAAACTTTCAAACCTAGTCATTAACCACCTCACTCAAATCAAACAAGAACTCAACTAATGCATCCCCAATTTAATAAAAGGTTGTACCAGTGTCTCCATGTTATATTTCAGTAGCACTGTTCTGAAGCCATTATGTTTCATTTTTTTAATCTGTTCTTACATGAACCACTGGAATTGCATTACCTTCTCGCTAAGTGGCTGTCTGTTCAGAGGACTAATTCCTTTGTGTGAACCCATTGCTTTCTTGGCTGCCAAGCCAGTTATAACTCCGTAAGAACGCTTCTTCCCTGCTATCTTCTTTCTGCGTCCCAAACGATTTTTACCATAACCTGCAACAAGCATGAAGAGTTCAACAATTCTTATTGAAAGAAAAAGCTTACTGCTTTAAGATACTATGCAGGCACCACAACTTATTTGGCTGCATGCTTCAAGCCTTACAGCAGAAGCTATCACTACACTTGAAGACAATTTGGTCATTCAGTTATTTTAGCAGGTCTGCCCCAAGCCCTAGCACAAGAATAATCAGCTTCTCATATAGATCACAGTTTTGCTCTACTTCATGGCATTCATTTCTGTTGAAAATTTGTTATTTGACATGTCTACAGGGACAACTTAAGAGTCATTCTGGCATAGAAAACTACCAAAATACTCTGAAATGGACCTTCATCAAGTGCTGAATAATACAAAACCAAACCAAACAAAAAAAACCAAACGACCAGCTCCCCACCCATTCAGCAAACTTTAAATTACCAGTTTAATTTAAAGAAAAGAACAGAAAAAAAAGCAACTACAAAGCTTATTTATTTAGATCAGTGGTTCCTAAGGCATGACTTAAGAAAAAAAGAATATAGCAATTGCCCACAAAACCATATTAAACAGCATATGAATTACATCACATTTAAAGTGTTTTCAATTAGAAGTCTGCATGGCAGTCTGGACGAAACGGAGAATTGAAAGCAGCCTTTGAATACAAAAGGCTTGTAAGTCTGAGGTCTGTAGTATAAACATCTGAAATCTCCAGTTACAAGGGTTTGGTTAACCCTGTATAGAGCCATTTTTTCACACTGTGAATACAGACCATGCTTCAGTTTTATCCCCAAGTACCATCCTCTTTAGAACCTCAGACTGCAAGACAAATTTAAGACTAAGGAGTCAGGTCTACAGCAACAGACACATCTAGCTTTGACAAATCTGACTTCATAGCATCAATAATAAACTTGTGCTTCTTCATGAGACAGGAGCCATTGCATGAGGCAAGGCATCGATCAGAACCCAGCTAAGAGAAATTTGCCATGGAGAAACTGCTGTGTACCCACATATTGTGGATGGTTAGCAAATGCTCTTCTTTTCAAATAGAAAAGCTGAGAAACAGGGTTACTTAGGCTGAAAGGGACCTCACGAGCTCTCTGGACCAACCTCTGCTCAAATAAATGGCAACCTCAAAGTCAGCTCAGGCTGCACTGGGTTTTGTGCAGTTGCATTCTGTGTATCACCAAGGACAACTTCTATTGAAATGAACAGTGTTCTTCTCTCTGTTTCTCCCCCCAAAAGCTGAAAAGAGTCCCAGCTCAAGTTCCTCGCTTCTTTCCAGAGAGTTTGGCAGCCACTTCCAAAACCACAAAGAGTCGAATGCTGTTGATCATTTGTGGTTTCTTAGCTGTCCACAAACAACAGAGGATTTGCTACTTATCAGAATAACTTCAATGGCAACGGAGCAGCAATAAACTATTGGTCATAAGCTACTAATAACTAGAATGCTCAGAAGAACTATTTAATGATACCTTCTGCTCAAAAAACAATATAAAAGAGGTTTGCTTTCAATGGGAGAAAGTGTGTGGAGCTGTACAAGAGGGAGCAGTTAAAGCTATTCACAACGTTTCGACATGTCATGAATGTGGAAATTTTGGGGGGGGGAAAAAAAAAAGTTTGCTTTTTCCTAGAACAAGGGCAGGCAAGGAGGGATGGTTCCAATAGAGAAAAGTAACTGCCAAGACAGTTGTATTTAGAGTTTTATATTCACAGCTCAAGTTCCTCCTAAAATTCTAAATTCTAATACTTGCTTCTTTTGAGCCCTTTGGATCATAAACAATTGCATTTGACAACTGCAGTCATAAATAGAAGCCTACATGTTTGATGATCTACAAATTAAATTCACTTACTCTTTCACCTACACAAATACTCTTACACTTGGGCTGACTGATGTAAGATATTTTCCTGCACTGTCACCAATTTACTAAAGATGCACGAGTTAAGTAACACTGCTATGTTGGCCTGTATAAAAAGCAAAACTCCTCTGAGCCCTGCACAACACGACATTCCACTGATCCCCAAAGACATTTGTGTCTAAGATGCTAACTATGAGCTGCTCCTACAACAAATATCAAGCAATGACGAAGATAAATGGGATCACTGTGAATACACCAGACAGATGTGTATTTGTTTTAAATGAATGCTACTAAACAAGAAACTGCATGTATTAACTTAAACACTTCATTAGCTTGGATTGAGGTGGTAAGCTTTCTGATTACACAGTATTTTCCCATATTTTGATAATCCAGTGCTAAAAAGGTACTTTTCAAAATTAAACAAGCAAAACCAGTCTACACTTCAAGCAGGTACTGGACTAAAACCTGGGAATCATTTTAGAATATGACTCCTGTTTATCAAAAAAACCCCTGACAGTTACTCAGGGAATCTACGGTAAAGCTGTTATTGTGCACTTTTCCTCTCTTTACTCCCTGCCTATATGATTTTTTTCCCACTTTTGTATTGCACTGTGAAAACATTGGCTTAAGAAGGTTGACATAGTGCTTCCTTTGCATCCCAAGATCTTAACAAGAAAAGCCGACTCGACACTCTGCACTATCCATTTATAAATCCCAGAGACCGCATTACAGTCTGCAGTAACAGCTATTTTGGAGAGGCCTACTAGGAGAATTCTACCTAGCAAATATAAATATGCTGGCTCTTTTGCACAAAGCTCTGAGCTGTGGCAAGGCCTCCACATTTCCTAATGTACAGGCTTTGGCATAAGTACTCTTTCTATCCATCTCTGAGAAGGGACAAAGTATCAACACAACTTCCAAAATTAAAATAAATTTTAAAAAACAGGAAGAAAGGCAATCCTTCCTTGAGTCAAACAGAGTCCATCAAGCACCTCAGCTCCTGTTGGCCAAACACATCAATGACTTTCTCACACTGAACGAGAAACAAAACCAAACGTAAACGGATCACAAAGAACTGAATTATAATCAAAACTGCATATGACACTATGTGAAAGAAACCTGAATTGACCATGTCAATTCATACATTTTCATTAGGTTACATTTCAGCTCAAAAAAAATATTGCACAATCCACATTATGTTTGACATACACACCTTTCTGCTGTGGGATTCCCCACTTGGAGCCTGGTGTCCTGAACTGTCGAGTTCGATTCTGCTGAAGCCCTCTTTTCATTTTGGGGGAATATTGTTTTCTCTCTTCTTTCTTGTTCAGTTTAATTATATCATCTGTAAGCAGAAAATAAAAAAGAAAGATTTGACACATTGCAGACATATTCTAGTTCTGAAGAAAAAACCCTAGCAGGTTGGACTCATGGGAAACAGACCAGTTAATCTTGCAAAGCCAGCACATACAAGCTAAGGTTCCAGAAATATCTCTATAAAATATCCAGTCCCTATTAGTCTTACAGTACTTCCTTTATAATATAATGCCCTCGCAAAAGAGAAGCAGTTGCATACATCCAGAACATCCAAAAGACCTGAAAGATCGTGGCATGCCGCCCAGCATGAAATTTGAAATTGAATGACTACATTAGTTTTTGTATACCGTTAAAGAGAAGGTAATCCCAGCACCAACAGACTTTGCAGATTCCAGACAAAATGTCACTTCTAGCCTTCGTTCTTTCATCCTAAATTACTTAAGAAAAATCACACAGAAAGAACTCAGCCTATCAGTAATCTTCATGTGTTCACTGAGGTTGAGATGATAGGAAAAAAGCAAGCAAGACTTCTCTCCCCAGGTATCTGCAATCCAAAGCAATCACCTTACCTGTTGTCCAGGGAAACAATGTTTAACAAATTATTAATCGGTTTAAGAATAAGTTTAAGCTAATAAACTGATGAAAAGTGAACAGCAGGTTTGTCAAGTGCAAATCGTGCCGCACCACTTTGATTTCCTTCACTGATCTGGTAGCTGGCTCAGGAGATAAGAGTAAAGCAACAGATGTGGATGCTTTTATTTGACTGTTGGCTTGTTTACAAAAACACCATAAAGGAAGATGTTAAATTATATTTATTGCATCTAGATCAGGAGAGCACAGCTGATAAAAACGTTATGTTTTAACGGGGAGCTACCACAAACATGTGGACATCCTTTTTTGAGTCTGAGAGAGATGGGAATGGGGTTACTGTGTTTAACAGAGTTCAAATGGACTCGGATGGGGTAGAACTGAGAAAACAGCACAAAAAAAATTAAGAAAAAACTCACAACATATTGTTATCCAATATTTTGTATCCTGCTGAAGCAAAGCTAAGAGAAAATCAGCTTACTTTGCTGCAAAAATGATAGATTTTTTTTCCCTGAATATTCAATCGGGATAAGGAATACTGGTACATGTCACTCAGGGTTTGATTCCTCTAGAACCTTCTTTACCAAAGGGATCATCCCTAGAGCGAGGATTCCCAAACTGTCCTTTTTATATGACAAAGAAAACCAAAGCCACTTCAAAATGGTATACAGCTCCAAAATAGCAGAAACGATCACTGCCAACAGCAGTACTCAATCAGGAGCATTATTTCAACTTAGCACCACTAATAAAGTGATGTTCAACAAAAACTGAAACTCCCAAAACTGTTAGAGCAGAATATGTAATTCTGCATAATGGCTGCTTCCATTCCTATGTACCAGCTATACAAAACCACCACATTCAGAGAGCACGGCTCCTTGCTTCACAGTTCATCTGCTCCATCTTAAATCCCATTTTTGCAAGTTAGCTGTTGCTGCACACAGGGTTACAAGTTTTTAAACAAAAGAACTTAAGTTTCAGCTATTCTCTTATTTGGGGAAATGAAGGATATCTGGGACTTCATGCATTTGTTAGCCGAGACACACTGAAGCGTTCTCCTATCTTGCCCGAGATCAGAGATGAAACCTACAGCTAGAATAGCAGAATAATCTGGGAACGTTATCGAGTTGGAAGCTTAGCTTCAGATGAGTTGCAGATAACACACTAGCAACAAAAACAGGTGTCCGGGTTTCGGTTTAATCTTTATTACTACATGAGAAAATATTCAACATTAAGATCTAGATCTTAAGATTTCCTAGATTAATGTTGTCCCAATTTTTTTGATATCACAACAAATGTGGGATCACATCTTATCTTTGTTTACACCAGACCACACAACTTTGACTTGGGGACAGCAGACGTGGATGACACTGTTCTCATGCAAGTTACCCTTGCAAAGAAACAAGTTAAGGGACACACCCACTCACAACAGCTTCTTAAACAAAACGTCACCATGACACCACGATACTCCTTTGCAATTCGCTATTAGTCAATGTCCAGGACATGTAGTCATGGGTAAGTGAAAGGTTAATTTGGTCAAGTCAGAAACATTAGAATATATGGAAATAGAACTAGCCACTCAGAATCAATAACTCCGTTAATCTTGGTAACATTGGAAACAAAGATTCAGTGTGCTATACTGTAAGTGAAAATAGATTTATATGAATGCTGTAATGCTACTCCACGTTCAGACAAACTCTAAACATCATTTCACAAATTATCTCCATTGCCAAAACACAGAACTCCACTGGATCATTTACAGACGAAAAAATTGTACAAATCCTCTTATTTTAAGGTGGTCCACAAAGGCCATGTCTACCATTAACATTCTAATTCAAATCGTGATTTCACTTTTTGAAGCAAGTCTCCTGATAGTACCTATCTACCATGCTCTGGTGGTGTCATGGAGCAGTCTTGGAGCATATCAAACCAATTTTTCTAGATAAAACTAAACTGGAAGATGCACTCCAGGAAAGCACCAAATGTGTCCCCAACTGTTAAGGGGACTTAGCACATAGGACCAGAACAGAACTACTCTAAGATACCTCTTTGAAATATATATAGTGTGGACATATGGTTCTCAGATACACTCGAGAGACACAGCCCTGCAGATCTGTAATAAGGCTGAGCAACTTCCTAACACACACAACCAATGGGAGGACAGGGGAGAAAGGGGTGGATTGTCACAGGAAACTACGTGGTAGAGACAACATCACGCTTGATCTGACTGGTAAAGTACTGCAGAGGAGTTACGAAGGAGACTTGCCATTACCAACTTCCAAACCTGGGAAGAAAAAAAGGCAAGGCCGGCTGAGCAGCAACCTAACCACCCCCGCCCCTGCAATTACGAGCCCTGGGACGCTCCCCCAGGGCCACCCAGCAAAGGGCCCGGTCACCGCGGTGCCAAACCGCACGCAGCGCCCCGGTTTTCGGCCTGCTCCGGACACACAGATGGAACAAAGGGGACTCACCCCGCTGAACCCGGCTCCTCCCTAGCTAGGGGCAGCGACCCCCCGGGCCCACACCTCTGGGAGCCCTGCTGCTCCCGAGGATACAGCCAGGCCTCGCCTTGCCTCCCCTCCCCACCACAACGGGCTCACAGGCCCCCGAAGCCTGCCTCGCATTCCGCCCCCCGCCGCGGTCTAGATGTGGTAGGGTCCTGTCCCCCCCCCCCGCCCAACTTGGCACAGGCCGCATCCCTACGCCCCCCGTTGGTTCCGACCGCGCCGGTGCCCGGCAAAGCCCTTTGGTTCGGTCCTCCCCCCCGGCCCTAGCGCTTGGTTCAGCCCGCGCCCCTCCAGTCTCTCCCCCACAGCGGCGGGCCCGAGGCGCTCTCCTCACCGAGGGACATGTCGATCTTCTCCAGGCTGTCGCTGCTGCCGTTCCGGGCCCCCGCCGCAGCCGAGGAGCCCGAAAGCGGCGCCGCAGCCCCGAACCCGCTCATGGCTGCCCGCAGGACCACCGCCGCCTCCCCTCACCGCCACAGCCGACGGCCAGCGGGCTGCACGCATGCGCAGGGTGCGGCCGCGCATGCACCGCAGCCCTCCCCCTCGGGGAGCTCACGCATGCGCAGTAACCTCTTTTGGCCCTGGAAGCAGGCGCCTGCGCCCAGGAGAGGAGCTGCCTCCCCCTCTTCCACCCTCCCGCTCGGGAACTGGTGCGTCGCCCCCTGCCGGCCGGGAGGAGCAGGTACAGCGGGGGGGGGTGTCCGGGGCGGGGGGTGACGGCGGCCTCGCCGGGGCGTCCCGGTCCTGTCCCCCCGCGTCGCCTTTGGAGCTGCCGTCCCCGGCGCTTGCACTGCCGCAGCCCAGCCCAGCGGCTGCCGGGGTGCCGCGGGCCGGACCCCTGCCGCCCGCTGCCCTCGGAGCCTGGGCCGGGGGGCGGCCTTGGGGTGCAGCGTGCGGTGGCAGCGCCGCGCCTGGGCCCAGGGCGGCCTCGGGCCCGGCGGGTGGCGATGGCGGGGCCCGTAGGTAACCGGCTGGGTGCGGGCGGCCGGGCCGTCTGGAGACCGCTTGCAGGAGAGCTTCTCCAAGGGCAGCCGACAGCGGATGTCCTTGGGAAGGGTGAGGGCCGCCCTGCCACGTCGGCGGGGCGACGGGGGCCTGGGGCCGGAGAGTGGCGGGCGATGCTGGGAATCAGGGCTGGTGGTGATGGGGGGTGTGTGTGTGTGTGCGCTGCGGCCGGGTTTTGGGGGACAGAGCAGTTGTGCTGCAGGGCGTGAAGTCATGGAGTCATGGGCTGGCCGGAGATGTTGCAGGGCAGGGGAAAGGGTGTTCAGCTGGGAAGCTGAACGCAAGATGACGTTGCCTGCCATCCCAGCGCAACTGAGAGAAATAACCTGTTCTGTGAACAGCCAAACCAACGCAGGCTAGTTTCTAATAGAATTATGCCCCCAAACGTCAAACACCAGGGTTCAAACCGGGTTCCTATTTCAAAATACCATGTCAGGCCTAAAATTACTACTTAAAAACAGAACAGTGTGACTACTGACGTTTTGTTTTCTTTGGGTTCTTTTCAGAGTTGTTATCTTCTGCAGCTTTTGGTCAGAATCACATGATTCAGAAACTCAGAAGAGAAATTAACAACTTGGTTTTTGAACAAGGAATCTAGTGAAGCCTTTTTTTCCCCCCTGTATATTTGCATTCTTTGGAGATGTGTGTATTGTTGGTGAGTCAACAGTACGCACATACCTCGTGGTCAGGTGGCTGCTGCTAAGTGAGTTGTAACAGGGCTGGGATCTACCTCTTTTCACTCAGTGGCACTTCCTTCATCCGGCACTCTCTTTATTAAATTTAAGGGATGGTAATTGTCTTTGAAATCTCTACGTCTTGCTCATAGTTGGTTGAAATTGGTCAGTAGGTTCCAGAGATAGTAAAGGAAGGAGCAGATGGGCAGACAACATGATTGCAGAGGCTGGACTTCCTTCAGAAACCAGGCGGTAATGCCAGAAGGAAATCCATATCGATTCCCCCTGTTTGCAGTGGTCACCTGGCATTACTGTGCACATCTCCCCGAGTGTCTTCCGGGAGCTGTGCTGAGGCTGCCGTTCAAAAGTTGACTTCCCTCGCCCTTGGCCTTCAGTGGGCTTTGCAACATGACCAAAGGAGAGCTTGTTTCAGGGTCTGACTGACTGCCTCCAGAGAGGGGGAGCTCCGTACCAAGACTACAGGGACTACGTTGTGAATGCCTTTGGGCGGGAATAAGTATTTCCATACGTGCAACCTTGCACACAACTCCTTGCAGTAGGAATGCTCCCACGTTTCGTTAACTGCCCACGTACTCCACGTGCTCATTTGCTAAAATAAATACTCTGTGGCAGATGCGATATCCTCAGTGCCCGATACACAGCTAACTCCTCGTGTGCGCAGTCCCTGGCACGGTGTGTCCCGGGAGGTGCCTGCACTGCAGTGTTCCGCAGGCCTCTCCCCTTAACTGCAGAACTGGGGGTCTTTTGAGGAGTATTATTGTGAAAAGCAAGAATGAGAGGAGAGAGCTGAGGCTTTCTGGCCTCTGCTCCATCCTGTACTGCAGACTGTTGACAAGGCCTTGGTCTCTCCATTTACACTCTTTATGCATCTCTTCCCTTTTAAAATAAGGCCAGTAACATGCTCCTGGATGTTCCTCTTGCTGCTTTCTACTGGCTAGCAGAGAATGGCTCAGTTAGTCATAGGACATCTTCAGCTAGTGAGAGATTTTCCCTCCAAGCAGGAGGAGCTGGTGACCAGGATGCTGGAGGCTGGGAGTTCTGCCCCATTTTCTTCTCTGTGTTCTCCCTGCGCAGCCTAAGTTCAGACATGGAGGCTTGGAGCCACATATTTGATAATTTATGCATTTTCCTCCAGATGACAAGTGGGACTTGAGGTTCTTAAAGTCAGGCTACATTTCTAAAGGGAAGATGCTATCGCCAGATGACCAATAAATATTAATAATAGAAGAGTCAAATAAAAGATTTTTTTTTTTTTTACTTTAAACCAAATTCCTGTGATGCTATAGCATGCAGCTCCATCTGGTCACTATGTCACACTGATAAACAAATGCTCTGTTTAGCCAAAACAAATACGCCCACTGCAAAGGTGGCAGATGCTGCCCGCCCTCGTGACAGGTGGAAATCAGACAAAATCCAGATTGTACCACATCCATGGGTTGCATTTATTATCCAGACAGGACACCAGCTGTCTGCTGCTCAGCACAACAGAAAACCAGGCAAAGATTCTGATCCTGAAGAGTATTTTTCTTCTGTGTTCAAAATGGCTGAAATGCCATGGGGATCATGGAGGCAACCATGCAAACATCAGCTCTTGGTTTTCTGTCCAGCTCTCAGGATTGTGTCAGCTTCTAGCCCCATGACAACGGTTCCACGTAGCATTGACTGTTATAAGAACTAGTACTTTAACTGTATAAACTACTGTACAGCTGCAGCCCTGCTGAGGTTGTTACCACTGTAAGAAGACAGTGTGTCTAAAGCATCCACAGGCTGTAGTAAGTTTTGGGGCTGGTTCTTTCCTGGGCCTTTCCTAGGCTCTTCCTGAGCACCAGTTGTCTTCTCACAAAAATGAGACTTCAGGGCTTGGCTGCCCAGTAACCCCTGTTATGTTACACTGTGGAGGAATTGCAGACTAGATGTTACCTGCTGAACATCCTGGCTGAAATTCAGGTGTTACAATTACAATTACCACACCCAAAGAATCAGGTACTAAATGCACTTGTAGATTTAAAGCCAGAGGGGGCTGTCTAGCCCAAGCTGTATGTCGTGGGCTGTGGAATATCACACCTGCACTGATCCCAGAAACGGGTGAGCCATTCAAGTGCATCTTCCAAAGGAGGTCTCTGCTTCCCCGGGGGGGTTGTTCCAAGGCACAGGCACTACTCCTGTTAAAAACAGCTTCTTATTCCTAATGTGAAATTGTCTGGCATCTACCAGTAACTTCCATTTCTGCCTTCTCTGTGAGGTTTAATGAGTAAAGAAATTGCATTGAGTTGACAACTGACTTTATGTCACCCAAATCTTCCCCAAACAGCAACCAGGTCTGTGAGATTCCAAATTCTGCTACCGGTATACAGGATACATAAAAGGATACATATATACTTTCATACATTTCAAATTGTTGACCTCTGTTGGCACTCCTCAAATTTTACACCGCAGGATTAATCTCCAGTTTAGTCTCAGTGCAGTCCCAGAAGCTAACACATCTGTGTGTGACTATACGCTCTGTGCGATCAGGCTTATTTTTGATGGAATGATTTTTTATATGCTCTCTAAATTGAAAATCCTTGAGTTTACTTAAGTGTCTATAAGTAATATATGCAAAAAAAACATAATGAAGCAGGGGAAAAGGAGAGATTTTTCTGAAGAAACTTTAAAAAATCACTGTAAAGCAACATCCAGGCTATTTCTGACTTGTGGAGCTAGAAGAATCTTGTAATTCCTGATTTAGGAGCTAGATTAGATCTGTCAGCTACATTTGCATGCTCCATTTCACCAGGTGTGATCATCTAACGATGATCACAATAGTCTTGATGACTTGATTTTCTCCAGTATTTTTACTGTGAGAGTTAACACATAGTCTGATGCCCTGATACCAAACATGCCGTGTACAGCCAGTGTTTTCAATGCACGTGGTCAGTGCAGTAGGCTCTATGCAAGAAAATTTCTGCCTGACTGACAACCATGCTGGAAGTTGTTCCACACTTGTACACCATTACTATGTATGGGGAGTCCTAGTCTCTTAATTAAGTGCCTTCTGAAAAACGTTTTGCTGTTGTTATTTTTGCCTTCTGAAAAACGTTTTGTTGTTGTTACTGCTTTAAGAATAGCAGCATAGAACCTGGCTCCCCCAAATGCTGCTGAAGTACCGTACCGGTAAAATAAGCCACACAGGAAGTCTCAGGTCAAGGGGTGTCGCTTCATGTATGCAGCATCAGCGAGCAGCATATACTTATCATTAAAAGTAACAGTTACAGAAGTTTCCACTGTGCAAACGACTACCTTTGGTTTCTGAGGCATCAGACAACTCCGGAGACATATCTGGGTTTTGTCTCCCATGATAATTTGTCGTTGACTGTTCTCAGTCTGATGGCAGCTGCATCACTTTTCCTTTTTCAAGTTTCATTTCACTGCTTTTTAGTGGAAAGCACATATAATTCTGCAATATTTTTCACATCCTCTTTACTGTAGGCAACAGAACAGAAACCCTCTTTCCGTTTGTCTCTGCTGGTATGTTTGGTGCATGAGCAGCCTCTCAGGGAAGACGTTTGGTTGATTTTTTTTCTTGCCATCACAATTTTATCACCTATCTGAAGCAGGATTTTGGTGAGCGGTTATCTCAGTTACTGATTATTGTGGTTTTACACTGTGGTGCAGCAAAACCCCAGTGCAAACACTTTACTCAGAGGGCTGACAGTAACCCGACTGGCAGCTCAACTTTTGCTGAGAACAGCGTATCGCTTTGGGGTCCTACAGCAGCCTCTACCAAAGACACACGCCTGTGTGTATGTACCTATAGGGGTGACGGTGGGCTGGAGGACGGCACAGCGGGGCCCGCCTGTCTCGCCCGCCTCGCTGCAGCGCCAGCAGCCGTGACTGACAGGAAACCTGAGGGCCCGTTGCTCCCTCCTCACCTAGTCACGCAGGGCGTTGACTCACGGGGCATTCGCCTTCTGAAGGCGGCAACAGGGCTGTCGCCGAGGACGCCAAGGGCAGCGTAGGGCTCGGGGGCGGGAAACCGAGGTGAACGGGCCGCCATTGCGGCCGGCCCCCGCCTCGGCGCGGCCGCGCGCAGGGCATGCCGGGAGCTGTAGTTCTCCGGCCGCGCGGAGGGTGCCGGGCAGCCGCGGTGCGCGCCGGGAGCTGTAGTTCCTGGCGGCGGCGGGGCGGGGCGGGCGCTCGCCCCCACGTGACGGTGGCGCGGCGGCGGCAGCGGGCGGTGGCGGCGGGGCCGCGCGCGCCCGGGATGGAGGTCGGGCCCCGCGAGGGGCGCGCGGAGAGCAGGTGGGGCCGCGCGTGGGGGCACGGCGTGACGCGCCAGGGTGCGCGGGGGGGGAGCCACACGCGTGGGCGGGAGGCCTGGCACGCCGGGGGGGCGCGGCACGTGTGCGTGTGTGTGACACGCCGGTGGGTGCGTGTGTGGGGGCAGGACACGCTGAGGAGGTGTGAGTGTACCGGGGGGCAGGGCCTGCGTGGGCAGGCGGGGGAGGCATGACATGGCGGGGGTGTGGCGGGCAGGGCACGCCGCTCTGCGTGCGTGTTTGTGCCGGGGGCGCGGGGGAGCGTGTGTGCGCTGAGGGGCACGCTGTGCGTGCTGGCACCAGGGGCAAGGCACGCGTGGGGGCAGGGTCTTGTGTGTGCACAGGGGGTGCACGCGTGGGGTAACGGGGTGCGTGTGCAAGTTATCTAGGACACGGCAGGGAGCACGGGATGTGCGTGCAAGAACACGGGTGGCAGCAGTGCCAGCGTGCCTGGGAAGCGCTGGGGATGCGCGGGGGTGGCCGGGGTGCCCTGGGGAGCTCATGCGCTGCGTGGGCGTGTGTGGGAGCGTGTCTGCACACCCAGCACCAGCGCACAGATGCGTGGGGAGCTGGGAGTGATCCTGGGACTTGCAGAGCATGCCGGCTGCCCCCGGTTCGGTCCCTCGTGGGGAGGAAGCACGCGGTGAGGTGGGCTGTTAGAGCAGCGTGTGGCCACCTTTACCCGCCCGGGACCAGTACACCGCACTGCTCCCTGGCCCGGGCAAGTGTCTTGGCCGTTGGAGGGGCAGTGGCGGCTGCAGACGTGTGCCCTCAGTACCTGATGCCTTGTCCCCACTATGGTGGTGACAGCACCTCTCCATCAGCCCTGGCCAAGACAGCAGCTGCCGAGCCTCTGCTTCATACGCCCTGTGCTTAAGGGCGAAACCATCCCGCCCTGACACCGCGCTGCCTTTCTGGTGGCTCTGCAGCTTGCTGCTTTTGGATCGTGTCTCCTTACCCTCCTGGCGGTCGGCTGCATCGCCCCTTCTAGGTGCTGAAAAGAAATCTTCAGCTTCTCTTTATTTCTGAAGGTGAGGCCCTGCGCCTGCACGTGGCTGGCGGTGAGAATGGCCGTGCTGCGGTGGCTTCATCTACGTGGTCTTATTTTATGCTTTAGGCATGGTTTTTCTTGTTAGCATTTATAAAAGCAGCAGAGATTGTTCCCTGGAGGTGTTTTGATGACGAGTCCTATTTACTTCAGGTTTTTGCATGTTTTCAGCCTTTGCTTTGTGCTTCGGTTTTGCCCTGGTGCTCACAAGCGCAGGGTGGATGTTAGATGGAAATGGGAGTGTTGGCTGGGGAGGAGGGAGCAGCTGAAACTTGATATGGGAGAGAAGCATTCCTTATCTGAGGGGCTCAGCTAGCCGCTCTATTCCTGCTAGCAATATCAGCCGGGAGAATGCTACCGGTGCTTTTAAAGCTGCAGTGCAGGTTTGGGGTGCCTTTTGATTTGCACAGTTCGAGCTATTCTCCCTCTTTAGCTAATGCTTCAGACCCAGCAGGTTCAGAAAGGTAAAAGGAATTGATTTCATTCACTTCGTTTTCTTTCTGGAATCATCTTTGTGCATTTTCTTGCCTTTGCAAGTGCAGGTCCTGCACTACCAGACTCTACCATCGTGTGACTAATAGGGCTGACGTGGTGCCACCCCCAGCACTCCACCGGGGACGAGGAGGGCATCGTCCCCTCCGGTGCTGGCACACGAGGGGGCCTGCTTGTTCTCCTGGCTGTCACTGGTGCACTGGGGAGGATCCTGGCACGGGCCTTGCACAGCCTCATTGTCCTTTGTGCAAAATGGTTTAGCATTTCAATTCCCGGGGAGGTGCCATTTCACTGTAGATTGTGGCCGTGACTGATAGCGATAGGGTAGAGGTCACTGGATCCATCTTCCCATGGAACATGGGAAACGCAGAAGCAAAAGTCCATTGCTGAAGTCCATTCTTCTGCTGGGGCAGGAGAGGAAAATGAGGATCTTGTGCTGGATTTTGCTGTCTCTCCTCCTGAGCAGCAGGTCTGAAATGCATCGGGGAGCAGGGGCTGTAACGCCGATGTCCGTCGAGGCACGGCAGGTTAGTGCCCTCATTCTGCCAGGCAGAGAGCAGGGCTCTCGTGCCTTGGAGTGGCGGGCGGGTGATGTGATGGATGCAGCAGCCCCAGGGGGAGCAGAGGGGCCGTTGGTCAGCCGGGTGGGTTAGCAAAGAGCTGCCGCCTTCAGCTCTGGCACCAGCGTGGCCCGGGGACGGCAGGGCCAGAGGAGAGGGTCCCTAAGGGGAACCAGTGCTGGGAGCGATGGAGGAAGGCGAGCAGCTGGTTCCGGGGAGGTGGGTTGCGATGGGGGTCTGCTCTGCGTGTCGCTGCCGCTGGCTGCCTACTTGCTTGTTGCAGCAGGTCCCGTGCAGATCGAAGCCCGACGGACACTATCCCCGGTCCACAGGTTGTGGTCATCTGCTTGTGGGAGGCTTCACCAGCATGAGCAGGCAAAACTATTTGCCATGCTGGGAGAAGGCTAAAAAACACCTTTAATCCCTATTTTCGTCCCTCGTCCTTTGCCAGTGCAGAGCAAGAGTGCTCTGGCGAGCAGCAGTTTTGGGCTGCATTTGCTGTGGCAGCCTTTTGTGGTTGTGCCCCCAGTTTTATACTGGTGCAAGCTTTTAGTACCGGTGCAAGCAGCCCTGCGTTTCAGTTTCCCAGCCAGCCTGCTTGGCTCTCCCCGCCTGGACACTGCAGGGCTGACCCATTGGGCTGGCAGAGCTCTTCTGGCTTCCGCTGCCTTGTCAGCCGCTCCCCGTGGCTGCAGATGAATTGCACGAAGCCTGCCTTTCTTTTAATCCCATTTCCCAGCAGTGCTGAGCCTGCCAGAGGAGCAGGCGGGGGAGCTTGAGGAAAGGGGCTGCTGGTTGTCTGGGAGACCCGGGGACAGCGAGGCGGCGGCAGGCTGTGCGCAGCGGTGGGTTACGTAGCACCTTCGGGATCTGCAGGAGGAACTGGCAGCTGGCACGGGAATGTCCTTGGAGATCTGGCGGAAGTCCCTCCACGACCTCAGCATCCTCAGCCTGACCTCCTTAGTGTGCTAAGAAGGATTGAGAGACTCCTCCAGGTACAGGACAATTCAAGCGGCCGTTGCTACATGCCTCCTGCAGAGCACAGGCAGACACACAGCAGATGTTTGTGAGAAAGACAAGCTTCGGGGGGTTTTTTTTGGTTTTTTTTTTTTTTTTTTTTAAATACTAGCTACCTGTGTGATTCTGTTTTGGAAAGTAACTGGGGATTGGTTTTATTTTAAATGAAGAAGTTCACCTGAGTCAGCAGCATGGCTCCCTGCCTCTGCTGTGAGTCACCTTTGCTGACTTGGACCAAGAGAAGTTCCTACCCTTGCTGGAATGGAGGGGCTGAGAAAGCCTTGGGCTTTCTCATTTCCCTGACGCAGCATTTCCCTGATGTTGTCAGCAGCAGCAGCATTAAGCCATTCCTTGCTCCAAGGCTGGATTCTGTCTTTTATTGCTCCAGTGCAAAAGGTTCAGTTATATTTGGAACAGTTCCTGACAGCGGGTTGATGCTGCCGTACCTGAAGATAGAGTTTGTGGTGGTAAAGCAAGGAAACCCAGCACCAAGTTTGCAGAGCTGTTGGCTAAAATTGGAGGCTGGATCAGAAGTCGTCTTTAAGGAAGGAAAGGGATGCGGCTGAGGTCTCACCGGTGCTCCACGAGTGATGGCCCTGCAAACACCCTCGGCTCTTCTGGCTGGGGGACCGGGCTCTGCTAGAGCAGGAGAGCAGGAGCACGTGTGGTTCTCGCAGGGGAAGCTCTGCTCGTGTACTGTGACCTCTCTGGGGTGTGTTGCTCACTTTGCCCTTCCTGTAAGTTGGTGCTTTCATGATGTGATATGAATTGGCCTTACCCCATGTCAGGCTTTCTTTAGCACTAGCAAAGGAAAATTCTCTTTATTCAGGAAAAACCAAGCAGATTTCTCAACATTGCTCTGAACAGCTGCTGAAACAGGGAACTTGAGGGCAGCTGGGACCCAGGCTTTTGCCATCCCTCCTCGCAGTCCAGGCTCAGGCTCTGTCAATGGGAGGGGAGCAAACCCTGCCACGAATTCAGGGTTAACCGACGAGTCCAGTTCAAGCTGAAATCACAGAATCACAGAATCGTATAGGTTGGAAAGGACCTTTAAGATGTGGTTAAATGTGGTTAGCTGCACTGTCTTGCGATGTCCCTGCCACCTGCAGCCAACTATATGGGTCTTTGTTTCTTCAACTTGTGTCACTGTATGCTTTTCAGCATGCATCATGTTCCAGCCCAGAAACAGCTGGGTTTTGGGTATCAGTAGGGTCTTGTGCATCCAGCTTGTCAACTGCTTTGGGCCAACAAGTCCCATGGGATCCTTACTGTCTTATAGGGATTTAATTCACTTTTGGTAGCTTCTGAATCACCTCTGCAAAGGCGCTTTCATTGCACTGCTTGTTCCCTATGTGCTTCTGAGTTCAATGTTTTAACAATTTGAGGTTACTTCGTTCGAGGATTGCTTAACCTTAGTCTGCCTGTGCTAGGAGGGAGCTGTGACTCCAGTCTGTCGGATCCTGGTTTCCTACCTCTGGGGAGGTGCACAACTCCTCCTTTAATGAGACAGGTCATTTGGTAAGGCATGGCTCTGCGTGTCCTACCTCCGCATCCTCGTGTGCATCGCCTGCTTTTTATAGCATGAAATAACAGGGAGTTTCCCTGACTCACTGACTTGGAAGATCAGCAGCGTGGCTGAGCTTTCACTTGCATTTCCTAACTGTGAGCATTAGAAATATCTTGGGGACAAGCTGGTGAACTTTTGAACTCAGTGGCTGCAGATGCTCTTTGACCAGTGACGCTGCTCTGGGCATTTGCGGATGCCCAGAACGGCATCGCTGGTCCCCAGTCAAAGAGCATCTGCATCCCTCGGCACGGATGAGAAAAGCCCATAGGAGAATGGCTGGATCAGTTTTCTGTGTCTCCCTGAGTCGGATCTCCGGGAAGCTGCTTTTGATTTACATCCGTGCTTTCTTCTTGAGGCTCTCCTGAGACAAGCCCTGACCATGCTTGTTAGTCTAAGTACATCGTAGACATATACATACTTCTTTATGCACTGCAGGTCTGTTTTAGAGCTCCTGGGCTCTGCTGGTGGCATGTGTTGGCCCTTGCATGGTTTAAGCTTAGGTGAGCACTGAAAGTGGTGAGGCTTCGCTGGGAAGACCTCGTGAAGGGAGTGGATGGGGAGCTTGAAGTAGAGCCAATATTTGATGATCTGCTTGTTCACTTAATCAGTTTTGCAATAACAAACGAGTTGCAAAAAGAGAATATTGGCGAGAAAAGCTTGGTTTTAAATACCAGGATTATGTTACTCTTTAGTGTCCCCTGTGCAGCAAGAGGTGTGCAGCCCACACTTTCATCCACAAGGATGAAAATGAGAGCAGTTTTAAATAACGTTGCTTAATTAAAATTTATTTTTCTTTTTTTTTCTTTTGCTTTGGAAATCCAGTTTGTTTTGGGCAGTGAGAGGGATTAACAGCTGAAACACTGGCTTGTTTTTTGCCAATTGAAAGGTTGGACTTTCATTCTAAGCTGTCACCCCTGGTGCTTCTGTTACAAACCCTGCAGAGGCATGTTTTTTTGGCATTTACACCCCCAAATATACCTTGTAAGATTTCTGTTGCTTCTGAGAGAGTGGCTGCTATCTGAATACATGTTTCTGATGGCTGCTGTTCCTCTGGCAACACTGTCAAACAGCTTGAGGGGGGATCTCGGTCATCCAAAGCTTCCTTCCCCAAAGTTGCTTTTGCATAGGCAAATGACGTTACCTCTCTGCACCGTCACTCCCGCTTTATGGCAGATAATGGTGATTCCTTGCTGTACTCAGGGCAGCTGAGGGGGTTGATATCAATGAGAAGTGCTGTGCAAGCTCTAGAGTACAACTACAGTTTGCTAAGCTCTGTCCAGAACATGATGAATGCTTTTGCAAGAAAGTCATCTTGTGCCTACAGCAGCTCTGGGGCCAGAGAGCAGCTGTACAGGTGGAGATGTGGCTGAAGAATTACTATGGAGCACTTCTGCATCCTGCTGGTGCTGGAGTGCTCGATGTGGTGCACGTTGCTCGGGGAGTGCCGCTCTCTGTAAATGTGGGTGCAGCGTGGCCAGAGTCTGCTTAAATGGTGGACATCATGCCGTTGCCTTACAGGTGCTGTACTCCTAGCGTGCTGCTGCTCTGAACAGTCTCTGATAGAGCGTGTGAGTGAAGAAAAGCAAGAGGCTGGCTGGAGAGGTGTCCTCCAGCTTTGTTGGCCTGTACTAAGCAAGTGGTATATTGCAGGAGCCATCAGTCTTTGTTCTGGCTGTCTCCTGAGACCACATTGGTGGTGGCTACCAGTCATCACAAGCATCGTTACGATAGGGCCTCTTGTCCACAAACCATGCACGGGAGACCACAGGGAGGTGTGAGGTCCTTTAGCTCACCTTTGCTAGCTTCTGGACCACGGAAGGTTTCAGCCTGACCAGAGTCTCCTTGGAGAGAGTGCTCCGTGGTCCTGTTGTGAAGCTCCTGTTGCTGTATATCTGATGCAACTTGCTGTGTTCCTTTGCAGGAAGGAGCATTGGAAGCTGCTAGGCAACCTGAAGACCACAGTGGAAGGCTTAGTGTCCACCAGCAACCCGAACGTCTGGTCCAAGTATGGCGGCTTGGAACGGCTCTGCAGAGACATGCACAGCATCCTCTACCATGGGCTCATCCATGACAAGGTAGGGCTCTGTCCTGTCAGCACTGCTGTCTGTCCGTAGCAGCTTCGGTGCCTGTCATGAGCAGGTGGGACAGTCCTGTCTGCCTGCAGCTTGCTTCAGTGCTCGTAGCATGGAGTGGGTACAACACTTGTAGCAGCGTGGGAAATGATTGAAGCAGGGACTGAGCTTGCCTGGCAAGTGCTGTAGTTGTCAGAGGGACCTGGGTGCATGTTCTTTCTATCTCATCCACCTTTGACGTGTTTTTTCTAAGTACCTGTGCCCCCCCATGCTGAGGCCAGCCCCCTCTCCTTTCTTTCTGCTGCAGCCAAGCGATAAAGCTGCATTCGCAATGAGTCAGCCCCGTATCATCTGCACTTGGAAAACTCCCCAGCGAGGTCTGGCAAGAGAAACCTCGCATCTTTACTGTTTCTGGTTAGCTGTGTTAATAACAGGAGCTGGCAGCCAAATCCGCGCTCTGCGTGAATAGGATCTCTCTTTCCAGGCTCTCGTCGTGCCTTGCAGTTGCTCACCCAAACGTTCCTCCTTCCATGGCTGCCTGGAAGAATTTCTCCTTCCCACTTATGTGCAGAGGCCTGAAGATCTCCCCTTCAGCTTGCAATTACCACCACAATTAATTTACAGTGGAAAGTTGAAGCAAGTCTGCAGGGCATGCCTGAAGGCAGGCTTCCCATCAGTGGCTCTGCCACCCAGAGAGCAATGCAGAGAAGTGAGCGATGCAGAGGAGCCCCAGGCAGCTTGCACGGGCCAGCTGGGTCCAGGAGCAGGAAAACCGCACCTATGCAACGCTGCACCCGAGCTAATAAACCTCCAGGAAAAGCCAGGCTGGCAGCTCATCCCAGCTTTAATCCCTGGATGTATTAGCTGCAGTCAGCACTCATTACGGTGCTGCTCTGTTCCCATTAGTCCCCAGTGGTGAGGGCCAGGACCTTTGGGAGATCCGCAGAGAGAGAAGCTACCTTTTGCATGTGAGGAGTGCAGTGCTCCCTTCTCATAGACGTGCTGTTAATAGGCTTCAGGAAGTGAGATTTAAATTATTTATATTTGTCTGTCTCTTGGTAACAGTACATGCCAGACCTGCAAAGCAGGATGGTGTGTTGCCTTCCTCGATGCTTTTACTATAGGCAAAGGCGGCTCTTTTACTTAGAAATGTCTCCCCTGCTCGGGCGTGTGTGATACCAATCAAGCTATAAGAGCTGCAAAGGGAGGTCCATAAAAACACGGGCTGTATTATACGGGCCCTAAAAATAGGAAGCTGTCTTCCTAAGAGCAGTTTTCTCATAGTTGCTCCAGCAAAACACTTCCTTACTTATTATTTTCTTATAAACCTTTTTCCTACAACTGGGAATAAATAAAAAAAGGTGAAAAAAATCCATATGTACATGTTAAGAGAACTAGGGTAAGAGGTTTTTAAACTTTTGAGTGAATTTTATTTATTTGTCCAGAAAACCCCAATTCAATCTAGAGGACTAAAATTGCCATGTTAGTTCTCTAGTCTTAAAAACCAAACCAACCCCCCCGCAAACAAATAAACCACAAAACAGAACCCATTCCTCTGACACTTGTGAAAGAGGAAATAGAGATGGAAGAAAAAATAATCAGCCTTTTGGTGAAGAGAGACATTTTGGAGCTGTGCTTACACCCGATAGGGTGGTGAGGAAAACAACAACTCTGCTGCAGTTCCTCTTTAACGGGAAGAATAACTAAGAACAAAATAACTCATTGTCTGAATAAAGCTGAGGCAAACAGCAGCAAAGAGCTGATAGAAATGCAACACCAGATTTACCTGGGGTGCTCAGATGTGCTGGTGTCCTCGGTGGTGGCTTGCATCAGAAGACAGCAATGGTTGCTGGTTTTGCTGGGATGTGTTTCCATGTTGCCCTTCGTGACCCCTCACTCAGGTCTGACTCTGGAGTGCTGAGGCATCAGGACTGTCCTCCAGGTCCCGCTCCGGCAGGAAGGGGAATGGTGACGTGGGAACTTGGTCAACCTTGAGCTTGGCAGACCTGCGGTTGGCCTTTAGGATCCTTATTGCACTGCAGCAGAGATGTGAGCCGTTCGGTGCCACGTCCCGTCCCTGTCCCAAGACTTCTCCTGTCTCCAGGGTATGAGGGACTGCAATCTTACCTGGTGGAAGAAGAGAAGCTCAGGAGATGTGTTGTCTGGTCACTTGCGGGCTGACTGCAACTGAGAGGTCACTGTGGGAGGGGCAGGATACAACTTATCTACATCAAGCCAGTGTTTTTTGACTTGATCCCTTGATCTACAAAACTGTGTTATACGCTTGCATTGTTTCTCCTTTGTAAAGCAGTGCTGCTCTTCCTCTGTCTGTGTTCTGGCCCATCTTGCCAGGGTTTGGGGCTCTCCGCTCATGGTAGCTTGGGGCTAATGGGGGATGTTGTCATTTAACTGGGACTTGGGTGGTGGTGTCTAACCGCGCCTGTCCTGGGCAGGTGTGCTGCAGACAGAAGGATTACTGGCAGTTTGTGAAGGACATTCGCTGGCTGAGTCCTGGCTCTGCTCATCACCTGGAGAAGGTGGGTTCTGGTGGGGTGGCCTTGTGTGCCCAGCAGGGAGGGGAGGGGGCAGCTGGGCTGCGAGCCTCAAGGGTGGGATAGCAGCACCTTGGCTGTGGGCCTGCTGTGGGTAAAGCGGCTCCACGGCTTGTGGAGGGTGAAGCAGCCGCGTGTTTGTGTACAAGCCAAGGGAACTCGGCATGGCTTGGGCTGAGACAATCGGCTGCTTATTTCTCCCAGGCCGGTCTCCAGCTCGGCTCGGCCGGCTGCAGCAGGCATCACCAAGGGAACCGGCACAAGCGGCGCTTGTGTGTGTGCAGGGGTGATTCATGTCTCTGTGCAAATCTCTAAAAGTCTGGGCTGCCCCGTTTCTGGGTTGTGCCTTGACCATGCATTTGGTTCTCCCGTTTCTGGCTTGTGCCGACTGCTGGTGCATGGGGATGCTCTCAGCCCTCGGCTTCCCCGTGCCGACGTCCGTGGCCCCCGCTGTGGCTGGGCACAAGGGGCTGACCACCAGTGGTCCCTGTGTCCAACGTGCTGCTGGGGAGGCTTGGGGTGTGACTCCAGTCCAGTTCTTCACGCAGCTCAGGTGTTTAGCTTCCCCAGTTAATGTGTCAGTAAGAACGTGACCGTCACCACCGAGGTCGGGTTGGATTTGGGAGTGTGGGGTCCTTCCAGGTCAGGGGTGAGGCACACGGGTGGGAGAGCGTGCAGGAGAAATTCACAGTGCTGGTGGCTGTCAGAGGACTTTGGTCGCTGGCTGACCTTTGAAGCGTTGGTCCTCCCCGGTGCTTTTGCCTCCCTGGTGGCTGGGGAGCTGCTGGTACTTGTCCTCCTTCCCTCTGACAGTGACCAGTGCTGGAAAGCTGCCGTTATCGGGGCGGGGGGAACCAAATCCGTGCAGTGGAACAACCCCTGCTCCCCCTCTTGCCTCTGCATGCCTTAACCTGTGCCTGGCGTCCCTTTCCAGTTCATCAGCCTGCAGGAGAGCAGCCAGCCTGACCCAGAGGGCCCGGGGGACCAGGCCATCGCGCAGCTGTGGCTGCAGCACAGCCTGCAGTGCCACTGCCTGTCGGCGCAGCTGAGACCGCTCCTGGGGAACCGGCAGTACATCAGGAAATTCTACACAGGTAAAGAGAAACGGGCCTTTTCCTTCTTATTAGGAAAATATCTAGCTGGTGGCATTTCCAAGCCGTGTGGGAGTGAGGGGGGGCGGCAGGAAAGGTGGTTTGCATGTGAGCAACCAGCGCTGTCAAACCACGCGGGTGAGAGGGACCCCCCCCAAGCAGCAGTTTTCTCTCCCCAGACACTGCCTTCCTGCTCAGTGACGCCCACGTCACGGCCATGCTGCAGTGCCTGGAGGCTGTTGAGCAGAACAACCCCAGGCTTCTGGCTCAGATCGACACCTCCATGGTGAGTTGGGGTCCTGGCTTTTCCATCCGGCTCTCCCCAGATGCTGGCTGGCTGCGGCTGCTCGTGCGAGGTCTTGTTCAGGGCACATGGAGCCCTTGGACAAGGGGCTGGACTTGGAAGTAAGAAAAGGAGCTCCAAGAGGGGAGGAGAGTGATGAACTGATCCCTGTGCTGCCTGCGTGAGCCTGGCAGGGGTTGGGGTGGGGGAGATGGCTGTGTGGAGCCTGTAGTGAGGTACCTCGCCTCTGGCTGGCATCAAGGATTTGAGTATGAGGACCTGAGGACCAGTTCCTTATAAGAGGCACCTCTAAAGCCCTCTCCAACAGTCCCAGGCTTCAGGGCCAGCAAGCAGAGCTGCCTGGTTGTGAGGGACAGCCACCCTCAGAGGGGATGAGCAGCACCCCAGGACACCTGGGTGCCCACTCCTGCTGGTGATGCCAGTGACCCCCGTGCAGCCCCGTGGCAGCTGCCCCCTCCCCAGAGGAGGGAACAGTGGTGGCTTTCTTTGCACAGAGCTCCCCAGAGGAAGGCAATTAATGAGGCTTCGTTAAATGGGGACTCTGTTCTTTCAGCTGGCCGGCACGTCACTGCCATCCCTGTGCGCGTCAGGTCCTTCTGCTGGGACAAGAGAGATGTGTGACCACGACGCCGAAGGGCAGGAGAGCCATCTGCCTGGGGCGCTGGGCTGCCTGGATCATTTCGCTGAGAGCCTGGTAATTTCCCGACAGGAGCCTGCCGCATAGCTGCGAACAAAGAGCTGTTTCCCTTCTGCACCACAGCGTTTTTCCCTCCCCATCCTCCTGCCCCCAGGGCTGCCGCATCCTTTGCTGGCTGGTGACCAGGCGCTCGCAGGTCGATTCCTTTCCATTGCTGCTCCTTTGACGTGTAGCCCCATAAATGCTGATTTATTAATCATACCACCTCTCTTCAGCTCACCAGGAAGAGTGACGGTCCGCCTGCAGTGACCAAGAGTCAGAGCCTGACTGCCCTCCCCGCGTCCCCGTACGTCCCAGCTGCAGGTTGCACACAGCAGCGCTGCTTTGGGTCCTTCTCCAGCCTCCACCATCCAGCCTCCTCCGGCTTCTCAGGTAAAGAGGGTGGGCTTGGAAGCTCAGGATAGACCCAGAAAAGACTTTGCCTTTTTTTCTGCTCTTGGATTTGTTGTGGCGGATGGGTGCGAGAAGATCTCTGCCCGCGATGGGAGGGAGATCCCTGGCCTTTGCCCATGGTGGGTGGACATGCTGGTGTGAAGACACAAGCTTATTGCTATAGGGTGGTCTGCTTGTGCCAGGGTGCGTGATATCCTGCTCCTACCTCTGTCCAGACAGGAGACCAGCAAGCTCCTCCGTCAGCTCCAGCTCTAGCCGGCTCCAAGAGTGCTGTCCGTCCACCCGGTCCTCCTCCTTCAGCAATGGCAGGTCCCCTCTGGAGCAGCCTGGCTCTGCCACCTGCTTCCACGTCCCCTCACCCAAAGACCCCTTCTCTCCAGCCAGTGAGATGAGCTCCAGCACCACCAGCCACAGTGAGGACACTTGGACAGGGAGTCAGGATGATCCGCAGAGCGATGCTAACGATGGGCCGGAGTACCTGGCCATTGGGAACTTGGGACGCCGGGGCCGGGCATGCAGCAGCGCCAGCACCACCAGCAGCAACAGCACTAAGAGCAGTAGCTCCAAAATTTTCTCCTCCAGCAGCTCTCAGAAACTGGACTCAGTCTCATCCCTGGGAGAGCAGGGAGCAAGTGGAGGTGGAAGCAGGGGCCTGAGCCTGTTGCGCCGGTCCAGCTTCTCAGAGGGACAGTCGTCAGCTCCGCAGGGCATCCTCAAGAAGAGCCACGTGCGCTCGCACTCCGACACCAATGTGTCTTCGGGGAAGTTGCACGGTAATGGGGCAGCTTTTCTGGGATGGCTTTGGGGTGTGGGAGTCCCTGGTACTGGGAGGCTGATGCTGGCCACCCCTTTGACTCCATGGATCAAGTTGGCGAGGGGAACAGTGGGCGAGCGGTTGGGAAATTTGGTCTTTGCCCTTAGCTTTCCTGCTCTGCACTGGAGTGATGGGCTGACATCTTGCTTCCCAGAATTCCCTGGGCTGGTCTGTTATTGGTATTGGCAGCTTTTACCAAAAACTTAGAAAATGACAGCGATGCTGTGGCATTAGCTGTCCTGCTTCCTCACTGGCCTTGCCTGACTGGGGCATGGGGCCATGGCAGGACACCGGGCTGGGGCTCATCCTACTGGTAGGGTGTCATCCTACTGGTAACCTGCTGGGTCCTCCTGTGCTCTTGAGTGGGTGAATGCATGGTGGGGGAGAGTGGGATGTAAGGGGACAACAAGTTTGTGGGTGTCTGCCCCACCGGTTCTGCCTACATGGGAGAAGTGGAGATCCTTGCTGAGTAGTAACCAGTCTGTCTCTGTTTTCTCTCCCTTAACGCTGCCCTCCTCCTCCTCTGTCTGCCCAGGAGGCCTCAGGGATATCACCATTATAATAGAAGATCCAGTAGCAGGTTTGGGAGCCAGTATAACAGCCCTTCATTAGTGATCATTGCATCAAGTTCAGGATTTCCATCAACCCATTAGTGTCCATTTAGAAAACCAAAAAAATTCTTTCTTGCCTGTGTCCCAGCTGGTGCTTTGAAGGGTAGTCAGGTTTATGCATGCGACCTGACTGAAGATCCCAGCTTGGTTGTTGGGAGCGGTGGACCGGACCAAGAAGGGTGCCCAGCTGCCCTGCATGGCGTTAGGGAACGCTGGCCACCGAGTCACTGAGCTGCGTCCCCTGCCCTTCCCGCCACCCCACTGCCTCGGGAGCCAGGAGAGGTTTCGTCTCTCACCTAGCAAATAAGGGCTGGCAGCTAAGCAGGTGTGGGCTTCAACATCTTATTTTTCCTTTCATTTAGTGGATCTGTGGCACGGGGAAGTTTGTTTTTGGTTGAATTCACAGCCAGGACTCCCGGGTGCTCTTCTGGGCTCGGGGCAGGTTTCCCCCGAGCAGAAGTGCTGGGGTGCTGCCATCCCTTTGCCCCACACACAGAAAGAGTCAGCAGCTCAAAAAAATGGGCTGTTTTCTTTTGCATCCGTTGAACAGTGGCACTGGGTTTGTCGAGCTCACGTCTGGGTGCTGAGGGCTCTGCGGCTGGGAAGGCTCCTTCCTGGAGGTGGTGGGCATTCAGACAGGTGTGTCCAGCCCTGTGTGCTGCTCCAGCAGAGGATGCCGAGCGCTGCCTCGCTTTACCCTTCAGCAGTAGGCTCTGTTGTACGTGGCATCCCCCAGGCTGGTGATCACGAGGTGGTTTCTGTGCTGGTTTTTGGCAGGGTTGAGGCGGCTGCAGGATACCCTGCCAGACTGCAACAATTATCTGAGAGAGCCTCGCACCCTGACGGGTCTCCTTTGTCACCCAGCCTGTGGGGTGGCTTGGTCCCAAGCCCCATCCTGGTGGCTGCCGCTTCATGGTCTTGGCAGGGAGATACTGGTGTTGGTGGGCTCAGGAGCCTCCAGCCACAGCAGGGTTATGGCACAAGCTGGGAGCAAAGAGGCGTAGGAGGTTGAGAGGATGGGATTGCCCTTCTGTTATGCTCGGGAGGTCGGGAAGTCAGCCAGTGCCTGCCCCGTGTCCACACCCGTATGCTCCTGTCCCGCTCCAGTCAGGTTGTTTTCGGTCCCCTTCAGCAGTCCTCCGTCACCCAGCCGCTCCATCCAGGTGCTCCCCGGGGCTGTGGCTCTCCACAGACCGTTGTTGGTCTCCGGTCAGGCCAGCTCCTGGCAGTCCCCGCTGGCTCAGCCTGGCAGGGAGTTGCACCACAGCTCGTGCGTGGGGCAGAGCCCTGCTCACAGCCTGTGTAGGTCACCTTGAGCACTGCAGCCCAGGCTCCAGGGTTGTGTGCAGGGAACCCTGGCTTCTCGTTGAGCAAGAGCATGTCCTTCAGATGCCTCCTTCTGCTGTTGTCCAGGCTGCTGTGCAGGGCTGGGAGCCCCACAGATCCCTCGGCTGCTCAGGTTTCCCCTTGTCCTCTGACTCTCTGCCCTGGGGGATAATTCTTCCTCAGACATGCTCCAGCAGGAAGAAGGGGCTGGCAGAGGCACTTGCTGGAGCCTGTTGTGTCCCCCAGCTCTGCTGGGGGTAAAGAGAGGAAGGCCTGGGACTCGACTGCTCTGTGGCTCTCATGAGCTTCTCTCCTTTCCCCTTCTCCTCTCCTGCCTGAAATGCCCTTCTAGTTTTGTCCGCTCCTGGGCTTGCCCTCAGCCATGGCACGGAGCAGGAAGATGTCCCTCCTTGCTTCCCATCCATTTGTGCCTGCCCGTGTGATGCTGAGCCCCTTTCATTTCACCCTGTGCAATGGCTGGATGCCTCCAGGGATACTGATTTGTGCCCGGTGTCGTCTTCCCTTCCAGAGTCCCATGGCGATCCAGGTGGAGGGAAAGGGCCAGCCTCTGCTTCCACCCAGAGCAGTGAACTGAGCACACCCAGCTCCCTCTACATGGAGTACGGTGAGTACAGCCAGCCTCAGCGGGGATCCTTGCTCCTGGTCAGGCTCCTCCATCGGCTGGTGGCCTCAGCTTCTGGCACCTGCTTGTGGGATACTGGTTGGGCACTGGCAGGGCTCGTTAGCATGGGGATAGCAGCAGGTCCCTCCCTCATACGTTTGTCTCTTGCTTTTCTAGACTCTGGGCAGTACCTGAGCTCAGGGGAAGGGATGTTCAGAAGACCCTCGGAAGGGCAGTCCCTCATCAGCTACCTCTCTGAGCAAGACTTCGGCAGCTGTGCAGACCTGGAGAAGGTGAGAGGCAGCAGCAGCCTATGTGCATTGGAGAACGTATCTTACTGCAGGTTCAGTGATACTTCCCGCTGTGGGGAAGATAATTCCACAGTATTTCCCGCTATAGAGCTGTGCACAGAACTTCAAGGTTGAGTTCCTTAGTGGTGTCTGGCAGCCAAGATCTGCCCATCCTGCATATACACAGCAGCTTTGCAATATGTTAGGGCTCCTCAGGGACATGTGCTGACTCCCCAGAGTGGATGTGTTGCACATCCTCTTCGTAGGATGCCCCTTGTGTTTTGTGAGTATTCTGGTGCCCAAGAAGGCTTTAGTTTCTAGGTCCTCGTAGAAGAGTAAGGTTTCGTGGAGTTGGCAGGGATTAAGGTCTTTCTACCACCCTCCATGAGTAATAAGCTAGTTCCTGTCACAGGTGGGGAACAGGATTTTACCAAGTGTTCCTAGTTTCTCCATGGTACAGCCTTGAATGCTTTTTGCTCTTGCCTTGCAGGAGAATGCCCACTTCAGTATCTCAGAGTCCCTGATCGCTGCCATTGAGCTGATGAAATGCAACATGATGAGCCGGCAGCTGGAGGAGGAGGAGGAAGACAGTGACAAGGAGATCCAGGAGCTTAAACAAAAGATTCGCATTCGGCGCCAGCAGATCCGCACCAGGCACCTGTTCCCTACCTGCCAGGAGATGGGCTCAGACAGTGGGTGATGTGTTTTGTGCTCGTCAGCTAGTGGGATGTGGGTTTTCTATGCGTTGCCTGTCCTTATAGCATCCTGCCTTCCTGCCCGTTCGTGGGAAATAGTCATATTACTACCAAGTTGCTGCAGAGATTGTGAAACCGCTGCTATTGAACACCGTAATGGGACTGATACTGTACATTGATAGCACTTGTGTGCTGCTGGCGCTGAGTTATGGAATGTCATTTCATTTTGAACTCATAGTACTTTCTGTCCTTGACCTCCATCCCTCCCTGCCCTGGCCATACCTGGCTATCAACTTCTCCCTTAGCTGTCAGTGACCCTTTAGACCACTTCCATTGATGGCCTGGCTGTGTTGCATTTCTCCCAGGTCTTGTGGCGACAGACAGCGGGTCCCAGTTCAGCTCCCACTTCTCCATGCAGCTCTCTGACTCCGGCTCTGCGGAGGATGTGGAAGAGTACGAGATCCGAGGTAGGAGAGAATGGCTGTGTTGGCTTCTTGCATAGAGACAGGCTTCTCCTTGGTGTGGTTGTGTTGAGGTCAGTCCTGCTGAAGAAGAGCATGTCCCTCTGGCCTTCAGGATGGCATTTCCCAAACAAATGGCTGAATTCTGAGCATGAGCAGAGCAACCAGTTTCCCTCATGTGGTGGCATGACTTTTCTTTGAAATCCTCTGTAACGCTGTAGCATTCAGTGCTTCTGGCTGGTAGGCGGTTTCCATTTCATTGCCTGGTCCACATAGCGGCTGTCACAGCTAGAGAGAGGTGGGAGAGCTGCCATCCTGCTCTCCTCCTCCCAGGCAGAAGGAGCCATAGCTCTGACCACTTATCTCTTGGGTGGCAGTGGTGGGCACTGGTCACATCCCGACCTGTAATACCTGTAATCTCTGCTCCTGGCAGCTTGGGTGGCTGAGCTTATCGCCCACAGGAGACCTGTCTGGGTCCCTGGGTGTCCCTTTCCTTCAGAGCCTTGTTCATCCTCTGAGGTGAATGGCTGACTTCTCAGCAGTACCTCCATCTCACTGACTTTAAAAAGAAGATGGAACAGTCCAGTCTCCAGCTATAAACTTCTCATCTCTTGACTGTTGACAGCAAAGCCCTCCTTTCAGTCCCTGAGGGCTAGATTTTGGGCTCGGTTTTGAAGCCCACAGAGGGGTGTGTGAATTCAGTTCTGGGCTTCTCTGGTGCGAGTGCTGCTCTTGTATTATGCCCTTTCTCTTTGGCCTGGCTGAGGCACTGAAGTCAACTGTTTTGTCATCACCGTGTTATACAGATGGTAACGATGGATCTAACCTGATTCAAATGTCCAAGAACGGCCTGTCAGTGTCAATGGCTTCCTTGTTCTCAGGTAGTACCCCGCAGTGCTCCCCTGTGGCACGCGTACGTGTGTGTGCAAGGTGTGTGTGTATGTGTGTGCACGTGCACACTTCTCAGAAACCTGCCTGATTTGGGAACTGTGAACAGTATCATCCAGACGTCAGCAAGAAAAGCTGTGGCAGGATGATATGGCAGGATGGAGCAGAGAGGAGGCAGAGGAGCTCTGCCATGGGCTCCATCCCCCAGGGCATTTTGCCATGTGGTATTTTGGATATACCAAACGTGCCTGCTGCGGTGAAGACCTGAGTTGCCTGGGGTAGGGCTTGGCAGGGCAATGGCACAGCTTTGTGGCTCTGTAGCTGCTGAAGGCTGAGCCTGGGCTGGATGAGAGCAGAGTCCTCTACAGTGTGGGACCAGGTCTCTATACCAGGTACCTTGGGGAGCCTTATCCTGCTTGACTTGGCAGAGCTGGCGTGCCGTAGCTGTGATCTGAACCATGGCCAGCCCTTCCCGTCCTGCTCAGACTTGACTTGGAGAAGAATCCTTCCAGAAAGAAGTCCTGGAGGGAGGAGTAGTGAGAGCAGACAGGGTACAGGCAGTTTGTTCATGCTGGAGGCCCTGGGCACCGGGATCACATGCAGCTAGGTCTTGCTTAGTGTTTTTGTTGTTTACAGTATGGCTAGATAATCCTGGTCTGCTGGCTGCATTTAAATAACCTTCATGTGCTCCCTGTTTGCTTTAGCAAGGGAACAGCCTACGTGGGCTGCTGCTGAGCTCTCCCATCAGGTGTTCGGTGCCAGTATGTTGCTCCTGCTAGAGATGCTGGTGCTCAGAGCTTCCCTGTCAGCCCTTCTGTGTCCTGTGTTTACAGCTCAGGGATTTAATCAAGGGGTCTCATCTTGGCCTGAAGCTGGCATACAGGGGCTGGGGCACCATCCTTGGGTTTGGGGGCTGTTCACAAGCCTCTTGGGGACTATCCCACCTGGTGATAGCATTGGCAGCAGAGGCATTTTGGGCAGCTAACTGGAGGCTTTGGGGGAGTGTCTGCAGTTAAGGTTGGGAAGCGAGTAGTGGCAGGATCCCAGTGCTAGCCCCTGTGGGAGCCTAGGGTCAGATTTGGCTCCCTCTGCCATCCCTGAGATGATGGCAGTGCCTGGGTGTGCCGGCTCTGCCTCCCCATAACACTTGGCCCACACTGTGCTGCGTGTGCCCCGCTGTTTGCTCGTGTTCATCATAGTCTAGGACCATGCGGCACCTTCCTGCGCAGAGCTGAAGGCACCAGAGCATGGCAGGTATGTCTGGCTGGTGCCCTACGCGGTCGGGAGGCTATGTTTGCCTGAATTCCCTGTTTTCTGCAGCTAGAAGTCCATTCGCATGATGTAGATATGCAGATTCCTTAGCATTAGGATGCTTTCCTGTGCCTGTTTCTAGCAATGGATGTCAGACAAGGAGGGTCAAGCATCCATGCTGAGGTCCACTAGCATGAGTCTGTAAATCCATGGGCAGGACCGGGACTTGCTCCCCTTGCTGCCAGGGCAGCCCTGCTCTTCCTAGGGGAGCTGACGGCTCGGGGCTGGCACTCTTTGCTCAGCCGGCTGTGATTCCCTTGGCCTCGGTGTGCGGTTGGTGCCTGGCTGGGATCAGATGGGTTCTGTGCGGGTCCGTGTAGCCGACCTGCTTGGGGTGGAGGGGCAGGGACCCCAAGCTGTACCTCCCCTAGCCAGACACAGGGCACTGGGTCAGGGGGAGCTGTAAGCCTGCGTTTAGGGGGTAGTGTGGTCACTGCAGACCTTGTTCCTAGAGCTCCCCAGAGGTACAAAACAGAAGAACTGTTGGGCTGAAGGTTGTAGCATTGGCCTCTCTTCTGTCCTGACCTGTAGTACTTTCCTCTTGGATGCCCTCCTTCCCTTTTCTGGGAGTCTGTCTGCAATGAAGCAGTCTGCTTCTGCCTGCCTTGTACTGGCAGAGTCTCCTGTCCCAGGGTCCTTCCACCGTTGAGATGAATTCCCTGTCAGGGTTTAACCTGCTGGAGTGAAAGCAAGCTGAGTGATGCAGGTAGCGCTGGGTACTGCCTGGTACCCGAGGCTGGCACCGAGGAAGGATGAGGGGTAGCCCAGGGCTGTTGGGGAGCTGATGGAGAGGTGGAGGGAGCAGGACCCCAGTGTTCTGCACCTTATCTTGGATCCCTCCCTCCTCGGGAGATGGGTCTGTGGCCTCTGCAGAGGGCTGGCCTCTGTGGCTGGTGGCCCACTCTCTGTGTGGATGCTGAGTGTCTCTGGAATGCTGGGCTCAGGCTGCCAGTCCCGGCTGTGCAGTCACTGACAAGTTGTCGCATGGCCACCATCTGATCTTACAGGTTGCGGTCAAGTAGAGAGAAGGGCTCTGCGTCCCATTGCTAATCCCCTGCAGCATCTATATTGTGTGTAGAGAGCTACTAAACCTTCTTGCTAACCTTGCCGTCCTGCCCTCCTAGCTCCTGTGTGTGTACTGTTTCAGGCCATGTCACTGCTACGACTTGGTGTGTGACCTGTTCCAGCAGCCACTTGTCTCCCCCAAACCCCAGGCTCACTGTTTCCACAGCATCCCACCATGTCCTTCCCTTGTAACTCTGGCAGGCGACTGATTAGACTGCACCTCTCCTTGCTGCTCAGTGCCACTGGTAGAAGTTGATGCTGTAGTTCACGTGCTTTTGAACAGCTTGATGAGTTTTACAGTGAAGCTTTGGTTTGAAATGAGTGTATCCTCCTGCCCTGCCCCATCTGCTCCACCTTGTCTGTTTGTGATTCAGATGCAGACATCAAGAGGAACCCAGACTCCAGCAGGAAGTCCTTTCTCTCCTCGGAGTCCATGTACGTCTTCGACTTGTGGCAACACATCTTGGTACCAAGTTCCCCTTCCTGCCCAACTCTGCTCTTCCACATGCATCAGCTGCTGTTTTGCACTGGAGTGGACATCCCTCCCTCCCTTCCTCCCTTTGCTTAGCAGTGGGGCACTGAGCCCTAGTCTAAATTTGGGAAGCAGAACCTGGGATGATCAGGATATTCACATGAGGTAGATACGGTATGGAGTGGTGTCAGGAGAGATGCCCATACCTCCTGGTAGGTAAGAGGCTGGGGAGAGGACCTGGCACAACCTGGAGCATCTGGACTGGCTGCTGGCTTGCTGCTGGCTCTGAGCCTCCCCTGCCTCCCCCCTCTCAGCTGGGACAGCCTCTTAGACTACATGGTGCTGCCATGTTCTCTCCAACCCCCGCTGCTGTGCTGTGACCCAGAGGTGCAACCGCTGGCACGCAGCGATGCTCACAAACTCTCTGTGCAAGTGCAGCAGCAGCTTAAACGTGAAGGGTTCAGTCCTTTCCCGGTAGTGCCCTGGGATGGAGAAGTGGGGGCTGTGGGGAGGTGAATCACAACCTGTTTTAAGCACAGCCGCTGTGTTAATGCTCTGAAAGCAAAACCCCTTTGGGATGCAGGGACCCCTCTGCTCATTGGGTGAGATACAAAGCTGTGCCTGTGCTTGGCAGCTTCTTGGGTAGGTTCGTACTGGGACAGCAGTTACTTCTGGCTCATACAGACACTGGCTGTCACTTTGCAGCTTCCCCTGCAAACAGGCACAGGTTTTGTTAAGATATGTTTTGCTTGCCTTTCTAAATAGTTGTTGTTGTGCCATTAGCCAGCTTTGCTTGGGGGCAGCTGCAGAGACAGAAATCAATCATGTATATCAATTTTAAGCCTGTGTAGCAGTGCAGAAATAAGGTACCGGCGTTGAAGGGAGCATCTTGGGCTTGAGCTGGGACTGGCATCGGGGGTTGTGAGGAGGGCACAGCTGTGAGACCCGGTACTAACCACTCCCTTTGCTGTCTAGATCCCACTGCTTCCTCAATTCCAACTCAGCGGAGGCTGTGGCTATGGGCTTGCTGAAGCAGTTCGAGGGCATGCAGCTCCCGGCCGCCTCTGAATTGGAGTGGCTGGTCCCCGAGCATGACGCCCCGCAGAAGGTAGGGGTGTGAGTCCCTGGTCACGGATTGCATTTGATCTTCCCCAAACCCCTGGCTTCAGCCCACTGCCGAGGGGCTTTGCTAGTCCTGGTGATCCCTTCGTGGAGCTGGAGAAGGGGTTCTGTCCGGGTTCCGGAGAGGGACACAGCCAAGTGGGGCTTTGCCACCGCAGCCTCCTACAGCAGAATACCTGGATCTCTGGGGACGTCCCTTCTCCAGCCCCCATTCAGCTGGAGCAGCAGCTTGGTGCCTGGCAGTTTTCCAGAGGGCTGCAGTTGCAGGTTTCTGGCAAGCCAGCCAGGTGCATTGCCTTTGCAGTACCAGGCAGGGATCTGACCCTCTTGCCTGCCTCTCCCAGCTCCTGCCCATCCCTGACTCTCTGCCCATCTCTCCTGATGATGGAGAACATGCCGACATCTACAAGCTGAGGATTCGGGTGCGCGGAAACCTGGAGTGGGCCCCACCGCGACCACAGATCATCTTCAATGTTCACCCAGCCCCAACGTAAGGACCCGTGCGGTCAAGGGCTCTCTGGGGACCTGCTCTTTCCAACCCTTTTCCATCAACGCCAAAGTTGATTATCCTCTCCTTCCTGCTTGACCGCTGAGGCTTCCCTGCTCTGAGCCTGGTAAATCCACAGCGGTCACCACCGGCAGCTGGTGCTGTGAGATGGAGCCAGTGCCTGCGGTCAGTGCCTTTGGTGTGTACGAGGGCACAACAGGGCTTTTCCCCTTGGATTTGTTGTCCACGCTTAAGTGGCAAAGCATGTGGCCATCTCTGCCATCCAGACCTGTGCCAGTGCCCATCCTCTGGTGCCAGGTGCCGTCAGGGCTGGACTCATGCATGTTGTCTGCTGTCTCTGGGCAGGAGGAAGGTGGCCGTGGCCAAGCAGAATTACCGGTGTGCAGGCTGTGGCATCCGGACTGATCCTGGTGAGTGCTGGGACCCTGACCCATAGCTGGAGAGCAGGGAAGAACCTGTGAATGAGTAGGGAGACGCAGAGTGGGTGGCTGGTGGCAGAGCTCAGCACAAGGTTGGTAGGGAAATGGTACGCTGCCTTTGCCAGCTCTGCCTGTATATTTGGTGTGCACCACCCACAGAGGAGCCCCCTTCTCCAGAAGGTCATGGGGCTGGTGGAGGCAAAGAGCAGCCAGCCTGTCCTTTGGGAGGGCATTTCCGATGTTGACTCTTCTAAGGCAAAGGCATCTGTTGGGGTCCTAGAGCTCCCAGCAGGTTCTGCTGTGGGTACAGCTGCAGAGCTCTTTGACCAGCTCTGTTTCCTGAATGTGTAGGTAGATGTGGCTGCATGAGACTGGACTGTGGTCCCAAATGCTTTTGCAGTTGGCAGGGGTGCTGAGCGCTCTGGGACTGGAGGAGGTACCGGCAAGGCAGACTGCCTTGCTTGTTGGAAATGCTGAGCAACGTTGGGAGTCCAGTATGTGGTTGGGCAGAGCCTGTGCCTCGGCTGACCTCCCTGTCTGCCTGGGTTTGGCCAGATTACATCAAGCGGCTGCGGTACTGTGAGTACCTGGGGAAGTATTTCTGCCAGTGCTGCCATGAGAACGCCCAGACGGTCATCCCCAGCCGCATCCTGCGCAAGTGGGACTTCAGCAAGTACTACGTGAGCAACTTCTCCAAAGACCTGCTGAGCAAGATCTGGAGTGACCCGCTCTTCAACGTGCAGGATATCAATCCTGCCCTGTACCGGAAAGTGAAGTCTCTCAACCAAGTGTGGGTAAGACCCTTTCCACACCTTCCTGAGTGGGGTTTGGGTGAGGCAGGTGGCTGCCAGTTGTAAACGGTATTCCAGGGAAGTTGGGGAGAAGCAGATATTTCAGGTTTTGAGGCTTAAAACCCCAGCAATGTGGGTTTCATTCACCTCTTGTTCTTTGTCCACTAACGTAGGAATTTCAAAAGTCATTTCTGCCTGGTGTCCAGCCAGGCTTTGGTTTATCTCCTGGAGCACATTGATTATGGTTGTGCTCGCTTTGCCGTGCATGGTGTAAACACTTCGGTAGCAGGGGAGCAGCAGCTGAGGAGCAGCAGTCGTTTCACCAGCACAGGAAATGGGGCAGACCTGCTTGGCCAAGGATATGCTCTGTTTACTGATTCTTGTGTCCCCCCTTCCTCTCCAGCTGCTGCGAATCCAGCTTTTCCACATGAAGAACATGTTTAAGACGTGCCGGCTAGCTAAAGAGTGAGTCCTGGGCTGTGAGATGAAGCTGTTTTGCTGTCCTGGATCTGTCCCATAGCAGTTTGCACTGGGGATCTGTGCAGCCTGTGCAATGAGCAATGGGGAAGAGGGGAGTGGAGGGGGAGAGAAAACAGAAGCGGTGGGGAGAGGGGGCTTAGTGGAGTCAATTTGCTCTGAGCTGTGGTTTCTCTGTCCTTGCAGCCTCCTAGACTCCTTCGATGCGGTGCCTGGCCACTTGACGGAGGATTTGCACCTCTATTCACTGAGTGACCTCAGCGCCACGAAGAAAGGGGACCTGGTGCCTCGCCTGACGGAGCTCCTGAAGGCAGGCATCCTGCACGTTGAGAAGTGCATGGTAAGGCCTCCTCGCCTGCCTCCTGCACGGCTCCGCACCCTTGGGAGCACGCTTGGGAGCAGGCTTTGCTGCAAAGATAACCAACAGGGAGGCCTTTGATGTGCAGGGCAGCCACCAAATTAACTGATTTAATGCTAACTGTTCCTGCTTGCTCCACAGAGCTCCCACCCAGCATGTATGGGATGTTTGTTACCCCATTTTGGCTCTCCCCCACCCCTGGCACATGTTGATTCTGCCTTGCTGTGCTCCATGCTGGGGAAGGGCTGTCCCACATGGTTAGAGCAGGGCACCATGTCCTGCTGTCCTGCTCCGCTCTACCTCCTGCCCTGCTTGCCAGGGAGTTGAGGAGCATTTAGCTGCTTTTTCCTCACATTTTCTCCTTCCAGCTGTGCCAAGCCAAAGGCTTCATCTGCGAGTTCTGCCAGAATGAGGGCGACATCATCTTCCCCTTTGAGCTCAACAAGTGCAGGACATGTGAAGGTGAGATGCTGGGGACAAACAGGGAAAACAGGGAGGGGACAGACGCTGGGGCCACCAAGGTCTGCCTCCAGTTTGAGTGGCATTTGTGCTAGTGAGAGGTACAGAGGCAGAGCCAGCCAGACCAGAGTGCTACCGTGCATGGCCTGTGTCTCTGCACCACATTATCACAGCAGCAGATCAGCATTATAATGGTGTTTGGCCAGAGCTGCTGGTGCAGTGGACTGTGTAGGTCCCTTCCTGACCGCACTGTGTGCTGCCTGCCCTGGCAGCAGCGGACAGTTGGGTTGTGACTGCAGCGAGCGGGTGTCTGAGAGCCCTGGCTTCCCTTCTGCTGTGGTTATGGGACAGGCTGCAGCCTGCACACAGCTCCCCTGCCCCTGCTTGGATGGCTGGAGCTGACCTCGTAGAACAGAGAGAGCCTGAAGGCTTTGTCTCTGTGCCCTTCCTGCCTGCCAAGAAATCCCCGGGCCCCTTCAGGAGTCATCCTCGATAATGTCCAGTACTAAGGGCCAAGCAGAGCTTGTCCCTGCAGCTTGGGACCAACCTCTGAACTGGCTTCAAATGGCTCCTGACAACATGCAAGCCTTGTTTTGGCAGGCGCAGTGCCAGAGAAAACTTGGGGCAGAGTCACTGTTTCCTTGGAGAATCAGCAAAGTTTGGGGAGGGACCTTATGCAAAGCCTGAAACCTCCCGCCTGTGCTCCCAAAGGCTTTGCAAGCCAGTGCAGGGACCCTGCAGCGTGACTTCTTGCTGCTTCCAGAACGGTGCTGGACCCCTGCTTCTGGTGCTTGTTTTGCTGTGGCTTTGGTTCAAAATGTCCTCCTGGACAAGCCTGGAGCATCCCTTCCTGGGGTGCAGAGCGTCAGGCAGTCTTTGTCAGCCTCTACCAGCACTCAGCCACGCTCTCCCCCACAGAGTGCAAAGCCTGCTACCACAAATCCTGCTTCAAATCCACCCGCTGTCCCCGCTGTGAGCGGCTTCAAGCCCGGAGAGAGCTGCTGGCCAAGCAGAGCATGGAGTCCTACATCTCGGACTACGAAGACGAGCTGGAGCAGCCAGAGGCAGTGGCAGCCACATGAGCATGTTGCAGCGGAGGAGCAGATCATGGGTTTATTTACGTGCGTGGCCTTCATCACCAGAGACTGAGCCATGTGGACTGGAGATGAGGAGGACTGTCAGGAGGCCTGGAGCACCATCTCGAAGGGATCTGTTTTACCCCGTGCAATAGTACTGGGCTGGGGAAGGGGCATCTTCCATCGTCCGAGTCTGCTCCAGGTAGCGCTTGCACTCCCCAATGCCTTTGCCTGGGGAAAGGCGGCTGCTCCTGCCTGTCCTGCAGGCAGAACAGGGGCCTTTTCCGAGCAGTTTTTCATGCTGGACCAGGCAGGGCTGTGCTGCCAGTCCCTGTGCCCTGCTCCCCGGCAGGGTCCCCTGGGGGGTCAGCACTTTCTGCTCATCAGCTGTATACTAGGAAGCTCTGGCCACGTCTGCTCCGTGGAGGGGGGAATCGGCTCTCCAAGTCCTCTGATCCCCTGTCCTGCTGCTGGGTGTTGTGTGCGTGGAGGGAGGGTGGGGGTTTGGGGTTTGGTTGTACATTTAACAGCTCCCTTTCTCAAATATGGCTTGGGACACTGCTGGAGAGCAGTTGCTCTCACTCCAGGATCAGAGCAGAGGAGATGGCAGTGGTGAAAATGCCAGATTTCTGCTTTGCCTCTCAGTGCCGTCTGTGCTGAGCTGCTTTCTCTGCCCTCCACCCGCAGCCTGTGCTGCAGAGGGGCATTGCCCCCAGAGCAGCTGCACAAGGGAACCGGTGCTCCCAGGCTTTTGGTGGAGGCAGATCCCCATGGCCGGAGGATGCAGTAAGCGAGGCTTCCAATCCAGCTTCCTTCTCATGCTGCTGGTCTCCCCTCCCAGCGGAACATGTCCTCCTCTAAGGGTGACGTGGGACCTCACTCTGGTGGCACCAGGACCTGCCTTGCGTGCAGCTGCCTTCTGCCCGAGACCTGTTGGGATGCGGGTGAAGGCTCAGCCCTCCGGCCGCATCCCCTGAGCCTCTGTCTCGGTTCGTTCTTTTAGGTTGGGTTTTTGTTTTTTAATCTGCTGGATTTGGTTTTATTTTTTTAATGCAGTTGTTTGTATTTTTAACTGTGTGTTTCCCCCCAAGGAGGTGCTGCTTGAAATGCCTCTTTAGGGGACATGCGATCTGCTTGGGACTCACCGGTATAAAACCTCCAGGGCTGTTCTGCTCCTGGTTCCTCACCCCTGAATGGGGCTGGCATTTGCCAGGTGTCCCCTCTCCCAGCAGATCTCCTGCTCCCCTTGGGGAGGGGTCCCTGAACCAGGCAAAGCCTCAAGGCTTCCCGGCTGCGGTGCAGCGGGGTGGCCAGGCAGCCTGCTTGCAGTGGGGGGTGCACGGAGGAGAGGGGTTTGGCACTGGGGTGCTGCAAAGGGTTGGTCCCTCGCCGACGCAGAGCTGCCTGCCGTGACCTGCGTCTCCGTGGGGTCGGACCTGGTGGTACAAGGTAAGCTCTGCACTCTGGGGCTAGCGGTCAGTCGAGGAGGTGCCTCTGCATTGCAGGGGGATGCTTTAGCCCATGGCACGGGTGAGTGTCCAGCACCACCTTAGCACGGGTGGGATGTGGGGTGGCAGTGGGGTGTTTGGAAGGACGGTGTGGCCTGTGTACGTGCGAGAAGGGTGTTGAGGGACTGGGGAGCAATACACCGGCAGAAGGCATGTAGGGACAATGGCTCTTGCAGTGCGTGCCCTGGCTTGAGGCTGGGATGTGACCCCTTGTGGGCTGTCCCTCTGGGGGTGGCAGGGGCGGGGGGGGGGGGGGGAGAGATTGGGACCAGGAGAGGTGGCCGCATGGCTTGGTCGGGGAGGGTGGCTGCAAGCCTTGCTGCTGGGGGCCAGGCTGCTGCACGGCAGCATCTCTCCCCTGCTCTGCAGCATCCTGACAAAGCCAGGTCTAGCCCAGGAAAGGGGGTTCAGCTCCCCACTTGCTCCCTTGGGGTTTTTGCCTCGTCCTGTCTTGCTTCTGCTTGTTTTCCCCCGGGGAGCAGCTGCTCTCCCGCTTGCTCTCCATCTCTGCAGGCCCTGGGGCTGCCAGACGCTGGTCCGCCTTGGTCTTGCCTGTCCCCCATCCCAAGCCGAGCCCTCCTGCTGCTGCCCAGAGCTGGCACCCCCTTCCCTGGAGCTGCCTCAGCAGCACACCTCCATCCACCCTATTTTGTTTGAAGCACTTTAATGTCATGGGACAGCAGCTGAGAGGCTGCCCGTGTCCCTTTCTAGAAGCACTGAGTACATTTAGAGAAGAGGGAAGGGATTTTGGCTTATTTCTGGTTTTCACCCTCTGTCATGGACTTTGTCTGGAAGCAGTGGGACTTGCAAACCTGGCAGAGGTCTTCAGGGCAGGGTTGTACCCAGCACTGACACTGCTGCCCAGCACTGACCGCCACGAGTAACACTGGAACTGGCCATGGCGGTGAGCTCTTTGTAAGGGAGGGCAAAGGGTCCCCAGCCGTCAACTGGAGCCCTCCCCGCGGGACTATTGCACAGTGTAGCAACGAAAATGCCGTCCCTAATAAACTAAGTTAATAAGGGGCCTGGTTGTGGCATCATTTCAGGTAGGGTAACTGTGTAGCCCCCCCTTGGGGTCAGTGCTGCAGTGCCTGTTGGCCCCTGGGGCAGGGAGGGAACGGGATGCACTAGCTGATGGCAGTGGGGGGCAACTTATCAGTTGCATAATGTTATGCATCACCAGATGTCGCTGGGAGGCAGTTATTGTCACCACCCCTTGACTAATCCATCTGGTTTATGGCCTCCCCCCGCAAACTGCCCACTGGGCTCAGGGCAGAATCACAGAGTCACAGAATCGTATAGGTTGGAAAAGACCTTTAAGATCATCGAGTCCAACCGTAAACCTAACACTACCGAGACCACCACTACACCATGTCCCTAAGCACCTCATCCAAACGTCCTTTAAATACCTCCAGGGATGGCGACTCAACCACTTCCCTGGGCAGCCTGTTCCAATGCTTGACAACCCTTTCAGTGAAGTAAAAAGTATCCAGTCTAAACCTCCCCTGGTGCAACTTGAGGCCATTTCCTCTTGTCCTATCACTTCTTACCTGGGAGAAGAGACCGACATCCACCTCTGTACAACCTCCTTTCAGGTAGTTGAAGAGAGCGATAAGGTCTCCCCTCAGCCTCCTTTTCTCCAGGCTAAACAACCCCGGCTCCCTCAGCCGCTCCTCATCAGACTTGTGCTCCAGACCCTTCACCAGCTTCGTTGCCCTTCTCTGGACACACTCCAGCACCTCAATGTCTCTCTTGTAGTGAAGGGCCCAAAACTGAACGTGGTATTCAAGGTGCGGCCTCACCAGTGCTGAGTACAGGGGCACGATCACTTCCCTACTCCTGCTGGCCACGCTATTTTTGATACAAGCCAGGATGCCATTGGCTTTCTTGGCCACCTGGGCACACTGCTGGCTCATATTCAGGCATCTGTCACCCAACACGCCCAGGTCCTTTTCCGCCGGGCAGCTTTCCAGCCACTCTTCCCCAAGCCTGTAGCGTTGCATGGGGTTGCTGTGGCCCAAGTGCAGGACCTTGCACTTGGCCTTGTTCAACCTCATACAATTGACCTTGGCCCATCGATCCAGCCTGTCCAGGTCCCTCTGCAGAGCCTTCCTACCCTCAAGCAGATCAACACTCCCACCCAACTTGATCATTGATAAATGATCCAGATAAATGATAAATGGTCCAGATCATTGATAAAGATATTAAACAGAACTGGCCCCAGCACAGAGCCCTGGGGAACACCGCTTGTGACCGGCCGCCAACAGGAGTAAACTCCATTCACCACCACTCTTTGGGCCCGGCCGTCCAGCCAGTTCTTTACCCAGCGAAGAGTACACCCGTCCAAGCCATGAGCAGCCAGTTTCTCCAGGAGAATTCTGTGGGAAACCGTGTCAAAGGCTTTACTAAAGTCTAGATAGACAACATCCACAGCCTTCCCCTTATCTACTAGGCGGGTCACCTTGTCGTAGAAGGAGATCAGGTTGGTCAAGCAGGACCTGCCTTTCCTGAACCCATGCTGGCTGGGCTTGATCCCTTGGTTATTCTCTACATGGCGTGTGATGGCACTCAGGATGATCTGCTCCATCAGCTTCCCCGGCACCGAGGTCAGGCTGACAGGCCTGTAGTTCCCCGGGTCCTCCTTCCGGCCTTTCTTGAAGATGGGTGTCACATTCGCTAATCTCCAGTCAGCAGGGACCTCCCCAGTTAGCCAGGACTGCTGGTAAATGATGGAAAGGGGCTTGGTGAGCACATCTGCCAGTTCCTTCAGTACTCTTGGGTGGATCTCATCAGGCCCCATAGACTTGTGAATGTCTAAGTGGTGCAGCAGGTCACTCACCATTTCCCCCTGGATTATGGGGGCTCCATTCTGGTCCCCGTCCCTGTCTTCCAACTCCAGGGGCTGGGTACCCAGAGAACAATTGGCCCTGCTATTAAAGACTGAGGCAAAGAAGGCATTAAGTACCTCAGCCTTTTCCTCATGCTTGGTCACTGTGTTCCCTCCCCCATCTACTAGGGGCTGGAGATTCTCCTTAGCTCTCCTTTTGCTGCTAATGTATTTGAAGAAGTGTTTTTTGTTGTCTTTTACAGCAGCAGCCAGATTGAGCTCTAGCTCAGCTTTGGCCCTTCTGATTTTCTCCCTGCACAGCCTTGCTACACCTTTGTAGTCCTCCTGAGTTGCCCGCCCCTTCTTCCAGAGGTCGTAGACTCTCCTCTTTTTCCTGAGTTTGAGCCAGAGCTCTCTAGTCAGCCAGGCCGGTCTTCTTCCCCGCCGGCTCGTCTTTCAGCACCTGGGGACAGCCCGCTCTTGTGCCTTTAGGACTTCCTCCTTAAAGAATGTCCAGCCTTCCTGGACCCCTTTGCCCATTAGGGCTGCCTCCCAGGGGACTCTGTTGACCAATCTCCTAAACAGGCCGAAGTCCGCCCTCCAGAAGTCTAAGGTGGCAGTTTTGCTGACCCCCCTCGCCGCTTCTCCACGTATCAAAAACTCTATCATTTCGTGATCACTCTGCCCAAGACGGCCTCCAACCATCACATGGCTCACAAGTCCTTCTCTGTTTGTGAACAAGAGGTCCAGCGGGGCACCTTCCCTCGTTGGCTCCCTCACCAGCTGTGTCAGGAAGTTATCTGCCACACGCTCCAGGAACCTCCTCAACTGTTTCCTCTCTGCTGTATTGTATTTCCAGCAGACATCTGGCAGGTTGAAGTCCCCCACAAGAACAAGGGCAAGCGATCGTGAGGCTTCTCCCAGCTGCTTATAGAATAGTTCATCTGTCTCCTCATCCTGGTTGGGGGGTCTGTAACAGACTCCCACCACAATATCTGCCTTGTTGGCCTTCCCCCTGATTCTTACCCATAGACACTCCACCCTATCGTCACCATCATCAAGCTCTAAACTATCCAGATGCTCCCTGACGTATAGGGCTACCCCACCACCTCTCCTGCCTCGCCTATCCCTCCTGAAGAGTTTATAGCCATCCATCGCCGCACTCCAGTTGCGTGAGTCATCCCACCACGTTTCTGTGATGGCCACCATATCATAGTTTTCCTGATGTACAATGGCTTCCAACTCCTCCTGCTTGTTGCCCATGCTGCGTGCATTGTGTAGAGGCACTTCAGCTGGGCTGTCGTCCATGTCTCCTTCATAGAAGAACACCCCTTGTGTGCTTTGAGGCGTTTCACTGGCGTTTCCCTCTGGGCTCCTATTGCCTCAGTATCCCCTAGCTCAACTCCATTCGACTTCGGCTGTGCCCCAGCGTACCCCACACATCTCAGACACAGGCCGAGTGCCCTCGCTGGCACCCGCTCCCTCTAACCGTGGCACGTCGTCCCTCAGCTTCTCTCGGGCAAGCCTGATATTATCCCCCTCCCCCTTCGAGTCTAGTTTAAAGCTCTGTCGATGAGCCCCGCAAGTTCCTGAGCAAAGAGGTACAAGCCACTGAGTAAGGGGCTCTCTGTAACGCCTGTCCCCTTCCTGAGCCTGCCCTTGCTGCTGGCAGAGGGGCATGGCCTTGGCTGCCCCATCCCTTCTTGCATCCCTGTCCCATGCAGCCCGGCTCTCCCCTCGCAGCAGTGTTGTGCATCGCCCCATAAACACCATAGACACAGGAGATGATACAAACTGTAAACTTTAAAACAACGGTTGAAGGATGCATGGGCAAGCCTGCAGGCAGCATGGCATGAGGAGCCAGTTTCTGGGGGCTTTTCCCCAGAAAAGCCCTGCTTAGCCTAAATCTAAGCTGTGGTTAGCAGCAGCAGCGGGGACTTGCGCTTAGTCCTGAGCACAGTGGTTGTAGAAAAGGTTTCTGGCAGGCACGAGCACGCTGAGGGTGGGCTCTCGCAGCTGCCAGCAAACCCATGGCAGCGGGAGGGCCCTGCATGGCCTCATGGGGCTCCAGCAGCTGCCCCAGTGTGGCAGCTCGAGCAGGGGGTGATGGCAGAGAAAACAGACCTGCAAAACCCTGGGGCTCGCGGCTGTGACAGTAAGCCCTCCGACAGCACCTGGGGCGATCCCTGGCCAGGGTCTAAGGCGTGAGTTGGCACCTTGGCAAAGGCACGTCTGCACCCAGCGTAGAGGGGCATGACCAATCTCGAGTCACGCTGTGCCCGTCACTGGGAGAGCGTGCGGGGGGCATAGCGACGTTCGAACTGGCCCACGTCGAACTTGCGCTTGCAGCCGGCGTAGTTCATGTAGCGGATCTTCCCAAAGATGGCCCGCTCTGCCCAGCCCTGGTCGTGTATGCCACAGATGGACCAGAGGCAGCCTGCCGGGCATGGAGATGGAGTGTCAGCTCTCCCCCTTGCTCCAAGGCATCCAGAGAGCACGTGGGATGTGGGTGCAAATCAGGATGGGCTGGAGCATGGGCTAGGTTGTCTGCAGAGAGCCCTCCCCCGCCGCCATCGCAGCCTCGGCCATCAGAGATAAGACCCCCCACCCCATGCCCCCGTCCTGCAGCTTGCCTACGTATCCGTTGGGGTCCCTCCCATCCAGCTCGTAGCGGTCGTTGAGGTAGATGGCAAACCGCAGGGCCTCCTCGGGGGAGCGGGTCCACTCCAGGATCTTCTTGGCCCAGTACATCCGCAGAAAGCCATGCATCTTGCCCTCCTGGACCATTTGGAGCTAGGGGAGAAAGGGACAGCCGCAGGGGCCAGTCCATGCCAGCTCACCTCTGCCCCTTGGGAAAAGGCTCAGCATTTTGTGGGGGAGATGCGGGGCACTACCTGGGCAGCATTCCAGAGAGGGTCATGTGTGGTCCCCTGCTCCAGCTCCTGCAGCTCGTAGAGAAAAGGCCTCTTGTCTTTGGCATGGAGCTTCAGGGTGGTTTGCGCCCAGTTGTAGGCACCTGTGAGCAAGGGAGATGAGGAGCAACACTGAGCAACCCGCTCCTGAAGGGCCCCAAGGAAGGGATGGAGAATTGGGCTACTGAGGGCACAGTGCCCTGGAGGCACCAGCCTTGAAGAGGGCATCTGCCAGCTCCTGTCCTACCTCCAGAAGGTACCGAATGATGGCACATTAGTGCCCCCGCAGCCACTCTCCTAGCAGAAATGGGATTGCCAAGTTGGGGTGACCAGTTGGGTACCAGCCCAGCCGGCAGCATTGCCCACCCAGCCCGGAATGCTACCTTGCACGCTGTCGTAGTTCTCATTGTAGTAGCAAAAGTTTTCAGCCAGCTCCCGCCGCACCACAGCCTCCTCCACAAACGCATCCACCGACTCCTTGTACTTGCCCCGGTGCTTCTGCACCTCCAGGATGGCTCGTTGGGTGGAAACCTGGCCTGGGGACACGGGGAGGGAGCAAGTCAGGCTGCCAGTCCAAGCCACTGTGCTCGGTCCTGCTGCAGAGTGGGAAGCCTGGGACGCTCACCAAAGTGGAACCACGGGGACAGGTTGCTGAGCGCCGCCTTGTTGGGGTCGTTCCGGTGGGAGCCAAAGGATTTCAGCCGCTCGGTGATGAAGGACTGCAGCACAGCCAGCCCCGCAGCTGTGCCGGGGGTTGCCCACTCCACCTCCTTCACGGTGCGGTCCACCTGCAAGCTGGAATAACATGCCTCCCAGGCGATGGGCTGGCAGGGACCAAGCAGTGTGAGTGCATTTGCAGATGCTCTTCAGCCAGGGCTGCCCTGAGTGTTATGTCCCCTGGATGACCCCAACCAGCAAGTCCCCAGCTCATGCCAGCCTCCTCCTCTAAACCAGTCCTGCACGGCAGAGATGTGGGAATTGAATGAATGAGGTGGGAACCTCCCTTCCCCAGGGCATGCCCACCTCCACACTGCCTGCGTGTGACCTCAGGCAGGTCACTGTCCCCATCCCCTGCCATCCCTTCCCAGGATCACAAAGCAGCTGTGAAACTCTCTGGGACTGGCTGTGAGTGGGTGTGGAGTGTCTCCTCCTGGTACCTCTGCCGGGTGGGAGGGGGGATACGGGTGACGAACGACGGGGGGGAACTCGGTGAGGAATTCAGGGAGCTGAGCGTGGATCTTGCCCCGGATGGTCCTGGCGCTGTACTCCTGCTTGGGGGAGGCAACCCAGCAGGGCACGATGTTGTGGGCATCAACCTGGGAAGCAAAGGTGTGGAGGGTGTGAGCAAGAGAAGCAAATGGTCCCGATGACATGACACACACGCTCCCTGCTCGGATCACTCCAGCACACCTCTGCAGGCATGAAACACAGGAGACAAGTTTCTCCCATGTCTCATCAGCCACAGTTTTCCCCTCCCAGAGCGCGGGCACCCACCTGTGCAAACGGCACATCCTCCGGCAACCGCTCCCTGACGTCCTCTACCCACTGCTGGGGGAGGCGGAGGGGGCAGAAGTCTGTCACCAGCCCACCCACGCCATGCTCCGCCACGAACGTGGGCAGCACGTCCTTGGCATAGCCCAGCAGCAAGTGGAAGGGGATGTTCAGCTCTGCGCACTCCTGCAGCAAAGGGGAAAGAGCTATGGGATGGTTCACGCCCCTGCAGACTCCATCCCACCACCATCTGCTGAAGGGATGGAGCTGCTTCCCCCTTCCCCAGGAGCCCTGTCCCTGCCCTGTCCCACCCAGCGTGGATGTCCCCGCAGTGGCTGTACCTCGGCCACCTCCTGCAGGCCCCTCAGCATGAAGCCGTAATGGCGGATGGTGGCATCCAGGAATTTGGGCACCAGGCAGAAGCAGACATGCAGAGGCAGCTCCTGTTTGAGGGCCAGGCGCTGGGCGTAGAGGAAAGCCCAGTTATCTGGGGAGAAAGTGCACGAGGCAGTGTTGAGGGGATGCTCTGCTGAGGGGATGGAGCACGGTGTGTCACAAGAGGAATCCCCGCTGTAGAGGGGGGACCAGTTCCAAGGGCTACCGTGGGAAGCGACCAAGGCTTTTGCCACCCATGGGAGCTCCGTTTCCCGGCCTCCTCCACCACCTGGTTCACACCTTGCACCCGCTGGTCCCGGGACATCCAGTAAAGGATGCACCGAGCATCATCCTTCAGGTCGGAGCCCTGCGAGATGAGGCGAACCCGCTTTTTGTTGTACTTGAACTCCCGCACGGATGGAGCCGCCTTCCGCCGGGCCTCCTGCACAGCTTCCTCTTCCTCCTTCCTCTTCCGAGACACGCGTGGCAGCTCCCTGGCCTCGGCCTTTCGCTTCCCTTGCCCCCGCCGCATCCTTAGGACTGCCCGGGCCAACGCCTGGAACAGCGTGGCTCTGCGTGGGGCCGCTGCGAGGAGAAACGGGACCGTACTGAGCTCCCCGTGCCTTGCCCATCCCGGTCTCCGGTCCGCCCCCAGAGCCCGGGGGTGGGGGTGGTCCCGGTCCCGGTCCCGGTCCCGGTCCCGGGGTCCCGATCCCGGGGTCCCGGTCCCGGGGTCCCGGTCCCTACCTGGCAGCAACGCGGCCCTCCGTGTGTTATACAAGCAGTGGGCGTGTTTAAGGGGCGTGGCTACGGGCGTGGTATTTTGGGAAGGGGCGTGGCTCCAGCACCTGGTACCGCCCCCCCCGCACACGGGGGCCGGTGCTGCGCCCACGGGCGCGCCGGGGACATCGGCGGAGCACCGGCCCCCGGGAAGGGGGGCAGTGCCCGCCCGTGCCTCCCCTCCCTGCCCCCGGGAACGAGGAAGCGGCTCCGGCCACCTTCAGCCGTCACTCGGCAGTGTAGCTCCCCGCTGGTACCATTCCCTCGCCCTGCGTCCCAGAGTACAGGGAGCTGTCCCCACGCGGGGAGTGGGGGTGCTGGCTCTGGACATGGCTGGGCAGAGAGGAGGGCTGTCCCTGCCCCTGCTGCTGCTGAGCCTTGCCGTCCTGGACCTCACGCTGGGTAAGGGCTGAGCGGGATGCAGTGCTCTCCGCGGGGCGGGTGGCGAGTGGGGAGCGGAGTTCTCCAGGGTAGTGGGTAGCCCCGGGGCAGCTTCACCCACAGAGCTGAAACACTGTTGGTGCTGTTTGTCCTCTGACATCTCAGCCCCATCGCAGTGAGCGAACAGGGCTGCACTTTGCAACACAGGAGCGACAAGCTTGGCTTTATTTCTTTTGCCTCTCACGTGTGTCTCCGTCCGGGCAGAGAAGACCTTGGTCCCAGCTGGACCCCCTTGCTGAGCCTTGGTCCCTGCTGGGCTCATTGGCTTTGCTACAACCTGCCCAGCAGCACCAAACGGCCCTGCCTGGATGGCAGCATCACCGGGATGTTGCGGGCCTGCAAAACGGCAAATGCCGTCCCAATGTTTGCACTTGACACAAAGCAAGAGCAGTGTTGAGTCGAGCACAGGGAATAAACCTGAGGCTTGTACCTCCTGCAAGCCTTGAGCTACAGCTGTAGCTCCCCTCCTCCTGCATCCCTCAACTTCATCCCCCCCCTGCAGATTTTTCGTGGGTTGCAGCACGTCTCTAGCGACTCGCCCCTGAGCTGCAAGCTGGGATTTGTTCCTCTATGGCCCCCCTCTGTGGGGCTGGTTCCCCCGTTGCCATTATTTACACCCGGCGCTATCAGTTCCTGACTATCTGCAGCAGAGCGGTTTGTGTAAACTGCTGCTGCTGCAGTTCCAGCCTGTCTCACGGTCACCAGTTCCCGCACGGCTCTTCCCGTCGGACGGGTTTGTCTGACTTCCTCCAGGGATGGGTGAAGGTGGTGGAACAGGTCTCAGCGCTGGTGCCTACAGGAGTTTCTGCCCTGAGACCGGCGATGCCCGTGGCTTGTTCCTGCTTTGTCAGGCTGGGGGATTTACGTGGCCTGCCTTGCTGGCGATCATGTTGCTGTTCAGGGCATCCACGTGCTTGATCCATGCAGGACGGTGAATCCCCACTTGTGACGATCCATGGCTGATGCATAGCTTGGGGAGCTTATGCTGGTGGTGATGCTGCACCGTCCCCAGCACAGCCATGGTCTCAGCCTTTCACTGCCAGCCCTGGCGCACCTCACTCTCCCACCTCTTTGCAGGGACCACTGCCACAAATGTGACAGTCACCATGCTCCTGACTCTCCCTACCTCCTCGACACCCACAGAGACCTCGGCACTGCTGCTAACCACCGACTCCACCACCGCAGCCACCATCCCTCCCTCCAGCCCTGAAACCTCCACCCCAGAGGTGCTGACGGGTGCCTTCAGAGCCACCACTGCAATGCCTCGGAGGAGCAGCCCGGCAGCCTCCAGCATCACGACACCGCGAGCGAGGGGTAGCCCAGCCCACAGCACTCCTGTGTCACCTGCCGGCACCACGGTGCAGCCTGACCCCACCCCAACAGGTCTGGGGCTCACCACCGGCACCCCAACAGAGCTGGGGCTCACCACCGGCACCCCAACTCCAACCCCCGTGGCCACAACACCCAACTGTGCCGAGACGACCATTGTCACGTCTGTGGGGACCAGCACAGCCCTGGCTGTCAGCTCGTTTGCAGTTAAAATGAGCACGCTGCTTCCCCTCACCTCCACTCTTCTCTCCTCCACCGGGGTGGGCACCACGCTTGGCACCAGCACCCACCAAGGGCCAGCCGTGACCACGCCGCCTGGCAGCACATCTCCAGGGACCGGCAGCACCTCTTCTCCCACCGCACCAGCACCAACAGCCACTTCGGACGAGCCCTCGACGACTCCGTCGGACACCACGGCCACCCTCGTTACCAGCACGGGGGTCTCCGAGAGCACGGCCGGGACCACCCCTGGTACCTCCACCCCGACAGCACCTGAGACCCCCAGTGCCGCTGCGGGTGAGTGCAGCCACGGGGCACGGGGGGGGCAGGGGCACGGGCGGGGTGACAAATCCCGGCGCGATCTCCCACCCCCCTGCTCCCGCCGGGCGCCAGGCTACTTCGCCCCAGCGCAGCCCGCGGCCTGGCCTCCAGCCCCAGCCCCGGGGCGGCCGCCCCGTCTCCAGGCTCTGCAGGCCGGCGGGTGGGTCCCACGCTGCTCCCCGCGCCCAGGCCGGGCTGGCCGCCCCGTCACGCAGCGGGGACGAGGCGCTCCCTCACACCCCACGCTGCCGGGCGGGGACGGCGGCACCAGACCCGGGCCACGGCGTACAGCGGCGCGGCGCGGCGGGCCTCACGCAGGGCGGGGCTGGGGGCGGGGAAAGCGTGGAGGGGCGTGGCCTGCGGGAGGGACGTGTCTGCTGTGGGGTGCTGGGAGGGGCGGGGCTTCGGGACGGGGCGGGGCAGCCACGGCCCGGCGCGAGCGGTGCTGTTGGGCGGCTGTAGCCCGGCGGTGTGGCTGTACCCCAGGAGTCTGATGTACCCAAGGAGTGTGACTGTACCCCGGCAGTGTGACGGTACCCCAGCGGTGTGACTGTACCCCAGGAGTGTGGCTGAACCCCAGGAGTGTGACTGTACCCTGGCGGTGTGACTGTACCCCAGGAGTGTGACTGTACCCCAGGAGTGTGGCTGTACCCCAGGAATGTGACTGTACCCCGGCGGTGTGACTGTACCTCAGGAGTGTGGCTGTACCCCGGCGGTGTGAGTGTACCCCAGCAGTGTGGCTGTACCCAAGGAGTGTGACTGTACCCCGGCGGTGTGACGGTACCCCAGCAGTGTGGCTGTACCCCAGGAGTGTGACTGTACCCCAGCGGTGTGACTGTACCCCGGCGGTGTGACTGTACCACAGGAGTGTGACTGTACCCCAGCAGTGTGGCTGTACCCCAGGAATGTGACTGTACCCCGGCGGTGTGACTGTACCCCAGGAGTGTGACTGTACCCCAGCGGTGTGACTGTACCCCAGGAGTGTGGCTGTACCCCGGCGGTGTGACTGTACCCCAGGAGTGTGACTGTACCCCAGGAGCGTGGCTGTACCCCAGCGGTGTGACTGTACCACAGGAGTGTGGCTGTACCCCGGCGGTGTGACTGTACCCCAGGAGTGTGACTGTACGCCAGCAGTGTGACTGTACCCCAGGAGTGTGACTGTACCCCAGGAGTGTGGCTGTACACCAGGAATGTGACTGTACCCCGGTGGTATGACTGTACCCCAGGAGTGTGACTGTACCCCAGTAGTGTGACTGTACCCCAGCGGTGTGACTAAACCCCAGGAGTGTGGCTGTACCCCAGCGGTGTGACTGTACCCCAGGAGTGTGACTGTACCCCAGGAGTGTGGCTGTACCCCAGGAATGTGACTGTACCTCGGCGGTGTGGCTGTACCCGAGGAGTGTGACTGTACCCTGGCGGTGTGACTGTACCCCAGGAGTGTGACTGTACCCCAGCGGTGTGACTGTACCCCAGGAGTGTGGCTGTACCCCATGAATGTGACTGTACCCCGGCAGTGTGACTGTACCCCAGGAGTGTGGCTGCACCCCATGAGTGTGACTGTACCCCGGCAGTGTGACTGTACCCCAGCAGTGTGGCTGTATCCTGGCGGTGTGACTGTACCCCGGCGGTGTGACTGTACCCCAGGAGTGTGACTGTACCCCAGCAGTGTGGCTGTACCCCAGGAATGTGACTGTACCCCGGTGGTGTGACTGTACCCCAGCAGTGTGGCTGTACCCCACCGGTGTGACTGTACCCCGGCGGTGTGACTGTACCCCAGGAGTGTGGCTGTACCCCAGGAATGTGACTGTACCCCAGCGGTGTGACTGTACCCCAGGAGTGTGACTGTACCCCAGGAGTGTGGCTGTACCCCAGGAATGTGACTGTACCCCAGCAGTGTGACTGTACCCCAGGAGTGTGGCTGTACCCCGGCGGTGTGACTGTACCCCAGGAGTGTGACTGTACCCCAGGAGTGTGGCTGTACCCCAGGAGTGTGACTGTACCCCGGCGGTGTGACTGTACCCAGGAGTGTGACTGTACCACAGCAGTGTGGCGGCACCCCACGAATGTTACTGTACCTGGGCGCTGTGACTGTACCCCAGCAGTGTGGCTGTACCCCAGCGGTGTGACTGTACCCCGGAGGTGTGACTGTACCCCAGGAGTGTGGCTGTGCCCCAGGAGTGTGACTGTACCCCGCCAGTGTGACTGTACCCCAGGAGTGTGGCTGTACCCCAGGAGTGTGACTGTACCGCGGTGTTGTGACTGTACCCCAGGAGTGTGGCTGTACCCCAGCAGTGTGGCTGTACCCCAGGAGTGTGACTGTACCCCGGCGGTGTGACGGTAACCCAGGAGTGTGACTGTACCCCAGCGGTGTGACTGTACCCCAGGAGTGTGGCTGTACTCCAGGAGTGTGGCTGTAGCCCGGCGGTGTGGCTGTACCCCAGCAGTGTGGCTGTACCCCAGGAGTGTGACTGTACCCCAGGAGTGTGGCTAGTACCCTAGGAGTGTGACTGTACCCCACCAGTGTGGCTGTACCCCAGTAGTGTGACTGTACCCCAGCGGTGTGACGGTACCCCAGCAGTGTGACTGTACCCCAGGAGTGTGGATGTACCCCAGGAGTGTGGCTGTACCCCGGCAGTGTGACTGTACCCCAGGAGTGTGGCTGTACCCCAGCAGTGTGGCTGTACCCCAGGAATGTGACTGTACCCCGGTGGTGTGACGGTACCCCCGGAGTGTGACTGTACCCCAGCGGTGTGACTGTACCCCAGGAGTGTGGCTGTACTCCAGGAGTGTGGCTGTAGCCCGGCGGTGTGACTCTACCCCAGGAGTGTGGCTGTACCCCAGGAATGTGACTGTACCCCGGTGGTGTGACGGTACCCCCGGAGTGTGACTGTACCCCAGCAGTGTGACTGTACCCCAGGAGTGTGGCTGTACCCCAGCAGTGTGGCTGTACCCCAGGAATGTGACTGTACCCCGGTGGTGTGACGGTACCCCAGGAGTGTGACTGTACCCCAGGAGTGTGGCTGTACCCCAGGAATGTGACTGTACCCTGGTGGTGTGACTGTACCCCAGCAGTGTGGCTGTACCCCAGCGGTGTGACTGTACCCCGGAGGTGTGACTGTACCCCAGCAGTGTGGCTGTGCCCCAGGAGTGTGACCGTACCCCGGCGGTGTGACTGTACCCCAGGAGTGTGGCTGTACCCCAGCAGTGTGGCTGTACCCCAGGAGTGTGACTGTACCCCGTGGTGTGACTGTACCCCAGGAGTGTGACTGTACCCCAGGAGTGTGGCTAGTACCCTAGGAGTGTGACTGTACCCCGGCGGTGTGACTGTACCCCAGGAGTATGGCTGTACCCCAGCGGTGTGACGGTACCCCAGCAGTGTGACTGTACCCCAGGAGTGTGGATGTACCCCAGGAGTGTGGCTGTACTCCGGCAGTGTGACTGTACCCCAGGAGTGTGGCTGTACCCCAGCAGTGTGGCTGTACCCCAGGAATGTGACTGTACCCCGGTGGTGTGACGGTACCCCCGGAGTGTGACTGTACCCCAGCGGTGTGACTGTACCCCAGGAGTGTGGCTGTACTCCAGGAGTGTGGCTGTAGCCCGGCGGTGTGACTCTACCCCAGGAGTGTGGCTGTACCCCAGGAATGTGACTGTACCCCGGTGGTGTGACGGTACCCCCGGAGTGTGACTGTACCCCAGCGGTGTGACTGTACCCCAGGAGTGTGGCTGTACCCCAGCAGTGTGGCTGTACCGCAGGAATGTGACTGTACCCCGGTGGTGTGACGGTACCCCAGGAGTGTGACTGTACCCCAGGAGTGTGGCTGTACCCCAGGAATGTGACTGTACCCCAGTGGTGTGACTGTACCCCAGCAGTGTGGCTGTACCCCAGCGGTGTGACTGTACCCCGGAGGTGTGACTGTACCCCAGCAGTGTGGCTGTGCCCCAGGAGTGTGACCGTACCCCGGCGGTGTGACTGTACCCCAGGAGTGTGGCTATACCCCAGGAGTGTGACTGTACCCCAGGAATGTGACTGTACCCCGGCGGTGTGACTGTACCCTGGCGTTGTGACTGCACCCCAGCAGTGTGGCTGTACCCCAGCGGTGGGACTGTACCCCAGGAGTGTGGCTGTACCCCAGGAATGTGACTGTAGCCCAGTGGTGTGACTGTACCCCAGGAGTGTGACCGTACCCCAGGAATGTGACTGTACCCTAGCGGTGTGACTGTACACCAGCAGTGTGGCTGTACCCCAGGAGTGTGACTGTACCCCGGCAGTGTGACTGTACCCCGGCAGTGTGACTGTACCCCAGGAGTGTGACTGTACCCCAGCAGTGTGGCTGTACCCCAGGAATGTGACTGTATCCCGGCGGTGTGACGGTACCCCAGCAGTGTGGCTGTACCCCAGGAGTGTGACTGTACCCCAGGTGTCTGACTGTACCCCAGGAGTGCGGCTGTACCCCAGGAGTGTGACTGTACCCCAGCGGTGTGACTGTACCCCAGGAGTGTGGCTGTACCCCAGCAGTGTGGCTGTACCCCAGGAATGTGACTGTACCCCGGTGGTGTGACGGTACCCCAGGAGTGTGACTGTACACCAGGAGTGTGGCTGTACCCCAGGAATGTGACTGTACCCTGGTGGTGTGACTGTACCCCAGCAGTGTGGCTGTACCCCAGCGGTGTGACTGTACCCCGGAGGTGTGACTGTACCCCAGCAGTGTGGCTGTGCCCCAGGAGTGTGACCGTACCCCGGCGGTGTGACTGTACCCCAGGAGTGTGGCTGTACCCCAGGAGTGTGACTGTACCCCAGGAATGTGACTGTACCCCGGCGGTGTGACTGTACCCTGGCGTTGTGACTGCACCCCAGCAGTGTGGCTGTACCCCACTGGTGGGACTGTACCCCAGGAGTGTGGCTGTACCCCAGGAATGTGACTGTAGCCCAGTGGTGTGACTGTATCCCAGGAGTGTGACTGTACCCCAGGAATGTGACTGTACCCTGGCGGTGTGACTGTACACCAGCAGTGTGGCTGTACCCCAGGAGTGTGACTGTACCCCAGGAATGTGACTGTACCCCGGCGGTGTGACTGTACCCCAGGAGTGTGACTGTACCCCAGCAGTGTGGCTGTACCCCAGGAATGTGACTGTATCCCGGCGGTGTGACGGTACCCCAGCAGTGTGGCTGTACCCCAGGAGTGTGACTGTACCCCAGGAGTGTGGCTGTACCCCGAATGTGACTGTACCCTGGTGGTGTGACTGTACCCCAGCAGTGTGGCTGTACCCCAGCGGTGTGGCTGTACCCCAGGAATGTAACTGTACCCCAGGAGTGTGACTGTACCCCAGGAGTGTGGCTGTACCCCAGGAGTGTGACCGTACCCCGGCGGTGTGACTGTACCCAGGAGTGTGGCTGTACCCCAGCAGTGTGGATGTACCCCAGGAGTGTGACTGTACCGCGGTGCTGTGACTGCACCCCAGCAGTGTGACTGTACCCCAGTGGTGTGACTGTACCCCAGGAGTGTGGCTGTACCCCAGGAGTGTGACTGTACCCCGGCAGTGTGACTGTACCCCAGCAGTGTGGCTGTACCCCAGGAGTGTGGCTGTACCCCAGTAGTGTGACTGTACCCCGGCAGTGTGACTGTACCCCAGCGGTGTGACTGTACCCCAGGAGTGTGGCTGTACTCCAGGAGTGTGGCTGTAGCCCGGCGGTGTGGCTGTACCCCAGCAGTGTGGCTGTACCCCAGGAGTGTGACTGTACCCCAGGAGTGTGGCTAGTACCCTAGGAGTGTGGCTGTACCCCAGCAGTGTGACTGTACCCCGGTGGTGTGACTGTACCCCACCAGTGTGGCTGTACCCCAGTAGTGTGACTGTACCCCGGCGGTGTGACTGTACCCCAGGAGTGTGACTGTACCCCAGCAGTGTGACTGTACCCCAGGAGTGTGGCTGTACCCCAGGAATGTGACTATACCCCAGGGGTGTGACTGTACCCCAGGAGTGTGACTGTACCCCAGGAGTGTGGCTGTACCCCAGGAGTGTGACTGTACCCCAGGAGTGTGGCTGTATCCCAGGAATGTGACTGTACCCCAGGAGTGTCGCTGTACCCCAGGAGTGTGGCTGTACCCCAGGAATGTGACTGTACCCTGGCTGTGTGACTGTACCCCAGGAGTGTGACTGTACCCCAGGAGTGTGGCTGTACCCCAGGAATGTGGCTGTACCCCGGCAGTGTGACTGTACCCCAGGAGTGTGACTGTACCCCAGCAGTGTGGCTGTACCCCAGTAGTGTGACTGTACCCTGGCCGTGTGACTGTACCCCAGCAGTGTGACTGTACCCCGGCTGTGTGACTGTACCCCAGGAGTGTGACTGTACCCCAGCAGTGTGGCTGTATCCCAGGAGTGTGACTGTACCCCGGCAGTGTGACTGTACCCAAGTAGTGTGACTGTACCCCAGGAGTGTGGCTGTATCCCAGGAGTGTGACTGTACCCCGGCAGTGTGACTGTACCCTTGCTGTGTGACTGTGCCCCAGGAGTGTGACTGTACCCCGGTGGTGCCACGGCTGTGTGGCTGTGCCCCAGGAGTGTGACTGTACCTTGGCAGTGCACCTTCCTGGGCTCCTGTGTCCCAGCAGTGTGACGGTATCCTGGTGGCTGTCCCAGGAGCGTTTACCCTGGGGTTGCAGCTGTACCCTGGCCACACCCTGCTCCGTGCACCTGAACCTGGCAGGGAGACTGTACCCTGCCCCAGTGTCCCTGGCCGTGCACGTGCCCCCTGTGTCCCTGTACCCCAGCGGAGTGGCTGTATCCTGACAGCGTACCTGCACCCTGGCCTAGCGCCTACAGCGTGAGAGCACCCCAGCAGAGTGCCTGTACCGCGGTGATGCCCTCAGTGCGCCTGTGCTTTGGCAGTGCCCAGCGCACCTGTACAGCAGCAGGGTGGCTGTGCCCTGGCAGTCCTCCAGCGTGCCTGTCTGCCTGCGGAGCGCCTGTACCCTGGCCCAGTGCCGGCAGGCACCTCCAACTGCTCTTGTGCCTGACCCTGAGAAGAAGGAAGCGGCTCCGGCTGTCAGCGGTGCACTTCAGTCATGACATGCTGTGACATGGGGAAGTGATGCCTGTACAGACAGCCCACAGGACAAACCCTCAGCCTGGAGCACGCCCTTCCTGAGTGCCGCCTGTTCCCTCAGCCAGTTCCTCGCACTCAGACAGAGCGGGCTGTTGTCTCCCGAGGGCGTCGGTGCCGGCAGCCACCAGCAAACATCAGCCCTGTGGCGGAGGGCAGGGACAGTCCCAGGCAGCCCAGCTGCTTCCCTGGGCTTTTTTCCGTTGTCACCGTCCCCTCAGCAGGCAGAGGACGGCACGGTCCCTGGCTGCAGGGACCTGGTCTGCTGCAGTGGTGGCCCTGCCGGCCTGCACTGCCGCTGCTCGTGGCTGATCCGGGTCCAGCCGTGCAGCTGATGTCTGCTCGGCATCGCGCCCATCCCTGGGAGCGTCTGCGTCGGGTGGAAACCCCTGCTTCGCTGCCAACACCTGGGGAGTAAAAGGACCCACCTGGATGCTCCTTCTCTGCCGGGCAAAGGAGACCCGGAAACCCCAGTGCTGGGGCTGTGGGGAGCGCTCGGAGCGGTGCTTGCGGGGGGGGCATCAGCTGCTGCCCACCCGGACATGGCTGGGCAGAGAGGGGTGCTGCCCCTGCCCCTGCTGCTGCTGAGCCTCGCCGGCCTCACCGTGCTGCACCTCACGCTGGGTAAGGGCTGAGCGGGATGCGATGCTCTCAACGGGGCGGGTGGCGAGCGGGGAGCATCGTTCCCAGGGTGGTGGGGTGCTTCGCCCGCAGCAGGCGCCTGTGGGGTGCGGGGGGCGAAACTCTGCGGGTGCTGTGTGCTGTTTGCTAAATGGGAAGCAGAGGTGGACTTACAGCTCCTCCTTTGTGTCAGGATGAGGCCCTTCAGTGCAGACACCCACCCGGGCACGGGCTGGGATCAGACCTTTGCCCTCCTCCACGTTATTATTTAACCAGCTGCTGCCTGCAGCGGCTCGGGGACGGTGCGGCTGCAGGGGCTTTGGGAGTTTCTGGTGGGGTTGGCTGAAAGCAGCTGGCGGCCTGCGGCTTGGTCCCCCATCCCCATGTGAGCAGAGCCCCAGACTCACCAGGTTTGTGCTGGGATCACTGGCGAATCCAGCCTGGCATCTCAAAGCTGCCACCTCGAACGCACCTCTTAACAGAGGTCCAGGCAGCCAGGCTGTTTTGTGCATCCTTTTGGAGAGGGTTACAGATGCCCAGGCTTCCCAGGGACAGCAGGCTGCTCCAGCACGGAGTCTGTGTGGGCAGAGAGGATGGCCCTCCCGCTTCCCTCAACCCCCCCTGCAGATTTTTCGTGGGTTGCAGCACGTCTCTAGCGACTCGCCCCTGAGCTGCAAGCTGGGATTTGTTCCTCTATGGCCCCCCTCTGTGGGGCTGGTTCCCCCGTTGCCATTATTTACACCCGGCGCTATCAGTTCCTGACTATCTGCAGCAGAGCGGTTTGTGTAAACTGCTGCTGCTGCAGTTCCAGCCTGTCTCACGGTCACCAGTTCCTGCACGGCTCTTCCCGTCGGACGGGTTTGTCTGACTTCCTCCAGGGATGGGTGAAGGTGGTGGAACAGGTCTCAGCGCTGGTGCCTACAGGAGTTTCTGCCCTGAGACCGGCGATGCCCGTGGCTTGTTCCTGCTTTGTCAGGCTGGGGGATTTACGTGGCCTGCCTTGCTGGCGATCATGTTGCTGTTCAGGGCATCCACGTGCTTGATCCATGCAGGACGGTGAATCCCCACTTGTGACGATCCATGGCTGATGTGTAGCTCTGGGTCCCTCAGGGAGCTCGTGCTGGCAGTGATGCTGCTCCATCCCCAGCATAGCCATGGTCTCAGCCTTTCACCGCCAGCCCTTGCGCACCTCATTCTCCAACCTCTTTGCAGGGAGCACTGCCACGGATGTGACAGCAACCGTGTCCCCACCTCTCCCCACCTCCCCGACACCTATGGAGACCTCGGCGCTGCTGCTAACCACCGACTCCACCACCACAGCCACCATCCCTCCCTCCAGCCTTGAAATGGAAGCCTCCACCCTGGAGAGGTCCAGCACATCCCCGGAGACCAGCAGCACCTCACCTCCCACCACACCTCCTCTCACCACACCAGCACCGACAGCCTCTTTGGCTGAGCCCTTGGCAACCCTGGAAGACACCACGGCCACCCCTGATATCAGCACGGGGGACCCTGGGAGCACCCCCATCCCCAGCCAGCCAGACGGGACCACATCCAGTACCACCCCTGGCATCTCCACCCCGACCGCGGGGCCGACGCCAAGTACCCCGACTATATCTGGGACCCCCAGTGCAGCCACCGGTAGGTGCAGGCATGGGGCACCTGGAAGGCTGGGGCATGGTCAGCGTGACAAATTCCCACGGGGATGCTGGGCATGTACTTGGGTGGCTTCATGTAGGTGGCTTCATTTAGGCTTGGTCTGTCCCCCGCTGTAGGAGCATCCTCCACCTCTCTGCAGACAGTGCTAACACAATGTTGCTTTGCCCAGGCACGGAGCCCTCTTCCTCCACCACCCACTCAACCCAGACCCCAGAGGTTACCCTCAGCACCCCTGCAGACCTGCCAACAACGCTGCCCGTCTGTCCCACCACCACGTCCAACACCAGTAAGTTCAGTGCCCTGTGGGCATCGCCATCCCCCCAGCACCCATGTCTTTGGGCTTCCAGGGGCCAGTGCAGGAGGTCCTGGAGCCCCACTGCTTTTGCCATGCTCTCAATACGGGGGCATTGATGCTCTGTGGGATGTGTAGTTCGCTGTACAGGTGGAGGGTTGTTCTCCTCACAGTGTAGGGTGTCCATGACATGATTAACCTGGGAGGAGATCCCATGTCTGTGCCAGCGATCCTGGGGAGAGACCCCCAGATCCTTTGGCACAGCCCAAGGTTCAAGGGCAATAACCAGAGCCACATTTTTCGTCCCTAGGTGCATCTCACCTCTTTCTGTCGCTGCGGCTAACCATCCCCCTGGACCTGGGGAACACCATGGTGCAGGAGCTGGTGTTGTCCAAGGTGAGGTGTGCCAGGAGGGCTGCCACTTTGCATCTGCCAGCCATGGTCCAGCCAGCTGGGGAGGGGGTCAGGCAGCCAGCAGGAGGGGAATGTCTGGGTCTCGCATTGAATGTCACCCAGAGCCCTTTCAGATGAAGGGCAGAACCTCCTTTGGCTGCCGTGGTCCAGGGTCAGGCCCCTCCTAGGTGGGGAGCAGGGGTAGGAGACCTCCGCCGGTGCGGTTTGATGGCTGTCCTCTCCCCCCAGCTCCGCGGGGACCTGCAGACGGCATTCCCCTGCGCTGGCCTGGCGGTGGAGTGGCGAGAGAAGAGGAGGACCTGATGGCTGCTCCTTGCCCTGCTGGCACCTGCGTGGACTGGCAAGCCTTCTGCTCCCAGCTCCTTACTCCACGGCGGTGCAGCCCTTTGGGGTAACCTGTACATCTCCCCTTGAACCTGGGACCCCCCGTCTTTCACTGCACACCCCCAGAGGACCTCCAGTGCCCCCCGTGGGCTGGGGTGCCCCTGCCCCTTCCCGCAGCCTGTCTGTAGAGCCTGAGCCCTCCCACCACCCTGCACCTGACCTGGCTCCCACGCTGGGACCCCTCCCAGTGGGGCTGGGAGGAGGGGACCCTGCGGGGGCTGGGCTTTTACAGCTGGGACTGAGCTGGCTCAGCCACAAAAGCCACCCTGGGAACTGGTGGATGAGAGAAAGGAGACCCGGAGCCCCCGGTACCGCTGTGCCCAGGGCACTCGGGGGCTCAGTGCTGGTGACCTCTGAGGTTTGCAGCCTGGGGAGGCTGCGGTGCCCATGGTCTCCAAGAGATGCTCTGTGGCTGCTTCACATCCAGCGTGGGCCGAGATGGAGCCTGGGGTGGCTCTGGGAAGGAGGCAGGAGAGGAAACCGGCCCCCTCTCCGACTCGAGCCCGGTCCTGGGCCAGCGGCACACCGGCTCTCCCCGGCTCACCTGTGGCAGCACTGACAGAGGAGCACACCCATGCCAAAGAAGGCCGGGCAGTAAAGGAAATCCTATGTTTTCCGTGGCAAAGATGACAACTTCTTTTTTTCCAAGTTGCCTTCCCCAGTTTTCAGCTTCACTGTCTAGCAGAGGTCCTGGCGAGGAAAAACGTCTGAGTCCCAAAAGCTTCGCAGCGGAGAGACGGGCTCAGGGCTGTCCCCTCCTGGCAGGGGCTGCCGCAGACATTCCCGAGGATGGCTCTGCACCCCGACAGGCTGCGGGTCCCTGCTTCGGTGCTCTCTGCCCCGTGACACCCCATGGCTGCCGGGGCAGCTGTGAGCACCGTGGGGCCGTGGAAATCCCGTGGGCTGTGCTCCTTCCCTGTTTTTTTCCAGTCCCAAGCTAAGGAGACAGCCTCAGCGTCTATCCCCCTGCAGTAAAGTCATTTATTAACTGATTAATTAGCCAGATAAAATCCAACCGAAGCAATTATTAGCCTAAGCAAGTCACCTCGCCGGGAGATTGAAAACTGAAATAATTAGCAAAATAGCCGTGTTGCTCGTCAGGGGTTATTTTCGGCTAACCCCTGCTCCTCGCTGGCAGCCCCAGCACAGGGAGGGCTGGGAGGGGGTGCCTGGGGCTGTGGGATGCCAAACCCAGGGCTGGCTCCCAGGCTCCCCAGGTTGTCACCCAGCTGGGAAGGAGCCAGCAGCTGGACAGGACAGGGAAAAGCACCCTGGGATCACCCGGCTGCCTGCCGGCTCGCAGGGGCTGGGAGAGGCTGGGCTGGCGCTGGAGGCTGAGCCCAGGCAGCTCGTCAGGATGCTCCCATTTGGGATGCCCTTTGCATCCCAGGCTTGCCCCTTTGCTCTCTAGGATGCTGCCTGGCTTTTGGGGGCTTGCTGGAGCTGTTGGCACCAAGAGAGGCCCCTTAGCGCCCGGGCAGGGAGCTGGGGAGCAGGGCAAAGCCTGCCGGAAGGGGTCCCCGTGCCGGACGCCTGGTGGGGTGCTGGGAAAGAAATCCTCGTGCTCTGCCTACGCCGTGGAGCTGGGCCAAGAGTCCTCCCACGCCGCATCCCGCCGGGCTGCTTTCTCCGGCTGTTGAATCCATAACTTCAGACCCCGGGACATGGCCAGGGGCCAAGGCCGGGGTAATGGAGCCAAACTGCGTCACAAAGGGAGGAAAAGGTCCTGAAGTGCCGGGATGAAAAGGTGACCGGGGTACTCGCTGTCCCCCGCCAGCACAGCTGCCTTCCACCGTTATTGTGGTCAGGGGGCGGCAGGGGGGAGAAGATGCTCCAGTCCCGCTGAGCCCCTCTGCCCCCCAGCCTGGGAGGGAGAAGAGGGGCACGGTGCGGGGATGTGGTTCCCATGGGGATGGTGGACACTGCCCGGGAACTGGGGACATGGAGCTCTGACAAGCTCCTGACACTGCCCATGCTCTCTGTGCCTGCCATCCTTGAGGCAGCTGCCACCTTCACCCCACGGCTGCTTGCCTGCCACGGACCCCTGACCAGAGGAGCCTTGGGAGGTTGGATCCAGATCCTGCTGCTTTCCCAGCCCCGTAAATAATTTCTCAGCCTCTTCGCTGTAACTTGCTCCCATCTATCAGCATTGTCCAAAGGAGCAGACCCTGTGCCCAGCAGGTCTGTCACCTTTGGAGGGCCCAGCAGCATCACCAGGCACATATCTCGAGTGCCTTGTGACTCAGGTGTCCCTTCCAGTGTCCCCCTCCCTTTCACCCCTGCTGGTGGCTATAGCCTGGCTCCTGCTGTCCAGCAGGAGGGTGTTGCAACATGCCTGGCTTGCCAAGTCATCCAGAACCTGCACGGTTGATGGATAACCTGGTTCCCCCCACCACCACCCCTGAGCCCTCTCCAAATGCCCTTGCCAGGAGGCTGGAGCGGTGCCAGTAGGAGATGCTGGGATCTCCACAGGGCTGGAACAACCAGCCCATTAATTCCAGGAAGGCTGATAAGGCACCATGCTGGGCCATGCTGTGCTGTGCTGGATGGTGCAGAACCCTCGGGCGCTGGGATTCAGGGCACTGACCCCTGGCTGTGGGCTCCTGAGGGGCTCTGGTGCCCATACGATGCTTTGGTCCTTGATAACTGCGGATGATGGTTATCCTTGCAGGAGCTGGTGGCTTGCCAGGACCTTGGTTTCAGGCACAGCAGAAGGATCAATGAAAAGCCCCTTCCCAGGGTGGGAACAGAGCACCGTTCTTGAGATGAGGGATGACCCACGGTGCCTGCAGGCTTTCCTGGGAGGGTATGCCAATGACAGAGCAGAGGGATGAGCTCAGTTTGTCACCCCTGTGACTCTGCTGGAGGAACAGCAGGGAGACGGGGCTTTTTGGGGACAGCAGGGGCAGCAGGCACAGGCACGAGGGTCTCTGGATGGTGCCGGTCCCAGCACACCACGGGCAGGAGCTTGCAGGCGGGCTGAGTGCGAGGTGGGCTGAAAGCGCCTTGCTTCAGCCGAGTTATTTTCCCCTATGCTGAGCAGCACGTTTGCAACAATCCCTGTGGTTTCCACCACGTTTTGCACCTCAAACACCAGCTGGAGCAACTCTCTCCAGCGTCAGCACATATTCCCCGTCGGGGTGGCTTTCCAAAGCGATACGGCATCGTCAGCACAGGCAGGAATGACTCTCCCACGGCGGGTTTGCATCCCTCTAATCCTCTGTCGACCCAGGTGTGGTGGCCGCTTGGGTGGTCACTGGCTGGGCGGTCACCCCGTGATCTGCACTGCTGGTTGCACGGGCCCCTGACGCACCGTCCTCCCCCCGGCTTCGCCCCCGTGCTGGCATTTTTGGTGGGCGGTCATTCGTTCCGGGCGAGCAAGCGGTGCTCTCCCCTGATTTACCGTCTGTGCCCTGTTCCCGCTGCCGGGGGTAATGCGTGGGTTTACGGGATGGGGTTTCATTGGCCGTGACTTGGCCTCCCCTGGCATTTCTCCCGTCGAGGCTGCCCGGCCGGTGGGTCGGGCTGTCACTTGGTGTGCCCTGCCGCTGCCGCCTGCCTGATGGAGGCCGGCTCCGGCGGGACGCTATGTACTGCCTAACACCCCTAATAACACTTTGCAGGAGTTGCCTGCGGGCATTTCTGGTTAAGAAGTGTTTAATTGATTACAAAACCATGTAGTGGTGGGAGTTTGCATAATGCTGTTCATGGGGGAGCTGGCAGCAATTTTCAAGGGGGGGAGCGGCAATTACTGCTCCAGGGGAAGAGGGGAAAGGGAGACATAGGGGTGAAGTGACCCAGGGGATCCCCATAGCAGGGGAGGGGGTCCGGGGCTGCGCCTTTTCCTTCTCCAGCCTCTGGGGATTCTGGTCCCACCTTGCAGAGGAGCTTTCCTGTCCCATTCACCCCCTCCCAGCACCCTGGCACTGCTGTGCCCTTACTGAGGTGCAGGTTTAAAACCCTGCTGGGGCATGCTGGGGCTCTGGACAGGGATCCCCAGTACTCCCAGTTGCAGCTGAGCACTGGGGGGCTCAGCTGACACCCCGGGGCCTGCCCCCAGTCATACCTCTCCCTGCTTTATAACCTGCTCCCGGGGAAGCCTTGAGCCAAGCGGGGACTTGTGTCCTGGCTTGTCCCGGGCTGAGGCACGGCTCACCTGCTGATTTTAGTGCCCATGGTGTCCTCACAGGCATGGTGGCACCAGCTGGCATTGCCCCATCACCACCATCCACAGCTCCGTGGCCCCCTCCCCTGCATGGGGAGCAGGTCCTGTGGGGTCCGTGGGGTGGCTGCCATGGGGAGCAGGTCCCACGGGGATCACAAGGAGGCTGCTGTGGGTAGCAGGTCCTGTGGGGTCTGTGGGGTGGCTGCCACGCCACTGTTGGCTGTGCCACGCACTGCTCCAGGCTCAGCTTTGCCAGCTGGTGCTGGCGGCCCAGGGAGCTGCACCGGGCTGTGCCCAGGTCCCGGGGGGACCGGATCCCTGCAGGGTGGCCTTTGGGTAACCCCCAACCCATGCCGCAGCTGAACAGGGCATCCAGCCCTTGGGAAGGGGAGGGCTCGGCAGGAAGGGAATGGTGACAGGGACATTGGAGGGAGAGCACCGGGGGCGGGAGGGAGTGGCGGCTGCAACCTGCCTCCTTCTGCCATCCCTATAAATGGGAGGGAGCAGGACTGCACCTGTGGGACTCCAGCTCTGCAGGAGAGAGGCAGGCAGGCGGGCAGGGACGGACAGACGGAAGGACAGACAGAGCTGCTCCTCGCCACTTTCGCCTGCCTTTGAGCTTCCCAGTGCCCTGCCTGCGTGGAGGCCTGAGGCATGGGGACCAGGGGATGGACGCTTTCCACCTTCATGGGATGCTGCATATGGATTCTGCATGGTACGTCCTATATTTTTCTGCTAGCACATGTGCTACCCAAGCCCTTGCAGGGCACAGCAGGTATGCTTGTGAGCTGCTTTTGCCTCCTGGCTGCACTGGAAACTCCTCTTACGACCAGTCCTTGCAATACATCGCAGCCAAAGAGCTAGAAAATTGTTTCACGGGGCAGGCATCACCCTGAGGGGCTGGTTGCAGGTGTGGACCTGTGCGAGAGGCGAGAGCCCAGCCCAGGAGCCTGTGTGCAGCCGTGTACCCCTCCAGCAAGGCAGCCAAGGGAAGCCAGCCAGCAGAGTGGGGCTCCAGGGATGCTCTCATCCCTCCCACGTCCCGCGGAAGAGCAAACGCCAGTGCTCCATGCTGGGGCCTCTCTTGCACAAGCTTCCCATGAACGGGCGGTGTGGGGTAGATGGAAGGTAGATGGAAGAATTCTTCTCCACATGGAAGAATTAAGATAAAACACAGATTTACTGTGGTGGAGTGTGCCAAACTAACATGGGGGGACTTGACTGATGTGCTTAGTTTTCCCTGAGATGGGGAGGGAAGCAGCTGAGATCCTCTGGCTGAGGGGGGTTCATGCAAAGAGCTTATTTCAGCCCCGAAGATGGTGAGGAAGCAGCCTGCCAGGAGGGGGAATGGAGGGCTGGAGGAGGATGGACCTCTCGAGGACTGGTCTGGCATAGGAGATAATGTTCATTAATGACTCCGGCACAAGCTATCTGCAAACTAACGAGCTGAGCCGGAGGTGAGGTTGGAGGCACCTTTGCTGCAGGGGGATCTGGCTGCCTGGCAGGGGGAACCTGATGAACCAGAGCACCGGGATGGGGAACAGGCTTGGGCTGTCAGGCTGCGGTGAAACCCTGCTGGGTCTCACCCTCGGGGTGCCCTTCGTCTCCCCTAATTGCAGCTGCCTAAAGTCAAGCGTCAGCAGATCCGCCTGGCTCCTTCTGGAGCCAACGGCGGCAGCTTGGTCTCCCCGGAGCCTGCATCCGTGTCCTAAAAATAAGACTGGGTGAAATGTCACCCATGGGTGCCAGTGGGTGCTGGGAGAAATGCCTGGGATGTGGGGTGGTGTCTCCTTCTCCTTTTAGTGAAGCTCCTGGATGTGGGGCAGGATTTTGGCAGCAGGAGGAGGGAGCTGTGAGCATGGCTTGGCCCTGGGAGCCTGTAAATATTCCCTCCACAGGCAGGGAACCCCTGGTGCCTGTGCCCAGCTGGGGGCAAGTGGGACGGGGGCAGGAGCAGGTGGGTTCCCACCCTGGGAGAGGTTTAACGAACCTGCTTTAACTGCAGCAGGTCAGAAGCCATTTGCAGTCAGGCAATGTTTCACTAAGCCCCGGCTGTCCTATCTGCCAAAGGGCTTTGGGTAAAGTGTATTTAAATGTCCCTCAGACACCTGAAAGGTGAAAAAACGCAAGAACCCCCCAGGCTCTGCAGAAGCGACTGCGCTCAGGGCTGTCCCTGCAGCGAGGCAAAGAGGGCTGAGGGCTGTCGTCAGGCGGCAGAGCCCCACAGACACCCCTGGGGCTATGAACTAGACTTACCGGGCCCCAGCTCTTCCCAGTGGCCAGGCGGTACCATCCCCAGTGTAACTGGGCTAGGTTACAGCAGCTGCTTTTGCCTCCATGTTTGCACCAGCATCTCTCCCTGACCTGTGATGAGCTGTGTCCTGTCTCAGCTGGCAGCTGCTGATGCTGGGGATGCAGAAGGTGCTGTGCAGTGCTGTGCCTAAGGCAGCCCAGGCTGCGCTCCTCGGCTCTTAAATCAGAGCCTTGTAAGGCTGTGGGATGAGGCAATAGGGTTTAAGAAGGGGTGGGAGCATCCTGATTCTCAGCTGGAGGGGATGCACGGCGGAGCCTGTCAGGCTGCTGGCTCTGGCACCCAGCGTAACACTCCGCTTTGTTCCTCTCCGCAGGGCTCGGGGCTGCCACTGCTGTCCCTGTCACTACTGAGGGGCCATTTGCTATGGGGACATCTTCTCCCATCACAGCGGAGAGTGAGGGGCCCCGTGCCCCGGTGATGGGCACTGCGGAGACAAGCACTGCAGCAGCTGATGCTGAGATATCTGAGAGCATCCCCGCAGGGAGCCTGGCAAGCCCGTCCTTCCCTCCTGGGGCTGAGCCAGATGCTTTGGTGACAGCAGTGAGTGAATACGGCTCTACAGTACCAACTTTGACGAACGTGACCAAGCCTCTTAACGTGCCTCAGGACAACGAGAGGGGTCCGGCTGCTCCCACTGCAGCTACAACCGCTGCTGCCATCTCCGCACAGCACCCTGCTGTCACCCCAGAAGCGGAGCTTGATGTAACAGGGACCACTCCTGATGCACCCCTGGGGGCCACCCCTCTCTTTACAGACGTGAAGGAGGACGTCCTTGCGGCTGTGACCAGAGAAGGAGTAGAAGATCTAGACCCCACCGCCAGTGCCATGTCCCCCACCACCACCCCTCCGCTGGTAGCCACCTGGTGGGCACAGCCAACTGCTGGCAGCCCTGTGGGTGCCAATGTCACTGTGCTGCCGAGCCAAGGGCTGACCACAGCCACGGGACCTGTCGAGGAAGGCATATCCCTGCCTGTGGATATCCAAAGTGAAGCCAGTGCCAACTCCTTCAGCCCCAGTCCCAGTGCCGGGGGACTGCTCACGACCCAGCAGGATGGGGTGGTGAGTGGGGCCATGGGCATCACCCCGGAGTCAGTGGGAGAAACGGCCCCGGCTGCCGAGGAAAATCCCTTGGCTTCGGTGCCCGGAGATGGGGGCGATGCAGTAAATGGTGAATTCAGCACGGCTGGCTCATCCCGCCCGCCTCTGGAGAGCATGACAGTGTCGGGAACAGTGGAAAACCCAGGGGAGTCCTCCCTCCTCCCTGCCGAGGCTGCACCGAGCCCGGCTGCTTCGCTGGCACCGGCTGGCGGTGGGGACAGGGGCGGGCAGGGAGCTCCTGGCATGTCATCGGACACTCCTGGTTCATCCTTGTTGCTCACAGCCAGTGAGGCACCCGCAGTGACAGGGGACACAGCCACCTCGCTGCCGGCCCTAAGGGTTCCCACTGATGCACAGGGTGACATGAATCCCCCAGCCTTGACCACCGCACTGCTCACAGGGGATGTGGGGGCTGTGGGTCTGGCTGAGCCATCCCTGCAGCCTGCCCCATGGCAGAGCCCCACTGGAGAACAGTCATCTCTGATTGCTGCTGCCCTGCCAACCCCCACGGACACCCCCAGCGCTCCTGGGGCTGCTTACCCGCCCCTGGGTGTTGCTTACCCGCCCCTGGGGGCTGGCACCCTGCCTGCAGCTGACGAAGGGACAGAGACACCAGTGAGCTCTGACTTCGGTGCTGCCCCAGGAGCACCCATGTCTCCATCCCTCGGAGGGTCACAGCCATGGGGGACGGCAGCTGGTGTTCCCCAGGGAGCTGACGGACCCAGCACTGGACTGAATTCAGCTTCAGATGCCCCCAGCCCAGTGTCTTTTGTACCTGATGGACTGGCATGGCCTGCTGCTGGGGTCCTGGCTCAGGGGGCCGAGAGTGCAGGGGAGCCAGCACAGGCAGGAGGTCCAGGGGATGGCAGTCCCTATGCAGATACCAAGAGTGACACGAGTCCTTCAGCCATCAGCGCTCAGCAGGACCCTGCTAACACTGGAGAGCCGCCAGCAGGAGGAACAGGGCCTTTGGTGAATGCTGAACTGCCTCCTCCCTCAGCTCCTGGGGACGGAGCAGGAGCAGGAGCAGCCCCAGCACTGGGACAAGTGTCCCCGCCTGGTCCTGCACCTCCTGGCAGTGCTGGGCTGGAGCCCAACCTCTCGGGGGCTGAAGGGCCAGGGGACCTGCCTGGTGAATCCCCCAGCACTCCTGGGGCTGCTTACCCACCCGTGGGGGCTGCGGCCAGCCCCGTGTCTGGGGCAGAGACACCAGTGAGCCCCGACCTCGGTGCTGCCCAGGGAGCACCTGTGCCTCCATCCCTTGGGGGGTCACAGCCATGGGGGATGGCAGCTGCTGCTCCCCAAGGAGCAGGTCTCCCCGGAGCTGAAGGACCAGACACCAGCTTGACTTGGGCATGGGATGTCCCCAGCTCAGCAGCTTATGGGCCGGCAGGACCCCCATCACCTGCCCTTGGGGACCAGCTTGGCCCAAACCTGGGGCTGCCAGCAGTGGAGGAGCATGGAGCCGGCACGGCAGAGCAGCCACTGGGAGGAGCGGGCAGCAGGACTGGGTTTGAGCCATCCATGAGCTCGGCTGCAGGCAGCGGGATGGCAGCTGGGATGGATCAACTGCCCGGTGCAGGGTCCCCATCCAGTCCTGCCTCTCCCAGTGGTGCGGCCGCAGCATCCTCCGTTTCAGATGCAGCCAGCCCAAGTGCCCTCAAAGGAGCGGGAGGTGCTCCTGGAGCTCTGCAGCCTTCCCTGGGTGCGGGGCCAGGCGTCCCTCCTGCTGCAGGAGAAGGGGCAGCTGAAGCGGCTGGTGACGGGGCATCCCTGGGGCAGTCCCAGGCCCCTGCCGGAGTGGCACCAGCTGGTTCAGGAGCCCCTGATGGAGAACTGGGAGCCGTGCTGCACTCTGCATCTTCCTCCCCATCTACAGAGGGGCCTTCATCTCCTGGGATGGTTGGCGAGGCTGCCAACAGAGCAAGCCTTCCTGGAACTGGTGGAGCTGGCAGTGGCTTGGAGACTGCTGGCCTGGTGGAGCCCCCTGTGTCTGCCCCCGGTGTCCAGAGTGGTGCCGATCTTGGACTTTCTGATGCAAAACTGAGCCAAGTCAATGTGGTAGAGCTGCCAGGAGGAGCCTCGGTGAAGGAGGGACCTTCCCCTGGTGCCAGCCTGGGAGAGGGCGCGGGAGCCATCATACAGATCGCATCGGGAGCGCTGGCCCCGTCTGCCCTCACCTTCCCCCAGGAGACGCAGCCCCCGGTCCCGGTGGCTCCAGACGGCAGCGGCGTCTCTGAGGGCACGACCGCCTCGCTGGCTTCTCTGCTTCTTCCTGGGCATGGGCTGAGCTCGGGGCTGGCACCCAATGGGGACCCCCACTCTGCCCCCAGCACCCAGAGCGGGAGCAGACCCCTGGTGCCGGGGGCACCAGGTGGGCTGGCAGGAGATGCTGGAGGCACTCAGACATGGTCTCTTGAAGACGAAGTGGCCTCAGGAATGCCGGCACCTTTGGGAGAAGCGTCCCCCCGTGCCCCCGCATCCCCCAGTGCTGCCCTGGTGCTGCCTTCTGCTCCACAGAGAGAAAACACTGCAGAGGGGGCATCCGCCGACCCCAGGCTTTCCACTCCGCTTTCGGGACGTGAGTTGATAGTGGGGTCCTCTGCAGGGGGAAGGGGAGAGCTGGGGGCTGCCGCGCTGGGGGGGCCTGCCCTGCTCCTGCCTCCCCTGGGAAGCCCCAGGGTCCCCTCCAGCCCTGTTCTGGGGGAAGCAAGTGCCGTGTTCCCCGGAGTGATGGCCGGGCGAGGAGACATGGCTCGGCTCCTTCCTGGTGTGACTGGAGCCGGGGCAGCCATGGAGACCCCCGCTCACACCCCGCCAGGGGGGAGCCCAGGGCTCCCTGGCCTTCCTCCTGCCGGGATCGCTGCTGGCAGCCCCGGATCGAAGGTCCCGGGACCAGGACCTGCTGGTGGCTTGTCACCCGCCACCCTGCAGCCGTTCATGGGTGGCAAGGTGACCACCAGCCTTGCAAACGGAGCCCCTGCTGCTGGTGGGTCAAGCCTCCCCGCAGCCTTCCCAGGCCAGGGGGGAGCCCGGGGGGGGTCCCCAGCCACCCTGCGCCCAGCCGTGTCCTGTAGCCCGGCTGCTGCCAGCCCGGCTCCGCCAGCCCCCCTCCCCTCGGGCAGGGGGACCCTCCCCAGGCCAGGAGCAGCCACTGTCACCTCCCATGCATCGTCCCCCATGTTTCCAGCTCCGCCAGGAAAGCCGGTGGCCGCCCCGACCCTGCTGCCTGGCCCCGCAGGTACGTGAGGCTTGGGGGGCGGCTCGGGCGGGAGGAGCACATCTGGCCTCCTGACGGACCATCCTGGGGGACATTCGGTGCCCAGAGACCGAGGGGGCTATTTGGAGCCAGGACCCCCTGGGGAGACGCACCAGGAGGAGCTCCGGCACATAAGCTTGCATCTTGGGCAGGCTGAGCCTGCCTTCAAGTGTGGTCCCGTCAGCTGGAAAACCAATCCCTTCCAAATGCTTTGTTTTATTTAACAGACATAAATAGGGAGCTAGAGGCTGTAAGCATCTCTAGAAAGAGCTGTGGGTGTTTAATTCCCTGCCGCCCCCCTACCACAGTCCTGTACAATATTTTTCCCCTCCTAACGGCAGTCCTTCGGTGTGGTGCCTCAGCGGGGCTGGAGCAGGAGGGGACAGTGACCACAAGGGCCATCACAGTGGGTTTAGGGCAGCTGTGTATGTGTAAGGCAGCAAAAGAGGTGGCAGCAAGCTCCTGCAAGGGAAGGTGACATGCAGGGTGTCCCAGGTGGCTATCGGCAGTGTCCCCCCATCCTCCTGCTGCCCAGGCTGTGTCCCTTTGGAGACAAAATCATTTCAGCCCTTTGAGTTTTTGGCACAGACTTACAGCTTTGCTGTAAGTGTGTTTTGTTTGGTTTTTTTTGTTTGTTTTCTTTTCCAGTTGCAGCTGTGCCCCTCTATGCGTACGGAGCGAGGGAGAATGATTTGGAGTACGTGGATAGGAAGGTGGATTTTAATTCTCCACTTTTCAAGCCCGAGACTGGATTCCCATTTGGGAAAACCCTGCACGACTCTCTCTACGTGAGTCTACCTTGGCTTGACTTTCTGTTGGGCAAGCGGCCGTCCCCCAGAAGCCTGGGGGAGGCACCAGGGGCCAGGTGCCTGGGATGGGACACTTGCGGGGGCAAATCAATTGGGATGCTGCCGGGATCTGTTTACAGGAGGTGACTTTGTGGCCATTTTGGCGGTGGTGGGTGGTGGCCTTCCTTGGGCATTGCTCAAAGTGGGCTTGGAAATGGGAGGGTTGCCACCCCCGTGTCAGGGGGTCCCTCTGGTCCTGACCTCACCTGATGGAGGGATCCCTCTGCTCAGTTTACAGACAACGGACAAATCATTTTCCCAGCCTCGGACAACAGCATCTTCACGTACCCCAACCCTCCTCCCAGTGGCTTCAACGGCCATGAAAAGGTTCCCATGATCGCCGTGTTTTGGGACAATGCCGACTTCTCCAGAGGCATTGGCACCACCTTTTACCAGGTGAGTGAAGTCACCCGGGTGCATGGTTGCATGAAACACCTTTTGATGATAAACTCATCACCTATTCTGTGGATGCCCCTTGAGATGTGTAATTGATGGAGCCCATGAATGGTGTTTCCCTTTTCTGGGCCAAAGCTAAGAGCTGTTGCTCCTGTGTGTGTCACCTCTTGAGCCGTCCAAATCTCATCCAGACCCTCAGTCGCAGTACTCCGTGCATGACCCCAATCTAGACCTGTCTTTGCCCTGGGAGCTAACACAGATGTGGGTGTACCCAACCTGCAGGAGTTCCCCACCCTCAACACAGACAAGCCTCCATTTGTCCGCGATGTGGAAGCGAAGGTTCGGCGGTACCTGAGGTCCTCCTACTCTGCAGCCTGGACCCTGAAGATCACCTGGGAGAAGGCACCAGCCTACGCAGCACGGACTGACACCTGGAGGGTAAGGGGCTGATGGAGCTCAAGGGCTTGTTGAGTTGTCAAAAAAACCCCAAGACCCATGGGCGATCACCTTGTCTGTGCCTGAAAATAAGAACCAGTTTTGTGAAAAAGGTCAGTCTTGAAGACTTTTGCCAAAAAGAACTGGGCTGTGCCCATGTTTTGGTGGGTTTCAGGTTTTTTGGGGGACGTCTTTAGTTGAACTTTCCCTGCTCCATAAAATCTTTCTCTTCAATGCGGTGGGAGTTTATTGTGCACCAGAAACACTGTTCTTCAGGAGCATAAAATTGGGTGAATTTGAGGCTTCTCATGGTACAGCATCAAAGTAAAACCATCATATTTTCCACACAAAATGTGAGCCAGCCCAGGCTGCGTTTGCCTTGCACATCAGGACCTCATGTGCTGATGGTCCGCTGTTCCCCAGTGAGCACTGACCCACGCTCCTAATTTTAAACCCAACAGCTTTGCTCTCTTTCTTACCTGTCCGCAATGCTTCTCCCCAGACAATCACATACCAGGCCGTCCTGACCACCGATGGCTTCAGGTCCTACGTCCTGATGCTGTACCAGGAGGGAGGCATGCGATGGGATTACACCAGGCTCACTGCCACCAATGTGCTCATCGGCTACACCAGGTACAGCAGGCTCAGCACCCTACCCCTGCCTCCTCCGAGCGCTGGGCTGCGTGCCACCCCCTGCTCTGGCTGGTTTAATCCTTCCCCGCTGTGTCCCATGAACTGCTCTGCAAGGATAAGGGCAGCCCAGATGGGGTCTGCACATCCATAGAGCCTAACGTATGGGGGTCTCACAACCACATTTGCCCCGTTAGCGGATGGATCATGCTGCAGCACGCTGACTTGCTGGGCTGTGCTTGTTGTAAGATCCACACACCCCTGTGGGGTCCAGGGCCCCCAGCATCCTGCTGGTTTGGGTGGAAGGAGCGGGGAATAGGAGATGTTTGCTGAACTTTGCACCAGTCAAGGGAAGGGATTTCCGCTGCTTGGCCGGAGCGGTCGCTTCCTGCCTCCTCGCATTACGTCTTGCCCCGTGCATGCCGTCTCCAGGGTTTGCTCATTAGCTGCTTGCTGCAGCTGGGTAAGGAAAAGGTGGCCGGGACGGGAAGCGCGGGCGGCACAGGCATGTGTGTGCTTGCCTGTGCATGACCGCTCGTGGGTTTCCACTCCATATTGCCCTGCAAGATGCTGGAAATCATGGAAGCTGGTCGTGGGGGTTTTGAGATGTCCGCGGGTTCAGCCCATGATGCAGCAGGAGCATTTGCAGCACCTAAAACTAACCGCACCCTGTAGAGAGAAGGCAGCAGGCTGGGGGAGCTTGTGCCTTTGCCCTCCTGTCCCTGGAGCTGCGATTTGGGTGCTCTGGGGTCCCACTGGCTCAGGATCAGGGAAGCTGAAGGGCAGGCTGGGGCTGGGATAACTGCACCCGCGAAGAGCAACCCCTGATTTTTCCCCTTTCCTCTGCATGCAGCGGGGATGGCTTTTACCACAATGACGACCTGACTCAGAGACCTCCAGCTGCTAAATATCGCCCTGACCAGTTCAGGGGCTACAACACAGGTAGTGCCGCACAGCCGGGAAGGGTTCACGTGGCCCCTCAGGGGGTTAGGGAAGGGCTGTGTGGGGAGGGGGACGTTCCCAGGGGATGAAATCCACCCTGCCACTGTGGCAAGGCTCTCACTGAGTTCACTGAGGCCGGGCTTTCCCCCCAGCCAAATAAAATGCTTCCCCTGGGTACCAGCTATGCCCTGAGGCCGAAACATCCTTGATGTGTCCATGGACCCTTTTTCTTGCAATGGCTCTGTCCCAAGGCTTTCTTCTTTGGCGAGAGCCTCTTCCCTTGTTTCCCTGCTGTTGGGTGGCTGTTAAGCATGGGGTCCCATGGCTGGGGGTCAACACAGGCTTAGCTTCCAGCATCAGCATCATTCGGCTCTCGCCTCGAGCAGAAACTGCTGCTGCAGCCCCCTTGGCTGCAGGTGGCAATTCATGGTTTCTCTCCCCGCTCAGACCTCCGTGGGCTGTGGATTTACAAGCTGGAGAGCCGCGTGGGCGTCAACTACCGGCTGAAGTGCCTGGCGTGGACAGGGCGGCAGCAGGAGCCGCGGGCTTGGACCCAGGGCCTGCCTGCCTGCCCCTGCTCCCTGCAGCAAGGGCAGCAGGACCCGCGCTTCAAAAGCAGCCGGGGAGGCAAGTGGACACGCCGCTTCCCCACCCTCCTCGTCACCGAGCTCTCCCTCACCATCTCCCCTGCAAGGGTGGCTGGGGTCCCTCCTGGCTGGGCAGACAGGGGACCCCAAGGAAAATGAGGGAGGGCTGCCCTTCCTTGCAGAGACAGGGAAAATGGGGAGGTACGAGGGCTGACCCGTCCCTGTCTTGTTGGACTGGATGGAGCTGTCTAAGCTGCGTGGAGACAGGGCGATGGACACTGCCCAGCACCGGGCTCTCACCTTGGGAGACTACTTGGATGGTCTCCATCAGTCTCTCCAAACCGCCTGTAGCACCATGGGTGATGTGGTGGGAGAGGTGGATAACAAGGAGCCAACCCCGGCCCCGCTCGTTGCCCTGGGGCAGGGATGCTGGCTGGGAAGAGCTGCACCGGGGCAGGGATGCTGGCTGGGAAGAGCTGCACCGGGGCAGGGATGCTCGCTGGGAAGAGCTGCACCGGGGCAGGGATGCTCGCTGGGAAGAGCTGCACCGGGGCAGGGATGCTGGCCGGGGCGAGCTGTGCCGCGGCTCACTGCTGCCCTGTTGCAGGCTGGTGGGCTGCCCGCGTCTCCATGCTGCACTCCGCCTCCCCCAACCAGCACGGCGCCGGCGTGCGCTGCCTGTACGACAGCCAGAGCCAGCTCATTGAAGGGCGGCAGGAGAGGTACTGGAGGTCCTCCAGGCAGGCGTCCCCCTACCGCGGTAAGCACAGCCAGCCCTGGCGTCCCCTGGCTGAGGCTGGCATTGCTGTAGCCTGTAAATCATTTTAATCTCCGTGCCAACCTATTTCCTGACATGCTGTTGCGCTCGGTGGGAGCGTGGACCTGCCAAAAGCCAAGGCGAACGCCCTGCCTGCCCAGAGCCAGCCTGTCTCCCTCTCCTCTCCCCTTCAGCCCCTTACGCTAATTTTTGTCTCCAGACCAGGAGCTGAAGTTGTACGACTGGTGCTGTAACCAGGCGGGCAGTGCCCGCCTCTGTGCCCGCTACAGCGAGAAGAGACCAAAGATCGGCTGTGATGGATACCAGTCACCTGGCACGGGTGGGTTTGCAGCCCGTGCGTGCCAGGGTGATGCTACCTTGGTGCCCGGGGCTGGGGGGAACATCCCAGCCACCCCATGGTTAAGGCAGGAAGAGCCCCGGGGCAGATGAGGGATGGGTTCTGGGGTGCTCACGTGTGGGTTGTGCTGTGCCCTGGGCTGTGCGAGGTTGGGTGTGGGCATCTCCCTCAGCACATAACCACCGGCATAGTCTGGGGGTGACAGCACCGGGAGGGCAGGAGGACGGCAGCTAATGCGGTTGTCGGTGTGAGCTGATGTGGGGCTTGCTTGCAATCCCCAGCAGGTTCCTCAGAGGAGTCAGAGAGCGACTCAGAGGAGCAGAATGGTGAGCAGGCTCAGGGGTCTCCTCTCCGCCAGCAGCTTCCTGCTGCCCCCATCCCTCCCCGCGTGGAAACTCCCCGGGGGCTCCCAGCTCACCCCAGGCCCCCGGGGAGGAGGTGGCTGGACAATCCTCATTTCTTCTTCTTTGCAGATGGAGAGGACAAGTAACTGGGGGTTGCACATCTGCGACATGGTCCAGGCCACGGCTGATCCTCCGAGTCCTTTGTTCCCGCTCGTCCCCTGTGCCCCCCCACTGCCCCCAGCACCCATCACCCCTGTCCACCATGCAGGGCAGCTCACTTGGATGGTGCCTGCAGTTGCCTTCACTGGCACCAGTTCACTTTTCTAACCCAGACTTGTCCCAAGAAGTCAGTTGCTTTAATCACCCTTCCCCAGCTGCAGCTGAGAGGGTGCTGATGGGCACCTCCTTGCTGGTGGGGAGGTGGGCAGGTACCCCCCCACCATCTCCACCACCCCCTGTCCTCCCTGCATCCTGCTGTGCCTCCCATGCTGCGGGGTGAGGTTGGCCCCCCAGCACCCGGGGAATGGGGTTTTGCACCTTGCAGGGATCGACGGCGGCCGAGCCCTCACCAGGCTTGCCCTGTGAGCCAGTCCTGTCTTGTCCCCCACTTCTGTCCCCCCGCCGTCCCTCCTCGAGTGGTCCCCAGGCCCTGTGCCCAGGAGAAGGGGCGATTCTCCAGATCAAGCCAGAGGCTGCTTGATGCCTCTGCTGGGTGTGTGAGGGCAAAATGCAACCCCATGATCAGAAATGCTGGGAGAAAAATAATTTTTCTGTGCATAAGAGGGCATCTGCCTTTCTTTAAAAAAGAAGAAAATCCTTGTCAAATCTTGTTTGTTCAATAAAGCCTTCGAGGTGTCTGAGCATCACTGATCCTGCGGCAGCCACGTCCTCTGCTGAACTGGGTGGGAGGTGGTGGGGACAGGTTGGGGACAGGTTGGGGACAGCGACATTGCAGGATGCTGCTGCCCTCCGAGCTGGTGCTGGGGATGTGAGGGTCTGGGCTGCGGCTGGGCTCTGGGGCAGCGGGGCTGGAGCTGGGGTCTGCCGGGGTCTGATGCACCCTCCTTGGGCACAGCATCTCCCCACAGCAGGGGCAAAGGGCTGTGGGGTGGTTGCGGGGACCGCGGCCTGGCCTGTGTGACCTGAGCCACTGCAAGTGGTGCCTGGGGAGAGCCGTGAGGGAGACTTGTGGCTTTGCAGGGGGAATGAGGGGACGGAGCAACAAAAGAAGCTACATCCGTCTTCTCTTTGGCCCTGTGGGTAGGACCAGCAGAAAGCAGGGACTCGAGAGCTTGGTGACAGGGAAGCAGGGCTGGCACACGGGCACCATGGGGTTACTCTTTACTTAACTCAGCAGCATGCCTTAAGTTTTGGTTTATTCTATTTTATTCCTAATGGGTTATAATCGCTGCATTGCCTCACCGAAGTCTGCTATCAGCAGCTCTGCCACGTCCAGTTACATTGCACTAGGGCAGACCCTGGTGCAGACACACTCAAGGACTATCCCAGTTGCTTCTGCAGGTCCTCAGGGGAGGGTGAAATCCTCTTGCTTTGGCCAGCCAACATAAAACTACATTTTTCATTCAAAAAAAGCACCTCCTCCAGAGTGAATCCTCCCACAAAGACCAGACCGCAAAAGGCAGCCGCCCATCCTCTGCCTCCACGTGGGCACCACTGCCAGAGACCCCAAAAGCGGGCGGTGGGGCTGGCAGCAGCGGCTGGCTCCTCCGGAGGTGCCGGGGCAGGACTGGTGGTGGGCTAGGGCTGCTGGGGGGGCTGGCTCGGACGCCTGATGTGGGGTCTCTGGATCCTTATCTGTAAAGGAGGGACAGGCCACGCCGTGCTGTCGGCGCTGCACGGGCTCTGCTCTTCGCAACGAGCTCAGACCCCAATGCAAGCCAGAGCGTCCATGGTGCTCCGGGACGAGGCACGGCTCCCGAGCATCTTTGAGACACGGGGCCAGGACATCAGTCCCCGGCCCACGGCTCCCCACTCCAAGCCCCCATGGGGACAATAACCCTGGGCAGACCTGGACTGAGGGGTCGATGGCCTGGAGCTGCAGTTCCCAACGCCTTTCCGGGGAGTGGGAGTGGGCGGACTCTGCCCGCTCTCCTGCCGTCATCAGAGCTGGAGCAGGGAAGATGAGAAGAGCTCAAAGAAGACCAGGGTGAAGCAGAGCTGGGGTGGGGGGATTTCGCAGAGATGTACTCACAGGAGAAGGGCCATGGCCTCCAGAAGGTCTCCTTGGCCCTAGGAGGGGGGGAGCAGAAAGGGCACAATGTGTTGGGGGGGCTGGGAGAGCCCCTGCCTGGTCCTGGTGCCTGGGTTGGATGGGAGTGGGGAGCAGTGACTGAGTGTGGGGGCAAGATGAGGCTACAAGAGGAGGAAAAGCCCCGGTTGCTGTGCACACGCAATTTCTAGCCTTGCCACAAGCGCAAATGAACAGAGGCACTTCCCGGAGAGCCTTGGCTCCAGGGCCGGCAGGGAGCTGGCAGCAGGGGCAGGACACAGCTCCGACCGGTGCAGGGGGCTTGGGGTGCTGAGCTTCCCCAGAGCATGGATGCCACGCCAGGACCAAGGGCTGGGGAGGAGGGAAGGAGATGCTGGCGCTCCCACCCCAGCCTTGCACCTCATCAGCCATCTTGCCTCTCATCTGCAGGAGAGCAAGGTCCAATCCTGCAACTGCCTTTTTCTTGCTCCAAATCTTTCCAGAGCAACGTGAATTGCAGTGGAAATCATTTAGATGGTATTCAAATTAAAATTAAATAGAAAGCCCGTCTGTAACCGAGCACTGGGTGAGATGAGGAAGAAATGCAAATATTCCTTAACATGGGGGAAAAGAGAAGGTAGTGTTCAACCCACTGATATTATTGCACCCCCGTGCAGCAGATGACTGGGGAACGGGCTGGAAGATGCTAAAAGACCACCTGGCTCAGCCCCTTCCCCAGGGCAGGCTCCCCCTGCCCCGGGCCAGATGGGTCCCACTAGTGGTGGACCTTCCAGAGATGGATTTTCCACTAGTTTTTTGGGGTTGGCAAAGCTCTTCCTGACACCCAACCTCCATCCCCTGCCGCACTCGCAGCACCCACCCCTGTGTGGGTCCAGCCCGTGGCTCACCCCCGGTGCCGGTGGCGGTGCTGGCGGCAGAGGCGCGAGGCCAGGCAGGCGGCAGCGAGCAGGAGGCAGAGCAGAGCCAGGGCTCCCACCAAGATGCCGAGGAAGGCAGCGAAGCTGACGGCCAGTTGCTCACACCGGGCGCCGGTGGGGGAGAAGATGGAGAAGGGGAGGCAGCTGCAGATGGGGAGGGAGGAGCGGTGATGCCATGGGGGGTCACGGCCGTGCTCGGTGGCCTTGTCCATCCCCAGCGCCATTGCTACCTGCACGTGGGTCCCTCGGGCAGGTGCTGGCACCAGCCACCATGCTGGCAGTAGCCCATCTTGCAAGGGGAGATGCAGATGAAGCCAGCGGTCCCCACGTAGTGGAGCTGGTAGCCTTTGTAGCCATACAGACCGCAGGGGAAATAGCGTCTCAGCTCAGCCACCGTCACTGGGGAGGGACGGCACGGGTTCAGCCATGCGGCAGCATCACCCCTCGATGCTTTCCCAGGTCTCCCTGAGCCGGATCCGTGCCTGGGGTGGGGACTGCCGCCCACCCGCCTCGCCCGCGGGTGTTACCCGAACCCCAGGGCACGCAGGGTGATGGGGACAATGGGGACAGCAGGCTGCTCCTCTCAGGGAGCAACTCACGCTTCACCAGGTCGGTGATGTTGTCCCGGTGCAGGCGCTGGAAGAGGAGGAGCGCGCCCGCCTCCCGCTGCCCCTGCCGCCTGTTGAAGGCGCCGGTGATGGCCCCCGGCAGGTCCTCGTTCAGGAACCGGATGACGGTGCCGCGGCTGTCATAGGCGAACTCGGACACCACCGCGAAGGTGAAGCCATCGCTGTCTGTCCTGCCGGGAAAGGACGGGGCTGCTGGCAGAGCTGCTGCTGCATCACAGAGTGACCGAGCCTCCCCGTGCCTCAGTTTCCCCGTTTGAGGGGTGGTGAAGAAGGGACGAGGCAGGAGATGGAAGGTGCCGTGGGGCTTGTGTCTCCAAGAGCTTACCAGCATCAGGGCTGGAAAAACAGACTCTGGGGTGGGGGAAATGCCCTTTGAGTCCCAAACCCTGCGGCCCCATGCCCAGCCCTGCCCCACCGGCTCCCTAGGGTGGGCAAGGGGCCACTCCGCAGCCAACTCACGTCTGGGTGATGTTGGTGTTGCTCTGGAAAGCCTTCACCTCCAGGGAGCCCAGGATGGCTGAGACCTGTGGCAGGGAGAGTGGGAGGGAGTTAGGGGAGTTAGCAGGTCGGCACCAGCACGGGGAGAGGCTGAAGGGCGATGCGGGCACCACGGCCAAGCCCCAAGGGCTGCTCTGGCCTTTCGTTCATGCGCTGGGGACCTGGCACACGGCCAAGGCCGCAGCTGACATCACGCGGCTGGTGCTGCCTCCCTCCGGCCCTGCGGATCCGCTGGATCCCCAGGGATCCCGCGGGAGGGGGCACACAATGGCACGGGCACCCCAGGCTGCCATGCTGCCTGGTGTGCCGGTGCGTCCCGCTCCCCGAGACCATCCCCTCCGGTGACGTACGCTGCTGTCGACTTCCCTGGCAGTGGCGTTTCGCAGCGTCCTGACCCTCAGCCAGACACTTCTCCGGGGGAGATCTGCCGGGGGAAGCAGCAGCGGTGGCTCTGGCATCCCAGGACTGGGGTGAGCAGGGTTGGGGTTCACCCCCCACCGGGCACAGGCACCCACCTGTGCTGGGCAGCGGCCGAAAATCCCCCCCCGCCACCAGGCAGCGCTGGTCGGTGAAAGCCGGGGGGCAGGCGCAGGAAGGGGCGCAGGTGGTGGGCTGCAAGCGGCAGCGTCCCCCGTTGCTGCAGTAGCCCTCGGGGCAGGAGCGGGAGCCGCAAGCCGAGCCACAGCCTGGCCCCTCGCCTGCGGGACAGGTCAGGTGGAGGCGTGAGCCTGGCTGCAGCGGCAGAGCCCCAGCGCACTGACCCATCCTCAGCCGCTCTGCAATGCCTTTCTTCCAAGTTTTGGGGTTTCTTTTTTTATGCGTTAGGACTTTTAGTGTAAATTCAGATGCTCAAGGAAAAGCCCCTCCTCCCAGCTGGAGCCTTTTGCCCTTGTGAAATCCCAGCCTACTGCATTAAAACAGGAGCAAAAGCCATCACCCCAACCCCACCACAGCCATCTGAAAACAGGATTTGAGTTTAGCCCCCCCGACCTCCGCATGTGCATTTGAACTTTGATGGGATGAGATTTTTTTTTTCCAGAAAGAGAAAAATTGCACGGGAAAAGTTTCCCTTCCTGGCAGATTAGTGAGATCTGCAGCCTGGGAGCACGAGGGGTGGCCGGACTCTGGTCCCTCCTGTTGAGGATAGCAAGGGCTTGGGTACAGAGCTCAGCCAGCTTCCCCTCCTCTCCTCTCCTCTCGGCTAGTTTGGGTCCCATGGGAGCCCTCCTCCACGGAGGCCCGTGGGGTGATGGGGACGAGAACCATGCCTGCCAGGGTGCCTGCACTCACCCTCCTCGCCGGCCGGGCAGGAGCAGATGTAGCTGCCCACCGTGTTGGTACAGGTGGCATTCCCCGGGCATGCTGTCCCCTGCGCGCACTCGTCCATATCTGCCGAGGCAATGCAGCGTGGCACCAGAAGAAATACCTCTGCCGGGGTCCCGCGGGCACCCCAGGTTCCCGGTGGCCGTGGTGAGCCCTCATCACCTGAGCAGTGCCGTCCGTCGCCGGTCAGGCCAGCCGGGCAGGGGCCGCAGCCGGTGTGCGAGTCACAGCCCACGCCGGGGAAGCATCCCTGGGCGCAGGGGTCCGGAGGGTCCTGGCAGAAGGGACCCGAGTAGCCGCCCTCGCACCTGCAGGCTGCCAGCTGGGAAGGGGATGGTGACACTGGCTTAGGGGACACGAGGAGGACGGGTGGACAGAGAAGACAGCCAGTGTGGCTGGCATGGGGACAGGCACGGTGTGGCACCGGAGGAGCTTTCCAGCACGCTACCTGCAGGGAGGACCCCCCGAGGGTGACGGTGTCACTGTAGTCACACTCCTGGCTCCTGCTGCAGCTGCAAAGGGTGAAGTGGAGCTGGAGGAGGGCGGAGAGGTTGTTGGACCCGACAGCCTCCAGGTTGACAGTGAGTGGGGCCATCCCACGGGGCTCCCACGTCAGCGTGCCGCTCTCTGCCGGGGGGAGAGGTGGGAGTTAGAGGAGGTGGCAGAGGAAAGGGGCTGGGTGGTCGGTGTCCCCCCATCCCATCCCAGCCGCCCCATCTCTCCTTCCTTACCTGATATGTTGAGCTCCAGCGAGAGGTGGGGGACAAAGCGTGCGCCCGCCCCCATGGCACGGTACTGCCTCCTGACCCTTTCTGTCCTGAAGGCCATGAGCGATGCGTCACCGGTGATGACGGGAGGGAAGGCGTCTGAGGAAAGAGCAGCCCAGCACATGGCTGGTTGTTTGCTACATGGCCGTGGCACCCGTTGGCTCTGAGTCCCTCCTAGTGAGGATGGGACCCCAGGCAGATGCTGCCATGACCACCCACCGACAAGGCCCTCGTGTTGTACAGCATGGTGGCATCTCCCAGGCTTGGAGACCAGCCAGCCGGGCAATGCAACTCCAAGACCTTGGTGACTTCTCTCCTGCCTCACATGGAGCAAGAGAGCCCAGGGAGGGAGCAGGGCACTGCCCGGTTACCCAAGCCATGCCCTCTCGGAGGTGAGGATCTGCTCCACTTACTGAGTACTGTCTTCTTCTGCTGGAATTCGGCTGCGAGGCTCTGGGTGGCCAGGCCCAGGGCCACGTCCCCTGTGCTCAGCGAATCGTAGATGCACTCCTTGCTGCCACGGCACTGTGAAGCTGCCAGCTGGTATTGGCTTTCATTCTCCTGCCGCAGCCGAGACAAGAAGATGGGTGTGAAGTTCATTACCGGTAAGTCCAGAGGCTGAGCAAACAGACTGTGCTCTCCAACAGCCCCTGCAAGAGAGCACAACGTGGGTATGGCCTTGGGTTTTTAAGGTTTGTTATATTTTAGGGCTCATTTCCACGGAGCAGTAAGGAGACCAAAGGGCTTCCCTGGCATCACTTTTGCTCAGGCAAGTGTCTAAATGTCTCCAGCCAAAACATGGCCAGAAGGTGCAGGAACGGGGGGGTCATCAAGGTGGATCCCAAGCCTGGACTTACAGGTCATCCCGTAGCTGTAGATCTCCTCCTCGCTGCTGTTCACAGGGATGCTGGTACCATTTGGCATCTGGAAGTCATCTGCGGGGTCATGGTCCCACACACCTGGTGGAGCATCACCAGAGGACTGGAGTCCCCCATGCCGGGGTTGACCTCCTCTCTGGTGCTGGCCAGTGTTTAGTTTAGACCCAGGGTCCCTGCCCTCACAAGCATGTTCCCCCAGTGTTTTCCAGCCTGCTTCAGGGTGGGAAGGGAACTTTGCACCCTGGCTCTGCAGCGGTGCCAGAAGTCCTCACCCAGGAGACCCTTGGTGCTGTTGCGGTAGTGATCGGGCAGGCTGCAGACCACACTAAGGATCCCGGAGGCGGCTGAGATGGAGACGGCGATGGCTCCATCGAAGATGGCCGTGACGGAGGAGGCGTTGATCAGCAGGACACCGGGGCTGTAGTACACCTTGGCACCCATGTCTGCAAGAGAAGGAGAGCACAGAGGGAGAGTCCCTGCAAGGCTGGGGTCTGAAATGATGCGCCTGAATTTGGGGAGGGGAGTGCTCCCCATCCACCCCAGCCAAGTCAGAGACAGGGTGCAGGTGGGAGACAGTTGATGGAGCTCAGGATGGCAGCCTTTGCACTGGGCAGGGCTGGTGCCCATGGGATGGGGACACCTCTCATCCCCCCCGATACATTTAACATCTAACAGCACATCCTGCTCACCTTGGGAATAGGAAAACTGGATGGTTTCATTGTTCAGGAGGACTTGGATGTCACCCTGGCTCCCCAAGGTCCACTCAACCTGCAAATCATGGCAGATGTCCCAGTCAGTCCCTCTGCTTGTCCCTTCCTGCCATCCCCCCATGCTGGGGACACTCAAGCTAAACCCTGTCCTCTTCCAGCCCCGGCAGAGAGGCTCAGCCCCGGAGGCCATGTTGGCATGCTCTTCACCCCAGCAAGCAAATGATAAAGCAGCTTTGATGGTTGCACAGAAGAGGACAGCAAGTTGCCCCCCATCACTGCTGGCATGGGACATGCACAGGCCACCACCGCTGCTCTGCTGACCGTGGCAGCGTGGAGAGCTGTGCTGGGGGGCTCCAGGCTCTGAGCCCCCTCCTCACGCTGCTCAACAGCTGCTTCTGGTGACACCAGGAGATTTTGCTTACTGCAACGGGTGTGGGGAGCAATTCTGCAAAGCAAGGAAGAGTACGCGCTTGTGTAACGTGTCTGGAGGAGACTGGTGGTCAGGGTGAAGGTTGTGCAATGAAGAGGGTGGAGCAGACCATGTTCCTGCAGAGCTCCAGGCCCTTGCTGACCAGCTTGCAAGAGGTGTTAGAGTTGTGTCTCGTTAATCTTAGTCCAACCCTCCGCTATTAGCACTTTGCTGGGGTTATGGGAGGTGGCAGGAAAAGGAGAGGGGATGCTCCTTGGGTCCCGGCCACTTGTAGGTGATGCAGAGGCGATGCCCAACCTGCCAGAGGCATCTCTCCTGTTAGAAGCTCAAACTGATACCCAGGTCGCTCCTACTCACCGTTGTGGTGGTGGTGGTGGAGATATACTGGGCAGCGAAGGCCATGAAGTTGGTGGCTTGGGCCGTGCCAGTCTGGACCGTGCGCCCATGCAGCACAAAGCTGGTCTGGGTATCACTGGCCAGCAGCAGGACAAAGTCCCCGAGCCCATTGAAGGTGTAGGTGAGTCCATCCAGGGTGGTGATGTGGGGGTCCCCAAAAGCACCAGCTGGGGTCCAAAGCAGACGGAGCCGTTTTGGGAGGAGGAAGAAAAGCAAATGCTGGTGTCATTGCATGGAGGAGAGCAGCCCCCGGCGCTGCGCTGGGCTCAGCACTCCCCACCGGCATGCTGCAAAGTGTGGTTAATGCATGGGGTCCGCGTACCGCTGTGCCACCCACTCCGTACCCTGGCACAGAGGAGGCAGAGCCCTGGGGACTCACCGGGGGTGGGCGGCACGTATCCCTCGCAGCCGACCCTCGGTCTCTTCTCAGCAAACCTGGCACATAACAGGGGCTTCCCCACGCGCCGGCAGCACCAGTCGAATGCCTCCAGCTCCCTGTCTGCAGAGGAAGGCGACCGGGCGCTGGGGGGTGTGGGGGTCCCCGCTGCACCTGCAGAGCGCTCGGTGCTCGGGGTGTTTTAGGGTGAGGGAGCACCGGTGCCCAGTTACCAGCAGCGGGGCGGATGGGCAGGCTCCATGCTCTCTCCTGCCAGCCTTCGAGCAAGCTCCCATCTTGGTACAGACACCGCACCCCGGCTCCGGCTGGGCTGGGGGACGCAGTGCGCAGCATCCTCACGGAGGGGTCCGCCGGGCCTGAAATGGTGTGGGGGGATTGTGGCCACCCCCAGAGCAGGAGGGGACCCCCTGCCGTCCCCCCATCCCGCAGCTGGCCCTGGGGGCCATGCTTGGCACCTCTGCTCCGGCGGTAGCGGGGGTCCAGCTCTGCCTGGGGCTGGGAGCAGGGGCACGGTGGCAGCTGGCTGTTCCAGGTGGCCGGTGCTGGCTCTGCGTCCAGCCACGCCAGGCACTGCAGCCTGTAGTTCACCCGGGAGCGACTGTCCAGCCTGTATATCCACAGCCCACGCACATCTGGGGGAGCAAGCGAAGAACAGCACAGCTCAGCCGGGGTCTCGCCTTGTGCTGAGGGGGATCCCGTGGGACAACTGTCCCTGGCCATTGACCTCACACGAGGTCTCCAGGCTCCCTCTAGAGCCGGCGTGGCCATGGCAAGCCACAGCAGGACACGGGACACCTGTGCTCTGCCCTCGGTGGCCAGCCCTTGCCCGGTGGCTTCGCTGGCCCGTCGCCTCGCAGGGACGCATGCTGGGGACATGCTCCCAGCGTGGGACACACGGCTCCCTCCATCCCCACCCGCCCCGAGGGCTCTCCTGGTGCCGTACCGGTGCCGGCGCTGCTGTGCTGGTCGGGTCGGTACTTGACAGCTGGTGGCTTTTGAGTCAGCTCATTATTTTGGGCATAGCCATCGCCGCTGTGTGGAGAGAGGAGGTTTGGAGTCACCCTCCCAACACAACCCTCCTCCGCTCCACGCAGAGCAGCCGGGGTGGGAACTGCTGCCGTTTGCAGGACAGAGGGTTTAAATGGGACAGGGTTGCTCCGGGGGTGGGAGCTGGGCTCTCCTGGGGACAACGTCTCCGATGGTCCCAGCATAGTGCTGGGAGAAATCCCTGCTGTCCCAAAGCACAGCCATACGCGTGCACAGCACCTGGAGAAGCCGATCAGCACGTTGCCCACAGCCAGCTTGGCGTAGTCCCACCGCATCCCGCCGTCCTGGTAGAGCAGCAGGGCGAAGGAGCAGTTCCCATCGGTGGTGAGGACCGCCTGGTAGGTGCTCGTCTGGAGAAACCCAAGGCATCCCCTTAGCACCCCCAAAGCCTTCCCTGCTCTCCCCACAGTGCAGACTGAGGCGGTGAGACCCGAAATGTCCGCATCAAGCCGCAGGAGACCGGCAGCCCAGCCCTGCCCCGGCCATCGCTGGTGACAGTCCCCTCTGACACCTGGGTCCCCTGCTGCTCACCCGAGTGTCATCCCGCGAGGACGGGTACGCTGGAGCCTTCTCCCATGTCACCTTCAAGGTCCATTTTGCTGCGTAGGGGGTTTTCAGGTATTTCTCAATCCTTGCTTCCACGTCATGGACGAGGGGGTCTCGGGTAGAGCTGAGGGTGGAGTACTCCTGCCGGTTGGCAAGAGAGAGTGTTAAGTGGGCGAGCTGGGAGCTGGGCTCTCCCAGGAGAACATCTTTGGTGGCCCTGACCTGGTACCAGGTGGTGCCAACACCCTGGGAGAAATCTGCATCGTCCCAAAAGGCGGCCACCATCGGCAAACCCTCCTGGCCGCTGAAGCCCCGGGGAGGTGGGTTGGGGTTGGAGGGGACGTAGTTGTCCGTGGGAGGGAAAATGATCTGCCCATTATCTGTAAACTAAGCAAAATAACTTGTTATTTGCTGACATCCCAGGCAGCTCCTGGGATGGCTTTTAGCCTCCATGGGTGAGCAGAAACAAGCTGTTTTAAATTGCAAAAAAATTAACATTCAGATTAAATTCAGTTTCTGCTCCATTTCCGTGGTGTTTTTTTTCTACCAAAGAGGCTGCACATCCCTTACATGCTCGGCGAGGGGGGGACTCACGTAGAGAGCATCCCGCAGCGACTTCCCGAAGGGGAACCCAATCTCTGGCTTGAACAGGGGGGAGTTAAAATCCACCGTCCTCTGGACGCACTCTTGGTCCCCTCCCTCCATGCCGAAGGGGTAAAGCGAGGCTGCCGGCACTGACATGGGCAGGAGATTAATCAAAAAGGTGAAAAAACATTAATGTCTGCTCCATCCTTCCTGCGGCCAGGGCAAACTCGCCTGCTTGCCACCGAGATGCTGTGCCTGCGCTACCCCCAGCCGGACCAGCTCTCTGATGGCTTGTAACCCAATTTTTAACCCAGTTTTTAATTCGGAATAGGATGCTCTCAGATGTCCTATTTCACCTTTCCCCGTGAATCTGGCAGCCCAATGTGCAATGCAGACGAGTCTCCCTGGGCCGGGCCGTACCCTCAGCCATCACGGTGCTTGGTAGGCTGACAACCCCTTCCTGCTCTTTGCTTTGGGAAGGAGAACGTCTACTTACCGATAAGCCCGTGGGTGGGTCGGGGCTCAGGGGCAGGATTTCTGTGGCCAGCAGTAGTGTGGGCAGATATACTTGATGCTATGGCCGGTCCCCTCTGTGTCCCAAAGGCAGGAGCCGGGGCAGCGGCAGGGCTGGTGGTGGCTGGCCGTCTCCCCGGTGCCGCGGTGCCTGGGGCCAGGACAGCTCCTGCCTCCTTGGCTGGGCTCGCTGGGGCTGTGGGTGCAGCAGCCACAGTGCTGCCTGCAGCCGTGGCTATTTTCTCCCCCCAGGCAGGTGCCCCTAGAGATGTCCCGAAGCCGGGAGGTGATGTGCTCGCTGCCTGTCCCATGGCACGGATGCTGACAGCCGTGGGAGAAGTGGCGCCTGTTGCCGGCGCGGGGGGGGTCTGTCCGGCTGCTGGCTCCCTGGTTGCACCAACACCAAGCAGAGACGAGGGGGCTGTTGCTGGCTCCTCCGCTGGGCTGTGCGGGCTGGGGAGGGGTGAACTGGGCACCGCAGTGCCAGGGCTGGGACTGAGGATGCCCCAGGACCTGGCAGTTGTCTCCACCGAGGGGGTACGTGCTGCTGGGGATAGGACATGTTGCCCGCCTCCGCTTGTCTCATCGTGTGTTACAGTGAGGGACAGGGCACTGCTGGTGCTGGTGGCCTCTGCCATGGCAGACGGCACGGCGGCGGTGGCCCCAGTCACCACGAAGGTGTCCCTGCCGGCTGAGGTGGCTGGCGGGATGGTGTTGCTGGGGAACACTCTGGTGGCTGGCATGGTGGCCGGGCTTGTGCCAGCAGGGTTGGAGACAGGCACATGGGTGCTGTTGGTGCCAGCTGGGGGTGCTGCACCCTTGGCGCTGCTCTCAGGGGGGGTGGTGTCCGCCCAGGTGGTGGTATCGCCGGCACCTGACCGGGATGCGGCTGTAGTCTCCCATGCGTGTGTGTGTCCAACAGCCAGCGAGGAGACCCCAGCTGTGGGCTCGCCCTCAGCAACCAGGCTGAGAGCCCTCGAGCCTGGGTTGTGGGTGCTATCGGTGGCCTCAGGGGATGGCCTCGGGGTGACACGGGGGCTGCGTGGAGCAGAGGCACTGCTGGGGGCAGGAGAGGCGGGTGTCGTGACCCTGTCGAGACTGGCATCACCTGCTCCCGCTGCTGGACCAGTGACAGCGATGCTGCGGGTGACGGAGGGTGCCACCACCACCAGATGGGTGTTCCCAGGGACAGGAGGGGACAGACTGACATCTGGCTCAGCAGTGCTGCGAGCGAGGCCAGGGAAGGGTGTTATAACTGGCTCCGGAGCTGTGGGTGATGCCGTGCCCACCATGGCCACTGCCGTAGGGCTTTTGCTGCCCGGGGCAGAGCGTGCCGATGGGGTGGCATCACCGGTGCCTGGCTCAGCCACCCCAGCCACAGGAGTGGGCAAGCCCAGGGGCAGCTCTGCAGCCCCGTTGCCTGTGGCGGGAGAAGCCGTGTCCATGTCCAAGTCCATGCCCGTGTCTGCGTCTGTGGTAGGCTCAGCAGTGCGATAGCTGTGGTCCGGCGCAGCCGCGCCTGGCAGAGCAGCGGTGCTGGCTGTGGCGGGGGGTGATGCCAGCGGGGCTGTCCCCAGGGCGGTGTCACTGCTGTGGGGGGTACCTGTCGCAGCACCCGCCCTTGTGTTTTCAACCGGGGTTGAGCCTGGAGCTGCCTGCGTGGTGCTGCCATCTCCTGCCGGCGGGGACCTGCCCCTGCCTCCCTCCACGGCTGTGTTTTCGGGGGGTGGCAGTGTCACTGGCTGGGGTGTCTTGCCAGTGGCGGCGTTGGGGAGGGGGCTGGCCGTGGCCGGTGCTGGGCTGGAGTTAGCCACAGCTGGCGGGGCTGAGCGACCACCCCTGGGAGCGAGGAGAGGCAGATCCATTGGGGGCCTGGTTTCAGGAGCGTCGGTCCCAGGTGGCTCTGGTGATGGCCCAGTGGTGACGATTGTGTGGCTGGGAGCTGGCCCCGCTGCACTGGCACCTGGGTTCTCCTCCATGCTCACCTCCAGGGACGCTGTCCCCACCGCTCGCCCCGCAGTGCTGCCATCGGAGCGGGGGTCACCTGAAGCACCCGTTGCTGGCAGTGGGGTGGCCGGGGACACTGGGGACATGCCTGCTGCTACCTCTTGGGAGATGCTGGATGGGGACACCCCCAGAGCCATCCCTGCAGTGGCACTGCCTTCCGGGAGAGCGGGATCGCCTGCTCGTGATGCCACGGGGACGCTGGCTGCTCTGGGTACCCCCGGCGTGCCTGGCACAGCCGTGCCCATGCCTGGTGCGGTGCTGGGTGACCACGTCTCTGCCCCCAGAGCTGCCCCACGTCGGGACCCAGCCCAGAGCGGTGAGGCTGGTGCAGGTCCAGGGGTGACACCAGTTCCCAGGGGTGCTGAGCCCACACTGGGACCAGGCTGGCTGCGGCTGGGAGATGCATCAGGCACAGCTGGGGTGGCTCCGGTGTCCCGCAGCGTTGTGGTGGCATTGCCACTGGCCAGCGATGCTGTTCCCATCCCTGCTTCACTAATCGGAGTGTTGCTAACGAGGGATGATGGGTGGGCAGCTGGCCCAGTCCCAATGCCATACGCACCAAGGGAAGATGTTGGTGCAGCAGTGGCTTGAGGGGCCCCATCTGGCTTTGCTCCACCAATATCCGTGAGGGACAACGACGTGGCCATGCTGGGTCTGGCTGGAGGGGATCCGCCTGCAGCCATCTCTGCTGTGGTGGCCCCAGGGCCTGCTGAGGGGGTCTGGGGGAGCAGAGACCCCGTGGCGTGCACAAAAGGCCCTGGAGAGGGACGATCAGGGCCGTCAGGAGCTGCGTGGGGGGACAGCCTCATGCTGAGCCCCCCTGGGGTGGCCTTGGTCTCCAGGGAAGCGGTGCCTGCTGTGGTTCTGGCACTGGGCTCACTCCTGACGGACACCAGCTCAGCATCAGTGCTTCCCAGAGCTGGGAACGACATGGTGGGGACGTGCTCTGCAGCAGTGACATCCATCACCACAGCCTGTGTGCCCGGAGCTAGCGCGGTGGCCTGGGGGTGGGTGACAGCGTCGGCTCCAGGCAGCCCATCTCCAGCAGTGCCGGGGCCCGCGCTGTGGCTGGGGGGAAGCGTCTCTCCTGCGCCCGGCCCGGCACCCCCGGGGAGCCGGGGCGAAAGGGCTGGAGGCAGCTGAGTGGGGGGCACAGGGGGGTCCTGCGAGGTGTTGTGGCTGGCGTTGGATACGGCACGTGTCGCTGGCTCTGTAGCCTCGCTGATGCCAATGGTGGCAGAAGAAAAGGTGACCTTTGCTGGGGATGCGCTTGGGGGGTCTGCAGACGGGGGGGGCACCATCCTGGCTCCCTCTGTGGCCGTATGGGAGGGACTCCTGGGGAGGCCAGTGGCAGGGCTGGCTGAGGCTGCGGCTGCTTTCCCGGGGCTGCCCGTGTCCCGAGGGATGCTGGCTGCTGTGGCCGGAGGTGAGGTGGCTTTGTCCAGCCCTGCTGTGACCTCCTGGGATGGGAGCACAGCGGTTGCGTGTGGCTCAGCAGAGCTCTTGCTGACGCTGGGGGGTGATGTCCCTGTGCTGTGCTCGTCCTGGGGGAGTGATGGCACTGTGGTCCACGCTGTCCCCGGCACTCCCTCCGCAGTGACAGCATCGCCCAGCTGCACCAACTCGTTGGCATCCGTCAATTTGCCAGTGGCTGAGGAAGATGCTTTTGTCCCTGGCACTGGTTGAGCAGCCAGGACATGTACCGCTGGTGGGGACAGACCTCCGCGTGCTGCTGGGGGGACACCTCTCAGTGCACCGGCAACACCCATGGGTGGCTCGGCAGCAGTCCTCTCTTGCACAGGGACAGTTGTTGCCAGGACTGGCTCTCCAGGGATGCTGTCCAGAGCCCCTCTGGACACGTCCACAGCCTGCTCGGGAGCGGTGCTGCTGTTTGATGGCGGTTTGCTTGTCTCCATTACAGCGAGGACACCTGGATCTGGGGACGATGTGGCTGTGGCTGGCTCAGCACCGCCACCGCCTGCGGCAAGACCCACCATGTGCCCTGTTGGCGCGAAGGACGGAAGCTGCCCGTGCCGAGCGGTGGTGGGAGCCGGAGGGACGCTGGTCGGGTGGCTGGCAGCGCCTGGAGGGGAGACCCCAGCCCCTGCCCCTGCCCCTGCCTGGAGGCTGCCTCGCATTGCTGGACCCCCAGGGAGAGCTGCCGCGCTGGGAGGCCCCCCCTGCTCACCGCTGGTCCTGTCTGGGACCAGCACTCTCGCCGTCACCTGCGGCACCAGGCTGCCTGCGGGGCGAGACGAGGCAGCCCCAGCTGGATCAGCCCCGCCGTGGCCCCATCAGGCAGAACCTGCCCGTGACCAGCCGCCTGCCAGCCTCACCTGAGCCATGGCTGCCCATGGAGGTGGTCCTGCCGGCAAGAAAGGGGTGCTCTGGCTGGGAGGCCGCGGTGGTGGGGGGCACCTGGCACGTGCCCAGGTCCGGAGGCAGCTCGGCGCTGGTGCTGTCGGCCGCGGGGAAGACGCTGCCCGGTTCTGCCAGGGCTGGCGCGGGGGCAAGGGGCTGCTCCCCCGACTCCCCGGCTTGCGCTGGCAGGAGAGCAGTTTGGTGAGGGCAGGACAGGGCAAAAAACAGCCCAGGGGTCCCAGAACCCCCATTCCTCCTCCCTGCTGCGGGAGGAAGGTGCCCCCCAGGCCACAGGTTGCCCTCAGGGCTGGTCCCCACCCCAGCACAGGCAGCCGGACTAATGCCGAGAGCAAGACAGGCACCTTCCCCATGGGCGTGAGTCCCCGTTTGATCCACGACCCCCCCCTCCTTCCCCTGCCGTGGTCGGGGGACCATGCCAAGGCTGTGGCATCAGCGGGCAGAGACGGGGGCAAACCCCAGCTGGGCACTCAGGTTCAAACTTGCAGCGTTCAAGCAGCCAGAAAGTCATTTTGCAGCCTGTCACCCATCGCCTGTCACCCAGATGGTATCGGCCACCCGATCAGACCAGCGGCGGTGCGGACGACCCCGGCACTTACCTGGTAGCACCCAGAGCCCCCACAGCACCCAGCTCCAGAGCGGCCACCAGCCCCGGCACCCCATGGCACTTCCTTGGCGGCAGGGACGGAGCTGTGGCTCTCCCTGTCCCAGGGGAGCGACGCAACGGGGCGGCTCTGTCGGTGAGCTCTCCCCCCGGGGCGGGGGGGGGGACGAGGGCACCACGTGCCCTGCCTGGGGCACTGACGCCTCCGCTTCCTCGCAGCCCACGGTGGAGGTGGCCGCGTCCCCGTCCTCGGGACCCACTGATGCTGGGGGACACCCATTTTGCCATGGGGGGTTTTAAGGCCCTTCCCAGGGTGACCCCCATGGTTGACACCCCAAGGTTGGGGGAGTCCCCAACCCCTGGGGAGCACCCGATGGGCTGCAAAGTCACCTGGCCCAAAGGCCCTGGCATGGCAAGTGCGGACAGGGGTCCCCAGCACCTCTGGGAGGGGTGGGTCAGCCCTGGGCCCTGCACCCCCCATCTACCCCCCCCATTTGCTGCTGGGTCCCTGCCACACTCGGCCGAGCAGCCGATAACCCCTGGCAGGGGTGGGCTCACTGCCAAGGAGGAAGAAGGAAGGATCAGCCTCCCGCTGCCGCCTCGGGGTCCCGCGTGCTAACCCTGCCCCGTGCCCCCTCCCGGCACCGCTGGCACTGCCGCCAGGGACCCGCGTGCTGGGGTTATCTGTGCCATCGCGCAAACGCCCACGCAAGCCCTGCTGGGGTGGGGGTTGTTCCTGCATGGGCGGCAGGTCCGGGCCTTGTCCTAGGTTGCAGGTCACCTTCCACCGGGGACAGCGGCCAGGCGCACCCGGCTGTGCAAAGGGATGCAGTGGGGCCACTGCGGCAAACACACGTTTGCTTCTTCACGGGCCCTAGCCCAGCTCCGGGATCATTTAAGGGGGGGGAAATAAGTGGGTGAAGGTGTTGTGCCTTCCTCACTTCATTGACAGCCATCCCACCTGCCTGCCATGCCCTGGTAGCTGCACCTTAGATGGGAAAACTGAGGCACGGAGAGCCCAAAGCACCTATGCATAGCTGTGCCCACAGCAGCACCGGCAAAATTCCCTGTCCCCATGCTCAGGGAGGGCTGGGAGACCGGAGGTGAGCAGAGCTGTCGGTGCACATGGCACGTAGGTGACGTGGCTGGGTACCATCTGCCATGGAGAGGGACCCACGGCCACGCCAGGGCAGCCCTTCCTGCCCGGTGACTCACTGTGCATGGCAGGGTCTCTCCTCTGAAGCCACCAGCTCTGGAACACGGCATCCTGGGGACCAGGTACCACCAATGCTCACACGGACCTGGTGGGTTTGGGCACCGAGGTCCTCCTCCACCTGCACAGAGACCCCTTCCTGGTGCTGCTGCAAGGTGGCACCTCAGGGACCCCAGCTAAGGGGCTCTGACACCCGCTTGGGGGGGGGGTAGCACTGCCGCCTGGCCTGGGACTCCATGGGGGCCAGCCCCCCCCTCCCCATTAGTACCTGGCTCCGGCTGCGCGGTGGCATCCGGTTGCACAACGCCCCTCGTGTGGGTGGGGGTGCGACGCCGGTCCCGCCACTCCCTGCCCGGGCATGAGTCAGGCGGTGGCCTGGAGCCGAACTGCGGCGGGGCGCCGGGGCAAGGGGGGCCCTGCCGCAGTGGGCTCCCCTGCACAGGGGCATTGCCGTGGGCAAGCACCGCCCGGTTGGAGGGGGCAAAACTGTGCCCAGCCTTCAAGCTTTGCTCCTGCGTGTGGGACAGCGTGTGACAAAACCCAGCAGCCCCCGATGGGGAGACCTTTGCATGCCAAAACAGCCTACGAGCCATCACCGGGGGGTCTTATGGGTGCCTTCGTCATACAGCTCCCTGGGGATCCCCAACGCCTGCTGGGCACCACAGCACAAGTGCATCCCCTCCTGGGCACCCTGCACCCGGGCTCCATCCCTGCGGCAGGTCCCACGGGTCACAGTCCCGGCTGCCTGCAGGGAGGAACCGGTGCCCATGGAGACATGGCCTGTCCCTGTGCGTTGGCAGGGATGAACCTGGGAGACGGCCACAGGCACCCTCCTCCTCTCCATAGAATATTTTTTTTATATATATAACATATATATATATTAAAATTACATTTCTCTTTACAAAAACAATTCAACAAGTGGCCAGGGGACGGAGCCCATCGCCGAAGCCAGGGCGCAGGCACCCTGGCAAGTCTGGGGCGCTGGGCAGGCTCCCTTTCGAGGTGTCCGCGTCCCCCAAACAGGGGCTCAGTCCAGAGTCCAGCAGCAGGTTGCATGGGTGGGAGCGGGCACCGGGGGGGTGGCCCCGTGGCGAGATGCCTGCTCCGGATCCGATGCAGCTTGCCCCGTCCCCGCTGTCACCGCCTGTAAGAAGAGGAGAGGACGTGAGCTCAGGAGGGGTGACGGTGCTAGCTGGCCAAGAGCAGCGTGGCATGGAGACCCCCCCCAAAAAAAACCATCCGTGCCCCTACTTCTGGCGGGCGGTGCTGTAGGGATCGAGGAGGTGGGAGCTGGCCTGTGCCAGGTTCCAGTCGAACATCTCCAGCACCCGGTGGCACTCGACGCGGGACTTCAGCCCCAGGCAGAAGAGCTGCTCCACCTGCAAGGGGATGGGGCACGGCGAGGGGGGTGACGGGGTGCCACCACTCTCGCAGGAGCCAGGGTGGGGGGACGGGGGCATGCGGTACCTTCAGGTACTGGATGGCCCGCTGGACGCTCCAGCCGTGGTTCTGCAGGGCCGCCTGGCACTCTTCGGTGGTCACGCCGTGCACAGTGTCCTGCACCTGGGGGGGGGGCTCGTGGTCAGTGCCCACCACCACCCCTGGGCAGCGAGGAGCCCGTGGCTGGAGCCCCCCATCCCAGCTCTGCCCCCACGGAGCACCGTCAGCCCGGAGCTGGGACCATCCCCAGGATCTCCAGCCCCTCCTGGGCTTGGGCGCAGACACCATGGACCCAGCCCGGAGAGCCCAAGGGGACTGCAGTGACAGCCACCTTCCTCTCCCTCCCTCGGGCCGTGGGTAGGGCTAATTCGGGTTAGAAGGGCTTGCGATACCCATTGAGGAGTTGCAATGACGCTTCTGCCCCACAGCATGTCTGGGGAAACCCCTCATAGCCACCCCTTGAGGGCTGAACATGGGGAAACCGAGGCATGGGGTGTGGATGGCTCTTGCCCAAGTGAGCCCATGGCCACTGCACCCCTTCTTGCCCACGGACACCAGGGATGCCACTTACCAGTCGGATCTTGTCAGCGGGGCGGTAGCCATCTGGGCCATCGTAGACAATCTTCTGGAGGCTGCAGGAGGCTTTCACCAGGCACTTGGGCCCAGGGTTGCTGTTGTTGGAGGAGAAGTTGGCCTTGCAGTCTGGCGGCGGCTGCTGCACCATGGGACGGACGGTGGCTGTGGTGACCGGGCGGGATGCCGGCACCTCCTCGGGGCTTTTGGCCTCCTTGAAAAACTTCTCGTACTTGTCCAGGTAGGCAGGGCGCTCGGGCAGTAGGTAGTAGTGGGTGCTGCTGACCTTCTGCCCGTCCTTCACGATGGGCAGGATGCAGGGTCCCTTGGAGCAGTCCTTGCCCTGCGCCTGGATGACCTTGGGGGTGGCGTACTTGGGGTCGAGGGCGAAGCTCTGCGTGGTGGGCATGGGCTTCCCCGGCGAGGTGGAGAGGCAGGAGCAGAGCGGGGTGCGTTGCTGGGGGGAGCCCACCTGCAGGGCCATGGGGCTGGGCGTCCGGGAGGTGGGCTGCGACAGCGGGTCCCGGGGGGGAATCTGGGGCGGCCGGTCTTCCTCGCCCCCCGAAGCTGGGGAAAGCTCCCCCGACCAGCGCCCGGGCTCGTTGCGGCGTAGGGGCCGGGGCGGGATGGGGACGCGGGGGGGGATTTGGGGTTTGTCATCAGCGGGGGCAGCCGGTCCCAGGGGGACGTTGAGCCTCTTCATGCACTCCTGCTGCAGCTCCTCGAAGAGCTCAGTGGTCTGCGTCAGGCTGGGCTGCTTGGTCTCCTTGGGGGGCAGGAAGAGGTTGTCCTCCAGCGCCGGTCCCCGCTCGCCCTCGTCCACAAAGCCATAGTTGGTCTTGCCCCGCCGGCTTGGGGGGCTGGTGATGGAGCAGACCTCGAAGTCATCCTCGTCCTGTGCCACGTCATCATAGGCAGGTGGCGGGGGCAAGGGGCGGGCGTCCCAGTCCACCACTGGCGTGGGGTGGAGGGGCCGGGGTAGAGCCCGCGTGGGGCTCTGTGGTGGGGTCTTGTCCAGCAAGGAGAAGGCCTCCATGGCCAGCTTGACCAACGATGGGGTCGTCAGCTCCCCCACTGGCGAGGGGCTACCTTGGGGCACTTCCTCCCCAAAATCAATGAGGGTCACCTCGCCGCCTGCTGGCCCCTCGCTTGCCGGCCGGCCGGGTTGCCGCTCGCCCACCTTGGTGCCCGGTACCCGTGCCGATGGCTTGACTGGCCGCAGACCCTTCCCTGTGCCTGGCTTCTTCAGGCAGAGCTTCCGGAGACCCCCTGGCAGACCCTCCTCCTCCTCACTGACTGGGTCGTAGCAGGGCTCTAGGAGAGGACGGAGAGGGATGGTGAAGGTCCTGGCACCCATTCCTGGGGCGCAAAGGGGGGCACCTGCATCCCCAAGCCCCCCAATTGCCCCATAGCTTCAGCCACCTTTGCTCCCCCCTTGGGCGCAGCGATGTATGCCAGGGCAGGGGGCAGGGTGCCGGGAGGCCATGGAGTGGGGAAGGGCAGGGGTACCCTTCCCCACCCCACGGCCCCACAGCACCCTGCCCCAGGCTGGCCACCCTGCTCTGCATCTGCGCCCCCACTGCAGATGCCATCACCCATAGGTGCACGGCGGTACCCGGGGGACAGAGGGGGTGAAAGGAGCTAAGAGAGAAAAGAAGGGGGGCAAGAAGGAAGGAGAGCAGCACCCGAAAAAGCCCGACTTACTGGTGAGCAGGACGGTAGGCTGAGGCGGGCGCGGAGGCGGCTGCCCTGCGGGAGAAGAGAGAGCCCGAGAAGAGGGGAGGCACGGGGTGAGCGCGCAGAGCAAGTGGCGGCCGGGGCGCTCGTTAGCGGGGTGCATGCTTTGTCGTGTCCCCCATCACTGGTGGGGCGCAGGGAGGATGCTGATGGGAAGTCCCCCCAAGGGAAAATTGCAGGTTTAGGGGGGCTGCGGCACATGCACAGCGTCTGAGCTCCCTCCTCGTGGTGGCTCCGCTGAGATCCCCCGTACCGGAGAGCCCAGCCGCAGGAAGCTGGGAGGGGACAAGGGACCTGGACGAAGGGCAGCGGGGCAGAGTCCAGCCGGGCAGAGCCACTGGCCGCCCACGCTGCTGGTAGTGGCACGTGGCCAGGTGTCAACGCGCCCTGTCACCCCAGCTCCCCCCTGGGTCTGCAAAAAGCAAGTGGCAGCAGAGAGATGGAAAGGAGAGGGTCAAGCCCATCACCCTGGCAGCAGGGCACGGGGATGGGGGCTTTGCGCAGCTGATGGGCAGGGGGAAGGGGAAAAGCTGCTCACTTTTAGCCCTGCCTGGAAGCTGGGTGGGTCTGGCAGCGCTTGGGTCCACACCTAAAATGTCAGGAGGGTCCATGGGATTTCCCAGGTACAGCCTGTGGGGAGAGAGTGTCGAGGGGTCAGTGAGGGCCGTGTGGGTCCCTTTCCTCCCACACCCCGTCCCTCAGGACACCTCACAGCCCCGCCGCCACGCACCGTGTCCCAGCAAGTACCGTCCCCACAAGCATCAGAGCATCCCATCCCAGAGGCTTTCAGTGCTACGGCAGAGCCCGGTGCCGTCCCAGTGTCACCCACCCCTCTCTGGCTCCACGTGCATGATGCGCCGTATCCAGGGACCGCAAACAGGGTGCCGTGCCCAGGGTGCTGATGCGGGGTGTGGTGCCCGGGACACCCCCCAGCACCGGGGTGCCGCCGCAGCACGATGCTGCGCCCAGGGCACGGTGCCCCGGTACGGCATGCCGGTGGGGTGCCAGGAGGCCTGGGCGAGCCATCGCAAGCCAGGCGCGGTGAGGCAGAGAGCCGGCGGGAGCCGGCGCAGCCCGAAGGCCTGGGCGTGTGCCGAGCTCGGTGCGTTCTCGGCGGCCCGGGCGGCACGTACCCAGCGCCTGTGCCCACGCAGCGGGGCGCGGGGAGGCCTGCCGGGGCACGAGCTAGGTCCGCGTGCACGGCGCCTCGGTTCAGCCCTCCAAGGGCCGCCGGCACAGCCCGTGGCACGGGGCACCGTGGCGGGGGTCACGCTGGGACTGAGGGCACCGGCAGAGCTGTCCTGGGGCTGGGATGCCGAACAGTGGCGGAGATCACGATCCCAGGGGATGGGCTGCGCCGAGCCCGGCGCAGGAGCTGGCTACCCAGCGGGAGCTTTCCAGACTTTGAAATCCTATCCTGCCCCCCATACACAGCCCTCCCACGTCCCCCCCAGCCCAGCGCTGGCAGAGACCCCCCATGCCCACTGCCCCGAGCCAAGGTGCCCCTGCCCACCGCCCCCAGCACCCATGCCAGGCCTGGCCAGTCCCACCTGGCAGGGGGCCATGGGGTGCCCTGGGGCATGGGGACCCGACTCCCCCTCCCCATCACAGACCAACTGGGGTCTCTCCTGATGGAGTGGAGGGGGGAAAAGCATTTTGGTGGATTTTTTTCATATTTTCCTTTTTAAGAGAATTCATGCCGTTAAAAGCGTGGGGCCGGGCTGCACCCCCGCCACAGCTTCCCTCCACACAAGCGCTGAAAGGCACGGGTTTAGCAGCCCTGGGACACCCCAAAAGCATCGGGATAATACGGCCACCTCCAGGGTGGTGCTTACTGATCTCCCCCTGCCCCAGGACAGCCACAAGGGGCTGCGGGGCTGGGAGAAGGTGCTTCCCCCCGGGACAGCCCCCCACAAGCAGAGCAGCCCCCCACGTCCCTGACCCCATTAGTAAGAAAAGGCGAAGGAGTTAGTCCAGCCGCGGGGACCCTACCCGGAGCCACTGTCCCCAGTACAGCAGGGGGGAAGAGAAGCTTCAAGGGGGGGGGGGGGGGGGGGGCGGCCAGCCAAGCCATGGCTCGCTCCCGTGCCCGGCAGGCAGCGGGGAAGGCAGGGAGCAGGCAGGAGATGCAGAGAAGACAGAAAGTTTCTTACTCATCAATTTTATCGGGAAACCCCCAGCAGTGCTGCGGGTTGGTGTCTCCATGGCCTGTGTGGATGAAGCTGTTTTTAAGCGGCTGGCTGATGTCATGGGCCGACAGCCCCGCCACCGAGGTCACCGTGTTTCGGGGGAACTGGCCCACTTTTAGGGTCCGCTTATTCTGACCCCGCCACCAGTAATTCTCGGCCCTAAGGAATAAAAAGGACCTCGTTACTGATGAGGGGATGGGATGAGGACATGCGCCTGCCCTGGTGACAGGAGAGGAGGTGAGGTGACTCACCCAAGGTCACGCAGGCAGGCGGTGGCACAACTGGGAGGGGAACCCAGGCGCCCAGGATCCCAACCCTGTGCCGGCAGCACGCTCTGCCTCCCACCCTGCGTGGCCCCTGCACCGGGAGGCGCCGGGGATGTGGGCGGTGGGGAACAAAGCTCCCCATTTGCACCAGAAAAGGTGCACCCCTTTCTCCTCCTCCCAGCTGCCCCAAATTATGCAGGAGCCTCGGGGTGATGCCTGCAGCGAGCTGCTCACCACTGGCCCCCCTGTGCCCCATGCAGTCAGGGACGGCACAAGGGACATGCCCGGTGTCTGCTGATGAATCCTCAAATATCCCAGTCCTGCAGAGGAAACTGCGGGGGGCACGGTGAGGGGCTGGGGGCCGAGGGGTCTCTCTCACTCCCTTCCTATGTTATCGGTGAGCCCCGTGCAGGCTGGCGTGGGGGACTCAAGCTGCAAAACCTCCCGTGGCCGTGTGAGTAGGGTGGCTAGGGTGCCCGGTCCCCCAGAGAGCCCAGCGTGCCCCAGGAGCCGGCCAGGAGCCGCCTACTTGCCCCAAGATGCGGTCACCTCCAGGGTGGGACGGGGCGGTCACCCAGCCCGGGGCGGGGGGGGGTGCAGGGACAGGTAGGGTGCAGGGAGGGGCACCCCAAGCCGTGCCCCCCGCCCAGCCCGTGCCAAATCAATGGGGGGGGCTCCAGCGCTAACACATCCCCCCCTCCCACCACGTCCCCCTCCTCCCTGCCGGCCGGGCCCCCCCGCTCCCCGCGGGCAGGGGGCGGCGGGCGGTGTGCGGTGCCAGCCCGGAGAGGCTGGCACGGGCCCCACGGTTTCCTGGAGTCACCTGTGAGTCACCCCCGGCCACCAGCTCAGCCCTTTTCCTGTTTACCTTCCCCGCTCGCCGCCAGCCAGCCGCCTTACTCAGCGCCGGGACCCCTCGGCGAGGCCGCGGCAGAGCCCCGCCGGCACCGGGCACCCTCCCTCACCCGCGGCGGGCCGGGCGGGAGACGGTTCCCCTCCCCGGGAGGTCCCCTCCGCTCGCCCTCCCTCCGCCCCGACATCGCCGCATCCCGCCGGAGGGATGCTGCGGCCGGGCCGGCCCCTCCGCTCCCTCCCCCAGCCTCGTCCCACCGGATCCGGGCTCGGACCCCCGGCGCAAACCCGCTCCGGCTCTTGCCCCGGCTTCCCCCCGAAAGCCCCCTCCCGCGGCCGGCTGGGTCCCCGGGGGCCTTCAGGTAGGTCCCTGCCCCTGCCCACACACACGTACGCACGCCCGGCGCCCGCCGAACGACAGGCAGGGGCTTGAAAAGGGGTGGGGGGTGTTTACGGTGCCCCGGGCGGCCTCGGCGGGGCCGGATGCGGCCCCCCGGAGGAGCCCCCCCCAACAGCCCTCCCCTCCCTGCCCGGGCATCCCCGCCGGCAGCGCGGGGGGCGGGGGGGGGGGGCAGCCGCCCCCGGGGGAAACTGAGGCACGGGGACGGAGCTCCCCTCCGGGCCCCTCGGGAGCACCGGCAGCCGCTGGGGCTCCTGCCACCCCGCCGGCTGCAGGGCCCACCCCGCCTGCCCGGACCCAGCAGCCCAACGTGCCCACCGGGGGCCAGCGAGGACCGGCGTCCCCCGGGGAAACTGAGGCAGGGGAGGCTGCGCCCCGGCTCCGCCGCGCTCCCGCCCCTCCCCGACCCATCGGCACCCCGCAGCGCGGCCACGTCCCCCCGTCCCGCCCCCGCCCCCCTCCCGTTCCGTCCCCCTCCCCCGTTCACCTGGGGCCGGCGGCGGGGCGGGGGGCGCGGGACCCCCAGCCCGGCCGTGATGCGGCGGCGGGGACGATGCAGGCGCACTGCCGCGGCCGCGCCGCCCTCCGCCGCTCCTTCCCTCCCTCCCTCCTTCCCTCCCTCCGCCGACGCCGCTTCCCTTCCCTTCCCTTCCCTTCCCTTCCCCTCCCCTCCCCTCCCTGCAATTAAACCGCCAGACCCTGGGCAAGAGTCATCCCTGGCGGCGGCGGCCGGGGAGAAAGCCGGTCCCTGCAGACACACAAATCCGGCCTGATTCACCTCCGGGCCGTGACTAACGGCGGGGAGCCGGCCCCGGGACGGGGAGAGGGAAGGGGGGAAGGACGGAGCCTTCCTCCGCATCCCCCCGGGGCTGGGGGGCCGGCCGACCCTGTGCCGGGGGGGGGCAAAGGGACACTGCGCTCCTTCGGGGGGGTCCCCGCTGTCCCCGAGCTGGAGGGGGACGGGCACGTCCTGGGATGGGGATGCGGGGACCAAAGGTCCCCCCAGCCCGCGGGTCCCCGGGGCGGCGGAGGGAGGTGGCCATGCCCCGGCGTGGCCGGCAGGGACCGAGGAGCGAAGCCCATGGCACAGGGGGTGACAGGTCGCGCCGCTGCGGTACCAAGCCCGCAGCGCCTCTCCCAGCCCGGCGACAGGGGCACATCCCTGGGTGCTGGTGGCATGTCCCCCGCCGCTATCAGCAGGGAGCGGCCCCGGGGTGCACGGTTTCCGGGGGCAAGGCCGGGCAAACCCACAGGAGCAGTGGGGTGAGTCAGCGGGGGCGGACGGTGCGGGCAGCGTGGGCAGCGTGGGCAGGGCTGTGCTGCCCGCAGGCAGGGCTGTGCCCCCGCGCTGGGGTGGCCCCGCAGTGCTGTGCCACCCAGGGAATTGCACGCCTCTCAGGGGAGCAGGGACAGCTCTGCCCGCCTGTGGGGTGTGCGGCCAGGTGTGCTGGGGGGGCACAGTCCCCATCCCTGCTCCCCACAGCTCTGCCAGTGCCCGTGGCCTCCCAGTTCTTGGGATCCCCCCGTCCCCATGCAGGCTGGCAGCTGGTCTGTGTCCCCCTGTGCAATACCTGCCCTCGATGACCGTGATGATGTCGTTCATCTGGATGTGCAGCTTGTCAGGCTCCTCGAAGTCCTGCAGTGCCCTCATGTCAGTGGGCTGGGCCTGGGGGAGAGAGGGGGGGTGAGGTTAGGGGATGCAGCCCCCCATCATGTCCATCCCCCCTAGCTTCGGGGCCAGGCCCAGCCCCACAACAGGGCAGAGAAGCCCCAAAAATGGTCAGGAGACAGCACCACGACTCCCAGCCCCTTCCCAGCCGCAATGTCCCTGGGGTGGGCAAGGGCACCAGCAGCACCTGGATGCTCCACAAGGGCAAGGTGGCACCCAGGGACCCTCCTGCTGTGACCGTGTCACTGCCTGCCACCTCCAGCCTGCAGAGCTGCCTGGCCCAAGCCCTCCAACTTCACCTCCTGCCTCGGCGATACCCTTAACTCTGCCCACACTCAGGTAGAGCTGATGGGATGGGGGCACCGGGGACCCCTGTGTCCCCCTCCCCACCCTCTCACCCACCTCCACCAAGAAGTCCCGCAGGGCCACGAAGGTGGGTCGGTCCTCAGGCTTGTGCGCCCAGCACTGCAGCATGACGTTGTAGACGTCCTGGGGACAGTCCTCGGGCCGTGGCAGCCGCTCGCCCTCTTTGTCTATCTTGTGCAGGATCTGTGGGGCAGGCGGTGCCGTCAGGGGGTTCCAGGTACCCCCTGGTGCTGCTGGGGCGAGGGGGGGGGCAGGTCACTGCCATGCACCCACCTGGCTGCCATTGAGGCCGATCCAGGGCTCCTGCCCATAGGTGAACATCTCCCAGAGGGTCACCCCGAACATCCAGGTGTCGCTGGCATGGGAGAAGGTGCGTGTCTTCAGGCTCTCGGGAGCACACCTGCGCAGGGAAGGATGTGAGCATCAGGAGGTCGTGGGTGCTGCAACCCCAGGTCCCCCCCTCCCCTGGGCTCACCAGGCAAAGGGGACCTTGCGATGCTCCTGCATCACGTAGTGGTCGTCATTTTTGGGCAGGGCCCGCATCAGCCCAAAGTCCCCGATCTTGACCAGCTCGTTGGAGGCTAGCAGGATGTTGCGGGCAGCCAGGTCGCGGTGGATGAAGCGCTTGGACTCCAGGTAGGCCATGCCCTTGGCCACCTGGATGGCATACTGGCAGAGGGTGGAGATGAGGAAATGGCCCTGGTTCTTCCGCAGGCGGTCCAGGAGGGAGCCCAGCGGGGCCAGCTCTGTCACCTGGGCCATGGGGAGGGGACAGGAGGTCGGTCAGGCCAGGGGCACCCTGGTTGGGCTGGTTTCCAGCCTTCTTGTGCCCCCCTGGGGATGCCAGCAGAGGACTCGGGGTGCGGACCCAGCCTGGCTTTGCTTGCCCCATCATGCGGGGCACCCATGGGGCGACATCGGGGTCGGCCCCATCCCCCTGCACTCACCATCTTCATGGGGTGGGAGAGCACCACGCCGTAGAGGCGGATGAGGTTCCTGTGGTCCAGGGAGTGCATGGCGTTCACCTCCCGGATGAAGTCGTCCAGTGCCTCCGGCTGGCTCAGCACGTCCGTCTTGAGGCACTTCACCGCCACGTTCAGCTATGGCCAAAGCGAGGGTGAGCCCCGAAGCATCTTCCCCCCCCCCAGGGTGGTCCCGTGCCCAGCTCCCCCCCGTGACCCCCTCACCGTCTTGCCAGCGGGTGTGCACCACTCGCCACGACGTACGACGCCGAAGGAGCCGTCGCCCAGCTTCTCAAAGAGCGAGAGGTCCCGCTCCCGCACAAGGCAGGTGAGGGAGTTCTGGCCCCCAGCTTCAGGGGGCGGCGGTGTGGGGGGCTTGCGGAAGGTGCTCTGGGGCTGGGGTGGCAGCTCTGACTCAGGGCGCTTCCCGCTGAACACCTGTGGGACATGGAGGCAGGTGAGACATGGGCGCAGAGACACCCCGGGTCTTTGGGTCTGTGAGTGAGCAGTGCTGGGAGGACCCCCTGCCCGGGCTGTGCACTCTGGAACCTAATGATGACCCCTAACTGGTGATTACCCAGGGCAGGCTGGCTGCAGGAGTAGGCTCTGCTCCTCCAGCTGCCTGCACGCTGAGCTGCAATTCATGGGGAGGGAAGGGGTTGTGACTCTCACAGCAGCCCTGCAGCAGCCCCGGCAAACCAGGCCGGTAGCCAGAGGGCCCTGGGCACTCCTTGGCCAGGCTGCGCCCACACAATGTGCCCGGGCACGAAGCCAAGAGAAACCTTCAGCTTGGGCCGAGCATGGTGACATCCCCACAGCAACGTGGGCCTTGCAATACACGCTGCCGCCACCACCAGCCCAGAGGGGACGTGGATGGGCTCTCCCTGCCTCTCCCCCAGCTGGGACTGATGATGTGCCAGGACCCACGATGTGCCCCACGGGACGGGGTCCATCCCAGCCTCGGCAGCCAGGACCCGTGCGGGGTGTGCGGGGGCTGGGCCCGGCATGTGGCCGAGGTGGGAGGTGGCATTTCTGCGCCCGGTGCGAGGATGAGTAGCCTTCTATTAAAAGCCCGTCCCGTCCCCGTCCCAGCCCAGATGAGTCACGCAGGGGAGAGGCCATGACCCAGCGCCCAGCTAGCAAGCACCTTGCTCTTTTGGGGGTGCAAGGTGCCGGGGGGTGCCAGGGTAGCAGCACCACCAGCTTTGGACAGGATGGCATCAGGGGCGTACACGAGCATCCCGAGGTCCCCTGCCCCGGTGCATCCCCAGCCCGCAGGGACAGGGCTGTGCCCCCTCGCCGCGAGGCAGCGGGGCGGGCAGGGGGCCAGGCAGTGCTGCTGCCCACAGAGCTGGCTGGGGCGAGATGCACAGGCTCTGTGGCTCGTTAGCTGTAAATGAGTTTCCTGGCAAAGAGGCAAATAACGCGAGGGTAATGAATTTCCCAAGTGCTGGGGTGGCAGGGCCGTCCTTTGCCGGGAAGTGACCCAGGAGCCCACGCGGGACCAGGGCGCACGCTGGCAGAGTCACACTGCAGGCAGGGCACGCGTGCCGGGGGCTTCTGCCCATCTCCCTGCCAGCCCTCAGGGACCGGTAGCATGGGGAGAGCCAGGCAGCAGGGAAGAGCACGGGGAGAGGTCCAGCTCCTCCTGTCTGCCTCAGTTTCCCTGCCACACCTGCCCCTCTCCCATCCCTACCTTGCTCATCCAGGATTTCCGCTTGCACATGGCTTTCCTGCGCTTCACCGCCTCCCACAGCCGCCGCTGGCCTGCAGGACACAGGGACTGTCACCGACCCAGCACGGGGTGGGGGTCCCCTCCAGCCCCATGGATCGCATGCTCCTCTGGGCTCCCAAAAAGATGCTGCACAGCCAGCCGGGGGTACCAGGGGAGGTTTGGGGAGGATGTACGCACCGGGGCGTCCCATGCCGATCTTCTCCAGATCCTCATTTTTGACGTACTCAAAGTGGGAGAGGCGGGTGACGTTGAGCTCATCCCGGATGCGCAGGAAGTACTGCTGCAGCTGCAGCTCGGTGAGCAGCTCCAGCAGCCAGTCCGTGCCCTCCTCCGCCTGCATGCTACAGCTCAGCCTCTGCCGGGACACCACGCTGGGTTAGGGGGGACCCTGCCCCACTCCCCTCTGCCGCATCCCCCCTGGGAGAGTAACCCGGAGGAGCTGAGAGCCGAGGCTGGGGTGCTGCCTGGGTAGGGTGTGAGGGATGCTAGCGGGGTTCACCTCCTGAGCCCATCTCCAGCTCCCCAGGGGGGTCAGAAGAGGCACCCCATCAGCAGGACCCCCAGGGGCAGGCAGGGACTCCTGCCCTGCCCCATCGTGCCCGTAGTAACACCAGCCCGTCCCCTCCACTCCAGCACAGGCTGTCCCCCGGCAGCGGGGCCAGGGACACGGGAGGGTGCAGAGCCTCAGGGCGTGGGATGGACATGCCCGGCAGCAGCCCCCAGCCGAGGGGCACCCCACAGCCTGGCACTGCGCCTGCACGGGGGGCTCCCCATGCCTGGTACCGTGCCTGCCAGGCTCCCTTTGCCCAGCTGGAGGGGCTGAATGGGGAGGGGACAGCCACCTCGGCACTGCCTCTCGGCCCCCCGGCATCCCCACGCAGCCGGCTGGGCTGGGGCACAGACCCACTGCTCGTCTCCTCTACCATGGGTGGTGGCACCTTGCTGGGCAGCCACAGGGAGGGGGCAGACAGGGACATCAGGGCCTCCGGGGGGGTCCTGGTACCCTGTGGCTGAGGCACAGGGCACCCCAGCGCTGCCGGCGTCACCCCCTCTAGCTGTGCCAGGGCATGGGGAGGGAGGGGATGGGGCCAGGTCTCACCCACGGTTCCCCACGCCCCCCCTAAACACTCCCCATCCCTGCCCACTGTCCCAGCTCTCCCCCCTCTTTCATCACCACCTTTCCGGGAAGGGACACGGCTCTGCCTCCCACTGCCGAGAGCCGGAGGGGAGGTGGGACCACCCGTCCTGGCCCCACAGCAGGGCAGCCCCCTCCATCCTTTCCTCCCCGCCAGGAGACGACGTGGCCCCCGGCATCTTCGCCCCCCGCGCTCAGGTCCCTCGGCCGCGTCACTGCAATTACAGCCCTCGGCACTGGGCTAAAAATACGGCGGGTGCGGCGAGCAGCTGGGCACGGGGGCACGCGGGGGCACACGGGGGCATGCGGGGCGAAAGCAGCCGCTGGCCTTCAGCGTGCGCTCGCGACTGGCCAGGGACGGCCGGTCCCCTGCCCGCAGGCAATGGGGACAGGGCCGGGTGATGGCCAGCATAGGGTCTGCCCGGGGCGGGGGTCAGCACTTACTCGGTAGAGGCGGAAGCGGGTGAGGAAGGGGAAGGATCGGCGCAAAGCCTGGAAGCGTCGCATCCTGCCTGGCTGCCCGCCGCCGGCCCTTGGCACGACCGATGTCCCTTCCCTGGCGCCGGCGTCCCACGGCAGAGCCCACTCAGCGCAGCCGGAGCACCCGCAGCCCCATCATATGGGTTACAGAGTAGCCCCCCGGGCTCAGCTGCCCCATATATACCCCTGGAGCGGGCAGGGGGGCTCGGGGCGTCCGTCGGCCGGAGACGGGCTGTGGCTCTCCTTCTCCTTCCGTCCGCGCTCGATCCTCCCGGCCAGCCCTCCCCTTCCCCAACGCAACGGGGCCGGGGCGGGGGCAGGCAGGGCTGGGGGTGACCCCCCTCTGGCCGGAGCCGCTTCCTGGGGACCCCCAGCCAGCAGCGGGGTTCGGTCCCGGCCGGCTGCCTGCGCGGCGCTCCCCGGGAGGGGTTATTTTCGGCCGGGGCTGGGACGCGCGCCCAGGGGGCCGGGCTCCCATCAATGTGCCGCTTTCTCCCTTGTTCGGCGAGCGCCCGCGCCGGCAGCTGGGAGCCCGGACCCCCGCTCCCATTTCCATGGAAACTTGCCCCGGCCTTGGGAAACGTTCCTGGGCCTCAGTTTCCCCCCCAGGAAGCAGGGAGGGAGGGAGGGAGAGGAGACATCCGGCTCTCCGCTCCCCAACCGAGGCCACAGGCACAACGCCAGGGCAATGGGCACTGCGGGGGGAGCTTCTGGCTCGGCAAATGTACCCGCTGCCCAGCTGCCAGCCCCCGTGGGGCTCTGCCGTGGGGTGCCACCAGCACCCTGGGGCTCGCTCCCCTTCCCTGGCGGAGCTGGCACCCAAGCCCAGCGCTGTTGTCCGCCCGCGGGCTCCCTGGGGAGATCAGCTGGCTGCACCGGCAGCCATGGCGTGAGAGAGGGAAGACCCGCGGCAACCTTTTGCTGTGGCCCCCACCTGCCTGGCTCCCCCAAACCGTGGCCATCGCTGTGCCGGGGGGCAGCCGGGAGGGGGTTAAGTGCATCCCCAGGCTCCGAGGAGCCTCCACTGCGGCTTCCACCGCTGGGATCCCGGCTGGCACCCAGCGGCACAGGCGCCTGGCACAACAAGCCCATTGACTGGGGACACCCGGGCACGGTGCCCTCGGCACCAACCTCTGCCACGCGCCAGCTCCCCAGCCCAGGGGACACCGGGGATGCGGGGGGTTCCTTGCCCTGCAACAGTGCATCACCCTCATCAGCCGGTACTGGCACCCGCTGGGACTGGCTACCCACTGGGGCTGGCGCGCTGCCTCCAGCACCCCAGCCCACCTCCTGCGCACCCAAACCCCGGGTGAGGCTGCCCAGTTCAGCGCCTGCACTGGGAGTACTGGTCTCCAAAAGGGAGTGGGGGGACCCAGCCTTGCCCACTGTGCCGGGGGAGGCTCTGCGCCTCACCTTCCCTCCGCGATAGACCCACGGGCACAGGGGGTAACACCGCAACCTCAGCTCCGAGACAGGCAAGCAGAGTCCTGCCAGCGAACCCCCACCCTGGGGGGGGGATGTCACAGATGCCCGTCCAGCCCCCACAATCCGGCAGGCAGCAAAGACCCCCGGCGCAGGTGCCGTTCGGCCCCCCATGCCCTGCACACACGCCATGCCTCGCACACCCACCCCTGCAGCCCCGGGGATGCACCCTACGTGCACCCAGGCTCATGCACGGGCGGTGACGACTCTCACGTGCACCCCGGGACCACACAGGCGCAACCCCCGGCACCCCGCACACCTCTTGCCACCTGCACAACCGCAGCCGACCCCCCACGCACACGTCACCACCGTGCACCCCCATAGCTACCGCCCTGCCCGGCCGCACGTGCACAAACACACCGGCGCGGCACAGCCGGCGGCAGCGCACCGGCCTGCTCCCTCGCCTCCGCCTGACGCACACCTGGAGCCGCCCGCATCCCTGCGCGCCCACGGGTGCCCGCCCCCGGCGTGGCACGCTCCTCGCCTCCGCCCGCCGGCGGAGGGGCACAGGCGACATCCGCGCTCGCCCCGCATCACGCACGGCCACTCACACCCGCCCGAGCTGGCACATGGGTGGCCAAAACCCCCCAATTACTCCTACCCACGATGACACCCCAACGCCTCCCCTACACCCCAAGGCAGCTACACCCTCCACATGCACCTCTGTGCTCCCTACACCCCTCCACAACACCCCCACGCACAGCCCGACACCCCTACGTGCGCAGGGCGGCCCGCAGGGCCACCGGCTGGATGAGGTGCTGCCACCGGGTGACACCATCCTGTGCCGGGCACCGGGTCCCGCCCCGAGCTGTGCCAGGCCCGGCCGAGCCACGCTGCTGCACACCCCTCCCCTGTGCCTCAGTTTCCCCAGCAAGACGCAGCAGGCAGCCCCACTCCCGCGGGTCGGGACAGGAGCACAGCCATGCAGGGGGGGTGCTGTCCCCATGCCACCCCAGATGCTGCGGGGTACCGCGAGTGCCAGAGAGGGGAGATGCCATGCGGGGACCCCCCCAGCCCCACGCCAGCCGCCAACCTACGCCCCACAGCAGGACCCTGCCCCTCTTGGGGACACCCAGCCCAGCTGGGTGCCCCCCACCGCTCCCCCCCGCCAGCTCCCCCTGCACTGACCCGCCGGCACGGCATGCCCGGGGCGACGTCCTGCCGGGGCGATGGCGCAGGGCGCCCGCTGCCCGGCCGCAGGGCCCGCTGCCCGGTGCTGTCCGAGAAGCTGTGGGGCAGGGGGCCGAGCATCTCCTCCTCCTCCTCGGCGCTGCTCAGGCGCTGGTAGTCGCATCTCTCGCCCATGGCCGGCACGGTGGTGGCGGTGGCGGCGCGGTGGCAAGCGGGGGGCTCTGCAGAGACGCCCGCGCCTGCCTGGGGGTGGCGAGGGCTGGAGCCGGGCTCGGGATCACATGGCAGAAAGTTGCTGCAGTTCCGGAAAACAGCGAGAGGGTGAAGGTGACCGCGACGGTGATGGAGGGGAGGGGGGGATGGATGGAGGGATGCAGAGGAGACGAGAAAGAGAAGAGGGGGGCAGCCCCTCAGGCGCCCATCCTCACCCCGATCCTAGCCTGGCACCGCTGTCTTCCTCCCGGCTTGGCAGCCCGACTGCCTGCCTGCTGCCCCCACTCCAGCAGCTGAGCGGAGAGGCGGTGGCATCGCTGCCAGCCCCAGCACCGCGCTCGCAGCCCCCTTCTCCCCCCACCCCGGCACGGTGCAGCCCAGCAGCGGGGATGCGGTGCGGGCAGCCAGGCAGAGGAGGAGGATGAGGGGGGAGCATCGTCCAGCAGCCGCGGCTCTGTGGCAAGCGGCGTGGGTGAGGGGGCACCTGCGGAGCTGTGGGGGGGCTCTGGGGCTGGCAGCACCCCCAGCACCCCTCCCGCTCCCCCGCGCCAGCGGAGGGGGATGGGATGCGCTGGAAAGATGGCTGCTCCGCAACGACCCGGCAGCGTTGGCGCAAGCACGGCAGGGCTGGGAGAGCAGCCAGGCCCCGGCGGGCGCTGCCGGGATGGGGGGTGGGGGGCACGCCAGAGGACTCCTCCCAGGGTCAATCCTCTCCCCCCACCCCCTTGCAGGGAGCTGGGGGTCTCCCAGACCCCTGCCGGGCGCTGCACCAGGCACGGCCCCCAGCAGAGGCAGGTGGCCCTGGGAAGCCAACCCCCCGGATGGGGAACCCCCCACCTGCACATCAGGACTGGCCCGCACCCCCACACTGCCCGGCCACAGCCCCTCTCTGAGCCCCCTGGGCCACAGCTGCAAGCCTGCAAGGAGGCTGAAACCAAGGGGGGGGCCTGCAGCCCCCCCTGGGACTCGCCTGTCCTTTGGGGCATGGCACAGCCCCGGGGACCAATTTGCTCCTCATGCCAACGCCACTGGGCACAATGCCCCTTCCTGACCCCCAGAAGTGCCCCCACGGCTCCCCCCGCACCTGCCCCCCCACACCTGCCCCCAGACCCTGGCATAGCCAGAGGAGTGACACCAGGCTGTCACCGTGCCAGGGCAGGGGGCACGAGCCCATCCTGCCCCCCCCCCCCCCGGAGAAACACCCCCAGTCCCGGGGGGCACCCGCCCCAGCTCGGGGGGGCCGGGCGGGGGCAGCCCCTCGGTGGCTCCTCCTGCCATACCACGGAGGTGAGCTCAGCCACGAAGCCGAGGCGGCCGAGCCTGCGGCGTGGGAGCAGCGAGCCACCCCCGCGCGCGGCCCGCCGGCGTCACCGTGCTGGCACGCCACGGGCCGGTGACTGATGCACGTGCTATGCCACCTTCCCTCCGGCCCCAGCTGCCCCGCGCTGCCCCGAAACCCTCGCCAGCCTGCCCAGTGAGAGCGATGCTGCGGGGTCCCCAAGCCGAGAGGGGATGACACCTGTCCCCACAGCCCCAAGCATTGATTCGGGTCACCCCCTTCCATGAGTCGGGTCCTCCTGGCCTGCCCAGGCTCAGCTGAAACCCAAAGAACGAGGTCCCCTGCAAGGGGACACATGGCATTGCGCCATGCCACCCCGACCTACCTGCAATTCCCACCCCAGGGGGGGTCCCCCCAAAATGACAGCCGCTGGACAGGGCAACGCTGTCCCCTGCCCCCCAGGGCGGTGACACTCACGCTGACCACAGGGTGTCCCTCCCCTCTGTGGGGACACCGGACCTCCCCAGCCCTCTGGGACACCACGCGTGGCCCCACATGCCTTCCAGCACCCCGGGGGACCGGGGCTGCAGCATCCCCTGTGCCCACCACCCCACACAGAGGACGCTGCGAAGCAGTGGGTCCCCAAAACAAGCTCCCAGAGGGGGATGGGGTCCCCCACTCACCTCCAGCACATTACCCCGCTTGCTGTCACAGCCCTCCTGCCACCTTCCTGGTGGCCGTGTCGCCTGGAAGTGATCTCACCGGCTGCGGCGGCAACAGGGCGGCCGCGGTGGCACCCCGGGCTGGCTCGCTCAGCCTTGGCGGGGCCCCGGGGGCGGCCCCAAATTGCGGTGACACACTCCCCGGCCCGGCCGCCGTGGCACAGGCATGCGGTTACGCACATACCCACGCGTACAAACGCACCCGCTCCCACCAGAGACGGGGCTGCCGGCCACATCCTGCCCAACCCCGGGACGCTGCTGCCACCTGGCTCCCCAGGGACCGTCCCCAGCCCCTCGCAGGACTGCACCACGTCCCCCCCGTGGGACCCTTTACCGGTGGGTGTTTCGCCTCTCTTGGTGCTGGCACCTGATGCTGCTTGCTCAGCCGGCTCGGGCAAGCAGGAGGTCTCAGGGGGCCAGCACGGAGTGCTGGTGACCCCTGCGGTGGGGGCGGCCGAGGAGGCCGGGGTGCCAGGTTCCCCCTCGCTGCTGTCTCCGGGCTCCCAGGGCCTGGCCCCATGGCCTGGTCCTGGCCACCGGCACAGAGTGTCCCCCACTCTGAGCCCCTGCCTGCAGCAGCAGCCGCCTGGGGAGGAGAGACGCAGCCGGGTGGGGGGCCCTCCCCACCCCGGCACAACCCCAATCCCCTCCCTAAGCCTCTTTCCTCCACTAAATCCCCTCCGCAGGTCGAGCCAGGGCGGGCTGAGCCTGTCTTGCACTTCCCGGCTCCCCAGCACCCAGCACGGGCAGGGGACAGGCAGGAACTGCCGACCCCATAGCTGATCCCCACCTCAGCCCTGAGCTCTTGCGCCAAGGCAGGGGCAGAGCGCAGTGTTTTGGGGGGCAAGCAGGCAAAGCACCCCCCCACCCCCCAGCACCCTGCCCACACTGCCTGCCCTCAGCTCCGTGCCCGTGGGCAGTGCTGGGGAGAGGGAGAGGGCTGCCACGGCGGGGACGCTGCCACCCTGCCCCGGCGCAGGCTGGTTTGCACCCGCCGGCCCCTGCGCTCGTCTCACCTGGGCCGCGGCAGCGGCAGCGCTGCGGGGGTCCCTCGGCAGTGCCAGCCCCGGTGTCGCAGCGAGCCGGGCGGTGTGCGAGGGGGCACGGCGTCACAGCTCAGCCATGGGGCTGGCAGGGCTGCGGTGACACCGGCCGCAGGGTCCCCCTGGGGCAAAGCAGGAGGGAGAGGTCAGGATGGGCCCCCCAGCTCGGCACCCCCTGTCTGCCCACCCCGGGCCCTCCAGACACCCCAGGAGCACCCAGGGCCACCCCCCGGCCCTGCCCAGGCAGCTGAAAGAGCCCTTGTGGAGCTGCCCATCACGCCCTAGGGCATGGGTGGGCTTTGCCCCCAGTCCTGCTGGGGAAGGGGACGCACCGGCATGAGTCCCAGGTCCAACCGGCCCCTCTCCCCTCGGGGTGCTACTGCCGGTACCCCCATCCCCACACCACTGCAGGACGTGGCCTCGGGGTGGGCTGCAGCTGGCATGAAATGAGTTTGCCAGGTCTCAGGCCAGACGGGCACAAAGCCACGTCCATGCTATGGCATCTCCTCTCCACACTGGGTGCTGGGAGCAGGGGAGGTGGGACCCCGGGAGGGGAGCTAAACCTCCCTCTTCCCCAGCACCAGAGCAGAGCAGCACCCTGGCCAGACCATCCAGCATCTGCTGGTCATTAGTTCCAATTGACAGCAGCGTAATTAGCCAGGCTGCAGCATAAGCAGTGCCCCCTCTGGGGTTGCTCAGCAGAGGGCTGGAGTGAGGCTTTCTCCTCAAAGCTTTCCTGTCGCAGAAGGGGCTGCATGTGGGGCAGAGCCCCCTCTTGCCCCGAAAACCTCATACGAGTGGGTGATGACCCCTGGGATGCTTTGCCCCAGCTGGTTACCATCCCTCGCAGACACGACTGGAGTCAAAACCCTGGTGCTCCAGGGGCAGGATGGGGCCTTGAGCTTCCTCTCAGGGGAAACTGAGGCACGGAGCGAGGTTTGGTCCACGGAGTGGTTGGGACAGGGCTTGCGTACAAGCATGCAGCGGTTCCCAGTCCTGTGGGGGCTGCTCCTCTGCCCACGGAGGCCCCCCCGCGCCCCGGGGGGAGGCTGAGTCACGGTGGGCACAGCAGGCTGGCAGCTGCAGGAGGAGGGAGGCAGGGAGGCATCGCCAGCCCCCCCAGCCATACCCACTGGCAGAGCTGGCCCACGCCCTGTGCTAACGAATACCGGGCTAACGAGGCCCAGGTAGCTCCAGGGGTTGGTAACAGGTTGCACAGCCTGCACAGCCCCCACCCTGCACCCCTCGGTCTCGGCGTGGCAGGATGGGATGCAGAGGCTGCTTTGGGCCTCGCTCCCTGCAGCAGCAGTGGGCTCGGGGCCGGCAGCAGGACCAGTGCTGCAGCCAGGGGTGGGCCCACAGCACCTGGGGTCTGTCCTGGCCCCTCTCCCTAAAGAGGGGCCCGGTACTGCAGACCTGCTCAGATACACCCCTCTGGGCAGGTCCTGTTTTTAGGAGAGTTTTGCAAAGCCCGGCACTGAAAAACTTTGTTCGAGGGCTTTGCCCTGAGCCAGCTCAGCAAGGGGGGGATGCAAAACCCCCAGAGCCCGCAGCACCCGACAAGGAGGGGACCCACCTTGAAGGGCAGCGAGCCGATGCCGGAGCCCAGCGGCACCGGGGCACCCCGGGGAATGCCGTGCCAAGGCGGCCGCAGGGAGGTGAGTGCGTGGGGAAGCACCAGCGCAGGGCTCTGCCCCGGCCTGCCCTGCCCAGACAGCCCAGCCCCGGCACGGCCTCCAGCCCACGGCTGGCGGCAGCTCCGCGGGCAGAGACGCTGCCCCTGCCCGGGCTCCTCCAGCCGCCTGGAAGCCCCCTCCCCAGCTGCCACTTGCAGAGCGGGCCAGGGGTCTGACTGTGCTGGGAGAAGCTGAGCAGGGTCCTCCCGGCGAGGTGGGATTCTCGACTGAGCTGTCGGCACCACCTTACCAGGTTTAACTTGAAGGTTTTATTAAGAAAAAAACCAAAACCAACAAAGACCAAAAGTACCCAAAGCGTCCCGAGTGTTTAGAGAAAAACCTGCCGTGACGTGGCCGGACACAGCCACGGCGCTGCCCGCCAAGCCTGCGGGCAGAGGCTCTCCGCACCTCGCCGCTGCCCTGGGCTTCAGCAACAGCACGACACCCTGGGGCGCGGGGCCGGACCTGGAGGACAAGGATCCTCTGTTCAGCGCCGGGGAAGAGGAAGAGCAGAGCAAAGCCGCCTTTTCTCCAGGAAAAAAAAACCTTCCCCCGGCTTCCGCTGCAGTTTGGGAGGGTTTGAGGGCAGCGGGCACCCACTCGCACCAGACCCCACTGCCTGCCTCTGCTGCTGGCTGGGGCTCAGCGGCCCGGCAGCGCCCAGGCGCGATGGCAGCACCGGCAGCCCGCAGTGCCACAGGGCACGGTGCCAGCAGCGCCCGGCGAGGCGCAACGGGCACAGGCAGTCGCCGACCCGGGCAGTGCCGCGGTGCCAAACCGCGAACACCCACCCCACCCCCCCCCCCCCGCATCGCCCCTTACCTCTCCGTTCACCGCCGCTGCCACCGCATCCTGCGCCGGGTCTGCAGTGTCACCGCGGGGAGAGGACGGGCACGGCGGCGCTCCAGACGGCCGGCATGCCAGGCAGGACGCGCCCGCCCGCCTGCCAGGGCGGGGTGCGCCGATCGACGCCGGCGGCCGGGTCCCGGGCGGGATCCCCCGCGGGGCGGCGGGCACCGGGGGCCGGACCCGGCCTCACACCCGGGCGGCCCTCCTGCGGCTCGGGCGGTGTGCCGGGGTCCGCGTGCCGGGGGTGCCGCCGGGGTGCTCCTGCTCCCCCGGGTAGAGCTCGCCCTCCTCCTGCACCCCGCCCCGGGCCTCCCCCTCCTCCTGCCGGCCCCGCCGCACCCACCAGCGGGCGCGGGCCGGGGGGCTCACCTCCCGCCGCCCCCCGCCCCGCTCCTGCTGCGCCCGCCGGCTCAGGCCCTGCTCCTGCCCGGCTTTGGGGCCGTGCTCCTGCACTCCGCGCACCTCGCCGCGCACCTCGCCCCGCGCCCGCCGCGGGGGCTGCGCCCCGGGGCTGCCCCCCGCTTCCCCCGCCGCCGCTTCCTCCGCGCCCCGCGCCCGCCGCCGCGCTCGGGCCGCCCCCCGCTCCCGCTCCCGGGGCCGCCGCGGCTCCGCGCCCGGCTTGGGGCTGCCGACGGCGGTGACCGGCCCGGGCCGCTCGCCCCACTCCTGCAGGCCCGTCCGCTCCCCCAGCGGCACCCAGTGCCACCGGCCCGGCCCCCCGCCGCCGCCGCCCGGCCCCCCACCGCCCCCCGGCTCCCCGCCGCCGGCGGCCACCAGCTCCTGGCCGCGGGGCAGCGCCCCCAGCCCCGCCTCCTGCACCCCCCGGGAGAAGCCCCCCTCCTCCTGCACCCCCGGGGCCACCCCGCCGCCCTCCGGCACCCCCGGGCTCAGCCCCCCGCCCTCCGGCACCCCCGGGGCCCCGCTCGCCCCCTGCCCCCGGATGGTGCACGCGGCCCCGGCCCCGCACGCCGGGGGAGCCCCCCGGGGCCGCCCCCCGCCGCGGCCCCCCGAGCCGCGCTGCTGGAGCCCCGGCTCCGCCGCCGCCGCCCCCCCCCTACCCCGCCGCCGCTGCCTCCTGCCGCCGCCGCGAGCTCCCGGGGCGGCGCGCGCGCCCGCCCGGCCCCCGGCCCAGCTCTTAAAGGCGCCGCGCCGCCGCTTTACGTAACGGCGGGGGGACCGGCGGGGGGGTGGGGACGGACGGACGGACGGGCGAGGAGTGGGGCGCGGGGACGGACAGACGGACGGACAGGTGCATGCGCAAACAGACGCGGACAGACTCACCGCGGAGCAGCGCCGGGCCCCGGGACCGCTCCGCTGCGGCGACCGGGGGGAGACGGGACACAGGGCGCGGGCTGCCCTGCGCTGCCAAGGGGCAGCCCAAATTCTGGCTCCCAGGTGCGTGGGGAGGGGCTGGCTCTGCCGGGCTGCAGCAGAGCTCCACGCAGTCCCGGCCCTGCCTCTCGGGGTGCTCTGCACAGCCACTGCAGGGAGAGGAGCCCTGCCAGGTTTGGGCAGGGAGATGCGGGGAAACAACGTGTTTGCAACAAGTAAATCATCCCTGTTGGAAGAGGAGGGACCAGAGCTATGCCGGGACAGCCCATAAGGAGCGAGCGGGGCTCCTAGAGAAGCTGCCTCCCACCCCAAATGGCGCATCTTCACGGGATACGGTGTTTGTAAAACAGGAGGCGAGACTGGCACCAGGGGTGGAGGAAGACAGCAGAGGAAAGCTGAGCATATTTAAAATGCAAAGCCCCAAACCAGTGCAGTCTCACCTGAGCTGGCCTCTGGGGCTGGGGATGCAGCTCCCGCTCTGCCAGAGCAGGCTGGGGCTCTCAGCAGTAACCCAGTACCCATCTGCACCTCCACCCCAGGGTGCTCCAGGGTGGTGATGAGGGGCAGGGACAAGGCAGGGGACAGCTCTGGCTTCCTGGGACACAGACACAGCCCGCCACCTTCTCAGCAGCAGAGACCTGCAAAGCCACAGACATTTCATCCTCCTCCTGACATCCAGCCCAACACCACAGGCTCTTTAGGGTCAATGCAGTGACTGAGAGGCAGCAGGCAGGACGCGGCCACGAAAGGAGAGGGGGGGCCGGGGGGCTTGCATATATTGCTTCTCCACCTCACTGCAAGTCCTCATCCCACTTGCCTGCGGTGAGGCAGGACTCGGAGCCGAGCAGCATGGTGAAGTTTGGACTTACTCTTGCACATCAACAAGGTGGCACTGGAGCGGCCAGTTACCAGCCCTGATGGGGCAGGAGAGCAGCATCCCTCTAGCTGCCCGAGCTCACCCCGGGCCACAACAGCATCGTGGCTTTGCAAGAACCCATGAGAGGAGTTGACTGTTCAAGCTTTAAAACTTTATTCAAGCAGACAGCAGGTAACACAGAAACAGAGTTTAGCCAGTCAGTCCGTCAGTCAGGTGCCAGCACTGAGCAAGGCATCCCAACAGCCCAGTAGTCAGTTGTGCTGCCTAGCCAGGAGACAGCCTTTGTCTTTCTCTGCTGGCTATAAAGCGCATGATTAAGTCTGACATCAAGATGCATGCAAACACTACAGTGAGAATACCCAGACAGCAGCTCTTAAATGCCATCCAGAGAAGCATCACTAGGAAACACAGACAGGGCTGTACACACACCTCAGAGACAGCAGGGCAGTTAAGGAAGAGCAAGGAGTTGCACAGGCCTGGGCATCAGGCTTCTGCAGAGACAGATGAAAATCCAACCCTCCGAGTTGGTGAGCACTGAGCTCAGTAACTAGGCTGGGGGCTTGTCCTTGCCCATTCCTTGTGGAGGCCCAGGTCTCTGCTCCAGCTGAACAATGTTCTTTCCCTCAAGGACTTTCCCTCTGGTCACTCACGGTGACCAGAGCCCTCCAGACAGCAAAGAGCCCCAAGCCCTACGTTCACCTTTCATTCCCCAGGTCTTTGTAACTGATTTGAAGGAAGTTTACTAAATCACAGAGCACACAGTCTAACTAGCCTAGTTTCCGCTAAACATTCAAGCGCCAGTCCTGTGACCGGAGGCAGGAAGCCACTTCAAGACAGCACCGCTATTGAAACAGGTCAGCCTACAGAGAAGGTAGTCTAGGGAAGTACGTAGCAGACCGCAGCTTGTATCTGCATCACCACAGGAGAGTGAAAAAATAGGACTGCAGGAAATCGATCTACGTTATATCCTAACCAACAAGCTTCACAGATGACATTGCATAAGTATAGAACAATTATGGGAAACACTGTCCCCGATAATTACGCACACCCATAGTGCAACATATGGAGGTCACTGCCTCCGATATAACACTGTGGTAGGCAAAAACTACCTTGTTCTTTACACATTATGGAAGACACTGCCCCCGATAATGTCAATTTCGTGATACATAAGGTACTGGAAGTTTGCAGGAAGCTGCCATTTAAAAGTCGGGCCAATGCCTAATGTGCGGTACAAGAAGTTTGTGTGTGTTGCCGCAGGTGGAGCTAGGGCTACACAGCGAGCTGCTCCACCAGGGCCGGTAAGGAAGCTGTGCTCCCCATGCGAGCACACGGCGTCCAGAAAGGGGGGGGCAAAGAGGGAGTCTGAAGCCCACAGACGGGCATGGACACCACAGGGAAGACAAATTTCTAGTATTTCAGTTTCCAGCCAGATTTTCAGCATTTCAGGGATCATTTTGGAGTGCAACCCGGAAACTTGCTACCGGGTTTACACCTTCAAAAAGTTTCTTCCAGAGGAGTGGTTTTTGCCACAGAAAGCTTAATTGCTAGTTTTCAAAAACTTTTTTTGGAGGGGCCTGTTTAGATTATTTTAAATGCAAAGTTCCAGTATCTTGTTTGATTGTAATAGCAGATGCTGCTTTATTCAAAAACGACAGTATAACTGTCATAATTATGGAAGGCACTGCTTCCGATAATTATCTTCTATAAAAAAACACACCATTTATAGTGAACACTGTCACTGATAAATAAATAAACAAATAAATATCTCAGTGCCAAACAAGAGCCATCCTGCAAAATGGCATCAGTCAAACAGGGTTTGGCCAGCAAGAGACTCAATTTCACAAAAGGCTCCAGGGCAGCAAGGTCTGAAGTGCCAGTCTAGGGCCGTGTCTCAATGCCACAGGACTCGCTAAGTTGCCAGCTAAGGATATAAAGGGGGTATTAGATAATCTTTGGGTCATTTTCCCTGGGTATTGAGACCTACCTCGGCAGAAGCAAGCCTTCAAGATGTCATTGGGACCCTGCTGTTGAGTAAGGCGGGCCAGGCACTTCAGAGCTTGCTGATAATCCAGCACTTGCAGGCTATTACTATGTTGTTTTATTTTTGAACTACAGGTTAGTCTCTGCAGCTCCCTGCCAGAGAAGGGATCCTCATTACAAACATTAAGAGGACTCCATTCCCTATTTCGTCACTAGATTTAGGGGGCCAACAATTAAAACCCTGAATAGATGAGGTACCTCCCCACTCGAGGTACCAGTTCAGGAGTCACCTGAGCTGTTAGTTCTCAAGTACACTGGAAAGGCAAGCCCACAAGCAGCTGTACGTGACCGGTTTGGACTGTGGTCAGATGGGAGCCTGGTCAGAGGAGATTTCACGGTAATCTTAGTACCTGCTTTAGAACTGCCTCCTGTGAATTTGTCAAGGTGAGGTTTCAATTTTATGTTCAACTTTGGTAAAAAAAGATTTGTTGCCAGAAAATCTACAGGAAAAAATAATGCCATGCTAGGGAGTGGGTTTCCCTAATCCTGCACCTTAACCAGGTATTTGCCATGTCTAGAATTCATTGTCTGTATCCCAGATATCACCCACTAAGGCATTGGCAGCCCCTTTAATGGTCCAGGTCACCAAAGCCAGCTGCTCTTTCAGCATGTCCACATCCACGCTGTACCTGCTGGTTCTCAACAGCTGCAGGTTCTCCAGCAGACCCTGCAGGGTGTGGAAGCCTTTGCCGAAGAAGATGTGGCGAAAGGGAGCATCTTTTGGTGAGAGGTACGGGGAGAGGAAGTCATACTCCACCTGGAGTAGAGGTGCAAATTTAGGGTTATACTCTCACCTCCCAAGTTTTTCTTTCCTGCCCCACCACGACCTCCCAACCTCTGATCCCCACCCAGCCCTTTTCCGCAGCAGCTCTGCAAGACACAGACACTCTCCTGATAGCAAGCGCAGAAGTCAGTCACGTTGACACTAAGCAAGCAGAAGAGACACCGGTCTGCACGGTGCCCATGGCTCCTAAGGAAGAGGCCCATCCCAGCCAGCACTCTCTTCCTTCGTGAAGAAAGGAAAACCAGTTGCAGATACCCACCTTCATGATCCTGTCATTCAGGGCTCTGCGGACAACCCTGTTTTCCCTGTCACTGTTTGCAATATCTCTTCTCAGTGCATCTGTAGCTCGCTGGAAGTCACCACGGGCAAAAAACAGCCAGTTCAAGGTCAGCCCCAGTGCCTGTGAGGGAGTAGCTGTTAGCAAACCTGATTTTCTCCTTTTGCTGCTCTCCTACCAAGAAAGTGTTGGGGTTTTTTTTTTTGCCAGTTTAACTAAGTAGCAGATCAAGTTCCTGGCAGGCTCTTCTGCAGTCACTGAGCTCAGTGACATCTCTCCCCACCCATAGATTCTTGTAGGCTTTCAGCAGAGGTGCAAATGAGATGCAAAGCTGCACTGTACTGTGAATGATAACCGGAGGAGAAACCATCCACATCCATCTCCTCAAAAGCTCACCACAGCCAGATTAGCTAGATTTGTCTGCCACAGCTACTCTGCCTGCACTGCTCTATAAGGAACATCAATTCAGGTCACATCTTGCTATGCCCTCGTGCCCAAAGGAGGAAGATGTCCACCCTGTTGTATCCAATAGCAGCAGAGCCTTATTAGCACACGGCCCCATAACAGCCTACAGGGATTCAGTGCACTCAGAGCACTCTTACCCTCACATCCCGATCGTAGGGCAAAAACTTCTCCTGGTACGCTAGCAATTCTTCACTGTATCTCTCAAAGTCCAGGAAGAGCTCATGATCGTGGGTCAGCCTGAGAGCTATTTGTCCAGCAACTTCCGCAGCAGCACGCATAAGAGCATACAACTTGTCAGTTTTCTTCAGGTTCTCCACAGTGTCCTGAGTAGTGCCCAAGAAGGGATATTCCTCATCTTTCTGCAAGAAAGAAAGCATTGAAGTTAGGCAAGAGTGCTTCTCCAGCTAGGATTCTTCACCTCCCACTACAGTTTGCTTGCTACTTCCACCACATCCCAACTCCTTGTGCTACTCAGTAGTGAGACTTGAGTGGCAAAACTTCAAAGCACAGGGGGAGGGAATAGAGCTCCTGCATCTCATCCCTCACAGTTTTCAGTGATCAGCAGGATGCTCTGCTCGTTTGTTAGACCCAAAGACGTATAGACCTTTTCCCCTCTCAGAGTTCACTGCAGATGCACAGGCAGGCAAACCCCAGCAACCAGTTTGGTATGGCAGCACCCTCCAACCCTTCTTCGCAGGATAACTCGAAGTTTTTTGTGGAACAAGTCTGACACTAACAAAATCCAAGCATTCATAAGCAGAGGAAGCCATTACCACAAAGGCTCCCAGAGCTACCAGAGCAGGCTGCTTGGCTGATGCCATTTTTGCCAGCCCCAAGCTGCAGCAGCACACCTGAACAGTCCGAGTTAGTAATTGCTCTGGCCAACAGTACTGCTTCCCCAATGCGCTTTGCTTGCTGACCAGCAGGCTATAGCTCAGTCTTTCACTGAAGCAACAACAGCTTGACATCTTTTTAGTGCTTTTAACTTCTGAATCATTAACATCTGAGCCTCCAGAAGAGCAAGTGCCCCCTCTCCCAACAAAAAACAAGTGTTCAGGACTCTGGAACAGAGACCGTAGGCCAACCATGTCCCAGGAGCAGCTTTCACAGCAAGTACTGCCACAGCCACAGCCACCAGGTCCAGAGGCTGCACCTCCTCCCAGAGAGGCTCCTGCATGGACAACAAGCTTGGGACAGCACCTTGCGCTCTGCCATTCTGGAGAGGAGATATCCTTACAGCACTTTCCATGGAATGAGTACGACAGGCAGGCAGACAATACGTACCTTGCAGAAACCAAAGGAAACCACCGGGATTCCCGAGTAGGCCAGGAAAGGGAACGCTGCATTATCCAGACCAAGGGGAACACTGCCAAAAGACAAGTATTGAGTAGTTACCAACTGGTTTGGACATCCCAGGAGAAAAGCCCTACTCAAAAGCCCTAGAGTTGAAGCTCTGAGCCAACTGGATTACCCTGTCTAGACAAGACTGGTTTTGGCAAGGACTCCCGGCCAGGTGCTGAGGGCTGCTTGTCCATTTCTGGACACCAGTCTTCGTACAAGGATGTTCTTGCCCTACAAAAAGGCGTCTGGGCTACCTACAGGCAGCTTGGGGCAGCACTAAGTACAGCTAGTGTTGTACTGTTCACACTTGCCTGATCTCACTGCAGCAGGTAGAGCCCACCCCAGGCAGAGGTATGACACTCCAGCACAAAGAGCAGAAGACATTTAATTTGTTCCTTTATGGAGATTTGCTTTCCTAAATAGCAGGGTGACAATACTTACACTGTTTTTACCCAGTCAGAGCCAACTCTGTCATACAGGCTTCCTGAATCCTTTGTTGGGTCCTTCACCTGCACAGAGATGACAGTCAGTGCACTTGTTCTGACCTCTGCTTGGGCTTCCAGGTCCATCCTGGAGCTTGCATTGCTGTGCAGATGCCAGAGTCAGGTGTGCTCCCCTGACCTTTCTCCACACAGGCACAGTTCATGTGGGACAGGCATTCACCTCACAGTGAACTGTGGCATTTGCTGATTTTAGATTCTGCATGCGTGAACTGCAATTCCCAGAGCCCAGCTGACTTCACACAGGGCCCTCCAGAGTATCTCAGCCCTTTGTCCTAAATGGGGCTTTCTCCTCAAGAAAGTGCCAGCTGGGGAAAGTGAACCAGCATAGCTCTGGCTGCTTTCAGTTCCTCCTTAAAACCACAGTCATCTTGATTAGCCCAAGACCCTTAAACTCACCCCCTTCATAGTTCTCTCCAGCAACGTGTATAGCAACGGGCTAGCAGAAATCTTCATGTGGTTGAAGCCTGCAAAAAAGAAAAGGTGTTTGACATGCTGGCACAATTAACCACTACTGCTAGAGCTTCTCAGCCCTATGACTGAGCAACAACTGATCTACGGCTTGTTGCCAAAGGATCTTCAGCAGACACAGGACAGTCTACTGGGACCTAGCAGAGCTGCCTCCTTCTGGCTCAGGCTGCAGCAACCTCCCAGCTTCAATGACAATAGGAGAATAAATGGAGTCTGCCAGTCTTCAGCCAAACACCCAGCATCAACCTCTGCACAGCCCCCATTCCTGGAGGTTAAGGGATGTCTGTCAAGCTATTCTGGTCCCACTCAGTTTCAAGAAACTTAAGAGTAGCAGGTTACCTAGGACTGCAGCATCCAAGTTAATGTAAGTGAAGGCTTTGGCATGCAGTGTGGCAGAGTACCCCTAGAACAAAACAAGTATTTTAAGATGAGCAGTAGCAGTACAACACCAGGATGTTTAATCCACAGGAACTCACAACTGCACAGTCATCACGCAGAAGCCTACCACAGAAACAGTACCTCCAGCCATTCAGTAGCACCCACAGCTCCGAACTCTCCTGCACTCCAGCTAGCAAAGATGATGCTGCGCCTTGGTTTGTAGCCACCTGCAAAGAGACAGAGACTGAGATGTCTGCCCTTCCCCCATGGAGATGTAGATTAGCACTGAGGGCCTGGGTTGATGAATAGCCTGCTCCTCAGACAGAGCTGAAGTATTCTGGCTGCTGCAGACAAACATGCACACTCATGGCTGCATGGATGCTGTAAACTGCCCCCCCCCATGCTGCAGAACTGTGTAGGAAAACCATGCTGTCTGCACTTCCCAACTTTTTTTGTTTAGCTGCCTGAGCCCAAAATTAACCCTGGAGACAACAGCACTCACACTAAGTGCCACCATGCAGCCCCCACCACTCCAGCTGGTCAGCCACTTTGGTGTTTTCCCACTTTCAGGCCTGGCTGTCCAACAGACAGCTCAAGTGTGAGGTTTGTCTGTGTGTTATCCAAGGACATGCTTGCATTCAAGCCATACCAGTACCTTGAAAGCAACTGCTCACTGCAGACAAGTTGTCTATGTTGGACAAGTAATAGCTTCTCAGGAAGCTTTGTCAAGATATGCTTTCCCAAAGGATTATTCTGCAACTGGGCTCTCCAATGTTAACACACGCAGAGCTAAACCTGCATCACCTCCCACTCCCATGCTTTTGTACGCAAATATTTACCATTTTTCACCATGTCTGAAATCACATAGGCAAGTTCCAACAACATGGCAGTTCCAACGCCAGCCTTGGCTGCTCCTGGGCCCCAGGAGTCTCTCTGGGCTCCGATCACAACATACCGATCTATAAAAGGAGACATCAAGATCTGAGCTGCAAGCTTCAGGCTGCAAACCATTTATCAGAAAAGCAGCTTTGAGCTTCTGTACTAGGAAGAGTATGGAGTCTGATCCATGAATCTGGCACACTGCTTGCTTTCATTTAGCCATTCCCTGGCAGTGTGGTTCAGCTTTTTCCTTGACCCTTAGGGAAGGGTCTTGGTTCTGCTGAGGAAGTGGCTGGCTCTGTCTGGGAGCAGCTGTCATGTTCTGATGCTCACAGAAGAGGAAGGGTTCCCCTCAAAATTGAGCCACAAGGCAGTTGCTGTTACCTGGTTCTTCAAACCCCTTGATAGCACCAAAGATGTTCAGAATCTTCCTGTCCACCATAACGTTGTTCACGGTCAGATTCACTGTTATCTTGCTCGTGCTGCTCAGCATCACATTACATCCCATGACCCCACCTTTCCACTCCGAAAGGCACTCCTCTCCATCCATTTTGCTGAAAAAAAGAGATCCTTTGAACTCATTATCCAGCTCTGACCTCATTTAGCTATCCTGTGAAAAAAAAAAAACCAACCCTGCAACAGGTGCAGCCTTGTTCAGGGCCTGCTCAGGAAAGAGCTCACAGTCCTGTACCACTAATTATGCAGGGAGAGGTAGGACGCAGAGGCCAAGAAGAATCCAACGCTAGATTAAGTTCAGTCTTTTAAGACATGAGACATGGACAGAAGCGACATTTCTGCAGCCAGTTCCAGTAAGTGCTCCCTGCGATACACAGCAGAGAGCTCCCTGGGCTCACAGCACCTCAACACCATCCTCACCCCTGCCAGAGGGCCACAGCAGCCTAGCCTGCAAGCCAAGAGAAACAGTTACCTGAACAGCTTGCCTGCTGCTTGGCTAGAGATAGTCTGAACAGCAATGCTAGGTAGTCCAGAAGATTCCACTGGTGGGAACTGGGTGTGGTTGAAAGAAGGAAAGCCTGGGGTGAAAGGGTCTCCAGTTCCAAGGTGGGCCTGTGAAAAGCAAGAAGAGTCCTCAAGTCTCAGAGGAGCCCAACAGTTTTCATCTACACAAGGGCACGAGCCAGAGGCCTGCAGAAGGACTGCTGCAGTCTGCAGTCCACAGTCAGAAAGGTTCATGAAAACAACAAACAGGGGAGCCAGTTGCGTACTCACATGTCCAAAGGGGACAAGCGCATCCGTGTCCCTGTAATCGTAGGGGTCCAGGTACATCAGGGCACCAACTGCTCCTGCCTCTTCGGCATTTGCAACCTGAAGCAAAGAGGAACATTAACTGCACATCTGCACTGCAAGCAAGGGGAGGCAAGTACATGGAGTAATGGTGTGAAAGGTTGCACTCCTCAATGGTCAACTCCACAACAGATTTTAACAGCTACCTGACAGCGCGCGAGAGACTGAAAGAGTTAATGTCTCAAACACTGTGGCGAGTTGTGGCGAATCAAAAGATTCTTCTCATTGTGGTGAATCAAAAAGATTCACCCACCGAGTGGGACAAGATGTTAATTTGGTGTCAGAAGTGGGATTCCTCGACTTGATCAGGGAGAGGAACAGGGAGGGGATATTGACTGAGTCGAGAAGGGAGGACGTGAATTGGCTGAGTCCGAGTCCTCCGGCAGATAGATGATCATGGCTTCCTGGGTTCAGCCTGATCTGGACTGCTCCCCTTTGTTAGAGTTGTTAAAAGCTGTTGTTTGGGGTGTTTTAGGAGCTGCACTGATGGCAGCGCAGAAGGATAAGCGCACAGTAAGATGGGCTGAGCGAGAAGCGAGCGAATCGTTACAAGATTTGGTTGAAAATCTGAGCGGAAAAAAGGGGATTTGGTTAAAAGCTTGCAAATGGAGCTAGAAGCTGAGCAGAAAAAACAGGTGTGAGCGGAAACAGCAGTGAATAGGTTGCAGAGTCAGCTGCGCGACGCTTTTGTCAGGGAGCGCGAGTTGCGGTCGGAGCTAGCGGAGGTGCGGACGGAGGATCTCTAGAGCCACTGTGGGCACTCCAGCCTACCTAAGGAACATGAGCTAGTTGACAGAGGGGTAGCTGGCCACTACCCCGGGAGGAAATGGAACAGGCAAAGTGCCAACATGATGAGAGAACTGCTCCCCAACTTCGTTCACTTCTTAAAACAGAATTTCAATATGAAGGGGGTGCCGATACTGCACCGGAAATCATAACGAAAGAAATACCCTATAGTGCAAATGAACTGATGAAATTACAAGAAAGATATAGTAGGCTCCCTAGAGAAACAGAGACGGAGTATGTGTGGAGAGTCTCCCTCACGGAGGGGGGGGGACAGAATTAAACTTTCCAAGGACGAGGCACAGGGATATTGGGGTCCAGGCGTGTTTCTAACCGTCCCTGACACTCGAGCTCCCTGGTCCCTAATGCAAAGGGCGGCATACTAGGCTGGAGGGCTAGATCCCTTGGAACGGGGAGATCCGGTGACCATCCCCACTCCAGGACTGGATCAAATTACCGAGAGCGTGCAGAAAGCTGCCTGCCTCCAGCTCATGCATGACATGCACTTAATACCCCATCAGCCCTCCCCAATGTTGCTAGAAGCTGACCCCAATAAAATGGAACCCCTGATAAAGGGCCTTCCTGATCCCCTGAAGCTACATGTCATACAAATCCAGGACTGCCAAAGGGCAGCACTCCCAATTCAGGAGCGTTTAACAGAAATGCTAACACCAGGGAGAAACCAAACGCAGTCCGCTCCAGCGGAATTCCCCCTCACCTGGGGAGAGATTGCACAGGAGCTGATCAATTATAGCTGCAACATGGGAATCTCCAGAGGGGAACAAAGGGGTAAAGCTGCAGTTAGGAGAACGGAATTAGACAATCGGCCTTTAAAAGGCCTACCCCCCAGAAGACCTCCCTTCCTTTTAAAACCGGTCTGGAAAGGGACCAAGTTCTCCTTTTCTTTTGCAGGGGGAGAACCAGACCATCGCCTGCTAAACATAGTGATCTCATCAGAGGAACGCCAGATCTCAATGAATACTGCCAATGTTGTATTTACGATTTCTCATGTGGACGGTGGTCCTCCTCTCCTCTGGGAAAGGAAGGAAACCATATTCCTTCAAACCTTGTGTGGGAACTAATTCGTGGATTTACTAGAATCTGGAGTAGAACTGACCAAGGGGTATGTGTTGCCCTTCCCCAGTGAACCAAACAAGGATTGAGATTTTTTTGTTGCATTGCCCAATATCATGTATAACTTGGAAATGAATGAAACTGTAGAACAACCTTATGTCTTGTTCCCCCTTTTCCGGACAACTTGTAACTTTGGGGGCAGAATGACATGCATTTTGTTTATTATAACAAGTCTGATTCACATTTCTGGGAATGGTCCTCTTGCAATGCTACTCACCCACCAATGAATTTTACCTATGGAACAAAATCGGTGCTCTGGAACAATCTGGCTGGCCCATATTCTGTACCTTGCTCCTATTTCCCATCTGACTCCTTCTTTCACCCGTTAGAACAACAGGACTTTTATGAGGCCGATTATTCCCCAAAAGTGAATCTCTCTTGGTGTATACAACTTCCCAATAGCATGGGGCGTGAACCTAGAGGCCTAACAAGTGTACAATGCATGTGGTCACAAATGAGACCCCTCCTGCAACTGCTAAGGTATGCCAATCCCCCACAGCATAGCCGGTCTGACCTGTTTCCATGCATCAAATTTCTTAACTCTAACACTGGTCCTGGGGACCCCCCCCAAAACCTAGCTCTTGGAGAGAGTAAGGGTTCTGATAAGGGACATGTGTATTTGTTGGGGTTATCCTTCCCGCGGATATAGAAATCAGGATATTCTGTGCAACGACTTATGATGAAACTGAGGATTATGGCAGAGTCAAGTATTGCAGCATACCCCGTACACACTACCCTTTGCAGAGCCTGCCGCTCACTGCAAAACCTGACATACATTTAATGGACTACAATGATACCTGGACCTGTAAAATTAGCATATACCCGGTCCCCTTGGGACTAGTTTGGGGATGTTCTAACGGAAAATTCTATTCCTGCCTAACACTGAAATATCACGCTAGCCTGAAACGTGGATTGGTCACGCCATCCTTATGCCCATCTCATGTTTTCAATTTCACCACCCCTGAGTGCGCCAGGAAGTGGCAGAAGCCCCAAAAACCCAACCCGAATGGGCAATCAGTGGAGTCCAAGTCCCCAGTTACTATATGGATGGGCAAGTAGCGGCACTAATGTTCAAAAACATTTTTACCCCTTACATAACCCTAAAGCAACAGCAATTTTTTCTAGAAAATACTACCTGGCAAGTACACTTTAAGTAATTGGACCAGATACGCTTCAGGAGAACCCAAATCTAAGTCCAACAAGTGCCAAAAATGACGCTCCAAAATTGTTTTAGCCTTAGACATAATATTGTTAAAAGAACAAGGGGTATGTGGTATGTTGAATTTAAGTGATGGAGAATGTTGTATAACTACTCACAATGCCAGTACTACTATAGAGGCAGCACGGACCAAAATGAAAGAAATTGCCGATCAAACTGCCAAACTATTCCGATCACTCCAACAGAAAGACTGGTTCAATGGGCGTGTATCCGGATCTTGGTTCACCTCCCTCCTACAATCCTGGGGCTCACAGGGTGGGGGAATTGGTTAATGCAAATTGGAATAACCCTGTTGGCTGGATTTCTATTCTTAATGACTGGCATAGCTATTGTTCGATGTATGATTATCCGTCTGCTTGCTTCTGCTTTCTCTTTTCTCTTGCTGTTCACTACGTTCATATCACCACCCTGGAAGATCAAATCAAGGACCCTCTGGCAACTCTGGTTGAAAATGCATGATTTCGCAAACTATGTCTTCCCGATCTTCTCTATGTGAAAATCATTGCCCTGGACAAAGATTATATAGACAATGTTTGAGGCACAGGGTGGTGTGAGAGACTGAAAAAGTTAATGTCTCAAACATTGTGGCGAGGCGAGGTGCTATTTGCATGCCGACGGCGGGTCGGTGAGTATGGGGTGGGGGAGAGCAAGAGCGGGACCTGGAGAGTGTGTCGTAGGATGCGTGGTTCCAGGTTCTGCCAGACCTTACCACATATGGCCAGAGGTCAGAGTTGATCTGAGGAAGGGGCTTGTGACTGCCCAAGAGACCCTTCATGACCATCTCCCTCCCCCCATGCCCGCACAGAAGATTGAGAACTTTCTAGAACAAGAACCATGTAAGTCCTGAAGGGGCGTACCTGGAGGCAGGGATTAGCCTATAAAAGACACATCCTCCAGGGAACCACGTGCACACCCACCACTGGAGGATTGCCGTGCCTGTCATCGTCATTGCAGGATCCAGGGGTGGTGGTACTTTTCCTTTCCCTATCCTCCTCTCTTCTCCTTTCCTTTTCTCGCTTCTCTCTTCCTCTACTCTTCTACTATTTATCAGTTTTGGATACATTGCGATAGGTTGCCTGGAAAATAGCTCCATTGCCAAATCGGCTCTGTTCATTCGCAGGGCTTGCCAGTTCGTTAAGTTTGTCCGTTTGTCGAATTTGCCAGTTAATAAAGTTGCTAGTCAGACTGTTCCTCTGAGTCATTGTCGTGACTCTACCGGCCATGTGGCTCTGCCGAGCAGAGATCGGCCTTTGTCAGTACACAAACCGTCGGGGAATCAAAAAGATTGACCCATCTCGCAACCCATCAAGTGGGACGAGACACAATGATAGATACATAAGGAAGCCTAACACTAGCAGCTCAGTCCTACACTGCAGGCAGAGTGTGACTAACACCCTCTTGAACAGTTAGGACACTCCACTGTTAGTATCTCACCCTATGATTCCTTCAGCTCATACTTGCTCCTCGGAGCAGCTTAGAAGATGTTATTTAATTTTGATTATGCTCCATCTGTTTTCCCGAGATCAGGTTAGTCTCAAGACACGATAAGCAGCCACTGGAGGCTCACCTTCACATGGAAAATGGAGGCAGAGTGGCCTAGTCAGGTCCCTGTTTAACACACCTACAACCCAGCTGCCTCTGATATGCCACCAGTACAAACACTCTTGCAAGGCTAGACACCAGTTTGTAAAGTGGGAAGGGGATTGGAGAACCAGTGAGCACCCCTTGCAGAAGCACTTTTCAGCTCTGCCTATGTTTTATGCATACAGACAGGCAGAGTCTGACTGGAAAGAATCCTATGCCCCAGCCTCTCCAGGAGCACCCATCTGAGGGGCAGCTCTGGGTCAGACCTGGAACAGGCTTGCGTACAGAAGGACTTGGGTCCTTTAGGCTGCTTGGCTATTTGATTCTACTCGCTACAGAGGGAACATTACAGCAACATGCAAGGCAGCTGACTGGGCATGCAGTGCCAGCACCTTTACCTGGTCCGAGCGAACAGTCAGCAAAGGCCCAACTGAGACACTGCAGCCAAGCTTTGAAGGTATTTGCTGCTCTGCAGCAGCAAGAGGTACTCTGGAGGCAAGGCTGTTCTGCTTCTAGCAGCCCTATTGCTGCATCCAGCAATACCAGCCAGCTCTGCACCCTGTAGCTCCCAGGCTGCCTCCCAGCTCCATTGCTCCAGATGCCTGGCTGTCCCAGCAAGACTGCCAGAGGCCAAGAAGAATGCCACCATGAACAGTAAGCAGCTCTGTTCAGTCTTGGTGTCCAGATCTGCATGTGGAGGCTTAGTGCAAACAAGCAAGACCAGACCTGCAGGGACAAGCCTACACACACAAGTTCTCTAAAACTGAACCGAGGCAGAGGTGTGTCTTCAAGAGGAGGAAGCATAGCTTCCTGCTGCCAAGTTTGGCCAGGCTTTGGGGTACAGACTGATTACCTTCTCAGCAAGGGTTATTTTTCCAGCTCTGAAGATGATTATAGTTCCATTCAGTGAAACACCGATCTTCTGTATCTTCTGAAAATCAGCTTTCAGTCCATAGTTCACATAGACAGGTTTGCCCTGGAACAGAAACACTGGTTATAAATGCAGCAGTCCTATGTCAGTAAGATACTTGATACAGCCTAGAGTCACAGTGCGCTGGTTTTGGCTGGGGTAGAGTTAATTTTCTTTATAGTAGCTAGTATGGGGCTATGTTTTGGATTTGTGCTGAAAACAGTGTTGATAACACGTGGATGTTTTAGTTGCTGCTAAGTAATGTTTGCATTAGTCGAGGACTTTTCAGCTTCCCATGCTCTGCCAGGTGCAGAAGAAGTTAGGAGGGGACACAGCCAAAATAGTTGATCCAAACTGACCAAAGGGCTATTCCATACCGTATGACATCATGCTCAGTATATAAAGCTGGGGAAGAAGAAGGAAGGGGGGAGACATTCAGAGTGATGGCATTTGTCTTCCCAAGTAACGGATAACACATGATGGAGCCCTGCTTTCCTGGAGGTGATTGAACACCTGCCTGCCCATGGGAAGTAGCGAATGAATTCCTTGTTTCGCTTTGCTTGCGTGCGCAGCTTTTGCTTTACCTATTAAACTGTCTTTATCTCTACCCACGAGTTCTCACTTTTACTCTTCCAATTCTCTCCCCCATCCCACTGGGGGAGGAGTGAGCGAGTGACTGTGTGGTGCTTAGTTGCTGGCTGGGGTTAAACTACGACAGTCCTTTTTGGCGCCCAACGTGGGGCTCAAAGGATTTGAGATAACGACAGATTTGATTGGAATGTGCTAGGTTGAATTTATAGTTGTTATTGTTGTTTAGCTATTAATCAGCAGGCTTCTGTGCTTGCCATAGGGCTTGCTTGCCTTAGTGTATATTAGAGTCTAGGGCTTGTTAGCGGCTGCTTTTTTTTTTTTTTTTTTGCTTTTGCTGCTTGCCGTGCTGCTGTACTGCTTATCTTACTCTGCTGTGTCTGGGAACATTTCATAACAGCAATGGCGATGCGCCTGGGCTAGCAGATGCCCAGGGCATTGCTGCTGTTTCTGTGCTGCTGTACTGGACAGGCTGGAACTCCAGTGTGAACTCAAGTCGAAGGGACTGTGACCTGTGGATGAGTCCACGTGGGAGCAGGACGTCCTGAAGTGTCTGTGGTTATGTCTGTGCTACAGCAGGTATACCTCTGAAGGGATTGTGGCCCAAGGATAAGTCCATGCTGGATGAGGTACACCTCGAAGCACCTGTAGCTGTGGATAAGTCCATGCTGCAGCAGGTACACCTTGAAGCATCAGTGGCTGTGCATGAGGCCACATTGGAGCAAGTTTACTTCTGAAGGGACTACAGTCTGTGGGTAAGTCCAAGCTGGAGCAGGGACAAGGGGTTGCAAGGGGCAAGCAGTTCATTGCAATGTTAAACCTGATGGTCTGGTCCAAAGGGACCGGGGTGGAGATTGTAATGGAAATACCTTTAAATTGTTGTAACCCAGGCTTTGAGTTGCATGTTATGGGAATTACTATAGCAGGAACCCCTTGTTGCTAGCCAGGCCAGGAGCAAGGGGAGGAGTTCATTGCAACATTAAACCCTATAACCTGGCACAAAGGGACCAGGGGTGGAGATTGTAATGACATGACACACAGTAAGTGACTCCCATTAATGGTAAGGGGTTCAAGCTCAGTAATGTAAACTCTGATCACATGCAACATCCCTGTTGAAGCAGCACTTCTGTCAAGGTTCCTGTCTGGATCCCAGCAGAGAAGTTGAAACAGTTACTTCTGCATCTTGCTGAAGTAATAAAACTATGTGGACCCACTCCTCACCCCACTCTCCCCACCCCCCCCCCCCAGCTCTCTAACTGGGGAGGGCTTTATACACTCCATATCTTGAAGGGACATATTTTGGACATTGCCACCTGGTAAGTGGGCAAGCACATTTCCAGGACCTTCTTGGAGTCACTTACAAGAACTGAGCCACTCTTGCTGTATGCCACATATGCATCAGGACTCTCCAGTTCCTCTTCCTTACCATCTTCCACAATAGACACTTTGTTGTTGCTACTGTTAAATGTAAAGAGACAGTGTTATGTTCTTTCATACATAAACTCCATATTTAACTAGCTCCCATATTTCAGTCTCTGCCTTAGCAATTCTGATCCAAGTCAATGCAGAGCCTGAAACAGGCAGACTCATCCCAGTGCTTCTGTGGAAGAATCTCTGGGGTTGTTCAGAGACATTAACGAGGGCTAACTTCTAAGACAAGTCGCAGAAAGAATCTGTGCTTCCAAGTCTTCGTCCCCTCCTAAGAGCAGCTAAGCAAATTCATTTCCCCCCAACATGAAGGGGCAAGTAAGACATGAGGATATGAGCTGTCAGCCAACACAATGCCTGTTGATACCCTCCTGAGCCACTGCCAGGTCTGCAACACCTGTCTGGGTGACAAGACAGAGTTGCCCATCCTAGCAGTTTTAGACACAAGGTTTCAGCTGAGTTTTTACTCAGGTTTGTTTTCTCTCCACTTCTTAAGCATGCTTTGAGGAAACAGCTGTCCCAGGAAAAATCCAGAGGGCTGCTACCAGACCCTCTGGATTTAGATAGCCTGAGAAGAGACAGGAGCAGCCATTGCTTGGCTAGATTGAGGCCTTCTTTGGAGAGGGGTAACTGGCTCACAATTTTAGCACTGCTTTCAGCAGAAATCATGTGTTTGCTCAAGACTACAAATATCCATGCTGTAAGGAAGAGACCTGCATCTCTTCATTAACATACCTGCCTTTGACCTGCAGCTTAATGTAGTGCTCATCGTTCCACACTTCATCCAAGAGGAAGCTGGTGAACTGCTCATGAATGTAGCTGGCAGTGGTCTCATCTTCACTCTGGCCAGCTTCAAAAGAGTACTTATGCATTCTTTGCCTGTAGGTAACAGATGTATAACTTAGGCTACAGCACCAGGTTGCACTGCAGTGCTCCAGCCTGCAAACCCAAGCTGGATGGGCCATTTAAGCCCATGTTTAACCACATGCCACCCCACAACATCTTTAAGGCCCTTGTTCTCCAAAGGAGCTCGAGTTCTGCTCACAGGCTGTGCTTCTCTCATAGCTGTAGCTAAGCTTTCTGGAACTGTTACCTCAAGCCGTCCTCAAGACGTGTGCTTGACAGCTTATTTGACAACATGGCTCTGAGATCAGGCCAGTACAAGATAGGTGGCCCAGGAACCTCTTCTTCCTCAGTTTCATCATCATCCACTAAGTAAGATGCGGTAGGAGTCATCTCACACTTGCCGCTTCCATCCAGACACCTGCTAACCTTCTGCATTCGACCACGATAACTCAAGTAGCCGATCAGAAACCCTACGGACAGAACAGGTATTTCTTTGTGCTGAAGAAAGATAACTAAACCATCCCCCACACCACACAAGTGCATTCAAAGCAGCTTCGGGGTTAAGATGCATCTCTGCTCTCACACCATTTTTGACAAGCTGGCATATCTAAGGACAGACAGGAATATGCAGCCTGACATTTTGCCTGAGCTGGCACGTTTTAAGGTACACTGTAAATCTGATCTTGTGCTTGGCAGAGTCCCTCCAGCACCACCGGGGAAGGAGAATGCTTACTTTAGGTCAGTGGCAGTGTTAAAACCCTTAAGAGACGAGCACCAGCAGCTTTACTGATATGTTGACCCACATCTCTAGAGAAGCGTTAAGACTTAATAGAGGGAAAACCAGTACACTTGCCACATGGACCAGTTTGCTCTTTAGCTAAGTCACAGTTCCGTTGTCAAACTTCACACTTCTTTGTACCAATTCTGTACCCTAAGTCTGAGCTAGACATACTTAGTCTCAGTGACAAGAGGCTGCAGCCTGGATCCAGGCTCTTTAATTATCTTCTGAAACAATACAGATTCAAATGTTAATAGCCTCAGATACGCTCAATACCAGAGTCCACTTCATGCCGATGCCTCCCACCCTTCCTTACCAATCAAAAGGAGGAGGACAGCTGCGATGACTAGGAAGCAGATGTTCTTGCCATTCCTCCATGGAGGAGGCATGCTGGCATGCAGGTGATCTGGTCTCCCAACTTCCCCCTCTTCCTCATCATCAGCAGACAGCTTCATCTCCACATGGCTGTTGTCTCCATCCGTTTGCCGGGCAATGCTGAAGCGCGTGTACAACATCGGCTCGCCACCAAACTGTGTTGAAAGACAGTCATGTGGTGGAAGAGTTTGCTACACCAACCTACAGTCCTTGCAGCCAGCTGCACCTATGCTCCAAACCAAATACAGCTTGTTCATCTGAAACTGTTCCAGCGCAGCCCAAGCATTTGGCTGTCAAGAAGTCAGGCTGGCTGCTTTGAACAGTTAGACTCAGACCCACTCAGGGTCTCCAAAGTCTATTTAGCGTCTGTTTGCCCTGCACAAGTTCAGAGCCAAACTGGTCAGAGTCTAGCTTAGAGTCTGTTACAGATATGACACAGCCAATGGCATCGGCATTTCCCAGGTGACCCCATGGCAAAGGCTGACTGAATCAGAAATTCCTGGTCTTTATCAGGAGTGCACCGATCTGACCCAAACACGTGTAACTCACACAGAAGGGACCTTCGATCAGGACAGAGGATAGGGAAGGCAAACCCTCCACGATTGTGCCTTTGAGCCACATCCACTTTAATGTAAATACTCTCACCCAGTATCTAGATAATCTTGTATTAAACTGCCCCAGGCTACTCTTAAATTACAGTATTGATGAGTATTATAAAGCACCTAGGCTGAAGAGAGATGACTCATGGGAATCCTGCTACCACAGCTAACGTGAAAGCTGAGGATACACCTCCCACGTCCACCAGCGACTGGAACCATTCAACAGGTGTCTATCAGTGCCCAGGCAGAGCAGCTTCCAATCTGAAGCCCACTTTTCTAAACAGCTGCAACACACAGTCCAACCACCCACAGAACAGCAGCCCTTGCGCAAGGCAGCCGCTCAGATTAACAGACAGTTAAACTCAATTCCAGGCGTGGCCAGGCACTGAGCAGAACCACTCAGCTTCCATTAGAGCCGCTGAACTTGCCTGTGGCCATGGTTGTGCTGGGGACAGGTGGGAGACTGGCTAAAAGGCCAGAGGAAGGGTTTTGGGAGCAACAGTCTTGCAGCCCCTCTCCACTGTATTGGAGAAGCAGCTGGTGGTAAGCACCTAAGCCCTGTTACAATCTGAGCAGCTCAACCAGAGTTCTCGGCTCACTCTCAAACTACAACTTGGGCTGGAGGTGAAGAGACCAGACAGCAGCGTGGTTGGTCAAAACTAAACCAACGTCATTTCTGACCTCCAGTTCTATTCTGGCCCACACTACCTGGAATGAATTGGCTGGCTGCTCACACTTTGGGAAGGGCAACACTGCAGTCTATCCTAGCATTCCCCCTGTTCAGCTGCTGGATAGCTTGGCTCCCGTCACACTTTGCAGAGGATGTGTCTCAATCCCACATATCCTCCATGCTTGTTCAGAGACCAAACCATCACATTCGCAGTCCTAGTTTAGGGTCATTTCACAGTCCAAGCTCTCTAGGACCAGCAGGCTTGGCTGAGCAAGCTCAGACCTACCTCCTCCTGCACATTTGTTTCAAAGCACAGGTCACATTCAAAAGCTGGATTTGTGGTTGAATTCCCACCCCCAAAGTAACATAATAGAACACATGTTGATTGTCCCGATAGGCATTTAATCAGCTTCCTCAGCAGCACTTCCTCCTGGAACATTGTTCAAGCCTTGCTCCCCGTCCTTATCAACTTCCTGAGAGACCCAAGACACCATAGCAGTTAACGATAGCCCCACCAGCACTGAACTGCTTAAGCCACATCCTTATCATGGCCAGCTAGCTACAGTGATGTCTGGCTCACAGCCCACACAGTAGCACCTAACACTGCTTTGGATTTGTCATCTTTTCCGATGATGACATGGACATTGTTGAACCCTTCTTCTGCAGTATCGTCAGCCCACCATGAGACAAATGGCACAGAGGCACTGTGTCTTACCAAGTTAGAGATTGCTGCTCTGGCATGGTCCATTGCCTTCTGGAGGAGTGCCCACCAACTTGACCAAAGCCCTAGAAGCTCAGAACAAAACAAGTCAAGTCAGGCTGTTTCCCCCCTGCCACTACATAAGACATCCAAGTTACATCAGTCAGTCACTGCCACTAGCACAACGCTTGCCCATGGATTTTATGAGCTTCTACGTAAGTCACAATGTTGGTGAACCTACATCAACCTTGAACACAACCTAGAAGTTCACATACTCCCACTGCAAATATAAGTTCTGATGAACAAACTGACTCTTTCTATTGAACTCCAGAGATGGGGGGAGAGGGGATGTGTGTATAAATGAGGAATACAGCCTCAAACAGCTAATTTCAGCCAAGGGTCTTATTAATGGTAGGGCCACCTCCACTCAGGGAGTGCTGGCAAGAGGCACTGGCTCAACTGTGACAACGGACACCACATATCTAAGGTTCCCGGGGTCTGTCTCAATGACAGGATGGAGACAAGAGTCCGACTGGTAGACAGAAGTAGCACAATGCCGTAAGGCAAAGCAGCACAAACTCCTACCCTGCCAAAACACTTTCAATTGCAAGGTCCCTTCAGATGGCTATATTCTTTATCACTCTATGAAGGCAATTTCAGTTTTGAACAGTCTCCCAGAACAGCCAAGAGCAACTCTCCAAAAGCATTTCAGTACCTTTTATAGTTTGGATTTCTCTAGACAGCAAACTTATGTGAAAGGTAAACTGTAACTGATTTACTTCAGCATTTCTTCCTGAAAAGATGCTTGAAAAAGCTTTGTAAGTTAGTGACTAGACAGCTTGGGCTAGGACAGGCGTTTAAGTTGGGAGCATGTACCTTGAGTATGCCCTCAAGCTGGGCTGCTAGGAAATGGCTTTGAACTGTTCTTTAGGTGCACGTGGATTAGCTTTACACCTGGGAGCTCTGCAATATATGCAGGTTTTATTTGGAGATAAAAGGCTAATAGTGGCCATCCGCTCCTTTCACCTTTTGTTTAGGGCAAAGGTACACGGAGATGAATCCCCGGCAGCTTTGAGAAGCCTTTTCCAAGTGACAATCTGAGGCCCAGGCTCCCACCTGCCAGGCTGGGCACAACAGGGTGTGCGTATGGGGGGGGGGTGGGGGGGTGGGTGTCTCCTAAAAGCCAGACCAGCGAATCCAGGGGAAGAGTCGGGGAAGCGCAAAGGGCCCGCGGGCATCACATCCGGCAGGGATGCTCCCCGGGATGCTCCCCAGCCGCCCGGGAGCGCAGGGGCCCCCCGAGCCCACCACCCCGCAGCAGTCACCCCGAACCCCTCACGGCCCAAACTCCCTCCGCCAGCCCGGGGGGAGAGCACGTGCTCCGGGCGCCCCACGGGGAAGGGACTTCCCCTCCTCCCGCCATGCTGCCGGTAGGCGGCCAACAACCCCCGATCCCTCAAAAATAGGGGGGGGGGGGGGGGGGGGGAGAAAAAAAAAAAAAGGAGTAGCCTCCTGCGAGGGGCTGGGCGACCCCGGTATCGCGGGCAGGGCCCGGCTGCGGACCGCCAGATAAGCGGGCCAGGCGATACGCCGCCCGCCGAAGGCACGTCTCCCCTCCGCCTGGGCCCGCAGCCGCATCCTCGCCCGGGCCGCGGGATTCTACCCACCTTCAAGGTCAGGCGGCCATGGCAGCCTCCGCTATAGCCACGTGCGCGCGTGCGTGCGCGCCCATCCGCCAACCGGGGCGGCTGCTGCTACCGCTGCTGCTGCCGCTGCTGCAGCGCCGCCGGTGCGGCCCATGCCGCCCCGCTCCCCTCCCCTCCCCCGGGCGCTGGCCGCGCCGCGCCGCGCCGCGCCGCCTCGCCTCAGGGGGGCCGACGGCGGCCGCCCCTTCCTTCCCGCCCGCCCAACGGCCAGCGCGCGCGGCCCACTGCTCACCCGCCGCCCCTCCACTCGCCGCGCCGGCACCCAAGTGCCGCAGCCGCCGCTGCGGCGCCGCTCTACCTCCCCTCCGCGCCCCGCCCCACGGCCGCAGCCAATCAGCTGGTACCGCGGCGCGCGCGGCAGGGCCGTCGCTTCTCCCGGGGGCGCCCCCCGCCGCCGCCCGCTCGGGGCCCTCCCGCCGCCCCCCCCTCGGGCGCCGCTCATGCTGCCGGCCCGGGGAGAGCTTTTTTATGCGTAGCCGCGCTTCTGCTGCGGGAGGGAGCGTGTCCTGCAGCCTGTGCGCTGCCCAGCCGAAGGGCTGAGGGCTGGGCGGGCGGCGGCGGGCCCTGCCCGGGCAGCGCGGGCGGCTTTGGCGCCCTTAGGTCGCCGCAGCGGCGGAGGGGAACCTCCCCTTCCCGCCGGCTTTGCGTGCTGGCCGGTTGCTGCAGCCCCCGCGGCGGGGAAGGAATGTAAAGAGGTCGCATTCGTTTTAAATTGCCTTCGGATGCCCTCGGGACGGCAGGGGAGCCGCTTGCAGAGCGGCATGTGTTTTACTGGGTGGATGCGAGTTCCAGCTTCCCCCACGGGAAGGGCTGGAAGCGGGGCAGCCGCCTGTCGTGTGGGGAGGCGAGTTTAACACTTCTTCGTGGGACGGGTGTGCTTTTACCACAGTATGCGGCGGCCGAGAGAAGGAGCAGGTCACAGGTTCATCATTCCCACCCTCTCAGCATTTTGAGGGAAGAGGGCAGGAAAAATGTTTTCCTCGCCGGGGGTGCAAACCAGACGCAGGACTCGGTCTGGCTTGGGAAGCACTCAGCATCTTCAGGTCCCAGCAAGTCATGCGTGCTCAGGGCTGCCTTTTTAGATCTGAACAAGTAGAGGCACCCACGGTGCCTTTCCCTCATGTTGTGCTACCTGAGATTGCTATTTTACTTGCACGATGAGAAGCGTGGCGGGCCTTTATGAAAACCAGCTCCAGTAGTGCGTAAACACAAGAAGCATGGACAGCCCATGTCAGGCCATGGGCTGCTTGTGGCCCACAGAGCAGTTTCCGTGGCCACCCAGGCTGTGCTGGCAAAAGCGTCCATTTGGTGGACACCACGGCATCGCTCCAGCTCTGAATTAACTGGTCCTCACCCCAGCCCTCTCCCTGGGGCAGACAGAGTGACCCCATGCCATGGTGGGAACTCGCTGGTATGCAGAGCTCGGTCTCTAAAGGCCAGCAGGTGCAGAGTGGTGAGGTTCCCTGTTTTGTTTCGAAGGAACTGGAAGGAGAAGTAAAACGTATCAGTCATTTGATGAAACAAATGAGTTCTAGCACACATCTTCTTTCAGTAGGTGCCATAAGGTGAAGCAACGGATAAGGAAGTAGCTCAGTGGGTTTAGAGTGAAAGTGGTAAATAATATACTGGGGGGTATTTAGGGAACCCGTAAACCACCCGTGCCCTTGACAAGTCTATCTCTAGTTGTCAGTGTGATGCCAGGTGGGGCTCGCAGCTCGGCCAGGCACCAGCTGGGGCTGCGAAGGGAGCTCCCCCTGCCAAGGGCTCTCTCTGCCGCGGCTTTCCGAGGACTACCAGGGCTGTGATATTTTCTCCGCTTCCTTTCAGCTGATGGCTAATCTCATAAAGACCCCAGCTGCATGGTCCTGCAGAACATCTCACCCTCCTTGAGCACCCACTGAAGTTTGCTGTCTCCAGAATGGCCCATGGTCATGAGTGGGCCTTGGCTGTGGCTGCAGCCTCCTCTTCCCTGTCTGTCTGGGCTCCAGCATGAGCAGAGGTCACTGCTTCCAGCCTCAGTCCTTCAGCTCAGGGCATCCCTCAAAGGCATGCCAGAACCAGGGAACACTTCAGCGTTTGGGTTTGCACGTGTTGTGCAATGATGTGCTTATCCGCCCCTTGCTCATTAAAGAAATAAATCAGTAGGCCTGGATTATTGCCTCAAATCCTCTCCCAGAAAAGGATGAGAGCAGAAAGTTTGTAGTTTGGCAGAACACATGATTGCAAAGAGGATTATGTTTTGTGAAAGGCAATACATTCCTGCGCTGATAAAGGGAGGATTAACTAGATCTGAAACTTGGTGCGGCTGTTTGGAGACAAGCCTCCTGTAAAGCAGCTCTCAGGCAAGACATGCTGGTGGACCTGCCAGCTCCGTTTCCCAGAGAAGGTTTGAGCCAGGTGCCCTTCTCCAGCTCCATCCATCACTGGGTGTGGTGATGCCAGTCACGGGGGGGGACACTGCCGTCACTTGGCATGTGGCTGCCCTGTGGGACATGCTGCTGCCGGGTGCCTCGGTGGAAACCAAAGGTGTAAGAAGGTTTGGAAAGAGATTAGATCAGTCCTGCAGGCTGGATCCTCCGATCGTTTCTCAGCACAACAGTCTGGATGCAGCCTGCTGCTCAGGAAAGTATAACCCGAGGAAAACAGCCCCAGCCCTGCCCTGTTTGTTGTGTTCCTCTTGGGCTCCCCCCTCCAAGCCTTCACCTTCCGGCAGTGCCGGTACTGGTGCGTGATGGCTGGGTGCACCGTGCCAGGAACAGGGCTGTGATCACCGCCGGCCAGCGCCGCGGAGCAGAGCAGCGTTTCCACACCGAGGTCCCGCCGGAGGAGGGACACCTGCAGCAGAGCTCAAACTCGGGAGGTTCCCGGGAGCGATGCCGAAATGCAAGCGAGGAAAGGGGCAGTCTGATTTATTCCTCCCCGTGGCCTCTGTCCGCTGTGCCTCCGTTCCAGCTAGCAGAGGAGGTGCTGTGTGCCCTGCCGTGCCAGCCCTGACCTGCCCTGACAGATACTCGCTGCAGGTGTTTTCTGTTCGCTCTCACAATATGTTTGACCATGTGCTGAGCAGTTCCCCATTTCTACACCTGCCAGGAAAAAGAGAAGAAAAACCGACATTCTAGAAACTCAGATATTTTTGCACCGCAGCCAACATTGGCAGTGAAATACCTTAAAATGAGGGTTCTTCACATGCAACGTGGTACCCGAGAGCAGTTGAGTGCCCTTTACCTTGTGTTGGCTGCAGGTGGGGAGCGGGAGTCGGCTGGCTACTGGCCATCAGCGGCTGGTGCCACCTCCCTTGGCCCTGGCACCTACATTGGTTTGCAAAGTGGTGCCTGTACTGCAGGTGATGCTGAGCCCAGGTGCTCAGGCTGGCCAGCTCGGCCAAAAATTTTTGCAAGGAGCAGAGATAGCCAAAGCTGGGAAATGGCCAAAGATGGGCATGGGGACGTAGGATTGATGGGTGACTGCTGACTTCTCATCCCTCATCCCAGCAAGATGCACGGTCTCTGTGTGCATGGTTTTAGCACGGTTCAGACCCGTAAAAATCAAGAGCCATTGCCATCCACCTGGAGCTCTCTGTCTGGTTCCCAAAGACTAGAAGCATTTAAACTCTCGAGCTGGTTGCAGCAGACTGTTGTTCGAGCCCTGCTGCACCACGCCATAGGTATCTGCAGCTTGCACCAAGCTCCTCTTGCTTCTGCCTGCTCTGCTCCCTGCCTGGCCCAGCTCCTGCCTGCAGTTCAGTGCAGGAGCCTCCATGCCTTGTCCTGACACCTCGCTTTAGACTGGCTTCCATCAGGGCGTTCCTCCTCATTGCAGCTTGGCCCTGTTTCCTCTGAACTCCTCAGGGGCTTGTGAGTCCCCTGACTCGGACTCAAATGACTCCGCATTCCTTTGTGCGATACCCCGTGATGTGACAGTGTCTGTCCGGCAGGATTAGTGCTGAAACATGAGACCAAAGTGTGGGAAGGAAAATACGGTTTCACTTCAGTTTTGCAGCATGGCTGATCCTCATGTGACCAGCTGTCCTACCCGCATTTTGGGAAGGCAGTTAAAAAGCAGAGGGAAAACAAGAGCCAGAGAGATAAACAGGCTGGAAAGGATGCCCTGTGCTTTCTGAGCAGCTTATCAAAAACAACATTGGGAGGTGACTTGAGCACTTTTATGGCACGAAATACTGGGACTTAACATAGCTCTTCAATCTGGAAGGGATGGAAAAGCCAAGAACCAAGTGCTGGAGCGTGGTGCGAAGTTGGAGGTGCACGCTGCCGGGCTGAGGCCGAGGGTTGCGGAAGATGCGATGGCCCATGGGGTGGGAGGTAGTCGAAGGGCTCCTGTGGGCTGTGCACTTGGCGAAACAAAGGCTGTGAGGCACCCCAGGCACCCCAGGGTGCAGGGCCAGGCAGACAACAGACACTTGGGGTCAAAAGAAAGACTTTGTTCTTCTGCCCTGTGTGTCAGCCGCTTCCTCTGCATCACAGCCACTCGGAGAAGTGGCAGTGCCAGCTCCTGCCTTCCTGGGAGCAGATTTGAGCGATGCATCGGCTGTGCTCCCTGCTCGTGGGCTGCAATCAGCTATTATAGTTCCCAGAAGGGAGCTAGGAAATCTAGGTGTTTGCAACCCTGGGATCATGCTGCAACTCCACTCCATGTCGGGGCTGGCAGGCACAGCTCCTGGGAGAGCCTGCCTTCTCTGCTCCCGACTGCCCCAGCCAGCAGTGCGATATCCAAGAATTCCACAACACCATGAGTATCCCCATCCTCCAGAACACCTCAAGTTTTTGGCCTTTGCTGCTGCATTTCTCAATTGCCCTGACTGAAAGAGGGGTGACGTAGTTGGGTCTGACCCTTGCGGGAAAAGCCATTGTGCTGTCTTGGAAGAGGTCACCCCATCCTGCTCGCTCCTGGCAATCCAGACCCACACGGCCATGCTCGGGAGCTCTGGTTCTTCGGCCACAGTCCCGGCACGAGCTGTGGTGCAGCCTGAGGAAGGAGAGGGAGCCCAGCAGGCACCAGCATCTGGGAGAGGATCTGCTGCCTCTTCTCCTGTAGCAAAGGGGCAGAGGAGGCGAGGGGTGGGCCACGTGTAGCCAGGAAAAGGCACTTGAGAGAGTGGAAATGTGGCAGGTAATGCTGAGAGCTGGCCGCAACTCCTTCTCCCCTTCAAAATAACCCCCACCTTTGCATCCTTCCTGGGGAAGCACCTGGGTCTGGCCTGGCTCTCCGCATTGTCTGCGGCTGGTGCTCCCACCTGTCAGCCGGGGAGGAGCCAGAAAGCCCCGAGCACCTGAGGGAGAGGCGTGGGGCCGAGGGCGGTGCGGTCCCTTGTTCCTACGAACGTGCAGACCTGGGGTATCCCATGGACCCCCTCCTCAGAACCTTTTTTTGCCTCCCTTCAGCGAGGAGGCTCATCTCCCTGTCTCTGCCACCACACAAGGAGGGAAGTGGATATTGCAGTGCTTGTTACCGCCGCTCTGCTTGCCAGGGGCTGGCACAGAGGCCCGGCAGAGAGGCTCGCGCTTGGACACTGCCCCGGTGGGATTAAAACAGCCTGGCTCTTTTAACGGGGCTTCCTTGCTTGCAAAGACTGGGTTTCACTGGGATTTTAACACCCGAAGTCCTGGGGACCTCTCTGTGCTCCTTGCACAACCCAAGCCTGCCTACAGGGAGGAGGGCGGGCGGTTATCCCTGCTGTATCCCTGCTCAGAGGATGCAGGGGGATGAGGCGATTAGCAAAGAGCAAGGCTTTAGCGTTGCTTCCCCCCGACGGTTACATCTTTTGGCAAGATGCTGGCCCTCCCCAGGTGCAGCCGAGGGGGAGAGCAGCAGCACGAGGAAAAATCCTTGGCGTGCGCGGGGCTGATACCGCTCCTGCCGACAGACGAAGTGCCCAGGCAGCCGGGGCTGGTGGAGATCTAGCAGGAGCTGTTGTTGACCCGGAGCCTTCAGTGGCGCGGGTCAGCCTGGCAAAGCTCCGGCTAGCTCGGCAGCCGCACCGCAGGGCTGTGCCGCTTGTCGTTGCTCTGATAGCAACTCTGCCCGTTGAGCCCGGCTGCTTTTATCTGGCTGTCAGGGCGGCTCTCGCTGCGGCAGGGGGGCTGCGGGGCTGGGGGCCTCAGATGAGTGTACAAACAAGCTCAGGATGTGAGCACAATAGCCAAGGACGGGCCTTTGAAAAGCAGGGGGACGCAGCGCGGCCGCCCTGGGGCACATCAAAGGTCCGTCTCGCTCTGCACCGCCGGAAGAGCCCATGTGTTTGATGGCTACCCACGGACCTGGCCCTGGCATTGCGTCGGCACAAGGGGCAGAGGGTTTGAGCGATGGGAAGCAGAAAGGGAAAAGATGGCAGCGGGGAGAGGACCCATGCGGGAGCTGGGACATAGCCCTGAGGGCCTCTGCCTCCAGATCAAGGTTTTCTCACAAGTTCCTCGGTCCCACTTTGATCTGGCCCTCACTGATTTGTATCCGGAGCGCAGCACACAGCCCCTCTCTTTCCTCCTTCAGTGCACCTCCAGACAGGCATTTCAGGTCATTTTGCAAAGTGCTTTGTGTGCAATTTTTCAGGCACTTTTCTTGAATCAGCAATTGCCACAGCTGGGGGCTGTTGAGGTTTTTCCTTTCCAGACTTGGTGGTTGAATCCTAGAAAGCCAGGGATGCCATCCACAATTTGTGGTGTTTCAATCGAGAAGTCCGTGTAGCCAGAAGGAAAGTGACTGTGACACAACAGCCTTGGAAAGCTGAGCTCTGAGCGGTGTCTGGATGGAGACGTGAAAGGACACGAAGCTGGGATGAGAGGGGTCTGCTTTGTATGCTGGACGTGCGCCTGCCCTGCGGGGTCCTTCAGTCCCTGCTGTACCTCTCGAGCAGGATCAGTCCTGCAAGAGTCCCTCTCTGATCACTCCTGTGCTCCCAAAAGGGCCTGGGAAGGGGCTGGAAAACCCAGGAAAGTTTTGCCTCTGATTTGCTCTGCAGTGCACGCACACGCTGCCGCCTTCGGATAAAGGTGGGTGGAACCACCCTGTGCGATAAGGGCACATGTTGGCTCAGGAGATTAGACCTGTCCACTGCTTTGTGTTTTTATACAGTGCATTTATTGGCAAAAGAGCAGCCCAAAGGACAAAGGAAAAAAACGACATAAAGAAGCAGCCAGCACCCTGTGCAGCATTGCAGGCTGTGCAGGCAAAAAGTGTCCCCAGGAGGGCTGGATGATGGTTCTGCTCTTGGGAAAAGGTAGAAACCTGCAGGTGCTGGCCCCAGGCGCCCAGGAGCAGCCGGCTAAGCCAGTGCCTCCTCTGTGGGATTTTGATTGCAGGGATCTCCTGACCTCGGTGGCTTTTCTGCTTTTGAAGCCATTGTCAGGGTAATTAAATGCTCCCAGGCAGGTGCCGGAGCCTTTTGCAACCCGAGATTTGGCTTTGTCTTGTCCGCCTGCTGGAAATGTCTTGTTTTGGGGTGGATTAATCTCTCACAGCAATATCTGAAAGCAAAGAGGGGGCTTTAATTGGGGTGGGATTAGCGCAGCCGGGCTGAGCAGGGAGAGCGTGTGCTTTCTCCCTACCTGCTAATTGCCCCTTCTCTGCGCTGGCAGCGGCTGCGACACCTGCCCGTGGCTGCCTGCGTGCCAGCTTTGTGCCACGGCGGCCCAGGCGATGCCGTGTGCCTTGCAGGGTTATTTACGGAGCAGAGGATGAGATCTGCTCAAACCAGGGGAGCTTGGTCCGGCTCCGGCAGCCACGGGGCTGGGGACGCTTTCGGCACCCAGGTGCTTGGCACGGCCCTGGGGGGCTCACGCCTTTCCCTTGGGCTGGTGCGGGGTCCCGGGGGCTGAGCTGGAACTCGCGGGCTGCAGTTTGCGGCCAGCCCCTGCCCCGGGCACAGGCAGGCAGCAGGCACGGTTGATTTAAACGTGAGCCTGGGGTATTGTTTTCCCTGGGGCAGGTGAAGCAGATCAGGCGCCTCAAGGGCAAATCTCCCGGGAGGTGTGCGCCTGACACGGCTGTGACTCTCCCAGCTCTTGGAAACAAGAGATAAGCAACCCCGTGCCTCGACCACATTGCTCACCTTCCCATCCCTGCTGGTCTGCCCTGCGACAGCCTCCCGCCCTGGGCAGGCAGCGTGCCCCCACGTCCCCTTCCAAGGGACGGGGTGCCAAAGGCACGTGTCCACGGTGGCCTGTGCGGAGGCGCACCCTTGCCCTCCCCCCTGGTTTCGGCAGGTGTCCTTTGGGATGCACACACGGCAGGGCTGGGCCCCTGATCAGTGAGAAAAGCTGACTTTACCCTCAGGAAAAATAAAAAAATGTCAGTTTGTATTTTTGTCTCCATGTGGCCTGAAAGTTGAAGTCCTTCCTGCAGCTATAAAAACTCTCTGGTCAAACCAATGGAAACAACCTCTCCTGCTCCCTTCCCCGCTTCCCTAGTGAAGAGCAGGCTCGTATTTGTTCCTACCTCCTGACTTTTAGTCATCCTTGGCCTGTAAAGGAACAGGCAGCAGGGACCATTTCCAGCACCAGCCTCCCCTTTAGCTCTGCTTGGCTCAGTCTGTCTGCAAGAACTGCCCCGGGGGCTGCTGAGCCCGCTGTGCTGGGGCAGGTACCCACGCCAGCTCCCTCCGCAGCTGGGTGCAGTTGTGGGTTTGGTTGGGTGCGATTACCCCTCTCTGAAGAAAGCGCCTTTCTTGCCTGTGCACGTCCCAGCGGCTTGTACGGCTTCCTCCAGATGCGAATTTGGAGGTTTTATTTATTACCCTGCGATGCAAAAGGGGCAAAGGGGCGTGTGGCGATGCGCACCTCTCCGGAGGAACTGGTGTTGCCCCAGCCCTCCCTCCCCTCCTCCTCCTCGCCATTGGAGCCTGGGGGTGAGATGCCTCGACCCTTCGCTTTATCCCTCAGTGGGGACTTGGGGGAAGAAGTGAGACCCGGGAGAGAGGCTTGGCCAGCGCTGAGCGTTGCTTTGCTGCCAGTGAGCAAGAGCCAGTGACGCTGGGCCACGCTCTGCCTCGGCCCCCTGCACCCCGTAGGGTGCCATAGGGTGCCATGCTTGCAGGCGTGGACACCAGCCGGGTGGACAAAACCACACGCGCCCACACATCTACGTCCCGAGTATGGGCACACGCGTGTACGTCCACACGTACGCCCCTATCCCCACGTGCACCCGACACGGGCACCCGCGTGTGTGCCCCCGCCTCTCCGGGCATGTCCACCCCCTCCCGCCCCTCTGCCCGCTTGCCTGCCAAAGCAAGAGGGAGCAGGCAGCGGGGCGGGAGCGCTTGCCCGGCACCCTGGCATGGATCCGGCACTGGTGGAGGCGACAGGAGGGGAAGGGAGGTGTTTTTCTTGGTTCCCACTAAGCTGCACTTGGGGAGAGCCTTGACCTGCTGAAGAAGACCCACCGAGGGCCGAAGGCTTTCCCCCAGCAAGCGGGACTGCTCCCCGTGCCCGACCCACGGCTGTTGCGGGTGTCCCCGTGGGGTGGCCGAGGCCAGTGGCTGGGTGTTGCGGTGCCAGGAGGGCTCGGGGCCATCAGGGGAGCAGCACCCCCCTTCCACAAACACGCCGCGTCTCTGCTGGCTCTCTGCGAAAATATTTGTCAGTCTGAGGCAGGGCTTTTTAAAAGCCTCAGCATTTTCACCTGTGAGCTTCTTGCAGGAGACAGACGAGTATGAAAATAAAACTCCCAACCAAAGCAAACGCCTGCAGCCCACGCGTGTGTTTTTACCTTCATTCTCAAAAAGCAGACATCAGTAGTGACGTGCAATATTTTAGGTGACCGTGGCAGAAAAAAGCTCTTCTGTTTTTCAAACAAGGTGCCTTTTCATTCAGAGGTTGGCCGCGGCTCTATTTCCCACTGGAAATACAAACGTTGCCTTATGGCAGCAAAACGCTTATTTGCGTCTGAAGCCTCGGAGCGGGGAGGAAGCGGCACCCGAGGGTGTTGACTGCAGTATTTCCACAGGATCCCCCCAGCTGGGTTGGGGACCGCCGGCCATTTGTTTGTCCCCTTTGAAGGAGACAAAGCCCCCGCCACGCTGAGCCCCACGGCTCGGTTGCTTCCGCTCCGGCCGAGCGCGGCACTGTCGGATGTGGGGCTGCTGGGAGGAAAAGCAAACAGAAAGGAGGCCAGAAGGGCTGGGCAGAAGATGGGGGTGTTATCGGGTGCCCCATCTGCGAGGCTCTGTTCAAAAGGGAGGAGGAGGCCAGAGCCATCAAAGCTGCTCCGATGGCCTCGGTCCAGATGGGAGAAGGGTTTCATCGAGCTTCTGGCGGGCTTCTTACTGCTGACGGTGGGCTGCCCTTCCTCCCAGGCCAGGGACAAGCCCCACCGTCCTCCTCCTCTCCTCCGGCTGGGAGACAGACCCTCGGGGTGACAGTAAGGGGATGCTGGGCATTGCGAAGGGCAGCACCCTGCCCTGCGCATCCCCTTCGGTCACCCTGGGGGCTGGGGGGACCCTTGGGCAGGGCCAGTCCCCCAGGAGCACTGGTTTGGAAGCGTGATTGAGGCTACGGCTCGGGTGATAAGCAAGCCCGTAAGGACGAGCTGTTCCACTCTTGAGGGCACACCTATCCCAGCTCACTGCAATCTATATACACTATATAGGATCCTATAGAGTATATGAAGTCATACACATATTTATAGATGCGTGTGTATACGTTATGTATGGCTTTTCCATGAATATATATACGGTCAAACAGTCTCAGCAGTTTCGGGAAGAGGCATTTTGCTGACATGAATGGCAGAGTTGGGCTGCTGCGGGCCTGCAAGCAGGCTCCCTGGGGGTGACCCCTCTAGGTGCTCTGGGACGGACACGGTGACGCCCCCGGTTGTGCCAACGTCCCACTTCTCTCCCCAGCCTGGCACTGTGGCACGGGAGCCTGGTCAGGGTGGCAGCATCCGCGGTGGCACCCAGACCTGCCGGGGGGGTGGCAGGAGGGTCCCGGGGGTGTCACCAGGGCTGTGCACAGGAGCCAGCCCCACGGCCGCGGCTGGGCAGTGTTTCTGAGAGCCGGGGCTGGCAGGGAGCGGGGCACGGGGCGATTTTGCCCACGCACCCTCTGCACCCCTTCTGCCTCCCAAGGGGGCAAGGGAGGGGATGATGAGACATCCAGGGACTGGCTTTTCTGTGAAGCGGCGTGCTGCAGTGGGTAGCGAAAATCCCCAGCTCTCCCTTGCACTCCTGCCCGTGGTGGGGGGACGAGTGGCTCGGCCCTTGCTGGGGGTGACAGCCTCAGTGTGCCGCACGCCTCTGGTCTGGCCCTGCCATCACTGCCCCACGGCCACCCCGCTGGTGCGCCCCATCGCCCGCCGCCGGGCAGGGGGCTCGGGGCTGCGGAGGGGCTCGCCTGGTGGGTCCGATGGGAATGATCCTTACCGCTTGTGGTGGGAGAAGGGGGAATTTTCCCTGCCCAGGAGGAGAGGCTGAGGCCCTCCGAGGCCGGTGTTTGCCCCGATGACCTTGAGACAGAAGCTGGAGGCAGCTGGCTGGCTCCGAGGGCAGCGTGTCCCCATCTGAAATACCAGCTCAGTCTATAAATAACACCTAGCATGGGCATTGGAGCGATGAGAGACTGAGCCCTCTCTGCCCTCTTGCTGCAGGGCTGTTGCCCCATTTTACAGATGGGGAAACTGAGGCATAGTGAGGTCCTTGGTCCTGCCTCGCAGCAAGCCCGTGATGCAGCCCTGTGGGTTTGCAGGGCACCGGGAGGCGTTTTCGAGTGGCAGAGGGACTGCCCCTGCTGGGAAGGGGAGGATTTGAGGGGGGCTGTTGCTCTGCCAGAGGGTCCACACCTTGTGCCACCCCAGCTGTGCTCTCGGGGGAGCCAGGCAGCCTTTCCCTGCCCAGAGAAGGGGACCCGCAGGGGCCCGGTGTCTCACACCCCTGCAATAGCCCCCCTGCCCTTCTCCCTCGCTGCTCCCTCCTGGCCGTATCTCCCAGGGACGGCAGCTCCCACCCCACCGGCTGCCTGCCCCGGCAATCGGTGGGGAGCACACGGGCCTTATCTGTGGACCAGCCACGGGCAGGGCTCCCTGCCATCCCTATCAGCGGGGCGGCTCCAGACCTGGGGCTGAGGGGAGCCAGCCCCATCCCAGCCATGCTGGGGCCAGGGCCGGGGACATTGCCACGGCCCCACGCTGGCCGTTGCAGGGGGATGCTCCAGGGGCCCGGGACCCCTGTCCAGCCCGCTGGCGAGTGTGATGCTGCCAGATTTGCAGAGGTCGTCGTACCGGGCGGTCGTGGGTTGTGGCGGGATGTGTGAGGGTGGATGGTGCCAGCAGCTTCATGTGACTGCCAGCAGGATCCGGCCCCCACATCCACTTCCACCAGACTCTCAGCAGCGGTTTCCTCACCGGGGCAATGCTTGCGGGGGCCAGGGCGGGCCAGACGGGGCCAGCGCCCTGGGAAAAGCTTTCCTGTCCCTTTCGCAAGTCTGGTTGACCTCCACGTTTTATTTGTTTCTCTTGAGTCGCGCCCACCCTCCTGCTTCCAGTGGCTCGGCGGGATGCTGCCGGGACATCGGTGGGGTGGGGACGCCGCCTCTCCCCTAAACCCCTGGGGTGGGGGTACCAGGGTCATCTGTGGTCATGCAGAGTGTGGGCATCCCTACGATGAGGTGCCCGTGGAGTGTGGTTTCCCCCAGAGGTGGGTGCCAGGCATGCCGCCACACCACGGGGTCCCATTGCTCTCGGGGTGCTGGTCCTGCCTGGCAAGGGTTGTCCCTTGGGAGACAGAGCATCCTGGCCGCTCCATCCTGCTGAGCAGGGTCTGTCCCTCTGTGTCCTGGGACAGCAGTGACCGTGGATCACCAAAAGCTCAGGGTGAAGATCTTTATTGTCCACTTGTCTGGCTGGACCACAGACTGAGCTGGGTGTGAGGTTCTCACTCCTTGGTCCACCACAGGTCCACCTGGTCCCTGCTGTCCACCGCAGCCCCAGGCTCTGGGTGGGAGAGGAGAGCATGGGGAGGAACGTGTTTTGGTCTCCTACCAGCTCCTACCAGGGCTTTGAATGAGGATTTTCCTTCCCTGCCGTGTCCTGGCCATGGGGAAGCTGGTGATAGTCAGCTGGGAGCCTGCCATGCCCACCAGGGTTGGCCCCTCTGGCCATAACTGCGGGGAATTAGAGACTGGTGGAAAACTGTCTAAAAACCCATGCAAATATTTGCATTTCGAGCGCTTTTCCAAGTATTGGGGAACGCTGACAAAGCAGCAGCGTGGGCGATGCAGGCATGCTGAGAGGGTCTGCTTGGCTTTTCTTTTTGGGCAGGACTTCAATGGTCAAACAGTTTTCTTTAAAATAAAAAAGCTAACTGAGCAAATGGGGAGATTTGCCAGCGCTGCCACTGGCCCCTCCACCAGCTCCTCAGGGCAAAACAGCCACTCCTTCAAACCACCCCTGCCCTGGGCCAGCGGGTGCATGGCTCCTGTCTCGGTGCTCCTTTTTCTTTCTCTGCTGAAGGAGTTTTTGGCCAGAAAGGGGCTCCCCATGCCCAGTGCTGCTCTGCCCTGGAGCATCCCAGGGGTCTGGGGCTGAGGCCGAGCTGGTGGGCCTTGCCCGGAGCCTTGCGTGGCCCCCCCCATCCTGCCCATGCCAGGGGATGCTCACCTGCTGTTGGCTCCTGCCCGTCCTGCCAGCTTTTGGCTGCGGTAGCAGCCTGTGTGGAGAAGGGTGACTGGGGGAGAAGGGTGGCCATGGACCCTGGTGGCCCCAGGACCGCCCATCCCAAGCGTGGAGAGGGGCTGGAATAAAGGGAGAAGCTGGGGGGACCCTGGGCTGCCCCATCCTGCTGCATTTCCCCTCTCCACACCCATCTCTGCCGGCTCCCGGGGCAGGTCAGAGCAAGCAAGTCACAAGCACGTCCCGTCCTGCCGGCACAGGGAGGGCTCAGGGCCATGGGTTGCAGGGGTGAGAGCCCTCCGTGTCCCCGGGGGGCAGCTCCGGGGCGGTGACACCCAGCCCCACAGCACACCGACACCCAGCCCCACAGCGCGCCATCCACAGCAGGATGGTGCGACGGACGTGTTGGTGATGGGGCTGGGGGCTCCGTGCAGGTGGAGGTGGGTCAGTGCTGCCGGGTGTCACCAGTGCATCCGGCACCAAGAAGGGATGGAGAGGGGAGTGTGTGCAGTGATGGAGCCCCCCGTGCACGCATGTGCATGCATGGTGGGACCAACTCGTGCAGAGCATCGATACGTGGGGCTGCCCCCCTGCTCTGGGCTTGGGGTCCAGCCATGTCCTGCATTCCGCCCCGGGCTGGCAGGATGCTCCGTGCCCCACAGCCGTACCTGGCACCTTGGGGTGTGCTGTGCTCCGGGGACGCAGGGCTCAGTCAGGCTCAGGTAGACAGTGGCGAGGAGGGACATCATGGTGCTGGAGCAGTGAGTCAGGGACAAACAGACAGAGGTGTGCTGGGCGAGGGGACCACCGTGCACCCCTGTGCAGTGGGCACCCATGGGTGGTGCTGGCCCCGGGGCTATGTGCAGGCAGGAGAATAGGCTCCTGCACACGACAGCCTGGGCGGTGCAGCACATGTGCGTGCGTGCCGGGGCAGGGCTCTGCCTTCCCAGGCCGAGCATACGTGCAAATCATCACCGTGCTGATGGACCGCAGGGGGTCGAGCACCAGGTAGATGAGGCAGGACAGCAGGACCTCCATGACGTAGCCCGCAGTGACCGTCATGAAGAGGCAGATGCAGCAGATATCATGGGAGCTGATGTGTTTCTTCAGCCGTAGGCAATGCTGGTGAAACTGGTGCAGCACAGGGGTGCTGGGCAGGGAGGTCCCCATAAGTCCCGTGCACCCCGTGGGGCCGGGAACACCCAGGGCTGTGGCAGCCCTCTGCCTAGTACTGCATGCAGGGGCTGCGTGTGCATGGGGGGTGTGCTTGTGCAAGGCGGGGGTGAGTGTGTCTGTGTGTGCAAGGGGTGTCTGAGTGCACAGGGTTGGGTATGCAGCGTGCAGGACGTATGGACGGGGTATAGGGTGCAACATGGAGAACTCTGTGTGCCGGGCACAATATATAGGGCTAGGTGTAGGGTGTGGTGTGTAGGGGCTGCAGGGAGCAGGGCTGGGGGTGCAAGGTGTAATGTATAGGGATGGGTGTATATGGGGTGCAGGGTGTAGGGCCGAGCATGCGACCTACAGATAGGGCTTATGGGGTGCAGTGTGCCAGGTTAGATGTGGGGTACTGTATATAGGGCAGGATGGAGGGGGCTATACAGTGTGTAGGGACAGGGGTACAGGGCTTGGTTAGTGGGGCTGAGGGGTGGGGTGGCAGGGCCGGGTGCGCACAGCACCTCGGACACGCGCAGAGCCCCCAGCCTCCCGGGGTGCCCCGCGCCCCTCACCTCCCCGGAGCGGCTGCAGTGGGGCAGCGGAGGACGTGTGGCCAGCTGTGACGGTGGCACCTGCGCGGGCAGTGCTGTCTCGCTGTGCTGCAGAGCCCCTGCTTCAGCCTGTCCTCCCAGGCCACTTCTGCAGGTGGGGAGACTGTCCCCCCCCAGCCCCAGGGCCAGCCCCTGGGGCCACCCCGCCATGGAGCAGCCCCTGTTCCCCTGTCACCCCACCTAGCTGGAGGAGCCCCAGGCTGACTACGCTGAGCAGGACCGGGCTGGCGAGAGCCAGAAGGAAGAGGACGGTGGTGGAGCTGGGGACCAGCAGCGTGACGTGCAGAGCCAGCCAGCCGCACCTACAAGTGGGGGTTCGGGGAGGATGGGGCTGGGGTCAGGGCCTGGAGCTGCCGTGGGCGAGGCAGAGAGGGGGCAGAGAGCCTTGGGGTGCTCAGCCCCAGGGGCTGCTGGAGCTGGGTGATGGTGGGGAAGAGGACGCAAGATCCAGGCCGTTTGAGCCGATGCCTAGCTCTAACGTCTCGGGGACACGGGGCCCTGGGACGGGGCTCGGCCCGTGACTACGGGGCGACTTACAGGAAGGAGACCAGCGAGCTCAGGTAGATGAGGGTGCTGAAACGAAGAGGGATGAGAAGCTCCATGGTGGGCTGGGCAGCTGCAGGGCCCTGGCCTTGCAGGATGGACAGCATCCCGGTCCCACGGGAGCCACAGCAAAACAAATCCCCCCCATCCCATTCCCATGGCAAGTGCAGCACCCTCCCGCCCCTGCCCTGTATCCCATTCCCATGACAACTGCAGCATCCTGTTCCCACGGCAGGGTGCAGGGGACCCATTTGGGGTGCTGGTGCCACTGTGGCTTCAGCAGGAGCCCACTGCCAGAGGGGCAAAGGGTGGGGGCTCGAGGGTCCCTGGGGACCTAGTGCAAACCAGCGCTCATTTTCCTTGGGGCGCTGGGAGGACGCCCGGAGCTGTGGGCACCCCTGGGACCCATGAGGATGCTGGGATCGATCCAGGACAAGGACACACTGCTCCCCACGCCTAACGCCCCAGCTCCCCACTCAGAGTGTGCTCCCCCCAGCCCGCCATCCCCCTCCCCGGGCCGGGGCTCTGCTTCTGCCCCAGGAGGCCGGGGTGCTGAGCCGGGGTGCTGGGCGTTGGGCCGGCCCTGCCCTCTAGCGTCGTGGGAGCTGCTGTCAGCAGGGCTGAGCCCCGGGCCGGCTGGGAGCTGAGCCGTTGCAAACTCCTCACAGGGCCCGCAGAGCCGTGCAGGAGCTGGCGGGCTTCCCACGGCCTCGCAGCGTCGCATCCCCCCGGCCGCTGCTGCTGAGGGGACGCGAGGATGCGTCCTGGACCCTGCGTGGCACCGCGGGGACCCCCGGCACCACAAGCCCGTCTCCGGGCTGCCCGAGGGTGTGCGTAGGCAGCGTCACCCCAGCGCAGGTGCCCTGCTCCCCAAGCCTTGGGGACACGCAGGCGTGCCGGCAGGGGTGATAACCGCCTCCCCCGGCATCCCGGGTCGATAACCGGGCGGCCGTGGCACTCGGCGGGGCCAGGACGGCGTGGGGGCACACCAATGGGCGCCCGCAGCGGCGGGAGAGGGAGGGGAGCACTGGAGGCTGCTGGTTAAACTGGAACAAGGCGCGGCGGCCTCCCCGCGGTCCCTGCCCTGGGGACTCTGACCCCGCGGGCCGGCGAGGGGAGCCGAGGCAGGCGGTGCCGAGCAGCCCCGCAGACGCTGGGACAGAGCCGGGGAGGAGCAGAGCAGGATGGACCCCACCATGGAGCTGGCAGAGGACCCCAGGTGGGTGCCGGAGACCCCCGTGCCACTTTGCGACCGGGCAAATACAACTTTTTGGAGCGGTATTTTGGGTTATTCCTGTTGTAGGAGGAGGGAGGTGCGTGGGGGTGAGGCGAGCCAGCCAGGGGACGTCGGGGACCCTGCGGGGCCGGGTACCCCCGTGTCCCTGCCAGCCCGTGCAGCACTCCCCTTCTCCGCAGGTTCCCCCGGCCGGTGGTGGAGATGCTGATCAGGAACTTCAGCGTGCCGGCAGCCTGCTTCTCCCTGCCACCCACCTCCCGGCAGCTGCTGCAGCGTAGGTGGGGGGACCGGGTGGGGGGACCCTCCTCTTGCCACTGGCGGGAGCAGGACAGGGGTTCAGGAGTGGCTGTGGTGGGTGCAGGCAGGGAGCAGCCCCGAGGAAGGGGGAGGCAGGGGGGTGCTGCCGGGCTCTCAGCCTCCCACCCCATAGCTCTGCCTGCAGGGATGGGGGTGGCCCAGGGAGGGCCAGCACTGGGGCAGGTGACATGGGACACGGGAGCAGCAGGGCAGAAGCACCAGCTCTGGCACGACCAGACGTGCTGAGGATGCGGCAAGGGGGCTTCCCAAACCTGTGGAGTGGTGGGTTGGGTGGCAGCTCCCTGCCATGGTGGCCTCAGCGGGGACAGGATGGGATGGAGCCGGCTTCTCACCCCTCCCCGGCAGAGCTGGACGTGGCCCAGCTCACCATCATGGGCCTCGCCACCATCATGACGTTGCTGTCAGTCGCAATCTTCGTGGAAGAGGCTTTCTACCTCACCCGCAAGATCCGCTGCCCCATCAAGATGAAGACCCTCCGCTGGAGCAGCTCAGCCCCTACAGTGAGCTGGGGCGTGGGGGTGGTGGGGGGGCATCACCCTGGGGGGCCAGGGCCACCCAAGGTGTGACAGCCCACAGAAGGGGGGAGCGGTGGTGTGCCAAGCTTGCGTCTCCCCCAGGTTGTGTCCGTGGTCAGCTGCTTCGGACTGTGGATCCCGCGTTCCATGATGGTGGTGGAGATGGCTACCACGGCGTGAGTATCACCTACCCTGGGGCAGGGGCACCAGGGAGCCCACAGGGCTTGACCTGCCTTCCTCCTCCTCCTCCCCAGGTACTTCGCCACCTGCTTCTACCTCCTGATGCTGGTCATGGTAGAGGGCTTCGGGGGGAAGGAGGCAGTGGTCAGCACCCTGAAGGATGTGCCCATGGTGATCAACACCGGGCCCTGCTGCTGCTGCTGCCCCTGCCTACCCCGAATCACCATGAGCAGGTGAGGGAGAGCTGGGGTAACCCCCTGCCCCTGGGGAGGGCTTTCACCCCTGCTTCTGCTGGGGTGAAAGAGAAGTCCCTGGGCAGGGGCTCTGGGACCTCAGGGTGCTACCAGTCTCTCTCGCTGTGCCAGGAGAAAGCTTCAACTGCTGATGCTGGGGACTTTCCAGTACGTCTTTTGCAAGGTGGTCGCCGTCTTCCTGGGGCTGGTCCTGGCTGCCGATGGGAACTACAACCCTGCTGACGTGAGTGTCAGGGCACAGGGATGGGCAGGATGACGTCCTGGATGGGGAGCTTCCACCAGCCCTCGCCTTGCCCAGCAGCTTTGTCAGTCCAGGCACATTTTCTGTGTCCCCCCACCAGATCTCAGCAGAGAGCACGGCCCTCTGGATCAACACTGTGATGGGTGCCTCCACCCTCTTCGCGCTGTGGGCCCTGGGCATCCTCTTCCGTCAGGCCCGGCTGCACCTGACCGAGCAGAACATCAGGGCAAAGTTCTCCTGCTTCCAGGTGAGCCCCCGTCCTGCCCAGCTCCCCCCTAGGTGAGGGGCTCCTCTGGCACGAAGGGGATGAGCCAGCACGGGGGGAGATGGCGGGGCAGGAGCCGCTGGCAGGTGAGAGCCAGGTCCGGCTGCGGGAGAGCGGGGAAGGTGAAGGGCAGGAGCCTGGCAGCGGCGCGGCCCCCACCACCTCGGGTGTTGGTGGTTGCAGATCCTCCTCCTCCTGACGGCACTGCAGCCCGCCATCTTCAGCATCCTGGCCAACAACGGCAACATCGCGTGCTCGCCGCCCTTCTCCTCCAAGGCCAGGTCACAGCGTAAGTCGGGAGATGGGGCAGTGGCGTCGTGTGCTCCCGGCCGAGCCCCTCCATCGCACGGCGGGGCACGGGGAATGGGCATGGTGGATAAAGGCAGCTTCAAATGACCCTTCTCCTCTTCCAGAGATGAACATGCAGGTGTTGATCCCGCAAACCTTCATCCTGGCAGTGGTGACGCGGATGTACTACCGCAAGCAGGACGACAAGCCAGGCTACCAGCCTGTCAGCTTCGCACCCGCAGGCACCGACAGCAAGGCGTGAGCAGGAGGGAGCAACTGGGGTGCCAAGGGGCAGAGCGAGGCGAGGGGCTGGTCTGCCCCGTACAACCATCTCCTCCCCCTCCGGCCCTGGGGAGCTGCCGGCAGCAGAGGTGGCAGAGGGGGAAAGGGCATCTCGGCGTGGGGTGAAAGGGTCTGAAACCTGAAAGCCACAAGCCAAAGGGATCTGTGAAGCTGCCTCCAGCCCGGGGGGGCTCTTGTCTGGCACTGAATAAAGATAAATTTGTACCCGAGTCTTGCGTTGGTGACTGGGCTCAGATTGTCTCCTGCCCAGTCTGGGTGGGAGATGACTCCACACAGGGGGAGGAAGATGGAGCCTGGACCAGCACAGCCACGGCATGGGGCTGTCACAGGGTGCCCAACACCAGCCATGACACTGACCTCTGGGTGCTGCTGGCTGGGGTCCGAGAGCCAAGGCAATGCCAGGGCAGCGGCGTTTTCTCCCGAGACCTCTGGATGGGTCTGGCCCGTCCCTGGGGCACATCCTCCACAGCAGTGGCTGCTCCCAAGAGCACAGCGGGAGCATCCACACGTGCCAGCCTGGGGCCAGGCAAAGGAAGGAGCCTTGAAGCACCTTCATGTCACAGGCAATTAGTTAATGCTGCCTTAACCAGCCTTGCCCGAGATCTGCTCTGGTAGCAGTATCTGCTCTACACCCACAACAGAGGGTGGGGACGGAAATCAGGAGTGATGATGACTTGCAGAAACCACTGGGTAATCTTTTTGACCTCCACTGAAGCATCTTCGCACTCAAACCACTGCTAAGATGGCAAGTGAAGAGACCACGATGGGAGCTGGTTGTGCTAGGACGGCAGAAGGGATCTAGCACACACTGAGTAAAATGATTTTGCATTTATTTGGCTAAACGTAAAAGCCAAAAACCCAACTCCAGAACAAGCCAGTAAGACATGCTGGGCACACAGACCCATACAGAGAAACCAGCACAGCAAACACTGACCAGGAAGAGCCAGCTCGAAGCCACTGCTGCGGGGCTGGAGGTGATGGCAGGACCGGGTGACGCAGCGTGACTAGAGATGAGCAGCAGATGCCAGATCATCAGTGGTAAGACCAGAGCCTGCTGGCAGGCATCACCAAAGCTCCTCCTGACCTGCACCCTGGTGCCCTCCCACCATAATACCTCTGGCCAGTGCAACACGTTGGGGAAGCAAAGAGTCAGAAAGCCAAAGCTCCCAACTTTTATTTAATTGATTCAGTTTTGGGGAAAAGCAAGTTTTCTGTCCCATGAGGAGGGAGGAAAAGTGACTCCGCTTTATGCAGGTGGCTGTGTTCAAAGCTGAACTGCTTACCCAGAAGATGCACTGGTGATTCGTTATGAGACTGCCAAATTTGACAGACTCCTGGCAACAGTACGTGGCCATTACCAATATGGCTTTCTAAGCACCAGGAGAAGCGCTGGGACCCAGCAATCTCATGGTTTTGCCAAGAAGCAACACCCAGGCAAGCAGCAAAATATGGGACTCATTCCCCCCGTCAGACAACCAGACCCAGCTCCTTACCTGCGGCAGGTAGGAAACCCACACCTTTACACCAGGGAGCCCTTGGCAGCGAGAAGCCCACCCTGAGGGCAGGGGGCAAGGTGCAGGGTCAGTGCCACCAAAGACAGCGCTACTGCCAAGTGTATTCTCCTGTACCTGCCGCTGGTTACAAGAACCGGACTGCACAATAAAGTCCCAACCCTCTATAAAATGCACAAAATCATGTTAGTGCAGGTGTGTGCCATAATTTTCTCAAGAGATCAAAGACCTTCTCCTGCAGCTCTAAGCAATATGCTGTTCGAGTGCCACGCTCTTCGTGTCTTGCTTCTACCAGCATGCTTGGCACCTTTCAGCTTTGCCCTGCTGCTGCTGTTCTTTGCCATCAGAAAATCCTCCCAGGGGCAGGCTGCTGGTGCCAGCAGCCTCACACCCCGTATCTACAGAGGAACTGAGGCAGGGCTGTCTCGCAGGAGTCAACGCCCCTGGATTTAGCAGCACCAAACTCGAAGAAAGTGTAGTTCTTCAATGCATGCTAGTAAAGTTTTATTTTTCCACTCTACCTCTTACTTCATGCTTAATTCAAGCATGTCTCTTCCAGACGCTTCTTTTGAAGAATGTGGGATGAGTTAGGGGTGTGCAGGACAGTCCTGAAGCAGCAGCACTGGGTACATCTGCTGGCCACAAGATGTTCCTGGAGAGCTTGGCTCACATGTTTTGCCCAAAGATCAAGCTCTGTCCTACTCCTGATAGGACACGGCAGTGCTGGAGATGAAGCTGGTCCAGCAATCCAGGAGGAAACAAAAAAACAAAGGGGGAAAAAAAAAAGACTAGTCTGGGATTCGAGTGTCCAATTTAATTTAAGTGCAAGGAGGAAGCAGGGATTACTGGTTACAAGGAACAGCTCTGTTATTCCAAGCTACATGTAAAACCATGGCTGGCTTCTTTACCAAGCACCCCCCGTTTTGCAGAGAGACCAAGAAACGTGTTAAGGTCTCTGCAGACAAACCACCATCCAAAACACCATTGTTATCCAAATTTACAGAACACTGTTGCATAACTTGTGTTTAAAACAGTAGTAAGGCTCTAAAGCAGCCTGGCCTTTGTGATCCGGCTTAGGAAAGCAACACAACACCCATACTGAGGGAAGGGTGCGGAAGGGAAGGTGGGGAAGATGAGGGAAGAGAGAATGTGGGTGATATAAAGTAAGTGCTCTACCACTCATAAACCAGGGGATTAACAACTGGCTTGTACCAAGTGACCATTATTTGCTCCTTACAGCTTAAAATCCATAGCAGCCAGCCACGCTCCCAGAGCCGTGCACGTCCCTGCTGAGAGAGGTCCAAGTGGCAGATGAGGAATCCCCAAAATACCCTTTCCCATACCAGCTCTGGCCTCAACAGAAGCACAGAGTCTCTGTCAAGCCCTCTGGGCAGCGTGACAAAGGATCAGCAAGATAAAAGCCGGAAAGAAGCGGCAGCCTGCTCCTACCACAAGGCCACTGCGTCCCCTGGAAGCATCGGAGCATGCAGAGCCTGTGGCAGCACTTGACGATTTGCCTCCTTGCACCCGCTGCTCCCCGAGCGCCGCATCCCGCTCTGAAGACCTCCCTGCAGTATTGCTGACCGGGCGCCAAGATGTCCTCTGCTCCCAGCATCGCAGGAGGATACAGGCAACTCAGCCCAGCAGCTCCACCCAGAGACAACATATATGACAGGCAAACCTGAACAGAAAAGCAAGCGGGAGCTTCTCAGCTACGCGACAGACAGTCCAGTCCCCCCAGTGCTGGCTGCAGGGACAGAATGCACTGACCTGCTCTGTGCACAGGCACGCAGCATGGGGAGGGCAACTGCCTGCGCGGAGCCGCAGGCCACAAAGCTCAGTGTTTATTACAGACACGACAGCAGGCACGACTTGGACCATGGTTTCAAACGAGCAGATTACATATTTAAAATCTTAGAAAGCTGCAGCGCTCTCTGATGCTCTTTCTGGCCTGCCTCAAGGAGCGGAGTAAGTGGGCACTGACTTGTGCATCTACTGCGCAAGCCAGGTAAGTGTCACACAGGGCTGGGACCCTTCACTGGGGTAAAACATGCCCTTCATCTGTCCAGCTGCACACACCAACACGGACAGCAAACTGGCTGTACAAATTCACGTTTTGTCCTTATAGCAGCGACTTCATGGCACCAGTGTAAAGGACTGCTCCAGTCCTTAGAGCACAGCAACTGAAACACAGACAAACACGCACAGAGCACAGTGTGGAGGGGCCATTTGGACAGACAGTAAAACTTATTACACACCAGAGACTGGGACAAGGAACTTCTCAAAGGAGTACACACATTCATTTCCTACCTGGGCTCTCACACACCCAAGGAAACGCAGAGACAGCAAGTGCCCAGAAGCAAAGATTCATTCCCTTCTCTCCAACAGCAACTGAGGGCTGAATTTTAGCTCAAGATTTAGCAGTCTCATTAAGATTAGCTGGAAAGGCCTTTCCCCTGCAGCCCCTGTACAATTTAGAGCCGCGAATGCTGCGCGCTTACGGGGTGTGTGACTCTATGGTGCTGAGTTCTTCCAGGGTGTAACTCCTGCGTGCTAAGCTGGTAGCCCCCTACCCAGCACATCCTCACTGGGACATGCTGGGAAGCTCAGCTAAGAGGCATGCAAGCACTACAGGGTTTGCTGGATAGATTCCTATCGGCTCCAGCGCAGCAGAGATGTCTCTATTTCCTAGAAGCCTCTTTACATCACCGCTTCCTATGTGCTCTCGAGGTCACGCTGGTTGAGGAGCCGAGAGGTCTTTCGTTTGGCAGCAGCACGGATACTGCCTGGGGGTGGGGGGAGTAAGACAGAGGAGCTGAAGGGAAGAAGAGACAGATGGGTCTTCCCACTCTCCCTCTTGCCTGGAGGTTTAACAAGGGAAAAGAAACCAAAACAAAAGCCACACTTGAGTGCTATTCTTTGCGCTTTAAAACAGTATTTTCTTAAAATATAAAAGCCATCTTCCCCCTGGAAATCACTAGAACGTAAACAATAAAAAGGGGATTTGGGGAGGAGAAGGGAGAGGAGGTTTGAATGTGCTTCCAGGCAGCAGCCCTTGCTAAGAGCAACGGGTGCCTCCAAGGCCCTGTGCTCACCGTCAGCCCTGTTCCTACGGCACTCTTGCTCATTTAGAGTTCCCCAGTGGGTCCGGACTTAGGATTCAGCGATTAGCGGTTCGCAGCAAATCCCAGCTGGTAGCTTAATCCTCTTCATCCTCACTGATGTCATAGGTAACTGCAGACTCGTTCCTGGAGCGGTTGGCCGGTGAGGAAGGAGGAGTCTTGGTTGAAAAGGGCCAGCGGAAGGAGGGAGACGGGGAGCGGTCGTGCGTGGGGCTACTGCTGGGACTCTGCTTTGGGCTGATGGCCTGGAGCATCCGGCCCTTGCCCTCCTTCAGCATGTGTTTCTAGCGATGGAAGCAGGAAGACAGTTAGCATGGCTCAAACAGCGATGGAAATGGACACTACTTACAGCTTGCGCAGAGTTTTGAGTTGTGTCCTTTCAATGCTTCGTGCAGTATAAGAGCAGAAAAAGCCCAAGCATCGCTCTAGGCTTTGGAAACTGCATACAGTGTAATCATCACCCATTTTCACGCACTTCTAACATGAACTGCCTGTGATATTTACCCAGCAGCATAAGAGAGCCTGGCAAAAACAAGTAGCTTCAGACTCATCCCAGGCCAGTGACAAAGTGACTGCCAATCTCTTGGCTGCTCAGTGGCCTGCAGGACACAAGCTGGAGTTTACAGGCTGGCTTGTGGGACATGGGGACTTCTCATGCTACAACCGCAACTGGTGTTATCCAGTTGGCAAGGGTGAGCTCTCTGTAAACAGGCTGCCTAAGCCTGGAAAAACTTGTCTGGAGACCGGCAGCACATCGAGTACTGCAACAAACAGTAAGCCTTTGCTCTGCAGAGTGTGGGCTCCAGAAGCCCTACAATGACTGCCAAGCTCTCCAAAATCCCCCTTCCCCTTTTCCCAGAGTGGCTCCTTACCAATGCGCCTTCTGGTCCAAACATCTCCAGGAAATTGCCGATGAACTCCCGGGACTTCTCTTCCCACTTCTGAATGAGATCGATACTCTTCTCCTCCACTTTCTGGACAAATTCCTTTGACTTCTCCTCTACATCCTTCACCCTCTTTTTCACCTTATCCACGCGCTCCTGGAGGTGATATTTCTTCTCCTGTACAGTAAGCGGTGGATCAGAATACAGCTCACCAGATCTGAGTGGCGACCACCTCTGCTCTGTGTTATTACACTGAACTGCTGCTTAAGACTCAGCATCTCCATTAGTCTTGTGACACTTCTCCTTCACTTCAGTGACACTTCTTCCCTAGACTAAATGGCAGACACAGTGGGGATGTGAGATGCTTTGTGGCAGACACCGGCACAGTACACAGAGCAAGACTAAATGCAGAGATAAGCACTATCTAATAGGAGTGCATGGAAGAGGGAAATATTTATACAATACACAGATTAGATCTGAGTGACCTGCTGTAGGTCTCTTTGCATATCACGATAGCACAAGTCTTTTTGCTGGGCATTTTTAAACAGAGGCAGAGTTACATGCCAAAGAGAGGCCAAGCAGCCGTTACCTCTCCTGCTTCATTTTTGTATTCGACTGTATTTAAAAAAACAGGCGCAGTATCTGAGTGATTAAAAAAAAAAGTTTACTACTTTAGTTCAACATCAGAAGTGCCTTCTGCCATGTATTCTGCTTGTGGGCTAGAGCTGCTCAGCACAGGATCAGAGCATGTCCTTCTCTCCTACCCAAGCACTGCTGCTCCTGCAGCTCCAGGAAGGGAATAGTACAGTGAGAACAGGATCAGATTTTATCCTAACAAATGACTCTACCTTAAGAAGGTGGCTGAGGGAAGAGGAGAGAGATGAGACACAGCAGCTGCTGCCAAGAACAACCCACACTTCATTCAATTCAAGAAAACACACATTTCGCCACACACCCTGTCTCCAGCTCTTTCAACAGGTAAAACGTCACCATGACATTTCTGACAATGGAACAGTATTAGCAAAACCCCAGTTCCTCTGGGTGGGTCCCAGAGGCAGTTTCAGGGGCAGAAGTACTCTAATCTGTACTCCAAGGACACTGTTTTGGTGCAACTGCTTAGCTCTGCAGACTGGCCTTTTACTGGCATATGGCAGGACTGTGCTACCACTAGACAAGACTCTACATCTCCACAATCTGTAAGAGTCTGCTTCATGCAGCTCGTGGTGAGACACACTTCAACTCACGTTTATGAAGCTGACGTTGAGCTCTTTAGCTGTGTAGCCCCGCTGCAGGTTCCGTCTGGCATAAACATCATAGTCCCGCACGATCCGGGTGATGATATCTGACGTTGAGATCCCTTCAGTCCTCTGAGTTGGTGCAAACATGCCTAAAGTTGGGGAACAGGACCCAGGACAGCTGTAGCAAGACACATGGCAAAAAGCTGCTGCCACCTCTATTAGAAGACAATCTCTCCCGTCAAGAGCTCATTTCCTAACTGTCCTCACACCACCATGTCTTTGTCCTTAAATGTACAATACCAGGGTCCTCCTTTCTGGGACTACGAGGAAGACCTAAGTAAGACCAAAGCATGTCAAAAGCATGTCAAAATGCCATGTCTTCTAATGAAAAGCTCTTTGCTTTAGCTGGTTTAAAGACTACTGACTACAATCCACTGCATATAGAATAGTGTGGTGACAAGGACAGGACAAGGGGTCCTACAATTTAGTGGGTGGAAATATAACAAACTCTGCTGGCTGGGTTTGGATAGATTTGAATCAGCTGCACCCCCACTGACTTTTACAGCAAACAGCTAGAGGAGCCACTTTACTTACTAAGTTAATGAGATTCTCCATTTGTGAGAATCTGTAAGCCAAACCATAGTATTTTTTCAAAAGGTGGCTGCTAATTCAATCACAATAACTAGATTGGAAGTAGGAATTAATGCTGGGCAACACTTGGCCTGGGACATGGAACAGTCCCAGCCTTATGAAGTAGGGCCCAAAGCTGGGCTTCTTCCTACCCTCAGAGCCTCCTGGGCAGACCTTATTCTCAGAGGGCCACTGCCACTTACCCAGGCGTAACCCTGCCATACAAGGGCACAGGAGAAACTACAGCAGATCTTTGACAGGAAGCCCTGGAGAATCTGACCCAGACCCACCTGCTTCTTTTATATGCTTATAAACATCATCGCTGCCAGCAGAAGAATAGGGGATGTCATCGTGTGCGACAAAGTCGATCTGAAAATTAAGAAAGCAATGCGAGTCAACATTTTATCTTGAATGTGCAGGTTTGCTTTCTGTCAAAGGATGGTAACTTTTTGCTCAACACCTCCACGCAGGGGTGTGACAGAGAACAGCAAGACACTTTCCTCTCTTAAAAAGCAACACAGAGCTGTCCCAAGTTCTCACTGGCAATTGCATATCAATTGTAAGCACACACCAGAGAGGAAAGGCTGGGACTAAGGACACAGCTGTTTTAAGCTCCACAGAGCTTGTTAATGGCAACAAGGGTAAACTGAGCACACTCCCCTGAAGACTCCTTCACCTCCCAAAGCAGTTCAACAGATGTTACAGACTCCTTTCACTTTATCTTACCAATTGATAAAAGACTCAAGACAGCTTGCCTGGTCTCCTGCTGCAGGGAAGCTGATGTAGATCTAAGCTGCTCCTGCCGTAAGCAGGGAGTTGGACCAGACGCCCTCCAGAAATCCCTTCCAACCCATGCTACCCTCTCCCTACTGCGTTTCACACCAATCTGTAACCAGCATCAACTTCTCCTGGAACAGCGAGAACTCTCTCAGGCTTTTTCACCATGTCACAATCTCTACCTTATTTTAACATTACCTGCCAGCTCAGTAAATGCTTCTAGCTTCCCAAGAAACCCACTCGATTCCCATAACCCAGTTCATTCTATATTGAAGGAGTTGCAACAGAAACGGGTTGCTCAGGCAGAGGTCACCCCCATGCATGAATTCTCGCTGGAAACAGCAAGCGCAAACAGAGGTAATCAAAATTCAGTACGGATCAGATGTCACAAATTACCCTGTGCTCTGCCAGGAACTCGGGGGTGAGCGTCCATGGTGCATTTCTCACCACTTCGTCCACGTAGCGACAGTGCTGCACAGCGTCATACCTCTCATTTTCATTCATTACTGTGAAGCCCTTAAAGTTATGGGTTAGCTCATCACTGCAGACTGAAGAAACAGGCAGAGAGAAGAGTGAGCCTGAGGTACTTACCCCAATGCTTTACAGCAAAAGGACCTTGCACACACCCCTGCTAAACCAGGCAATGCCGGCTGCTGATGGAGGCTGGCGCCGGCACTTTCAAACCCAGCTTTTCCAGCCACAAAGCACCAGGAACAGGGAGCAGTACAGAGCACTAAACTTCTCAGCAATTCTAGGCAGGCTGTTTGGAGGATTTCTGCCCAAGTTGGGGACTTACAGCCCAAACCCTCAAAGTCTCTAGAGCCTACAACGTTTACCAAGAAAACCAGCCAATACAGAAGACAACTCTCGCATACGAAATGGCACCTGGGGCTCTATCAGGCAGATACCTGCTTATTAACCTATGAATGTCTCAGGCCTGGAAACTGAAGCCCATGAAAAAAAAATATTCCCTAAGCTCCTTATTTCATAAAATGTCATACCACAGTCTAGTTCTTGGAAAGTTGTATTAAAACAAAGGTTGAGTTCACAGCAAATCAAGTTAGCTTAATTATGTTCTATGAGAAAGTAAATGAACAACTCTTCATAATCTGCAATGTAAGACACTGAGGAGGAGGGATTTTATTTAGTTATCAGACTCAAAAGTAAACAAGGCATTACCAGTCTCACTGGTATTGGATGTATTTATGTTCTAGACAAACAGATGATAAAGAGTGGGTGAGAATGCTCCCAGCTTGGAGCTTATGTTCACTTGGGCTGTGGTCTCTTGTCTCAGTTCCTGGTGCAAGGGGAGCAGTTCATTACCCTCCACCTCCTCACCAGTCTCCCAGAGGCAGAGAGCATGGTTACACACCTTGCTACATTAACATGTTAATAGTTTGACCTGAAGTTATTTTCCTGTTTGATGTACAACATTTATGTACATGGGAATGTCCTTCTGGCTGCAAGATTTCTAAGCTCAGAGTGTTTTATAGATTGAAGCCACTATTTCAGCTCTCCTCCCTCCCTTCCCCTTCCAGACACTACTGTAGCACACACAAAAAATGCAGAAGTACCACTATAAAAATGCCCTCAGCAGCAAGTGAAACTGTGATAAGGAAACAAATCACACAAAGACGCTATGATCACTCTATTGCAGGATCAGAGTTCCACCTGGTTCAGGAAGCTAATGGTAGTTGAGAAAACTAGTTAAAGGTATTCTCAGCTCTGAGACTTTAACATCGTTATGCAGCCTGACCAGAGGTCACCTCCTGATAGACAACATGCACAGCCTGACATGTCTTTAAGGTGGGCGAAGGTACGGGCACAGAGGCACTGCCTGGACAGAGGCCAGCGTGTTACAGCAGCCAGCAGAAAGGACTTCTTTTTTCCCACTATATTCTTGAAGGAGGCCTGGCTGAAACACCTCTGCTAGATCCCCTCAGGCGGTCAGCAGGATATTCCTGGCATTGTCTAAAGACTTTTGAACCTAAGAGACAAAATAAGGAACTTTTATTTGGAGAATTGGGGCCTCACTGACTTCCATGTGGCCAGGCACCATGCCCATGAAACCACCGTTACCTCCACGCTCCTAGCGGGACCTGTTTGGGATTAGCCATAAGCAATCCCCAGCAGAGAGCTGGAGTGCGGGAGTAACTTGCAGGGCCATACAGGTGACACAAAGCTCAACCAGCCACAGAGGGACTGTTCCTCATTCTTTAACTGTCTCATTCAAGAGGCAGACGCTCAACTGCCCCTAATATATTTTGATACTCAGGTGTGCAACTCACCGGTATCTGTCAAAAAATAGAAGGGTCAAATAAGAACAGTCTGATCACAAATCTTTTCCTTAAATGGTCATTTGGTACAGGGTATCTTTCTGCACACATATTAACTCTCAATACATTGCAATAAGACTCCAAGAACATTTGGGATAACTGGCTGCAGTGAGAGCCACTAAGGCCATAAATACAAAAACCCTGCTATGCCATCTGTATGCACAACCACGGACGGAGGTAAACTGTACTACTGCGACAGCCAAAGTCAACAAGGTCACTCCTTACCTCCGACAATGAGGTATGTGTTTGGGAAGAGATTCTTCGCTTGCATCAAGGCCCGGGCATGTCCAGAGTGAAACAAATCAAATATTCCATCAGCATAAACTCTGACAGGGCGATCCACTGTGTCAAAGAGACAGAGACACATTTGTGAAGATGCCTTCCTGGAGAAGCAGCTGCTGCTCACGCCCGCATTTGGGGACCTGAAACTCATGGGGGTGTTGCAGAAAACTGGCAGAATGCAGAGCCATAGCCAGGAAAGATTTGTGAAGAGAAATGGCTGGCTCTCTGCCTTCCCACATGGAAACAAATGCAGCTGAGGACAGAGCTGAAATACAACCATGTTCAAAGACAGACTCAAAACCTACCACATATCCACCAAAACAAGGTGAAGGAAGGTCAAGGGGAAAGCAAACCCTGGACATCTCCCTCCTACAGAAATCCAAATGCAGCATTAACTTTTTGCACAGCAGTGAGCTACCAGAGGGAAACTGTCCAAAATGTTTCACAGGTGCTCGACTTCCCCCTGCTAGCCAGGATGGCATCTCAAGACCTTTTCAGTGTCCTCCTCTGCAGACCACTGCCACAGCTACCAGTCTGGCTGAGGGACCAGACTGTTCTGATTCCCCACCAGCATCATCGGCTCCCCCAGTCCCATGAAGTGTGTATGGCTGTGTCCAAAAACCCAGCTGTACTACTCAAAGAAACGCAGATATAATTCCGCTGAACCGCTGGCACTATCAGCTAAATCCATTGATAAATGAGGAGGGACAAAACTTTCTTCAGGCCACCTCTACCAGGGGAACTTGTAGCTCTTCTCTTTGAGGTCAGCACAGAGGCAAAGTGACGTAGTCTAGCACTGCCACATAATAGCAGGAGGCTCCCTGACTTCTGGTCTCCTGGGACCACACAGGACTCCAGCCCTCTTGCTGCTGGTAACAGAAAGCCACACATTCTTGGTATCTGACACACTTCGGAACGGCCTGCTGCTCTCTGGCCCAGTTCAGGCAGACAGGCTCAGAGGAGTGGTGTGAGCAGAGGCACACCAAAGCTGCAGCAAGGCAGCGGCAGAGAGAAGACCTACCAGGAGAACTGAAACCCCATGGGTCTGGGCAGGGCCCTGAAGGTACCTAGAGACAGAGCCTGGGAAGCAGCAAGAGGATGAGCTGATGCAAAGGTAGGGTTATTAAATTCCAGCTAAGCAGAGGACTCAGTTTGAGGACAGCCTCTTACAATCACTTTTCAGCAAATCCACCTCAGTCTGAAGGTGCCAGGAGGCTCTGGAGAGCCAAGAATCTGGAGATCTGAGACTGCAAAAGCTTTCTGTATGCCAGAAGAGGGCTGGTCCTGGCAGGCCTTTATTAAAGTGCAATCATGTTCTGGAAATTGGCTGGGACATCCTTCCCTTTTCCTCCATACCTGCAGCAGCTACAGTTCCTGAGCACAGGCATAAACAGCAACAAGGAAGCATGCAGTGTATTTTAGTCTTAGCAGGCAGGAGAGCCACCACTGTTGAAATCGGAGACCTTTGTGCAGGCTCTGGAGACTTTCAGCTGGGAAATTAATGAGGACTGTAAAAAGCATTGGATTTCCAGAACCTCCTGCAGGAAACCACTGCCAGGTCTCAATCTGAGCTGGCTCATCTCAGCAGCAGTCAGGTAGGTAGAAGTGCAGCATTTTTATTGTCTCGGTTTCTGTAACAGAGAGGCCAAGCAAGACAGCACCATCTGCACACTCTGTTTGGCAAGGGAGGGCAGCCATCCTTCAGGAGTCAGTCCTGCCTCTGCCTCCCCTTTGGACTTGCAAGGAGAACACTGTTTTTCCCAGCCTGCTTTAGAGAATAAAAGGACATGTTCTTGTTGTGGGGCTGGCCTACTGTGTTTCAAGTGACTTTAATTCAAATCCAGGCTAGAGTGGGACATTCTGGACAAAGATGTATGTTGATTTTACTTGCCCATTTCAAGTTTCAGAAGAGATGACTTTTAAAGTGCTTAACTTTAAGCTGCCTCAGACAAAGTAGTACAGAAAAATGTTCAACTCTGATACTATTCTGTAGCTGTCAGTGGCATAGGAAGAGCTAAACCACAAATATCTATTTGCTTCAAATAGTCTTACTGGTGAAGGTATGGCTCCTCACATACAAAGGCTCCAATTTCAGTTGTAATGGCAGGCCCAATTTCACATGGGAACAGCTATCTAATCACCAAAGCATTAACTAAGTCATTGGCTGCAAACCTGGTCTGACATACAAGGTTGGTTCGGTCTCAGAGGTATCAAAATCATACCCATCCCTCCCCAACCCAACATTTACACAACCCTTCCAGTCTGTTTTTTTACTTACAAGGGGTCCCTCTCATCGCTTCTTCATATGTCACTCTGATGTATGGCTTGCTGTAATCGATTTCCACTTCATCTGAAAACGGAGCCGGTTCCCTCAGTCCCTAAACCACCAGAGAAGGTTAGCTGTGAGAATGCAAAGGTGAGTGCACTATGCAGTGGCAACACTGCCACTGCAGTGTCCTGGTCACTGAATGACTCACTGTGTCTCTGCATGATTCAAACACATGTACTGAAAGACTAATTAGTGTTAAACCTCAGAATAGCCCTGCAGGGTGATTACCCTGAGTTTAGAAAGGAACAGAGAGAGAGAGAAAAGTAGAATCAAGAAGGTGGTAGTCATACTGGACCCAAGAAAACTGGAGGCTCAGATCTGCAGCTGGTAAAAACAGACTTTTGACAAACAGCAGTGCACAGCAGCACAAGCCAAGCTTCATCAAACCTCACTGTCGCAGCTCCAGCTATGCCCACCCAGGCAAGACCATTACTTTGCTGTGCCCGAGTGCTTGTGCTGTGATGTACAAATGCTCCTTGATTTGAGTATAAGCACAAGCAGAAGAGCAACAGCAACAGCAGCACAAATTCCCAGGGAACGTGTGTATCGTCAGCCATTTCCGAGCCATACACAGTGAGAGACTGACCTCGATCTGTGGCAGAGTATCTCCCGCCGCTGCAGGAGCACCCCTCTAATCTGCTAGCTTGACCACAGCAGTAAGTTTAATCAGCAGCTGAAGTGCAGGTATCATTTCTGGTCTCCTCTGAATGGAAACAAAACATCTGCCCTTCCCATAGCTCAATTCCCTTCTATCCAGAAAGTGTGGGGCAGCAATGGATGTCTCTTTCCTCGGCTAGAAGACTAGGAAACAAGCTTGCAGATCATTACAATAATACCTTCAAGCAGTTTCCTCTCTGGCTTCCTGTCCCATCACAGCATCGTGCCACAGTGACCAGCACCACTGCAACCAGAAAGACTGTTGCTATTACTGCTAACGTAATTCCTTATTAGTGTGCTCAAAGTGAAGTGCACAGGAAAGCAACCACTGACCACTACATTCAAGCAAACTGATACTGCTGAAAATCTCCTTTAACTTACTGAAGCCTTAGTACGCGCGTTTCACACACCACCTCCTCTACCAGGGTCCTTACTGTTAGGTAAGGCCTGCGTGTCTCTCGTTTCATCCCTGCCATTATATCTGGGACTTGTGAATAAAACCAGATTCTTTGCAGTTTAGTTGGCACATACCCGATACAAAGCTAGGAATAAAAGCATTGAAAAACCTATCAAAATTATCAGAGGATCACAGAGAAGTGCCCTCAAAAGCTCCTGCCACTGTCCTGCCCTTCCTCTGCAGTGCCTACAAGGGTCAGGACTCAACCCGATGTGCACAATACAACAGGATTATGCGTCAGCAGGCTTGTTACTACCATCTGCTGCTGAGCCCCGCTGCTTTAGGGGAACACTCTGCCAGCCAGCTGTTTAGTTGGGAGTGGTAAAAGCTTCAAGGTAACATCACAGTTAGGCAAAACTATTACCCTTGCTACAATAAATAAATCTTTCACAACAGGAAGAAAAAAGAAATCTTTCATCAGGAGGTCTGCGTTAGCCCTGTGGCTAAAAAACAGCCAGGAAGTTTAGAAAGTGGCTAGATATTACTTGTCTTGTGCTGTTCGTAGATAGATGCTTTATTTCAAACACAGGACAAGACATCAACTTGAAGAGCAAGAGATTCCCGTGGAATAACCTGTGCACTTCTCTTTCCTTACAGAAATATGTGGGGTTTTTAACAGGGACAGGGCGGGTTTTGACAACAGTCAAGGATTTAAGGCTCTGTGGGATAAATCACGCAACACCTCAAAAGCCTCTATTCCCAATGCCTGTTTCCCCAGTTCTCACTGCTGGTGCTGCTCTTCTTTACCATCTGTCAAATGCCCTGGGACAGGACTGAAGTATTCCTGAAGAGTAAAATGTTGTTATCAAAGAGGAAAGCTGCAACACATCACTGCATTTCGCCAAGGACTATGACCCCAATATGACGTGGCAGGGATGGTAGCTGGCTTTTGACAGAGATAAAGAAAGAGCAACTAGAGCACATGTGATACACAGGACAGCTCCAGGAAGAGGGCAGAGAAGAGCTGTAAAATGCCCATCATCGCAATATTGTGGCAAGGACAAGTTAAACTCAACTCTTTACACTGGCATTAACTGGCACAGACCCCCTTTAGAAGAGACCCCACTGGCTTTAGCTTGTTAAAGCCATCCCAAGGTCGATCTAGAAGAAGAAATCCTTTTGGGTTTTTTGTTTTTTTTTTGTTTGTTTGGTGTTTTTTTTTTTTATGAACCCTCCTGAAGTATCAGGAACATAAATGCAGTCTCCTGCTAGACCAAGAGAATGAAATGAACAGGTATCTTCCCAGTGTTTCAAAGCACGGATTCAATAGATTGCTTCTGCGGTGCTTACAGACTTCAGACCCTCCTGCAGTTCCCCTGACTTGAACAGGACTGCTTTCTGCGAGGTGCATGAGCTGTTATGTGCTTGTTTGGAGTATTTCTCCCTCCCGCTGGGTCACTTAAGAAAACCCACCTGTGAGAAATGAATGCTTATTTCTCCATGGATATCTATATGCATGCCTGTTCGGGTTCAGCTTAAGTGACTACAAACAAGCCAGACACACTACAAAAGCAGCTTAGCGACGCTTGCCTCAGACCTAATTTAAGCCCACATTGTAACGATGTTATTAGTATGAACAAAGGAAGATTTTAAACTGGCTTTGCAAGAAGGATAGCTACTGTCATTTGCTTCTCCCCCCCCCGCCTTGTTTTGTGTGTCCACAGAAAACCCATGACATTTATCTTTCTGCTGTTATGGCTCAATGTCCAAATCTCACAGGCACCTAAATCTCCTATCTCTGCTTACTTACAAATGAGCGTCGGGACATTTTTGGAGGGATTCCATCCAGCTCTGTCGCCCCATTGGGGCCGGATCCATCTTTTCTTCTCTTTCGGGAATTCAGCCTGGAGGAGGATGGTGGCTCCATGTTGCCAAGCACGTCCAGTAAGAACTGGAATAAAACGAAGGAGAGGGGAAAACAAAAAAAAAAGAAATAATAAAAAAAAAGAGAGCTAGTTCTCAGCTCTTCCAAAGCAAAATCAGTCAACAGCAGGCACAGCGTACAGAAGGTCAGCGCAAAGACACAGCCACCTAACAAGGCGCTTAGCCAGTTGTATTTGGCATCAACTGCCAAGGCTTGACAGTGCCTGGTGGGAATACTGAATCATTTAACGCAACTCGGAGCTGTTCTGCAGAGAGAAGCGTGCAGCAGTCAGCTGGCTGGAGAGAAACTCACACAAGAGTTGCAATGCAAGTTATAAATCATTACTACAAGGGTAATTATGCTATTTTAGCATCTGAGAAGCAACCTAAGGATTAAGGCATGCCCAGTCCACATTCAGCCCTCCCCCAGCTCTCATTCTGATGAACGCAAACACTCTTCTACCCTTCTGTGCGCCCCCCCGCCCCCCTCCAAGACAGCCGATGGGTGTGCTGCATCCCTGTACAATCCTGAAGAGAGGGAGCAGGTTTAAGCAGAAGGACAAGGGTGAGGGAAGGGGTGCAACCCATGGTCATAACTTAAATAACTAGCTGGCTCGCTGTTTGCTTTGTTTTTTTTGTGTAAGACCAAGCTGCAGCTCCCCTGTAGGGAGAGCTCACCTTGGGACAGCTGCTACCATGCTCCCCTCTCGTCCCCTGTCCCCACTGCAGAGGTGACTCAGCCGATGGTGAAGCAGCTGCTGACACCACATTAGGGCACACTTACTTCTGGCACTTTACGTACCAGGTTGTAATTAGTGGTGGTTCAGCTGAACTGCTTCTGTGATGGACAGACAGACAACTAGTTTGGGACAGAAATCGTGACAGCTACCTGGAAGTAAGCTATCCTTGCTTTTGAGCTGAAGTCATTGTACCTTCCCAAAAAGGCCCTGGAGCATTAGGAAGCCCAGCACTTCACACAGCTGAGGCAAAGCTAGGGATTTATAGAAAGGCATGGCAGGAAACATTCCCTTTTCAGCTGCTGCAGGAGTTAGAAACGGGTGCTAGATTTGCAAAGTTTATAACTAAAGAGCAGCATTCTCTCTTTTGCTCCATTGAAGTGTGCAGCTCTCCAGTGCAGCAAATGGCACTTCTGAGCTGCCGTTCCCGAGAGAAGCATGACCCTTCCACCCAGGAATGATGCTTCAACACCCTAATAATAAAGGCCGTGTGGAATTTAAAATATCTCCCCACCCACATGCAGTGGGTGTGCTGGAACACGTTAGGTGGGGCAACCACGAGGTATGAGAAAGGGCAGGTGTCCCTCTGAACACCTCCCCTCTCCTTGGCAGAGAGTCTCTGCCAAGCGTTCCTTCTCAGGACGAGCTGGGACCGTCCTCAGTAAGGGCTGCTGGGCAAAGCTCTGCTGTTCAGCAACCAAGAAGTGTGGGCTTTGTGAAAGAGAGCTGTTAAGAAGCAGATTTAGTGATTGGACTCACTCAAGCACAAATGACTCCAAGTTAAGGAACGTTCCAAAGTAAGGAGTCAAACACAGTTTAATAACATGCAAACATACCACTCTCCCCACCTAGCATCAACAAGATGATACCTTATGAACAGCATTAGGGCGAAACACAGCTGAACTGGTTTTGGGCTACATGCGTGTAAGTATCCCAGACTGCTCTGCTAGACCTAACACAATGCACTAAGAACAGGAAAAGAGAATCTTAGGTGAGTGGGGAGCCAAAAAAATATTGGGGAGAAGACAAAAGTGACAGCAAAGCGCAGCTTTGGACATTTCAGAACTGCTTGAGCCATCCAGCACTCACTCCATAATGCTTGTGAGTTGAGTTTGTCGAGTTTCCCCCACTCCGGTAATTAATTTACTATTTCCTAACAAGAGACAAACATACAGGAGCGTGCAAAAGCAATCTAAGGCAAAAAGAGTTTGCAAGCTCCAAGCTCCTGAGCTCCAAGTCTTCAAACACTTAAGCAAACATTTAACTTTCAGGCAAGATCTGTGCTATAAATGAAGCAGATTCCAGAGTGCCTCTGTGAAAACACAGGGTATGACACAAGTAATTCTTAGGTTTTGCAAGGTGCCATCTTGCAAGCACACTCTGTATCAGTTATTTACTTCACCTCCATGGTCCTATCAGAAACCATCCAGTTCACAAAAAGCAGCAGACCTCTGTCTCTGGTTCAAGTAACCCCAGCATTCATGGAAACAGTGGGGAAAAACAGCAGCAGATTTTCTTGTTACTTGGTCAAAACAATTTCACTGTTTCAAGTCACCTGTTCATCTCTGACTACTCCCTTCCCTTTCCTTCAGAGACAATTAAAAGGTCTGTTAATATCCTGAACACAGTCATTCTGAACCACTGCCCAGCAAATATTAAAAAGCACTGGCAGAGGCTTTGGTGCTGAAGTACGGACATAGCATCCTCCATGCACAAACAGGTAAAGCTCTTCCCATGTTAGCTTGGCCCATCAGAGCAACCAGCATTCTCTGCACACAAGTACACTCTCTGCTGAGTTATCACCAGAATCTTGCTGCTGGGTGCAGAGCTCACAGACAGCTGAAGAACTGTGGGGTTACAGCACAGGGCAACACCGTGCTTTATGCTGATGTATAGCAGCACTGTCCAAGCCCAGGAGAAACCTCCAACGCTTCTTCCAACCCCTCCCACAACCAACCATCCACCTTCCTCCACCCTAACTCACTTTTCCACTTCACAGGGTATATGTAGTTAAATGATGGCAAACAATAGCTTAAGTGAATGGATTTGCTTTGCATTAAATAAGCAGCAGTGGTCAGACGGCAGCAGCCACCCAGCAGCAGCAGGAGCAGCTCTACCTGACATACCAAGGGAGAAACCTGCTCTGAGGACAGCACAAATATGCTCTGTCTGCTCTGATGTTACTGGCTAGATGTTGCTGAAGGAGCCTCTGCAGTGTCCAGAGAGCTGGGCTGGGCACCTTGTGAGTGACACAGCTCTGCTAATTACTCAAATTAATGCAGAAATTAAACAATAATTTTACCACTCTTCAGAGCTTTAAAACCTCTGTCCTGTGGCTAGTGCGTTTCTGGAAAGTCCTCCCAGCACCAAACTTGTCATTAAAAACTGGGAACATGTTGTTTTTAAAAACAAAACATACCTTACTGTGACAAAGCTGCTAATCTTAGAATGTTTCATTTTGACTCAAGTGACTAAAATAGCATCCCAAACAATTACTTACTAACAATGGGATCCAGCACCTGTAGCTGAGCTTAACACATGAGCACACAGCTTTGCTTCCCCAAATGCATGAAACACTGACTGTTCTAAAATTAATTACATTTGCAGCAGATGGGGAAGGGGAAAGAGGAGATAACTCTCAAAGCTCATTCTGAAAAACTCCAAGACAAAAACCAGGCATAACCAGAAGAAAGAGCCCTGCCGTAAAATATTAACATCATTCTATTTTGTTTAAGGCGTCACCCTCCTGCATTACTGAGTCTGTGCTGAACATGAGAAACTGCTTGCTAGGAACAAAGTTAAGAAGTGCCGCATTCGGGAAGGCCATGGACAGATCGCAGTCTCGGTGACACTTTACAAAACACTTGGGGCTTTGCTTCTGAAACTTACTTCTTTGGTGCACATTCTGTATCAAAGAAGCACCTTGCATCACCTGCCAGCTAGCTCACCTCGAGAGAGTTGTACAGGCTCTGTGAGGAGCAGCCGACTGCCAGACAGGAGAAGAGTTGCTCTCCCTGTCAGGGAATTACTCCTCTCAGTCCCGAAGTGCAGATATTGAATGAAGGAGGGGAAGCGGTCGAAGGGAGAAATACGAATTTTCTTTGAACTGTGGCAATAACAGCCTTCAGAAATCATTCAGCACTTTGCTGAGAGTAATACTACAAAGCTCAAGTCATTTCCCACTGAAATGTAGCCACTTCTGGGAGGGAAGAAAGACAAGCATTGATTACCACAAAGAAAAAAAAAATATATAGGCAGGGAAGGAATTTAAAACTTCTCCCTTAGTGTGAGTTAACTACACCATCACCTGAGCTGGAAATTAATGACAACACCAAAGTTAACACCTCTGGCAGATGGAGAAGGTCAGAATAGGTGTGGCAAATCTTGCTTAGCCGAAGCTTTATCTCACTGTCTGCATCTTCATGGACAGTGCTGATGTTTTTGTTTAGCCTTGGTGGTCTCAGAGAACTGCCTGCCTCACACTACACCTGAGAAGCAGATGAGATATTTCTGCACCCTAAGCACATTGATGGCATGAGGACCTGGCCCATCTGCATTCTTTGTGTTCTGATGTCCCAAGGAATTTCTTGAAGAATACTATCTGCAAATCTACATGCACTAGCAGGATTTCTTCTGCCACTTCTGCTGCTTTTCACTTGCAGATTTATGTGCTGAGGCAAAGTAAATCTTGCTACTTAAACTCGAAGCCTGTGCAAAACAAGAGCTTACTGCAACAACTCAGTAAATGCTCCAGCCTAAAGCTGCTGCATTTCCCAGCAGGGATTCGAGTCAGTGCAAGACTGGCACGCTGGAGCAGTGAGGCCCCTCTGACACCCACAGCTCCCCGGCTCCCCTATCGTCCCTCTGAACTTAGAAGGCGTTGGCACAGTCAGATGTGACTGTCATGTGCTGCTTTGCCTACAAGATCATTCCACTTTACAGGAGCAAGCTATTTCTCTTCTGCTGACTCATCCGCAGGCAAATACTACTAAACTTTGCACTCTGCCAGCTGTCTGCAGGGAAGAATTGCCTTGACACATGGACAGCACATAAGCGAGAGCCTCAGGGAAAAGGAAGAAGTCCTGTCCCTTCAGATAATTCTCCTGCCAGGCTGTGAAGTACCCAAACGACCCTGCATTCCTCGGTCATGGGGAGAAGAGAATCCTTTTCTCCCTGTTCTCCCCGTTCTCCCCCACCTCCAACTCCCAGTTTACGATTACCCTTACTGGTGTGTATCCCTGTAGAGATCTGTTGTAGACAGAAAGACTCAGAAGAGGTTAATGACAGAAGACTCATCACAGTGAGAAACTGATGAAAGGCTGTTTACAAGATGGGGGTTAACCTGTATATAATTACTGGGAGAGATCAGGATCTCTCTTCAATCCTCCATGCTTAAAAATCTTGCCCAGTCTCCAACAACTTCATTCCCAGCCCAGCCTTGCGAAGCCCAGGTTCGTCCCAATCTCCAGACTGAGAGCATCTGCTTAAAAACTGAGTGCTAATGGCTGTGACCCAGCCTGCTCAACTCCAGAGAAGACTGCGACTCTCTCCAGCACGGCTGCTCTCCCCACAGCCAGCATCTGCTCTAACTAGACAGTCTAAGCCCTCAAGCCCCTTATAAAGGTTACTGCAGGATCTGGCAGGCGGAGTCCTGTCTACAGGTAAAACATAGGCTGCTTCAGCTACTTTGGTTGAGCAAAAGCAGCTATCCTGCAGCATATTAATAGCCACATGAACATATAAAAGGGATTCCAGTTCAGCCAGTGCCACACACTGGTCCAACAGCATTCAGACCCAGACCTTTGCTATACTTCCTAAAAAAACCACCAAGCCTTGCATCCCGTAGTGCTACAGGCAGGCTGATAACATTTGCTCAAGCAGAGCCAGAGCATGCAGAAGATCTGGTACCCGTGTCCTGCAATCGATGAAAAGATGCTGTTTTCATCAACAAAGTCCCAAATGGCTCAAGATAATTCTCTCGAACACCACCACAACTGAAAACAGTGCAGTGTGATCACCTAGGCAGTGCTGCTACGAAATACACACAAAAAAAGAGAAAGTGCTGGCAAGACCTTCCCCATGAATTCATGGCCCTTCTGGGTACACCATAACCCCGAGGCACTGACTGTCCTGCCATGCGACAAAGTCTCTGCTGCGGTTAGCGAAGCAGCAAGAGTAGGCTTTATGCAGAATATCAGAGAAGATTTGGAGCCTGCCCAGGGACAATGAAGTACAAGGATGGGTGGTCATTCTGTCCTGACTTTCGTGTTGAGTTGCATCGTGTTTTGTTTTTAGGGCTTAACAACAGAGCCTTTTGAGACTTCAGGAGGCAACCTCCTTCAGTAGGTTTACACATCAATACCAAGTCCTTGCTCCAACAATTATTGTTTGTGGCTCATTCTACAGTAATTTCAAGACAATTACAATCCAGATCTTGGACCAAGAAACTTCCAAGTCACAAATTTTAATAATTCTGTATATACAGCAAATTCCTTCAGGAAATAAAGCATGGGCATTTGTCATCTGAATTTCAAAGCAAATACGGTGGCTGTCCTCAGGCCCAGGAGTCCTGCAGATGGAAACCCACCAGTATCTGCTTCTGACCATGCCAGCCTTCGCTCGCTGCAGGCTGGGGGACCCAGTGCTGCAACAGCACAGGGTGGGGACAGAGGAGGGAAAGCCACCTGCAGGGTCCCACACCTCCCTCCACAGCGAGGCAGGGCTACCAAAGAGCATCGCAGCTCTCAGAATTCCTGCGGACTTGAACTCTAATTACAAAACCATTAATCAGCGCAGCCAGGACTTTGGTGGACACAAAAAGCGGGTTAGAGAGAATCTGTGCCTGCACAGCAGCTAGGTCACACCTTCCTTCTCCGCACTTAGGGCCACCTCCTCGTTGTTCTGCTCCTCTCTCCCCAGGCCTTGGCTGTGTCCCCTAGGTCGGGGGATGTCCCCCAAAGCCCCCACGCTGCAAGCCCTGGGGGGGTACTCCAAAAGTTTCCCAAAACATCTGCTGCTGTCTCCTCTCAGCCTGCCCCCACCGCAGCTGGTCCTGCCATCCCCCCGAGCACTGTGCCCGAGCCCCAGCCTCTCCCCAAGCCCCCCCAAAGGGGAAGCAGCGCACCACGCCCCCTCCCCCGCAGACATTGCCCCCTTGCCCAAAGCCAAGCGCCCCAGGTCCCTACCAGCCAGCACCTCCCAGGGCACCCTGCCCCGCAGCGAGCCCGCTGCACCCAGGCGGGGCTGCCCCATGCCTGTGCCACGGCCACCCCGCTGGGAGAGGGGTCCCGGCGGGGACCCCTGACTGAGCCCGCAAGGGTAGTGAGAGGTGCCCCTCATGTGCCTCCAACCGAAACCCACCCACCTGCCTCCCGCCCCTGTGACGGGCACCCCTCTGGTCCCACAGCGAGTGCCCTGTCCCCTGCACCCCCAGCGACAGACCCACAGCCATCCCTGGGCCCCCCACGTCCCCCCAGTGACAGACCCTACAGCCCCCCGGGGCCCACCATATGCCCCAGCCGCAGCCCCCCCGGTGCCCCCACGCTTCCCACCGACGCCCCCCTACCAGCGCGCCGCCGGCCGCAGCACCTCCGCAGCCCAGCCCAGCCCGGCCCGGCCCCGCCGCCGCTGCCGGAGCCGCTCCCGGCGCCGGCCCCGCCCCGCTCCCGCCAACGCCAACGGGGCGGCGGGCGGAGCCGCTGCGTGTCGGGCCGGGCCGGCAGGAAGGGACCGGCCGCGCCGCGGGAAACCGCGCCCGGAACCTCCGTTCCGGCTCGCAACGGGTCCCGCCCCCCCCCCCCCCCCGCCCCTCTCCGGGGCTGGTCTCGTAGGGTCGAGGGTGCCCCGGGGCTCCGCGCTCGGCCCGGGGGGCCAGCAGCGGGCGAATGGCCCAGCGGAGGTTTGCTGCTGCGGCCCACAACCCTGCCCTCGTGCCCTTCGCGTGTCAAATGTAAATTCTGGGGGTTCGGGAGGGAGGGGGCCAAGCACCCCTAGAGCAGACCTGGCTGCTCGGGGCCACGGCAGCTTCGTCGCAGCCCTTCACGCTCACCGCACGGCCGGTCTCGTCCCGGTCACGGTGGCGGTGCAGGAATACCGGCCTGTGTTGCTTCAGCAGCTGCTTGATCTTTCTCCGGGGAAAACACAGCACCCGTTACCCAGCCCAGGCCACGGCCAAGGGCGGCCGGCGCTGAACGATCACAGACTCAGACCCGCTCTGTACAACGCCTCTGTGAAGCAGCTGTTAAAAAGCCTCCAAAGCAGAGCGAGCGCAAGGTGAAAAATCGTGATTTAATCACTGTAACTTAGAGTGTCAAAACGAGGCTGAGGGCGTATACAATCTCCTGGCAAGTGTCTTTATACAGAGGTTTTCACTGTTCCCCAAAACTTGCGCTCCCAGGTTCACGCACAAACCGAATGGCACCGTTGCATCCTCTCTGCAGCTCCCTTAACGAGTGACAGCCACAGGTAGTGACAAAGCAATCAGGGAAGTCACCTTCTACTTCCCATCAGAGGAGAATGAGAGGCAGCCACTTTCAAACAAGCATAATACAGAAACAGGAGCGTGCTGCCTCCAGGATTATAGCCAAAAGAGTGATTCTACAAGATGCATCGTAATTTGCTACTTCCCCACTTTCCAAGAGCTGCATGGACAGAGCGAGTTCTGCTCTAACAGTTGGTGAGCGTAGGATTCAGGATTCGTCTCACCTAACTTCAGCACTCTAAAAGCGATTCATGCCGCTGAAATTGTTCAGCTGTGTTTGCTCCTTGGTCGGCACAGCGAGAACTGGCATCACCACACAGCAACGCATCCCATCTTCCGATGGGCACCCGAGATGTGTTCTGGTGGCACCCAGTCTCTCAGGAACCAACCCGGTCCTCTAACTTTTGGGGAGATGAGAGACTCTAGCGCTCCTTTTCCTATCTACAGCAGCCTTTTCTACTGCTCCTTTCCGAGGCTGCTAACAAATTTGGGCTCCAAACACCCACCCTCATAGCCCAAAACAATTACAGAGAGGCGAAGACTGAGAAAGCACTGCAGCATCTACTGAAGAGGGCAATGAGCAGTGATTACTCACAGTGTCCATAGGTGCCAAATTGCACCAAACCAATGAGGAGTTACACCAGGGAGGAGTTTTGGCAGTCAGTGGGGTGTGCAGGCTGCTGGCCTGACCTAATGTCCTAAATACCTTGTCCTTCTATCAGTTAATATCATCTCGTGTGACAATTAGCTGGTATTCACAGCCCAAATCTTATGGGAGTCACAGGAACAAATCTGGATAACCAGACTACAAGGCTGGCTTTATGAGTTCGTTTACAAAGAATCCTCAGAAAACGCTCATCTGAGAAGCACCGACAAGCAATCAAGGCTACTGCATCTTGTAGAGTGGAGGAAAAGGACAAACGGTGGAAATGGCAAGGGTCAACCCACAGGAGAGGAAATATTAAATACATAGATTTATTATGTTATGTTCTTATAAATATTTCATTCATTTCAGAAAATTAACAAAAATAAAGGCAACAGAACCCTTTCAAGACGGAAGTTGAGTTTGCCTTAGGAACAATGGCTATTGGCAATACACTTTTTTAGGACAAAACCAACACGCTGTATAAAAACAAAGGGCGATTTAAATAAAGGACATAATAATATTGTGCTTAAAGCTATATCGATAGCCACAAGGAATAAGGAACATTGTAGTGTGTAGAACAGGTGTAGGACATGCTTTGTAGAGCTGTTATTTTGTTAGGTACTAAAGGAAGAACATGATGCTTTTGTGCACTTAACAAAAAAATACCCTAAAGCGTTCTCCCCCACCTTTGTCCTCCTGTGCAATGTTTACCATCTTCAATAGTAGAAGCAGCCAAACGCAGCTACCACACAAAACAAGCTGTCCTGGGGAAAACAGAGAAGGGCGACGTGTTAGTAAAGGCAAGCTCTTTGCTAGCCTAAGGGAACATTTAGACCAGAGCATAACCTTGTATTTTAACATACTGCAATTTTCTGTCTTTTAGTTAGTTTCTTATTCACCTCACTCGTGGTGTAACCCAGGTCAGCCTGTCCAAATGCCAGAAGTACCTCAATTTACTCCATCCATACACCTGCAGCTGTCTAGGTGTCAGTTTAAAATAAAGTAAAAAGAAAATAATAATGAAATAAAAACTTGACTTTTGCTCAGTCCTGGATTCCAGCCATACTCCATGACAGCTGTTTAGCAAAGCATATAAGAAAAGACTTTATCTCTTGTGCTTCCTCTCCCCACCTGTAAAATGGTGTGACTATAAATGACTTTTGTACAGTACTGTATGACCTACTCAGGAAATAAGTTTTACTATGTTGGATATTATATCTAAGTGTGTTTTGTGAATGAGGACGTAAATCATGCTGTTTCAGCAGAGTCTTGGTTCCTTCCTTCTAGTGGTTGGTTTTTTTCTGCTCCATATTTAAGGTCACTCTGCCTCTCATACAAAAGCAAGTAGCTTTACACTGTCCCATGGTAAAACAGCCGATACTTACATTCATGAACACATCGTGAGCATAGCTGTCAGTGTCAGCATCCCAGAAACATCGTGCAGCCATACTAGACAAAGGAGACAGAGTGGAGCCGTTACCCAGAGAGTTCACATGTAAGGACCTAAGTGATCACAGATACTTTCCTCAAAAAGCAAACTGAGCTTCCTTTAAAGATAAAGGAAATGGGAAGCCTTCTCCTGAATCCTGAGCCTAGATCCCCACTGCTGAATTCCACCACATGCTGTAACCTCCTCTGTATGTGGATCAAACCCCATCTTCAAACTCATCAGCTATCAACCCTGCCACCTCCCCTGTGCAGCAGGGCTTGAAACCTCATTGCTATGGTGCTTAAGAATCTTTGACTTCTGGCCTATGCATATCAGTGGCTAATTTAGCTTATTTGTTCTTGTCCTTCACCTCCTGCACCCTCGTGGTACATACTCCCAACTTATTTATAGTGAGCTATCATATTCCTTGGCAGACGTGTTACTAGACCATGAACTAAGCTCTTCTAGTCCTTTCATATATATACTCTTTATTCATATCTATACTCTTTATACCCAACCATCCTACTGGGCTTTTTCTACACCTGCTTCAGTCCAAGCCTTACCTTGAAGGCAAGCAACCGGACCGTAACAGGATATTATGGACGAGACCTCGCTGCTGCCTTGTCTAACGTCATTGACACTCCCCTTTCTCTGCTGCAAATGCCCAGCTCCCTGCCTGCCCCAGTCAGTCTCGGCTGATGGGATCCCTGTTTGTGGCACAGCGTGTTGTTCTTAGTCCCTACATGTATGACATTGTTATAAGATTGTTGAGTTTCATCCTTTTTTTCTATTACCTTACCCTCAGGGTTATTCTGCTTTTTTTTCAGTCTAATATTCCACTCTGCCTCTGGAATACCCTGGTTACCCAGTATTTGGCATTAAGGATGTTAGCGATCATGCTTCAGTCTTGCCTCCTGCCTGTTGCAAACCAGAGAATTTCTCTAATTGCTCTGTCAGTCTGTGTTGCTGGGCTTCACGTTTCAAATCAGAGCACCTCAATGAACCGTTCAGCCTGGTACGGTGCTTCTGGAGCAGTTTGCCTGCAGACAGACATTCCTGACAAAAGCCTGAGCAGCAGGTACAGATACTTCTTCCTGACCTCCAGAACATTGAGGCAGCAGATCTGATTACAGCTCTGCTGCACTTATCTTCTGCTGGAGTACCAGGCACAATAATAAAGATAAGCCCAGCAGATAAAGCACATAAACCTTGTGGGCTGTTCTCTTTTGCATTCTCCCTGCTCAGTAGTAATGGAAAGCTACAGCCCAGTACTGCAGCCAAGAGGAATTCTTTTGTCTGATTGCAGGCATCTGGAGCTAGACTGCAAGTGCTCAGCACCCACAGTCCCCTGTCAGTATTGCATGGGTATTATAGAAATTTAAACTTCTGAAAAATGCCTACCTCGGGGGATTAAATGCAAATGAAGTACTTATGGAAATCTGGCTTTAGACAGAAGTGAGTTATCATGGCTCTTGTGCTCCAGCAGGGCCTTGAGAATGGACTGGGTGTGTGCTCTGGTTCGCCATGAATACAATGTAAAATCCCTTTCTGCAACACTCCTCACAAATGCTTTTTAGCATTTCAGCTTGCTAAGAACCACATACAGCCAATTATCATGGGTAATTCAATCAGCCACAATCCAAGCCCACACTTGCCACTTAAAGAGAAAAGAAAGTGCTTTACACTTTATCCTCTGCAGAGACATCTCTGTACCTAGGAAAGTTGAAAGCAGCTTCCAAAGGAGAAGAGCCACCCAAACCCAACAAAAATGATGGAAATACAGTTAGAAGATGCAAAACTTACTTCACTCCTTCTCCTCTCTGCTCTCCAATCACAACCTGCACCACCATTTTGTACCTGTCAAATCCCTCCTCTGGAGAGAGAGAAAAAAATAATAGTGAGAGCAACAACTTGTTTAAAATATGAGCCCAAAACAGGACCCAGAAAGCTAAAGATTTCTGGTTACAAAGCAAGTGTCCTGTACAAGTCCATGCAGTTGGCAAAGTGGACAGACTGCCTTGCGGCTTCATTTTCCTAGGTACAGAGTACCATGGTCTTATTGGAGTTAAAGGGTGAATAGGGTATTTGGCATCTGTCAAAAGATGCATCTAAGGCAGAAGACACCCCTGAACAGTGACACTATATGTCAGCATTCTACTTTGACAACTTTCAAGAACTGAACACATAGAAAGAATGTAAATAAGACTGCTGGTGGACAAAATCCAATTTGAAAAAAAATGACTTATTTTAAAACTGTTATGATGCAAAGGTATTGTAGAGATTTTTCTGCCACATAGTTGTTTCCTTTGCTTCTGAACTGGGATAAAGAGCCACATAAAAGCACATACGGGTCTACGTTTTGTGTCTGCAAAGATATGCGGTTGTTTTACAATAGTAAAGAAATACCTTTGGGCACAGGCCAGATCCAATCAGGCCATGGCAATGTTCCAGGAGCCAAATCAGAACAAGCTTGTTTAAAATAAAATATAGATCCTAATGCCTGTCTCCAACAAAGCAGTGTCCTGGGAAGACTCCAGCGCACTGTTTCCACTGGAGGATTGAATACAACATGCTGGGTCTGGTAACATCCGCCATGTCAATGCTTATCAGAGATGCCAGCTGATACAACGGCAGCCCTGTGCATATTAGCTCGGCATCAACACGTGCTGGGACTACAGCTGCTGCTGGTTTTAAAGCAGATGCGCAGCTCTGGGAGAAGCATAAATCCAGGGTTCCTGCCGAGGGTGATGGTATGTCTGTGTCAGCGTGTCAGGCCAGCCCAGCAGATGGAGCACCAGCCTGTCCCCAGGAAAAAGGCAAAAAAAAAAAGTGACTATGCCAACACACATCTATGTACTTGTTCCAGCACTGAACACAGGAAAGACCTGCTGGAGCCTGAAGTTTAGTTCTTGCACTCAAAAATGTTGGAGTGCATCCTGCGCAGCACCACTACGACCTTTTTCCAGTGCTGTAAGGCTGTAGTCACACCCCTCCTTGGCTGTCTGTGCTCCTAACTCTCTCCCCCTTTGCTGCTCCCACTGGGCCTTGTTCTGATGTCCCTGCTCTTCCAGTCTGACCCAACTCTGATCTAACTTGCAGCAGAAAAAAAGCAGGGATGGTTCTGTTTATTGAAGCAAGAAGCAATGAAGCATCACTTCTTCCTTCTCTCTAATGCAGCTTCTTTCCCCTTGCAGTGTCTCCAAGGCTGACATCCCACACCAGCCAGTCTATACAAGAACAAATCTTGTCTGCTTGAATTAGGTTTCTAGTTCTGCAGGCGAGGAACGTATGTATATAGGCCAGAATGTTTCATAATGGTAGACTCGAGTCAGTCAACAGGGAAGAAATAGATTTCAAGAATAAAGGATGAAAGAGGGATTTTGTCAAAGGGAGAGGACACAGTAAGAAAAGAAAAGACTTCCCCAGCAAACCTCCTTACCTTTCAGTCTGTCTTTTATTGTCTCTGATAAAGACTTTGTAAGCTGAGGCATTTCTTCTGGGATGTACTGCACGTTGGCCAGCTTCTCCTTCAGTATCGCATGGATGCATTCTTTTACTGTGGATGATTTAAATCTATCAGAGCAAAAAAACAGCAACAGAAGGCCCAGAAAGTTCACACAACGTGTAGAAACACACACATAACCCCACCCAGAAAAATTTAGCTTTCACATGTTAAAGAAAAATCAATTGAAAAACCATGGGGAAAAAAAGCCCAACTAAGATGGAGATACTTAACCAGCCCTGCCGAAAGCCAAACACCCATAAACACAGGTGCAACACCGGCCCCGTCGCAGGTTGCCCCTTCAGCGGCGTCTCCCACCCGTGCTCCCCTCCTCACCCACATCCCCCTTTGCCTGGAGTCACAGTTGGTCTGGGAGCCCAGTGCTCCCCCAGTCCCCAAACCCCGGGGGCTCCCCCATTCTCAACACCCCCACCCAGCACCCACAGCCCCATGCCAGCCCCCCACGCCCAGGGACCCGCTCCCCGACAGTCCCACCGCAGCTCCCACATCCCCAGGGCCGCCCCCCCCCTCCCCGCCCCAGACCCAAAGCCCCCAGGGCACCCCCGTCCCCAGCACCCCCCCTCCCTCCCCCCCCTGCCCCAGGCCCTCACCGGCGCTGGAGGCCGGGCCGCAGGCTGTACGTGTTCCCGGCACCATCGTCCGGGGCCAGCTCGCCCATGGCCGCAGCCCCCCGCAGGCCGCCCCGGCGTTGGTTACCCCGGCAACCCCCGCCACTTCCTTCCGCCTCCGGCGCGTCACGGGGCGTCACCGTACGTCACGACGCCTCGCCCCGCCCCCCGTCTGCCGTGGGGCGCGTGCACGTGGCCGTGAGGCCACCGCCGCCACACCGGGGTGCAGAGCCCCGGAGGGGGGTGCGGAGCCCCGGCGCCGGTGCGAGCCGGGGGGGGAGGTGTTTTTGACATGAGTCAAAAATGTTTTGACGTTTTTTACGATTAAAAAATTTCTACAATAAAATAATTGGTAAAGGGTAAATAATCGCAATAATAATTGCAATTGTAGATGAAGGGTTCGATGCGCCTGCCGCCTGGGGGGTGAGTGTGGCAGGAGCTCTGATGGGCAGAGAGCCGCTCCTCAGCGGGGAGAAGGGCCCCACGCCCCTGGCTGCTTCCCCGGTGCCCTCCGCCGCCCCACATCGCCTGGCAGCCGTAGCAGCCCGCGCCCCTGCCCGCTCCCTCGCCCAGGGCCCGGTGGGCTGGAGCGGCTGCGGACGTGCCGCCCGCGCGCTCCGGGAGCCCAGAGACGCCTTCGCAAGCCCGTGGCCTCAGCTGGAGCGGGCTGTGCTGGTGTCGCAGCCCCGGGAGCCGTGCTGGGAGCGCCCGGCTGCTGCAGGGGCAGCGGGCGCAGCTCTCACCGAGCACGGCGGAGGAGAAGGCAGCTGGAAGTGATTGCCGCCACAAAGTCTATTCCCCCAGTTCCTGCCTGTGTGTTGTTGCTGCCAGCCCCTGTGCTCCCTTCCTGCATCCCAACCATCAGCGCGGAGATCCCAGCCTTGCTCCTTTCCTCCAGGAACTTCTTAAATCTTCCAGAAAGGCCTAAAATTGTCGCTCCCCAATCTCCTCCCACTGTCACACCCTTGTGCTCTTCTCCCTGTCCACAGCGGCTGTCTGTCCCAAGGAAGGCTGGCGAACGGCAGCTTGCGTATGACACAGCCCCCTCCTGAGAAGCTGGCATCCTGCTTCCTCCGCTGTTTATCTTGATGCAGCAACCTCCACAATCACGCTTCTTACGTGCAGCGGGTGACACCGCCGAGAAAGGTCCCTGGGTGCTTCAAATGGAAACAGTGCGAAGGCGCAGCCGGTGCCGGGGCGGAGCATGCTGCTGCTGGGGACAAGGGGCTGGAGGGGGCCATCACGTGCGGCAGGGCTGGGGACTGGGACTGGGACTGGGCCCCGGGACTGGGGCTCTGCGGGCAGGGGTGCTGCCTGGAGGTGCCCCTCGGGTGCAGGAGGGGGTGAGGTTGCACCAGAGGCAGGAGGTACCTCTGCTGGGGTTGTGCTTGGAATGCACGGATGCATCCCAGCTGGCACCAGGTCCTGCCCCAACCTGCTGTGTGGGCCAGTTGCTGAGACCCTGAGCAGCAGCAGCAGCAGCAGCAGCTCCTGATTTCCACGGGCTTTAGCAGCACCGCTCGCTAGAGGTGATCCATCAGAGCCCTTAGGAGCGCCGGGCTGGGCATCAGCTCTGCCTGCCGGCAGAAGCAGCACCCTGCTGCCATGCCGGAGGTGGCAGTGGCCCCATGCCATACCCATGTGGCCCCTTTGCATCGCAGTTACCGTTGCCCTGCCCAGGCCCTGCAGATTTCCACTCGCTAAAGGAACAGTTTCGTGCCTCCGCTCCATCCCCCCGCTTACTCGCTGCTTACTCACCCCCCCCCCCCCCCCGCCCCGGGGCCAATGTCTTTCCCTGCAGGGTCAGGTGTTGTTGCTCATGCAAACTGTTTGCAGGGGCCTTCCTAATTTCTGAGAAGTATCTGAAAGACCTCAATGCTCTCTGTGTTTATTTGCAAACACTATTAACCGTTTCCTCTTCTTGCCCCAGCAACATCGCCTCCTGCCTGGGTCAGACCCACAGATCTGAATTCAGTTAAACCAATGGGGGAGGGATCTTTGGGAACCTGTGGGTTTCTCTTCCGCAGTGTCTTTTTGTGGTAATTTGTGTTCCCCATCTCATTTGGGAAGCTTTGCTTTCCCTGGGCTTTGAGGACGTTCAGCTCTGGGCTTCGGTTGGCTCCATCCAAGGTGTTTGGTCATTGCTTTGTTCTTCATCTTCCAAATTTTCAGTGCTCCTTAAGTACCCCAGATGCTTTTAAGCCATTTTGGGACTGACCCTTGATCCTTTGAGGTGACTGCTCAGGGTGATAGCTGTGTGCCCCGACAGTGATGGCTGCAGGAGACCGGGGCCTCGTCTGGGTACCAGCCGCATTGGTGGGACCCTCGCCGACACATTGGACCAGCTTCTTGTTGGGGAAAAAAAGGACATTTGTGCTTCAGTGAGTGGGGTGACATGTGCTTGCTGAAGTTTCTGTCTCTTAGTTTTGAAGAAGAAACTGTTTTCTCACTTATTCCTCTTTCTCCTTCTATTTTAGCCCTTTTGCTCTTTTAGTGGCCAAATAGAAGAGGACTGCCCCATGCAATTCACCATATTCCAGCTCAGAGAAAGAGAATTTATTTTTTAAGCATCAAAGGACCTTTTTCGGGCCCCCCTCAGCTAACCCCAACATGTGCCATCAACCCCATTTGGGCTGGAGGAGATTTACCAGCATGAGTGGGAGCTGCAGCACGGCTGGAGCCAAGCTGTTTTCCTTGGTGCTGGAGAAGCTGGTGCGAGAGCCCGCGGGAGCTGTGTTGGTCTGGCAGGGTGCAGGCAGGGTGCAGGCAGGGCACAAAGCCTGCCCAAAGCCCGGGGGCTGCTGCGGGGCTGGGCCAGGCTCCTCTGTAATGCTGGCACCCAGGGCACGTGCTGGGTTGGGGCACGGCACCGCTACTCACCTCGCTTTCCCCCACCGTGGCTTCCTAGCAGCGAGACTGATCTTTTCTTTTATTCTTTTCATCCTTTTTAATTTTTTTTCAGCAAAAAGGGGAAAAAACGCCCCTGTTCTCTCTCTTGCGGCAGAGCAAGCTTTCCATCAGCACGCTGCCGGAGAGCTCCTGGTCCCCCTCCGCTGCGGTTTCTGCTGCGCGCTCTGCGAGCTCCCCGGCACTTCCTGGCCGCGCACAGCCTCATCCTGCACCCCAAGCAGCCTGGAAAGGCTGTGGTGTCGGTGCCGGTCCCCAGCCTGCTAGGGAGCAGGGGGAGAGCTCTGGGGCACAGGTTTCTGAAGGAACCTGAGCATCCAAAAATATTGCCATGCGGTGTGCATCTAGCCAGCGCTGGTTTCTGGTCGACGCGGCAGCCTCCCCGCCCCGGGTACCAACTTATGCCCCATTTCGAGCATGTGTTGGAAAGTTTGAGCAATTCGTGCTATGATTTTAATCAGAGCCCTCCGCTGCTGTGCAGGGCAGGGAGGATGAGGCAGTTTTTCCTGCCGATCCCTGGCTCGGTGAGTCGCTATCTCAGTGGTGATACCCGTCACATCTTCCGCCTCTAGAAACCAAAACATGTTGTAAGTGCCAAACAAGCCTCTCCACACCCGGCCCGGATGCCTGGTGTCACCATCTGGGGGCACAAAGCCTTGAGGTGGAAAAGCCTCCTTGCTGTGACCTTCCGTATTTTCTGGAATTCAGTTTCGTTTAGTTTAGTTAGGGATTTTTTTTCATGAGAATGCAGGAAATTGCAAAGGAAGAGGCGATGTCCACCTCGGAGTCCACCAGCACCATTGCACATGGTGGAGAGCACTCCCCTTGCCACCCCGCCAGGCGGTGGCCTCCAGCCAGGTGGCATGGAAAGGTGACAAGGAGGGGACAGTCCCCAGGCTTGCTCTGTGGCCCAAGCGGGGCCAGAAGCTCATGAGAAAGGAGTGATGCTGCAATGCCAGGAGGAGACTGGAAAAGAGGACCCAGGACAGGCTGGATTGAGCCACCAACCCAGGGTGAGCCCTGCCTGCCCTGGCTCAGAACCCCCTCCTTGGCCATCCCAAATTAGGGGTGGCTCCCCCAGCCCGCTCGCCTGCTGGGGCCGTGTCTGAAAGTGAGAGGTGAGCAAGCCCCAGCCCCGCAGCTCATTTCTGAAAGCCCGGAAAATAATGAAATCATTATAAGAATCACATCCTTCACCCCAATTATTAATTTTCCCCTGACACTTTCCAAAATTGCGGGGCACCGAGGCTGTGTTCGAGAGAAGCGGAGGAGCCAGCCACAGCGTGCTTTCACCTTTGGTTATTTCCTACGCGAGTATTAGTCAGCGAGGAGAGTGAGGAATGTTGCCGGCAGAGAAATTAAAGAAGTCTGCTGCAAAGGTCACCCCAATAACAGCTCCCTGGCCCCGGGCACCTGCCCCTGCTCTCTGGAAGTCTGTCTGTCTGTGGAGAAACACACCTAAGGAGGCAAAACTTCTCTTTCTCCATCTCCTCCTTTTTCTTCTCCTTTTCCTTCTTTCTCCTTCTCCTTCTTTTTCCTCCTTCTCCATCTCTTCCTTCTCCTTCTCCTCCCTCCTCTCCCATCCCTTCCTGGTGGGAGCAGCCTGCCAACAGGCACTCAGGGTGCCCCATGGCTGCTCAGACCCTGCCCGGCTGCCCGCTGCCACGCTGCCATGGGCACCCAGCAGGAGCACCCATGGGTGCTCAGGAGCCCGAGACAGCCCTTTTGCTCATGGGCCAGGCTTGGAGCCTAGGACGCGTCCCCTGTGGTCCCTGCCCGCTCCATCCCTGGGAGCTTTCCCCAAAAAGGGTGCGGGTTTGGCACTGCCCGTCCCCGCTGCTCGGTGGCTGGGTGCCTGCCTGGGAGCGAAAGGGGCCTGGCCCAGCTCAGCTGATCCCTGCCTCTGCGGGGAGGAAGCCGGGGGCGGGAGGCAGCCCGGGTTTCCCTCTGGGGCAGAGATGGGCACGTTTCATTTCCACCCCAGCCTCTGCAGCGTGAGCCGGAGAGCAAGCCACCACTGCGGGGAAGGAAGCACGGAGAGAGCCAGGGGTGGCACGGCACGGCACGGCACGGCACGGCACGGCACGCCTGCCCGGGTAGGAGACCAACCGCCTCGCCATGGCTCTGAGTGCCTTGAAGACGATGTGGGGCAGCGTGGAGGTGGCCCTGACTGCCCTCTGCGCCGTCCTGCTCTGCTGCTGCCCTGTGCTGGCCGGCTGCCGCCGAGGTAGGTACCGGAGCGCGGCACGCTCGCTGGCACAGCCTGTGTCGTTCGCAGCCGGTGGAAAATGTCTAAGGGCTGGGAGCTTTGTAGTTAAAAATAGCTCTGGCATCAAGAAGGCAAAAACCCCAAAGCTTTTGGGTACGCGCTGCTGAAGCAAGGGACATGGGGATGCTTGGGGTAGAAACGGGGTTAAAGGATGGAGAAGGGGACAGGTCCCCAGCCTGCGGTGCTGGCACCAGAGCCATGTTGTGGGCACACTGGCCGTGGTTGGGGTTTGGTGTTGAGCCTCTGGGTTTGCCAGTGCCATGCAGGGTCTGGGGTTTTCTGCTCTGGCTCTCACGGTTTCGGGCTGTACCCTGGAGGTTTGGGCTTGACCCTGAGGGAGCCAGGGTCCTGTGCGTGGTTTTGCTCAGGGTGAAATTTGGGGGAGAAGGGGAGGTGGAGGGGAAAGGGTGAGTCCGAGCGGAACGAGCGAGAGCCCTGATGAAGCCATGTCCCAACTTCCTCACAGCCCGGCTCTTTCTTTGGTGGCTTCGGGTGTTTTCTGCCCTGAGGGTGGGCACAGGGCTGGGCATCCCTTAGAGCAGATGTTACCTCTGTTTCTGGGAAGATGCAGGGAAACATGTAAACCCAAACGCTGCTTTCAGAAGTCCTCCGAGTGCTTCATTCCTTCCTGGCAGTGGCACCGGGTAGGAAGCAAAGCCCCGAGCCTGCTAAATATTTGCTGTTAAACACAAGAAACCCAGAACACTTCAAAAATTACATCTCTTGGTGTGGGCACTGCCGCAGCCAGCGCTGCCCGTGGGAGCTGGGGCACTTCTCTCCCTCCCTGCTCCTGGTCGGTCTCATCCCTCATCTCTCAGCCCAGTTTTCCATCTAATACTGTATCTATTAAAGGAATCATCCCGGTTTCTTTTCTGGTTGGTGATGCTGAGGGCACGGTCCTACAGCCTCAGGCCAGTGCTGGAGGGACGGGAGGGACTTTCTAACTTTGCCTGCAAGCCCTGGGGCTGCTATCGGTGGTGATTTCTGAAAAGGGATGATAAATTTCTTAACGGCAGGGACTTTTCAAAGCATTGGTGGTTTGAATCGCTTGGTCAGATAACCTGTGTGAAAAATGCTTATTTCTGCTTCTTATTGCTCCGAACAAAAGTTGATGCAGCAGCTGCCTTGTCCTGGACATCGGCCTGTGTTTGCAGCATCCCCGCTGCCCGGGAGGGATGAACCCACTGGGATCACGGGCAGGGAAATGTGGCGAAGCAGCAGGGTCGGCGCTAAGGGCTGGGGGGGGCTGTGGCCGTGGCCGACTGCTCTCTGTGCTGGGAGCAGCCTGGCAAGCCTGCCCAGGACCCCCAGGGTGGGTGCCCGGCTGCCCATGTACACGTGAGGAGGGGACAGGCAGCTAGAAAGGCATGGCATTGTAAGCTCCAGGTCGCTCTGCCCTGTCAGATGGTCTCAGGCTGGAGATGGCAAATACCATGCCCTGGGCAGCCCCTGCCACTCTGTGCTCCCAGCATGGAGCAGTGGGCAGAGCCGGAGCACCCCAGCAGGCAGCCGGGCACGCGATGGGCCAGGACTCGCTCCCTCTGCTCGCTTTCAGAGGCAACATCAACTGGAGGAAGGACGCTCAGACATTAAAATACAGCATAGATTTAAAAATAATACAACCCTCAAAGTCTGTTTTCCCCAGTACAGGTGTTCTGGGTTAATTTTAGGTAGCCCAGAGCACAATTTGCTCTGCTGAAACCACTTCACAGTACAGTTACTACCCCTGAGGATTCCCCTCCGGCCGGCAGGCACACACTCAGGAGGGGAGAGACATGGGCTGATGTACCTCCCCGTGACCCGGGGTGATGCTGCAGACTGGCCAAGCATCAGGCTGCCTGCGTGGCTGGCAAACCCCAGAGCCTGGCCACAGGTGAGCCAGGTGCTGGCGATGGCATGAGGCTGGGCTCGCAAGCGCTTACCGGCAGGTTTTTGTAAAAAAAAAAAAAAAAAAAAGGAACATGTGGTGCCTCTGGGTTTGGGACGTAGGAGCCTGTCACCTCTCCATGGGATGGGGTGCTAGTGGGGGGCAGTGGCGGGCTCTCACCCTCTTTGCATCCCTGCTTCCTGCACGGGGGGTACGGCTGTTTCTGAGACCTGTGCCCGCTGTAACCATGTATGTTCCTTGTTTCCTCTCTCCCAAACAGTGACCTTCTTCCCAGCCATGTTAACTCTTCCTGCAGGCAGCTCAGCCACCTTTTTCTGCAACATCTCCACAGAGAACGACTCCGGCTTGGAGTACAGCCTCAATTGGTACAAGGAGACCAACCACAGCCAAGCCCAAAAAATTGCTGAGATCAGCCGGAACAACCCCCAGACAAAGACAGAGAAGTACCTGCTCACCAACCATGCTCCTGCCTTCAAGATTGAGATCCTGAACCTTCACCAGAATGACTCGGGCTCCTACTACTGTGGGCTGATCACCTTTTTTGAACCCGATAAAGTGATGGAGAGCAGCCGGTCCCACCTGGTGGTCACAGGTCAGCCTGGGGGCTGAGCTGATGGGGACAGGTTGTCGGTGTCGTCCCGTGGTGCTATGGCCCCCAGGCACGCTGCAGCCGCAGGGCACAAGGCAGACGGTACGCTGCTGGGGGAGGACCTGGTGTGGGTCAGGAGAGCACAGCTCTGCCCTTTCCCCTCTCTTTTGCATGCCTGGTTGATGCCCAGGGACGCAGGCTGTCCTCCCCTATCCGCACTGCGGCTGGATCTGGCCCTGAGGCAGGAGGTCTCCATTCTGCTGGGGCTGTGTCCCCAGAAATGCTGTGGGGAGGAGTGAGTCCTTACTCATGGATGGAGGCAGGAGACCAGTGTAGGGAGCTGCCTTCATCCATGGATGGAAGCAGGAGACCAGCATAGTGAGTTGCGTTCACTCACAGATGGAGGCAGGAGACCAGCGTAGGGAGCTGCCCGCACGCCTGAACAGCTCCTTTATTTGAGGACAAGGCTTGTGTTTGGGGTGACGACCAGGGCTCAGACCCCTTGAACAGCTGGTGGTGGTGTAGATACTGTTCTTGCAAAACCATGCCCTGGGAGGGTCTCGTAGCCCCATGGTGTGGGAGGCTGAGATCTCGCAGGAAGATATGCCATGCACTTGCTCAGCAGCATGGAGGCTTTGGGGGGCTGAAGGTGGCCTTTTATAAAAAGGAAAAACACTGCAAAAGTTACTGTCTTTCACAACATCTCCTCCCAACATGAGCTGAAGCTGTGCTGGCCCCAGGACGTGGAAGCAGCTGGGAGGCTTGTGGAAGCCGTGTCCTCCATGGGGCTCTCCTGGGTATGGGGTCATGCCACGGGACTGCAGTGCCCTGGCCCCCTGCACCCCAGCTCTCAGCGGTGTGGGATCATCCTCACTACCTGCAGTGGGAAGGAATGGGACATGGCCAAAACATCCCCCATGTCAGCCCAAATTCGGGGCCCCTGGAGGGATGGTGGGGCAGTGGCAGCCTGCCTGGGACTGAGCCCTTTCTAGGGACAGGCGCCGTGTTCCCCTATTGACTTTCCCATGTACTATAGAGGCCATTTTACACTCCTGACCTGCTGTTTTGTTCCCCCTTTTTGGATGGCTATTACAGCAGCCCCTGAGAACACAAATGCCACCGACGAGCCCGAGATGGAGGAAGGCAATCCCCCAGACCACGTCAAGGCCGTGCTCCTGGGCATCCTGTTGCTGGCTGGGGCGGTTGTGCTGCTGATCTTTGGCTACCTCACTGTCACGCACAGGAGAGGAGGTATGATCCCTCGTGGGGGCTGTGCCGTGCCAAGGGGCTGGGGTCTGAGAGGGGACCTGACAGGGTCATGCTTATCCAACAAACCCGGCTTGAACCCAGGGGCAGCTGGATGCCTGCAGCTCCCTGGGGTAGCTGGGCAGGTTCAACGTGCTAAACTCAGCTGTGGCATGTCCCCATGGGACAGGTGTCTCCATGCCTGGGGGAGAAGGGTGCTTTGGGCCATGCTTGCCCTTCACAGAGCCCTCAGGCCACGTGCTGTGGCTCTGAACCACTCGTTGGCACGGTGTCTTAATGCTGCGAGTCCCTCCCGTGCACCTTGCCCAGGCACCTTTGAGACATCTTGTCATCTCCTCGCTGCAGCACCGGGCATCTCCTGAGCCGTGCTGCAGGCAGCTGGGGGGGGGTCTCGCAGAGGGGACCCCCGAGGAATTGCAGCCCACTAATCCCAATTAAACCCTAGACCGTGGGCTGGTATCTCGCTCGTCCTTGTAATGCTCAGGGTGTTAGACCCTGAGTGGAGAAGGCGGAAGTGTGGTGCAATGGTTGTGGTGTCCAGCAGTCCCCTACGATGTGGGGGCTGGGTCTTGGCACACAAGCACCTTCTAACCAAACGCATTACTTTGCAGATGTACGGAAACCGCCAAATGAAAATGTGCCAGGGGTGAGTTTTCCATCTCTGACGCCCTGCCGTGCTGCAGGGGCATATCATGGTATCGCTGGGGTGCGGAGGGTGCAAGGCCTCCCTTTATCAGCCCTTCACAAGCTTCTCACTTCTCCTGTCGTCTCTGACGCTGCTCGATCTTTTCTGCACAGCTACAACTGCTTTTTTGCACCTGCAGCACAGCCCCATCACAATCAAAAAACTGCCTGAGATAGGGTGGGACCTCTGTAGTCCAACCCTTGCTCAAAGCAGAGTTGTCTTTGACAGCGGATTGTGTTGCTGTAGAAAATGGGAGAAAATGTTCCCTCCCCAATATATTAAGCTAAAATTTCTCTTGCTACAGCTAGTCCCTGTTTCCTCTCTTCCTTTTGCGAGGCACTGCTGGGAGGAGTCTGGCTCAATCTTCTCTCCAACCCCATTAGGTAGCTGGAGGCAGCAAGTAGGTCCCCCCTTGCTCTCCCTTCTCTGGGATGAGCAAACTCAGCCGCGGGCTCTCCTTGTACACCCTGTGCCAGCTTGGAGCCCGATGGAGAGGTGGGAAAAGGGCTCCTAGCATGACCCTGCCTTCAACGGCCAGGCAGGCAGGGAGCCCCACCAGCCTGCAGAGGCAGAGGGCTGAGACCCACGTGGCCTCGGCGGTGACCCCAGGCTCATGGTCTGGTTTCTCTGGGCAAATGCTATCCCAGGTCTGTGCATCTTTCTGCTTTGTCTCGCTCTCGTCTCCTGGGATGCTTCAGAGCTGGTTTTGGCACTTGCTGTAAAGGGGGGGCTTGTGCTGGGGATGGTGGGTACCTCCAGATGATGAATTGACCCGGTGGGGTTTCCTTGCAGAAGGAACAGAAGCCCCCCACGGTGTCCGTGTCCACCGTGGACTACGGCGTGCTGGAGTTTCAGTGGGACCAGCGCACCCAGGTGCCCCCCGAGACCCAGCCGGTCGACCAGACTGAATACGCCACCATCGTCTTCCCAGAGGAGAAACCCGTCACGCCGGAGCGGGGGAAGAAACACCAGGACGAGAGGACTCGGCAGCTGCAGTTGCAGCCCTGCTGAGGGCCGGGGTCCCTCCTCGCCACGGAGTGCGGGCAGGGACAGGCTGCCCCGGCCCCTCGCTCCCACTGCGGTTTGCAGGTGGGAAGAATCCAGCGTGCCAGGACCGGAGCGACAGAGGCGCCGCTGCTGGAGTTGACGTCGGACAGTCCTGGCCACGGTGGGATTGTGGCCGTGGGCCGGGTACCGCGGGACGAGGAAGGTCCCTGCTGGACTCCACGTGCCAGCTCTTCGCTCAGGGCAGGGAGAATGGGATGAGGCAGAGCAGCGATGCCAACGGGTCTGTGCCAAAGGCGATCTGCATCATGCCTCGGTTTTCTGCCTCCACCCGGGCTCTCTGGAGCAGCCACGCTGCTTCCCTCGCCTGGGTCTGGCCCGGCCGGCAAAGCACGACTGTGGGAGGAAACACCGGAGACCAGAGCTGGAGTGGATCCTGGGAGATGCGGCTCGCAGGAGCCTGGGGCAGAGACTGTCTGGCGTACCGCTATTTAAAGAAACTTAAAGAAAGGGGAAGCAGGCGGCTAGTTTTCCTCCTCTCCCCGGACAGTTTCCCCCTCTGCTAGAGGGGAATTCTGCCCCGCGTCCCTCCCTCCGCAGGTGGGAGATGGATTCGGCCCTGGGGGGTGAATAAAGGGTTTCACGTCCGGGGAGTTTGTTGACTCGTGATGGCAAGCGCGTGGGCAGGCAAATAACGGCTCTTGGCAGCGTGCAGGCGAGAGCCGGGAGGTGGCGGCCTCTGTTGTGGTTCCTGGGCCTCTCTGTGATACGCAAGCCGCTCTTCACGAAGCTGCTCTTAATAATTTAGAGAAGGGGCCGCTCTTTTTCCTCTCGCCCCTGTCTGGGCTGGCACCCGGGTGCAGCTGCAAACCAAGCCCCCCCCTCACCAGGCTGGTCTCGGGGTGCTCGCCCAGCTGGGGACAAGCATCCCTGCTGTGCCGGGGGCCTGGCTGCCATGAGCCAGGGCAAAGCTCACAGCACGGTGCTCAGGGCAGCTTTCTGGCTCCAAACTTCCAGTTTCCCTCTTGAAAGTGATGCCGGAGCCATACTGTCTTCCAGAAACCAGAATAAAAAGAAGCAACCACTGCTTGAGAGGGGAGAAACCCCAGTAAGGAGTGGCTGTGGAGGCAGCAGAGACCGGCCGGGAGACCATGAAACCCAGCAGAAACAGATAAGAGTCATTTGCATCTCACACTTCGGCAGCACTGTCAGCAGGTTTCTTTTTCTCTTACCCGCAGCAAAACCAGCACAGCCTTGTGGGAGCCAGCCTGGGCACTGGGGGAAGGGGTGAGGCATGCCAGGCACCGCAGGTTGTCCCCTGCGGGGGCTGGAAAGTCCCCGAGAAACCTCCAGAGGGGACCAGATAGGATGAACATCCATCTGGGATGGCTTTCACCCTTCCTCAGGGCAGGACGGTGGATGTGGTGGCCCCGCTTGGTCCCACAACGTTCACTCACACTAATATGCAGCTCAGCCTGGTGGGACTGTGCAAGCAGCAGCCCCGTTCCTTGCCCCGGCACAGCACCATGCAACCCCAGCAGCTCCAGCAGAGACCTGCTGTGGCCAGCCGGGCTCGGCTAGCCCGGAAAGCTGAGGCAAGAGGCAGCCGCAGCAGGCGAGAAGCAGGAGCTCAGTCAGCAGTTTTGTTTTTGGCTTTCCCGTCAGACACGACACTGATGGGAGGGTGGGCCCTGCTTCATATTTCTGTCCTGCCTCTTGGGCAGCAGAGGTGCTGGGTCTTTCAGCCCTTCCTGTACAGTTGGGGCTGGGTCCCGTCCCCTCTCGGTGGATGGTGTTCTGCAGCCAGCCGTGAGCTCCCAAGCCATCTGATGGGGTCGGAGGTGTAGCAAAAGCATCTCCCGCTGCCATTTGGGATGGGAGAGCACCCAGCCCACGGCAGTGCCTGTGCCCCTCCGCCCCCCAGCAGCCTGGCTGCAATCCTGCCCTTTGCAGGGAGCAAGGCTGGGGGCTGGGGATGCGTGGGGTGAGTGGTGGGGATGCTCCAGGCTGCCAGTCACCATCTCCCATCCCTGTTTGGAGGACAGGGTGCCCAGCACTGGCAGAGACCCGAGCTACACTCCCCTGTGCCGGGCACAGCGCTGGCTGTGCCAGCCAGAGCAGGAACAGGGCTGGGATGAGCTCCAGGCAGGATGCAGGTTTCAAGCCCCCAGCTGAGCATCCCCAAAGCAAGCAGTGCCCTGCGATGGGTGTCAGCCCCCACACCCCAGCATCCCGCTCGGGGATGGGGAGCCGAGCGCATTCGTGTGCGGGAGCTGCTCTTGTCTTTCCATGCAAGCCAGGAGAGCAGCCACCCACGGCTTTGACTCTCCCTCCAGCGTGGTGATAGTAGTTCAGTCTTCCAGGAGTCACCGTGCAGGATCTGGAGGAAGCTGTTTTACCTCCTGTCCTGAGAAGTCCCCAGTTCTGGCTTTCCCAGCTCCACCATCCCACATCCCTCCTGCCCCTCACTCCGTATCACAGCCCCCCTGCTTTTGCCCACCGCAGCACCCATACCAGCTGGCTGCCTAATAGCAGGCAACTGACAGGTTTATACCCCTTTTCTCTACTGCAAATTAAGCAGGGACCCAAGCAAACTCATTTCCACCTATGATGCCAAGGTTTGCCTCAGGTTTTCTGTGGGGGCTGAGCCGACACCCTCAAGTCCTTTGGCTTTCCCTGCCTGCACCGGGAAGAGGCTGGGCTGCGATGGGCCTGGTATGGTTTTGGGGTACATCCTTTCTGCCGCAGCTGCTGGATGCGGAGGGGCTTGGGTGGCAGGGTTTCAGTGGTCTTTGGTTTAGGCTGCAAAGAGGAGATTTGCTGCAGAGCAGTTAGGCAGACCCTACCACCTGGCTTTGGCTTTTGACCTTGCTCCCTGCAGCAATCGCAGCTGCTGGAGCTAACTGCTGTGCTGCAGAGCCACTGGCCACCAACAGAATAAGAGCAGGGCCCTGGTCTGATCCTCAGCATCCCATTTTGGGAAAATTGAGGCTTACTGCAGTGCAAGCAGGAGAAGAACAGGGCCCTGTAAAATTAAATAGGACCTGGACCTGACTTTTCCTTGCTCTCAGGATGTGCCGTCACTGGGAATGACTCCTAAAAGGCCAGAGGGGACAGGGCATAGGTTTGGGTCTGCCCACCTCATTCCTACCAGCATCATGACTGTGAGTGATAGAGGATGCTCCTGATAGCCTCTTCCCTCGTCCTTTGTGCTCACAAGTGCACAAAGCAGCCAAACTGGGGGGGGTTCCAATTTTTTTTCCTGCATCACCCCAGAGCAAGCGTCCCCAGCCTGGCCATGCACCCTTTTGTGCAAGCACCCACAAATGCTCACGAACACACAAACGTGGACGCAGCTCCCCATGCCAATCTATGTGTACATCCCCAGCTTTACACAGCTACCATGTGCCAAATACATACACACACCCCTCCCCTGTGAGGACACGCACAACCCTGGAGACACACGGTCCCCCCAGCCCCTTGGCCAGCCCCAGCCACCCCATCCGAGTGCCCCAATTCCTCCCATGCCAGGACCTGGGTGCAGCTGAGGGGGTGGCTGCAGGCGCTGAAGCTGCTGTTTCCTGCACACTCTGGCCTGGCAGTTAAGAGCAACTGCTCCTGACTGCGGACACCCGGCACTCGCTCAAGGAGCGGCTGCCACCAGCACCGGTGCCAAAATGCTTTGTCAGCTCTCTGGGACCGCACGCCAGCCGGGACCTCCAGAGAGCGGAGCTCATCCCTGGTCCCATGCTGCGGTCTTGCTGATGCAGAAGGGCCAGACCCTGCTGGGAGACCTCAGAGAGCTGCAGCTGATCCCTATCTGCAGGAAGCAGGATGTGTAACTTCAGCATGCCTGAACCATAGCTAAGCAAGAAACCCCCCCATACAAGTGCTTGAGAGGCAGCCTGGCTCCTTATATACCCCAGCCTTGATTAAAGGTGATTGGGAACAACACATGAGCAAGCGTCCCTTAAAGAAGCCTGAGCCCCAAAGCCAGGTCTTGAGAAAACTGGGCAGGCAGATGAAGATGGAGAGGAAGTCCTCTCCTGCTCCTTGCAGCAGCATCTTCGAGGAGAGCCGTGCCATGGAGCACCATTCCTGCAAAATGGGACACTGCAGATGGCGGGGGGAGAGGGGCGGTCAGGTCGTGTGGCAGTAAGGTCACTTACAAGTGAGGACCGTCCTGATCACTGGGAGGTCTCAGAGCTGTATTTCAGTTTTGGAGAGGTTGGGCTGGAGGTGCTGCAGTGGCTTGTGTGGGTTATTTGGCCTGTGGGTTAATGGGATGATCTTGGGGTGGGACTGGTCTGCCGGGCACTATGGACTGGGAGCATTGCCATGGCCTTGTCTCACGGGAAAGCAGCTGTCAGTCCTGGAGGGGACAGGCTGGGGTGAGCTGGTGGGTGCCATGGGTGGTTGATGGGAAGGGGGGGCTGCTGGGCAGGTTGCCTGGGCCCCTAACCATGGCCAGCTTGCACAGCCCTGATGTGTCCTGAGGGGTCCAGACCCACAGCATCTCCTCCATCCTGTCCCATCGAGAGCCTCGCCCTGACTGTTGCGGAGCTGCTGTAGGCTTGCAGCACATCTGCGTTTCCTCCTACTGCCCTCATTTTGCTTTCTCTAGTTTTGCTTTGAGTCGGCTCCAAGGTTTCTCCTTCTCTCTCTTCCTCCCTTTGGCGGGATGTGCTGCTCGGGGAGGACGCTGGCAGTCCAGATCCTGGCACGCGGGGCTCGGAGGGCGAGCGAGGCAGCCTGCACCCCCCAGCCAGGCAGGAGCCCTGGGCCTGCCCGCTCCACCACCCCCAAGACCAAACCCACCACCCATGGCACTGGGGCAGAGCCTTGTCAGAGGGGGCTGAGCTCTCTCCTTCCACCTGCAGGGACCATCACGAGGCCTGCTAGATGAACAGGGAGCCCAAACCCATTTGGGGTGGTACCTGCCTGCATCTTCACAGCCACCTCCTCCCTTCAATCTCTCCTTATTGCTGAGCATTCCTCTCCATCCCAGAAGTCCAGGGGACAATGGGGCAATGTCCCCTCTCTACAGTCCAGCTTGGGCATACCCCATTTCCAGAGGATCCCCTTTGCTTCAAATCCACCCTGGGACAGGTGGACCCCTCTACTCCAAGGGCTTGACTATGAAGACAGTCCAGCCTGAAAGGGATCTCACAGCTGTTGCTTGTCCCTAGAGATGGTGGGTTTCACCGTGATGGGGTGACAAACGTTCACCATCAACAGAGGCAAGGTCAGAGGGGGACGGGGCGCAGAGAGCTGGCGTGGAGCAGTGTCCCAGGAGGATACAGATGCCCAATTCACCATCTGCTTCAAGGAAGGGGAAAAAAGAGGATCCAGGAAACTCTAGATGAGTCAGCCTGCCTTCATACCCAGAAAACCGCTGGAACAAATTAGTAAGGCCACCAAGCGGTAAACACCAAGAGGGCAGTGCTGGGGCTGAGAACACAGATTTAGCAGGAACATGTTGTATCAAACCAACCTCATTTTCTCTTCATTAGGGTGATGGGCTGGGTACCGCAGGGAAAGCGGGAGCGATGCTGTCTTCATGCTGCCTTATGTGACATTCTCATAAGCAAATAAGGGAAATGGGAAATTCTGCCACTGTGGGTGGACGGCTTCCCAAGAAGCTGTATCCCATCTGCAGTTATCAATAGCTTGCGGTGGCAGACACATTAAGCAGGGGTTTTCTGGGGAAGCGTGGCTCAAATGAAGGCAATATGCTATTGAGGGAGGGTGTAGGGGCTGTCTGGGAGGAGGGTTAGAAATCAAATTCACCCTGATGACCTGGAGAAAAGAGCAAAAATGTCCTGAAGGAATGACTGATGGAAAAGAATTGGGCGTGTTTAGTGCAGGAAACGATGAAGGAAGTCTTCAGAGTGGGAGAAAAGCCCTGGTATGAAGCAAGCAGGGAAAGACAGAGAAGTGTTTAGGGTTGCTCAGATGGCAGTCCATCTGTCTTGCAAGCCTTACTGTGCCCACAGACACAGCATCCTCGCTGCTGAGGGGATGTCCTGCTCTGAGGTCCTGCCTGGGGTCCAGGGTTGAATGTCCCTTTCTGCCCCTCCCGGGAACTGCTGGCAGGATGAAGCCACCTGGGTATGGGGTGACCCCAAAGGGAAGGGATGGATGTCCCAGGAGGGATGGGACGCACGTGGGCCAAGCAGGACAGTGTGGGCACTTTGTCTCTGGGCTGGAGGGGTAGGGGACGGGGAGGCTGACACACAGCGAGAGACAGAGAGGAGGATAAGGAACCTCGGGAGACCTTCCTCCTCTCGCCTGGGTGGCTCACCCGGGGGTGGGAGCTGAAGTCAAAAATAATTTCAGGCTGTGTGAAAGCGGCAGGGAAATTACCGCCCGGGCTGTGCCTTGTGTTTGCCTCCTTCACGCATCCCGTTGAGGAGCCACGACCAGCACACCGGGATGGAGAGGACTGGCAGGGTCTGTCCACAGCAGGGACTCTCCAGCCCAACGGGGTCGTGCCGGGGCTGGGACAGCGCTCGTCCCCAGTCCCTGCCGAGGCTGGGCTGTGGGGGGACCTGCAGGAGCAGCTTTTGCTTCCAGGCGGGTACCGGTAAGCAGCAAGGTGCTCGGGCAGCACTGGGAGGAGTGCATGAAGTGGAACAGGACGTCAAAGCAGTTTCGGCTCCGTGGGTGGTTCTGGGAAAGTCCCTTTAGTAAAAGCAAGTCAAAGGCTTTAATAGAGGGACCAGTGCCGGGCTCCTTCTCAGAGATGACTCCGAGGGCTCGGCGCATCGTGAGTTGTGATTTGAGTTGTGTTGCCATGACGTAACAGGGGGCTGGTTTCCATCACAGCCGGGTTTTGGAGGCAGGGGCCCGTCCCCTTGCCAGGGGTGCCACCGGACCCCCGCTGAGCTGCGTCCATGAGCGGCAGAGTTTTGCCCCCTGGGTGGGCAGCGTGGGGAGCAGCGTCTGCCCTGGTGGGGAGCATCCTTCCACCCCACGGCAGCAGCCTGGGGGAGGAAGGGCTGGATTGAAACCACACATCCCCCAGATGAAGTGATCGGTTTGTTTGGGTGAATATGAGAGTGCCAGGAGAGAGGGCTGCCTCCCCAGGGGGCTCCTCCTTCTCAGAATAGCTCAAGGTGTTTAACACAGGCTCGGCTACCCTTGAAGTAAAGGAGAGATGTCAAAACCTTTAGGTTTTTCCTGCATTCAACCACCCCCGGGTAAATCTCAGCCCCTAACACAGAGGGGTCCGAGGGGATGGGCAGATGCCGCAGGGCAGGTGGTCCCATCCTGGTCACCCTGCTGCTGATGGCTCCCCACACCATGCTGTGGCACGGTGATGTCAGGCACTGCATGGTTCCAGCTTTCTGCACTAGGACATTTGCTGCCCTGGAGACCCCACTGTGGCGGGGTGCATGAAGGGGTCTTCTGGAGTGAACCTATAGAAATGGGGGCTCCATGCTCTGGGAAAGGAGTAGGAGGGGGACCAGGGAGATCTGCTGCTCCCTCTCTTCCTCCCCATGCACCAGACCTGAGCCAGGGATGTCCCCCAGTCCCCACCTGCGAGCATCGGAAACGCTGGTGGGACAACCCTTCCTTCACCATCCTGCTTGTAGGGCGCTGCCCCAGCGCAAGGAGGACCCCATGTCCCCATGGCAGGGCTCTTGGGAAGGTGGTGACAAGGGAGTGACTCAGGTCCTATCCACAGGTCAGAGCTTTGCTAGCTCTCCATAAGGATCCTAAAGACCTTGGCTTGGCTCCTCTGCTTCCAGGAAACCTCCTTTTCTTCCTTCTAGTCTTGCTCCAGATTGTAGCATCAGGGTGTAATTAAGGGTGGAAGGACCTCAAAGCAGGGAAGAACCTCGAAGCTGAAGATGGGCTCTGCCCTGGGACCTCGTCACCTCCCTCGACTCTCGCAGGAGGGGCAGCGCACGTTGTGAAGGTGCTGGAGGGCTCTTGGTACAAATGACTTGTCGGCTTTTCCCTTCCAGCAGCAAAGATCAGAGGCTCCCTGCCAGCCTGTGCTCACTGGGACTTATCTACCTGGCCTGACTCCCTTTTGGGATCTGGAGGATGAGCCTGATGTGCCGGTGCCTCTTAAGACCTCACAGCCACTGTCACCTGCTGCCGGCAGCCACCGTGCCCCCCTTGCGAGGCCACAGGTGCTGTCACCTACATCCTCGGCAATCCCGCTGCCCCAGCCGGCTCTGGGGCAGGGCCAGCCGCTGGCACTGCTGCCTGGGGCACCCGGGCTTTTGGGCTGTCAAGCCAGAGGAACTGCCTCAGGGACATACTTCATTTGAAACCAATGTGAATTATTTTAAGCCTGATTCCTAGATCCTTCTGCCCTTTTCTTAAACAGAGGCCTGTCCTACTGCAGACTTTAATATCCTTCAGCCTTTGTATTAAACCCTCCCTGCTTCTGGGAGCCCGAGTGCTGCTCTGGGCACTCAGCACGAGGAGCTGCCATAACTTTCCATGGTGGCTTCATCCTCAGCAGCCACCCAGCACATTTCCCCCAAGGCCGGGCATTTTGGGGTGTTTTGTGCCCTCTCTGTGTGCAGGATGGTCTCCTCTGAAAGCTTCAGGCTAAACAAGATGGTTTTATTTCCATGGCAAGCTGAGCTTGCTTTATCAAGCTGCATTTGGCATCTTATCTAACCTGCTCCCTGTCCTACATTGCTCTCCATGGGACATCCTGGGGGACCTGCGCACCCAGAGAGGGGTGAGCTGGGGGGCAGAGGGCTGCAGGCAGCCTCGGCCCCGCTGTTTATACCTTCCCTGGGTGCTCTCAGCTCAGAGCACACCTCACCTCTTTCGGTTTTACGTGCGGTACCATCCTCCCCGACTTTCCACCCTGCGGTTTCATGTCAGGCCTTTTTCTGCTCGAGTTGGCTGAAAGTTGTTAAAAACAGCCCGCGCTTGGTGGCAGCTATTGAGAGAGATAAGGCTACCTGGGGCTTTATCAGCTGCTGAGTCTTGCATTTTTGGTGGGTTTCACTTCCATTATTCCTACACTGGGCATAATCTCTGCCGGTTCGCCCCCGCTGCCATGACAGTGATGGGCACGGGCAGCCTGGCAGGGGGTTGCTTTTCCAACCTCTCTGCCTATGGACAGGGCAGCATCACAAGAGCATGGCTTCAGCAGGGTCAAGGGTTCATGTGTGGGGCTTGGGGAAACCCACCTTGTCCTTGCTTTGGGGAACATTTCACCCATCCAGGACCTGGAGCAGCGTCAGCAGAGCCTGTTGACACAGGGATCAGGATGGGGCGGTGCTGCTCACGTGGGAGCAAAGGTTCCCCTCTCCAAGCACAAAGACGTTGTGCAAAGAGGAAAGGTTTGGGGAAAAGAAAGTTGCATACATGTATCAGCACCTAGAAGACACAAACTCGACCCTGGTCACTGCCTCTTCCTCAGATCCAGGTGGGACCGTGGGGACCTGGCAGGACATTTTTGCAGCGAAGATTGCAGATATGCACTTAACAGAGCCATGGATACTTCAGGAGGACAATAGCCTGCAGGTGCACATCCTCAAGCCTGGCTGGAAGGAATTTGTGCAGCGCCGTGCACTTGGGAGGTAGGGGGCTACCGGCTTGGTCCCCGTTGGGATGGGACAAGGGACGATAGGCTGCCATGCGGACCTTTCCCTTTCTCAAAGTTTGCTTGTAGGAAACAGCTTTTGACACAAAAGGGGCAGTTTGGAGGTCGGTGAGGCTGGGAGGGGTTTCCCATTTTGTTCCAAGCTTGGTGGGTTATTGCCAAACTGGAAAAAAATCACGATAACTGGAGGGAAGGAGAGTGCGGCAGCTCCACAGGGCCAAAGGGCGGGTGGTATTTGGCCAGAGTTTCTCCATGTTGTTGTCAAGATACAAAGAGCTCCTCCGGCGAGCAGGGGTATTTATACCACACTGGAGCCAAATCTTCTGGGTTTTCACCCAGAGGATGAGGAGAGGGAGAGCCGCTGTCTGCTGGGACGTGGGGCAATGCCTCAGCAGTCCCTGCATCTGCGCCAGGCTGCAGGGTCCCGGAGCAGAGAGAGGCTGTGGCTCTGCATTGCTGGTGAGGAGCCCCACCATCCCAACCGTTTCCACCTTGGGCAGGACCCTGGGCATCGACCAGACACCCTGCCCGGGTGGCAGCAAATGGAGACCTTGGCTGCCAGCCCCCACGCAGATTGTGCAAGACGAAGATCTACGGGTTACACACCTTTCAACTCCTCAAGACATCTCCTCACCTGCCCTGCAGCCTCCACCCACACCTTCCTCCTATTTTTCTTCTTTTTTTTGACTTCCCCAGCCTTGGCCTTTGTGCTGAGCTGTGATGAGCCGGCATAGGTGAGGGGCTGGAGCCGCAAATAGACCTGGAGCCTGATGCTTCCCGCCCCAAGGATCCCTGCTCCTGGAAGCGGGGCTGGGATGGGCTAGGAAAGGGGACCAGGGTGGTCCCAGCAGGCAGCCTGGCTCCTAAAATCTCTAATGCTGGGGCCAGTCCTGAGCTGACATCTGTGTTGAACTCCCCAGACTGGCATCATGCTGTTAGGGGGAGGACAGCTCGGTATAAAGCTTCCATGAGTGAAATTAATCCATCAGCCCTGGCTGCCCTGGTCCCTACTGACCGCATGGGAAGCCAGCACGGGGAGCTGGGAATGAGCTGATCTCCTCTGTGCCCTGGCAGGTTTCGGTGCTCCCAGTGCTTTCGTGAGTGGTCCTCGGCCAAAGCGCACATCCTGTTCCACATGTGCCGACATCGGGGCTGGGGCATGGTGTGGATGCGAGTCTTTCGCCAGGCGTGCAGGCGGTGCCCCGACCCCCAGCTGGAGGAGCCCGAATTCAGCCAGGAGACCATGGAGAGGCTTCTGCACAACCTGGTGCTAAAAATCCTCAAGTACTTCTACCATCTGCCCATCCAGCCCTCCGACGTCCTGGAAGTCGTGGTGGACGCGCAGGTGGTGGGGCCACACGACAGTGCCCGCTGTGAGGGCTGCCGGCTCGGCGTTTGCAGCGAGTCGAGGCTGGCCCCAGCACTGGATGCCCGGGAGCCCTTGATGGATGCAGACAAGACCAGGACCCATCGCACCCCGAAACACCAGGGCATGAGGCCCTGTGCAACCCCAACCCACCGCCCCTCGCCCTTCAATAGCAACTTCCCCTGGAAATGCTGCTGCTGCATTGGCACCTCTTTGCTCTGTGTTTTGGCAGTGCTCCTCTTCGTCTTGCTTTATTTCATGAAGTAGTGGGAGCTGGGGCTCACAAAGAGGAACAGGGGTGATGGCTGGGGGGGCTGGTGGAGCGCCTGGAAAATTGGGTGCCCAAGGTCAGCCCTCGCTCGTGGCATGGCGAGGCTTCCCCGGCTCGTGGAGGGATGGGGACACAGCCTGCCTCAGCCAGGTACCTTGTCCCACAGCCTTGGCGAGCCTGGTGGGTCTGGTGGTTTCTTATGGGACATATTCTGCATGAGGACAACCCTCAGCTGCCCCATGCAAAGGATGAGTGTACTTGCAAGAATAAAACAAGCCCTTTCTCCTCAGCCCAAGGATGTATTTGCGCTTTTTAATTTCTCCGAAGCCTTTTCTAGGTATGTGTGAGCAGCTCGGCAGGAAGCTGGGTGCTGCCTTTATCCACCAGCTGGGCTCAGCTTCCAGGGAGACACATCCCGATGCTCTCCTGCCTTTGGCCTTGGTGGAACTGGGCACCCAAAGCAGCTGAGGGGCACCTAGAGCTGGAGGTTTGCAGCAAAGTCACAGGGAATCGGTGCCCGTGGAGGCTGGCACTGCCTCCTATGAGCTGTGTACAGCAGCGTCTGCCCTGGCCCCGTGCAAAGGTGGATGTCCCTTGTGTCACCTGGAGATTGCTTCATCCTCCAGAAACACCTGGGTGCTGAGCTTTCGCATCCCGCTGTGCATCCCAAATCACCTGTGCCAGGGACCCCCCAGGGTAACCTTGTTGCTGAAATGCTTCTTTTTGTTTCTTCCTCTTTGTGTGTTGTGGTTGCCTGATTTTTTGTGTTAGGCAAGACTGTGTCACCCTCCCGCCCCCCATCCCTGGTGGGTGATGCCCTGTGGGCAGCACATGGGCACTTTGGCTCCCTGCCTGCTGCCGACCCAGCCAGCCCAGGCCAGGGCTCCTGCCCGGGGCAGGCAGCAGGGGCAGCTGGGCACCCCTGGGCACTCGCTGCCCTGTGCCTGGACAGCGAGCCCAGACCCTAGGAGAGATGGACCCACTGCGGATGGACACCTGGAGGGAGGTATTTTATGGCCCGATAGATGAGGTGAAGCCAGAGGATGAGTGGGACCTGAAGATGGTCCAGGGTCTCACTCCTGAAGCCCTGCCCTGGGGCTGGATGCAGGTGGTGGAGGAGCATGGCTTGGCCAGGCGAGAGCAGCGGGGACGGGGGCAGCCAGCCCCAGGCTCCTGCAAAGGACAGGCTCAGAGGGCAGGGTGGAACACTGCCTGCACAGGCAGAGCCGCGGGAATTACCTCTTTTGTCTATGAACTGCACAGAACCCCTCTTTTGAAGGCACACCCCTGCTGCCCCCAGGGGAAGCAGTCTGCCTCTGCTCATCTCTCTCTGCCTGCTAGCCTGGGGTTTAAAGGACAAAACTTTGGGTCTGGCAGGGGCTCATGCTCTCTCATGAGCTGTAAAACTGGTGTGGTAATGGGAGCCTTCCCCCATCTCCCATGCCTGGCCCAGCCTCAGAGACAGTCGCATCTCAGGCGGCGCTAGGCAAGTTTGTGCAGCCGTGCTGTGCCTCAGTTTCCCCATCTGTAAAATGGCTCACAACCCTACATGAGCCCTGGGGCACTTGGCTCCTGCAGTGCTGTCAGCCAGGGGAAGAGCTCAGGGTGCAGCGGGGCTGGCATTTGGCTCACACTGGGACAACCAAGGCTACTGCTTCAGCCTCTCTAGGGTAATCCTGCGGGGACTGTTTTGGGAGGGGGGTGGAAGCAGGTCAGCCCCTCCATCTGCAGCCAGCCAGGGTTTCTGTGCTGGGTGAGGAACAGTGCGGGGCTGAGCAGTGGCATCCTGAGTCCCTCCCTGGTACCCAGAGGGCAAGGTGGACTTTAGGAGCCTCTGGCTTCATCTTGCAGGAGGTGGGGGACTGGGCCTGATTCCCCACTGGAGGGTGACCAGAAAGGGAGGGGGATGTAGCATGGTGGGAGTTGCACCCAAATTCAGATGTGTGGTTGTAAGAAATAAGCTTGGGGGGAAGCTGGAGAGTGCCCAAATGGCCCGTGCCACGGGCATCCACTCACTTCCCGTCCCTTCCAGCATCCCACCACCCTGGACACACGTGCCCATGGGGCAGGCAAGGGGCATTAGGTCCCTCTGTCTCGCTGCAGCAGTGAGATGTGGGGTGATGGTGTGGTCAGCCCCATAGCTCTGTGCTCCACTCCCCGTGGCAGCCTCCGTCCCACCACTCAGGCTCTCCTCTCTTTCAGCTTCTGGTGCTCCTGCTGTGGGTATTTGTGGAGCTCAGCCCAGGCTGTCATCCTCTTCCACATCCACCTGGATCAGGCTGGGGTAGGGGGCCGGGCAAGGATGAGAGGCTTCGGGCAGCAGTGCCACCAGTGCCGGGTATGGGCAGAGCCGGTTTTCAGCCAGGAGAGTGCCGGGCAGATCCTGTTGGATTTGGTCACCTGTCAGCATCTGGCAGAAGTGCTACGGCGAGGATGTCATTTGTCCCTTCTTGCAGGAGGCTGCAGGGGCCCCACAAGATCGAGCACTGCAAGGTCTGTCACCTGGGGGTGCATCGGGGGACGGATGCACAGGGGACACCAGGGATGCCATGGGAAATCCAGCTCCACGGGGCCTCAGGAGAAGCCCAGAGATGTGGCCATCCCCGGGGGAAGAGGGGTGCCAGCGGCGAGTGTGCAGTCACCAGCCCACCACCAAGCCCCGGACGGGTTCAGGAGCAACTCAGGAGACATCGCGCCCTGTTGTGCCTGTGCCATCCTCATCGTACTTTTCATTTTTATTACATACCTCTCACAGAGAGGCTGGCCGGGGTGCCTGGCTGATGAATGACTTTTATTAACTCCATCAACTTCCCAGCTTGCTCTGCTTTTGTGCCACCAGGCACCCGACAGTGCTGGGATGCCGGCTGCTGGGGTGGGGTGGGGGTTTCTAACACCCTCCTGAACTGAGGTCTATCACTCACTCTTTGCTGTGTTCTCTGGGGTTCATACACTGCCGGGGTGGTCGAGGGGCAGAAACACAGACACGGGGGGATCTGCTGCTCACCGTGAGTAGTAAGAGCTGAAGTGAACAACCCCCAAACTACTCCGGGTACTGAAATTGTTTTCTGGGCTGTCTGGCAAACGAGTCCAGCGAGGGCTAGACCTGCAGAGCTGCCGAGGCAGATGCATCCATCCCCTCCTGACTTTGCAAATGATTTGATGCTGAAGATGGACATGGTAGAAAAGATTTCATGACTGAATTAATGCAAGAAAGGTGGACTGAAGGAAAGGCATTAACCAAACCCAGTGTCACTGGTGCAGCTTGCACAGCATCAAGCCCTGGCTACGCAGCTTCCAGGTGCTCTCCTCCCTGCTGTGTCCTGCAGGGCCTTTTACGCTGCTCACTGTGGGTTTGCTTTTTTTGCTGGTGTAAGATTCTCTCGTATTTTCATACATGCAACCTGCAGGCTACTTGTTAAGAAATCAAAATAACAAGAAAAACGTGTGTGATCCAGAGGCCATGTGGATTTTTTTTCTTAAGCGCTCTGTCCTGCTCATCCCACCAACTGTCCCCCTTCCCCAGCACCTTCCCTGCTCCGCAGCCCTGGCCGTGGAGCCAGCAGATGGAGCTGTGAGATCTCTGGCACTGCACTGGGAAGCAATGGGACCAGTAACCCGCCAGTACTGGCACGGGCCAGTCCTCCTCAGATGGGGGAAGCCCTCGCCTCTTCCCTGTGCCCAGCCGTTTCCCTGTAGCGTGGTCTCCCCCAAACCATATCCTACGTGGATATGGTCCTGGTCTGTGGATGAGCTGGTTTCTCGCTGTGCTTTTCCAGTCTCGGAGCACTGGAAATGCCCATGCCATGCAAGGCGCGGGGTCTCAAACCCCTCCTGGCCCCCACCCCTGCCTGGGGGGCAGCGGTGCCACAGCAGCAGGGCTGGGGACCAGCCTGGTGCCACCAGCAGGGACTTCCCCAGGAAGGAGAGCCAGCATGACCTGTCCCCCTTGGGAATGAATATCAGTGACGTCCCGAGCGCTTTTGGCAGGGCAACAGTGGATGATGGAGTGCTTGGGACGCAAAGGGTCTCGTATCTGAATGGACCTATCTTTCTGGAGAAGGTCTCTCCTTGCTTGGGGTGGCCGGGGCTGAGTGGCTTTGCTGGGGAGGAGGAGGCTGATCCTGCAGCCTGGACCAACTCCCTTCCCTCCTGCGTGGCTCTCTCCACGCCGGGAGCAGCCTGCCCTCTCCCCGCCGGCGTTATGTCATGAAGCAGAGACATGGCCAAGTTTCTTGCTGCCATTGCCTGTAGCCCTCTTTCCATGCTGAGGTTTTCCCAGCCCCAGTCATCATGTCTGGCTGTCTGCAGCCTCCCTAACCACTCAGCTGCTGAGGGGGAACTCCCTCGCCTCCGCCTGGGAAGCCAGCTCTGGTGGAGACCACATCCCTGCAGGGGTCCTTATTTTCTTGCTTGGGTCTCTCTGCTCTTTTACAAGGACAGAGCCATCCCTCACCCCCCTGCAATGCCCTCTGCACACACCCTGCGCTCCCCCACCCACAGCCTTGCATGCATATGCTGCTTTTTCCCTGGTCCCCTCCCCGCTGCTGCCTGCTTGCCTGCCTGTCTCCTCATGCTGTGCGTGCGTGTCCCCTCCATCATGCAGCCCCTTCATCCCCTCCCCATTACTCAGAGAACGCGTGCATACACGGGCTTCTCAGCCACGGTCTCATTTTTGGGCTCCTTCCAGGATACTCCTCTCCGACGTGCAGTTGTGCCCATCTCCCACTTGTTTCTTAGCAAACTGCCCTCAAAGTGCTGCTTTTCATGGCTCTTGGCACTTTTGGAGCCCAGAGCAAGCCCCCGCGGCTCAGCTCAGCCCCTAGGGATGGTGAGCAGTGGCCAGCCCCCCAGCTGGCATGGGGACAGCAAGCCCATCCCGGGGAAGGCAGCTGAGGGATGAAGGATGCTCTCTCTCCCTGCGAGTCCCAGGCAGGTCCTGGCTGTCCCCCCTGGTCCATCTGAGGTTGGGCTGTGCCGAGCCAACTCTCAGCTCATGCCTGGCACTCACACGCAGCCAGAGATGGGCAAACCTCACCCAGGGAAGTTTAGCTGGCCTTTCACCGCAGCCAGACTGATAAATTGCCGTCTCTGTGCCTGTCTCCCTGGAGAGAAGCTCTCACCGCTCCGGCAGGTCGCAAGGTGCCAGCAAATGCAAAGCCCATTGTTGTTGCTCTCGCTTTTCTCCTCTGCTGGCGGTTCCCAGCCCTCCCTGCAGCCAGCTGCAGTGGCTGCGGGGCATGAGGGATTGGCACTCGGCAGCGCAGTGGCTTGGTGAGCAGGGGGCGAGGGCTGGGTTGCATCAGGGATTTCCCGGCAGAGCTATCGCCGGGAGGCGGAGGAGAGTCTGTGTTTATGATTGATCTATTATAGGGCAGCAATATTTTTCAACTTGCCCCGGAGCTGTCTAGGCTCAGATTCTACAGCTGATGGTTTAATGCTCAGGGGACCATGCCTTGATTTTGCTTTTTGTCTCTCCTCCCCTTCATCCCTCTGATGTCTCTGGACATGTTAGCAGACCCATGAGTGAGCGAGCCAGACCAGCCGCCCTCCTCCCTGCTGCCAACCCAGAGCAGCCCGGCACTGTTATTTCAGTTTTGTGCCATAGGAAAATAGGGATCAATAACCTAGCTCTCAGCCCTGGATCCAGGCACATGGTAGGAACCAGTGCCTGTGATTTCAAGCTCTCTCCAAAGGCTGGATTTTCACAGCCTGTGATGCGGAGAAGAGATGCCCGGCAGAGCTGCGTCCCTGCCTCAGCTCCCATCTGTGCTTGCTGCAGAGCCTCTGCTGTGAAGACGCGTCCAACAGTTAGCGGGGACGGGCTGATTTTTCACCCCTTTTAAAGCAAAAGTCACAGACCTGTTATGTTTTCCGCATATCAGTTGAACCCAGATTTAATTGCTATTAGCATACAGTTTGCTGCACTCTTCTCTTGCCACCACCCCCGTCTTCAGTGATGTGCTAAGGCTATAAATAATTGAAAGGCAGGATCTCATCTGTTGCTGTTTTTTGCAGTTTGTATTCACGGCTGGTCGGGGTCTATCTCAGCCCATGAAGCTGTGTGGGCCACGGCTGAGCAGCCACCGGGGTGAGGGACGGTGTGAGGACCCCCCTGGGACCCCCCAGCTGTGCGTGGCAGAGACTAGCAACCAGCCTTGACCATGTCCCTCTTGGAATAAAAGCCTCAGGGCACAAACTCAGTACATATCAAAGTTTTATTTTGTTCTCAGGAGGAAGATTACACAGAACCATCCTTACATGACGTCGGATATTTTACAGAATGTAGTATCAAAAAAGAAATAGATATATTTATATAAAAATACCTTGCAGTTACATGACATAGCCAAGAGTGCAGTTCTTAGCAAGTCTGCAAGTTTGACCTTCCTTAGGCCTCCTGCTCCTCTACATGCTCTACAAATGGCTTTTTGGACGATAGCAGAATGGCAGAGTGGCTCATTCACTGTTGACTCCTTCCTTGCATGGCAAAACCAAAGGAGGAGGAGGAGGACAGGCCCAAAGGAGGCTACAGGCATGCAGAGAGGACAGCAGGCAATTTTTGCATGTTGCTTACAGCTATAGGAGGGCTTTGCTGGCAAGTGAAGGAGATGATGTCCCCACTGAAGGAAGGTAAGCTCAACTGATCTTGTTCCTTGGTGGGGGCTTACTTGTCTGCATGGGCCATGGAGGGAGGCTGGGGAGATATGAATACTTCTGGTGTGTTAGGTGAGTTGAGGTCAGTCTAGAATGACTTGGACACCTGCAATAGGCCAGAAGAGCCATGAACAAACACTGAACACCATCAGTAACCTGTAAATCAGCCAAATCAATGGCCTTAAAAGCAGTTTAAAAGTGACTAGGTTCTTGCAAGAATGAATGCACTGCCATGCAGGACTACCCAGGCTCCTAAAGAAGAGGTGAAACCCCAAGGAAGGGCATTTTATCTGAAATGATTCTGCTGAAAATAAGTATTGCTTAGGTACAGTAGATGTGATGCTGTCTCATGTGTTGGAAAACTTTCCTTGGGAGGTCTGCTGTGGCTGGAAACCATTCCAAGAGCTAGTCTCGGGGGAGTACTGGAGAGGGCTTGAGGGTCGGAGAAGTTTTGGTGGCTGGAGGTGAGGGTGACACTGAGTCCAAACCCCACTCCCTGTCCTTGTGTCCTCTGTGGGGCACCCATCCCACATGGTGGGGTAAGGGTAGCCCATTTGGGTTGGTGCTGTCTTGCCAGCCATTAGCTTTCCAGCCATGGCTGAAGTTTAGGGCTAATGTGCATGCATCCTCACATCCCTGGGGCCAGGTGGACATCACCTGAGATGCCATCAGGCAGGGACATTTGTTTACAAATAAAAATACTAGCAAACCCCTAGGGCTCTCTCTCTACTCCTTGCACAGAAAAGCTGGGGGACCTGTGAGGTCCAGGCCTGCCCAGCTGGGTTTCCCGTGCTGTCCGTAGCCTCTGTAGCTCCTGCAGTTGCATTGTCTGAAGGGAAGATCTAGCTGGAGAGCCTCGGGGATTGAGGCAATTCTCTGTGCATGGCCCAAAGCTTTGGTGGCAGGGAAATGCTGCCTCCATTGCTGTGCCTTTGTCCTGGCTTGGAGGGGGGCTCCCTGGGAGCGTGGGTGAGGTTTGGAGATGGGCAGCACAAGCTGAGGATGCTGGCTGAGATCTCACCCTTCGCTTCCTTCCCCCAGCTCCCTAGCTAGAATTTCCTAAGAGCACAAGCGAAGGGACGTGGGACCAAGCGAAACAAATGACGTGGAGGGCTGGCAAAGGCCTGGCGTGCGCTGAGCATCGTGGCTACTGCTTGCGAAAGACCAGAGTCTGGAGCATATTAAAAACCAACAACAACAAGAAAGGGAGCTGCGGCAGCAGGCTGCTTAGTCACTCATCTCTCCAGCTCGGGGTCCAGAAATGTCCATCGCTCTGAGGAGCCTGTTTTCTTCTCCACCCAGTTCACATAGTTGGAGACTTTGGTGTACACACCGTACACCTGCTTGCTGCCGCACTCCTCGGGGCCACCCCATGAGACCAGCCCTTGGGCCACCCATCTCCGGGTTCCTGGGTCCTGGATGACGAAGGCTCCTCCACTGTCTCCCAAGCAAGTGTCCTTCCCACCTTCGTAGTAGCCGGCGCAGAACATGTTCTCGGTCACGCTGTAGTTCCCTGACCGCGACTCGTAGCTGGTCTTGCATTCGGCGTGCAGCACCACCGGCAGTTTGACATACTGCAGGATGTCGGACAGCGTCCTCATGCCTGAGCTGATGATCTCGTCCACCGTGATGTTGGGGTTGGAGATACCCCAGCCAGCCACCAGCCCCAGTGTGTTAGGGTGAGGCCCCTCCAGCTCGTGCTCAAACTGGGGCAGGCAGACAGGCATGACGTATTTCCCCATGGTCACCTTCTCCTTCAGCTTGACCAGAGCGATGTCATGATTATAGTTCTGGATGTCAAACTCCTCGTGGAGGATGATCTTCTCCACTGTCCGATTGACAGCCTCCATCTTATTCCTCACGTCATGAAGGGCCAGGTAGACGGTGACGTGCTCCTTGGAGACAGGGATGACAGTCTTGTCTCGCCTCTGGGAGCGGAGCACGTGGGCGGCTGTCAGCACCCAGGAGTCTGAGAGCAGGGCCCCGCTGCCAAACCATTTGTCGTTGGGCACCCGGGACATGTCCTCCACCACAATCAGGGCCTGCCAGGGGAAGAAGCCAGGCTCTGCATTTCGTCCTCCAATGATGCGCTTGATGATCCCAGGCAGAGGACGAGCCGGCCGCCCGCACACTGGGGACAAAAAGGACAGGACAATTACTCCCAGCACTTACCTAGGGAACAAATGAAAAGGGACATCCCTGTAGATTATGCCACATGGCTGGTTATCCTCAAACCAAATGCTCACTTGTGTCTTTTTTTTCCGTAGATGGCAACTCTTCTCCTTTTCTCGGTGAACAAAGCCCATCCTCCCTGCCATCTTCACCTTCTCCTGGCAGAGCGTGCATCAGAGCTTGGAGCAGGCTGGGCATTACACCTCATCCCCTATGCTAACAGGTCTTTGGAGGTATATCTGGGAAAGGAACACATCTGTCCTTCTGAAGGATTTTGCTTCCTAAAGGCAGCCCCAGCTCCTTTCGTCTCTTCGTTGCCTGGTGGAACCATTTCTGGTGGCAGCGGTTTGAGAAAGGGGCAGTCTATTGCTCTTCCATGAGGATGGTGGGGTGACCTTGTTCAGCCCTTGTGAAGCTAGTCACAGACAAAGAGGCCAGTCTGAAGCCCGCATGAGTTGTCCACTTTCTTCTGTGAAGTAGGAGCCACCCTATGTTTCTCTAAGCCTGATGGCTCAGACATGAGACCAGGAGACCTCAGTGCTCGTGCTGCCTCTGCCACCAACCTGCTACGTGACTTTGGGCTCTTCCCGTCTCTCTGCTGTCTGAGCTATTCCGGCAATACTTTTGGAGTACAGAGCATCTTTCTTTGCTCACAGCCCCAGGACAATTGGGTCCAGCTCTTCAAGAGTTAAAAATAGCCATACCAAGCCCTCTGGATGTCCTATGCTTTCTGTGGCTGTGGAAAATGAGGCATAGATTAGAGAAGTGTCTTGTCTATGGGTCAGTAGAGCCTGTTGGTTTCCAGGATTTGGGCCACCTTTCCCCAGGTGCCCATGGAAACCCCAGTCCTGGCATCTGCTCCCACATGGCACCCTGGGAGACCCAAGGGAGGATCTCAGGCAGCTGTCCCAGGAGGTACCGCTAGGCCTTTGGCATAATCTACCTGCAACGATGAAAGCATATTGCTCAGCACCATCCGTCATTGGAACTTTGGGGCCTGCAATACCTTCATGGTGGGGCAGAGGGTCCAAAGTCCCCCTGAATCTCCCCAGTGCGCATGCACCCTGGAGTGCAGCTGTGTGGCTCCCGTGGTTATGGCAGCTTGCCCAGAACAGGCCATTCTTCTGCTGGCAATGAGACAGGACTGAAACCAAGTTGAGCCACTAGACCCCATGTTGGACCAGGGAAGGAGACATCTTCAGAGCTGGGAGCTCCCTGCTCCTGCTGTCCTGGCTCCGTGGGAGTCCATCCTGGGTTTGGTCATGGGCAGTCAAGGCTCAGTTAGTCCCAAAAGTTTGCTTCAAAAAAGTAGCCTCCCAGCCGCCTTCTCCTTCCCCACCCTTGCTGGAGGCTGTGAAAGGATGATGTGAATGCTCTTGGCCATGAGACCGTGGACTTTCTAGGCACACTTTTGGCTACCAGCCCAGGTGAGTCTCAGGCCCAAACAGTCTCCACGGGGCTTGGGAAGGGTCAAGCTCTTGGCACCTGCCAGGGCAGGGCTGCAGCACATGTGGCCCTGTCACAAAGGGAGGTGGAAAGCCCTTGATGAAAAGGGTGGGCTTTTGCCAAGGTCCCATGTGCTGGGCCTCTACTCCAGACAGGCTGGAGGATTTACCCTGCAAATAACAGGCTGGAGGATTTACCCTGCAAATAACAGGCTCATCTGATGTAAAGAGTGAGCTGTTGCCCACTGGGAATGAATATGGACAGTCAGAATTGTGTATAACACACTACAGGGCCGTGGAGACTTTCATCCAGGGTTAGCTACTCCAAAGCTATACCAGATCTCCTGACACTGAAGTCAGGCATGGATTCAGCAAAACACGTGAGCCAGGGTGGGACTTCAAGCACCCTAAGTAGTATCAGACCTTAGTCTTGGTTTACACCTATGTGATCTGTGCTCCAGATGGGTACCATGATGCTACCAGATTCCTTAGGGAAGGGCAAGTGGAGGGATCCTTCTGTTATCTCAAAGACCTGGCAGATGTTATGATTTCTGCCAAGCCTGGACTGCAGTAAAACAGGGCTGTGACTTAAATGGTTGTTGTACAGTTGAGCTGGTAGGTGGAACAAGGAGATAGCTTGAGGGCCAGCCTGCACTTTGCAATTCCTCACTTTGTAGCTCAGTTTCTAGAGCGATTTGGCCGGATCTACGCCACTTCAGAAGCAGAAAGGCCAAATGAGTAATCCTGCAGCCTCACCATGCCCTGTGAGTTTGCTCAGCTCTTCCCAGAGCATCCAGCTGCTTGTCCAGCTCCTGCTCAGTGTGCCAAGAAACCCAGGGGAACGCCGGTGGGAGGACTGGAGCCTGACATCAGCCCAGCCTCACCCCTCGCTCTGAGACCCATCACGAGATCTGTGGTCTCATGGCCATGGCATTTGCCCTCCCGGAGGAGCTGTGGCTGGAGAAGGCTCGGCCGTGGGATGTTGCCTAGCACCATGGGCTTTACTCCTGCATCTCAAGTCCTCACCACAATTCTGGCAGCCAAACCAGCATCCCTCTGCTCAGCTCCTCAACAGACCCAGAATTAATGTCTGAAGAGCCCTGATGTGCTGCCTGGTTTGCTTGCAGGAGCTTTATCCAGGCGGTGTGACACGGCATGAGGAAGACAAGGGACTCAGCATGCTGAAGGTGGCTCTGAGAGGGTTGGACAGGGTGGGCAGGGACAATCCTGCCCCTGGGGAACTTAAGCCCTGGGACATGGTTGGTGGTGGTGGGGCTGGTTCATGCCTGTGGCAGCACTGTGGAGGGGGACTGCCAGGTTGCTTTGGGGTGCTGATGTTGCTGGGAGGTTGTGAGAGCCAATTTGGACTTGCCCTTCTACAGCTGGAAGAGTCCCGAATTGCAGCAGCTCAGGTGTTGGTCTCATCCCTCCGAGTCTGCACGGGGAACTCACACCCTCTGTTGAAAGTGCCAGGACTCTGCCCTGATGACCCCTGTGCTGGGAGGGGAGGATGCAAAGCCTCGCAGAAAGAGGGTCTGACCCCCAGGGCGATGGGGTTGGGGCTGAGAGTCAGCCTTGCAACCAGGGCAGGAGCACCAGGAGCTGCTAACGTGGATTCGTTGCAGCTGGGGTCTGCTGCTAGGAGAACTGCAACTCCGGCAGGGAGGGAGCATGGTGAGTGTCTCTGCATGTGCTCCACTCCCCTGCCTTTCCCAGTGCTGCAAGGAATAGAAAATGTGCTCAGGCAAATAATTCCTGCGTCCCAGCCCAGCCCAGCTGGTCTGCTGCACCAAAGCTGACGGCCGTCCCAGGGAGATGGTTTTAGAGGAAGCGCATCCAGCCAAATATTTATTCTATTAAATTACATATCAAAAATGCTGACCAGGCTGCAAATGCTCCCACTAATGGCAGAGGCAGGCGTGGAGTGGCCTGGAAGAGGAGTTTCTATTGATGGGGAGGTGGCGTGAGACATGGGGGAAGATCTGAAGAGCAGCTGGACAGCTGCTGCCTGCAGATCCCGATCTCAGGAGAGCATCACCCTCTCTCTGGGATTTTCCATTTTCCTGAAGTCTCTCTGACTTCTGTCACTAATCAGGAGGCCTGGAAATGGCCCATGAAAACAGCTATGGCCCCACAAGATGTCCCCATATGCTCCCAGCTCAAATTAGTTCAGGCTGAAACATCAAGGAGAGATGCAGGGAGCAGTCGCCGCAACAAGAGCAGCCACAGCCCTGGTCTCAGAGCTCCATGGGCTGCAGGGAATCTCAGGGGGCCCCTCCTCTGGCCTTGCAGCCGCTCAGCGTGGCTGGAGAGCAGGTACCTGCCATGGGGCTGAGCCAGCTCCTGAACCCTGGGGTGGTTGCAGCTGCAGCTGCTGCATGGCAGCCGGATCCCTGCACCTCTCCGGAGAGCTGTCACTGCACATCCAACCACAACCCGCACCCGAGGCTGCCTCCAGCCCCTGCCTGGCAGCCAGACCTGGCCCCATGCTTGGCTATGGCCAGCCAATGTCCCAGGGACTTTTGTTTAATCCTGAGTGGGCGCCTGGCCTGGAAACTTGCTGGCTGCAAACGTTTCTGCCACTGCTCAAAGGCTTGGGACTTTTCCTTCCCTGCGAAGCGGCTGGGTTTTTCTGCAAGGCTTGGAGAGGTGCTAATTGCTCCTGCATGTGGACACACTGCTAATGGGAGCTGACAGCCAGCGGCGCTGGGCAGGTAATGCTCTGCCCTTGGCTGGAGCCACCTCCGGTGATGCTGGAGGCTGAACACGGCCAGTGAGCTCTGCCCTGAGGCTGCTGGTTTCCTCATCTGCTGGAGCAGGGAGCTCGGGGAGCCCTGACAGCCGGGATGGCTGTGACCCCACTGCTGCCCTATACTGCCAGGGAGACATGCCCGCATCACTGCTGCCCAGTGCCACCACTGCATCCTGACTGTCTGGGCCAGCTGGGATAGCAGGAGGCCTCTGTCCCCGTCACCCTCCCGGCCATACATTGCAGCAGTTGGATATGTATAGCCAAGGCATATGGCATTGTCACCAGGGAGCAGGGTCCCTGCCTAGGGAAGCAGCAGGTCATGTCAGGCTTGGAGGCATCCCACCTGCCCACGTCCCTGCTCTGCGCCCCTGGCCGTGGGAACCGGCCGCCCCAGCACTCGTACCTGGTCGGCAGGACGGCAGCTTGGTCCCCAGCTCCTCGCTCCTCCATACCCCTGATGCGTCGCACGTGTAGGTGGCTGGAAGAAAGCAAAGCATTAGCTGGGATGTGGTCCTGGCATGAGGGGGTGTCTTTTGCAGCGAGATGCTTCCCAGCTGTCAGGACCCTTTGAACCCTTTTCCAGAGCAGGAGGTGACCTCCCTTTTACGCTCTCTGTATTCCATTCCCCCGTGGGCCCTGGCAGCCCTGCCCCATGCAGGGGACATGCTACCATCCTTGGTTTCATTGCCTTTAGCTGTCTGGAGGGCTGTGCTGCGCCCTCAGCCTCGGCTGGCAGCTGCTGCCCCATTAATGCTGCCAGTGCCCATTCTGCTAATGCATGTGGGATGCTGGGACCAGATGTGTGGGGCCAGAGGGTGTGCAGGGGGATATGAGCAGGGAGACAGGAATGTGAGGAAATCCTTTGGCTTTGCTTGCTGAGGGACGAGGAGGAAGAAGGGCTGGGGTGTGTGCATACCCCTTCTGCTGTCCAGAGCTTGGTCCCAAGGGTGCAGAGACCTGTGGTGCTTGGCAAAGCACCTTGTGGTGTCTCAGTGGTTGTGGACCAGGGGGATAAGGGGGAAACTCAGTCTGCCATGATCCCACTGCTATCTGTTCAGCTTTGGCTATGCTGGACATTTGGGTGCTGGGATGGGGAGCCTTGTGGAGCCCTTTCTGAGGCTGCTGGACCTGGTGCTCTCTCCAGCAGCAGCTCCTTTCACAGAGACACAGAAAATTTCATACGCTGCAGGGAGCAGATGGCAGGGTGAGAAGGCAGAGCACAGAAGAACAACCACACTGCTCTGCTGAGGCTGTGAAACACTCAGGCAAAGCACCAGGCAGTGCTAACTCCATCCTACCTCGTTGCGGAGCAGAGTGCGGCCAGTCTGACAATCCAGGCAGTGCAGATGCAGGGTACAACGTGTGTAGGCTACATCCACAGCCTGCTGCTTGCAGAGCATCCCGGAGTGACCATCCCAAGCTCCCCCCACTTGCAAACACACGCACACATGAACGTGTGCCCACCCACGCTGTGCCGTGGGGACGCGGCCCGGCCCCACTGCTCACCGGTGCTGTTGGGGGCCATGTGGTAGTAGGGGTGCTGGCAGTGGTACTGGATGGCTGCTCGGTAGGTGGTCAGGTTGTTCCTGGAGGAGAAGGTGACAAAGCCATGCTCCAGCTCCAGCGGCGCTTTGCAGTCAGCAACTGAAAGCCAACACAGAAGGGGAGTTGAGCCCTGTGCTGTTTCTTGGAGCGTCCGTCCAGCCAGCAGGCAGGTAATGCTGGGCTTTGGCATATGATGGTGGTCCTATGGGGCAGAGTGAGGGCCCGGATAGTCCTGTATCCCCTTTCTCTAGGGCACTGCAGGGGTCACAGCATGACATGGCCTCACATGGCAGCAGGAGGCTGTCCCCAGGCCGGGCAGCCTGGTCCCGTGAAACCCCACCACAGCCATCCTGCAAAGACAGGGCACGCGGGCGGCACTGCTGAACAGCAGCAGCACAGCTCACCCACAGGCTGTACGGCCAACGCCACTCGTGCTGCTGGAGACCCCAGTCCTGGGAGCCCCTCCTTTAGTGTGAGATCTCTCTGCTATACCTTTGAGAGGGGAAGAAACCTGCCCTGGCAGGTGAGATCTGTTGAGCGATGGTCGCAGAGTATGTCTTTGCATCCCGTAGGAGTGGGCAGGGAAAAGCAGGCAGTGATTCACTAACCTATGCCATGCATCAGGGGTGCTCCTCTACGCACAATGCTTTGCTGAGAGCGTGGCCTCATCCCTCCTGCTCTGAGTCTTGCTCACCAAACGGTGCTGATAAGCATTTACAGATAGGGCTGAGCAACCCTAGGTCCTGGCTGTCCTGAGATGGCAGGAGATGAAGGACATCGAGAGTGTGGCTTTGCTGGTCTGCAGGCAGGGGGAAGGCCAGCAGATGTGGGTGAGACCCCACCTGCTCCATCCCCCAGGACATGGGCACGTTTGGCTCTGCTTCACCCATCCCTGGCGTGGGCTCAGGGTCTGATGGAAGGACAAGGATTTCCAGGGTGCCGTTGCCCTTCCCCATGGCCTGTCCATGGTCCCCTTTCTCCCCCAGATCCCTCACAGCGCCCTGCCCAGCCTCTCCTCCCAGCTTCTCCCCTGGATTGGGCTTGTCCCACCCATCCCAGGAAGGACCGCAGGGGGTTCATCCGCCAAAGCCCGGAGTCACCCCGTGGGAGCTGCAGCTCCCCACTGCGTGGGCAGTTCACAGCACACTCAGGTGATGCTGTGCAGCCTCCCCTTGCCCTGTCCCGGGGGCCCTGCCCCAGGGGAGGGCAGGAACTGGGGTCTGATCCTGCTGGGAAATGCAGTGCTGTGGAGCTGGGTTCTGCCTCTTTTAAGATGAGGGGTTGAGTAGGGGATGGGTGACTTTGCAGAAAGCAGGTCTTGTGCATCAGGGATGACATGAGCTCTGTGGGTCTCCAGGATGGGAAGGGGGCAAAGAGAGGAGCCCTAACTCCTTATGCAGTGATCCAGGCTAATGAAGAGAGAATTCACTAGAAGCAGTAGCTGTCACCAGGGGCATGTACTTATGCTCAGGGTTAACCCACCTGCTTGGGTGAAAAAAGCCTGGTTTATGGCAAAACGCTGCAGCTCGCTGTTCACCAGGGTCCCCTCCACCCCCTCTGTAGGGACAGCAGGTGATGGGATGGGTGTGTGGGTGCAGGCAGGTTGGGTAGCGGCTCTGGGTACCTGTGCCTTGCAGAGGGGCAGAGGAAGGGACACAGACCCCTCTCACCAGCCCCAGGGGTCCCCGGCTGGCCTGAGCTTTCCTGATCTCTCTGCATGGTGCCTGGGTGCGCAGTGTTCCTGCGCCACGGTGCCAGCAACCGTGGGACCTTTATAAGGGGCTGGGGAATGCTGGGAGGGAATGGATGTTGGGGGAGCAGCCTGGCTCCCACATCTGCTCTGGGGTTGTTTATGGCTGCAGGGCAGCATCCACTGGCCTGCACAGCCCATCCCCTCCCTGTGTGTCCCCCAGGCCTGATGCCTGGAGAATGGGCTTGTGCACAGAGGTGTTGCCCCACCAGTGTCCTGGGTCCTGCTGAAAGGGTGAGGGGACGGAGTTTGTGCCGTGAGCCTTTCCAGACTTTTGCCTTGGGAAAGGGGCCATTTAGCATCTCCGTCTTTGTAGGACCAGAGGTGGACCGAGCTCCCCAACACGCGCCTCCTCCTCCTCCTCTCCCAGCCTCTGGTCCACATCCCAGCATCCTCCCAGTGAAGCCTCTGATGCCTCGGGGAGTCCAGGGTGCATGCCCTGGGCTCTTGGGGACATGAATGGGGCCGGACACTGGGCTCTGACCTCCTTCAGCTGCAATTAGCCTGAGGCCAGCCCGTCCTCACCTCCGCCGGGCCAGCAGTGGGGAGCAAAGGGGAGGCGGAGGAGCATCCATCCCCCTGTACCGGTGCCAGGGCTCGGTGCCTGCAGGAAAGGGCTGGTGATGCCAACCCATCCTCCAGGCCTCCTTGCCTGGGGGGTCTGAAAGGCACCAGGACTCTCGGAGAGAGGAGAGGAAGGAGTGTTTCTTATTTGCGACGCTAGGCCAGGGAGGAAGGGCAGCGGGAGGCTGAATCCAAACAAACAAACAAACAACCAGGCGGCCATGCCGCACTCCTTGCGCAACCGTCGCCTTGGAGGGGAGCTGAGCCGGGCCGAGGCATCTGAGCGGAGAGGGAGGGATGCGGAGGATGTGCCGGGAGCTGGCGGCAGCGCGCGGTCCCTGGGTAGCGGTGCCGGGGCCGGGCAGGCACCCTTCCCCTGGGGCGGCGTGGCAGCGGGAAAGGGGGGCTCGACTCCAAATTTCCTTTCCCCTCCTCAAGACGGAGTTAAGAAAGCACCAGGCGCGGGGGGGTTAGGAGTGCCATGCTGGTTAGACAAGCCACGGAGATGGATTTGGCAGCTGGGCCAGGGTCAAAGGGGACCTGCCCTGGGTACCGGACAGATCAGAGAGGGGCATCAAGACAGGCTGCCCGTCGGGGCGGCGTGGCCGGCGCCAGCCTCATGCGGCCACTTGCTCCGAGCCGGCTCTTCCCTCTGTCTGGTTGTCGGCTCTATCTGCAGCTGCACCGAAAGCAGAGGGGAAGGAGGAGAGCAGAGAGAGAAAGCCCAATTAGTAGACGAGCAGAGAGAGGCATGCAGGAAACCCAGCCCCCAAAACACCAGAAATCGTTAATGAGCGCCCGGCGAGCTGTGCCAGGGTGCTGCAGATGCCGGCTGAGCCACGGCTGTGCCGGGGACCCGCTCGCTCTGCTCGGCCGGGGTGACCTGGGGGAAGCCGTCACGGGGTTGTGCTTAGCCTCGCCAGGCCACGGAGCTGGATTTTATCCACCCTTGGCTGAGCAGTTTTCTATTTTCTGCATTGCTTTTTAAAACTGTTTTTGCTTATGCCCTGCCTCTCCCAGACGTCCTGGGGAGGTGGGAGGCATTGCAGTTTGGAGGCCTGAACTGCCCATTGAGGGGCTTCTTGGCTTTCCAAAAAAAGTCTTAGAAATTTAGTGTAGCGAGTCATATCACACAAGAAGGGACCAGTTCCAGCCTGGCTGGAATAATGCAGGTAATAATTTCAATTTTCTCCAAAAAATAATACTTACTGGGGTTAAAAATATTTACCTCGATTTTTGTTCTTTTTTTATTAGGCAACGCCAATTTTTATCTGATCTCTGCTCAAGCTGGATAAAATCAATGGGAGACTGTGGTAGTGAGAGCGGTAGGAATGGGGAGATCCTTGGTAGGGCAGAGGCATCAGTAAACCCACACTTTTTAAGGAGCCCTTTCAGATATGCATCTATTCAGCAGGTCTGAGAGCCTCCCGTTTTCCATTTTGAGTGAGAAAACATGAATTAAAACTCCAGGAAACTAAGGTAAGATCCACAGTATCATTAAAAGAAAAAGGATCTGCCCAGATGGGGAGAGCTTGGATCCCAACATCCCCTGAGATCATCTCATCCTGCCTCTCCTGGAAGGTCTTGGGACCTTCTCTGAGCACGTTTGCTGCTTTTCTTCTCTCTGGGCCAGCCTTACAGCAGACTGAGCAGCAGTGAGGGCCTCCCTGAGGGCTGAGGGTGTTTGGGATAGGGAAGAAGTGTTATCAGGTACATCTTGCAAGCCTGAGCTGAGAGAGGAGCTGGGTTAGATGAAAGAAGAGATGATGCAAATCGTCACCCATCCTTTCAAATGACATCCCCTTTCTTCTCCCCTTTTCTCCCATTTTAAGGTTTGTAAATATTTGGGCAACTTTTCTCTCCCCTTTCACTTAGCTGAGCAGTTCCCAGTTTAGGCTAGCACCTGGGACCTCTCTAATGCCCTGGGTCTTCGTGAGCCTCCATTGGGAAGGAAATTTGGATCAGGAACTAGATTATCCCAATTGTCCCAGATTTATCCAACAAAGCCAGCTCTCAAGAGCCAGGCTTGCTCTTTCTTTGACAGGGAGACAGCAAAGCGGCTTGCAACTCAAGTTATATGAGTAATCTAAATAAAAGCACCAACCTCCTGCTTGTGGCATTTGGAGCGAGCCCCGTTATGTTATCCAAGAACGAGCCAAAAGAGCTTTTCAGAGTTACGTAGACTCTCTGGCTGGGTTTGTGTCTCTGAATAAGGAACTCTGCTCTGGCAGGGCAGCTCCCTTCAGCATGAAATTATTTCAGCAAGAAAAGGACATTGGCGGGGTGGGGAAACGTGTCCTTACTTTTGCAGATAGGGATCTTGTTACTCCAGGTCCCGTCCTTTAGACACTCGATCTGGAAGGAGTCGCTTTCCAGGTTATCCTGTGCAGAAGATGCCAGCAAAAAACACCATCAATGTACAAGACAAGGAAACTCCTCTCTCCATAAAAAGTCAATTTCTTGGTGATTTAGTCAAGATATATCTAGACCCCCTGGAAGAGGACTTTTCTGGCTAAAAATTGCAATAAAATCATAATGAAAAACTTGAGTTTTCTTGTTGCCAGCAACTCAGTGGCATGCTGAATACAGAAGAACTGGAGGCATTTATTCCTGTTTTAGGTGCTGGGTTAGGTAAGGAGGCAGCTCTGCATGACGGATGAGTCCGGGAGGATATCAGAGAAATACCCAGCTCCATGTCGGAAGTCAAAGCGGGCTACTGGTTTGGAGGGAAGACAGCCATGACGTGAGTCACCCATGCTCCCCATGGTTCTCAGCTGTTTCCTGGAGAGGGCCTGCCAAAATCCCAGCCCTCTTGACTTGCTGAAGCTGTCCCAAAGTCCCGGGGGACCGCCTGGTCTGTGGAGGCTGGCCTCTGCGGGCTGCCCGGGAAGCTGCGCCAGCGCCCGCCGAGGTGGGGAGCAGGCAGAGCCCTGGCAGCTCCCCCGGGGCTTTTGCTGACTTTTTCTCTGGCAGAGGTGCCAAGTGTGGCATCCTGTGAGCTGGCCGACTCCGGAGGGATGATGAGAGTGTGGCTCAGGAAAGTGCCATCTCCTCTCTTCCTCTGCGTCTTTGGGAAGGAAAGTTGGTGGCTCTCAGAGGAGGCTTTGTCCTTGCCCCTGGGAAGGGGGTAAGGATGGTGTGTGGGTTGCGTTCACTCTCTCAAACAGAGATGCAATGGCTTTGGGAGGATCCCCCCTTTCCTACCCAGGTGCCCAGCTCCACACTGTCACCCCATACCTTCAGTACTTTGTATCCGGTGTTGCAGCTGATGACAACCTGGTCTTTGAAGGTGTACTTGGCTTGGGAAGGCTCGATTTTCCCATTGATTGGTGGTTGCACCAGTGGGCATGGGTTTCCTTTGAATAAAGAGCAAAAGAAGAAAAACAAAACTCAGCTGAATAAGTGGAGGAAATGGAGAGTCCCAGCTCTGCCACCCAGTCCCTCTAGCAGGGTCTGAACATACCTGCCTTGCTCTTGCTATTAACCTACACTAACATGGCTCAGCCAGGCTCTTCTCCTGGAAGGAGTGGAGGATCCAGGTCTTTCCCCCAGTCCTGGGCTGCTCCTGGCTTTGGGCATTACAAGGCTGGGAGCTAATAACAGTACCTTTTGCAATTATGCTGCCCCAAACTGCACTGCTTTGCAATGTGGTCTTGTTTCAGGGCCCATCTGGCATAGGAAAAAAACCCCACCCTTTGATGGAAAGAATCCATGTTATTTTATTCCTCTCTGGTGATTTCTGGCACAGACACTTTCTGGAGACAGGATCATGGGCCACCAAACTCATGGTCTCCACCTGCAGGTTTATAAAGCTTTTCCCATTGCCCAAGCCCAGGAAATGGAGGAAGGCAGCAGGAGTTACCAATTGCTGTGTACGACAGCTTCCAGCCCCTGTTCTCTCCTGAGTTGTCACTGTGGAAGAGGATCTGCACGCTGTTGGTTTGGGTTTCAATGCGTCCCGGGGACTTCTCTCCACAGAAAGGGCCAAACTCCCTATGGCCAGCTTTGATCTGCCAAGGGAAAGAAGAGTGGGTGGCTGGAGGGGGATCTTTGATCCCTGAGGATTGCTTCACCCTGAGGCTGATGGATGGGGCTGCAGTGGCATCAGTAGGGCTTAAGCACCATGTGTTGGGGGGATGTGAAGAGAAAGAGGGTCACCATTGGCTGAGAGGTCAAAATCAGACATGGTAAGAGACATGGGTTCAACTGAGCACAGGGTTTCATCACCTGTGCTCAGTTTTCATCCTGCTGGTTTCATCACCCCCGTTTAGACTGGGGCAATTTTGGTCCCATCACCAAGGCACTGGGGAAACAAAGGAGAGTGGGACAGGATGAGTGTGCAGAGCCCAGCTCACCTTGATGTAGTCATAAGGACAGGTCACCTCTGGGTGGTCTTCCACGTCAAAGCTGTCCTCGAAGCTCAGGGTGATGAAGAAACCCTCCTCCAGCTCGATGCGGTACAGGCAGTCCGAGCTCTTGGGGTAGGGGCTGGGGAAGTCGGCGCTGGTGACCACCCCGCTCCTCTGGGTGTAGAGGTTGTCGCTGCACTCCACTGAAACACAGCCGTGGCTCGCTCGGGGCCCTGCCAGCCACGTCCCAGCCCTGACCACCCTCAGGAGCCCTCCCAGTGGAGTGGGGTCTGCTGGGTGGTCCATGGACCCTGAATATGGGTCCATGCAGGAAGAACCTCACACAGCCAACCTCCAAATATGCCTGTGGCATAGAGGCTCCTGGACGGAGAGCTAATCCCAGCTAATCTACGTGATGCAGATTCAGAGCAGAGACTAAACCTTTTCATTTCTCTGACTTGAGGAGGTCTATAGGGCTTAGCTGAGGAGCATAGCCCATGGGAGAAACCACATGTCCTTCCCACACAAGAGGACTGCGGGCCTTGGGTGCTCTCCAGTCCCAGGCTATTTGTTTGTAGGGGAAGAAGCACCTTGTCCCTCCTGGCAGCAAGAGAGGGCAGTTTTGCCTGTGTTTGGTAGGTCTGTTGCCTGCTCAGGGACCCCTCTGTGTGACCATCCCCACGTCCGAGCTGTGCCTGGGCGGTACCTTTGCAGGTCCTGTTGTCGGAGTGGAGGATGTAGCCAAACCTGCAGGAGCAGTAGTACCCGCCAATGTAGTTGTGGCAATAGTGGTCACACGCCAGCTCCTCGTCGCTTTTCTCCAGGCACTCGTCCACATCTAGGATGGAGATAACAAGGAAGGGAGGTCACCCCATGCATCAATCCATTTGCCACAGCACTGAGAAATTAGTTGTCCCACATGGTGGGTCGCACGAGCACCCAGCGAGTCCCATGTGGCCCAAGGGCTGCACACACGGACTTCTCTTGCTAGGGTCCCCAAGGCTGGCCTGGGATGTGATCCTAGCAAATTTGTTATGCTGTGCTAGCAAGCTGGTCCCGCAGGCTTAACTGCTGCTTACCCACGGCAGTGTAATGGGCGTCGAAGCCAGTGAAGCGTTCCTCATTGGAGAAGTCGGACCTGAACGTAAGCCCCATATAGGGCCCTGGGGACAGGATCACTTGCTGGCCGGGAGCCTGCTCGGTGTCTGTCGTCTCCCTCCCACAGAAGGTTGCCAGCTCCTGGTCCTCAGCTTCAATCTGTTAGCGGAAAGAACGGGTGAGCGCTTGGCAGGGCTTCGGACTTGCCCCTTGGGCTCTGCTGAGCGCTTGGATAGTGCAGGAGTTTGATATGTCCCCGGCGTGCTCCCCAGTGCTGGTCACCTCTGAATTTTCTCTGCATGGGGCTGTGGGTGTCTGAGCCCGGAGACCCTGTGGTGCTTTCCTGGGGGAGGTCAGGCTGGGCTTGCAGTCACGCTCTGCACCTGAGAGCTCGGGTCTCTGCCTGCGCTTGCCCAGCCTGTCCCCTGCCAGGGCTCAGCAGTGTCTCCATGGGGCAGGCTGCCCGGCTGGCAGCCTTTGATGGCCACAGCCTAAGGATGCAGCTCTGCACCCCTGGGTGCCACGTCCTGCTCAGCTCTGCGTTGCCTTGGCCCTAAAAATCAACTTCCAGCCATTCCCGCTGCATTCACCTCACCTTCTGGAGCCAAGCGTGGCCCTGGGGATGCTCAGAGCATGGCAGGTCTGACTCCCACTGCTCCGGCTCTCTGAGATGCCGTTACTGCAGTAAGGCAATTAAATGATTTCTGCAAAATGAACGCAGGAACTCAGGTCTGCCTGCTCCTGCCTGTGGTCACCCTCTGAAGCAGATGCTGAGAGAGCAGGTAGCATCCGGGACGTAGGGAGGAGCTGGGGGGAGTAGGGAGGATGCAGGGAAGGAGCCTGTTTGGGAGGTGGGGTGAGGATGCGGGCAGGCGGCAGGGAAGAAGGGTGTGAAAATCAGCCCCGGGCCGTGTCATTCCCACTCAGAGCTGTCGGTACCTGAGACGCTCCCCCTTGCCTCCTCCCTCAGCCCAAATGCTGATCTGGGCAGCAGCATCTGTGTGAGGGCTGTGCTGCTGGGAGGGCGTGGGACCCCAAAGGAGCCCCTGCCCATCGGTTTTGCATCAGCTCAAAGCAGCAGCCATAATTTGGATGGTGTTTCTGTCCCCTGGGCTGGCTTGGACAAGCTCGGTCCTATCCCTGCCACCCAGGGTCCCTGTCTGGTTCCTGGCCTGCAGTACCAGGCACTGTTTGGACTCAGAGCCACATGCCCAGAGGGCTACAGGAAGGGACCAACGGGCCAACGTGCCCCGTTGTCATGTCAGCATGCTCACTAGCCTCTACGTGCATCCCTTTAAAGCACAGCCATGCCTGTGCCTTCAAGCACTGTAATACCTGAGGAAACCCCTCCGGTTTTCCCTGGAAACCTCCTCCCTTCCTTTGTCCTTGCCGTTTTCCCCATTTCAGCATTGACCCCATCTCCTTCTCCTGCAAATCCCACCTCCAGCCCCTGTCTCCACCACAATATCTCTCAGCTTGTTCCCAGCACCCTGCCTGCTTTCCCCCAGGAGATTTGAATATGAATAACTCCTCGGCCGAGGAATGCGATGGACACCACCACACCAGCTCCCGCCGCTTACGCCAAGCCAACGCTGTTGAGGCCGTGACGAAGCGTGCAGCCCCCCAGCCCATGCCCACGGAAAACAGCCGCCTGCTCGGGGACCCACGGGTTCCCGGAGGTGTTGCAATGCTGTCCCCGACTTGCGTGGCCTCTGCGAGGCGAGACCCTCCTCTGGCTGCATCCCCATCTCCTGGAGACCCTCGGGATGCGCTGGCCAGGGAGGGTCTGGGGCTGAAAGGGAAATTTCCCAGGGCTGAACAAGCAGGCGGAAACTCGCTCACACCAGGGAAAGCCAATGTGGAAATGGCAACTCAGCATGCCTTGACATTGCCTCCAGATATTTTCCATCCTCTCATACAAGCTGGAGCTGGCCAGAAAAGAGAGAGACTTTCCGATGACAAATTTTGAGAATTTGGAGAAAAAACACGCGTCCCGCATTGGGACAAAAACCCAATTGAATTCTAATTTTTTTTGTGAAACAGTGTTTTGAAAAAAAAAGGAAAAAAAAAAAAGGAAAACAAGTAATTTGGGATCCATCTGTTTTCAATCCCTTTGAAATATACTGTGGTGCGTTAGAATCTTTTTAAATCTGAAAGAAAGATTGTTTTGAAATGAAATAGTGTTTCAGACTGAAAAATGGGAGCGCCATCACCAAAAGCGAAGGAAAACGGCATTTCGGCCCCGATACTCAGTCTTGGCCGTGCAAATGCGCGACACGCAGCCTTTTCTTCAAAAACTGCTTTTTCTTAAGGAAAGCTGTGGGAAGGAGCAATTTCCAGCCAGCTCCTCCGTACGGGGCTGGTGGCTGTCACCTCTGCAGGGACACACGAGCCACCGCGTGAGCTCCCAGCCCTCTCCTCCAGCCCCGGCCGGTGCAGGACCCGCAGCACAGCATCCCCAAAGCACGGGAAAACCTCCCCCGTGCCCCGCGTCTTGGCCCGAGGATGCTCCCGCCGTGGGGCCAGCCCTGACGCTGCCCCCAGCATCCCTGGATACAGCCCCGGAGCGGCAGGATGAGGCCCGGGAGAGCCGTGCTCTCCTCGCCGAAGGTATCCACGGCCCCTTATCTGTGACGGGTCCCATGCCCCGAGCCACAGGGAGCAGAGACAGCCCTCCAGCAGTAAACTAAACAGAGAGGTCATCATCCCTGGTTAATATTTGCTGCTTCTGCTGAGGACTGTATACTTTTTCATAGATCATTTACATCCAGCGAGCAGGCTGGTAATTAAATCCTGGTTGTTTGTTTGGAGTTTCTCCCTCTCGGGTCATGATGTCGACGTTTTCACTAGAGAAGATGTGTCCCTGAGGGAAATATCAATTGCCGCAGAGAAATTCCCTATAAAAATACGCTGAAAGAATCCTCCTTTGAAAAATAAAATATAGCGACACTCTCGTGCCTTAAATTTACCCTTGCCACTGCCTCCTGCCGTCTTCCCTGTTTCTGCTTGCCTCCTCATTCCCTTGTTAAGATTTCTGCCTCTCTGGATGGAGGCAGATGGGGGTCCCTGCCCGGCTGTGGCTCTGTCCCCCTGCGTTTTGGCTTGGGCTGTGGCCAAGAGAAGTGGTGACCCAAGCCGTGTGGCCCCTCTTTGCCCCATATCGATTTCCCCCTTCGGGGCCGGAGGCAGGAGCTGGGGTGCCCTGGCTCGGCAGCAAAGAAACGCTGCCCCAGGGCATGGGCTGCTGGGGATGCCGGAGCAGCGATGCTCTGGAGATGCCTCCTGCAGCGGGTGGGTTAACGGAACGCCATGAACACCGAGGGGAATTTGGCCCGGTGGTTCAGTGTCTGCTGCTGGAGAGGAGCAGGCAGCCGGCAATACGGAAACGCAGGCGCCACCCCCCCCCTCCAGCCCTCCAGGAATGCACTAATTGGACTGATGAAGGCCAAACATACCACTTGTAATATATATAAATGGCTCATTAGTCAGAGAAATCGCAGCGCTGGGCTGAAGACACTGGGAACATGACATGGGGAGGAGACGCTCAGAGACAGGGAAGGGAATGAAACAGCCCCTGCCGAGCCGCCTTGCAGTTAGAGTGCGCGCAAGAAGGCAACACCCAGATGAACGGAGCTTTTTTGCAAAATGACTGCTGCTGCTGCTGCTGCTGACTGTTGGAAATGAGGCAGGGATGGGACAGCCCCAGCAGGAGCCTTCATCTAGGTCTCCTGGAGATCCTCTCCCCAGCATGCACCCAGACTTTCCTCAATATACACGAAGGGTCCTTTCGTGTGCAAATGTGCACCTGAATTTCCACGGGAACATACATGGCAGCCGCGCCATGGGGGAAAGGGGAGGATGGCTGGTTTCCCCTGCTGTGGACTTGGCTCGATGTCTGGAGACCATCCCCTCCCACAGGCTGCTGTGCCCACATGCCCTATTTCTGGGCCAGGCCTGTTCCCTGGGGGGCCTGGGTGTGCAAGGAGAGCCCAGGCGGGATGCTGGGGTGCTGATGGACCTGCTGGCTCGCTCCCATGCTTTATCCTCCCGCTTCCCCTGCATGGGGTGTGACTGTGGTCCCCAGCGGTGCAGGGGGTGGCGGGTCCCAGCAGACTCCTCTGTGCAGAGCCAACGGGATGGGAGAGGCGAGCAGCAAAGCCCTGAGCCCTCCCCGCCTCCCAGCTACCTCCTGGGATTTGAAGTGCTCCTCTTGGGACCCCACACCCCCGGGGCACGGATTACGCCCTGGCTGAGGCCGGCTGACAGCACCAAAAGAGGATGCTCTTCTCCTGAACCCCCAGTTCACGCCAAGCCCCGATTTGTGCTTTTTTCCCTCTCCTTTGAGAGAGGAAGGTGTAAATGGGTCCCGTGCATCCTTCTCGCAGCCCCAGGCTGGGCATGCACTGCCCTGAACGCAGCATCGAGCTCCTTCCCTGGCCCTGCACGGCCCCTGCCAGCGCCGCGTCGAGCACCGAGGGTGTCCCCAGGGACAGTGCTGCCGAGCACTCGGCACGGCGCAGCCCACAGCCCTGCCCTGTGCGAATCGCCCGTGGCAGGAGATGGCACGCTGTGAGCCCAGGACGCTGCGTGCGAAGCCGATCTGCTATGCACCCTAAACACCGTGCCAAACCTCAGGGGGACGTGGCTCTGTCACATCGCAAATCTTTCAGAATCCCCCTCCCCGAGCACCGCTTTCCAGGGCGGTGGCACTAGCTGATGCTCTGCCTGCAGCCCTGCCGCCCCAGCTTGGCTCATACCCCTGTTTTCCCCTCACCAGCCCCTCATCAGGGCTCACAAAAACTGCCTCCTGCGCTCAGCTGGGCCACCCCTGGCCACCCTTGAGCAAATTTATTTGCAGCCACTAGTTTTGCCTGAGATGCCTGGCCAGCTCCTGGGCACCCACACATGGGGTTAGTAGGTGTCTTGGCTGGGTGAGCACCCAATGGCACAGATCCTCCCTGGGGACACGGGTGTGAATAGCAGCTGCAGAAGATTTCCGAAGTGCCACACATGGGCTGAAGTCTGAACACAACATGAAGAGGTGCATCCAAGGGAGACTTGGGTTGTGTCAGGGGAGATGGGACCCACCAGACCCACAAAGTGTCACGGACCCCTCTGCCCTCCTGCACCCATGCACAGTTGGAGACACCCATCACAGATGACCCTTGGGCTTGAAGGAGTGAAGGGAAAGCCCTGTGGCATGTGCTGAAACCTGCCAGGTCTCAAACGTGTGCCGTCCTGAATCAGGACTCAGTGGTAGGGATTGGGGTGACGAGATGTAACCGCACGAGGACCGTGAGCCAGCAAGGACTTGCTGTGGGCTGACTGGGGGGAAATCCTCTCACCACAGGCCCCATCTTCACTTCAGTCAAGGAGCTGGTCCCAAGCTGGCTGCCAAGCCCTCAGGGGCTGATTTCATTCCAGGGCTTGACCAAGTGATGTGCAAAACCTCATGGGCAGGACCCCAGGCTCACATTTCCCTAGTAAGCCCAGGGATTTACTCACGAAGGTCCCTCAGAAGTCAGGATTTCATCTCCCATCTCTGGCCCTCCACTGGGATTTCATCTCCCGTCTCTGGCCCTTCACTGGGATTTCATCTCCCATCTCCCTGCCTCTGCCACAGCGCTCCTCAGTGACACTAGTCAAGTCATTTAACCTGATTTCCTGGTTATGGCCGTGGCTTTCGGGGTGCGCCGGGCCAGTGCTGGAGAGCTCAGTGCTGGGTGACCCCAGAAAGGAGCTGGGTGAACCATGGTGAGACCCTCTGCAAATAAGGAACCCCCAAATCAGCTCCCTGGGGACAGCGATGAGCTGGGCAGAGCCTGCCGAGGAGCACGGCGGAGGGCAGGAGCCAAAAGCCCAATGCGGATGGCTGCTCCTTCCCCATCCCCCTGGACCTGGCAGGCGGCTGAGGGCGGCCATCCAAAACCCGGGGAGAGGTTGTCTCCAATGTGCCGGGGCCCGGAGCTCGGCTTCCCGAGGCAGCGTGCGGCTGCTGTTTCCTACCTGCGCGGGGCTTCTTTGGGTGGGTATTTTGGGGGTGGCTGTCCCTCCCGTTCCTCCTGGCTCACTTCCTTACTGAAGTACCACTCCCCCTCTCTGCCAACCCTGTTTGCACAAACAAGCTTCCCGGTCTGTGAGCATTTCTTTAGGAGCCATGTTCTTTTTATATATACGCACACGCGCACGCATATGTCTGTATATATATAAATAAACAGCTATTGTTTTAATTAGCCATTGTTTCAGAGCTCTGGAAACTGTTCCCTTCTGAAGACCACCCCGAAGGCAGAGATCTGCACGGGTTTACAGCTCGGCTCGCCCTCAGCTTGCCGCTCAGGATGACTTTCTACGCTGCTTGAGAGCTTGGGTGTGTGGGCAGCCAAGGAGGTAAGGAAAGCAAAGGCCTGGGCACAGCGGCTTTCTGCCTGTCCTGAGCTGGGTCCCCACCTTGCATCGGGGCTGTTCAGTCCTCATTTTGACCTCCGTCTTATGATAGCAGTCAAGATGATGAAGACCCTGATGGAGAGCCCAGTCACACCCATGGTCAGAACAAACAAGAAGGTGTTTCTTCAGACACACACACAGGAGTACAATCATATATTTAACCTGTGCAACTCTCTGCCACAGGATGCTGCAGAAATTAAAGTCACCCATGAGTTCAGAAAGCAATGGTACAAGTTCATGGAGGGGGAATCCATTGGGCGCCATTGAACACAGAGATACCACCTGTGGCTTTCTGAGCATCTTCACTGGGACTGGCAGAATATTATAGAGAAGCACCTATATGTGTTGGGTCTATAATTATATTCTATAGCCATGCACTGTTGGCCTCTGTCAAAGAGCGGGCTGATGCTGTTTTTACGTCTTGCGCTGATGCAGACAGAGGCTGGACACGCAGACTCACGGAGGAAAATAGCCATGGAGTCATTTGCTGCTCTCCTTAATGTTTTCTAAGCTGGTGGTTTGGCAGCATCAAGATTGCACCCCTACCCAGCAGAGTAGCCTACGGATCGCCCATAATCCATTCATTTTCAGTACTTTTCAAATGTAATTCTGTGGTGGAGGCTCTGCAAGCTGAGTTACAGCCCTGAGCAAATTTATACAGCTGAGATCTAAATCCCTGTGAAAAATACCGCCTTCTTATGGAAATCCAGCGGCAGAGAGAGCTATGGTGCCAAGTTGGCACCATGGCCAAGTAACAGGGAGCCTTATGAAAAAGGAAAAATGAGCAGGGGATGAAGGGCGGGAGGACGGGTAAAGCTTGGAATGGGGAAAGTTTCCAAGAAATCCGCTCCTTGAGCTTATTGGGTTTTTAAAGCAATATATCTCTATATATGTCCCTGGCCCTTGTGCTTGGAGAAGATCCAGGAGAAGCAGAAAGAACTAATCAAACCTCAATGAGAGCTGTTAGTAGCAGAATGAGTGCCAGCACAAAGGGGAAATTAAAGCAGCGAACAACAGATCCTAGAGGAAAAAAAACACAAATGTTTGCTTTGTTTTCTTAGGGCAAGAATAAAATAGTAATTTCAATTAGCTGGCAACTAGCACCAGGGCCGAGTTCTGCAGTTCCAGACCTGGGTGCAACCTCCACCTGCCTCTGTGCAGAGGGGCAGGGCGAGGCTTGTGCCAGGCAATGGAGTAAGGCATGTTCAGCCAGGCAAACCTAGAAAGCACCTGCTTGCTACTGCTGGTCTGCTAGAAAGCACCAAACCTGACCAAGTTCAAAGATATGGAGAACCCAGCTTGTCCCGGATGCGAAGGAGAGCCCTGCTTGGAGAGACCTGTGGGGCAAGAGGCAATGATGCTCTGTGGCACTGCAGTGTGTGGCCCACCGCGGTTTCTGATGGATTACTGCCCAGCAATGAAGCAGACTGAAATCTTTTGTGTTTTTGGCCATGACAGCTCCCTGGGAACCTCCATAGCTTGTTTGTGCTGCAGGTATTTGCCAGCAGCAGCCCTGAAATTTGTATCTCAGCTGTGAAATGGGTTTGCATTGAACCCAAGGGAGCCTTTGGGGCTGTGCCCTGCAGCTTGTGCAAGGCTCTGCCTGCAGACCCCAACTTGCAGCCTCAAGCTCAGGTCTAACCTTTCCCTTTTGCTTCCCTGGGGGCTGGACAGGGTGTCCCAAGAGCCTGCAAGCCGCGGCCAGGGATCCAGGCTGGCTGCAAGGTGCACCCATGGCCATGGCCTGGCAAAGGGTGCCCAACTCAGGGATTCTCCTTGCACGTGGCTGGCATCGGAGTGGCACAGGCTGGGTGTTTAGCCACAGGGGTTTCACCAGCCCATAGGTGTGTAAATCCCATTGGGTCCAATGAGAATTAGGTGCCCAAATACTTTCACAAATCTGGTCCTCTGTGGGTAAGCTCTGAATCTCGTGTCCCACTCGCTGCTAGTCCAATGGATGTTGTCAGCTTACCTGTGCTCTCCTCGTTGTCCACTGGACTGACAACTCCTGTGCCCAATAAATGGGGAAAACCAGCTTGTTCCCAGCTTTTCCAGCACTACCCTCTCTCAGCTGGCCAAACAGGTCTGCTGTCTACCTCACCATCTGCCCCGTAATATCACAGCTCACCTTCACATAGTCGTATTCACAGAGGTAGGATGACTCCAGGTCAAAATGCATGAAGTACAGCTTGATTTTAAATCCGTCAGGCACAGAGATGTTCCACGTCACTTCTGAGTCGCTGGGATAGGAATCGGGGAAGTTGGGAGACTGGATCTCCCCAAACATGTCCGTCAGCTCGATGGCATCTGCCGCGCAGAGCAGCAAGGCACAAAAGGACCAGGTTAGGGGGTACCTGGAAAACACATGTGAGGAGATGAAATGAAACTCTGGCAACGCCAAAACCTGTTGAGGGCTCAGTCTCTTTTCCCAAGTGGATCGTGTAAGGTCACACAGTCGAAATGGCTGGGAGAGGAGGTGCAGCACGGTGTCACCATGAGCAAACCCCCTGCCAAGCCGCAGAGGGGTGGAGGTGAGGGTGGGAGCTGCACGTGGCTCCCAGGAGGGGAAAGCCCCTTTGAAAGGCGGGTGACGGTGACGCAGGTGCCACGCGCGATGCAAAGGCACCTCTGCAGCTCCCAGCCAGCTCCAAGTGCCGTCAGGAGCTCGGTGTTTCTCACACTTCTGGGAGCAGCAGCTGCTGGCAACACGTCCTTTAACTAATGGGGCTCTGATGGGCAAATCTTCATTTAATGGAAGAATAAACATAAGGATGCTTAATAAAATAATGATGCTTTCTAAATTGGTTTAATGAAAGCATCATGGCAATAACTGCTAAGTATCATTATTATTATTACTGCTTAGCCTCATCCTGCCAAATTGGGATTGTTGACTCTCAATAAACAGCACACGTCTTTGCAGCTGGGCAAGGATGGACCGGGGTCCCAGGAGTGTAACCCAGCATGTTACTCTCCACTGGTTTATGTTCTTCTCTTCTCTTCTCTTCTCTTCTCTTCTCTTCTCTTCTCTTCTCTTCTCTTCTCTTCTCTTCTCTTCTCTTCTCTTCTCTTCTCTTCTCTTCTCTTCTCTTCTCTTCTCTTCTCTTCTCCTTTTCTTCTCTTTTTTCCTTTCCTTTCCTTTCCTTTCCTTTCCTTTCCTTTCCTTTCCTTTCCTTTCCTTTCCTTTCCTTTCCTTTCCTTTCCTTTCCTTTCCTTTCCTTTCCTTTCCTTTCCTTTCCTTTCCTTTCCTTTCCTTTCCTTTCCTTTCCTTTCCTTTCCTTTCCTTTCCTTTCCTTTCCTTTCCTTTCCTTTCCTTTCCTTTCCTTTCCTTTCCTTTCCTTTCCTTTCCTTTCCTTTCCTCTTTCCTCTTTCCTCTTTCCTCTTTCCTCTTTCCTCTTTCCTCTTTTCTTCTCTTTTCTTCTCTTTTCTTCTCTTTTCCTTTCTTCTTTTTCTCTTCAATTCTTGGAGTACCACTCACCCCAGATGGAGAAGCACACAGACGGTGAGATCCTTAGAGATCTTTTGTCATCAGACTCAGCTTTTAAAAAATCTCAGCCTAAAGAGTTTGTCCCAACTTGTTACCAACTTGTTTGTCCCAGAGGAGGGCAGAGAGGACAGGTAAATCAGTGGCAGTCCAGCTGACCTCGCACCAGCCTCAAGCTCCATTTAAGCATGAAAGCGAGCATAAACCGAGTATCTCTCCGTGCAAGGGGAGAACACTGCCTGTGCTGGAGGTGCCAACACAAAAGCCTGTGCCATTGCATGGGACCCCGAAAGAGGAGCAGACCTCAGGCTCTTTACACCCAGTGGAGTGCACAAGGAAAAGGAACATGCAGGAAATTAGAGCCATTAGAGACGAAAATTTCCGCTTTCCGAAATAGGTACTAAGGCCTGGCAAAGGCTTGTAGGTGTGTATTACAGGCGCTGGAACTACTCACATGTACACGTACACCCGGTTTCAAAATCAGGGCTTGATTTAGGTATGCTGGTGAGGAAATTGAAGCTATATAAGTGAATTATTTTTAACCTGCCTGTGTTCTTTCAAAACCAGGGCAGTAGATTTCTGGGGCTCATTTGTGTAGTGCCATCACTTTTCCCAGCTCTTCATTACAAAGCAAAGTTAATGGGAGCTGAGAAATTTGGATCGATTTTTCTTTCAAGCAGAGTGAGGTTGAACATGCCTTTTTTTGACAGCTTGTCTGAAACCACAAAAATGTGTGAAGGGAAAATCTGTTTCTCCTCTGGTCAGAGTACATGCACGGGGCTGGATGCTCAGCTGGTGTAAATGGGCATCACCTCCTCCACTCGAACGGGCCGTTTGCCGGTGCAACTCTCTGCTTTCCCTTTAAACAGGGGAGGCAAAACAACATCAAACTTCTTTCCCATGCCAGGAAAGTCTTGACCTCACGTAAAAGTGATAAACGACCGTGGCGTGCACAGAAACCCTGCAGCACGTCCAGCCTCCCTCGCACCTTTGGCCCACGGACCGCGGCAGAGCGCTGCGCCCGGGCTGCGTGCCCGTCACCCGAGGTGCCCGCGCCGGTGCCCACGGGCTCGGCCGGGATGCCGGCGCGCAAGCCGGGCTGCAGCACGAAGCCGAGGCGTGAGCAACGCCTCGCTCGCTGCCGGGTGGGGAAACCGAAGCCAGGGTCACCAGAGGGAACCCTTCCCCAGCGGGATGGCCCCCCGCCCGGCCGCGCCCCCAGACCAAGCGCCCCGGACCCCGGGGTCAGCCCGTCGCGGAGGTACTCACCTCATTTTGCTGCCGGCAGGGTTTGCGGGTGGGTTTGGCGCGGAGGATTGCCGGTTGGTTTGCGAGGGACGGCTTTGCCTCCTTCCAAACGCTCCGCCGTCCGCCTTATCTCTGTCCGGAGATTTGTGAGCGTGTGTGCGCCTATGTGTGTGTGCGTCTGGAGTGGTCTGGCATTTTCCATGCAGGTCACGCCTTCCCCTGCCTGCAACCGTTCCCCACATCCCCACAGGCACGCAGGCAGACCTGCCTGCATTGGAACCGTCCTCCCCGCCGCCCGCCCGCCCGCCGCTCCCTCCTCTCCCGCCGCGGGGCTGCCCCTGCGCTCCAGCAAAAGCCGCGGCATTCAGCGAAGTTTTTGTCTTCCCTAATCTCCAGAGTTTTGTGTGTGTGTGTGTGCCCGTGCACATTGTGTTTTGTCCCCCGTTTTTTTTTTTTTTCCCTACAGCCTGCTTTGCCAGATGGCTAAAATTTGCCTCTCAATAGGGTCGCAGGCTCCAGCAAAAACAGAAGGCAAGAACGTGTGAAAAAAAACCTGTGCGGGGATAAATAGCTGTAGTGGTGGTGCTGCAGCTGGGATCGCTGCTCGGGACTTGCTTTCGGCTTCTCTGCTCAGTGCCGCGCAGCCTTTGGGACGGGAATCTGGTTTCCAAGAAATTTTCGAATTGTGACAGTCCGAATAAAATCAAGACCTAGCTTGCAGCCTCCTGCAAAGCTGAGGAATTGCTGGATTCAGCATTTTGTCCCAGGGCAAAAGAGCAGCTTTAGATGCGGACTCTGCTCTGGAGCGAGAACTTTAAACACTAAAGTTACAGGTTTTGAGCCTGACTCCCTCCTGTCGAGGAAACAGGTAAAAACATGAACGCTCCCCCCTCAGCCACTGGCGATTCATTTCTCCTCCCTGTGCCAGGCACAAACCAACCCAAAGCCCTCTTGTCTGCATAGCTAAGCGGGAAGAAGATCTATCCGGGCTGCAAACAAGGGAATAGCCCGTAGGAAGTCAAAGGATGCAAGTGACTCCCTCGTCCAGAAATTACACCCTTGGAGACACGAAGAGCAAAACTTTCATAGCTGTTTACCAACTTCAGCTTGAGCTGGTTAATGTAAACCCCGCAGACATCCACTGGCAGGCACGGATACATATGCGGCGTGTTAAAAGGCACACACAAACAAGAGCGGGGAAGAGGCAGGGAAGCAGGGATGTGTTGGCACCACTCCTGGAGCAGCAGCTCCCAGCCCTCCCCGGGCTCCCCAGCTCGCTGATGTCAGGCTGCGGCGATGCCGTTAAAGGGGCGATGTTACCCCCAGCCTCTGCGGCGGCTGCTGCCCTTCCAGCCATCCCGGGGAGGCTGGGAGCGGAGGGGATGGAGTGAAGAAAAGAGGGTTTTCCTCTTTCTGCGTTTCTTGCCTTTGTGCTCTGGGAGGGTGACAGTTCCTTGGCTTCCCGTGCAGACAGAAGCCGTGCTCCTGTGGGTCTCTTGGTTCTGTGCTGGGGAAGAAATGGTACCTAGGAGACTCAGTCAAGTAAAATAGAAAAATATGAGTGGAAAAGCACTAGAAGAATAGCAGAAAGGCTCGGGGCAAAGGGAAGATCTCAGTCTGCCTTTATTTGTAGCTCTATTGGGGAAGTTTTAACAGCTCATCACTGTACAGACACGAGCTCTCACTCACGTTAAGACACCCAGGCAAGCTGATCAAACTAATTAATATGTAAGCAATGTGTCAAATGCAAGGCTTTATTTTTGCAGGCAAGTGTGGTCTTGTCTGAGCCCTGAATACATTGTGATCTATTTTTTCCCTGCCTGTTCTGCAGGGTGGGTCCTTCATACACTCATTTTTCCATCACGACAGCCTTCTATAGCTTTTTGGAACAGCTCCTCTAATTCGGGGGCAACTTTAATTCTGAAGTGACATATTCTTTGCCTGCTGATGCCTCTTTCAAGCCAGATCACCGAGGGTCAAAGTCTGTGTTTACCCTGTGAGGCTGGACTGGGACACATGAAGCAACCACAGAAGCGCCGCATGTTTTCGGCCCATGTTGTTGGGTGTAGCAGGGACTTAAAACATCCACGCTGACCCTGTAGGCTCTGAAGGGCAGGAGAGGATGCCCAAGAGATGTGTTACTGTAGATCCCATCAGCAGCCCTCTGAGCTGATTTCCGTGCCAGACTGCCATATCCTGAGGGGTTTCGCTGCCCCAGTGCTTGTCCCCATCCACCACCCTCCCAAACCCCTTGGTGTGCAGAACCATAGCTCCCTGCAGGCTCACGCTGACCAGCTCAGAGATCAGGGTTTTTCTGGCCAAATCTGACCTGGGACAGTATGGGCTCCTAAAGAAAGTTGAGATGCAGTGGCTGAATGGCCACAACCTCATTTCTGCTGTCCCCAGGTGTCTAAAGCTATCTGCAGCCTCATGCATCCCAGTTCCCTCCTGCTCCAAACCCCAGCCCCAACACCTGCAGTGTCCCAGTCCTCTGCTAAGTGGCTTAGGTCTCCAAACCAGTCCTATTGGAGCCCTCATCAGCTGGCCTGGGTAATTGCATTGCCTCCCTTGGTTACAGGAGATCCGCCCCAGTGGACTCTGCACTCCACTGCTGCTGTGGGTCTGGGGCTGCCGTGCAGGGCTCTTCCCACTGAGCCGTGGTGCTACCCGGCAGCCATGCGGGCTTGGCACTCCAGGTTGTCCCCAGCCTCTGTAGCAATATAAACCCTGTGCTGCAGAGTCTGCTGGTGGGGTGAAGGACAGGTGCCTGCAAAGGGAAGGTTGTGGAGAATCTGCTCTGCCTGCAATGCCTTCTCCAGCGTTATTCCCACCTGTCCGAGAGGAGGGTCCATCGTGGTCAGGCCTAGTCACTCACACAGCTGTGTGAAGTGTCCACCAAGAGTAAAGGCAAAAAGAGGTCACTGAGGGGAGGATCTGGTGCTGGCCAGGCAGGATGCCGGGCAATGGTCACCTTGTCTCATGTATGCTGTTACCTGCTTTTTACCTAAAACAGCCAGCTAACACATAGTGATGCCAGGGGTGTTGAGTCTTGTCCCCACCTTACTGGGAGACTTGCAAAAATGTTATCTGAGGCCTCACCATGCAGTAACAGGAGAGGGCATGCTGAGTCTTTAACAAGGAGTGTTTACTTCCCCAAGTGCTGATGGGACAGTGGAGTTAGACTGTGACAAACCAGCAGACAGACTGGGACCTGCTTTCTCACCAATGTCTCCCATATTTGAAGAGGTCATCCCTGGAGTTACTTCTGCATGTCCATGATGCTCACCAAGGAGCGAGCTCAGCAGTGTTATCCAAAGCATTTCTTTAATGCTGGGGTCAAATTCACCTCCTGGAAATAATACCCCTACACTCAGTGGAGTTAGAGATAAAACAGCTGTGAGGGATAAATGTGGACCTGCAAGAATAAGACTGTGGGATGAATCCACAGCTGGTGTAAATGATCATACACTGAACATCAGTGTCCTGCAAGAGCTTGTGGTCCTGCTGCCCCCTGGGTCAGGCCAGCACAGCCCACGCCACAGCTTCTCTCAGGCCCTGTATTGGGCACATTGCAACATGTGCACTGCTCCTTGGCATGATCTATGTGACAGGGACAAAATTTATGGCAGATCCTGCTCCTCGACAGAGCTGTGACATCTCTCCAGTTCCATCTCTCCTCCCTCCACCCTGGAAGCTGGAGGAGACCCCATCCTCCCAGGAGAAATGAGCCCTGCTCCTGCCGTCTCTCCTCCATCCTCCAGGAGAAGTGAGCCCAGGCACTGGCATCTCTCCTCCATCCTCCAGGACACGCAAGCTCTGCTCCTGGCATCTCTCCTCCGGCTCAGATGGGTTCCTGGAGCCCCCTCGTGGCTCTTACCACTGACGAGGTCCCACCAAAGCCATATAAGCCACCAAAGCCGATAGTCCCATTGCAAGTCCATCTCCCTGCTTTGTGAGCTTGGGATCAGACAAGTCCTTCGGAGGCTTTGCTCTCCCCTGCCCTTGGAGTCTGCTGCACCGTGCGCTGTGACGGTCCCAGGCAGAGGTGGCCCAGACCTGGAGGGATGGAGAGGGCATGGCAAAAGGGGGATATACGGCAACGGGAAAAAGAAAGCACATGGAGGTGGGGAAAGGAGGCTACAGAGAGGTGGGAAAAGGAGGCTGTAGGGTGACGGGGAAGGGAGGCTCCGCGGAGAAGAGGGTAGGGCTTGGAGGCAGCGTGCCCAGCGGCAGCGAGCAGGGGAAGGCTTGCTGCCCGGGAGGTGGGGACGTCCGAGTGTCCCACGGGGCCCCGCATGCCACTAGATGGCACTTGAATCTCTGCTTGGGGAGGGTGGCGGGGACAGCGGCCCCAGCGCGGCGCGACACGGGGGTCCCCGGGACGCCGGGGCAGCTCGGGGAGCGCTGGGCTCCGGGGGCTTTCAAAACTGCTCCTTGCAGGCAGTTCCCACGGGTAATTCTGCCCGATGCGCTGGATAAGGAGACGTTGTAGAGGTGGGATGGCTTTTTGGGACAGATGAGTTGCACCCAGCTTTCCCCCTGCCCCTGGGCCATGCTAGCCCTCCTCTGGCATTTGCCCTGCGGTAAGGCTCATGCCACAGCCCTTTGCAGAGGTAACTTGCTGAGGTAGCACGCAGCATCGACTAGAAGGTACCTAAAAAAAAAAAATAAAATCTAGTGCACTATCAGCACAGCCCAGTGGCTATTTGCAATAAATCAATTCTTCGTTTGGCTGCAAGAGAAAATCAGATCCATAACGCTGTGGATGGAAATATTGAGCCCTCTTTTCCCCTCTTTCAGCCCCATTCTCTGCCCCTACATGCACAGGTTATGGGATGCACCCTGAGTATCAGAGCACGTTCACGACTGATACGAGATGATTGGGATTGTTTCAGCAACCTGGCATTCTCTCCTCTGCTGAGACTGGGGGATGCTTGGGGGAGCCCAAAAGGGTGCACAGAGGAAAAAAATGCCTATAACACTGAAACAAAACCAGAGAAATCGGGATGGTGTGTCATACATTGACCCAGTCAAATATATCTTCTCCTACTGCTGGGTCCCAGACACTGCATCACTGGTTCCTGACAGCTCCCAGAGCTGTGACTTTATGCTGGTATTTAACCATGTGTGCTGGCCCTGACTTTGATGGGTATTTTGGCTTTGCTCCCCTTTATATTTCACTGGAAGGGAAGCCCCTAAATGCTTTTGAGAGTGTGAGACTTGAGGTGCCGAAGCATCATCCACCATGATGAGATACAGACTTGCTGTGCGTACACCACTGTTGAAGGACAGGCACAAGATTTGTGAAGGGTTTAAGCACTTAGTACCCGCAGAAGCAGGCAGCAGAGCATCCCTTGCACACCTTCGGGAGAAAAAGACCTCTGAAACTTTTTTGGAGCAGTCCAGAGGAAAGCTGGGGCAGGGACAGGCTTTGAAACCTATGGTCCTGCTCCACACCCTCCCCAGTCCAGGGGAGCTCTTGGCATGGGAAGGGGTCTGTTTTCCATACCCAAGTGCCCAGACCCAGCAGCCTTTGATTGTCCGAGCCCTTTTCTTGGTGGCGAGCGGGTCACTGGGGAGCTCTGGACCCTATAAGGGTCCCACTATGGGCAATCCCTCTCTGTGCAGACCAGTGTCCTTTTAAAAGGCAGTGAGCAGTTGTAATGCTTTCAGACAAGCCCAAATTGCTGTGATTTCCCCCTGACCGAGCGGCCGTGAAATTGCAGCGGGGGCAGAGCGTGGCGTGACTGAAGTGATTACGCGGGTGGCAGGGGATGATAGCAAATCCGCGGCGTTGGAGGGGACTGCACGCTGTGCCGTGCTCTCGAGCACAGATAACGTGAGCCGGCTGAGCTCAATCAACAGTTTGTTTGCAGGGTCTTGCTTCCCTGGGCAAAAAAAAGAAAGACCCAGAAAAATCTCAGAGTACTGTTTCCTTCTCTTTTCTAATTTCCAAAAGTTTGGCCTGGCTCAAGCTGGTGGGTGTTGAACCATGATGTGAGTCATTGCTGGCCCTGATAGCACCAGCCCCTGCTCACACACCTAGGGTTCACTGTGATTCCTGTAGCTTGTAGCTCCCAGCACTTGGGTCTGCAGCCCCTGTTGTGCGTGCTTAACTCTCTGCCCTAAATACAGCCTCTTTCTCCTCTTGGGAAGCCTGAAAAGCAATGGCCTGGGGAACCCAAAGCTTCCTGCCACCAGAGGAGATGGATGCCCATTTTCCCTTGGGGCCAGTAGACCCTTCAAAGCTCCCCCAAGGGGAAGACCTCTCTATTGGGTTGCAGCAATCATTTCTAGACATGGTGGTGGTGAGGCTGTGATGGACAGGGAAGCCTGCAGATCTTTGCTAGCTGCAGTGATGAATGATCCTGTCCCTGCAGGTGATGTGTTGGGTCAGCCTGCTTGCTGGGATCTGGGATATGGTAGCACCAGGTAGGATGGTGACCAGGGAGCAATTTACCATGAGCGGTGGCTCCTGGTGGTGCCATTTGGTCCTCGGTAGAGCTGGCGTGGGCAGGCAATTTGCTGTGTGTCACTGGGGCTGGGGACACTGCCCACGTGTGCTGTGACCAATGCATATTTATGCTTCAGGCCCCTGTCTGTGTCCTTGGTAGGAAATATTTTCAAGACTGATGGTGTTGTCCTCACGATATTGGCTACCTCAAGCAACACGGCCTGAAAAGAAAAGGACCCAAGGAAGGGCTGGTGTATGGAGAAATGCCACTGTGACATCCAGCGCTTCTGGACTTGGTGAGGCCAAAACTGATGGCAAACCCCCGGCACTGGACTGGTTCAGCGATGAGACAGCTCTTCCTATACAGGCACCAGTGCCAAGTGACTCATTTGCACTCAGAAGGAGTGGAAACATTCCCTGCTGCTGCCAGCATGGAAACCCACATATTTGCAGGGCCTTTCAGTCGGTCCAGGAATCGTCCCTCTTGCTTCTGACATGTGGCCACCTCTGGGGTGGGACATGGCGGCTGAGCTGCAAGGCTGGAAGGTAATACAGATGTACGGGGCGGGGTGGCAAGAAGAAGGTGTCTCAGACAAGTCTTTCGACTGTTGATGCTAGTGCACACCCTGTTACTGCTGAGGAGACCCCCATGTCCCCACAGCCACAGCTGGATATGTGCCTCGCGTGAGAAGCCATACCTCACACACAGTGTGGCATCCATGGCCCAATGTCCCCTACCTCAGTTTCCCTCAGCATCACTTTCTTATGGTGAGGATGACTATCAAGGCAGACGAGATGCTCTGGCGTTGGAAGGGCCGAGCCATTAGTGATAATGGCAATACAAATGTTGAAGTCATTGCTCCGCTGACTGATAAATATGCTTCCCAGAGCTGCTGCCTTTAACGGGGCCAGCTGGAGGGCCAGCTGCCCCAGCCCTCAGAGCACCCCTATCCAGGGAAGGTCTGGACATTTAACCCTTCCACTGACCATCCCTTGCAGCAGCAATATGAAGACTAGAAACTCGTGGCAGTGCACAGACATGGGGGTAGGAGAGGACTCGGCGAAGGAGTGATGTGGGGAGAGGACTGCAAGCTGTTTGCCTGCCTCTGTGCATTACTCTAAGCCAGCCTGGGAGCAGTCATTCTTCATGTGGGCTGCATGGGTCTCGCTGTGGAGTATTATCGACAAACACCAGCTCTGCTCTCATTAACAACCTGTTAATCATCCACCGCCTGTCGTTAGGAGGTGTGCAGAGACCCTGCGAATGGCAGGCAATGCACAACATGTTCTGTAGGCTGGAGGGGGAATATAGCTTATAGATCACATAGCTGGAGACAGGAGTGCTGGGTGGATTTTAACAACCCACCTGCATTTATGAGACCCAGCAATGGGCCATTAGTTATCTTCAAAATCTGCTGTTGCTTGTGTTTTTACGCACAACCGCATTTACAATGTCATTCAAGTCACGTTTCGGTTCTTACTCATTCCCCAACCAACCCCTCCAAGACACAAAAACTCAGCTGACGATGAGCCGTAGGTTTGGGAGAAGCAGAAGATTGTTAGTCCTGAGGGCAGCAGTGGGCAGAGAGGGATGGTGCCCTGGGCTGTATTTGTAGAGAGCAATTTCTGCATTATTCATTCACGAGTGAGCTCTTTGGGGGTGTATTTAAGCACAAAAGTTGATACCGAATATTTCTAGCATCACAAAACGATTTCTACACAGGTGATTTCACCCACTTTTGTGGCGAAGTACAGGTACCAAGAGCACATTGCAAGTGCAGAAATGAAAGGGAGGCAAGCTGGTGAAGGGAGAAGTCTGAAGCCAGCGCCTGTCTGCGACACCATCAGGCAGTGACCCAGACACACATTTGCCCTTGCTTATAGATAGAAGAAATTTAAACATCAGCTTTACACCTCAGACAAAGCTCTGCAGCCTTGAGCACGGCTCAGGGCCGCACTCCCATCGCAGAGTGGGGGTGCTGAGGGTGGCTGGAAACCGAGGGTTAACGCTGCTCGCTGGTCTGACTCAGGTGCAGTGGATTTGCCTGGGGACCACTTAGAGGAAGCCTGGAAACTGTATAAATAGCTACAGCAGCTAGGGGTTGTGTTGTTATACTGAGCCTTGGGAGGACTTTCTTTCCCCAGGATCCCTCTGCTCTTTCTCCCTTCTCTGCTGTTTCCCTTGGCATCGGGCTCAGGGCACGCAGGAGTGTGAGTAGCTGCTCAGAAAGCGGAGGGGTGCGGTCTGGGTGAGGGGTGGTGTGCCTGGTCCTTAGGAAAGCCTGGTGGTGTGGGTGGGAACACCTGTGACCTCCTGCAGGAGAAGCATGTAGGCTTGTCTTGACTTGGAGGATTTTCTTTGCAAGCCAGCTATGTCCATTTTCTCCTTAATGGTATCTTTATAATGTTTGTGGGGGCTGAGCTGGGATACACAAACCTTTGCTCAGTTCCCAGTCTGGGGTCCCTGGGGAAAGCTGGTCTGTGATGACTGAAGGCTGGAGGGTGCGATGTGTAGGGGATGAGCTGTATCTATAGCCGGTGTAGGTGGGTGAAGATGCTGTGTGCTACCATGCTATAAACAGTGATAAAGATACCAAACCCACACAAACAGGTCACTGATGAGACTCCAGCAGCATTAACAAGAGACTGAAGGACCATCCAGCTCCATTGCTGGCAGTAGCTGCTAGCGGTGAGCTATGCTTCATGTCTCATCAATGCTGGGGGAGCACTGGAAAAGAGAAGCAAAAAGTGAAACCAGGGATGGAGAAGGTGGACAGAAAATATGATCTATTTCCAAGTGAGAAAATCTTGAACATGTTACAGGACTGTGAGGGGATGGGTTGGGTCACTCAGCAGGTTTTGAGTCACCCCACAGCAGCACCAGAGCATGATGGACTATTGGTGTAGTCAATAAGAGCATCCAGTTTGAACTGTACCTCTATGGAGTGACTCTGCCAAACACTCGTGCATCAGTGCTGTGAGCAAAGGTGAGATGACTCCAGCTCCTGGGCTGCTTGGCGCTGGAACTGTCAACCTGGGAATGTCCTGTACTTTCCTCTGAAGCAACTAACTTTGGGGACAGGGTGATGAGGAAGGACATGGCAGGGGGTGGCTGCTGATTCCAGCCTGTCCCAGCTGCTTTGTGCCAAGGTCATTATTGTTTTGTGAGTTGTTTGGTTCCCCCCCCCCCCCCCAGCTGTGTAATTTCATTTATAAAATGCTGAAGTGCCAGCGGGGATCAAGTCCTGCCTTTCACTTTCTGTTTCTGCTTAAATGAATATTGATGTGGTGTTTATCTTTCTTTAATATTCATGATGATAAAGGACTTGGAGCCATTCACTTTTAATTATGCCCTTCTATGGGAAACAGTCTAGTGTAATTAGAGAGCTTCCAGTGCATGGAAGAAAACAAACAAACTTTTTGCCTCCCCTTCCAGAAGTGCCAAAAGAGGTTCCCAGGGGCATTCCCTTTACCTCTGCTGTGCTGGCCTGGAAGCAGAGACTTCTGTGCAGGACTACTCTGGGCTGTGCCACATCTTTGCTGTGCTGTTAGGGAACTTGAGTCCACAAAACTTGATGACCATTTGCAGCCCTCCTAAGTGGGGCAGCGGCCTGGAGCGATGGGAAGGAGGCAAATGCACAGCTCCAGTGGACAGGGGTAGGTGGCTTGGAAGGGAAGGCAAAGCAGTTACATTTCCCAGGTTGGGGGTTGGGAGATGGGATTTCTATTTCTACCCTTGCAGCAGCCTCCCTGTGTGACCATAAACAAGTCACTGTCTCTCCATGCCTCAGTTTCCCCAACAATGAAGAAGCATGGGACCACTCGCGCTGCCTGCCCTCCCTTTTGACTGGACACGATCTTCCTGCCCTTGTACAGCTTGGGCAGCCTCTCTGTTCTCCTGCAGCAGTAATTAGCCATTTAAATCAAATCTGCCAAAATGATCATGGAGTGATGCCTTGATGGCAAGGCAATGACCAGCTCTCCCTTTTAGCCCTCTAACAGCTTTGCTTCTCCCTCCCCTAACGTTATCCATGAGCAAATTGTTATATTGAGCTGTGCAAATTGCCCAGGAACTTCTGCTGGGAGCCTGAACTTTCTCTGACACATAAAACCAGTCTCTCTGAGCATGGCTGATGGTCAAACCCTGTTGGGTGAGGAGAGGAGCTCTCCCTTATCAGCATCTCTTTCAGCAGCTGGGGCAGTGGTGGCTTCTGCTCTTGGTGTGGTTAGTGACAAGAGGCAGCAAGGCTGGGGACTTCCCATGGACCATAACCCAGCTCAGACCGCAGGAGAGTGGTTTTCACAAGCCTTTGAAAATCAGAGCCCTTAAGAGTTAGATGTCAGCACCCTACATGGAAACATCCCATATTACAACTCTTTTAGGAGACTCCTATGCCAAACAACTTTGTTCTTGAGCTGTCTTTTGATGAGCAGTGAGATGTTATTGGTCACATTGTGCTCAAAACCAGCCGAGTGCTATGTGGGGCTTTCTCGCATTTAGCGGTTGTTTTCAGCAGCAATGTTCTTTGGCTGAGGCAACACCTTAATAACACTCTTTTAATGTCTCTTCTGTCACGTGTGGGTAGGGCTGAGTGGTGCAACAGGCTGATCATTTTCATCTTGTAAAATATACATCATTCTATTTTACATAGGGGATAATCATTGCAGAACTGGCTCTTTTTTTCATCCTTTTTCTGCTGTAATTACCATCTTCCTGCTGATGCCTGCGCCGATGTCTGTGCATGATGAAACGAGTGAACATTTTAACTGCCCTGGGTGATGGGACATAGACCTTGCTGAAAAATTTAAATGTCTCCTATCCAGAGGAGGCTGGCCCATAAATAAAGGATGAAGTCCCCACTGCAGGAGGGGGAGAGCTAGTGCGGCTCCAGACTTAACGCCTTCCTGCCCGCCTCCAGCCGTGCCTAGAGCTGTGGTTCTTCTCCTTGCTGGAGTCTGGGAGCATGTGGGAGCCCTAGGGCTAGGAGACTTGTCTGGGTCGCTGTTTCAGAAGAAGGAAGCCTTGAAGTTAGGAATAAATTGAAAGCAACTGCCCTAAGTTTCAGTAAGCATGTTGATCCATTTAGCCTAAGAGCTAAAGCCACTGTGGAGCAGAGAGGATCAGCTAGAGCAGAAGTGATAGACCTGTTGTCTCCATTGGAAAATGAGGGATACAAGTAATTAATCTCCTTGCACATGGAGGGCATGCTGGGGGGAAAGAGATTATAATGTGCTCTGACCACTAATATGAATAAACCACTATCCCTAAAAGATCAGTGATTTTTTTAGTCTTCCCATGGAGGACTGTGTTTCTATTCCCACATCTCTTTGGAGGTATTTTACGGTCTTCTCTTGCAGATCAGCTCAGACAGTCACAGATGAAATGAATTTGGTGAAAAATCTCTCCCAGTAGTAAATTGCTATTTCTGTCTGTTACTGACTGAGCAACTGAGTTCACCGTGGAGCACAGGGGTTAGAGACCTACGGCATCATCAGCTCTGACTCCCTTCTGTCACATGCACAACATCGTATAAGCTTGAGGGATCCCTCCGCCATCTTCTGCTGGCAAGGGCTCATCTAGCATGCAAACGTGAGCTCATGACATGAGGCTCTCCTCCTGGACCCTCGCACTCACTCCACACTGATTTAAGCAGTTGCATGGAGGAGGGAATTGTGTGGGATGGGCCAGTGTTTTGGGAGGAGGCAGTGCCATGTCTTGTTTCCCAGGTGGTAATTTGCCCTGGATGTGAAATCTCTCATTCTCCAGCTTCATGTTCCAGGAATGAGATGAGGTGCTTGGCTCCCCATCTCTCACCCTAGGGACCTTGAGCCAATTGCCCCATTTCAGCCAAAGCTCTCATGGGGCAGAGTCTCAAAGATATTAAGCTCCTCTTCAGTTCAATGAAAGTGGGAGGAGAAAGACCCAAACTGATGTCTCCAAGGGGAGAACTTGCCAGCATCAGACACATGAGAATCCACTTGGGGAAGTCCCGGAAAGGCTGCCTCGGTGGACTCTGCCCAGGGAAGAATGAGCATGAACAAGTGGGATGCAGATGCAGGCAGGTCACAAGCTGTGCTTAGATGGCTCTGTGGCACCTTCCTGCCGTCGGCCCTTGGGGTGGAGAGACAGCAGCAAGGCAGGCAAGACAGAGTATTTGCTTCCATTAACATGGGTAATTGCTTTGTAATTCCCTTTTCAGAGCTGGGTGCGGTGAGCTGTGCAGAGTGGATGGAAATTGCATCGGCACAATTTGGGGGTGATGTAGAAATTAGCTAAGCTGCCAGGGCATCCTTTGCTGGGGTCCCACGGAGGTGGGTGCCCTCCACTGTAGTGGGTGTACAGCAAGAGCTAATGAACCTTTTGGGGGATGCAGAGCATGGGGTGGGATGGGGCAGCAGGGATGAGGGGGTGCGCATTCCTGGGGCTTGCTCCTTAGGGAGGTCTGTGTGGGTTCTTCCAGTTAACCCACTCTGCTTAATTAGCAGGAGCTCCCTGTGGAGGCAGATAACTGGGTAACAGACTCAAGGGTTGGTCCTTATTAGCTTGGGGTTAGGATATTGGATGTGCAGGGTGCTCTGGGATCTGCTGCCTGAGCCCTGGAGAAAGTCAGCTCTCATCTCCTGAGTGTCCCTGTCCCCAAGGCAAACAGTGTCATGCCGTCCCTGTGAGCACTGTGTTCTCTGCAAGGTGTTTCTGTGAGGTGGCCCATCCACTTCCCAGGACCCATGGGGCTGTAGGTTTTGCAGGATCACCTCATGGGCCACAGACACCTGTTTGCAGGGCTTCTTTAGACGGACGCTTCCAGAGATGGAGCATTGCCCTCAGGGTGCAACCAGCAAAGCTCATATTGGTGTCCTGGGGCCTCTGATGAGGAGACCTGCAGTAACAGCCTGGTGCAGATGACAAGAGACCCCTGCCTGTCCCGTCTTCCCATGTTCCAGCTATTGCCTGTGCTGGAGACTTTGGAGGAAGTTTGCAAAAGGCCAGAGCAGTCTATCCGGCTCTATTCTGACTGTTTTCTGCCTGTAGCAAGTAGTTTGTGAAAGCTGTTGCCCCTAACAGCATCTAGCATCTTAACGTCTGTTCCCACCTCCCTCAGGGCAGCCCGTCCTCCCCCATGCGCAGTGAGACAGCCCTTTCATTTTGCAGCTGTGCCGCGGAGAAACAAGGAGCGCTGGATTTTTATTAATTTTAAAGAAACAGATATTTTGATTGTCAAGTCAATCCCTGATTATTTTGGGCGAATGCAGTTTGACAGACCATTATTTTGAAGGGACATGGATCATTTAACCAAGCCTAATTGCCTCTGTGTCACAATTAGTCACTCGGGCTGAGAAGGAATTGGTGTCACCATCATTTTGTATTGGAAGCCAGTGACTAAATCTAATGAAAGTGTTTGAATCAGAACTTTTATGTACGTACATTCATTATACTGCTAAATTGGCCATATCTCCTCGCGAGACTGGAGAAGACCGTATGTGAGTGTGGTAGCTGCTGCATGGGTGAGATGAAGTGCTGAGCGTTTGGGAGAGGCTGAAGGGGAGACTGAGATTTTCAAGTGCCTCCTTGGCTGGAGTGATGCAGGACTGCTCCCACAGGCATGGAGAGTGGTGCTGAGTACAAGTTTTGGGGATGCCCTCTGAGATACAATTAACCTCTTGGCAAGGGTGATGAGTTCCCATCTGCAGGATAGACCTAGGGAATGGAGGAAAATACCCAAAGGTCTGGGGAAGGGAAAGGTTCAACAATCCCTGGATTGCTGCATCACCTGGAGGAGTCACCCTGAAAAGCAAGTCGAGGGGTTTAACTTAAAGGATGCAAGGTTATTCCTCAGGATGGGTTGAAAGGGTCTGTCCTCCTTTGTTTCCAGGGGGTAAACCTCTGTGGTTGCATCCTGGCTGTGCCTGCTCCCTGGCATCAGTCAGGGTTACATGGCAGGAGGAAGGGGGCTTGCAAACCTCCACTCCCACCACCATAGCACAGGCTCATGTGATGCTGAGACTGATTTATTTGCTATTGGCATTTTAAAGTAATGCTATCGGGTCAAATCTTACCAAACTTTAAGGCTGTCAGTCATCTGCTGTGTTGAGTTCAGTGATGGGAAGGTTGTGAGAAGGAAATCTGGGATCATCGTCCAAGACTGTGAAACTGGAGGGCGGCAGGAGGGTGCTGGGAACTCGCCCTCCTGGCTCACAAAGCCCAAAGTTTCAAAAGTCTTTCCATTTTTCGGAAAACACACAGACCATCAGCCGAACGTCGTGAGCAAGCAAAGGAGCCAGGAAATGAACTTCTCCATGAAACAAAAATCAAACTGACTCATTTGTTTTCAAGGTTCTCTACCCCAGCAAAATGAAAGACATAATCACACAAGGGAAATGGGAAGATAAATTGGGTGTTATTTCAAGTATCGCTGGCTCACATAATTTTATTGTGATGTTTGCAAGAATGGGAGTTTGTTCTAAAGATTTGGATTCTGGATTCAGATGGATTCTTGTGACTCTAAGCTTTTAGTAAAGAAAAGGATGTTTTATGCTTTATAATCATGGAAAACGGCTTGAAAACCGTGGCCTGAGATTGACTCCAGAAGTTCAGCAACCAGAAAGTGAGCAAGGAGAACTCAGAGGGCACACTTCATCTGATTCAGGCCAGGAGGTCTTGTCTTTGAATGCCTCTGCCCACAGTGCAGTACAGATAATGAACAAGGAGCCAAATATGCTGTGTCTCAATGTCTGGAGACATCTCAGTGTTGGATACGCGAGCTGATCATAACAGAACCGGCCTCCTAGGAAGCTCATTTGTCTGCAGCATCTCTGCAGATTAAGCTTACCAGAAAGTGAGGAACAGGATGCACAAGTGATTTGTCTCACTGAGTGGGGGAAGGAGTTGGCACTGATGGGAGGGGAAGATGATGTGGGAGATGACAGACCCTATGACCACCAGCTTTCTGATTTTATTCTGCCCCAGTGCCCTTGGCAGATGAACAGGGTGAGCTGGATGCAGCTCCTGCTCTTCCTCTGAACAGCTTTGATAGTCCCTCTGATGGAAACAAAACTGTGTTGGCCCCTTTCCTGTTTTGATCAAGAGAAATTCTTCTGTACTTTCAAACAGCTGAACACACAGCCTTGGCAGGAGATTGAATTCTGGGGACAGATCAGGTAATCTGTGTGACTTGGAAAGCTGTGCAACATCAGGGAAGATGTGGGTCCAACACAAAATCTTTCCATGCTCTGGAGAAACAAAATACCTGGACCCCCTGTGGCTTAGGGGAAAGCAAGCGCAGGGACGGTTAAGGTGAGATTGGCCCAGGCTCTCTCACATCTCCATCCCTCTCCCAGTAGATGGGTCCCCATCACAAGAGGACCCTTGCGTTACACGTTACACATGCTGTTTTCTAATAATCTGAGGTGAATGAAACCCTGAATGACTGCTAATGTGCCTTGCAGAGCTGTGTCCCCTCTTCATTAATGTTTAAGTCCTTTTCAGATACACAGCCATTAATTTTGCTGTTGCCTCGGTGTTGAAGAGCCAGCACAGGCAATGTTGAGCGTTCCTGGGGGCAGAACGTGGAGGTCCGGCAGAAGACAGCCTCCACCTCTGCTTAGTTGCTGTTCTCATCAACACCATCCAGGCGGAGGTGGGTTCAGGTGGTTTGGTGCAGATGCTGCTGGTTGGAGAAGGTCTGCTTCAATGAAGAAGGGACAAATGTCTCGGTGAATGCAGACAATAAAAGGTTGTATCTTGTCCCTGTCCTCCTCTTATCTCCTCCCCTATAACCCTGTAAGCTTGTTCAGCGGCTTGTTTGGCCATTGTCCTGCTTTATCTTGCCTATGATACATTTTCTGAGGAGGGTGGCTGTAATCTGTCACTCTGAAGCCTCATACCTTTGTAACCATGAATGATTTCAGCAAAGAATAGTTATAGAGTAGCAAAGAGCAGGATCTGGGATTTTAAGAAATAATCCTATAAGGCTTTTGGGACACTTCCAGCTTCTATTTTGTCTAGACAAAAGGGAGAAACAGTCAAAAGAAACAAGGTGATATTCAGCAGGGAGAAGTAAAAATTTCTGTTATGTGAATGCTCCCTGGCTGGTTTTGGCCAAGTGATTCATGGACAGATGCAGCCCTGTCTGTCTGGACTTTAAGCCTCTAACAGAGAATCCTCCCAGCCCTGTAAAAATCCAGTCCCAACTGATAATAACCTTCACTCTCTTCTCAGTGCATCAAAACTGAACTTGACAGACTTCTGTGCCTAACTACGAGACACTGTTTTCTCCCCCTGAGAGACTAGGTCTCCTCTGTAGTTAGGGAATATGCATATGACATTCATAAAAATGTGTAGACTGGGAACTGTTCATCCCATAACCTAAATATTGAGTGTCTGGGAGCTACACAGCCTGGCTCTGCTGTAGCTAAGGACTTTCCATGTGATGTCCAGAGCAGCAGCAAAGTGTCTGATGCTCTGCATGGCTGCATGTGGGCCAGTGCTTCTTAGCTAGGGGCCTGCATCTCCTGGTGAAAAGGTCAAAGCCAAAGGTGGGGAGGAAAGCCTTCTTGCATTCATGAGCAGGATTTATCCGCCATATTCCCAGTCCTCGAGGCATTTCCTTGTTTCTACTTTTGGACCTACTCTTGTCCTGTCCCTGAATCTTACACCGCAGCCTGAGGTCTCCAATGAAAATGTAGTGGGGCAGGTTGATGGCAGATGTGGGTTCCCCAGCAGCTGCAGTGGGAGCACGGCAGGAGGATGTGTGCTGGGTCTATGGGTGCACGCAACTTAGGATGAAGTACACGGCTCCTTGCTGCAGAGAGACCTCTTTGCTTGATTTCTCTGCCCACCCATTTTTCATTTTAGGGTGTTCTAAAAGTAAAGCTGCTGCCTGAATTATTGACCTAAACTGTGTTTAAATTGCTTGCATAATTGATGAATCAGCAGCCAGCCGTTAGCCAGTCTGTTGTGCCAATGCTGTGCTGTGTTACCGGTCGTCATCCTGAAACACGGGGCAGGAAAACATTCTGTCCAGCTTGTGGCAAGTGACTGTCCCACAGTGTTGTGTAAAGAGCTCCTCTTCTGCTTTATCCGCTGCCCAATTGATTTACATGTCTGTCTGTTTAGGTGTGTGTCCTCTGATATGTCCCACAAACATCCTGGTCCCCGGTGCAGCTGTAGCTTATTACATCTTGCCTTTCTTATCTCAACCCTGATGCTCAACCATTAGCTGGAGAGCTCTGACTCACACCAGTAAAACTGGGACAAGGCTGGGAGCAGGATGTGCTGAGGTGAAGCCAAATGGCTCTTGGTGGCAACCAGGAGGATTTTTGTCTCACTTGGCTTATTCTGCGCATGTCCTGTGACAGGGGAAGCTGAAGGCCTGCAACGGAACTGTGGGATGGCTGCAGAGTGTGAGCCTTCGACCTGGAAGATGAAGTTTTGTTGGCAGAGGCGGGTCAAGACAGCAAAGGAGGCATTGGTGGTTCTGGCCATAGGTGCAATTATGGGAGTAGGGCTGGTCATTCAGGTCCTGACCATTCCTTCCCAGGGCAGGCCTGGGGAGCCTTCCTCCCCATGCAATGGAGGCCACTGTGCATCCCCTAGTGCCAGAGCACCCCGCAGCAGAAAGGGCCTTGCTTTTCCAGATGGAGCATTAATGAATTTGGATGGACCAACTGTCAACAGTCAGCTCCTGCACTTAGAGACAGTACTGTAGATCTGATGGCTGACTGCAATCAGCCTCATGCCTGAACCTGTGCTGGGACCGGAGCTATTTCCAGTGATGCTAATGAGCCCTGTGGACATGTCGTGTGGCACATTCATGAGGTCTGGGACACGTGTCTCTTGGTACCTGTGGCTGCATGGGCGGAGCAGAAGCCCATGGGGTCGGAGGCGCGAATAGAAGCAGTGTGCGAGATGGCTGTGGCAGCAGGGAGACAAAGATGTAAACCAGGGAGGGGGAGTCCAAGGACTAACTTTTATGGGCTACGGGGCAACGCAGCAGCAGAGGCCGTGGCTGGGTCAGACCGGCCGCTCCGGAGAGCGAACATCCCCTACGCGCGGGTTTGGGGACCGGTATTTCCTGGCTTGCAGCCACTAGAGGCTGCCCTGCTCCAGCTCCTGAGCCTCCGCTCGTTAGGGCTAACATCAGCTTTGCTGCCTGTGGTTTAGGCACTAAGAGAAGGTGGTAGGAAAAGCCCTGAAGTATTTTTTTTCTTTTCTCCTGTGAGTGGATTGAGCAGGTGTCGCAGCAAACCTGGGCCTTCAGGGATGTAGCTTATGTCCCTGCTCATAGACAGAGAAACTGAGGCACAAGGAGCTGCATGGAAACGGCTGGCCTGGCTGATGGCAAGCCAGCTCTGCAGCTCAGGGCCAGGGGGATGTTAACACAGGCAGAGCCCAGCACCTGGCTCCGGCTGCTGCCACACAAAGGAGCAAAGCCTGTGTGTGTGAGGTATAGCTGCAAAATCCACACACCTGCTGAGAGAGCCTGGAGGGACCTGATTCTGGGTACAACTGGGCAGACCTGATGGCTGGCAACTGGCCTGAAGCAGCAGAGCTTCTTTGGGAGAACTGCAGCGTCTGCTGGTGCACATGCACCCTCGATCCTGTACTTGCACGCCCCTACAAGCCCAACACCCATGCTGGTGTTTGCCAAGCTCGCCCTGTGCTGGGGTAGCTTGGCCTCTTCTTAACCCCTTGCTGGGCACCCACTGTCAGCATCTGTCCACACACCAGCTGCCATGTCCCCTTCAGTGGAAATCCTGCCTGTATGGTGCCCAGCACTTGTTCCCCACTTGGTGGCAGATGTAGAGATGTAGAAAGGTTAAGACCTGAGCTGTGCTGAGCAGGTTGAATATGTCTCTGAGATAGTCCTGCTGCCCTGAGAGAAAGTCATGGTGATGGAGCCATGAATTACGGACAGAATACACAAGCTGATCCCATGGGGATTCTGGATGCCAGAACAGATTATCCTGATGGTCCGTCACAGCCTTCAGATGGCTCAAGTGCTGCTGGGCTGGTATCACCAAATGCTCAGCACCAAACCTTCCTGTCTGCTCCTGTCTTTTCAGGGTGTGGGGGGTCCCAGCTCTGCTTGCCAAACCTCGTTTTCGTGGTGCTACGTGAGACTGTGGGTTTGGCTCATGGGCCAGATTGAGCCTCATCAGATTTGGCACCTTTCTTCAGTGTCCTAGCCAGCCCCAGCAGGAGATGTTTGTGGGCAAGGACCCATGTGCCTCCCCACTTCTTGAGCAGAGGCAGCAGGCAAGGCAGTGCTGGGGATGGTGTGGTACCCAGGGGCTTGGGCAGGTTTGGTGGTGCTCATGGGTCAGAGCCCCCATTTCTCCTGTTTCTCCTTTTGATCCCACCTATTGCTGCTCTCCCCTTTTTTCCCTGCCCTGCAGAATTTGTCATAAAATGCCACTTCTGCCCTTCTGCTAATTGGCTGCTTTGTCCAGAGTCTCCTCGGGTGATGTAAATTGGTGTAGCTGTCCTGTGATCGAGGTCCTGACATTGAATTAGCCCAGGTGAGGTTCTGCTCCATACTCTCTATTTCATTTTTATCAAAGCCCAAGCGTTGCTTCCAGTGCCCAAAAATCGCTGTCTTCTATCATACTTGGTCTTTGGCAGACCGATGTGTTGACAAAGACATCTTCGTTTATCTTCTCAATGCATCCGTTGCAGCCGGATGCTTCTCTGACCCTCATGTTTTCAATAATCTTTTCCCTTCTTCCCTCCGGCATTACAGAGCCGCTTATTCATTTGAGAGATAAGTATTTACGTATGTGTTGGTGAGGAAAACTTAATCAATAATGCCCATGAATAACATTTCTTTGTGTTTTAGGTCCACCAAATCTCCCCCCTCCCTTTGTTTTGTTGGTTTTTTTGTTGGGGTTGGCTTTTTTTTTTCTTTTCCAGGCAGGATTCACATTCTGCTCTGGCTTTTTTTTCAAAGTTCAATTGTCAGGAAGAGAAAGCGAACTCCAAGCAAAAGCTGTCATTTTGGAGAGACATCAGTCTTATCAGTCCCCTCCACCCACACCGAGCCGTCTGGTGAGGCCACAGAAGAGGGACTGCCTGTCCTGTTGCCCCCAGCTTCTCTCTGAGGGATGGGACAGTCTCTCCCTGCAAACTCAGGGTAGCAGCTTCTGAGCATTGACTGCGCTGTTGGGAAGCAGTTCCCCAATTCTGCAAGTATCAGAACTGACCAGTGCAATGCAGGTGCAAAATCCTCTTGCACAGATTTCTTTTTTTTTTTTTTTTTTACCCTAGATGGTTTAAAAATAAGGGTTAGATTGCGTCTTCCATTCCAGTGCAGGGGTCTCATAGGAAGCTTCAGCTGCTCTCTTTGCAAGGGCAGGATGCTGCGGGCACGGGGACCTGTTGGCTGCTCGGGGTGAGGTGCTGTGAGCTGGGGCAGCCCAGAGGCTGTGATGGGATGCTCCAGCTCCTGCAGTAACCCTGGGGCTGGCTGGTGGAAAAACCCCCTCTGCTCCCTCTGCCACGCTCTCCCCACTGTATTTTTTTATGCAGTGCCGCTGCCAGATGGGTGTCGTGCGAACGGCACTGTGCTGGGGCATTGGCAATCTGGGCCAGTCCTCATCCCCTGGCTCAGGTAAGCACTTGCATGCCTGCATTTAGCATGTACCAAGTGAGGGGGACCAGCATCCCCGGGGTTCCTGCCCTGCACTGCCCTGGACACAGGTGAGCCGCTTTTCCCGAGCCCCCAGAGCAAGCGTGACCGCTACATGTGTAGTCTGCCCTGTGCTAGCGAGAGGGAAGCTCATACACCATGGCGATGTGTGTGTGTTTGTGGGGAGCAGCTACAGGAAACTAATGGACTGTGAAATTATCCAAGAAAGGAAAAAAAAAAAAGATACTGTTAGAGCAAACTGGACTGCCTCACAACCCTGCTCCCCTGTCAGCCAGCTTAATGCAGTGGCAAATAAGATATAGTAGTTTTATGTCCAAGACAGGAGGGACTGGCAAAGGGCTCTTCCCACGTTATCTGGGTGACCCAGTGTGAGCCTATGCTGGGAGCAGCAATTACCTGGGGGAAGCTACAAGGAATGGTTATTGCATTAAAAAAGAAAAAAAGGCTTTGGAAATTGCTAGCCTGGCTTTCAGGGGAGAATAGGATAGTCATCAACATCCTCATAATAGTAGAGTGCACTGATCCAGCAAGCGTTATCCCAAGGGATCCCAAAGTTCATTGCCAAACTTGTACAGCAATTCCTTCCCGTTTTTCTGGAGCTCCACCTCTGGCAGGGGAAGCACACATGGGCAAAATGTGCTTGAAAACGGAGGCTGCAGGAAGAAATTGAGACACATGGTGCAGCTACTTAGAGCAGAATTCCACAACAGGGCAGCATCCCTGGGTGAGAGGGAAGGAGGTTGCTAATGGCCCCGAACGGGCGCAGAGAGAGCGGCAGCAGCTTTCCATCACCAGGCTCCCTATCTAACCTAACCTGCTCTAATCAATTCTGCTTTCTACGTTCCTGCCACGGCAGTGTCTGAGATGGGAAACGAAGTCATCTGCAGTAACTAGAGCTGTTTGGGAAATGTGTTATTTTTTTCTGTCAAAAAAAGTCTGGTGAGAACATATGTTTTTGTTGAAGCAAGGGAAAACCTCTCCGATTTTTATTTATTTTTGTCTATCCAAAGTCTGAAGCTCAGGGTTTCACGTTTCTGGAGTGTCTATTAGAATTAGTGCATTTCTTAACTCACAAAGAGGAATTGTCTGGGGAAACGCAAGTGTCCATTTGATCAAAAAGCTATGTCATTTCTGCGTTGCTGTGCAAGTAGAGCATGACCTGTCTGACTCTCTGCCAAAGAAACACTCAGAGATCATTCATCCACCCTGCTGCAAGATCCTCCTGTGATGATGGCCTGTTACCGCTGCACCCTTCTTGACATCTCATTCCTCCCCAGGTTTTGCATCCCCCAAAAAAGAGCCTGCGGCAGGGACCCAGCCCAGGGCTCAGCATCAGTCCCCAGCCTGGCTGCAATGGGGAGGCCAGGTCTGTAGGAACTTCAGAGTCCATCTGCTCAGGGGCTTCTTTTTATTGTGATGGAAATAACCCGGAGAGGGAATTTTGACTGATAAGAGACAGTTGAGAGATCAAGAGGAACCTCTGAGGCTGCTTTGTGCTGCTTGAATCTGTGCGGTAATTCAGTTTCTCCAGAGCAATGTTAGTTTTACACCGGCTGAGGATCTGAAATGTGTTTGCTGAGTTAATTCGCTTGCAAACAAGAGATAATTGAAACCAATGCTACAGCTTAAATGCTATGTGAGAGAATGTAAGCCCATGTGAAAGGGCAAACACCCCCCCAAAATAAACTATGGTGACCGTGTGCTCTGCTAAATACAGCCCCAGCTGGGATGCGGGAAGGGGAAAACCTGTAAGTAGGAAAGAGGTGGAATTGCCTGATACAGCTGCTTTGAGTCCTGCACAAAGGCAGCTGCGGGAGGTGGACAGGCAACCATCACACATGGGTTTTCCTCCACCCCTTCTCTATTTTCTTTTGCAAAATGTTTTGTGGAAAGAACAAAAAAAAGTCCATGGTAAGTGAAGCTGTGCTGGGGGTCTGTGGTCCTGCAGTGGGATGAAGCCCTCCCAGAGCTCTTCTGCCTGAGGTCCTCTGCTGTTGCCCAGCCCGGAGGGCCAGCCTGCCAAGGCAGTGCTGGTCCCCTGTGCCTGCAGGAGGACCGGCCCAAAGTAGCCCAGCTACAAGGGATGTCCTTGGCCACTGCCTCCACCCTGTCGCCATCCCAGCCCAAGCCAGGTGGCCCCAACTGATCCGTCCGAGGGCAGTGATGCCTTCCAGCTATCTGCTGCGGCCGTGTCCCTCGGGTGCAGATGAGCTCTCTTCCCCTTGTGGGTCTGCCTAAGATTAGTCCTCTTGAATTTGAATAAGCAGTGGGTCCTGCTGTGCCACCACGCTGGAAGCAGCCCAGAGCAACACTGGGTTATACCAGTCTGGCACTGCTCAGTCGAGCACGGAGCCCTGCTCTCTGCTTATGAAAAGAAAGTTACATTAGAAAGGCTTTTTACCCAGATACTTAATTAAAATAATATTGAAACAAGCAAGACACACTGTGTGCTAAGCACATGGTCACAGCTTCCCATAGCTCATTTGCAAGAGTGCTCAATAATGGCTGCGGGTAATTATTTTTTAATCAGCCAGTGTAAAGAACGATTGGCATGTTAACAAATGGTACTTATTTTCTCTTGCTCCACGGGGCGAGATCACAGGCAATGCGGTGCCAGCCAGCGAGTATCCCCTGGCACAGCAAAATCTTCCAGCTCATCGTGGCTGGATCTTGTGTTCAGACATGCAAGGAATGGCTGGCATTGGGAATAGCTGGGGGTGGGCAGGAGAAGACTGCGGGCACGAGGCAGCCCAAAAGCACCGAGATGCTCGGGAAGGAGGCTGTTTGTGCAAAGACGGATGGAGGAGGGCTAGACAGAGATGCCTTTCAGCTATTGGGCTCTTATCCTCCCTCCTGTGTTAGCCAGGAGATAATTCAGGACAGATTTGGGGATACTGGTTTATGTCTGACCAGAGCTAATACTTCAGTCTGGGAGACTTGGGCTGGTTTGCTCATTAATTAGCTGAGGTGTCACCAAAGCTCAGATGTGATTTCAAGGGCAAGATCAGTGTTGCCAGCCAGCGGCAAGCTCTACCCCTTGGGAATATTTAGCCCTTCCTAATTGCCTGCTGTCCTGCTCCCTGGAAGCCTGGGGTGGCTCAGAAGCAGGGCAGCCCAAACTAGTGTAGTCAGACAATTTTCTCCCCTTTTAAAAGCTAAATATCTATGCCATTTTTTTCCTTCCAAACAGCAGAGCCATTGATGAGGCATGGGACCTTTTCTCCAAGGTTTCTGCTTTTCCCCCTCTGCCTGCCTCTGAGGACAAGCCCAGCTGAGCCCTGAAGGATGCACTCACTTAATTCTGGCTTTTCCTTCCCCAATTTGTCAGCCCCGCTTTGACTCTCGGAGGACCTTGTGTTCCCGACAGTGCTCGGGTAACTTTGAACATTAATAATTCTGCTTGTTCTAAAACCACACTGTGGGTGCCACGAAAATTAATGAGGGAGCCTCTGGAAATCAATTTCCTGCTGAAAAAATCTTCTCTCTGGAGACCTGGGTGCTGTGGGCCTTTGGGGGTTATTTTAGGCAGGCAGTGTTACGTATCCTTGGCCAAAGGATGCGCTGTTTTGGGCTTCTGCTGTGGAAAGATGTTCCTTGTTTTCCTGCTGTACATTTTCTGCCCCCTTTACATGACAAGGGAGCAGCGTGGGGTTTGCCAAGCCTTCTGCTCTAGGTTTACTCAGCCCACTTGGGCTTAGATGCGTGCCAGCAGTGTCTCCTCATCTTTGCAGGGGTAAGCCATGCATTTCTCCCAGCCTTTCTGCATGGCTCTGACTCTTCCCGCTGTCCCTCTCTGCTCGTCCTGCAGATATCAACCTGTAGATTTTCAGTTTCTGCTTTGTTGTTTCCCCTTAGGAGACACAGCAGCATCCCAGCAGGTCAGGAGAGGCAGGGCTCCATCGAGAGTCCCCTGAGATCGGTGCTGAGCTGAGCAAGAAGTTGCCTTTTTGTAGCTCAGTGGCCATGCGTTCCTGAAACCTCAGCCCCAGAGGCTGGAGAAAGTTCAAAGACGCTTCCTCACTTGGGGAATCTGTTGTCATCACCCCAAGGGTGGCTCCCAAGTCTTCCAGACAAGATCTCGGCTTCCTGGCAGCTGGCTTCATGTGGCCTTTGTGTTCCCACGAGACTGTGTGGGCTTGTCTTCATCTCTTCTTTCCATCTGGTTGATTCATTTCATTAAGTGACAAAATTGCAACTGACACATTCCTCCCACAATTGAGTCGTTTTTCGGGGTGCAAAAAAGTTACTTGTCATACCACCCAAGCACAGTAACTATAATTTTCTCATCTGTGCAGATGTGCTTGGTGCCTCTGGAATTTCAATATTCACATTGCAACAGATAGCTTCACATCAGCCTTTGTCTTCAATACCTCCATTGCAGAGTGTTGTCCGAGGGCAGAGGTGGGGAATGGAGATTTCCCATTCTTTTGGTGCATGTTTAATTTATTTTCACTGATCTTGTTGCTAATTATTTTGTCTTGTTCCTCAGGTGCAGCGGATTCTTATGTTGGTCCTTCCTGGCAGAGCCTCCAACACAAATAAACCCAAGCATGGAGTATGATCACGGTAGGGAGATGGCTAAAGGGATGCTGAGGTCCAGCTGAAGGCTGCTACCACTGGGGATGACTTACGGGTCCCATTTGGAGTCATCATGCCTTGAGATCGATTTGAATCCTACTCCACCAGCCAGCAGATGATCTGTCTGTCCTCTTCCTTCCTTTACCTTCCACCTCCAAAATGAGACTCAGTCTGTTTCCAGCCCCTTTTCTTTCCTCTCCTCTGAGTCAGTATATCATACAGTTTGTGCCCTCATCTTTGAGGTGCCCAAGGGTCAGACTTCTCAGAGAGCTTTTCCCTTTCTGCTTTTTAAGAGCAATTTGATTAAAACAGGTCTCTAAACTATGCCCCTGCCCAGGCCCAGGGGACCCAGCCAGAGCTCTTCTTGCAAGTTGATTTTCCCTCCTGCTCAGTACATTAAAACCCTTTCCCCCGGCAGAGCTGTTCTGGGTGAGAGCACTTTGTTTTATTAACATGGACATATTTGTTTGGGAATTGGAAAAGGGGGATTTCTAAGTGGATTTTATCCTTTGCAACAATTCAGTGGTTCTGGCTGTATGGGGTTTATTTTCCCGGAGTGGAGATGAGATGGTTTTTCTGGGGAACTGACCCATTAGGAGTCTGCTCAGCTGGCTGAGAGGAGATGCTCAGGGAAGTAAAATACCAGCGGTTGGTATTTAGAGGCTGCTGTGTCCCTGGTTCCAGCCATAGCCACTCCATCCAAACCACATAGAAAGGTGTCCAGGGCTGCCTCCTTCCAGAAATGGGTTCACTTTGGCGTCCCTTAGCAAATCTACGTTACAGGGTAAGCTGGGTCTTGACCCATGCCAGACGGAGCGTGCAGACAGAGACATGTCGAAGGATGCTATGCGCTCACCTGCCTCATGGGCAGGGAGCTCCCCGGCAGCCCGGCAAAGGTCTTTCCGAGGTAGCCACCAAATACGTGGACAAAGCCCAACCACACACACCTGGGCACACGCAGGGATGCATGTGCACCTGCACCCCCCCCGATGCTTGCTTTAAAGATCACACGGGCAGAGTCAGCCCCTGCTCTCCAGCCGGCACTCAGGCTGTCAGCAACATCTAACCTCCTCCTGTTGGTCATGATGATTGCCATGAATACCCACAACATGAACGTGACTTCAGCCAGACAGTTAAATTCTGTTTGTTTTCCCATGATTTAAATCCCACCAGCCTTGACTGTGTTAAAAAGTGCAATTGTTCTGCCTTTACCCACTGCCCTCTGCTCTTCTCCGTAAGGAAATTATGAGCTGGGGGAAAGTAAATGTCTTATTTGAAGTAAAAAAAGAAAGATAATGTTGAAATAACTGCCGTCAGAGGAAGATATATTTTTCAAACATGTTCTCTCTGCTCAGTGTGAGGCAGCGGCTGCCTGTGTTTCAGAGCATTACGGTACATTAGCCTCCACATGCGGTGTTGCTTGCTTTGTTTATTATTTTAATTTCCAAGTCTCTAGCAGGGGTAGATGGTGCCGAGGTGACAGCAAGGGAGGAATGAAAGCCTCTCCCTTGCCGTGCCACAGGGACGGGGACAGCGGAGGCATCGCTCCCCAGGCTGCTGGCTCAGCAGGGATGACAGGGAGTAGGGCACTGCCACCCCAGCAACAAACGTGGCAATTCCTCCTTTTTTCCTGAAAAATTGATGAACTGGAGCCCCCAAATGTTGCTTGTGCAGACACCCCGGAGTCCTAGCAATAGGGGTCTTCGATAGGACATCGTCCCAGCTACTCCATCCTCTCTACTTCAGGAGAGGAGCTGGCTCACTACCAGAGTGGTAAGGTCAGTGTCTGGCTGTGGAGAATGATTTGGGTGAGCTAAAAAGGAGGGTTTTTTCCTCTTTACAAGAGCAGCCCCCTCTCCCTGAGCCCCCTGTGCTCCCCAAGTGAAAACAAAGATAGGGAAATGTGGTTTCCAGTCAGCCCCCATCTTCCACTCAATAGTGTGCAGATGGGTTTGTCTGTGTTTTGTTTTAGTGTCTCCAGAAAATTAGGGCAATTTTTGAAGAGAAAAAATTACTTTGTAACTGGGGGGAAAAAAGAGAGAAAATGTTTTGACATTCTCTCTCAAAACGCCCTCTTTCGTCTCCACCAAGACTCCTTGCTGCATTTGACCTGAATTCTCAAATAGCTCCAGCCCTCCTGAAAGTCTGGTTTTCAGCAAAAACACCCCTCTTGATTCACCAAAAAAACGTTGCCCAGCTCCACTCAGGAGGCTGCCCACAGGGTGCTCTTTGGGTGCTCTGGGGTGCCAGGACCTCACAGGGCTGCTGGCTTCCCCATCAGCTGGGTGAATTAAGCCGAATATTTGTGATTCTGCCTCTGCCCCCATCCCTGGGCTGTGCTGATGGCTTCGTCTGTCCCCCTTCATCACCTGGAGAACCCCAGAAGATGAGAAGCTAGGGAGATATCTTTCTCCTCTGAGAAGCTATTTGCAAATATTAACATAAAGCCTATTTGTATGTGTTCAAGGCCAAGAACGGTTAAACTGAGTTCCTCTTATCTGATGCATGATTAAGAGTGTCTCCCAAGCCCTGGTGAGCTCAGGGGGGAGCACACAGCATCAGATGGTGGGTGGATAGGGGTGAAATTTTGGATTCATTAACGGCACTTTTCACTTTCTGCCCTGGTTCTGGTACTAGCACAGATTTACACGGAAATGCAGTCAGTGGGTGGCAGAGATGCTCGGAAAATGGTGTCTGTTTGCCTTTGCAAACATGGAAAGGAAGTATAAATCAAAGTAAACCAATCCTAACAGCTGTAGGAACGGACTTGACTTCTGATAACAAAATGAAACTGGAAGAAAAAATTCTCTTCAGAGCCAAATGGTTTGACAGAAAAGGGCTGAGCAGCTCTAGCAGCTGGGTAAGCAGCCGCTGACGTGTTGACCAGTGCCTTGCGCCGTACGGCCAGTGGCCCTGGTGAGCTGCTTTGGCCATTCCCCGTGAGCACCAGCTGCCCGGGGGCATGGCTGTGGTCACCCACCTGACCCCCTGGTGTCACAGCCAGCGGGGCTTTCCAGTATTTGGCATGGTTGCACTGGGCTGTGCCTTATCAAAACCCAGGGAATCCTGGTTGCGATCCGGCTCTCTTGACTTCAGCCCCTGACAGCGAGGAGTCTGATCTGAGCTGGGCCTGCAGGAGATAATGGGAGAAAGTGGCCTTCTGGCACGCTCGTGTCCCACCTGCCTTAAAACCTCTTCCTGGCATGGAGCAGGGCATCCTCTGGCAACGCCTCTCTCCCCTCTGACTGCAGGGAGGACAGGGCAGCTCACACGGATGACATGCTCGATTCCGAGGCAGCCAAATTTCAGGGAGCGGAGTCTCCCCCTGTATTTAGTAGCTTTTGTGTAACCCGGGAGAATGGCTGGGAACGGGATCTAGGGATCCCAATGTGAAAGGTGCAAAATCCATCCTGCAGCACAGGGCTGAGGGATGCCTGTGTACCGGTACTGCCGGCTGCCAAATGCCGGTTCATAGCAACGACTGCAGGTGAAGAGATAAAGAAAAGGAGCGAGATGATCGTTGTGAATACACCGCACATGGAGAAACACTTGCTAACAAAGAGTGCTATTGATCTCATTTACTGCCTGCTCCCATCAACTGGAAAGGGGAAAGCAACTGCTCAGTCCCACTTTGTAAGAGAAGCCTGCGCTGAATATTAGTTTCAGCTCATCCAAAAGAGCCTGACACTAAATATAAATCACCATCAGAGAGGGATGAAACAATACGTGTGTATGTGTCCTTACTGTGGTATTATTATACAGCCCAAAGCTGGGACTTCAGAGCCAAATGCTTCAAGTTCAGACACGAAACTTCTAGTCTAACCTCACTGTAATGCTTCTGAATTGAGCCGGCATTTCAAGCCCAGAAGGGACAGCTCTGTCCAGTCTTTATTTTTGGTAGGACTGAAATTTGGAAAGATGAAATGAAATCACATGGCCTTGCCAGACAGCTGACACTCAAAAATAAAATCTGTGTTTCCATGGGGAAAGGGGAGAATTTTTAGCAAATGTATTAAGGTTTGCAAATCTCAAGCCTCTGTTTCGCTTTCTTTACAAAGCCATGTAATTGCAGAGAGGATCTGGAGGAGTTGCAGCCACTTCAGATGAGTGATTTGTAAGTAGAAACTAGTTTGAATTTCACTTTTTGGAACTGATGGTGAAGGGGCAGGGTTTGCTGGTTTCTAATGCAGTGTTTTCCAGGTATGTTGTATAACTTTTTTTTTTTCCCAAGTCTCTTGAGTGGTCCATAATGAGCAATTATAAAAGGCTAATCTCATTAAAAGGAAAATCTCCTCATTCATTTAATTCTTAAATCTCTTACTGTTGGGAGGGGAATATTTAAATTAGCTTCCTCCCATTATAAAGTTACTTCATGGTCTGTTTTTCATCACAGTTAAATCAGAACAGGGTCATGAGGTGCTTTTACTTTAATCTGTTTTTAATCTGATTTTCCTTAAATGAAGTTGGATCATTTCTGGTGCAGAGTCCTAGAAACCAGGGAGACGATGACTAGCAAGAGGTCATTTATTCTCCTCCGCGGTCCCAACAGGGACCCTGAAGTTTCATTAATGATCATTGCAGTCATAAAGAAACCCGTTCATTTTACCCATTGGCCAATAAATGCTTTATACTATTTAATGGGACTCTTCTTCTTTTAAAGATGAGAGGGACGAGAACCCTTTGTAGAAGCAGGGTCCCAGAGCTGGCATGGGGAGGGCTGTCAGCAGGGAGGAATGCTGTCTGCACATCACGGGGGGGCTGGAGAAAGGGACCCGGAGCTGGAGCGGCATTTTGGCATCCCCCAGAAGCCATGGCTGGGAATGGGGGTGCTGGGAAGCGACGGAGGGGACAGCGGCATCCTGACATCGCACGGGAGGCGGTTGCAGGCTCTGCACGCACGCGGCACTTCGTTATCTGGGCTGTGCACTCCAACGGCTGCCAGCCTGCCTGCCCGGATAGCGCTTCATTGTCTGGGCCAGGTTCGTCATCGGGCCTTTCTTCTGCTCCCCTCCCGTCCCTTATCAGCCGGCCCCGTGCCTCCTTCCCCGCGGGTGCTTTCGGGAGACAAGGCCGTGCCTCCGCGGCCGCCCCCTCCTCTCCCCAGGGCAGGACTTGGCCTCTCCGGCCGCTCGGCGGGGGAAGGCAGAGCTCAACAGGACGAAAATCAATCCTAATAATAAAGTAACAAACTGCTGCAGGAGAAGGAGAGTACCTGGAATTACTTTTAATTCAGAAGTCAGCCCGAGATAAGGCGCCAGCCCAAATGCCAATATGCTAATGCGGCTCCTCCAGCGATGCGCGCCGCCAGTATCTCTACCCGGCTTGTTCCACATCTGTGACAACCTGTCTCTCCTCAGCACCAGAGATACATATTTTGCTTAGAAATTAGGGCAAATCATGCCAATGTTTCAATGTGAACGATTAAAAAAGGCCAACCCCCTTACGACATCCTCTTACGTGTCCTCTTTCTCTCTTCCCCCCACCCCGTCCTGCTGAGCTTACCATCACATTTTCTTTGGAGGTGGCTTCATGTTTTCAGGTTTGATCCCTGCCTTCCACCCTGTCCACTCTCCAACTTTCCAAAGGGAAATTTCCAGAATTTGACCTGGAGGGATGGAAAATGTTTTGCTAAGGAGAGGAAAAAAAGAATGGGGGGTTTGTTCAAAAAGAGAAACTTCAGCATGATGGGGACGTTGTTTAAAATGGTTCAAAGCAAATCCTGGGCTCAGGACATCATCAGAAAATGGCCAGCATCAAAACTGGGACCTGGACCAAAGTGTAACGAATGGTTTCTGTGGCAATGAGCTGGGGTTGGTTAGGAGCAGGGCGCTGGGTACAGCCATCCTGCCTTCATCAAGGATCCAGGTGCCCGGTGATGGGCAGGTCTGTTCCCCCATAGCACACCAAGCCTTGGCCCCATCAGTTGTGTGGTTTTTATTCAAGCGTAAGCCCTGGTTCTTTCCAAGAACAGGGTTTTAGCCTGACTATCAGCCACGTCTTTTCCTTTCTCTGTATTATTTCATGTCTTAGGCTACTCCTCCTTTCTGCGGTGAGAGACAGTCCATGGATGCTCTGCCCTCGTCCCTGGAGGAAGAGAGTTGCGCAGAGGCCAGGTTCAATCGTTATCTTGTCTAAAAGCATTCGCAGACAGTCAATTCTGCCTCTCAATAAATGAAATATTTCCTCTCCAGTTTATCTCCCTGGACTCCAGCAGCCCAGATTGCTAATCGGCAGCAACCTCTTCCCTCAGCAGAACAATTCTTTCTCATTCATGGATTGTTCTCCTGAAATTCGGCTGTGACAGAAGTGGAAATCCATTTTTACACCTCTTGCTTTTTCTAGAAGAAGACCCTTTCCTGTTGTTGAAATGAGTCCTGTTTGTAAACCTGCAGACAGATCTCTCTCTCTCTCTGGGCTTGATTAATTTAAACTTAAAGTTTAGGTGAGTAGTTCTTGATTGCAGGACAAGGCTGGCTGTGGAGTTTTGTTTTATAGGAACCACCATCAGCACATAATAAATAAGCAGAAAATGAAATAAAACTGGGGAAATATTATGAAACTGTGTATTCTTATTAGGAGATCCTCCAGTGATATTTTCATTTTGGTATCAACAGGGAGCCATTATTATTGAAACAGTAACGTTAATCAAAAAATCACTGTGGTAAAATAGTCCTTTTCGTTCCACAGATCAACTCCCTGTGTATAATTTGTAGTCCAAAATGCTGGCTTTAGTTGAAGAAAAAGACCTTGGAAAATGGTTTTGTTTCTTCTCCTCTGAAAATGCTGACTTTATTGAACCCTCCCCCCCCAAGAAAAATTCCATTGAAAAGTGCAGAAGACATTTCAAATGAAAACTACCCAATACCTTAAAAGGTCTGACCAAACCTGCAAATGTCACTTTCCTTTTTTGAATGGAAAGATATGATTTATTTGTGAGGAATACTGCAACTTTCTAACAGAGTCTACCGGTACTTAATCAAGCTGCCTGACTCCCAGCAAAGGTTTCCTGCTGGGAAACTTCTGCCGTGCTTGGAAAAGCCAAAGCCCTCCAGGCTTGTCCAGCCTAACTCCCACTGGCGCAGACAGCAGTGAAAGGACCCTGGGGAAACCCTTCTCCAGCTCTCCAAATCAAAACGGGAGTGTTGCGTAGTCTGACCTATTCCTAAAACCCTCAGGGATGGAGGGAGGGAGGGATGGGTGGATGGATGTGGATGGATGGATGGATGGATGGATGGATGGATGGATGGATGGATGCTCAGTCTCTGTGACCAGTAACCCTTTTTCCTGCCTGGCCGGTGATGTTCCAGCTCTATGTTGGTGCAACTGCTCTAGGGCAGCTCCTCATTTTCGATCACCAGGAACACCCAGCAGCCAGAGAGAAAAACAAGTGTAGCCTTGCCTTGAAATCAGAGCCTGGGTTAAACTCCAGCCCAAGCATCTCCAGCAGGATAAGGGCCACATTTAAGGAGAAGCCTTTCCTCCTGTCCTGCTCAGGGCCCCAGGGACCAGAGGTAATCCTGGGAGAATGTAGCAGATCTGTTGGTGAGACAGCGTTGGAGCAGCAGGACCAGGATGGCAGAGCTAATCCTGCCTCTCAGTTCTCCCTGAGGCTGCAGGAACGGCTGGGACTGCTGCTTACACTCCTTTCTTCTGAGAGCAAGAGTGCTCACACAGACGTGTGTTTTTTCCAGTTGCACAGCCTTCTGGCTGCTGTTTTTGCTGTGCTGTCTGATCTGCTCCCATGGCATGATGATATTGCTATTCTTGCCTTTACAGCATCCTCCCTGACAGGGTGCACAGCACCTTGCAAATGCCCATAGCTACGAGCTTGCCTTCTCCCTTTGGTAGGGAGGGAAACTGAGGCAGGGGGAAGAGCTGTCACTCAACCACGGTTACTCAGGGAAAGGAGGAGGCCTCAGGAGCTTAGCTCTGGGTTCAGTGCTTTAGCAGCAAGGCTGTCCTTCCCCTCTGAACTGGGCCACTTTTGAGTTGCCTCTGCGGTTTATTATGTACAGGATTTTCGTCAGACGTGCAAAGTAAATTAGCACCGTATTCACAGCCATAATCACCTACCAATGATCTCATACATGTGGCACAAAGGGAAAGGATCTGCATGGGATTCTGTTCTGCAAGTATAATCTGCCCATAGCCTCCTTGTTAATTAGCTCCTCTCAAGCATCCAATCTGTGGCAATTATAGCAATCAAAAATGCATTCAGCCCCCCCACCCCTCCTGCTCCCCATCAGCACCTGACAAGCCGGCAGGCACATTATCCCAAACCACGGCAAGCACACGCTGATAGGACACAAACCTCCCCGCCGCCTGACTCGGGATTCATCACCCACAATGCCAGCCCCGCCACAAGGCCTTGCATACCAGGAATTATTAAAAAAAAAAGAAAGAAAAGGAGACAGAAAGAGACAGATTTCAATTTTCTCCCATAGTTTTGGGAGCCCATAGAAAACCGAGTGAAAGACGCTATTTAGCCCCTTGGGCTCAATTGGTGTCGTCCTCTTCTTCCTTTTTTGCTGATGCCAATGGAAAAGTGAATCTCTCTTATTTTTAATGTTGTCTGATTGAAAGCACCGCTCCCCGCATCGCGTTGAGGGGCCCAGGTGGGATGAATGCCCGGGGTGATTGATGCATTGTGCCATCCTCCTCGCTCTCAAAGGAGCACTTTGTGAGAGCAGCAGTGAGACTGCGCTGGGGGTTTTGGGCAGCCCTGAGTGGAGCCTCGCTACAAAGATCTGCCAGTTAAATGCAGCTCCTTCCTCCTCCCGCTGTTTCCCAGTGCTTCTTACTCCAAGATCTCTGCCGTGTGTGTGCGAGAGCAGCTGCTGGTGGGGACTCCGGTTTGAAGATGGCCCTATGGGTACCCCTCACTCCCCCTGGAATCAATAGCAACGTACTTCTTGGGGAACGCCCTCTGATTTGCACCAGGGATCAGTAACCCTAGAGGTAAATTTGCTCCTTAGCTTCCTGAATGGATTTTTTTTCTTTGCTGCCCAAGTGTGCTGATACAATGGCATCCTAGGGCTGCGTAAAGGATGCTCTAGACTTGACATCCATCCTGTCTTCCTTGGGGCCTGGGCTGGACCTTGCTGGGAAAGTTGTGAAAGCAGTGGTACGGGGTGCTGTTCCACCTTGTCATGCATCTGGCTGCAAACCCGCTCCAGGGGTACTTGGCATCTCCTGCCTGCTATTGCTGCCCCTCCCTCATACTGTTACAGGCGTTTGGGGAAATTTCCACTAAACCAGCCCCAGGAAATTATCTGGATCAAGCTAAAAGCCCTCTGAAAAAAAGTGTACCTTTTTTAGTCCAGGTCCGGTCACTGGCCAGCATGCAATCGGTCCCAGTAGCCGTCCACAGCTACCCATTGCCGTGTCTCAGCGCTGGGCACATGAGGCAGTCCATGTGAGTGCTCCTAGGCTACTCCTGTGCGAAGTCAGCTGGCTGAGCTTAAGCCAGGAGTGCTCACAAGTCCCCTGGCCCAGCTTGGCTGTGGGCACATCATCCTTCAGATGGACTGACCCCCTTGGGAAAGTTGAGCGCTCAGCCTGATGCTCCAACCTGCTGATGTGAGGGATCACAAGCCCAACTGGTTATGCCATTCTGGGTCCTGTAGGCTGCATGATGCTGCCACGCTTTTATCTCTGAAGTAAGCTGAGATAAGTCAGCCAAGGTGAGAGATGGCCCAATAAAGCATGGGCTGAGCTCAGGAGAGCCCCCACATAGCTGCCACATCCAGAATTACTTGCCCTTTGGTCTCCTTCAAAGCCCTTGCAGGGAGGGAGTTATTGCTGTTATTCACGGACACAACATGCCCCTCAGATGCCCTTGAACTCCTCTGCTGTGTTCTGCCTTGAAAATAGATGTCAGATAACCCACACCCTCACATTGCCTACACGGAGCAGAGGCAGGGTTAAGAGGGACAGAAGGCAGAGAGCCAGGGACAGGGAGAGCACCTCCACAGTGAACTTCTCCCCAGGTATTTGCACAACTATTTTGTGCTCTCTTCATCCACCACAGTGCTTTCTACATGGCTCAAGCCTGCGCAAAGTGCACGTGGGGCCAGCTCTGCTCTTCAGGCTTCATTGCATTGTGAAGGCTTGGTGTGGGCAGATGTATGGCTTGTGCTGCCCAGGTCCTTGGTGTGACCCGAGAAACCTGCCATCCCACAGGGGTGGTGCAGCAGGGACAGTGAGGATGAGGTGGGTGGGAAGAGGGGAAGAAGCTGTATGAGCAGCAGGCCAGTCGCTGCTGCAACCATTCGGGAGAGCTTTTCCGTCCCTGTCTAACCAAGGTAGCCTGGGAAAGTGTCCCCAGGCAGAGCCAGCCCTGCAGGCAGCATCTGCCTTGGATGCACTTGCAGGCAGCAGTTCCCAGCCGCTGCCCTGGGAGGATCACGGAGTCCCTGGCGCTGGCCTGGCCACAGTGGCACCAGTGGAGACTGGCTTAGGCACAGCTGTCATCTGGCCTTGGGGTCCAGCAGGATTTCCTCCTCCCTGGCATTGCCAAGTCATTTTTATCTTCCCCCAGCAACCCTCTGCACCTTGCTGGGCATCCCTTTCTCTTGCCTGCCCACTTTCCAGCCCATTTCTCTCTAACCACTGGACTTGTCACAAAGCCATCCTCACCGCAGGTCCTGCTGGCCCCGAGCCGTGCCTGCCCTCCGGCATACAGGCCAGCGCCAGGCGGAGAATTAAGCCCCAGGTACCAGCTTTGGCCATCTGCCATCGGCAATGCCATTTCCCTTTGGTTGCCCAATAAATAAAGGCCCTGCACCAGTAGCTCCATCGCTCGAGGGGACTCAGGTTGCAGCTGAACGTCGCGGGGAAGGTTTCTCAGTCATGAAATGACTTTCCAGGGCGGCGTCGTTACCTTGAATCTCCTGCTTATCTCCACTTGTTTACGGGTTCATGAGGGCGTTCTTTTCTTCGAGCACAAAACCTGTTTGCTCTTTCCCCTCTTCCCACACATTCTCGATGGGGGAGAGAACAGACTCGCACCCAGGGACGCGAACCCCTGTGGGGTGAGGGTTGGTGGGATGAAAACCCTGCTGCCTGCATCCTCCCTGAGCAGGCACTGGAGGTGTAGGCACCTCTGCACAGGATTCGAGCCTATGCATCGGTATGGACATGGCTGGAGAATGGGAACTATTTAGTATATATGGAAATAATGGGAATATTAGCTGAATTAGCTAAGCTGTTACTCAGCTTCCCTTTTTCCTTCCTGCTTTCTTTCCTTCCCAAGCCAAAAAAGCTGGTTTACATTCTAATGGCTTTAATTACTTCACGAAAATGTGAGCGGATGGGGAAGCGCTGCCACCAACAACGCTTTAATGGTCGACTGAATGCAATTTGAATTAATTTGGTTGAGATGGCTATTAGTGCTAATACTCCAGGGCCTGTCTCGCTGGTGTTGCTGTAACTTCCCGTGCCCCTGACGGAGAGGAGGCTTCCAGGCGCTTGATCGGTCTCCCACCCGCTGAGGAACCTTGAGGAGAGTCAGGAATTGTCCCGTCTCCTTATCTCCCTCAGTCCTGACTTTATTTCACTTGGTTATTTGAATCCTGATTTTGGAAACGACTTAGAGCTGTCTTTGAGCCTGTAACCAAGCCACAGAGCCATCTTCCCTCTGCCTCTGTCTCTCACGATTGCACTCTCTGGCATCCAGAAAGGTGTGAAATCTGCCCAAAGCGCTTCCCAGCTTGGCTCTGTATCTGTGGGCACGCATGTGTGTGTATTCTCTGTTGTCTACCAAGGGGTTGAGCTCCAGCTGCTTCTCCTCTGTGGAGAAAATAACAGGGTCCCCCTCCTCTGTCTAGTCATCCGTCTCCCAACATTTGTGGGGACTTAATCTCCCTAGGATCTCTGTACCTCTGAAAATCACGGGCTGAAAATGGCCGGAAGGGTTAAAATCTTCAGGGGTGGGGGCTGGCAGCCCTGTGGACAGCATGGTACTCCCACGTTCAGCAGGTCCATACAAGTCTCGTCTCTTTAGGAAGCCAAGGGAGAAGCAGCAGCTCGGGCAGCATCATGGCAGCAGCTCCGCACCTGAGGGCTGAAACTGGTTGCTCTTTTCTGTACCACGAGATCCCCTTTTCCCCAGCCCCAGGATGGACTTACACCCCAGTACCAGCCACAGCCGCTGTAGGCTTTCTCCTCCTTCCCTGCCTGCGCGTCCTGCTGACAATCAGGCCATGGGTGCCACCTTGCAGGCAAGCCTTGAAGGCAAGCAGCTGCTTGGCTGGCATGGCCGCGTTGGCAGTAGGCGATGTACAGACCCGAGCAGGTGCGGATTGACCAGGATATTGCAGCTTCTCCTATTAGCACCTCTCAGGGTTGTGTTTGCAGCAGGTCACCTGGATCAGTCACAAGGAGCAGGAGCTGCCACTGGTCCTTTATTCCCCCCCCCGTCCCTGGCACGTCCCCTCGAGCCCCCCTCTGCTCTCAGGGCTGCCGTGAGAGATGTGGGATGTGTAGATGCCTCAGTCTCTCTTGCCCCTGATTTGCACCCACCTGCCATCACATTTAGCCTGGCCCCTAACACCGCTGCAACAGCCAGGGAGGGGGATCTGGCAGGGTGTTAATAAAGAGCCTGAAGGAGAAGGAAATTAAAATAATCTTCTGCTTTGTGTCCTTTCCTCTACCCCCACTGTGCTCCCTCCTCCCTGTCTCACACACAGACTCCGCTTCTCATTGCAAATGCGCTCTCCCGAGATGGATTTTCTTTGATCCATCTGCAACCAAATCCTCCCAAATGCCATCAGCTTCACTGACTTACAAATCTGTCATGCTGGAATGGGCTGAGAAGCCTGCCACTGCTTTGGATTTCATGTCCCTTTCATGAACTTCAGGTGGAAAGAGCCAGCACTGGGACCATCTGAGCCTTTGCTGGAGACTGGTGTTGCATATCCTCCCCTGCATTATCTGAAGTGGCTGCTGCCTGTTTTGCGCTGGGCTGGAGGTGGGACCAGCAGTGCTGAGGCTGGAGATGCTGGGTGAGACCTGCCCTGACGGTTGCCGGGGCGGGCTGGGGTTACTCCTTTGGGAGTTTCTGCTGGGTAGTTTCGAGGTTGGGGCATTGCCCTGCATGCTCGGTCATATTTATCTTCAGGCAATGCTTCCCCAGGCTCTTTGGCCACCTGGCCCAGCCTGTCATCTCCATCTGGCTCCACTCTCTTCCCCTGCATCTGCAGTAGCCAGGCCATTAGCAGTGACTCCAACTGCTCCATAAGCACAGACCTGTCTCACCCAGCAACTGTGGTCTGCTGTCCTCCTCACCTTTTGCCCTGCTTACGAAAATTTGATCTCAGCCCAAGAGTGTTCAACTGCGGCACCTTTCTGCCTCAGCACTGCTGTGATGGGAGAGGGCAGCGGTGGTTCTCCTAACTAGCATGGGCTGCCTTGCCTGAAGAAGTGCCCCGAACTTTCTGTTTGTCTCAGCTCTATCCCCCCCCCGCCCCCCCATCAGATTAAAGCTGTTGCCTCTGCCTGGCCCTCAGGCTGTCCTGGAGCAGCTGGGGAAGGATGGGTGTCCTCCAAGGGGCACAGAGCCCTGTTCAGCTCTAGCATCCCCAGCAAGGGCTGAGCTCCCTGGGGCAAGCTGAGGAGATACAGGGTCTTTGCAGCATCGTGGATCAGCGGATTAAAAATCCGATACACCCTAGTGCTGAGGAGGGCAGTAGGTCCCTACTGAGATCTTTGGATGCCCCAGTGCTTGGGGTGAGGCACCTTCTTGGACTCCAGCCTAAACCTGAGGCCAGGCGGGTTGCAGGCTGCATGGGAAGTCAGTCTGGTTCCAGCCCCGCAACTGGACACGCCAGAATACAAAGAGAACAATCAAACATTAATATTCATCCTTGAGTGCTGGTGATGGACTGATTACAGTCTGCAAGGAAGATATCAGACTGCTCACGGCGGGGACGGCTTTCTGAGGTATAAAAGAGATTATTGTATATCTAAAATACAGACTTTGAGAAATGTTTTCTTGGCTCCAAGAAGAAAAGCTTCTTTATTTGTGGAGTTAATTTGCATTTACTGTAGCTTGCATTAAAGTTACCCGTTTCCTTTCATTCAAGGGACTTCTCTTTTGTTCACATGAAAGCAGGCAGATTAACCATCTGCAATGCACGTGTTCCTCCTGCTAATTGCTTATGGGATGTTCCACTTTCCACTCCCCAGAACAACTTCCCAAAGACTAAGCCAAAGTCACTGCAACTTGCCAACAAGATTACCTAGGAGGTAATCTGCCACCGCAACATGAAAGTACGGAGTAATACAGGCACAGACGGGCACTGAGGGATGGATCCAGTGCCCAATTCTGCTAATATTCTCTATGTTACAATAGCAATCAAAGGCTGTGCCTGTCAGACATCGCTTCCCTGCTGGCCCTGTTAGCATCCTGCAAGGAGATCACAGGGAAACGTCAGGCGGCTTTGAAAGGAGCTCGTGACTTCTTGGGTGCATACCCGGCGTGTCACGAAGTGTGGCAGTTCCTCCGGCATCCCTGCCCGGCTTGCTAATGAGAACTCCTTTGATTCAGCATCCACCTTTGCCCTTGGTGGTACGTAGCAGGGCTTTTAATAACATTATCAAGTGGGCTCTGTGGTGCTAGGTGCTGTACATAATAAAAGAGACTTCTTGCTCTAAAACATTTACAGTCTGAAAAGACTATACAAAAAACAGAGGCTGGAAACCCAGGGAAATGAAAACCCAACTTCAGAAAGGTATTTAAATACCTCAGGCACTCACCAATGCTAAGAAACTCCCCCAAGGCCGCAGTAAAACTGGCACAGCTCCCAGTCGGGTATCCCATCAACAAAAGGGGCATTTTTTCCTCTTCTGAGCAATGCTTGGGAAAAACTGAGCAAGGAAGTGACTCACCACAGTACCTGCTCTGCGGGAACAGGAACAGGGCTTTGCGCCTTGCTCCTGGGCCTGAGTGTTCCTCTGGAGATGTCCTGCTCCCCTAAACCGCACCTGCCATTGCTGGCGGTTGGCATTTTTGCAGGTACAAGTCCTTATCTCTCTCTCCATCCACAACACTCAGTCCCTGGGTCTTACAGCATTCGAGGATGCATGAGGTATGGATGCGTGTCATCGCTGTGTCCTGCTCCTTGGACAGAGCACATGAGTGGAGCCAGGTGCTTTTTAAAGCCCTGGGTCTGGAAGGGCCCCCCCAACTTGCTGAGGGTAAAACTGTCCAGCCGATGTCCCTCCTGCCCATTTCCAGCAGGCCTGTACATCTGTGCAGCAGCTAGCAAATATCCTTTAGCCCCCCCTCAGATGTTCATCTTAGGGGACACTTGGTCACGCTTTCCCCAGGGGTGTTTAGCTTGCAAGGATTCAACACTAAGATTTATACATGTTTTAGCTAAGTGGTGCCGATTGCCAATCATTAAAGCAAGTTAAAATAAGAACAAGTGATGCAAGGCTTTGTGAAGTGACACAAGTTTCACTTGCAAGTGAAACAAGTGACAAAAGGCTTTCAGAGGAGCCAAGGTTTGCAAGCAGTTAGAGGGAACTTTTTTCCTGTCCTCCATTTCAAGTGAAAGTTTGCATATTTTTATGCTTCTGGCACCAAAAATGAGGATTTCTGCCTCCTTCTGCAGGGCTGAAGAGCCACAGCTTCTTAGGCTCAAAGGAAGAAAAGCAGCAATCATGGGGACTAGAGCATCATAGATCCCCCAAACAATCTGGTACCAGTTTTCAACATCCAATGTCATTAAATCTTTGTGAGAAAGGACTGCATCTCTCATCTGAGAAGCCCAGGATGAAGATTTCATCTAAAGCACCACCTTGCCTTTGCACAAGGGGATTTGTAAAGAACAAAAGCTTCAAATAATCCTCCTCATCTTAATAAAAGGATAAGACAAAGTTACAAGCAGTCTGGGGAAAATCTAGTTAGGCTTCAAATTTGGACAGGCAGCTTAAGCCAGGGAGATTAAACAGTTTGACCGACATAAGTATTTGTGCCTTCCCGAATTGTTTTGTGGGCAGAGGACAGCAATATAGGCTCTTAGATTCTCCTGGCACTCCGCTGGGAAGAGCTGTCCAAATTCCTTGATTTCCTTCCTGTGAACAAATACTGGTTCAGACCCTTGGCTGGCACAGACTGGCTTTTCCCCTCTGATGGCGGGGGAACCCAGCCAACTCAAACCTGCCGAGCGCCTGGCTCGCTTTCTGAGCTCCAGTGTTGAGGATAAGCGTGCCGGGAGAGTCTTCAGTGAATGAGCCTGTGAGCTCAAGAGAGACCATCTGGTTTTACTGGAAACACTGCAGATTAAAGGTCTCCTAATGGTATTTAATTTAGATTCCGTGAGACCTCCAGTGGATAGCTAACAAAGGATCAAAAATGTATTTTTTAAAACTTCTCCGCTGAGAGGTAGCAAAGCTGCTGAAGCTTAGTGGATGTAAGTGGGTAAACGCTGCTCAGCAAGCTCCTAAGCACAGGCTTGGTTCATGCATGCAGAGCAAAAGCCAGCAAACAGCTCTTAAGCTTTTTGTCTCATCTCAAGGCTTTCGAGAGGGTTATGATGATGAAATGGGTGCTGGAGCTTGGTGCAAGGACTGCGGGCTGCTGGCAGGGTTTGTCCTTTGCCTGGAGGACAGTGACAGTGTAGGCATCTTCTTGACTTAATCTTGGTGAATTTAGACCAGACAGAGAAGAAATCTGAATGTGTTTCTAGGGAGGAAACTGGGTACCTCTTTGTGGATGCTCGGCATCTTGCAGATCCAGCCTTAGGCTGGTGATAAGTGGGGTTGGGAGGCATCCTTTGGGATCATCTCTGCTTTTAGAGATTGTGTCTGTGGGTCTTTGGCCCTGCTGGATCTCAGCCACATTCATGAGAAGATTGCAACTGCTTGTTCCATGCAGCGTTTACCTGACTTCTCGCTGTCTTTCTGAGTGAAGTCCTCACTTCTTCCATTTGCTGCAATCAGGGAGTCATTGCTGGGGTGCCACGAGTGGTGCTGGACCATCAGGCTGTGTAACTCTGGATTCCACCATAGCGAAGCCTTCTGGCAGGACGCTGCCCCGCAGAACATGCCGAGGCTTCGCTGCTGTTACTACACCCCCTGCCAGCAGTAAGATTTCCTGCTGTAGCGGTGCAGTGCTGTACAACCTACGCGGAGTCCTCTACCGCAACGGTACCATAAATCCTCATCTCGATGCTCCAATTATCCCTCTCTGTGCACATCTGACTTCAGAATCCCATCAGACAACTTCACTTAAATTCTACTAGCGACAGAGTCATTAAGTGCAGTCTGGTCACCCTAATTCGCTTAATAATTTGACATGGGCATTTTTTCACCTTTTTTATGCCCATACAGGGAGGTGATTATAATCAGGGAAGTGACTTGGTTCAAATGACATAATTGGTTTTCATATTTATTCCCCCTCACTGATCTCAGTTCAAATGTGCTCAGCTCACAAGTCAAAAAGATGATTTCTTCTAATTATCAGTTCTGCAGAGCTCATCTTGGGCTCTGCAAATCCAGCTGTATCCTTTGTGCCTCTACCATGCTGTCACCAAGAATAAAGTGTTTGCAATCAGGATGCAGTCAGTCATGTTTTGTTGCTAATGTGCAAGGCAGAACGGAAGCTCATTTGCCCCTCCACCCTGCTACTGGCTCTGTTGAGTCAAGAGTAGAAAAGCGCATGTTTGCAGCTGGGGCATGACTGCAGGAGAGAAATGCAGGGGGCTGTGTAGGGGGAACAACACAAGAGGGATGTTCCAGGCTGCAGGAACAGCAGGTGAGGTGAGGCTGACGAAAGGCATGGTGGATGAAATCACTCATGAGTCAGTCTCCTTGCACAAAGGGTGAGTGGAAGGGCCACGTCCCCTTGCTGAAAGCTCCCTGCTCTGTGGGCTGGGGGTTTTACAGCAGGCTCCTCTGTAAGGCTGACTCTTCCTGCGGTCAGGAGTTTGGGTCACACAGTCATATTTGTAGGTCTGTGACACAGTCCCAGAGCTGAGGCCATACTTGGATCAATTGACATTCAAGCAATCCCTGTCATTGATGCCATGGACCTTCATCACTGAAGCTGTGGTCTCTGCTAATTGAGTTCCTTCTGAACTTTCAGGCCTTGCTTTTGTAGGCTAAGACTAAATCGTGCTTCTTGATGAGAACCTGGAGTTGGGCTACTCTTGCTATGGGAGTGGGAAGTGACGCATGAAGGAAAGAGCTAGGACAGAGAGCTAGGAGACCACGTTTTTTTCTCCCACAGCTGCTGGGTGAAGCCACTTCTTCCCTATGGATGGAGCCACCATGGGCCATACTCTGACCCATCTCCTAGCAGCAGCTGCAATCAGCCTAACTCTGTAAAGTGTTGCCCTTGCCAAAGGAAGCAGTGGGTCCACAGCTCTCATGCCACTCTCAGTGTGTTGGCTTAGCAACAACTTAATTTGCTTGTGCATAGAGCTGGCCCTGCTAATGGGTTTGATAGACAGCTCATCAAAATCCAGGGCTCAAATGGGCCTTTGCTCAGGACCTCTATTTAGCGTGTCCATCTGTTGCGTGGATGACACAGATGGCAAAAGCCATATTTCGGCAAGACCTCTGCACATCTCATTGCCTGGCAGCCTGGGGGGTGAGCTGATGCCAGGGCAAAGGGGAGAAGCACTAAGTGCTGGAAGGCTTTGTGGGCAGGTCGAGAAAAGCAACTGAGGATCAAGGAGCTGGGGGCTGAAGGCAGATCATTCGATGAGTCATACGTTTTTAACAAAGTGACTTCTACCTGGAGCAGACAGCCTGGGAGCATGGTGCCTTCTCCATCTCCCAGTGCTTTCTGACCCAAGCTGCAGGTCCTGCTACAGCACAAGCCCTGTCAAATATAAGTGGGCTCAGCACAGAGCAGCTGAGCGAAATCCTATGGGCTGTGACACCCGCAGGTACAGAGCTCCAGCGCCCCATCTCCTGAGCCAGTCATCTCTGAATTTCCCCAAGCAAATCCACTGCAGTTTCAGACATTTGGTGACACATTTGCCATCTCTTCTCCCCTCTCCCTGTGCCACCCGATAGTTGTGGTTTTGTTTTCTGAGACAGCTCCATCATCTCAGGGGACGTTGGGGTGTCCTGTGCGTGGGGTGTGGACGAGATGCTCTGGGGACTCTTCTGCATCACACGGCTGCCCTGGGGCTGCAATTGCTGGGGATGTGGCTCGAAGACCCTTTTCTTCCCTTCCAGTCTTGTGTGCCTAATTCCTTTGAAATATTCCCAAAAGGGCAGTCAAACATTTCCATAATAAGGAGCACTCTGAATAAGCAGTTTCTGTCTCTGCCTCATCTGTAGGCTTTTCTTAAGACAGCAAGTAGTTACTTTTGAAAGTAAGAGCAAAAACCCAAAGAAACCAAACTGAATTTATTTCCTTTAAACTGTTGTAGAAAATTTTGATTATGATGATGAGCTTGTCATGCTCTGTGTTTCTTTCAGTGCTTCTACTTGGAGGAAATGTGTAAATTCTACCTACACTTAAAGTATGGACAATTTTATAGACTTATACATTTATATGTATACATATATATATATACACAGTCAAGCTTTCCTGATCTTGCCTACAGCCCTTTTGGAGAAAGCCTGTGTTAGTCTTGCAGATGTGGAAGGGGATTACACCACTAACCTTGGTGCATGACGCAGTAGTTCTGCACCTGAAATCAAGATAAGGGGAACAATTCCCCCAGGTCTATTAATAATTTTCCCAGCAGGGAGAATAATATTCATCCTCCCCTCCAGATAGGTCACTTTCTGCAGTGTTATAAACTATCAGTCACACATCAAAAATCCAAAAATCCCCCCCAAATGAAGAACCGCTTTTCTCTGAGTTGAAACAAAAAGGATTAACACAGAATACAAATGCAAAGCTGATAGCTAATGACATTGCTTTCTAAAGCTTCCATTACTTTCAGATTTCCAATCACCTGATGGACAAGTTCACCCCGAGTTAGAAGAGGAGGCGATCCCGTTTGTTTATCCCTTTGGCAAGATGAAGGAGATTTGTAAAAGCTTTTCCCATTTTCCTGAGTTTGAGACCAGCAAAGCAGATAGTCACACTGAGTTCAGAGCAGACATTACCAAGAGTTTTCAAATATCTTGTTTCTGAGGATTTGGCTTATTTTGCTATTTAGTGAATCCATCCATCCATGTATCCATCCATCCATCCCCATTGAACCTTGCAGTTATCTACGCACCGATGGACAAACACTGTTTGCACAAACACACCAACCCACCCACCCACCCTCATATTTATCTCCACCTGTCCAGGGTTGCATCGGGTGGATTTGGTGTACGTAAGCACCGGCACTCAGGCATGCCAACTACTATAACCCCTACCAAAAAAGCACATCTTTGTCCCATCCTAGTCCTGAATCAGGTCATCAGGTGCTGAGTGAACAACTGCTGTGTGGTGATTGGAGCTGGTCCTTTGGCCCAGGCGGTAGAGATTTGTGCTGTCCACTCCTGAGCTGGTACACAGCTCAGAGTGCAATGAAGCTCTCATTAAATGCACATTAATCAGAAGCCTTTTAAAGACTATGCTTCCCCTAGTTTTCGTTATCACTTCTCCTCACAGTACTTCATGCTCTGCAACTCAGGCTCAGTGGTTGCCAAAGGGACCCAAGGAAATGTGTGTAGGGCTTGGTACTTCCACAAGGTCCTTTCTAGGAGAACCTGGGCAGGAAGCTGAGCTTGTCCAACCCTGTGGTGACATAAGGACACAGCCCCTCCGGGGACTCTGCATCATGCCTGCGCCGTCCTTGCAGGGGAATGAGAGTCACTCAGGCTCCAAAGCCCAGAGTGTAGGTGTGCTGGGCTTGGTAATGCAGCGGGAGCTCCAAGCGGGGGACCTCGTGGTGCTTGTCAAGAAAAACCAGCTTTTCTTCAGCAAATTTTACACTGCTCCTTCCAAGGTCGCCTTTCTGATAAAGCAAACACAAAAGGGTTACCTTGGATTATATCTAACAACTCCCGAGCAGGCTATCGCGTCCCAGCACAGCAGGAGCTATCACGCTGTGAATGAAAGAAGCGCCCTGGGACTTTCACACCGAGGTATGCAGTTACAAGCCAGCCCCCAGCAGAGCGTTTGGGAGCATGGGGGCAGCAGGCAGACAGGGCATGGCAGAGCCAGGAGCTGCTGCCCTGCATTTATCCTCTACCTCTGCACATCTCTCATGTCCTGCTCCCACCTCATCTCGCCATTCCTCTTGTCTCCCAGGCCAGCTCGGCGGGAGGCAGACACGCACCTCGCTGCTCCCTTCCCTGGATGGGGAATGATGCTGTCCCCATCGCCGCTGGCTCTTGTGTGGGAGGAAGAAGTAGGCTGGGTGGCAGGGGATGAGGGAAGGGGACAGCATGTGGGAGAGGAGAAAGATGCTGGGACAGCTGATTCATGGCTCACAGCCAAGGAGGAGGGATGGGAATCTGCATCCATTCAGAGGCACCAGCCCAGGAGGAAAGGTGCTGAGTAAGCATCCCTCCTCTGCAAAAAGTGCCGGGGAGGCTTTTGCAGTTGCCCATAAGAGGGACCCTTCCCCTGTGTCACTACCATCGTATCACCCTTGCAAAGCCCCCCCCTTCTCCTTCTCAAGGGCTTAGAGAGCTCCCAGGGTAACCCCAACTTTGCATGATCAAGACTCGGCTCCATCATCTGCATCTGGGCCCTCAGTCCTGCCCCTGCTAATGGGCAGCTACGGGCAGCTCTCACCAGCGACACAAGCTGGGAGGGCTCTGTGAGATAAAACACTGGATTTTCCCTTCTACGAGTGGCAGCAGCTCAAGCTGCCCAGGCTCTCCTGGCTGCTTCCCTGGGAGCAAGCATGCCGAGAGCACCCTCTGAAGAGCAAGCTTCCATTTTCCATGGGTGCTCAGCTTTGGTGCTTTGCCACACGGGAGAATGGAGAGTCCCAGTCCTCAGGGCAACGGAGAACCCAGCTCACGGCCAGGCTCATCTAGAGTCCTGGTGGTGTGGCTAGACATGCCGGCTGCAAACTGCTCTGTGTCCTCGTCGAGGTCACCCGACGTCCGTCCCAGCCATGACAGGGGTTGATGTGCAAAGCCTCCTGCCTGTCCTCAGTACTGAGACAGGAGTGGGACCCCGGAGAGCCTCCACTGGCTGGTGTGCACCTCTGGTAGCCCTCAGCCTCCCAGGCCAATTAAAATCCTCTTCAAGTGATGCGTCTCATCTCCAGACCCCTCTGGGGAACTTGCACACCTCATTAGTGTAATTAGGAGATGTTTCCACTGTGGCAGAGCCCACCCAGCCACTGAACTGCAATGCCTGTTGCAGGATACAGTCCCATAACTTGAGACATGGCAGGGTGAAGGGGCCCCATCAGGTCTGACATCTCACGGGGACCTTCCGTAATCCCTCCTTGCAGGCTTCAGCAAACGATGCAACAGCACTTTTTTGATAGCATCTGTTGTTTCTGCAGTGCCTGCGTTGAAACACCTCTGCCCCTGGAGCTCCATTTGCTTCGCAAATGCTTGCCACAGTGTCTAGGTACCCACTGGTTGTCTACAGCTTTGAAAACCTCTCAATTTATCCTCAGGGACCAGCAGATGATTATGCAACTCCCATGTCACAAACGGAGAAACTGAGGCAGAGGGCTGAGAATTAGAGCATGAATAGTGTGGTCTCCTCGCTGCCCCCAGAGGCGTGAGGCATTAGCAAAAGCAGATGTGAGGAGTCCTCCCTCGAAAAAAGTCCCTCCGAAGCTGTTTCCAGAGAGCCAGAGGCAGGGAGCAGCGGTTTCATGGTCTGGATTTCCTAACGTGTCCTTACCTCCTGGGACAGTCTGGATATGGCTGGCCACAGGCGTGCCAGCTTGTGCAGGACTGTCTGCTCCGTTAGCCATCGTGTGGGGCAAGCAGGCTCTTGCTCACGGCGGTGGTAAAACTGGTTTAAATGGGGCTGGCACTGAAGGGAAGGGCTGGCACTGAAGGGCACTGAAAATGGCACTGGAGGGAAGAGCTGGGGAAGACAGGGGACGAGGCAGGAGGTTAGCGAAGCAGCCTGTGCTCTACCCTTCTCTCTCGTGGGCAGGGAATTAAACGCACTGAACATAGACGTTGTTATCCTGAATGACAGTTTGCATATGAGCCTGACATAAATGCGACGGCAGCACGGGGAGATGTGAGAGCAGTGTTATGAAGTGAGGAGGGGGCGGGTGTGCCAGCTCCTGCCCTCCACTCTGGCACACGGCAGCGCAGGGGAAACCGAGCCCCGATTGCCGGAGAGACGCTGTGCTCCCGGGAACTGGTGTCCTGTACGCTGCTTCACCCACACACATGGGGGTAGCACCGTTGCCAGCCCCCTGCCAGCTGATTTCCAGCGAGCCAAATCAAACACCTTAGTTAAGGAGACGCAGCAGCACAAAAAGGCCGCATGCGCAGCGTGGCTGGAAGTCCTCCCTGGTTGCCACCTTGGTGGAACAGCTGTAACCATGCAGCATTACCATTTTCCTGCATTTTTCCTGCCTGCAAGGACCAGGTCTGCTGCCTAATACTAGACACAGACTGGGACAAAGTAAATTCAGTGACAACGTAAGGACAGAAGGTTTTGATAGAACCTGGCTCAATGAAAAACAAATTTGCATGGCATTTAAGAGGTCTTCTGCCTCCTCTAAGTATTAGCTCCAAACTGATATAGAGCAGGACTTGTATGGCAGGATTCTCCTCTTCCTGTCTTAAAAGTATTATGAAAGATTAGTGCCTGCTGTCATCATGGTTTGCAGGCATGTTATTGTTATTAATTATGGTTATTACTGTAGTGCAGATCTATGCAGCATCTGGCTGACAGGCTGCCTGCAGAACCAGGGCTGCCAGCCGTGGAGAGGCAGCTCCTGCTGTCTGGCCAGGTTGGTAGCCAAAAAAACGGCAGCTGCCCAAGCAGAACGAGCTTACCCGCGCCGTGGCCAGCTGGCTCGGCAGCAAGCATGCCATGCCAGCGAGCCTGGCGGCATGCAGAAGCTCGGCTGCCTGCAAACGCTGCCTGCTGCCTGCCAGCAAAGGTGGGAGACTAGAGAGAACGTGGGGAAGGAAGCAACCCGTTTGGAGGAGCGCAGCCATGTTGGGGTGTCAGGCAAAGCTGGGCATAAAATAGGAAAGGGTTTTTGTGAGTGTTTTCGAGCAATGGATTTAGCTCTGGAAGTTTTGCAGAGACCTGCCCTTTCATCGTCCTGGAATGCTTGGGAACGCTGGAGAGCTTTTATGTGGCATTTTTGGAGGTGGGGGAGGACTTTGGTATTTTTAGAGGCTCTCCATCTCTCCTCTCTTGTCTCTTTGCTTTCTCTGCTTGAAGGAAAGTGGAGAGAGGAAAGGGAAAAGGAAACACTCCAAATTGAAACAGGAGGGCTTGAAGCTTTGCTGGAAAGCAAAGGAGAAGAAACCTCCCCTGGTGGCCCTTTCCTGGGGGAGGAATGAAAGGAAATGTGGTGAAATCAAAGTATTTGTGGAAATGTAAATGCTTAGTAAATACTATGGGGAAAGGAGACTGTGAATATTTAAGTAATTCTGCTTAGTTGTATCAACGGCAGCTCAGCCGCGGTGGGGGGGCTGCCATCTCTCAGAGCCCCGTGACATGGGACCCCCGTATGCCCCACAGCAAGCGATTCATCCCAGGGAGCTAATCAGCGCTGCCACAGAGAGATGCTCCCTGCTCCATGGGAGTTTCTATTTTTGCCGTGACTTACAGTCATCGCTGCTCTAGTGGGAATGGCTGGGTGTTAATGAGCATCCCCGGATGGGATGTCTTGGCTCGCTGTGCTTGACAGCACGATGCACGAGCCCCAGCCAGCCTTGTCACCCCCAGAGGCAGCTGATGGGCCCCAGTGGGACCTTGTGTGTGACTTGGACAGGAGAATTAACAAAGACATTCACTTCATCCAGAAGGGGAAAAGGTTATTTGCTGAGGAAACCGCTGCAAGAGGAGCAAAGAGCAGCCCATGATGCTACCTGCCTTTTGTCAGAAGAGTCCGTGCAGATCCTTGCCCAAAAATCTGGGGTCCTGGGAGAGAAGGCTTAGCAAACACAATGCTTTTCACAGCATGTTACTCTACCAGGCGATTGCTTCGTTAGTGGCTTGTTTGTATTACACAGCAGCTAGAAAAACTTTCCTTCTGGGAGGACCTCTTGGTAGGTCCTCCCAGAAGGTCCACATGCTCAGGGGGCAGTCCTGTCCCAGACACCCAAAGTGGGGAGGCAGGGACCTGAAGAACCTTGAAGGGTGAGCAGGCTGTGCCCTGAGACTGATGCATCGGCAGCTATGTGCTGGCAAGGACACAGACCCTGCAAGACTCAGGGCTCACCCTTGGTTATCTCCCCAAGGTGATTTCCAGCCATTTCAGTGATTTCTGTTGCTGCTTAAACCCAGAGTAGGTGAAGCCCTCGGTTTGGTGTTACATCTCTGTGCCCAGAGATCCCCTTCCCTTTGAGTCTTTGGACAGGTAAGCGAGAGACAGCCAAGTCATGGGATAAAAAATCAAGCCAGAGCCTTTGAACCATTTATTTTAAGCATCCTGATGACTTTCTTCCCTCGGTCCTGGCCTTGCTATGACCGTGGGAGTTTGGAGCATGGGCAGAGCTCTGGTGCTAGCAAAAAAAGCACGGCTGCAAGAGCTGGGAAGTGCTGCCTGGACCCAGGAGGTGCCAACGATGCCCAAGATGCTCCATGAGACTTCTCCTCCTGGCAGCCAGCACATGAGCTCCTCGCTGGACTAGAAACGCTGGTCCCACATCCCCTCCGAAGACAGGGATGGGGAGTTGTGACCGGGGAGGAAAAAGTAATTAGGGGTGCCTCAGATTTGCCAAATTAGCGTGGGGCTGGTAGATAGCAGAGGCAGGAGAGGGCTGACTGTGTTGCTGAGTCCTCAGCAGCATGGAAATGCGGTTGCAGTTCAAGAGCTTATTAAAGAGCCGAGACATACACAGACTTTATTAGCCACATGTCAGAAAACACTTTCTACAGTAAATCCTACTTAATAGCCATATGCTAGGAGAGAATTAAATGCTTTTTAGCTCTCAGACAGTTATGTAAACTTGAGAGAGGAGAAAAAAAAGATAACAAATATCAGCAGAGGAGCCTTCAGTACATACCAGTTATTAATGTATTTATCTAGGCCATTTATTTATTGAAGATATATTTTTTTTCTGGGACAGGCCTATTAAGTCTGACAGCTTAATCGACACCCAATGGGAAAAATGCCATTTTATAAAGTAGTTAAACTCCCATTGATTTTGATATCAGCTCCATTTTTTATTTTGTATTTTTCCCCAGCCATCACAGTCTGTTTGACAGACTCGTTAACAAGATACTAAACTGCCCCACTCTTTTTTTGAGGACAACAAATTACTATGGAGAAAGATGCTGTTGTCTTAACAGATGCCTTTCACAGTGTAAACATCCCTTGACTGATAAGCAGAGGGAAGCAGCGTGCAAACTAGCCTTTTCATGCTAAATAAATAGCAGGACTGGAAAACTGGCACTGAAATCAATGGTGTTTTGCTCTGCAAAGAATGCCGTACTGGAGGACAGGATGGTTTAGGAGATGGATAATGGGATACAGAGGTTTTTGCTTGGATGTGGTTTGCCATCTTAATCCATCCTGACTGTGGGGGAGAGGAGCTTTGTGGCTGCCCGAGAGTCTCACGCAGGGATGTGGCTGATGAGGGCTGTGGTGCAGGGCTGGATGGCCCCACCTTGCTCTGACATGGCTGTGGGTCCGAGCAGGTCCTTCCCCTGTCAGGTCCCTTCATCTGGGTGACGGGCACAGCACAGCTTGCAGCAGGAGCTGGCTGACCTGAAGCTCAGAGGGGTGAAGGCACTAGGACTAGTCCGAGGTGACACTGGGTTGGTGGCCCATGGGCCAAAGTGGGCTCATGACACCACATCATTTGGCACAGAGGGACTCCTGCCAGCCACAGCACCGTCTGGATGTGGGCGTTTGCAAGGGTGCGCAGGGTTAGGTCATGGCCGTGCTCTGCTAGCAGGTGCTCCCCTCTGCACGGAGGAGGATGGGGGCTGCAGAGTTCGTTAGCAAGGGCCAGAGCCAAGGTGCCAGCACCAAGCAGGACCTTCTGGGCATCCTCTGCAGGAGGGATGGGGAGGACAAACCCGCAGGTGTCTCTGCATGGGTACCAGCTCCACCTGGGCAGGGAGACTGGGGAATGGCCAACACGTGGGGCTGCAGGTGGGGTCTCAGCATCGTCTGGCTCATTTCAGCTCCTCTCTGAGGTCACTTCATGATAGGCATTTTAGGTTGGGTTCCTCCTTTGACAGTAGCAGCTCCACCCAACGTGGTGTCATGAGACATCACTCCCCAGGATGGCAGCACCTTCTCTCCCAAGGAACAAACAGATGCCTGCAGTCAGTCACACCGCACAAGTTCTCTCTCAGGGGCTGGGGCTTGGCCAAACTGCCTGTGAGCCACTGCTCAAGGCTCCCAGTGGAGCCTCATCTTGGCACTGGATGCTGCTGGGCTGTATTGGTGACACTTCTTTTGCAATTGTAAATTGAGGAGCTGAGTTTTTGCTTCAAAGCTGAGGTTCTGCCAAACAAGACAGCAGCTCTGAGAGGGTTGTTTCTGGGTCTGGCTGCAGGGCACGGGCAAGCTGCTCAGGGCAGCTTCGTCCCTGGCCTAAAAAGATGGTCCTGGCTACCATCATCACTGCAGTGTTTGATGCTGGGGTAACAGTGGGATGTCACAGCTCCTCCTGTCCCCCAGTGCCTGTGCCATGCTCTCAGGGACAGACGCTGGCCAAGCTTAAAGCCCTGGTGACCATCACGCTGGGGCAGCAAGGAGGAAACGACAGAGTTAAGATTTTGTACATTGAACCTTAATGCTTGTATTTGAGCCTGCTCAGGGTACTTTTCTTATAACCACCACATCCATATCTTTTCCTGTGGGTGTTTTCCCAACATCCCCACTAACTGCTGCATTGAGTCAAAAGGTTCCTGGCTTTCCTGGCATCCCCTTTCTCCCTCCCCCCCAAACCAGCCCTCCCCATCCAACGTGTTCCCAGCTCAGAGCACTGCATTAATGCTCCGTTTTATTGCATGCTCTTAATGACGCATCTGCAGATACTTCCCCTCTCTAACTGAGCAAATTCTTGCTGGGATGGAAATTTTAAAATGAGAGTCAGATTGTTTCCACATCACAGGGCACAGCCAGGCTTTAAATACAACAAAATTCCTGAAATCTGTTATCCTGTCACCTAAGCATTTAAGTAATTAACTATAGAAACATCCCACAGGCCTGGCTAGGAAGGCAAGAGTGTTTGCATTCTAATTGATCACTAAATGCAAAGCAAACAGCTCACGGATCTGTCAATAATTACTTTAGAAGAGGCAGCCGTGGTCACTAAGATAAACTTAATCTACTCAAAGACTCAGCAGCACTTACAGGTATAAGCACCGGCTCTGGCTGTTCACTCTAATGATTTTATTATTCCAATGTCATTAGTCCCATTCCTCTCTAAGTTTTGCTAATGGGCATGCACATAACCAGCCTTTGCTACTGAATCATTCTCCCACTCCTTTATTTATTCCTTTCACTCTGTGGGGGCTGCAATTGCTTTCTATATCTATGCACATACGCATATGGATCTTTTCCTTTTTTTTCTTTTTTTTTCAATTGGAACTGAAAGGACAATTTTCTTGCTGAAGGTGGCAATCAGAGGAGAGCACAGTTCATTTCCAAGGGGCTCCCACCTCCAGATCCCCAGCACATGCTGTGCATCCCGGGCTCCCTTACGTAAAGACACATCAGAGCGAGGAAATGAGCCTGGCTGCTGTTTAACTGTTGGGATGCTATCGCAGCTCTTCTCTAGGAGCCTGGGATGCTGAAACAAAGCTCTGAGTGCGTTGCTTCCTGAATCCACTGTGCCCTGGCTCCTGGTCCCTCCCTGTACCTCTCTCCAGGAGCTTGGCTGAAGCAGCCCCAACCATATTTGCTCTCTCTGCCCGGCCTCTCTTTGTTCCCCTCCTTTGCTGCTGCCCCCACACCATCTTGGCTTCGTGATGCTGCCCTGCCTGTACCAAAAACCTTGGGTTTGCTCGGGGGAGGCAGCTGCCTCCGCTCGGCTCCCCGCAGCTGCCCCCGGAGCCTGCCGCTGCGCTGGGGGCTTGGTGGAGCCTCCGTTAATGAGGACCGGTGCAGGGGACTCTGAAGCTCCCTGGTAAAAATCTCCCTGGGACTGACCCAAATCCATCTCAGAACTCCAGGGGCATTGTTTTTCAGGATTTTCCATGAAATGACAAGTCTGCAGCCGCATTCCCACCGGTCCCAGGCAGGAGACGGCTGTGGGGGGCAGTGACTGCAGGGAGACAGATAATTTTGCACTTTCTGAATGGTCCTTGAGTAAAAGGAGGGTGGAGGTGAATAAAAGGAAGCGTTGGAGGACAGGGAGCTTTACAGCTCTGCCTCTCTTCAGAGACCACTTCCATCTCGTGCCTCCCTTTCCTGGGGCGAGCCAGGCTGGTCTGTGATCGTGGTCTCCCCACAAGCTGACGCACCACCAGCCTGTCCCTGTCTGCAGCGACGGCCCTGAGGAAAGCTATTTCGGAGGAGTTTGGCTTGGGAAACACCAGTCACTCCCCATCGCAATGTATGTTTGCACTGGAAAGCTTCCCCAGCCCTGACTCCCTGCAAATGGCCACCCTCCAGCAGGATGGGTGCAAATATAAGCTGCTGCATGTCCCAGGCAGTGGGCTTCAAGAGGAGAAGCTCTCCCCCCTGCGCACAGAGGGACACAACCTGAAGGCACAAGGGATGGTGGTGACAGCCCGGGACAGGGCAGAGCCACGGGGCATCACGGCACGCTGGTTTGCACACCTGCGCTCTGGAGCAGCAGGCAGCCCTGGCAATGCCCAAGGTTGGGCTTCGGTGCTCTCCTCTGCCTTGGGCTTTCTGTGGGACCCAAGGAAAGACACCATGGCTTGAGGAATGATAAATTCCCACAGATTTAGCCAGAAATGGCCTTAGAGGCTCTGGGTCTTGGTCTTCCTCAGTTTCTTAGGAGGGTAACATATATGGGAGGGCACCCTCTTTCTTTTGGGTACTCTTTGGGTATATCCCAGGGTGAGGAGTACAGGGACCTCCCTGCTGCTTCCAGCCCAGGTTTCTCTGCACCCCATGGCCAGGTGGACATAACCCCTTTCCTCCTTGTCTGCTGGGACAGGGGCTCTTCTGAACAGCCGCCACTGCATTTATGCAGCACATAAGAGTCCCCAGGCCATGCAGGACACAGAGAGGAAGTCTGTTGTATGATCCCTTTAAAGCATTAGTATTTTTTCATTCAGCAATGGAGCAAAACTGCCTGCTTTCAACTCAAAACTCTTGTTTAGTCCAAACTCTAGCAGGACAGAGGCCCAGACTCAGCCTTTTCAAAGCCAGTCAGCTAAAAGATGGGAGGAAAGTTTCCCTGAAAGCATCCCAGCATTGCCTGGAGGTGGTGGCGATGTTTCTTTGAAGCATTTGAAGTCACCCAGCTCCGGGCGCTGGACACGCACGGCAGCCAGCTCTGACTCTGCCATCCCCAGCCCCCCCGAGGATGAAGCAGTGATGGGGGCTGCTGCTTTTAACCCGGAGCACAGAGCTTCTCACCGGGAGTGTGAAAAAGTGCCTCGTAGGTGGATTATTTGCCTTGGCATTAAGCTTGAATAAACAGGCAGAGGACACTGGATGAGGGATGGAGGGCACCGAGCACAGAAACACGCTAATGAATGTAGCATCCTTGAGTATGGGAAGGAAGGGAAGGCAGACAGAGCTGTCTGTGTGGGAGGCCTCAGCACTGACAATACACTAATCAGTACAGCTTCTGCCTCAGCCCTGCTATTGCTCACGCATTAGTTGAGCTGTTATCATAAAGCTTTTCCTTAGCTCACCCCTTAGGTGGTTCTGGCTCACAATGAGAAGCAACCTTTGGTCTCCTCCAGAGCATCCTACTTATGAGATCGCGTGTGACCAACGAGGGGCTGGGAAGCCCCATGCTGCTCCCACATCCACCGGCTGCTTCCTCTACCCCACTCTCCAAATTGCAGCCTGATGGAGCCAGTCTCTTTTTTCCAAGTCGTGTGGTGGAAATATTTATTCAGCCACTCTGCTCAGAGCATCTTCCTTTGTGAGAGATAGAAGTAATTTAAAAAATCAGATCCCCTTTCTTTATTTTTCGTGGTGGAGGGATGATGCTGGGATGATGTTTGTGCCACTGTCACAAGCTCCACCATCGTCCGTGGTCAGCAATGTCCCAGCCCTGCTGTCCCTTGTGCCCACGAGGTCCCCTGTGCTGTGTGCACTGGCTTGCAGCCTTTTTTCCCCCTTTGTTGCATTAATCAGTGAGGTAGGAACAAGCCTGGGCTATTTGGCTGTGTCTTCCCTGAAGTAACACAGGATAAATAACTCCCTTGGGCAGTCTTTGGGAGAGCTCCCTGGAAAATGGAAAAGGCTGAAAACAGCTTTTTTAACAATCTCCGCCACGGCTCCGCCACCAGCCTCTTTGACTTTGCGATTTATTTCTTTTCAGGAGTGAGCTAGACCGTGAAATCACTTTGAAGTTTTGCTCCTGAGACGAAACATCAGGAAAGTATTAATACAACCATTTTTTTTTTTGTGATAGAGGAAAAAAAGAAAAACCAAGGCAGAAATAAGACGAGCTCCTGCAGAGTTGTTTACTCTAGATTAAACTGTCCCAGACTCTCTGGATCTTAACAGCTTTAGCTGAGGAACAGCCTGAAAGTGATTAATTTATAAGGTGACAAATATCACTTGCAGGCAAGAGGCAATTCGGCTGTTTCGCTGAGAGCAAAGAGACTGTAAACAGGTTGTTTGACCATGTGAACAATATATTCTCTTTCAAGTTGGGGGTAAAATTCAGAGCTCTGGATACCTTGGGTTTTGGTATCAGACCCAGCGCCTTTCGGCCATAGCTTTCCCGGTCTCAAAGATGGTCTTTTACCGGCTGATGGCCATTCACAGCTATGCATGGCCTGAAGGTCACGTAACTGTCCCCCCGAGAGCTGCCGCAATGAGTGACTCAACCAAAACTCTGCTGGGTTGTTCTGGTCAGAGGGGAGGATTTCCAGAGGGAAGGTGCAGCCGTGTTGCCCGTCCCAGGGGGACGCAGCAATGCCTGTGCAGCCATCTGCAAATGCCAGTGGCTGGGGGGGGCTGGAGCCACTGCCCAGGTGCAGGCAGAGTTACCTGTCTCGAGATTTATCCCCGGAAAGCCAGATCATCTCTCAGGACTAATGACATTAATTGTGCTTGGATGAAAGCAGACACGCACCGCTTAATTTATTCTTCCTGTATTGTGGTTGATTGCTTGTTATTCTATTACCCCCCCACTGGATAGATCTTGTACTCAATTATTACACTTATGACCCGCCTTTGCTGCTAATGTGACACTCTTGTTTCCTCTTCACTACGACAACCTCTGAAATAACATAATGCATCAGTTCTGTGCAGCGGCACACGGGGCCGGGCGTTGCGCTGCTCCCGTGAGCGGATGGCGAGGGATCTGGCAGCATGAGACATGATCCTTCTGCAATATTGGTTTAATGAAACATTTTGTGAGTTGGAGTTGTCTCTGCTGCTGTCCCCAGGCCCAATGTTTCAGCCAGGCACCAGAGGCTTGAGAATTATTGATTTGGGTAAGTCGAGGAGTTGTGAACAAGGTTGTTCCCTCCAACAGAAGGAGTGATCTTGCGGGAGATATATGAAGACGTTGGCTTGCTCCTTGTATCTACCACAGCCTTCCCATATGTCTTCATGGTAAAATATGCTCTGGCTCAACTAAGATAATAATTTGAGGAAGGCTGAGGGCTGTAGGAAACACAAACAGTTGGCAACCCACAACCAGGATGTAGGACACCTTTGTAGCCTTGCAGATCAGACGATGGGGTGCAATACAGACCAAGACTTGAGCTGTCTTCTTCCAAATCATGTTGACTTGGAAAATCACTCCTTCCCCCCTGCAGCTGTGACATGATGCCTTTTGTGCAGCGAGATGGGTACCAGTCTTGCCACCCAGAGCCCCAGTTTTAATCTTCTGCATGGTCTGGCCAAGGTCAGCATGGAAGTGGGTCATGACCACGCAGACTGAATGAGACCCTGGAGGAGGCACATTTGCAGAGCAAAAGATGCTCATCCTGCCACAGTGATTTGCTTTCAGAGGACACCTGTCTTGAGCTGTCCACCAAGCATCTTGGGTCCAGGGTGGTTTCCTCCCTTCCTGTGCTCTCTGTGGAGGTTTGTCTCCAATGTCTGCAGTGTCTGGCAGCTCCCTTGCACCCTCTGTGTTGCTACGCCCATGCTGCAGAAGGAACACGCTGGAAATTGCTTGCTTCCCCCAAAACTGTGCTTGGGACTGTTTGGGACAGACAGGTATGGAAGACTGAGAGGCTGGTCCTCTGCAGAAGGGTGCAGGGTCACTCCGACCGTGCTCCAAGCAGACGCACGCTCCTTCTCCCCAGCCTGAGTGAAGCCCTGTTGCTCCCTAATACAGTGCGTGAAGGGCCTGGGTGGTTTTCCCTTCCTCACTGCCTCCTTCAGCAGTGATGTATTTCAAAACAAGAGTTTTCCCCGTTCGTTTCTACCAGTTACAGAGAAAACCCTTTCCCCAAGGCAGCGATTCTCTGACTCAATTGCTTTGTTTATATCACTGGTTGCAAACAGGCTTTCAGAAGCCAGACTCCAACTTGTGTCCTTCTAGTAACATCTCAAAAAAGACTGGTTTGAAGGAGGTTCCTGAAGGATACTACATCTCCAGGTCTCAGCAATGTTCGTTTGCTCTCTGCTAAAGGCAGTGCTCGGGTCCGTTTTAGGGAGCTGTGACCATTGCAGGGCTATTGGACAGACCCCATGCAGGGGTGGGAAACGTCTGCTTCCCTGCTCTGGAAAACGTAAAAGCAGATTATCCTCAAAACTCAGCCTCTGAATGGCAGTTAAAAGCTGCGCTGGGGCAGGTTCTTCCAAACCATGGCCAAAACCCATTAACTGAGCCTCCTTCTGCCACCGGTGGCATTTTATCTGGTCCGTGAATTCATGATCAAGGGCTCGATCTTGGCCTTCGGCGATGACCGTCTGTCTGGCTGCTCAGCACCCTGCGGGCATCCCTGCTGCTCTTCCAAAATTTCTCCCATGGACCAGCTGGTAAAATATCCCCAGTGCTAACAACTGAGCTCAGAGATGTTTTATTCCCCCTTCACATAATGTCCTAGTTTCTCATAAATGCAGGAAGATGCAGCCTCCAGTTCTGCGTGGTACAGAAGTGCCATTAGGGCAGTCGGCGTGAGCGCCGAGCGGCAGACAATTTAGGATGATAGCGTGCTAAAACAGTTGAGCAACCCACTGTCAATTCAAAAGCTTTCTGGCAGCTCTCTCCTCATTTTAGAGATTTCTATCTTAACTGACCTATACAGGAATGGATTAGTAGAGATAAATTGGATAGCAACTTGGCCTAATGTGTCAGCAAGGCTAGATTATGGCTCTCTGATGCTATGTAATGCTTGGTAATGCTGTCAGAGGTTTCTCCCAGGTCCCAAAAGAGGCTTTTGTGGGGCTCTGCCCAGAGCACGGGGGCCAGAGGGGAGCAGGCAATGCCCTGTGCTGAGCTTCATGGTGGTGGTTTGAGGTTGTTTTGCACCCAGGTGCTGCCCTGGCCGTGGCCAGCTATGCTGGCTGCCTGGACCCCAACCCTCTCCATGGGCACTGGGAAGAGAAAGGGGGTCCGTCAGAGCACAAAGAGGACTTCAGGCTTCGTGCCATCTCCAACTTGCTCCCTGGGGATGTCGTTCCTCCTCCCTGGCTGCATACAAAGCTGAGGGAGGACCCCCTGTGAATTTATCCTGTTTGAAGTCCTGAGAGACAGCGAGCCCTCCAGTGTGGGTGAACCCGCCTTGTCGCTTCTGCAGTTCCCTGTGATCCTTACCCTCCTCTCTGATCTTGTCCAGATGCCACCGCTGCTTGTTAAATACAGCAGATTTTGCATCTTTGCATCCAGCTGCTTAGCATCATCCAGCTTCGATACGAAGAGCTTCACAGTGGAGGATATCTGTGAGCATGTTCCTTTCTGCCCATAAATACAGATCTTTTTCCTTTTAAATCCTGACTATATGAACTCCATTCTATTTACTCCATTACCCACAGGCAAATTGTAAAATTATAGCCCTGTACTTCGGTTGGGAGGCTGTGCTTTGAGCAGCCGCCGCAGCTCAGAAACTCCTATTAATGCTGCTGTGAAGGGGAGGGTTGGGGACCAGGGAGCCTCTGATTACTCAAGATAAAAATGATGGGAAATACTCCGAGAGGAATGTACTGAAAAGGCTCCCCAGTCTATTAACCACCGAGATTGGGGTGTGTACTGAAGCTACTCAGTTTAAACTTTATTTGCCACTCCAGGGGATTTTGCTCACTTTCCTCATTTAGTCCACTTACTTTTGTAGGCAGGCAGACAGATGGACAGGGACTGATCCCTCTCGCACTCCTCACCGCGATATCTGCTGACTTCCCTCTGCCTGACACCACCATTTACTGGCCTCTGCCTGCATTTCTTTAAGGTGTTCAAAGTTGTTCTTTGATAGATAAATCCTCCTGCAGCTTAAACTGCCAAATCTGAAATAGTCCTGGCTGGAGCAGGGATTAAGCAGCAAACCCTTATTTATTTTCTTCTTGGTGCTCAAAACAGACCATTCCTGCTGCTCCTATGAGGCATTGCCTGTCCGGCCCCTGCAGGCTCATGCTCTGCAGAGGAGCACTTCTGGCACTGACCTGCCCGGGGAACTGAGAGAGAATCCCCCGGCTGAGCAGGGGGATGGCCTGGGGGATGGCTGGGGACCACAGGGGAAGTAAACCAGCCTCATCTGTCCACGAAATTTCCCATCATTGTGCTTTTCATCTACTTGCATTAAGAGCACTTGCATATCTGGATGGAAACATCCTTGGGCATGGTTATTTTATTAATATGCTGGGTTTTAACAAAATACACTAAATTTGAACATTAGGTTGTGTTCACTGTACCTCTGGAGACGTTTTGGAAACCACCTAGCAGTAGTCTGGCCTCTGACCCTACTCGAAATGGGAATCCCCAGAAAAATCTATGAAAGATGGTATCTGGGGTCCAAACTGGCAGGTAATGGAGTCTTCAGAGCTAATAACTTCATGCCCTTTTGTTGACTGGCAGCTTCAAAATTGAATGTCTTTGGTTGTTGCTCTTGGGAGCAGAGCTTCCTGTGGCTGTTCCTCAGCAAACAGTGATTAAACTGCAGCTTTATGCTGCCAGCAAAAAAAGAAGAAGGGAAAAAAGTAGCTTTGTAAACAAGCTCTCAGGAGAAGCCCTCCAGCTTGCCCTGCTCACCTTGTGCATTCAGAAATCCTCCTTCTTCCAAATTCTGAGGTTCACTTAAAAATTGCCAGACTGAACTGGTTTTTTTGTTTCAAACACAGCTGGGAAACTCATTTGTTGTTTTGATTTTGCCACTGTTCAGGTTCTCATTTTTCCAGCTTGACTGTGAGTTGCAGAGGAGAGCGGAGGCAGGGTACCTGGAGCCCTGGCTGCACAGGGCAAAGGCAGGGGGATCGCTCGTTATCCAGGCAAAGCTCTCTGCTGGCTCGTTCCTGCTCTCTGGGTTGCTCAGAGACTCTGCACCCCAAATGGGAGCTGCCTTGGCCAGACCTAATACGCTGCTAAGGTATGGCAGGGGCATGCGGTATCATTCCTGCCACGTGGAGTTACTGCCTGAACGCAGCCAATGCTCCGCTCTGGGCATCTTGTTTCCCCAAATTTGCCTGCTAAGCAACTCTTCTGCAAGAACATTTGCAAATGAGACACCCGTGCATGCCATAAATGAGCAATCACATTTTTTGTTTGATTTGCTATCCTCTGACTTTTTTCTCCTCTTTTCTCCATTTTCACTTAGAGGTACTCCGGAGCAGACATGACTGCGATGGATGCGACACAGGAGCCACCTACAACTGCCCCATCCCCGTGCCGGGGCTCTGGAGCAGGCACTGGCTGCGAGGTCGAAGCAGATGCTGATAACAATAAATGCTGAGATTAAACCCAGAAGAATCAGTCATTTTCCTTATGCCCTTCAAATAAAGCCCATTCCTGTTGAACAGGGGCTAATTAGTGCAGCATCATGAGAGGAGGGGTGTTGCCATATAGCTAATGTGGTGATTTCAGGTACAGTTGCTGATGTCTGGTTAAACATCTCTGGGATCAGGCAGACTGCTTGGATTGAACAGGCCATTATTCCATCCTGCTAATAGCAGACTCACAGAAGCACATTATAATTAAACCCAGGATAAATGTCATCGCTAAACTTTGATGAGAAGAGCTTCTGGCTTTGTGCACATCCAGGCATGTTGGGTGAAACGCAGAGGACAGATTCTGCAGCATCCTCCGTTTTGGCACATGGGAGCACATTGTAGTTGTGCTGCATTGGGGGAATTGGGGATATAAAATATAAGGTAATTCCAGAGACTTGAAGGAGCAGACTAGATCTATTGCTGTTGCCTGAACTGATGATAACGCCTGCCATGCCCTGGGTTCAAAGAAGCTGGCACGGGAGGTGGGTGGTGGGACCCTGAGTCCCAAGCCCTGCAGTGGGTTTGGGGATGCACTTTACCACTGTGGGCAGCCCTGGTCTCTGCACTGATGTAGGATGAAGGGGGTTAGAGGGGCTACAGGGAAGACTGGAGTGATGCAGGGGATGGGACAGTCGCCTTATGAGGAGAGAATAAAAATGCTGGGACTCTTAGCAGGCAGAGGAGAAGGCTTGCGAGGGATGAAATCATGAACATTTTAGGTAAGGTGACTGCAGACTTGTTCACCACGTCCCACAGCACACTCACTGAAACTAGCAGGATACCGATTTAAACCAGATACAAGGTGACAGGTTTTTGTACCGGGGTAGCACATTTCTGAAACACGCTGTCTGGAGATTGTGGACGCTGACAGTGTCAGCAGGGTTGGTGCGGCTCTTCATGCAAGAGCTGGTGTTATTGTAGCTGTCCTTCAACCTATGGCACAGGGCAGAAACAGCACGGGGCACAGCACTACCCTGCTGCTCAGTGCTCGGCAAACTCTCCTTGTTTCTCAGTGTAAGCTATTCAAGTAAAGGCTGTAAAATTCCTGGGGCTGCTTTGCGAGTGGGATGTTTGTCATGATCAGCGTAGGGTGTCACTTAAAACCTGATTCATCCGGATCCCCCTGGAATGACATATTTAATATGAATTATTTTTTATCCTCCAGCAATTTTCTGACTGCTCCTCTCTATAGATCTGCAAGATATAGAAAATGGCATATATCTCCTTTCATGCAGCCAATGTGGAAATTAAACAACTTTCTTCCTCAAGGGACATATTTTCCCCCGAGCAGGAGCCCAGGTAGCAGAGCTGGCAGGCTGCTTCATCGCTTCTGGCTGCAGGGACCCAGCCCTGGTCAAGGCGGCTTGGGGACACACACTGCGTGGGTCCAGCAGTCCAGGTAGCACCCCTCCTGTTCAGTGCAGCTGGCTTCTACATCCCTTTCCCTGAGATAAAAGGCAGCCTGGGATGCTCTGGTCCAGTTCATGCATCATGAGATCCCTGAACCTTTTTGCAAAGGTGAAGCCCCCGAAATTGTACAACAGATGAGGCATTAAAAAAGGGATTCATTTGCTCATCCCATCCACATCTCCTTGTCTGAACTAGCATGGGTCGTTTCCCAGAGCTTTTCCTCTTGGAAGTGTTTTCCGTCATTTCTCTGGGTTTTCTCTTCCAGTCCTTGCCTTGGCTCAGCACTACCTGGTTGGTCCCACTCAGGTTTTGCTCTCTGAGCTGGAGATGCTGCCCCAATCCCTGAGCATCAGGGGGGCTGCAGTGCCCCAAAGTCCCAGCAGAGAATGCAGCCCTATGGCTGGGGAGTCCCTGGCCCATTTGCAGACCGCAGTAGCCATGCACAGAAAAAGCCCCGAGCAGGACCAAGGTTTACAGGCTGAGCAGTGCATGGGTCTGAGTCTGGAGGAGGACCACTGCCTGCTTCGCAGGGCTCAGTGCACGCCAGACACGCGTGACAGCAGTGTGTAATGAGTGCGTGTGAGTCTCTGCATGTATCCACCCCATTTGCTTGCCTCTGCGAGTACATATGTTTGCAAGCACACGTGTGAGCCTGCGTGTCCAGACTCCTAACCCCATTTCTCTGGGAAGAAGCCACTCAAGAGCTCTTTCCAAGTAACATTTCCAATAAAGAAACCTGCGTAAATGGTGCGTAAAGCTTTTATGAATCAAGCCCTTAATCAGAACTTCGGGTTTCTGAGCACATCCTTCAGGCCTAACAGCCCTTTAATGCATTCATCACATTAAGAGTTAATTTACAACACGCGGTTTGAGACGAGCTCTCGGCCCTTCGGTAAGGATCCGCCTGAAGTGTGAGCCATGCGTTAACAACCCAAATGTATTCTGCTCTCAGGAAAAAAAAATTACCCCTGATATTTTTGCCCTTCAAGGGAGACTCTGGGCCATGGAACAACATAGCAATGGTGTGACAGGACCACCGCCGCGTTCATGAATTTTAGATGCCTGCGAGAAATTATCTATTTTGCTGGACCCTTGCTGGGCTCAATCAGTTCCTTCATGGCTGGTGACAATTAAGAGACAGTATGATGCAAAGAGGATATTTTAGAAACTGCTTGACACCACTCTCATCCCACTAGCTTTGGTCTCTTCTCTACCTCCCAGGACATGTCCCTTCTCTCTCTTTCCCCCAAAAGGATCAGCATGTTTGACGTCCTCCCAGTTTCCAGGAAATGGGCTTTGATCTCCAAAGGTTGTGTGCTTCTATTCAGAAATGATAATTATGTTGGAAGGAGAGGAGTTCATTGCCTAATGCCATCTGCCCATGCGGGATGCCAGGAAGTCTTGGGTCTGAACTGCAGAGCACTGTGGTCCATGCAGAGTGGGTATCAGAAAGGCAGATCTTCCCCCACTTCTCACTTTTCTTCCTCTCTCTGTTTTCTAAGCAGATAACAATTTTCAGACCATTTTTCTCTTTTGAGACAGTACTATTCTGGAGCCAAGCCACAAATCTGCTAGTGAAATAAAAAGGCCATGCAAAGCGCTTTGTTAAGCAGCATCTTTCCTGTGGACATCTTGCAGAGCTTTGCAAAGCTTTGCAGATCCAAAAGGTCACAATAGCAACACTCAATGTATCGTTCTCCCCATGTCCTCTTTTGTCTTCTCCCCCACAGAACAGGTCAAAAACTGAGACACAGGGGACATGAAGGGAGATTCCAAAGCTGCACTGCCAGCACCACAACAGTCTCCCCCTCCTCAACCCCACCGTCCCCCTTTGCTGCACCGATATTGCTGCATGGCACAGCTCCCTGCCTCAGGCCATCACATCCCAGCTGCAGACATGGGCTCCGCTGTATTCAATAGAGTCATACCAGGAGAAGGGAGATGATAATCAGCTGTACCCCTAATAGAGATGGCCAGAAACGCTTTACAGTTTTGGCTGAAAAAAGGCTATTTTCATTTAAATGAAAATCTTTTTCAAAACATATCAATTTCAGCACAATATTGTCTAGGAAAAAGAGGCTCAAATTATCCTGTATTCATATGCTGGCATTGGATGATTTCCATTTTTCAACTGTTTTGATTCAAAATGAAACACACAGTTTGTAAGAGATATATATATCATATAGCTTTAAAGGTCAAAGCAAAACAAAACTTGAATTCACTAAAACTAAACTTCAATTAAAACAGTTTTTACAAGTTAATAACATTGGAAAAGTTTAAAACTTTGGGATTTTCTGCTTCAGCACTGGAAAAAAAAGAGAAGGATTTATGGAATTTTAATGAAAAAACCATGGGGTTCCCACCCCGCTCTTCTACTGACGGACTGACATGAGGAACACAGGAAACCTGGGTTCACATCCCTCACCTGCTTGATTTGGACTGGAGATTTGGATGTACCCCTTCTACAAAAAAAGTCTTACTTATCTGTCATGGGCTTCTCTCATTGCCCCCTACTCAAATTGTTCCACTTTTCCACAAGGTAAATAGAATAGACCTGTTAGGCTTTGCCTGCACCCTGCCGAAAGCAGCTTTTCTCCATCAGTATGTTTCCCTCTGCCTTGGCCTGACTCATTTTAAACAGCCAATGATGAAGATGGCATTGCTTTTGCTAGGTGAAATTTGCTCGCTCTTCCTGAAAATAAAAACCCATTTCTTGATATGTAGTTTCCTTCCCAGCCTCTGCTCATTCCTCCTGTTGTGTCTGCCTTGGTGCCCCTTGCTCAGCAGAAAGTCTCTGCCCTTGAGCATCTTCCCAACACTGCAAAGCCTGGCTCACAACCGGGGGGATCTGCTCTCTTCTCTGTTGTACGAGGACCTCAGTTAGCTTCGTGCCAGCTACTGAGGTTTTCCTGTGTTTATAGAAGATGGCGAAAGCTGTACGGTGTTATTGAGGAAGCTTCAATTTCCCAGCCCGGGCAAATACTCCGTTGACTTTTGCAACAGAGCAGAGACAAGTTCTCTGCTGCACAACAGGTAGACAAATAATCCTCACACAATTTATCGCAAATCTCTTGATCCAGTCTTTGAATTTGGGAGCCTCAAATCATGTAAATACATATGAAAGCCTATTAGCTCCTTTGATCATGTTAACCTGCTGCTGTGCACAATTAGTTTGAAATCTTTGTCTGAAAAGCTCCGTATCAGTGTAAGAAGAGAGGCAGGGGAGGGATTCAGCCTGTCAGAAGAAAATGACTTTTGAGAAGATGAAAATTTTGTATGATTATGTGACTGAAACATAACTCTTGCTCGTCTAACATGGAAACCAGGTCCAACTGTGTCATAAAGAGCTCTAGGACTCCGCTGAGCCCTCTGCTAGGCGTGTCTTGGGCAGACACAGTCCCTGGCTGTGGGTGGACACGGCGTATTAAATAGTGGGGTGACAAATGGTGACAGCACAGAAGAGAAGGCGATGTCAAGGCCTTGATATTAAAGAATTTATGATCTAAATAGACACAGTGTTTTGGGGAAACAAGCACAATATTGTTCCCATTTTAAAGATCTTATCAGTGGCTGGTATAAAAAAAATTCTGGATTAAATGCTGCGTTTCCACTCCAGTATCTTCTCTTACCTATGGCATGATCACTTCCTTTCTGGAAGGACCCAGTTTTGTGTTCTTTGAAAATATGTTGATCAGCTCATGGGATGGAAGATTTTGTATACTGCAGTTTCACCTGGGCTGTTGACTGTATCAATTCCATTGCCTTTAATACCCTTGTCCATCCTGTTTTCTCCAAACACTGCCTGACATCATCCTTTGAGTAAGCTATTCAGGAAGCTCACTATCCTTGTGAGATCAGCCTGGCCTCTGCTGGAACCGATCCTATCTCCTCTCTCCCACATGGACCATTCACCTGACAATTTAACATTTTTAGCCTCTTCAATTAGATGAAAGGATCGAGACAATGACGACGTTGTTTCTCCTATACAAGGCGTGGGAATTATTGCTTCCATTTATAGATTTCTGCCTCTGCCTTGGTCTAACTGCTCGAGGTGGCTGGAGCTGCAGCTTCCCAAAGGAGATACAAACCCCTCAAAGCCACTTCTTCACTTGTGCAATAGCAGCAGTGTCTCTTGTCTGCAAAGATCGTATAAGCAGTAAAACACTCCATCCAAGCCAGGCACAGCCAGGTTACCAGTGTAATTAAATGTGAGGATCGGTTATGGGGGGAAGGGAAGAAATCTAACCCTGTTCAACGAGGGTATTCCAGAGGGAGCTGGTTAAACTAATCCAGGAGGCTAATTAGCCATGTTATTTTCTTGTTATTTCTGGGTCCCCTGCATGGTGTCGGATGTTTGACAGTGGCTATTCTGCACTCCCCAGCAGAAGGAAACAAAGGGCATCCTCTAAACACCACGCTGGAAGAAAGTTCATTATATCGTGTCTTCGCCTGTGCAAGACCCGGTGAGATCAGTATCTCTACACAGCTCCTTGGTCTGCCGGTGCTACCAAAACACAGCGGTTCTCCTTGTTTCTTGTGTCTGGCAGTGCTGATATGCTCTGGTCTTCCTGGAAAAAGCTCACCCCACACTGCTTGAAAAATCTGCTAAGTTCCTTCCTCTGCAACTCACACTGCTGTCATATCCTTAGCTGACAATCAGTCTACACAATTAGAGTTAAGTGCTTTGTTTTTCAAAAGGGAGATGGAGGCAGAGACGAAAGAGCTACACATGGCACATGTTTTATATTTGCACACATGCTGATTTAGCCTCTTGCAAAGCTTTAAGCAGAGCAGCAAAGAGGCTCTTCTGGCCACTCTAAAGGACCTTGCTGGCAGAGAGACCTGGGTCCTGACATAGCCTCACTGAGCCTTCAATGTATTTTGTGCAGCAGAGTGCAGCGAGATGGTTAGAGGAGAATGTGAGTCCTCTTGCAAACCTCACTAGTGTTTGGGAAATGTTCGCCTGAATATGGCATCCTGGTCTGTGTCAGACAACAAGCTGTTGGCTTAAAATACCCCAGCCAAATGTTTTGGTGCACAGAGCTAAACCTTCAGAAGTGCGAAGAACTGGGCATACAAGAGACTCAATGGTCATCAGTTACTTGGCACTTGGCTCTTTCAGAGGATGTGAGACCTCATCTTAGGCAGAAAACAGGATGTGAGACCTCATCTTAGGCAGAAAACATGCACATTACAGATTAAGCCCAATTTCAGACCTGTTCTTGCCCTTCTAGACACAAACATAGTGTCATGCCAGGCAGCGAGCGGCAGCAGAGAGACAGGGGGATTGCTCCTGTTCATACAGGCAGAGATGGTTCCCCACAGTTGCATGCACTTTCAGCAAAAGCAGTGCAACTTTGGGATGGGCTGTGGAAAAGATGTACTCCTTGGACAATTTTATGGGGGATGATACTGCGAATAATGATAGCATCTGAGCATTGTCATGCTTCTCTCCTAACTGACCTGAGTGACCCATATGCTTTTTGGCACCATGAGGGATTGTTTGCTAAATGAGACAACAGCTAGGCATTTCCAGGCTTGTGATAATTTGGCAAATTGTAAAGTAATAAATTGTTTACCAGCTGAATAGAGAAAAGAGAGGAAAATAGCAGGGAATGCAAACACTTGAGGTATCTTTTCTCTGCTCCCCTGTTAGTAATGGTTCTCTGAGCATTGATAATTCAGGAGCAGTCCTTTACGTCTACAGCTGACTGAGATGATTTTCCAATTAGCCAAACTTTCAGGTTGCTTCCCGTGAGCTCTGTGGAGAACTCACTGATGTGTTATGCAGCCCTGCTCGTCATTTCTACTCTTTCAACTGCCTGCTCCTCCTCACAAAAACCACAAGAGCAAGGCACAGGTTCATACCTGGACATGTCCTTGCGTCCAGGAAAATGCCAGAGAGCTGCTTTACAACAGTTGCGGCAATAAGCAACAAATGAAGGTGAAGGGAGCTCCGCTTCTCTGACTGGGGCTTGCTCTGAGTGTTGGGCACCTGCAAATGCTACTGGATCAACACCAGTCTCAGGGACTGCGGCAGCAAAGGGGTTGGGCTCAGGGAGAGGATCTGCTGGTCCCCAAGCAAAGAGGCAGCCAGTGAGCTCAGCGATCCTTTAGCTCAATCAGCTCCTGCAGGGCCACAGAGAAACCTGGCTGTCCAGGTGAAAACGAAAGAAACCCACTGCCTCATTTACAGCAGTGATTCCTTGCTAATGGTGCAAATCGCCATAGCCTCATGGGTGGATCTTGCTCTGAGCGCACCTGGTCTGTGAATACCAGCTTATCTAATACATTTTCTTCCCTGAATCTCTATCTTGGAAACTTTTAGGTGGCTTTTCCAGTGTGGCCTGCAGAACCTTCTGTGCCTGCCAAAGTACCCTGGCTGGAGGGGACCAAGGTCTCCGTACAGGCTGTTTTCAGTTAGTCTTGGAGTTGCAGCAGTGCCAGGACTTTTCAGATTTGCAGGTGTCCAACAGCCTGAACACTGATGGGAAACCTCCCTAAAAATATATGGTCTATTCAATCAGGAGTGCTTATTGGATTTCTGGGTGGAGTTTTCTGAACTGTGTACTCCAGAAGGTCAAAAGAAATGGTCAGATTAGTATTTCTAGTCCTAAGAATTTACTAAAATCCCCTGCTTCTCTGTTGCTTGGCTTCCCCTAAGCAAAGTCCAACATGCAACAAGACTTTCTACTGCCTTTAGTCTTCCTGAGACTCAGAGAAATGAAATCCCAGGGACTGACTTTCACCTTTTTGTTTTGTAAGGACTCAAGCCATTCTTTCCTTGGGGTCTGCGAGGATGCTCACTCCAGTGACCTGCCTGGGCAGAGGAGCGTGCTGGGGACAGGATAAGAAATAACCGTAAGGAGGCAAGTGTCACCCAATGAAAAATACTGCTGTGTTCTGCTAACCTTCAACTTTCCAATGAAATAGCCATGTCTTGTGTCTGGTGGCAGGTGACCCGCAGCCAGTCTGCCTGCGTGATGGGCTCAGGGGGCTGGAGGAGGGATATTCCTTAGAGGTGTGAGCACAGAGTCAGGACGTCGCTTGTGTGCCTGGGCCACGGTCTGCTTTCATCACTGCTGAGCACCGACACATGTTGGCAACATGGAGGGGAATCTCTCAGAGGGTGCCTGCCCTTGGGCACCAGCACATGTGCTTGTGCAAGGATGCAGCCATGCAAAGTGGCCTCTTGGCATGAGACAAGTACCTGTTACCGAAGCACTTTGAAGCAAGCTAAAGTTCTCATTATTTTCTGAGCCCGGCGACAGCACTGTTGCTTCATCTGAGGCTGTTTCTTGTGCTTCTGAGGAGCTGACAGGAGCCCACCCCCTCCCAGTCAGTGGGGAGAGCTCCTGAGTAAGCACCCTGTAGCTATGTGCACTCCTGCAGAGCCCAGCTTGATCCCTGAATTGCCGTACAGACCAGGGCTGTATTCACATCACCCGATAAGCAGCCATGTAAGGAGGGTCTGGAGAATATCCTGGAGACCTAATCCTGGCTAGATCTGTGCCAAAGACAAACTCACAGGCCATGGTAGCATCTCTAGCCCCGGCAGCCTTTTCTAAATGGGTACTGGAAGGCAAATAAAGGTCGCAGAGAGCAGCTGGGGGCAGGGAAGGACCTCAGCTATAAGATCAGAGCTGTATTGGTATTTCCTTTAGGTAGGGAAATTGTAATTAAACTTTTCTCCTCATCCCTCAGTAGGTTTTGGTTCAAGCCCTGCAGGTCACTTGTTGATGAAGAGACGGTGCTGCTCTGCAGACCCCAGAGAGTAAATGGTTTCTCTGCTGGACTATTTGCTGTGGTGGCATTTAGTCACATTTCTCACACTGGCAGCACCTTCAGCCTGACCCGATAGGGAACCTGTTGTGAAGAACATCACTGCATAAATACTGTAAATCACATTGGCCCCAGCAATGGGACTTGCAGGCATGGGTGTGTGCTGTGGGAGGGCAGAGCTTGGGAAGAGGCATTGGAAAGCCAGGCTGCAGGTTGCTGGTATGCTAAAAGTCCCATTACTGAAGACTTAGCCAGAGTTTCTTGGGCATAATGGCATGCTTCCCAGTCATGATGCTGTCTTTCCATGGGCTCCCAGAGTTGTGATCATACCAGGTACCTCAAATGCTCTCAGATCTGTGTACTGAAGTTTCTCAGAGATGAATTACCATGTGTAATTGCCGTGATGGATAACACGGCAAGGTATTGAACGGGGCCCTGGAGTCATTCAGGACCTACATTCGCCCCTTTTGTTCAGATCGAAAATTAAATGATTCTTAAAATAATAAATGTGCACCCTGGAGAGAAATACTCAGCTGCTCCCTCAAGAGGTGCTGTGCTGTTCTTCTGTTGAGCAAGGAATAATGAAGGTAATTGAAAAGTTATTACTTTGGGGGCAAATTTATCTTGGCTTGTATAGCCTTGCAAATACACTTGACTGGTGAAGCAATCCATGTACTGCAACAGGGAGAACAGCCGTGCTTTAGAAAAACCAGGCCATCAGATCTGGGGTCAGATTCTGCACCGCCTTGTTCTTTGTGTGGTCACAAAGGTCTTGAGCTAATCTCATGCCAACCAGCTGTACGGTGCTGCCTGAGCAGACCAGGGCGAGAGCGTGCAAGTTACCGTGTCACCCAGGCTGGGGCAGGCTACGATCTCCCAGGCCATGGAGGAGAACTCACTAAGCTGCAGGCAACCGGTCAGGGAAACAGCGTGCTCAGATATAAAGAGCAGAGTAGGTGCTGTATGGGAGAGGTGGCCTTAGCCGACCCGCTGGCATCATTGAGTCACATCAAGGGAGACCACAAGGGTTTGGCCATGCTGCTTCTCGCTGGTATCAGCGATTCGGTCTCTTCCATGTAATTTTGTCTTCTCTGTGGCTGTAGCCAAACAGTGGAGGTGGAAGCGGGATAGGAGAACCAGAGGTGGGTGGAGGACTGGCTGGACCATCCGGCTCGAAGCACAGTGAGCTGGAGAAAGCCTGGCAGACGCCACTGAGATGGCAGAGGCTGGAGCACAGGATGTACGAGACAAGGTGGAAGGGTTGAGTTTGTTTGAGTCTGAAAATGAGAAGGACAAGGGAGATCTCACTGCTGGCTTCAGCTACCACCAAGGGGACTGAGAGGCTGGAGCTGGACTGTCCTCAGAGGTGCACAGCAAGGGTACAAGAGGCCACAGGCACAGGCTGCAGCAAGGGCAATGCCAATGAGGTATAGCGAAAAAACATTTTCATAATGAGCACTGCAGCCCCAGGACAGGGCAGTGGCAGGGGAATCTCTGTCTTTGGAAATATTCAAAACTCAGCAGGACAAGGCCCAGAGAAACATGACCTAACTTTGAAGTCGGTCCCTTTGTGCAGGGGGTAGGAGCAGAGACCTCCAGAGGTCCCATCCTGCCCCAGTTATGCTGCTTCTTTGGTGCTGATTTGTAAAGAAGAGGAATTAAACCTTGTTAGTTCTGTAGAGGCAAGGAAGCCACGGGAGCTGCACTTTGCCTCACCGGAGAACTGTCTCTCAGATGAAGATACAGCTGCCGAATACTTTCTCAGTTATGCTCAAGGTTTGAAGGGGTTTTCGGATCTCTTAGACCAGGCAATGACAGTGACTCTGTTCCCTGCAGCTCAGCAAGGGGTGGGGGTCTCCTACGAGATGGTGCATTGATTCCTTGAGATGTTTCCAGGGATGGTGCAGGAGTGGCTGCATGAGCATCCACCGTGCGAGTGGTCCGCCCTGCCCTGCACACCCTGAAGAGAGAAAAGAAGGAGAAAAACAAAAGGGAAAATTTGCTCCTCAGAGTCTGCCTAGGACCTGGCCTGGCTGCAGGGAATTTCAAAGCAACACTTCAATAAGGGGTTTTTGTTTCTTTTTTTTCTGTTTGTTTTTAAAAATTAATTCAAATGAAATAAAAGTTTTCACACATTGGGTTTATTTTTTTAAAAAAGCTCTTAAATAATTAGAGCACTCAAAGTAAACAGGCACTTCATGCTTTATTACCTGATGCGTATTATGGCTCCATTAATGCACTGTGGCACTTCTGCCATTTTCCGTATTTCAAAATGTTTTAAAGATGGGACTCAAATCATCAACATTAATTGCCAGCAAAACAGAAATGAACCTTCTAAAAGGGAAATAATTTTATGGCTCTAATTTGATTAAGTAGTAAAGCTCATTGTTTCCATCTTAGGTGGACAGTAAAAACACAAGTAAAGTTAATATTTATTAATCTTAATGTGCAGGCCAGGTAATTACATTGCCCATTGCGGCAGCGAGGACTGCGTGACTCTCACTTGCTCTCTCGCTGTATGTTTGCACACCCTTCGGGTAAACAGGAAAGAGAGGAGGGTTTGGTGCTAATTAGAGAGATGAAATTCTCTTTCCAAAGGTCTCCTTAATTGTGTGCTCAGGACTATGGATGCAGGTAGGTAATTGTGTTTGGTGACGATGGCCAAAAACCAGGAGCGGGTGAGCAGCTCCGGAAGGAGCTGTGCCTTACGCACGCAGAAGTACGAGTGTAGGCATGCACACACACACACAGAGTCCCACATACACTCTCCCCATGTGCTATTCATTTCCCACACAGAAATCTTTCCACACTTCCAAAATGATTTTTTTTACCCGTGCTTTTTTCTTCTTGTCCCTTTCCTTGCAGCCTTTAAGCAGATCCAGCTGAGACGTGGAGCATCCTAATGCTGTGAGCAGGCCCAGCACCGCGCTGCCACCAGCACGAGCTGTGGGACAGATGTGTCAAAGGCATTGCTGGAAGCTCAGCCTTGAGCTCAGGAACTTTTGGGGCTGTTTCTGCCCTGCTGTGACTCTCCCTGCGCAGAGCGTGACAAGGGGACAGAGCAAAGGCAGGGGCAGAGCAGAGCTGAGCATGCTGGCTGGCAGGGAGGAGAGGCTGCAGACCAGGAGGGCTTTTGCAGCCAGTGGAGAATTACCTCTCCTTGGCTGCTGGTTCAAACCCACCTCAGGACAGCCTGTGTCTTCAACAGTTTTACTTGCCATGTGTCTGTAAATCTGCTCACTTCCATCACTGCATTGAGCACTTGTCAGCATGTTGGCTGGTAGACACTGGGCTCTTCTGTAGGAAAGATGCTTTTACAGGACAGGTGTAGATACATATGTTGGAGAAAGATCATGACAGTTGCCCAGGGCAGATAAGACCCATCACTTTGCTAAGTCAGAACCATGCCAGGTGCAGAGAGCTTTCAGGTCTTTGATATGCCTGTGCCTGCATCGAGCCCATTCTAACCACGGGGGCTTCACATGGCAAGCTGAGCGTTGCCTTCAGCCACACCGTGTCTGTTCGAATGCCCAGCCTGGCTGGGACCTGCCAAGCCAAGGCGAGACTGGCCCCACAGCTCTGCAGACCGGGCTAGCTGGCGAAGAGTAGGTACTAAACCTGTGGCCTCTGGATCAGCACTGACCCGAATTAACACGAGCTACTTCCAAGACCATTTGTGCTGGGCAGAGGCAGAGGCAGATTTAGATATTTTCTAGCCTCCTCTCAATCGACCCAGTGAAGAAGAAAAGAGCCCCAGAGGATCACAAGTCTACCATTTGATTTCCCCACCAAGCCTGCTCAGCATCTTGCAGGATTGGCCCTCCTGCATCCTGCCTTTTAATTGCTGACTGATTGTAATATAGGATTTTATTTTCCCTATAATGACTCTTGGGGCCCCCAGATGTTCTCCTCAAGTGTGGTTGCGTCAGCACTAGAGACTGAATGACTGATACCAGCAATTTTTACAGCTTGAAAGAAGAGAAATATGTGAAGGGGATTTAATTTAGCTCCAATATTGTGTCTTCATCTTCAAGACTCTACAAGAAAACGACACCAAAAGGTTATTTTACAATGAGAGGAGGGAGAATTAGCCTGAGAGAGGGAGAGATCACCAAGCTGGCTTTCTAATATCAGTTCATTACAGAGAACACGTTTGCACAGCCGCTTCGTTGCTGCTGTTAATTTAAACCTGGATGATTAAAAGCTGTAATTGCACCATTTTAAATAAATGTCCGCTATCTGGATTATTATATTTTTAATTAGTGTGGCTCTGTCGAATGTTTTTATCCCTCTGATTGATTTGTTTATACTGTATTTATTTATAATTCATTGATCTCCTTGACCCTGCTATCTCTTGAGCATGCAGTTTGGTTATGATTCCAGCAAATGGAAGAGGACTGAACTGGGAAAGAGCAAAAGGTACCAGGTCAGCTCTCCCTTACGAGCTCTTTGCAGCTCTCCTTCTTCGCCTCCTGACCCAGGTGCTCTTCTGCTCTTTGCTCTTCCCCAGGGCTGTGGGGGAGGATGAAGAGCCTGGAGGACTGGCTGTCTGGGAGGCTGGGTGGGGGAAAATTGAACTGCCATCCGGCAAGTGGTGCTGGCAGGAGAATCCCAGGACTCCAAGGTTTCATCCTGTGTGTTAGGACCCATTCCTTAGCCATTGCTTCACAGGCAGGAGCCTGCTCCTCTGTCTCTGGGGGAATCTCTCAAAATGTAAAATTTCCCTGGCAGAAGGCATGATTTCCTGGCAGGCTGGGTTACATGTGCTGGCAATAGCTCTTCCAGAGCACAGGCCTCCACTATCCAGATCTGAGTGCAAAGCATATTTCTAAGCCTTGCTCTTTTTCTTAACACCACCCAAACGTAACTGTTGGGTAAAATCCAGAAAAAGCACCAAGACCCATGCTGGACCATGCTACCCCATTGCATGCTGTTCTCTGCTACGGGCAAGGAGGTTCAAGCAAGAATAAGTTGGAGATCATCATCTTGATGTTCAGGGCACTCCTGGTTGCTGCTTGGGACTGTGCTGAGGGGCACACGTGAGAACGCGCCGAGAATCTTCAGGAGGCCACTTGCTCCTGTAGGACTCCAGGGCATCTCTGCTGATGCGCTTATCTCCTACCACATGTAGTATCTGCAGGACAAGGACTGTCACTTGCTCTGACTTTGTGCTGCACCAACTACAGGAGGTTCCTGACTGCTGACAAGGGCCCTGAGGAACTCTGGTAACATGATGCATCATGATGAATAGTCTGCCTGCCTGGCAAATACTGCAAGGCTTTCAAACACTCGACTTTCCCCCATTTTCTACAGTCTCTGGAACCCTTAAGGAATGGATCAGGCCTTTGGCATTACAGAATAGGAGCCTGCCTGTCCCCTCTGGCTACAACATAGTGTGTGGCCTCAGCATATCAGTGCTCTCTGCTGGTTAGCGGCTTTTCCTCTAGCAGCGTGCCAGATGCAGCACTGCAGCTGCAGCGTGGGTCAAGAGGACAGCCTGGTGACAGCACATTGCCAGAGAGGCTTTTGCAAGGGGAACACTAATGACTGGGCAAGTTTCAGTGTGGACTGAGTGACAGGGCAGCAGATTGACAGGCCTCCCAGGTAACTGTGCTGGAATGATGTTTGTGCATCTGTACAGAGCTTTTCCAGGACTCGGTGGAGAGGAAGCTATAAAAGCAGCTGCTTGTGGGGCACTGGCTACCAGCAGAAAGGGAGCACAGCATTGAAAGAAACCTCCTGGAACAGCATGCCCAGTCGCCTGACCTCACAGCTCAACATGGATATGAATTTACTTTTGGAAGGCCACATAAAGGGCACCCAATTGTGTTGCATGTAGGTTACACAGCTCCACTCCAGCCTCAAAGTTTATGTCCTTTAGCACAAAAAGGGAGGGCATCCCAAGGACAGAGCAGGAAGGAGTCAAAGAAAAGCAACTGTAGAGCCTTCATCCATGTTCTCGTTGTGAATGCTCCAGCTACCCACCCAGAAAATAAGGCAGAAACTAGATATGGATGTACCAGAGCCTGATTTCACGGGCACTGGAGCAGCCCCTGGGCAGGTACAGCAGTGGATGAATGGGGTAGGTGAGGGGGTGGCCATGACTTTGTAGCAGCATTAGAGAGAATTGTAGTCTGCAGCAAACAAGTCATTTTGGCCATTCAGAAAGGGTAATTACACTTTGAGATCCCTGGGGTGTATTTTTCTTGTTGGCCAGTAATCAGACTGTGTATTCCTTTTTTCTTATTTTAATTAAAAATATTGGTTTGCCATGTTCACCAGGTGGCTAGCACGTTCTGCCTGAGTACAAATGCTTAATAGCATTTTGTAACTGGCTGAATTGTCTATTAGTAAATAAGACTTGTAATTTAGTGAGCATCCTTGAAGTGCTTACTATTATACCAGACACAAAGCTGAGGACTCCTACCTTCAGGAACTTACAGGCAAGAGGGGTGTTAAAGACAAATCAAGGTGATTTTACATGAGAATAGCAGCGTGCTCCTCGGAAATGTGGAAGGGATGGTCTGGGATGAGGCACTGGCATTCTGCAGTTGTCCATAGCAACTCTGCTCTCTTGAACTCTTTCAGTTTGACAAGTGGAAGTGGGTTTGAAAGTCTATGTCTTATTGATTTTACCTAAGAGAAAAATAGGAACTTGTACAAATCTCTTTCCCTGATGAATTTCCTGTTGCAACTTTTGCCTTTGATAGGCTCATTGTGCAACTGGTGGCCATTGTGCAGAAAGGCAGAGATGTTGTTTGAAAGCCCCGATCTCTTCAGGCAGCTCCCAGCTGGGAACCAGGGCACTGTTGGTCTGATACTTTACTAACCGTGAATGTTTTGACTGCTAGAAAATCCCATGTCAGAAGGATCCCTGTGGAGGTTGTCCAGGCATGGTCAGCACCCTGACTGGTTTTCTGCCCTATGCCCTGGCCAGATTTGTGTGCTCTGGGTTCAGTTTTGCCCCAAGGCGTCAGTCTCACCCACCTTATTTTTTAAAAGCTAAAAAGTTGAGCTGTGACATGGAAATATGAAGACTTTGAGCTCTGGAAGCAAGGAAACTCTATAGGTGTTCCCTGCAGCACACGGGGAACCTGGGAGACCCTCTTCCCTTTGCCTCAGTTGTACATCTCCTGGTCTTAAGACCTATCTCCTCTTTGGCTTTGGAAAGAGCAGCAAATCGCTCTTCTTTCTATTTACCTGCACCCCTTGGGGAAGGGATCAGCCTCGGCATGCTCACCCGAGGAGCCCAGCCTGAGCTGGAGTGACACCTCCCTAGGTATGCGCATGCTTTGAATGCTCCCCAGCTGAGTACCTGTGCCCCAGCGCTACCGGCTTCACTCTTTGCTCTTCTGAACAACAGCAACAGAGACATCAACCAGAAACTGGGACCGGCTGCTGGGGGCTGCAGCCCCGGGGTGCCAGCACACAGATAACTCAGCCGGTATTCATGCTGGAGTTTTTTCTTTATTGGTTTGTGGTTCACGCCATCTACCCGTTGACGTGTGTGTGGCGGAGGGTTGCCTAGTTCTGAGGTCCCGGTGCTATTTCTGCTGGTGGTTCTTCATGCCCCCAGGGACACCACTGTTGTGCAGCTCCGGAAAGGAGGGAGAAGCATGACACTGGCATCCTTCGAGGGGAGCTGACTGGCAGGAAGCCTGCTGTGGGCTGTCTTGCTCTTAAGGCTGTGTTGCTGCTGCAGGTGAATGGCAGGTTTTCCAGGTGGCAGGATGGCATCACCTCCTTCCCCTTTATGGTCCCTCCTGGGATCCCCGTTGATCTAAGGAGAGATGCTTCCACCTCAGGGTACATCCCCAAGGGAGGAGGACGAAAATGCTCTCTGATGTCCTGTTCTGTCCGGATGACGGCCAGCCTTTGCTTCACATAGCTCTGCAAGAAGAGGGAGAGGTTTTCTAGGAAAGACTCCAACTTTCCCTCGGGCCATTTTTTCTTACTTTTGTATAACTCCTCTAGACCCTCCCTCAAACTCTCCTTGGAGCAAATTTTCTAGAAGATGCTCTCTAAAATATCCCCTGCTTTGTCCTTTACAACCCTGTGAGCTGTCCAGGGGACCTCCTCCCCTGCTCCTACAGCTGTCTTGCTTGCCCCCTGCTTGGCAGTAGGTAGGACTGACTGTCTTTCAGAGATAAGCTTCCACCTTGGATCCAGCTGCATCCTCAATCACAGTGAGGTGGTCTAGGATCCTCACTCCTTTCAGCTTGCAGAAGTTGTGCAGCAGAGTTTTCAGGGTCCACAGTGGGAGTTTGTCTGAACACTGCCTCAGTTTTTCCTTTGAGAGAGCCTTCATGAGCATGTGGGCATCCAGCAGGTTTTCATCCAGCTTGATGGTGCTGATGGTGCCTGGGAGAAACCATGTGGTCCTCCACAGATGCTTGGCCAGCAAGTCAGAAAACTTATCTGGGTTGCCCTCAGCAGTCAGGCTGCCTTGGAGCAGCTTCAGCAAGGCACAAAAAAAGCCCCATCTGGTCAGATTTTTCCGAGACCCTCTCCATGAGGACATTAATAGACTGTATGAGCTTCTGATATTCCTCTAGGTCTCCGTCCAGGAAGTCTAGCACCAAGGTAAAAAGATTATTCATTACATCCTTAAGCACTTCCACTGAGGCCGCCTGAACCAGTTTCTTCTGGAAGACACAGTTACAGGCCTGGATGACACAGTTACATTGCAGAATGATTTTCTCCTTCCCCCATTTCTTATCTGCTTCCTTTTGTTCATTGATAAACTTGAGTGATTGAAAGCTGGCTACAAGGAACTCATTAATGTGCCCAGACATGGCTTCTGCTTTGTTCGTCTGTCTCAGGATCTCCTCAATTTCTTTCATTGCCTGGATGCTGGTGTCAGTATCACCACTGCTAATGAGACAAGTAAGGGAATTAATGGTTGAGGTGATGTTATGACATCTGTCATCAGTGTCCGAGGAGATAGGCAGGGTTTGGAATTCAGGGATTGTTTCTAACTGAATGGTATCTTTCAGTCTAAAGAGACTGCATTTCCTGGAGGCCAGCCTGCTCGCTTGCTCACCTACACATGGAGGCAGTGTCTGGGGAGCCACATACACCATATTGAAATTTCCTCCTTGAGAGCAGGTGGGCTCTAGCTTTGAGGGTGCATCTCCTGCATGCTGGTAGGTGACTTCAGATCTTGTGTTTGAATCATGCTGAGGTTTCTCACTGAAATGCTTTGCTGAAGAAACTCTTGACCTGCCAGGCTCCTGTTTTGCAATTTGTCCCAGCATCATCATATGTTCTTTAGGAAGATCCCCAACCATTTTGAACACGGCTTCCTCATGGGTTTTGAAAGCTGTGACCATAATGTTCAGAGCCGCACCATGAACAGCACTGTCTTAGTCTCCAAGGAAGGCAGCTATCCTCTTCAATGCTTTGCTAGGGCCCAGCTCACATACATCCAGGCTGTACGTTTCAAGGAGATAACCCATCTCCACCAGGCAGCCTTCCGACTGCTTAGTGTTACTGGACTTGATGCCTTCCATGAGGAAGCCAAACACCTTCTTAGCTGGATACACCAGTCACATCCTCTTCAGGACGGCACACACCAATTTAAGAACAGTTTGCCTTGGCTCCCCCATCTTCAGGACCAGGTATGGGAGGAAGGAAAAGGCCTCATTGTCCATCAGCTGGTACTTTTCTTGGATCAGCAAGGTTAGCAGCAGACTGAGGTAAACTAGGCTCTTGATAAGCACCCATGTGTTGGTGTCAAAGAAACACAGGGTAAGCCATTTCAGGATCAGGTTCAGGCAGCTGATAACTCCTTCCTTCTCTGTCTCTGAGTGCCTGGCCATGATGGCCAAGGCTTTGGTGTGGTGCAGGAAGCTGGAATGGAACATTTCCAGCTGGAAGCTGCTGGACACACAGCTGCTCATCTGAGCTTTCAGCTGCTTGACGTACCTGTTGCTGGGAGCAGTGAAGTTCCACTGCAGGACTTTGCTGCCTTTCTTATCCCTCATTCTCTGCTCTTTTCCCTTGGGGACAATGGTGAAGATAGGTCCCAGTTTGCTGACCCCATCCTTCAGAGTGGAATTCATTTGTGTTTTTCCCTTGGCTGCACCTGTGTCTTTCAGGACTGCTTCTCCTGCCTTGGGCTCCTTGGGACCCTGCTTCTCCTCTTCGCTGGTTTTGGGTGCTGGCTCTTTAGCTGATCCTTGTGAAGACAAGGCTGTTGCTGCAGGTGGTGTGGTTAGAACAGAGGGGAAAGTGGTCATGGTGGTGACTCTAGGGTGCCTGGAAAGTGACTTAGCAGAAGCAGCAGACTGGGCTGTCAGACTGTCATTGGCATTCTCTAGTATCACAAGTACTTGGTCCTTTGCAGCTGCCTTCAGGTCACTGGTGGCTTCAGTCACCTTCTCAAAGCCAAGGTGCATTACGAAGAAAGGCAGGGAGGCAGGGCTGCCTGTGAGGCTGTCTGCACGTCCCTGTTGCTGTCCTGCAGGAAAGGGTAGAGGTGAGGCACACACCAAAGCAGGTCTGAAGGAGCTGACTTGAGGACTGGCAGCTGTTCAGCCAGCCACTGCACCAGCTCCTGCTTCTGTAGAGGCATTTCTTCACCTAGATCTTCTGAAATGTCCTGCCCATCCAGCCACTCCAATACGTTGATCTGTGCAGCCCAGGCATTCATGGCAGCCAGGGTGGCAGCTCTTATGCTGCTCTTGCTTTCCCTAAACAGAGCAATGAGGGGAAAGCCCAAGTCCTTCATGTGCTGTTTGATGTTTGAACCCATGGCTGTGGACAGTTGCTGGAGGACCCTCAGGGCCATCTGTACCAGGGTGGGATTTGGGTTGCAGAGACAAGTCCTCAGGGCTCTTTGGAGCTCTCCTATGTTTGGCTGGATGAATCTGGCATCCTGAAGGATGCCTGCAACCTCTTCCAGACCCTCCCTTTGGATGGTCTAGTTCTTCTCCTGCAGCTTTGACACCAGTTCTGGCGTGATGCTGTCACCAATGTCTATGGCTTCAGTCCTTCTGTGATCCCCTGGGTCCTCCTGGGCCCTATCACCTAGGCATGGCTTGGGGTTGGCATGACTGCGAATTGGTGGGGCCTGTCCATGCAGCTTCTCCAGCATAGCATCTATCTGGGGAAGAAGGGGCAGCTCTTCACTCTCAATCAGTGCTCTCAGTGAGTCTCCCATGTACAGGTAAATAACCCCCAGCAAGGTGATGGCTGATCTCTGCACACCTGAGTGAACAGCAGCAAGAGTGATCTTCAGGGTATTGGCCAGTGCCTTGGCCTCCATCCCTGCAAAGCCAAACTCCAGAATTGCATTTGACAGCCAGTCCAAGATCTTGGAATGGATCCTGGAGTTATACAGTGAGAAGGCCAACAACATAGCTGTCTTTGCAGTCCAAGGCAATGAACATGCCTCTGCTATAGCTGTCAGGGCTCCTTGAGCATTGTTGCTGCGTAGCACATCTCCCACCATTTCCACCATGCTTTCCAGGACAATTTGAGCAGATGTTCTGGAGAAGTCCCCTTTCTGGGCTAGCAAGGTGATGGCGTGAACTTTCGCATCACCTGGAGCTTTGTTTCCTTGCATCGTCATGACAGCAGTCTCCCCAGGGCTTGGCATGGTATCTTGCTTTTCTTCATCTCCCCGACAGTCTTCTGAAGGGTATCCATACTGGAAATCCTCTCTTTCCAATCACTGCTTTCCAAATGCTGTATGCAGGTTTCAGGGAGAACAGCTGCCACCTTTTCCCCACGCTCTTCTGCTGAGAGCTCCAGTTCAGACATGTTGCTTGAGCCCAGTTTTCCTCTTAGTTGTTGGCCTCTGTCCTTGCAGGGATGGTGGTGTTTCCTTCCAAGGACCCTAAACCAGGAGCAAGAGAGTATTCCTGGGCATCCCTGCTGCTAGGCCATGCCAAGGGAATGGTAGGGCAGCAGCTTTGGGCCCCTCCTGGCAGCGTGCATGGAGCCCATGGACAGCCTCAGAGAGCACCAGCCATTGGTGTGACCCCGGCTGTGCTGGGGGGACAGCCCACGGGAAGCCACACCGGTGTGGTAGTGTCCCATTGCCACAAGCAGCTACCACTATTCCCGCAAGGGGGTCTGAGACTCCAAGTTCCAGGACCACTTCTTGCAGCTGGGAGGAGAAGACATCTGCACAGGTAACATCGCCTCCAGCCCCCATTGCCTCCAGGGGCTGTTTATTCAAGCTGTGGAAGATGCAGTCTCCTGCAGCCTGGAGCTCTCACGTCTGGGAAACAGTGACTGCCACACAGTGTGCCAAAGTGCCACCACCACGGGCCATCTGGTCCCCTGCACATAGCCCTTCCTCCCTCTGCCCCTGCCATGGCTGCTTAGACTGTGAAGTTTCAGAGGAGCTGAGTGAATAAGGAGGTGTTTTGGATGCTGAACAACAACAAAAAATGCCGGGGGAAGAAGATTTGCGTGGAAGCAATTTCTTACAGGTTGCCATTAGAACAAACCCCACTGCATTTAACCCTAGATAGAACTGTTCACTTACTTTCATGTTATTTAAATTTCTTTTAACCCGTTAAAAATTGGCAACTCTGACATGAGAAATGCCCTTTAGAAGTGAAGAGCAGGCACTTTGGGGAAATGTCTTTGTCAGTGCAGCAGCACTGCCTGCATCCTCACACGGCTCTGGCTCCCAAAAGTGCTGCTCCGGGGAAAGCCCCTCTTTGCAGGACCCTTATGTCCAGCCTGCCTCTCTGCAGCGGGGCTGTATCCAGAGCTTGGACAGCCCCCGGCACAGAGGACATCCATGCTGAGCTTCTGCTCTTACAGATACAGACCATAAATAGGACAATCTGTGCTCTTTGGCTCTCTCTGCTGGCTGCAGTGCACCCCATTCCTGGGCTTGTGCTCAGCAATGTCCCCCCACATTGCACTCTTTGGGGAACAGGCTGGCATGGGGAGCAGAGCAGCAAGGAAAGAAATACTGTGTATGAGCCTCTGGGAAGAATCACAGACCCTGAGGAGCACAAGAAGTAAAACAGGGAAGAAAAGAGGTGGCAGTGAAGTTTTACAAAAGAGCCTTGCAAATGCGACAGCCAATTTCCGGGGGGATCCTTTTCTTCCTTAAACCTCAGTCCTGAGGACAGGGAGAGATTTTCCTTGAAGGCAAAACACGGAGCTGTGTAAGGGAGCAAACGCTGTACCTTGGGGCACAGCAGCACCTGGCTTATTGCCCTGCTGGGAGGGATTCACCGAGTTCTGCTCTGTGCCCGGGGGAATCTCCTAACAAGGGTTGAGGGATGAGCAAGGGAGGGCCCAGGAGCATCTCTTGGCTCACCTCCCGGGAATGCTTTGCCAGGGCTGGAGGCAAGGAGTGTTTCCTCCCTTTGCACCGCGGAGCACGGCAGGCTGCCGGCAGCAAGAGCCAGCTGCACGGAGGGGGAGGCAGGCAGCGGAGAGCGTCAGGAGGGACGCTCTGCCATTGTGTGCAGGACCAAGTCCCTTTCTCTCTGGTCCAGCAGCCAACCCAGGTGATGAGCAAAGTGTGAATTTCAATGCATCATTGCATGCTTTCTCAGGGAATCTCCCCATAGGAAATACTGGGGGCCTTCATTAAATTAATTTTGTTAATTGAATGACCAGGTGGGTTTCTTTGTCAGATGACGTTGGAAATATTAGTTCATGGCACAAACTGGCATTTGTACTATACATATGAGAAAAACTGAACCTGGTGATTTTTTTGTGAGCTTGTTAATTTTTTTTTTTTGTGTTCTACAAGTTGTTTATGGGGTAAGTCTCCTCAGACTGGGATCCAAAAAGTATTCTGAGGTACCCACAGCATCTGGCCAAACAGCTATTCTCAGAAGTGCAATTAGGTGTTGACAAAAAGTAAAAATTAGTTCCCTACTAAAACAAAGACAAAGGAGAAGAAAATGCTCAGTGTAAGTGAGTTTTATTGCATTATTCTGGTGAGAAGCTGTCAAAGAGTCAGAAGGTGTTCAGAGAGCAGAGAGTACAGTCTGTTCCTTTATCATAATAACTTTTATTGCCTAGGCGTAGCTTTTCTCACCCTGGTCAATAAACATCCTGCTGCTTTGCTTTCAGAGAATTAGGACTCGGTTGCAGCAGCGAGTGCTTCTTTCCAAATGCCTGGTGATGACCCATACAGGGGCTGGGGGTTGCTCTGGTGGTCCCCAGAGGTGCTGGGAGTTGGGCAGGATGAAAGGGAAGAAGATTCCTGTGGTGAGAGCAGAGACCTGGGAATCTGAGATGCTCCCGATGGCTGCGGATCAGAGTGATTGCTAGGAGCCACAGAGGCAGAGTAAATGCAAAGGCAGTGCAGACGTCTTACAGGCTGCTCTGGGTGAAGGGTAGTTGTGCCCATGGGTCCAGGCTCTTGGTCTTTTCTACGGAGCCAAAAGGAGTTAGCTGGTGCCAGAGTGGACCCGGGCTATGGAATCTGGGTCCTACAAGTATTTCCTCTGCACCACAGGTAGGATTGCTTCAAGCTATCTGTCACCAACAAGCCTTACAGGTCAAGGAAAACTTGCCTTTTTTACCAATTTGGGCTACACATAAAAAAAATCCTGGCCTGCTTGCTACAATGAATGACCCTCCCTGGCATCGTTAGCGGAGCATTTGCTGCTGGGCATGGCTGAGAAGTTCATCACTGACTTCCCATCGGGAGCATGTGTGTTTCCAGGCCTTATACAACCTTTTCTGGTTTTCATTAAAAGCAACTCTTCTGATAGCAGTTTCAAACCCTTTTATGTGGTTCCTCACGGACATTTCCCTGCACTGCCTCAGATGAATCACCGGGTTGAAGGTACCTGCTGGAAAGGGGATTGCTCTGGGTCTGCCCGTGACACTGAGTGCAAGAGGGGAGATGAATCAGCTGTGTGTGGATCATCACAGCCCCTCACCTCCCCCAGGCCCATGCTGAGGCTGTTCCTCCATGGAGCCTTGGCTCTGAGCTGCAGAGAACATGGCTTGAAAACCTCTCTCAAAACCTGCTCCCTCCTTCAGCAGTTCTGGCCCGTGGGAGCTGACCATATCTATGTGCTCATCCCAGATTCAGCCTTGCCCAGCAAGAGGCTTCCCAGCCCAGGACACTGTTCCGTGGCCGTGTGGCCAGGGATCAAATATAGCCATTTAATCTCTTTACCCCATAATTCCCACCTATCAAAGAGAAGCAATAAATCTTTCTTTGTCTTTCTAGTCTTTTTAGCTCAGCAGGGCAAGACTATGCCTTGCGTTGTGTTTGTATGGCTCCCAGCACCTGGGATTGCTGGCACTGCCGCAGTGCAATTACATGTGGTGATACTGTATTTAATGCCCTGGGAGCCCTCTCCCCAAACTCCAGGAGCTCCTGAGTCAACAGAAGGAGCAGGTTTGTCTTTCTGCCTCTGAACTGAGGACATTCGCACGTGCCTCCACCAGTATATCTTCATTAAGCTTCGCAGAAGCTGCCATGACGTGACACCAGCTGTATTGCTGAAACAGGCTGGTGTAGCGTGTGAATCACTGTCTTTAATTCCTGCTTGTGCTTGAGGATCATCCGCATCCCTATTTGTGATGGGTTTCACTCCAGCAATTGGCAGGATTAAACTCCCTTCAGAAGCACTGGCTGAGCATAGTGACCAAGAGGAAAAACCTCAGGCGAGTAGTGGTCTATTTATATCCCATGAAGGATGGACTCGGTGTGTAAAAATATTCAAGCCCCTGGCACCTCCGCTCCCTTTCTGTTCCTGTAGCCACTGTCTTGAGGCTGTCTCAGCACTGAAGAATTAGCTGCTTTTTGAAAGCTAAGTAGAATCTCAGTCAAGACAGGAGCAAGCAGCCAGGGATGGGGGGGGTTCTGCTTTACTGAATCCCCTAAAATCTGATCCCCTGACAACGCACAGCAGCAAAGGAATCAGACGTGAGCTAGGACCATTGCTCTCTCCTCAGAGAGTCTGTCTCCACACTTTCAAACGGGGTCCTATTCTCACCCTGTTTGCTTTTAGGGATGAGAAACGATCTATGTTACCTGTGCTTCACAAATGTCTTTTTGGAGGCTTCCCCCCCAGCAGTGCCAGCCCTGCCCCTCTCCCAGGGGTGAGTCAATCCTGCACCCTCCACAGCTGTACCAGCCACAGAAATCCAGGGGATGAAAAAGTGTGCCCTGTGTGCCAGGGCTCTCCCCCTGTACCCCCAAATCGCCGGGAGGATCACCGTTCCCTGCCCAGTCTGCAACGTGCCCAGCTCTGGTAAAGAGGGTACAGCCATTAACCCCGCTGCACTGCGTGGGGGGCAGTGGAGGCTGAGCACCACGCATTTCCCCAGGTCACACGGCAAAACCTATCCCTCTTACAAGGGAGGAGGAGAGGGAGCTCCCAGGAGCTGGGGAGATGCAGGATCATGTCACGGCAAGGCTTCTCCAGAGGGTGCAGGATTCGGCTTCCCCGGCAGCAGCCAGGCAGGGAGCAGGCAGCCCTTAACCCTGCCTGCAGCACAGGCAGCAGCCGCAGGTGCCCTGCTCCAGGGAGGGAGGGCAGCATCCAGTCCTGCCTCTGGGCTCGGAGGGGCTGATGCCATCAGCTCCCCTCCCCGCACACGTCCCCCGCTGCCCTCGCCTGTTGCCAGTCTGCTGTGGAGCAGCCCAGCCGAGCCCTGCGGGGAGCGAGCGTGGCAGGGCTGGCATTTCACATCGGCACTGCTATAGTTCCCAATGACAAGGGATTCACCTGCCCCCAACTCGAATCTAACAAACCCTGCCCACAGGGAGAGGAGGCACAGACCAAGAATAAAGGCAATGGCCCACAAGCCATCAAGAACGATGCCCCACAGAGAGCTACGCTCAGCATAGACCAGAGGTGACTTAACAAGCCCTCAGCTGCGGAATCCACCTCCACCGGGGTCATGCTCAGCCCTCCCCATGAACATGTCTAAGATCCCCCATTTCCTTCACATATGAAGGCTACAAAATATTTGTTACTTTTTGTCCTGAATGATGAATTTCTCCTCAAAGTGACACCCATCCCCCACGCAGGATGCATGCTCTATGGCTCCAACTCACCCATGATTGCATGTCACAAACCAGCACGGCCAGAAAGGGAAGAGACTCTGCAAAAGCACAAAGAATTTATCTTCCATTGAGAGAAGCATGTCTTTTTCCCCGATGCTATCTCCTACCCTACTGAACGTTTTAATATTGCCTTTAATGATGATGTAGTGGGTAGAAAAACTGCTGTAACCAGTTTATTAGATGGAGAGGGGCTGACAGCATGGGGTTAACACCTCTGCTTTACAGGGATGCGAAACATTCCCCTGCGCAGCAGAACAAAGGAAAACTTTCCGAAGGAATCCCAGCAGCAGTGTTTGTCAGGGATGTTGCAAGGAGTAAAACATGGCAGGCAAGAAAACCTTTTAGTGTTTGTGGCTGAGGAGGGAATGAGATATGCGTGGGGTGAACTTGTACTGTGAACCACCTTTATGATCCCCGTTGCTTGGAATACACAGCTGTGATTTATAGTGATGTCTTTGGTGATGGGTGTAAATCCTCTAGACTGATTGAAGTGCCAGTGCTGTGGATTTGACTCAGCCACAATTACAGGGATTTGATACCTAAAATACCACTGTGTTTCTAGGTCCCTCAGAAAGACCAGAGCAAAAAAATTCACTTTAAGAGATACTGTGTGCGTGCGTGTGTATATGCATGTACATGGATGCTGTTTGCTGTTGCCGCCCTGAGACGGGCGGCATTTTGAAGACAAGCAGTCTGAGAGAGGTGACTTAGGTTTTCTCATTGACCACCAAGTCTCAGCATCACCATTTGAAACATAAACTTTATTGCAACAAAGAATTAAAAATAGTACATCTGAAAGAGTTGCAGAGTGCATGTCATTAAAGAACTAGTCAGAAATCACAACTCAAGCAAATCGTGTACAATTGGAACAGAAAGTTTTATTAAAACAACTGGAAATCAAACTCAAATTTTCCTTGTTTGTTTAATTTCACCATAACCGTGGATTGTGTATTTACAGTCTTCGCCTCTTGTGGTGAAGGTTCTGCTCAGGGCGGGGGGCTAGGAAGAAGGCAGGGATGGATGGGGAGGAGAGGTGGGTTTCAAAAGCTAACAGGATGTGAAAGTTTTCCAGAAGAAGTTCTTGCAGCCCGCTTTGCGTTCCCGGGGCGCCAGCGCGGGGTTTGAGTTAGCCGAGCGCTCCAGCTCCAGTCTCACTTCATCCTGCTCAGCCCCTCGGGACAAGTCCTCAGACTCCAGGGCTTCATTTTCTGTCTGGCTTGGCTCTGAGAGCAGTTCTGCCAAAAAGTACTTGGCCAGTTCCTTGGGGGAGAAAGAGAGAGGGAGAGAGACCGCAGTTACTCTTTGGCTTTTGGGGGCTCACCACTCTGTCCCTCTAAGACACCTTTCTGCCCAGATTAGAGACATGCTCGACTCTGGAGGAGAAGGGGAGCCCCAGCTTTCCAAAGAGCCCAGCCCCACAGCTGCTACGCAGCAGCTGCGCCTACGAAATAAAGCGGAGCAGAGGAGTGCTGACATCTACCTGGTATGGGGAAGAGACTGCTGTCCTGGCTGTGGCAGGGAATGAGCTCATCCGAGCACCACCCCACCTTCCCTTCCTTCCCTTCCCACTGCTCCAGCACGCTGTGCTGGACTCAGCGAAGATGCCGCAAGGATGCTGCTAAAGTGACATGGGGAAAGGTCTTTGGGGGAGCTTGCAGGGGAAGCTGAGTTGGGGAACCTTCTAACTGGGGGTTATTTTTCCTCTTGCCCCTCCAAGCCCTGTCTGCCCCTTTGCATGGTTAAAGACATCCCCCTGCTGCACTGAGGCAGCTGCCTTGGTTCAGTGCCCCAGAGAAGCCCTGGAGAGCTTCACCAGGGGCTCTGCCCTCTGCCCTGGCAGCGGCTGCCCCTCATTCCCCGCCGGCACCCAGCTGGGCTGGGCTGGGGGGTTCTCCCTTTTCTTCCCCCAGCTGCCCAGCCTGTCGCTGGCTCAGCCCGGGCAGGGAACCAGGGGATCTGCCGGGGAACCGGGATCTGCAGCAAGCAACTGGGGTTCTGAAACGGGGTCATTGGGGAGGTCCGGTGAGGACCTGGAGGTCTGCACTGAGGCTACTGGGGTGTCCAGTGGGGAACTGGAGGGGTCTGCAGCAGGGAAGCCGGGGGTCTGTAATGGGGGTGCCAGAGGCTCTGGTGGGGACATGGAAGGTCTGCAGCAGAGAACTGGGGCGGTCTCCGGAGGAGAAGCGGGGGTCTGCAGCGGAGAAGCGGGGGTCTGAAGCAGGGGCGTCGGGGTGCCCAGTGGGGTGCCCGAGGGGTGCCCGCAGTGGCCGCCCCGTCGCGGGGCTCTCACCTGCTTCCCGGCGGCGGCAGCCAGGGACTTCTGCAGGAACTGCCGGAGCCGCGGGTCCGAGGGGGCGGCCGAGACGGTGCCGAGGGCCAGGGCGATGGAGAGCAGGGCCAGGGCGCACTGGAGGCGGCACGACAGCATCTCGCCGGCGGGTCGGGCGCGGAGAGGCGGCGGCGGGGCGGCGCTGGCGGCTCCGCTGCGGCTCGGCTCCGGCGTTGGGGATCTCCTCGCCGCCCGCCGCCTTTATAAACCCTTCTCCTGACGTCAGGGCGGGGGCGCCCCCCTCGCCCCACGCCGCCGGGGGTGGGTCCCTGCCCGGGACCGGGGGGGGGCCGGGGCCGGGGATGCTCCGCTCTGCCCGGGGCTGGCCAAGCGCCCACGGTGCCCCCCCGAGTACTCCGCTCCGGCCGCCCCCCGGCCGTCCCCCCGGCCCCCGGTGCGTTTTCTGCCCGAACCACCGCCCCTCCGGAGCCCCCGACCCTGCTCGCCCGCTCCCTCCTCCCCAGCCACAAGCCCCCTGCAGCGGCGGTGGGGGGTCCCGGCTGTGCACCGCCCACCCCGCGGGTCTGACCCCCATGCCGGAGGGCTAAGCCCCCCAGCAGTCCCGGTGCCAAAGCCCCTGGCCCTAGCGCGGCTTCCCGCCCCGTCGGTTAAGAAATGGCTGCGGAGTCCGGGGAGCTGGAAAGGGTCACCTTAAGGGCGGATTCGCCCCCGGCTCCAGCAGGGATGCTGAGCTGCCCCCGGGGGTCCTTTCTGCCTTCCATGGCCCCTGTGGGCTCTCCGGCACCGGTCCTTGCCCAGAGCGTCCCCCCGTCCCCGGCCAGCTGCCCCGGCCGTCGGGACAGCTCCGCTGGCAGCCGGCAGCCTGCCGGGAGAGTGCCCCGGCTCTGCCGTAGCTCTGCAGCCCGGGGAAGCAGTGACAAACTGGTCGAGGCGTGCAGATCCCTGGCTGAGCCTGCAGGGACCCCTGTCCCCGTCCCGAGGTCATTGGACCTGCTGGCCCATGGGGGATGTGCCTGTCCTGCTGGGATGGTCAGGCTCCCCCACTCTTCCAGCCTGTCCCCCTGAGATGGCTGATGCCCACACCAGGCAAAGCTGCTGTGAGCCCCTGCCGCCCCAGAGGACAGGCCTCTTCAGCTGTCTCCCAGCTGGCAGGAACAGAGGAGGACGTGCAAGGAAGGGGCTCTGCTACCTCCCAGGAAAGGGGCATCAGGAGCTCTCTCCCCGCTCAATTTCCAGCTGGGGAAAGTCAAAGGCTTGTGGGGACAAGGACCCAAGTACTGCACAACGGTCTCCAGAAATCTCCAAAAGGACATTTCATTTCATGTTGAATTAATGTGCCTCCCCCCCTGTGCCCCTTCAACCCTGGTGCTGCTGAGGCTGGTCTGGGAGCATGGAGCATGAACCAAGGTGTTCCTGCTCTGCTTTACAGTCCAGCAAGAGGAATTGGTGCTGGTCACTGGTTCAGCCTCTGGGCTGAACAGGGACTGCCCTCCCTGGATGGTGCCTCCCTTCCTCTGTGTGTATATCTGCAGCCATACATGGCCTTCATCCTTTGCATCCTCCCCAAATCATGGTGCAAATGAATGACACCCATGAGAGAAGAAGCCTTCATTTGTAGCCCAGAAGGCCTTGCGGGGAAGGTTGACTTGTGCTGCTTTTACAGCCAGCTTTTCCCCGGCTGTCTGACTTGAAAGAGGCCAAGCTCTGCGCTCCTGGGACCCTGCCTGTCTTCTAGCACTGGTATTGCTCTGGGAGAGCTGGTGGAGAGGAGTCAGTCTCTGCTGTGGGTTCAGACACATTCCCTTGTTTTGAGCATAGGACACAGCCTCCTGCCAAGGCCAACAGGAGTGATATGGACCCAAAAAGAGCAAGCTGGCTCCAAGGGCCATGACTCCTAGAACTTCTCTCTCCACTGTGTCCCTGTGCTAGCAGCTGACCAGCATCTCTCTTGTCCTGCAGCCAAAGAAGCAAAGCCAGTTCTGGGCATGGCAAATGGCCAAGGCAGCAGATGCCAGGGCATCAAACCTATCCTGGCCCTCTTGCTGCCTTCCAGACAGATTTCCTAGGGATGGTTTCCCCCAGTAGCAGTGATTCCCCCACTCCTCCCAGCTGTGCCGGTATCCCTGTTTACTTGCACTGGGAATAGGCTGCTTTTGTAACCCCTAGGCTCTCATCCTTAGCACAGCACAACCCAGCTGTGCCACGCTGCAGTGCCAGCCTGGGCCAGCTTTGCAAAGGGCCCCAACTCCCCAGCAGCTCGTCCCAGCTCCCGCAGCCCAGGGCAGAGCAGCTTGCTTGAGTGCTGTATCAGGGAGGAACAGAGAATGGGGAGCAGCACTGCCTTATTTCAGACTCCCCTGTGGCTGCTGGAAGCGGTTACCTAATGTCCCCTGCCACTTCACAGGCGACTGTCCAGCCTGGCATCTTTTTGCCATTCAGCTTGTCACCCCAAAGGGAAGGGGACACTGGGAGCCTCATCACTCCTGAACGGGGAGGAACGGCTACCAGCTCCTTGAGCTGCCACAGCTATGGATCTGCACTGATGTGCCGCAGGGATCAGTTCAGTGTCTGATTTCTCAGGGTATAGCAATGGGCTGGAGCGCAGACTTGGACTGCTGCATGGGATGGAAAGCCACGCTACATTTCGGTACCGTTAGGACCCATCTGCAAACCAGCATGGAGCTGGGAGCTGTAGGAGTTGGCACAGAGCAGGAACAACCTCCTTGATGAGTTCCCCATATTTCTTGTTTCCTGCCAGCTTTGTGCAGGGCCAGCAGGACTCAGACACCTTTAACAGGATTTTGTAGAGGTGCAGAGCTCAGTCTGAGATGGGTGGGCTCTGGGCAGGCCAGCAGGGCTGATTTTAGGAAGCTGGTATGGTCATGCTGGTGTAAAATGGGGCAAGATATCAGACTTGAGCCCTTAAGGGGTTTTGAGAGGCCATTCTTGATGTCCTGCCCAAATCCAGACTGCTCAGTGCCCCATTCTTCTCCAGCTACCTGCAGCACCTCTGTGTGCTTGAGTCCAGCCCTGCAAAAGACTTTCAGCCCAGGGCTGTTCCTTTCTGGCCCCTGTCCTCACCTACCCTTTGTTTTTCATTTTAACATCTATCCACCCCAGCCCTCCCCTGCCAACCCTCCCTGGCCATCTGGCAGCGCAGGCCTGCTGCAGAGCATCCTGCTGCAGAGCAATAATGCCCAACAGGGCTTCGGGCTAGGAGCAACTTCGCTGCAGTTGGAGAGATGTGCTCCCTACAGTGTAGTCCCTGGCAAGCACAGACCCTCAGTCACATTGCAGATCCCTGGTTTTGATGGTTACTCTGGCTACTGTGGCTCTTCCAGCCACATGGGGACAAGGTTTGGAAGACCAGGTTGGCTCTGACTCCACCTCTCCGTGCAGCACTGGAGCTGAGCAGCTGTGTCCCTGCTCCCCCCTCTGCCTGGGAGGCAAATGGGGAGGCTGGAGGAATTACAGCGGTGTCCTCTAGCAACAGGAAAGATATTAGTGCAGGGAAATGTCTTGGATTTGTCCCACTGAACTTCAGACACTTACCTGAGGAAAGCAAAGGTGTGCTCATTTTCTGCCCTCTGGTCCTGCACCTCAACAGGAGATGACTTGGCTCATGAGCTAGAGCAGCCTCAGGAAGGCTCTGATGCCCACCTTGGCTGGTTTTCTCTTCCTAGGATTCAGCTGAGGTTGTGAGGCTGGTGGAGGCAGGACCAGAGCTGGGCCTTTGGTAGGAAAGTTCCCCTAGAGACATCTCAGCCTGTTTAAAGGAGAGAAACTGAGTTCCCACTAGGTCTGAGACTTGTTGCTGGATAAAATGTTGAATGAACCAAAATTCTTGGTGCCCTCAGGTAGAATTTGGGACAATCGCTCTGATCTCCAGCTGATAAGTTTTGATATTTTATTTCAAAGGAAATCTAAAGGAAAAATACAACTTAAATGAAGATGAAAACCTGCACTTTGATTCAGAAAAACCATCTTGTGCTGACCTGAAGGAACTGGCAATGAAGAAGTAGAGAAAGGGAGTCCACCTGCTCCATATGTCCTCGGACTGTCTCCTAGGTAAGGGCAGACCTCCAGACGTCCTTATGACTCTGGTGCAGGCACGGAGGAGTGAATTCAGTTGCAGATTGATTTACCAGTCCCCCCTCCACCAGCTCCTCCATGGGTTCACTGTGCTCTGAATTTTTTTACACTCATTCCCCAGCCAGATAAATCCATCATCCGCTTGGCTGCGGCAAAGGCGATTCTGTTCCTTTCTTTCTGCCGCAGCGCTGCAGGGCATGTAGCTTTTGCAGACAATTGAATTGCATTGAATTCCTGTGACTGCTTCCTTACCCCCACGTTTCCAGCTTGCTCCACAGATCCAGAGCAGTCCAGCAGTGCCCGGGACTGTGTGCACAGGCTGCACGCTCAGCTCCGCACCGGCAAAGCGTGCCCTCTGCCGTCACTGCAGCCGCAAGACCGGCTCCCATCGCACCTCATCTCCCTGGCTATCACCTACAAAATGCTCTCCAGACTCTCACAGCTCTGCTTTCATGAGCAGGACGTTTTGCCATGTATCACTACCTTGCTAGCAGGGAAAAACTGCTTTTTCTTATATTCTAGCACTCAACCCAGTAGGGCTGAGCTGTGATCTGGGAGGTGAGGCCGTGAAATTCCTCATCCTGGCTCTGGACATGCATCCCGTGCTATGGGGCAGTGAGGAAGCCGCCACAGCCCCGCAGCTCTTGCAGCTTGCTGAAAACCTAATGGAGCAGCTTCCTTGTGGAGGGCTGATGCTACCCCAGGAGATACAGAAGGGCAGAGGAAGAGCAGTCAGTCATGCCTGAAAGATAATGAGAAACAAGAGCTCAACAAGGGAGAGAAACTCCCACCGACTGGTACTGTGCGTCCCTGGGGCGGGCCATGCAGAGAGCGGCAGGGCTGGGATCGTACATGGACTTGCAACAGCCCTGAGAGTTTTCTGGGTAAAATGCTGTTTCTATAGGAAAACTTGGGCACAAATCCAAAAGAATTGGACTTTCCATTAATTACAGTCCTCTGGCATTTCTGCTCCAAGTAGCAAAGTGGGAGAGGAGCCAGGCTGTGGAGGTTCACAGAGGAAGGATCCTGCTACCTAATTTTTCCGATGACTCTGTCTAAGAGCCCAAGCTGTGTTCAGGATTTCTGTTGCTGCTACCTGAGATTCATTCCCAGTCTCAGCCTCCTAGGATGCTGCCACGGCATTTGTAGGGTTGAAAGCAGCCCCCTTGAAGTCAGACAAGAGAAAGGTCAGCACAAACCTGTGCAGAAGGACAGGTGAACAGGATGAGCTAAGCGCAGTATCGGGGTATTTACCTGTACCACTGTGGTGACTGCTAGGAGCCATGGATGGGGCTGTGTTGGGGTCTGTACAAACAGATGCTAGCCTGTGCTGTAAGGAGTTAGCAGCATAAGACAAGAGATGGTGGATACAGATGGGCGAGCACATGAAATCATGAAATAATACAGGGCTCTGCTTTCTCTTTCTATATAAGTCTCCCCTATAAACACCAGCTCCACAACAAGAGCTTGGGCCTCCCTTCCCTCCAGCTGTGACACTGATCCCCTCTCAGAGAGGCCAGGCCAGGAGGCTCCAGGTGGCCATGGGCACCTGGGTCCAACCCCACGAACAGGCAGCATGCATCCCAGTGACACAGGATCCTGCCCATGGGATCGCAAGGGCTCTCAGGCTGCTCCCGGCTGCCTCGGGCTGCAGCTGGTCATTCCCCACAGCAGATCCACACCGGGGGGGACTGGCTGGCCCTGGGGACAAGCTGCAGGCAAGCACCTGCCTTCTGCCTGCAAACCTTCCCCCAGGTTGTAAGATTTTTACTCGCCGGCAAGAGATGTCATAGGTCGGGCTGCAATTTGGTTTTTGGTTTTTTGTTTGGTTTTTTTTTTTTTTTTTTTGGGACCGATGTCTTTATTCCAGGGACTCCTTGCTTAAAACTCCGTCTTGGCCTGCCCTCTCGTGGAGACCCGGCAGAATACAGCGGAGCGCCCCGAACGCTCCCGCCGGGCCCGCCCGGGCGGTCGGAGCTCGGCCCCGCCGCGCCCGGGGCCGGGGCTGCTGCGGGCGGGGGCCGCGGGGTGTGCGGGGCAGGGGCAAGCCGGCCGGCAGCGCTGCCGGGAGACAGCGAGCGCCGGCGCTCTCCTTGCGTCCAGCTGTACGCCGATTTTTCCAAACATCCACTTTTTGGAAAGTCCCAGCCTTGGTGCCTGCATTTAAGCCTTCCACATTTTAGTGTCTTTTTTTTTTTTTTTTTTTAATACTCAGAACAGGTTTTTCAGCACTAAAACCAGGCCCGAGGACTAGAGAATAAATTGGTGAGCGCAGCAAGTTCAGCACAGCGGTTCACAGCATCGCTGTGGGCACCCCTAGGCTCCTGCTCAGCCCCGGGAAACTTGAATCCCCATTCCCTCCTGGGCCTTCCTGAAGCCTGTGCTGAGAAGTAAAATGGGGAAGGAGCTGGCAGTGTGGCAAGGTGGTTATTTTCAGTGCAGAAGAAATCTGAAGAAAAGGAAAACTCAACCACATCCCCATCCATTGGGCAGGTCTTTATGTGGGAGGAGCGGGAGATAGGTACCAAAGGAGCTGCTCAAACACATTCTGGGAAGCTTCCTGGAAACCAGCCAGTTTATCGGTTTGGTGTTGTTCTTTCTTCTGAGGCTTGGCAAGAGTCAGACCCTGTATTTGCAGCTGGGTTTTCAAAGGGCAAATAACCCAGCGGTACTGACGCGGGCTAGCCTGACCAGTTCAATGTCTGTGGGCTCTGCAGCCACGTAGTGCAGTCCTGTGTGTGACTGCTCCCTCCCCTCTGCAAACATTGTCCGTGCTGAGCAAAGCTTGCTGGCACGGGCTGCCTGTGCCAGATGCCTGCAGACCTCTGCCCTGCGGATAGTAAGGGAGCGATTGCTATCGCTTCAGCTGAACTGCCTGGAAAAGCCATGACATCATTGTTTTTAAAAAAAAGTCTGTCAGGAGGAGGAAACGCAGCCACGATCCAGGAAAATACAGTATTTATTTTGCAAATGCAGCTGAGCAGTCAATGGGAAATAGAGGTCGTGGCTACGCAGCCTGCTTGTGTGGGGCAAGCAGGGTTGTCAGCCCAGCCCAGCTACTTCCAAAAGTGACAACTGCAGTAATCAGAGAGGTAGGGAGCTCAAAGACAGGCAGCTCCTGACAGGGAGGGGAGAAACCTAAGTATGTGTGTCAAATGAGGACAGTATGTGTGCCAAAACCCTGTCATGAGGACAGCCAGCTTTACTAAACATTAAAAACCTACTGGGAAGAGGTGGAGAGAGGACGTAAGTAAGGGAGCAAGGCGCGAAAGCAGGTTTTTGCTATTCCCAATGCTCAGGCAATGCCCCATTTGTTGTCATTTTTCCCCCACCCTGTGCCTAACATGAGTAAGCTGGTGAGGACTTGTGCTAGGCTCAGCCCTGCCGAGCAGTCAGTGGGGTGTGCCCAGCCTGCGGGGTGACAAATAGGCTCCTGCCCCGGGAGGATGCATGCGAAGAGAGGTTTTTGCGGCCGAGAGGCCCTCACCCCACAAAAAGCCTGCCCCGCAGCAGGCGGGCGCTTGCTGCAGGCTGCCAGGCATCCGTCCTGCCCGGCCAAATCAAACAGCAGGAGGAGGGAGAGGCTGGCTGCAGCTCAGTGCTCAGCCTTTGCTTTTTTGGGGGCTTCTTCATGTGCCAGCAGATCAGGTCCACTGTGAGACAAGCCAGAGGAGCTGGGGGTCCTGCAAAGCAGTGCTGCAAATTGGCTCCCCCCGCTTCTTGGCATTTCCCTCCCATGCAGGGGTGCTTTGGTTGTCTCCTGTCCACCTCTGTCCCATGGTGTGTTACAAAGCCCATCTTCTTCTTCACTTCCAGCTCCTCCTTACTACATCCCCTCCTGTCCCTGTAAACAGTGAAGCCCTCCCCTTTCAGCTGGTGTTTCCAAGTCCCCTCACTGTGAATGACCCGCAAGCCCTGCACCAAAATTATCCATGAATTAACTAAACTAAAAATGAAACAAGCCCTGTGTGGATCAGACCCCACCCTGGGCCATGTTGAGCAGTGGCCCTGCTCCACACCAGCGCTGGTTGCAGCCGGTCCTGCCTGTGTAATTCAGAGCAGCTTTTTGCATGAGGCTCTTTGGTTTTCTGCAACTAGTGAGCCCTCACCAGCAAAGAGCTGCTGAGTTGCTTGCAGAGAGCACAAGGCACTTGCATGGACCCCCAGCATCCCCACTTCCCAAGGGCTTGGTCACCCCATGGCTTCACCCCCCAGCTCTGCACAGCCACCCAAATGGACCAAAGCATCTCCTCTCCCTACTGGGGGAGAGCAGGGGGACTCCCTCAAGCTGGGCTTTCTCAGCTCTGGCCCACAGCCAGGGTGCAATGGCTGGAAGCCCAGAGATGCTATCAGCCAGTGAGTTCCTGGAGGGGGTTACAGACCCTGCTCCACAGAACCATTGCACAAGGCAGCCGAACCAGCAGTTCCCCCCCCCCGCCCCACCCCAGGTGCTGGAAAGCAAGAGGAGCAGCAGGCAGATTTCTGCCCTGAGCAATTCTGGCAATTGCATTGGTTTCCAGGAAATATAAATAACTACCTGGCCATCTGGAACTGGCCCTGGGCTGGGCAGCAAAAGGTCTCTCCCAGGCTCTGCCCTATTTCTGCCAGCTACTCAGTGCAAATGAAGAAAGTATCAAGGAGGTAGCACAGTGGAACAGTCCCCACCAGGATGCAGAGCAGAGAGCTCGAGTTCTACTCTGACCTCATACCAGAGACCATCTTCACTCGACCCTGTGAAGTGGTCGAGTGAAGGCTGAAGGTCGACTGAAGGTGGCTTCAGCCAGCCCTGCCTTCAGTGCAGGGCCAGAGCTGCACCAAGCCAAGAGCTCGTCCCGGGGCTTGGGATGCTCAGCCCCTTCCCAGGGCATCGACCAGCCTGGGAGAAGGACAGGCAAGAACAGACCCCTCACTCCATCATACTTCACTTTTCTTCATTTTATTCTTTTATTTGTACAGCTATATTTTACAGAACGCATTAATGCAGTTTAGACACAGCCCAAACCCTGTCTCCCGAGATTGTTTATAACACAAGCATGTAAAATAAGACCAAAAAACCCAAAAACAAAAAAATAAAACATTCCCCGATAGAGAGTTCCACCAAAACTCCTTTTGCAACATCAGGCTGTACCTTGAAGAAACTGAGCTCAATATAGTCCATACATTGAAAACTTCCATTGAAAAGAAAGGCACCGTGCGAAACCACATTTTACATATATACAGACTGAGAACTAGAACAAAAAAAATTACACTTTATTATTATTTTAAATTCCTTCTGCAGCTTTGTTGGTTTAATACACACTTTTTTGTAAATTGTAAACCTTCACTTGCAAAAAAATACAAATACACTGATGCATTTAGACAAAATATTTTCTTACTTGTACAGATGCAATACTTTAAAATATCTCGTTAAGTGCTCTATCATAATAAAGATTCTCAGAGTGGCTTCTGCCTGCAGAGTCCAACTGAGCCTTTAATGCATTTTATATATTTTTAATATAGCTTTTTTAAAGGTCTATATATATTTATTTTATATATATATTTATATATTTATATCTATATATATTTACAACTCTGCCATAGATTCCTTCACCTTTGGTTAAAAAAGTTAAAGCCCTCTCTTTAATAGCATACTTTCTCTTTAAAAGAACACACATTTTGCATACAAAAGAAAAAATCTGTTCCCATAAATCAACATTACATTCCTCATCTTCAAACGGCAAAGGCTGTGAAGATTAGACTCCAGAGTTTATCAACACTCCACTGCACAGACATTTAAAATGACTATTTTTATTTTTTATGTTTTATATACAATAAGATCTGAATAATTCTATTTTTCTTTTTGTTTCACATAATTGGGAAAAATAAAACCCGTGTATTTGTAATTTTTTTGTTTTTTAATTTCTAATGTTTTTCCACCTATCTGCACTATGGGTTTAGAGGCACTCCATCATGTGATGAATTTTTTTTTCTTTCTTTTTTCTTTTTTTTTTTTTCTTTTTTTTTCTCTTAAAGTGTTGCAAGTATCCTTTGGACAGCTTCTCTCCTCCACCCAAGATGACCTCCTCCTGGGAAATCCTCTGCCTTCAGCAGGCCTTGGGCAGCTCCGGAGGCACCTCGCTCGCTGAGATGCGGTACTGCACCTTGGTGTTGGTGATGGCCCCGTGCTTCTGCCGGAGGTGAAGCCGCAGCTGGCTTTTGTGGCGGAAATGCAGGTTGCATTTCTCACACTGCGGGGCGAGAGACAGGCAGAGGGTGTGAAACGTGATGGTAGGGATGGTAGGGGACACATCCTTCCCTTCAGGGCAGGCGTCCCACAGCAAACGCCCGTCCTCCGCCAGCTACCCCAGGATGCCGTGCCCATTATACTGGTGGATGAGGGAAAAGTGGGGACGTGGTGGGAGAAGCAGCACCTGGGGACACCCCATCCCAGGCTTTGAGCAGCACATTTCGGTTTATGGGATGCACAAAGGCTGAGGTCCCTTAAGAGAGGACCCTGGCTCTGATGGACATAGCGCCAAGCTCCTTATCTACGTGTTCAAACCAGCCACACGGCTACTCCAGGAGCTGCTTTTGACCCCTGCCAAGCTGGATGGCTCCAGAGGGATGTTTGGACGATAACCCCTGCTCCGATTCCCTCTCTAGCGGATGGGGAAAGCCCAAAAAGCCTCAGCAAAGAGCTGGGAGCCCCCAGGGCTGCAAGCAAGGCAGGGCAGGCTGCTTGCTCAGCACAAGTGCCACCAGCACAGGGGACCCCAAGCCAGGCTGTCTGCTCCATTCCCCCATCCCCGCACACAGCGGGCGGCTGTAATTTAAGCCACAGCTATTTGGAGAAGTGTGACCTTCTTCCATGCAGATGGGGTGGAAGAAAAGAAGAGCAGCTAAGATATACCCAGACTGGGCTGCACGTCAGTGTTTCCAACGCAGATGCTCATGACAAAATACCACATTGGCATCAGCTAATACACGAGAGGGGGACAGGGCATGAGGAGCAGGGACGTGACCTTGGTGTGGGGCCTCAAGAGGCTGGCAAAGGGCATTGGGGTGCTGCAACCAGCCCATGTGAATGCCCGGTGTCTTCCCAGCCCCCCAGGTTTGGCAGCATCCTCCCCCAGCCCCAGCTGAGTGCCCCCACAAAAAAAAATGCAGGGTCACTCACATGATACGGTTTCTCTCCCGTGTGGATTCGAAGGTGACTTTTGAGGGTCTGCAGGTGCCGGAAGCGTGTGCCGCAGATCTCGCAGGGGTATGGCTTCTCCCCGGTGTGGATGAGCACGTGAGCACGGAGGTGGGCCACCTAGAGAGAGCAGCTCTGGGTGAGGACAGTCCCAGGGATGAGGGCATCCCACCAAGAGCAAGGGCATCCCCGTGGGAGCAAGGACATCCCACTGGGAGCGAGACTGTGCCCTGCCATCTTTTTTTCATCTACTGGGTTCTAGCTAGGAGTCAGGACCGCATATGTCTGAGGTCTGATATCTCCAATCCTCAACAGCAAACAGAGGAGAGGAGCTAAAACCAGCAATCAGGCTTCCTATTAAGCCAAACTGTCCCACACAGACCTTAAGGACCCTATTTATCCCACAACACCACGGGAAGAGCTGCCCAAGGCAGTGAGCCCATCAGCCTCCTCCCTGCCATGAGGCATCACTGGTCTTGGGCAGGAGGTCCAGCCATGTCCCACCTCCCCAGGCACTGCAGGTCCCAGAGGCCACATGCACCTGGACAAATCTGGCTCCACAAGTCTCGCATTTGTAGGGTTTCTCTCCGGAGTGGATGCGCGTGTGGGTTTTCAGGTTGGCTGGCCGGTTGAACTGTGCCCCGCAGATGTTGCAGCGGTACGGCTTTTCTCCTGCAGAGCCCAAAAGAAAGGGTGAGGGATTAAGTACAGGAGTGCTCAGCCCCCATGATCCATGGTGCTCCCCAGAACTAAGTCCCTTCAGGTGCCAGACCCCATAGCATGAAGCACCAGCCCTGACTCCTGTCCCTTTTGGAGATGGCTGTGGACAAGCACCATTGGTCAGGACAGCTCGGGGTGTCCCCAGAGCAGGGTGAGCTCAGGAGGTACCCCGGGCACCGTGGGTACCTTTTCTTTTTCAGGTTGGGAGCTGCAGCTTTCAGGGCAAGAAAGAAAGTTGGGCAGCTCTGCCAACAAGGATTAACAGCATCACTCCTCCCGGCCCCGCGACAGCATCAGTAAGCCACGCAGGGCCAGCTGCCTCCCTTCGGGCTCCTGGTGGTCACCAGCACATCCCACCTCAGCCATTCCCCACCTCTGTAGAGGAACGAAAAGAGCTGATAGAGCAGAAAGCCAAGGCACGCCCAGCGACCGGGCTCCCAAGTCATTATTCGGTTACAATCACCGCTGCTGACCCCCAGCAATGGGGGGAGCTGCAAAAAGGTTTTAATGAGTTTCTTTAGGATGGTTGAAGATGGGCTCGATGGGGAGTGGGAAGCAGCCATCGTCTATCCCTTCCTGCCTTTTTCTTTTGTTTCCAGGCTTTGACCCCACGCACCCTCGAACCCTGCCTTGGCACTTGTGTCATCTCAGTCACCTGCACAGCCCTCCTGGAGCTCAGCTGAGACTGTGGGAATTTATGTCTAATTCAGTGCAGCAGCACTGAGTCGTCAGCACGGACTTCCCTTCCCCAGCTAGTGAACTGGCTGTTGACATGTTAAGCATTAATAAAAGCATGAAAAAAAAAAAAATCCCTAGGTTTGTCAGCAAATGACTAAACCCTTAATATCCCCTTCCTTTCTCAGCTTTCATTGTGCTGATTCACAGAGTCCATCCATGCACAGATTTTCCCATCAGCAGAGTTTCTGCCAGGCTAGATATGATCTGGATTTCTAGGATGTAGGGGAAAAAAATCCCAGACTTCTCCCTAAATGTTCTTTTGATTTTTTTTTTTTTTTAATGTCTACCACAAAGTAACCTGGAGGCCACACATCTGCTCCCAGCCACGCATTTTGCAAGGCACCTTTAGAAACAGTGGTGCCCAGTGCTTTACAGCGAAGGAGCTTGAGCTCCATCCTTGCTGTGAGGCCAGGCAGCATCCCCCCCCATTCCCAGATTTGGTGCTCTGCCCAAGGGCTCCCTGGCAGCACCAAGAAAAGCACCTTGCTCTTCCCATCAGGGACACCTTGTGACACAGAGCAGGGACACTGCACCTGGGACAAACCCAGCCATAAATGCCCACGTGCCCAGCAACCCACGGCCTCCCCAGTAAGTTGTCCGTGACCAACACTGTACCTGTGTGGACAGTTTTGTGGCTGGCAAGGTTCCCCTTGTAGCGGAAGGAGGCCTGGCAGCGGTCACACTTGTAGGGCTTGTCACTGTGGACTTGCAGAGAGTGTCTCTTGAGAGAGGCCTCCTCGGAGAACCGGCAGTCGCACTCGTTGCAGAAGAAGGCTCCGTTCTCTGTGAGGGCACAGAGGTGAGCAATGAGATGGGCAATGCATGGGCCAGCTCCTCGATGGGCCACGGGATGTGTTTGGGATGGTGGAGAGGGGCAGCTAGAGCAAGTGTTGGAACAAGAAGCTGAGTGCAAACGTTTGCGGTCAGCGGTGCTTGCACCGTGCCGTTACCTCCTGACCTCCTTGTGCACACAGCAACAACATGCATGGTTTGAGAGAGCAAAGTCGTCACGAGCCATCCCTCCTTCAGCACGACACAAGCTGCTTCCAAGAAGCCAGCATCTCACCTGGACCTCAGAGAGGTCCACAAAGGCACCCAAGTTATCAGGCATCCTCCGAAGGATGGATGCTCAGCTCTGGAGCAACGCCAGCACCTTTGGAGATCTTAAACCTTTACATGTATAGATGTCTTCCTTGAGCATGGGAAGACCATCATCATCTGAAGCGCAAGGCAAGTCCCCCCAGTAGGAGGGTGCCTAACTCTTAAATGCTGCATGTAGCTTTGAGCATCACCACAGTGGGGTTCCCTCTGCGGATCTCTGCCCACACCACAGGTGACAATTCTGCATTCCCCCTCCCTGAGCTACAGGCAGATGGGTGCACAGATACTTGTCTCTGTGCTTGTGGAGTTTTGCAACAAGATTGCAGGCCTCATTATCTGCATTTCTCCAGATGTGCACATTGGGCTCCCTGATAATGAAGATATCATGACAGATGCATGAGACACACCGTCTTGCCCAATCCCCATTAGGGTCATTACATCTGCCAAGCTTGTTCTCCTGTGGTTCTGGTGGGGTGGGGTGCACTTTGTTTCCTGTCCTTAGCTGCCAAGTTTGCAGCAGGTGACTAACTCCCTGCACAAGGTATCTGGACGGGGCTGGGGAAGGGGAGGAAGGAAGCAATTCCCATGTGCGTGTCCCTCACTTGCATGCACACAGCTGGTCAGCCAGTTAAGAGGGGACTGTAAAGCACCCTGGGATCCACCACCATCAGGGACAGGTCTGACTGCCCGTTCGGACACAAGGCATTGGTTGGACGGGTCCCCAGACTGCACAGCCCCCTTGCCTGCTGGTTGAAAAAGGCGACCAGGGATGCAAGACTCACCACAGCTGGAGTCAGAGTATTCAGACTGGGTTTCCCCCATCTCCTCTCCAAAGTTTGAGCCAGGGGTATGAAGGCACATCTCAGCATGTTGGGGAGACTGGCAGCCACAGGAGCTGCACTTTGACGAATGCATGTACAGTGGAGACTGCCCTTCGCTGCTCCGAGGGGACCCAGCCCGAGACCTGTGGAAGGACAGCAGTGCACACAGCTGTGAGAAGGCTCTTGCTGTGCTTGAGCTACTGGGCCCTTGTTTGCACCCTTCCATACACAAGGGACAGCCATGTTTTATGGGGACTCTTTTGTGGTGAGATGCACAGCATAGCCCTGATCAACAACAGGTCCCTGAGCCTCAATCCTTCAGGTGCCCACCACCAAACAACCTCAAAGCTCTCTAGGAACATCCAGGTCCAGAGGATAGCGTACTGTTCCCTGGTAGTTTGGCCTTTCCAACACTTACAGCCAACCAAAAGCTCAAGGCACAGGGAGTCTGGTAAAAACCAGGTTGGGCAAATCCAGGCTCCAGAAACTGTCCAGAGCTGCTGAAGTGAGCCAGTGATTCCTGAGCCAATGTTCCCAATTCCGTCGCCAGGCCAGGCTAGGTGGGGACAGCTGGCACCCAGCTGATGTCACTGGCAGTGCTCCACCAAATGCAGAGGCTTCCACCTGCTCATGGCTGGACTCCTCAGCCCAACACTACAGCTATTTCACACATTTCCAAGCCCTCACCACCAACACAGGGAGTCCTGTCTCTTGTGGCAGGGGGGAAATCTTCTCACCTGTTAACGATATTGTTGAGTCTGCTTGCTTGTGGGATAGTAGAGTCTTCTCCATTCACACTCATCTTGGTGGGGGATTGCACGTTGAGATGCTCCGGCTCCATGGACTGCTGGCAAGTGGACATGGGCATGTAGGTGCGAGGAGAGAGGGTTCCCATCTCGTTCTGGTCAGCACTGTCTTGCTTGGTGCTCTGATTGAGAGAGTTGAGGACAATGAACTTGTACTTCTTCCAGTTGCAGGCTTTGGGGTCTGTGGGGCTCTTAGTGAAGAGGGAGTTGGAGCTCTGACTGATACGGGCATTCTTGCTGCTGCTGGACTCGGTTGGCGAGTTGGGCTGACAGTCTGACTTCTGGGGGCTCTGAGGGCTGATGAGACCCTTGCGGTCCAAGGGGGTGTTGGTGGGCTCAAAGTGCTGGCTGATCTCATCCTCTGAAGAGGTCCGCTCCTCCTCTTTGGCCACTTTGTCGCAGGAGAAATAGGGATTGTTCCGGATCGAAGGGACAACAGGTTTGGGGCCAGAGGCCACGCTGTAGTGCATGTCGCTCCTGGCTTCTTCAGCAGCACCTTCTTTCGGAGCATAGATGGTAGCGTGGCACATGTTGGCCGAGATGTCGGTAATGGTTCTCATGTACTCAGTGGGGATTGTCCTGGAGCTGTCGCATGGCAGGATCCTCTCCTTGGGGAAGGCACCTGCCCTCGAGAGTTCGGAGAGAGGCATCCTCATCTCCCGCAACTCGTCATCCACAAGGAAGCTATTTAGAGGGAGAGGGCTGTATCCATGGTAGGAAATGGGGGATCCAGACAAACTATTGATCAAGCCAGGTGCAAAGGCCCTCCCATTGCAGAGGGACCCATTTTGGAGAGGCATGCTGTTCTCTGAGACATCTCTGCTCCGATAAGCCATCACCTCTGGGTGGCTCAGCATCCGTCCAGCCAAAAACTCTTCCCTTGGGGTCTTCACAGCAGACACCATCTCCGCTTCACTGGAACCAGGCAAAAAGGAGGGAGACGCAGTCATTTTCAGCCCGTAAGGATAAGTTTGCAGATACTTTGCCAGTTCTCCCCCCTCCCACCCAAACACACCATCCCAGGCTCTCCAAAGTTCACTCATGGCGCTCACCTAGACTTGACAAACCTTCGACAGGTATCAACCACGTGCTCCATCTGCAGGTACAGCGCTGTGGCCATCACGGCCATGATATTGTTCTCCCTCAAGTTCAGGCGGGATGTATACATGAAGTCCAAGAGGATGCAAAACCCCTCAGGGTTAATTTCGGGGTCCAGGTTGATGACATTCAAGTTGCACTTGAGCTGGTCAGTGAAGATGCTGTAGAAGAGGCCACTGCAGAGAGGAGTTACGAGAGAAGACAAGTGTTATGACAATTCAGAGGAAGAAAGGAGAATTTGTCTGAAATCCCTTAGCACAGAGGGGTTCGTGAATGGGAAGGGAGGAGGAGGCAATTACAGAATTCCCTGAGCTTCCCCCTTATTATCAAGCTTGGTTTCTCAGCTTAGTAAGCGTCTTCTGCACTGCACTTTTCCCAACTGGAACAGCCTGCTTTTAGATCTCACCTGCTCAACAACTCCCCACTGCCTCCATTTAGAAATTCCCCCTTTTTTTTGTTGTTGTTGTTCTTGCCACCACCCCCTTCCCACTGTGACTCATTTCTTTCAGAAGCCTCTTGGGGCATCCACACTCACCCTTTAATCGGGGGGGGGGTGGGGGGTGGGGGGAGGAAGGAAATGTTGACAAAACATTTTTCAGATGTCTTAATAGTCAAACCCTGGCTTTTTCAAATCTTTATACCTTGTCAGCAGGAGACCCTGGAAGGCATCTGCTGTAATTCAACTGGGCAATGGTGGGATGTTAATTAGTGTTCACTAGGAAGCAATTCCAGCAATCCTAGGAGCTGGAAAGGGATTTCAGACCCCACCAGGCTTGAAAAGAAAATCAGCAAAGGTGGGTGCAGCCAGCAGCCTGGGAGTCAGGGAGGAATAGCTCTAAAAATAGCAGCGGCAGGGGACACTGCGGTCACAGAGGACTCGCTCACCCCAGCGAACATCCAGCCCTCCTTCCCCTCCCCTCCCCTGTCCCTGCAGAGCGTTTGTGCTTTGCCTTCAGGGATGTGCCTCACCTCTGCTGTGCTCCTGTTTGTCTCCATGGGCTGCACGTGGGCAGATGTGGGCATGCAAGGAGGACAGAGGTGTGGGCATGCAAGGAGAGAGGTGTGGGCACTGCGCTGGAGGCAAAAGGTCTCAGCTCTAATCCCACTGCAAGTACAAATTTCTTGGAAGCCCCTTTCCATTCTGCTTCTCTGCCTCCGTTTCCCTGTCTGTAAACCCCATGAGCCTCCCCGGGGCTGCAGCAGTGTCGCTTGTGGCCAAAGGCAGAGGGAGCAGGGAAGGGAGTCAGGGAGGGGACCCTGCTCTCACCTGCAAGCCATCAGGACCGTTTTGTGGGCTCTGAACTGCTCCCGGTTCACAATGATGACGACGTCGGTCAGGATATCCCGGCTTCTAAGGCGGTTGAGATTGAGGAGGACATCGCTCGCGTGGCGGGTGAACTGGATGCAGCTGTCTGCCGGCGAGGCCATCTCGAGTCTGCTCAAAACAGAAGCGGGAGGAAGATGGGAATGGAGAAGCAGCCAGGCAAGTGCCCTAAACCCAGCGAAGAGACAGCTGCTGCTCTCTGTGCTCAGATGTGCTCAGATGGCCAACTGCCGCTGGTAGGGACAGCACCAGCTCTTCAGTCCCAAGACAGACAGTCCTGCACCACGCCAACTGCCTGCCAGGCTGCCTGGTGAGACACTGCCAGCAGTGAGACCTGGCACGTCTCAGTCCCACCCAGCAAGCTGGTGGGCGAAGGTGACCAGACCCTCCTGAGGATTAGCTAACCACCTCCTCTTTCTCCCTGCCTCACCCATGGCGGCTCCACCCCAGCCCACTCCTCCCCCCACCACTTGGGTTCATCTTCATGAAGCTCCCAACACAGCTTCCCTGCCTTCAGATCTTCCTCAGGAGCCATCCCCCTCATCCGTCTGCTGGCTGGCTGCAAATCTAGCCAGGGGAATCAAAACAAGCCTTGAAGGTCCCAACTGAAGCTGAAGGATTTCAACATCTGGAAAATCCAGCCCACAGTGGATTCACCCACCAGCAAACTACTTTCCTGCTCCCAAGTGGTGGCCACTCTGGAGAAGACCTGTTCACAGTTTCCCAATGAATCAGTGGTGGCAGTGAGGAGCAGAACTCATCTAACCTGCTGGGCTGCTACCCACACCGCAGCCCAGTCTCTCCCAGTGAGCAAGGCTTGGGTTAGTCGAGGAACACGAAGCCTTCCCCCAACACAACACCCATTGACCCATCTCGGAGGTGTCATCCCAACCAGTACCCAGGAAAGCCCACATCTCCCTGTGCCTGAAGTCTGGGCTGCAACGTGCACCTTCAGCGTCAAATTCCTCCATGACCACCCCCCTCCCACAACCTCGACTCCTCCTCCTTCCCCAGCAGCATATGAACGTACAGTATTTTCTACAGAGCAGCTGCTCTCCTGACAACAAATTCCAGCTGGGTCTAATGAAACATTTCATTCAACACGGTAAAGGGAAGGGGGAGGGTTAGGAGGGGAAGCACAAAATTTAAATTTACATACCCAATGCCTCAATTCACAGTCCAAAAGTTTCTTTCAAACCTACAAATAAAGCATAAGAAAACAAACGTCACATTAGCTGGTAATTATGAATTGGCCATGGCAGGACACAAGCCTGCTGTTTTGCTCGAGTATCAGTTGGATAAAAGCTGGAGATAACAAACCTTCTACTCTCCAGTAAGGTTAACATTTGTTTCTTCCGGTACAGTACGTTCTTATCACAACCACAGGCTTTGAGAATCCAATCATAGCTTCTTCCACACCCTCTAGCCCAAACCATGGGCGTATGCCAAGGAGATTTTCATTTCCATGACTCAGGAACTTAAAGGCAGGTGGGGAAGGGAAGTCAAGCGAGAATTTTCTCACCACTTCTTTCAGAGATAACTCTTCCCCTGCCAAGATCGAATTCCTGGCTGGTGCCACATCCAAGACCAATGCCATATTCCCAGCACCTTGTTAACAGGTATGACTTACACACAAACATCTGCTGCCACTCTGCTCAGAAACCTGGAAAGCGCCCGAATCCAGTCCTCCAAAACAGCTACTGCCCTTCTCAGAATACCCACGCGCTCCAGCCAGCAGTGAAAATGCCCTGGGACGGGACTGCTGAACAGACTTGGGAGGATATGGGCGTCAAGTACCAAAGTGACTTGGCCAGGATCACAGAGGAAGCCGGTGGCGGAGACGGATGAGGACCCAGAACAAATGCCTTCCTCTGGCTGCTGGGAAAGCCTTCCCCCAAACCGCAAGCTTTGTCTCCAGCCACTGGCTTCATGGGCAACGTGGCTGAGGCAGCATGGCAAGGAAACCCAGGAGTTAACTTCTTTTGAGAACTCACATTATTACTCCCAAATTTACTTAAAAGCAACAAAGATGACTGACCTGGCACTAATGCAGGAAGAAGATCCTCAGGCAGCCGCCCCAGCAGGGAGAAGCACAATAAATAAGTGAACCAATGAACCCCAAGACCTTCATCACACTATTTTGAGGACCGACCCCCAAAATCCCGACAGAGACAGCAAGACTGCCAGCACTTGCAGAGCGCCCATCCAGCCCCGCGAGGACAAGTGTCCCCTTCCCTCTCCCTTGTGGGAGATGCGCAGATCTGGGGCCCAAGCTCCCCTCATGTCCCCGGAGACACCGGGGTGGGATGAAGAGGTGAGATTTAAGGCAAGGTATCACATGCGAAACCCACAGGGGTATCTTACAGCCCCGTTCGAGCCATCAAATGCAAATCTTCAGAGCCGCTCTGAGCCTGGCTAGCTTAAAACTTTACGCACACACAAAAAGTGACTCATTTCCCAAATACTGCAGACTCTGACCTTTCCGTACACGCTCACTGCCAGCCGCTCGCTACCGTCAATCGCAAGCCAAGGGACTCGCAGTGCTCTGCAAGGAGCCCAGCATGCGTCTGTGTGTCCATACGAGCGGATGTATGCATTTGGGGCAGCTGGCTGGCATCCTGACCTCGGCTGTGTCGGCAGACACGCTCCGCCGGGCTCCCGGGGACTCACCCCGGTGTCACAGACTCGGGGAGGTGACCCATCCGTAAACCAACAAAGTTACAAACTGCGAGATGAACTCTGCGCCCGTGAGCATCACGTGAGAAGCTGCTGCTGCCGCCAAATTCCCTTACCCACAGCGAGGCAGCAGCGCTGCCTGGCCAGGGAGACACCCAGCTCCCCTCCAGAGCTGGACCCCCGCACAGTCCCCCCTCCACCCTCCCAAATTATCCCTCCCCAGCGCAGTGCTGCTGCAACGCCCACAGCCCGGGGAGCCCAGCAGGTGCATCCCAAGCAGCTCCCGGCTGCAGGATGTGGGCACGCAAAAAGGAAAGGGACCTTCCTTCCCCTCGCTATGCTGAGCCGGGTTAACCCTGCCCCTCCCGGCCTCTGCACAGCACCAGCCCTGCACCCCAGCACGGGAGGATGCTCTGACCGGAGACCAGCAGAGATGGGGACAGCAACAGAGACCAGTGATGCGGAGCAGAGAAGACCACCATGAACAAGCATGGCCTTCTCCATCCCCCCCCCCTCAAAGCCCATGAGGCTTCCCCAGGCTCAGCTGGGGCCAGAACATCACCCCAAGCCCCCCGACTCCAGTTTTCCTGCCCACTACCTTGCAGGTCTGGGCTCTCTGGCAGTGTTCAGGGCTGCACACCGGGGCTCGCCGTGCCCGGAGAGGAAGGTCTGGGCCAGACGCGGGGCCCATTTCGGGGTTGGCCGCATGGGACTGTCGCTGCTGCTGCCTTCCAGGAAGGCAATGGGTCTGCCCCAGCGGTTCAGGGAACGGCCCTTCCCTGCCGGCACCTCCCCGAGAAAACCCATTCCTGGAAGGGAGCCCAGGGCTGGCTCTGCCCTCCCCACGGCAGGCTCAGTCAGCATGGGGAGGGTGCACCTGAATGTGGGGCAACGCAAAGGGGAGACCCTCACAGGTCCCCCACCCCAGGGCAGAGGGGAGAATGAGGGACTTCCCCGTCCCACTGTCCCCACATCTATCTTTCTGCCACGCACAGGGAAACCCCTCCATCCATCTACTCTCCCATTTATAGGGAACCCCTTTTCATCCATCCTCCTCCGACCCCGTACAGTGGGGGGACTCCTTGCTCCCCTACCCCTCTTTGCATGGGGGATACCCCACGGTTTTTGCCCCTCTCCCACCCCCAAATGCATAATCTGGGGGAGGGCACCGATCACTCCCCCTCCCTGGGCCCCGGTCTCCTACCCCTCCAGAGCCTGCAGCGCCGACTCCCTCGCATCACCCTGGAGAGGTGGCTGGGTGAAGTCTCCCTTCCCCACAGCCTCATCCCACACAGTGCTCCGAAACTGCCCGCCCAGGGGAAGCTCCATCCTGCCCCCTCTTCCTCCCCAGTCCCAGCGCCCTGCAGGGTCCCAGCCCCATGGGAACAGCCCCCTGCCTGCCAGGGCACGCTGCCAGCTCCCCCCCCCCCCCCCCCCCATCCTGCCAAGGGATGCCTGCTTTCTACTGAACAGGGACCAGAGGCACAACCAAGAAAATGGGGTGGTGCGGGGACCCCCCAGGCACAGTCATGGGTGCTACAAGCCATGGCGAAGACTATGCTCCTGGCTGGGGATGTGCAAGCGCCCGGTTCCCCTTTCCCGGTGTCACGCAGTCAGGGGGCACTAAGCGTCCTTTAGCTATCACAGCAGAGTTTTATTAATTTAGTAGCTTCTGGTTGGCGTCTAGGCCAAAACGTGGCTGGATTAATAACAACACAAGAAGAGACCAAGAGAAGCCCTAGCGCACAGTGTCAGCACAGATCAAAACCAGCATCACTAGTGCAAGCCCTGTCGTTTTTTCCATCGTGCCCTTCTGTGAACGGATTGCACTCGCTCTATCGAGCGGTCTCTGCTAACTTTCAATCTGATCCAATTTCCTGCCAGCAAACAAATGTTTCTAGGAAATGCAATGCATTATCTGGACGGGTTTATTATCAGCATTTGGAACCAGGAAAACTGCATATTTTCTCGAGCGCTGCAGGGAACTTTATAGTTTGTACTTCAAAAGAGGGTTTAAAAGGATTGCCCTTGAAAGCTGGCCCTGCTCAAGTCTCCACATTGTTTTGGTCTTTGCAGAAGAAAACGCAGAGGAGGGGGGGAAGCACACTAAAACTGCTTCCAATGTTTTCCACTGAAGAGGACTCCCCTGCCCTCTACGGAGCCAAGCTCTGACTGTGAGGCAGAGGCAGCGCGTGCCCTTGGGAAGCGAGGAGTCAAGCCTTCTTCAGCATTTCAAACGACCCCAAGCAATTTGGCACATTAATTTTTCAAGGGAAGGCAGGAACCGCGTCCTGGCCGAGTCAAGGGAGCTACTCCAGAGAACAAGGGACAGACACTTTGCCCTGCCAACACCGAGCCCTGCACCGAGGTGCCAACCCAGCATCAGGGTGCAGCCGGAGCCGGGCGTCCCCAGCAGCTGAGCCAGGTCCCTGGCCTGGCTGCGCTCGGAGGAGGTGTCCCATCATCCCCACCCCGTTCCGGGGCAGTAAATCACCAGCTGGCACTGACCCTCCCCTCCCCGTCTCTGTCCTCCTGGGGCTAAGGGTGGCACAGCTCATCTTGGCAACAAGGAACAGCTCTGGCATCCCACCTGGATGGGACAAGACACGTATGCAGCTTGGGGTCCCACAGCCAGGGAGAGGCACCCCCTCACCACTATGTTTCTTTAGCCAAACATTTAAGGAGACTCTTTCAGGGGGAGCCCAGTCCTACGGGACGTGTTCTTCAGGACCCACTGTCCCGCAGTGTGCTTGTCCCAAGCTCTCCCCTCCATAAGCAGGGATCCCACATTCCCCGTGGGTACCCAGCATACAGCCCAAAGGCAGCACGCTGACCAGGAGAAAGAGGGGGAGGAAAACAACATAGTCCAAAAATTTCTCCCCTCTCCCAAGGCCCTTAGCTCTCCCTGTGTTTCAGATGTGAAGCTCCACTGAGATTGCTGGGGTTTTAAAGCAGTCCTGAAGACTACACACTTGCTCTGATTTACGGGTGTGTGTCTCTTTGGCTGCCAGCGTCCTGCAGCAATAGGAACGCACAAGATCTAGTATGGATTTTGAAAAAAAAAAAAAAAAAAAAAATGCAGGGAGGACTACATTTGCAGTCTAAATTTGCAGTCTGAAAGAGTTTACTGGTCAGATGCTGACTTTTGGATACTCATCTAACCAAACTGCAAACTGTGAACTCCTGAGGTTTGCCAATGCCTGCTGTAAACATGGAAACCAAGTGTCACTTTTTGCCAAACAGAAGAATGGTTTAAAAATAGATCTAGAAAAGAATACAGGCACTCAGCATACAGGGCTCCCGTTTATAGACTCCCATGCTACTATAAAATGGAGCAAGAGGTTGTGAGCACACAGGCAACTTTTCACCAAATTTAGATTTTACAAACTTCTCAGAGACCTGAAAACAACATTTCAGGCTCCAACTGAATCAGTAAAAGCTCTTCATGTGGAGTTTGCAGCCCAAACATTACAGGACACAGACTAAAACAGGCATGAAACGGTTCTTCAACCTCAATGCCATAAATACGGGAAGGTACATAAGCTATACACTGTGAAAAGCACCTACTGGTTAGAGCTTCATTTTATTCACCTATAGACTTTGTAACAAGATTTTATTTTTAATGGAGTATTCATGTAAAAGGAGAGGACACCCCCCTCCCCCCCTGCTCCTACAACACAGGACTGCCTCATGAAGTTTTACCACCTGTATTTGTAATGGGTTTTTGAGGACAACATTACTGTTTACTAAAAAAAAAAAAAAAAAAAAACAACACCCCCCCAAAAAATCCCCCAAAACCAAACCACCAAACACCATTCCTACAAATTAACATTAGGCTGCTGCCATCAGGGGCTGAAAGCTTCCCCCCATACTGGTTTTGACTGGGGTAGAGTTAATTTTCTTCATAGTAGCTAGTACGGGGCTATGTTTTGGATTTGTGCTGGAAGCAGTGTTGGTAACACAGGGATGTTTTAGTCCCTGCTGAGCAGTGCTTACACAGAGTCGAGCCCTTTTCTGCTCCTCACCCCACCCCACCAGCGAGGAGGCTAGGGGTGCACAAGAGGTTGGGAGGGGACACGGCCGGGACAGCTGACCCCAGCTGACCAAAGGGACATTCCACACCATAGGGCGTCATGCTCAGCATAGAAAGCTGGGGGAAGAAGAAGGAAAGGGGGGACATTTGGAGTGATGGCGTTTGTCTTCCCAAGTAACCGATAACACATGATGGAGACCTGCTTTCCTGGAGATGGCTGAACACCTGCTTGCCCATGGGAACGAGCGAATGTATTCCTTGCGTTGCTCTGCTTGCGTGTGCAGCTTTTGCTTTACGTATTAAACTGTCTTTATCTCAACGCACAAGTTTTCTCATTTTTACTCTTCCGATTCTCTCCCCAATCCCACCAGGGGGGAGTGAGCGAGCGGCTGCATGGTGCTTAGTTGCCGGCTGGGGTTACACCATGACACCCCCCAAAAAAAAAAAAAAAAAGGAAAAGAAGAAAAGCATAGCTTTAGAATATATCCTAAATTAGGCAGAAATTCAAGGGCAGATTAACACCACAACTCGGAAAGATTTTCACATGTGATTTCATGACCAGACCCAGAGAGAACTCCATATGGAAATGTCAGTGACTTTAATAAGCACTCGGTTGTTTCCAATTAGGCTCCTTAAGTAAGTTCAGTGGCATCCAGAGTTTCCTCTGCCACCTTCCTCCTAGCTGGCAAGCATTTTTTTTTTCTTTTTTTAACGAGCAGTTAATAAACATGTTCCCACTCTCCCGAGGCTGCCGGCTCCGCCAGCCGCTGCCCTGGCCGGGGAGGAGGGGAAGACACGACACTAGATGGCACCAGTTAGCTTTGCTGCAGGAGCAATTTTTCCCCTTGGAAAATAAAACACCCCAACCAAACCTGGAAAACATATAATTTTGTCGATGTAATTCTGTTTCTCTTAAAACGCGTCTGAGCAACATTATTTTTATGAGCTTTTCCAGCCTTGTTTTGAAAAACTTAATGTTTCTGCTAGGTTTATTTTTGTCTCATCAGACAGCAGGCTGAAGTCCTCCCAGCGCTGCAAACAGGGATGTCTAAAAAGTATCATAAAGACTTTTGACTGATTTTTCTTTTTTTTCTTTTTTGGGGTGGGATTTGTAAGAATCACTTCTCATTCCGACTTCTTCCTTCGCAATAATAACTAACCAGTTAACCTCCACTTCCTCTCCCAATATTGACTCAGACAGTCAGAACTGAGGGGGATTGGAAATTGGAATTGAAATGCATCCCAAGAGATCTTTGATCTGTTTTGCCAGTCAAAATTGAACGCTCGGAGATGAAGTCTTTTCTTACTGGAACAATGTAATAATCCATTCTTCTGGAAAATTGCTAGACACCCTTTGAATATTTTAATGGCTTGATGATTTGTTTCATGGGGCAAAAATTGCCATCCATAATTTAAGTTTTTAAACCCATGATCCTATCGTCAGAAGAAAACAACAGAACCTCAGGTTCTGCTTCTCCATGTATATATAAAGAGAGGTTTCCCCTAAAGTATTTTTAAAGCAGTTTTTGAACTGTAACCCCCCTAAGGACTGAAGGAAGAAGCCTGTATTTGCTCTTAAAGCACTTATCCTTTAAACCTTTGAAACAATACAGCAAATAATAATTTTTAAAGCATTTAAAACCTCAGGAGAGGAATCAATAAGCATCCCCAGATCGAACGAGGGCCTGATCCCATAGCTGGCCCTGCTGACACTTCCACTGGCGCAGGTACGAATTTGGCCCCAAACAGAGATGTCGGACCAACTCAGTGCTTCTCGCTGAGCCTCATCCTTCTGGCCCCAGCCTCCCTTCGCACCAATCCGGCGCCTACTTTAGTCAGTGGAAAAAACGAACCCGGGCTGGGGGTCAAAGGCAGCTTTTTAGGCACATCTGAGAGGCCGCCACAGATTTTTCTAAACAAACGCCTTGCTTTCTGTTTCCCTCCTTCCCAAGAGGCGATTTCATAACATTGCATACTGTGACTTTGCAAACTAAAGGGGGGGGGGGGGGCAGGATGGCGAGGCGGGGGGGGGGGCGGGGGGGGGGGGCGGCCGGGAGAGGTCGCTGCCGCCCGACCACGAAAGTTTTCATAACAAAGTTGGGCTTTTTCGGTTTTGTTTTGCCTTTTTTTTTTTTTAAGGGAGGGTTAAAAAAATAATATACACACACACACACAAAAACACACGCCTAACCAAAAAAAAAATCCTTCTCCCTTCCCCCGCTTGCTTTTTGCTTTTTTTGGGGAGCCGGAGGGAGGCTGGGGGGCGCAGCGGCGCGGGCCGGGCGCGGTGCGCGGGGGTTGCGCGGCTCTCCGCGGCCGGCCGGGCCGCTCGCTCCAGGAATAGCGTGTGGCCGGGGGCCAGCCCCGCGGCTGCCGGCGGCAGATTTACGAGCGCCTGTCGCCGCGCCAAGTCCGCCGCGGTAGTAAACACAGGGGAAGGGCTGCGATGGGGGCACCGGGGGGCTCCCCCCGCTCCGCAGCCGGGACCCCGTCCCTCGCACGGCTGCACCCCACTTCCCCCGCCGGCCGCCTTCCTCCCGGCGGAGGACCCCCTCTCCTCCCCGCGGGGGCTGTTATTATTATTATTTTGAGCCCTGCGCGTCATATTCAGAGCCGCTCCATACACTTTTCCCCCCTCTTCCCGAGCTTTGCATCGCGTTTTATTTTCCGGCCGGCAAAAGCCCGTCGCGGCCGCCCCGGCACACACCGTCGAGGCGAGCGCGGTTTCCCCCCGCCCCGGGCCGCCGCTCCGCCGTGCTCCGGGGCCGGCAGCCGGCGACGGCCGAGCCTCCCCGCGGGCTCCCCCCTTCCCCGGGCAGAGAAATGCCGCAAGTCTTCTCCATCACCGCCCGCTCTTAGCCCGGGGCTTGACAGATCACGGCGCAGCCCCGCCACAGGTTGCAGAACGCACCAGCCGTTCCGCAGTTGCATCGGGGACGGAATAACAATAATAATGTCATATTAACGTAATAATAAAAATAGAGAGGGGGGGAGGGAAAACGATGCGGAAAGGCCGGAGCGGCGGTGCCCGGTGCCGCCGAGCCCCCGCGCTGCCGCCAGCCCCGCTCCGCGGCGGCTTTGTGCGGCGGCGAAACGACAACAGCGACACAACACGCTCAAAAAAACCCCCCAAAAAACCAAAAAAGGAGAGAGAAAATGAGGAGAAGGGGGCCAAAAAAAAAAAAAGGGGGAGAAGAAAAATAACACACCCCGATCGAGGGATCCAGCCATTGGGAGCCGACCCCGAGTCACGCAAAACGCCACACGCTCGGCGGCCGGCAGCCGCGATCGCCGCCGTCCTGCGCCCGCGGGGCGGCTGCAGGTGCAGAGAGGAGCTGCCGCCGTCCTCCCCGTCCCCACCCGGCCGTCACGAGTGCGGGAAAGCCAATAATCCCAGATAACCGATAATCCCCGGGAGAGGACGGCGAGGGGAGACACCCCCCCCCCCCTCCCCTTATACGCGCTCCCGGCGTTAAGACATGCAGGCACCCCTATTTTTCTCGCCTGACAGCGGGGAAGGAGAGAGGGGTGTGTGTGTGTGTGTATGGGGGGGGAATGAAATAAATAAATAAAGCAGGAAAAAAATTTTAGATTTAGGAGATAATAATAATAAAAAAATATTAAAGGGTTGTCGGGGCACCTGCCGCGGGAAAGGGGGGGGGAAGGAAAGAGGGGGGGAAAAAAAAGGGTAGAAATATATAGAGGCGGCTCCGCGCCAGGCGTCGGAGCGGGGCAGGGAGGGAAAGAGGAGGGAAAAAAAAATGGAGAGAAAAAAAAAAAAAAGAGCGAGAGAGAGAGAGAGAGAGAGAGAATTAAAGGGTAAAATCGGCCGCGGCAATAGAAGCAGCAATCACCTGGTCTCCGGGCTTTCCTAGAAACTCCTTGCATCACCACTTCTAAGAACCCCAGTTCTAAGAATCAACAGAGCCCAATTCTCGGAATTTGAGCTGCAGACTCTACCATTGCGCGAAGCATGGGGAGGGCCGCGGACCTCCCCCCGCCGCTCCGTCGCCGCCGCCGCCGCCCTCCCGGGCCGCGCGCCCCCCCCGCGCCGCCCCCTGCGGGGGCGGCGCGGGGGGGGGCGCGCGGCCCGGGAGGGCGGCGGCGGCGGCGGGGGTCCCATCGAGTCGCCCTCCCTTCTTCACACACACCCCCCCCCCTCCCCGTTCACAGTGGTCGCGCCCGGGCGGCGGGTCACGTGGCGGCGGGTGCTGTGTGTGACGTGGGGGCGCGGCGGGGTGGCGGCGCGCGGCCGCGGAGCAGCAGCAGCAGCGACAGCGGCGAACGGGGGGTCCCGGCTGCAACGCCGGGCGGTGCAAACACACATCCCACCCCCCCACCCCCCAAGCTCTCTCGGATAGAGAGAGAGAAAAGGAAGAGATCCGGGGAGGGGGGAAAAAAAAAATTTGCACCTTTTAAATTTTTTTTTTTAAATTATTCTTTGTTTTTATATTTGATTTTGGGGGGGTCGGGTCACTTTCGCGTTTAAAAAGCAACCCTCCCCCCTAAAAAAAAAAAAAAAACCCAGCGAGCAAAGCCAGGATGCTGCTGCATTGCACTGGATTTTTACATTTTTTAAAATTGTTTTTCCCTCAATCAGCTTTTTTCTTAATAATTTTTGCAAACAGCCACGCTCGGCTCACGGCCTCCGACGGGATTTACACTCGGGGAAAGAAGCTTTTTCCTTAAAGACCCCCCCATGCGCTCCCCTTCCCTTGTTCCTTTTTGGTTTTAATTTTTATTTTAATTTTTAAATTATTCTTATTTCTTTGCCGGGATTCTCCAGACCTAAAAAAAAAAAGGCAGATTTTTAATTTTTTTTTTAATCCGTTTTCTCTTTTCCTTTCCAGGACTCTGGAGTGGTGGGTTAATTCTTTGTAGCTGTTGTTGTTATTATTGCAAAATAACCTGTAAGTCTGTAAATACTCTGCTTGTATGGAAATGTCGGACTGTGCCGGGGATGCAAAACCGTGTTGGCTTTTCTGGAGGGGATTTTATTTCGGCACTTTTCGCCTATTGCTGGGCAAAGGCCTTTGCTGGGAGGCGTGGGGTGGCGGGGGGGGAATAATGCAAAGCCTTTGCAATCCGTATCTTGGGTGGGTTTTGCAGGGGGGTGCAGAGGGAGGGGGGCCTGTCACCCCAGCCTTCCCCCGGTCCTGTATGGAAATGTATCGCCCTGTATGTAAATCCGGCGAGATTTCTGCCTCTCTATCCCCCAGCCTTGCGTATTTATTTCGAGTGGGCCTGCTGCGAGGGTTTGTCTCGGGGCGGGGGTGGATCAGCAGATCGCAAGTCTCATTTTTCTTTCCCCGTCGGTTTTTTGGGCTGCGAGGTGCCGTGGCTGCTCGGTGTGGCGGGGAGCAGAGGGAGGGCGCGCTGCGGACTGCGATGGCATTCCCGGGCCGTTGCAATTAATAGAAATTTGTTTACGAGAATAACCACCGCAGGTCACGGTGCCCTCTTCCACTAATGCAATTGCTCAGAGCTACTGATTCAGCCACCGCCGAGCCCCATGGAGTGGCCACCTTGGACGCAAAGTCCCCGGGTGCTGCTTTTATTTTGATTTCTCAGCTGAGCTCTTGAACTGAAATGCTTTAAAGCAAGGAGGGGAAAAAAATTTTAGGAAGAAAGACCTTCTGCTAACCCAACTCATCATTAAAAATAGCCCGGTGGCAAGAGAGGGATGGTACTCCGAGACACTTGAGATGGTACAGATATGCTGGGGAGACGGCTTTCCTGTAGTTAAAAAGCAGTATGTAATTCCCAGTGAGTGAGTGCAGCTCGAGCTGGGCGACTCCGATCCCGGCCCCCGGCAGGGAAGGGGCTCCTCGGGTGTCTGCGGGCGGCTGGCTCGGAGGTGAAGGAGGAACGGACCCAATAATATAAACTCTGCTCCAGGATTTTGATTTTTTTTTTTTTTTTTTTTTTTTGCAGCAATGAAATTAAAAGGAAGGGGGTTGTGGGGGTAGGCAGATCTTTTCTGTTTGTCATTTCTCTGCAGCGTGCGATGCTTTCGCTTTAGCCGGAGCGTGCACCCGGCAGAGCCCAGCGCCTGCGGGACGTTCGGGAGCAGCGAGAGGGCTGCCGCTTGGGTGGGTTTTTTTTTGGTGGAGACCCGAGGTCGAGCATGGCTTCTGTTCAAGTAGCACTTTTACGGGGGAGATTTCTCGCTCTGCCTGGCCACTGCCAAGCTGGGCTTGCATCAGAGTTTCCATTCTAACCCCCCTTGTTACAGGGACGTAAGAGGGCAGCCACCAGCATCCCCTTCGGGCTGGGAACAGGGCGGCCTGGGCGCCTTGGCGGGGTTTTTGGCCTTTCTCCTCCGGTTTCGTACCTTCTCTTCCCCCCTCTTCGTCACCCGGGGCCTGGCCGCAGCTCCCCGGGGGCTCCCGCCACCCGCCCCTGCCTCCCACCGCTTCCTTCTGCTCCCCAAAAGCAGCAGCGGTCCCCGCGGTGCCTCCCTGGGGGCTTCGGGGTGCTGGGGATGGGGTCATTTCCCTGGGACCCCACTCCCCACATCAGCCAGGGGGGTCAGTGCCGAGCGAGGCCTTGTCACCCTCTTCCCTTGCCCATCCCATCTGGGTGCCAGCTCCGGGGACCAGCTTGGCAGCTGGTGGCGGTGGTGGTGGCTGCCAGGCGGGCAGGGCAGCGATGCCCCGGCGGGGCGGCCTCCCTCGCCTCTGCCGGCCGACAGCAAGCGGCTTCACTTTGAGGGGGGAAGGTGGCCCCGTGGTGGGGAGGGTTGCCGGGGGGGTGGGAAGCCACCAGCAGCCCCCATGTTGGCTGCAGGATGCTCCCCACTGGCCTCGGCCTCGGGGCGGCTCCCACACCCCCACGAGGTGCCTGTGTGGCACGTGGAGGGGCAGCACCCGGCCCCGCCAGCGCGGGGCTGCAGTAACCCCGCTGTGGGGGGCCAGCCCCATGCACCCCCCTCTCGAAAACAGCCCCCCACCCTGCAGAGAGCCCCTCACCCAGGCAGGGGTTTGAACCCTGACGCGCTGCCCTGCAAAGCAGTGGCGATGCCGGGATGGGGACGATGCCGCTGGAAAACGGTCCCCTTGGAGTTGGCAGGGGTATTTCTGGGCGCACCGGAGCGGCTGCGAGCGGCTGCGAGGTGCGGGAGCGGAGGCAGGAGCAGCGCTGGGCATCGCTACAGGTGCCTCGCACCCCCCCGCGGGACGTCCCGCTCCAGCCTCTCCATTTCCCCCCCCGGCAAAGCTCCCCGGGTGAAAAGCAACCCCTCTGCTCGCGTGTTGGTGTGCGGGGCGCAAAGCGGTGTGAAATTATTTAGCCCTCCCTGAGAGCTGCAGTTTGATGTTGAAGGCCCTCGGAGCTGGAGGTGCTGCTCGGCAGCGGTGGGAGCCCCTGGGCTTTGTGTCGTCCCCGCAGGGGACGTGGAGCGGGTTTTTAAGCGGCACCGAGGCCAGCGCGTGTTTTTCCCAGGTGAACTGCACCTCTGGAAAGAAGTGCCTCGTCTTTTACAAAATAGTGCTTAAATAAACAGTGCCCCACTATAATTTTTTCTTTTGAAATTAACTCCTTCAGGCCATGAGGCTTACCCATCCCCGTGCAAAATAGCTGCCAGGACTGTTAAAGAAAAAAAAAAAAAAAAATATGTCTGGGAGAGAAAAGTTTAGCCTGACAGAAGAGAGCCCGTAAATCTCTCCCCTTCCCCGTGGCAGTCGAGGATGGGTTGCGGGAGCAGGCTGCCCGTTTCAGAGCCGGGTGCCGCCGCACGAACTAACGCGCGTGCACCGAGGCCGGGCTGCACGCTGCGCGGGGACAGCCTATTCCCTGGCTGAATTGAACTATCTTGTTTTCTAATCTAACCTACTTTTTTTCTTTTTCTTTTTTTTTTTTTTTTTTTGTCAGAGGTTGGTGCTTTGCAGGAACGTGTTCTCAGTGCAATCTCAGAGCTTTTTGTGGGTGTCTGATTTCTGTAACACGTTTTGGTTTCCAGTATGAATGTAACGTACAAAGAATATCATGACACTGCTCTAGGTGTATGTGATCTTATCTACCTGACATTTAGGGGTTTTTTAACCGTCCAATTCACCTGATTTGCATAAAAATCACATGATTTTTCTTTTTTTCCTTCTTTTTTTCATGCATCATCATAACAAACTACTCAGGTTTACCGGGCTGTTTTCTGCCTGTCAGCATGAACGCAGGGCCCGTCTCTCTCCCCCTCCTTCCTCCCCGATGGAGATTGGGGATGTTGAAGGTAGCACTTGGAAGGGACTTGCGATCCCAGCCAGCCACTGAAATCCTTAATAAGCAAATGTGTATGGTTTAACTTCCAGGAAAACAAAGCAGCTGAGCACGCATCCGATCCGGTTCTTAATTTAAATGGACGAGACTTTTTATTGATAAGGAAACTCCCGTGGAACAGCCCCCCGGATCCCAGAAGGCTCCCCCTGCCGCGGCCGTCCTCATTACAAAACAAGGCTGCAATTAAAATAAACTCCAAGAGCTAAACAAACTGCTGCCTCTCGCTGGTCATGTGTTAGCTTTAGCCTTTAACGCAGAACAGAATGTTTTCCTGGGTATCGGAAGAGGCATGGGAGGCTGGGAGGAGAAGAGGGAGCAGCAGCTGGGTGTATGGAAATGGCAGGGAGTGGAGTGCTGTGATGCTCTCTGGGGCTCCTTTTTCTTGCTTTCTTTTCTTTTCTTTTCTTTTTTTTTTTTTCTTTTTTTTTTTTTGAATTGAAGTGTTTGTGATCTGGCTCGGTCCTTACTGCGAGGGAAAGGACTGGAAGTGGAAAAACTTGAATGTCGTGGTAGAGCTTGGCTGTTGCAGCACGCCCTGGGCACACCTGACCATACCTTGCCTCCGCCCAGCCCGGCTCCGAGTCAGCCCACCGACCACTTGCCCGTCTGCAAGCCCCCAGCCCAAGTTGTGTTGCTCCCATCACGCCTTGTGCAGAGGCTTTGGACGGCTGTAGGTACCACGCGGCATCTGCTGGCATCTGGAGCTGGACTGGTATGGTGGGGGGGGACACAGGGCACCGCGGAGGACAGGACCAGAGGGACGGAGAGACGGATGTAGGGAGGGACAGCCAAAGGCTGCGGAGGGGCGTGTGGCTGGCCAGCCCGCAGTGCCTCTGTGCAACGACACGGCTCCCGCACCGCCCGAGAGCACGTGGTCACCTGCGTGCCGCATGCAGGCGCCCCGTTTGGGTAACGAATCGCGCTTGGGCCAATACCCCGTGAGAAGAACCGCTCCAATGACAGAGGGCCGCGCGTCCGCACCGCGCTCAGATAAAACCCCAGGATAATATTCCTGCAAAATTGCCCAAATAAGTGGCATATCTGCTTGGCTCTCGCTGCCAGGAGACAGTGCAGACTTGCCTGTCAAAAATGACTTTCCTCCCACATAGGCAAAGGAGCGAGCTATCTGCCTGTCTGCCTGCCTCATCTCCCAAACACTGACTGTGAGTAAACATCAGTTACCGGGAGGTGCGTAAGGACCGGCCCTGTCCCACCGAGCACCAAGAGCCCCGTGCCATCTCTGCCCCATCTTTGATTTAAAATGGAAACTTCATCCAGAGGTTTTCCAGCCACAGATAATTATCTCCCTCCCCCTGCCCCCCAGTCCCAATCAATTTTTAACCTATTATGGACCAAAGCCTGGCAGTGCCTCGGTGGGGCTGTGCTGGGCGAGGAACCTCCTAGCAGGGCACGCGGTGGGGGAGCCTTTGCCCGGCCAGCATCCCCAGCCCACTCCCTTGCTTGTCCCCAAATCTTGTCATCCTGGCACCCTCGAAAATATGAAGCATGTGACCCGTGGAAGCTGAAAATCCCTGGCCCGTGGCTGAGTGGCACTACTGACCTCTTTCCTTTTCAGCAGATCTGTCAACTTTCAGCTGTCAAGATTAAAAAAACCTCACTAACCCCTACAGATACTTTCCTGATAAGGAGTTATGCTGAGGCAGTTCAAACCTAACGCGAACGTGGTTGCTTTGTTGGGAAGAAAAAATAAAAAGAATAAAGGCAGTGCTTGCTTTGGATGGCTAATAGCATTATTTATTACTCTTATGCCTCGGAGAATCTTGCAGATCCCTGATATTAAAAAGCAGAAGAGAGCTTAAGAAGAAGGACGATGCCTCGAAGTTTTATGGGCACAAGCACATTGAAATTAAAAGAGGGATTTGCATCGATCCTGATAATTTTGAAACAGGCCTCTAAAGTTCAAGCTAAACCAGCCTGTTGGTTTTTTTTTTTAATAACTCCTCGGATGTCTCAGCCAGTAGAGTGCTACGTGAATTTCGATTTCTCTCTTCAAATAAAACATCAACGTAATTTTTATATACTTTGCAATGATCTGTACAGTTTTCTTCACTGAAACCCTTTGATTTAGACTTACAGGATTTTGTGACGGGATGGGAGGGTATCTGGAAGTAATGGTGAAAATGGTAATTATTTGTTTTACTGCCTCCTGAAATTCTTTTATTTCTCTGTACTATCTCTAAAAGCATATCTGGCGATAACAAGCTGTCTCTGAAAAGAATTCAATTAAATGTATTGCCAACAGAATATTTTATAATTTTTTATACCAGTAGTTAGAGTGTTAAATAATATATTAGTAGATTTATAGACTACATTTAGGTACAACTATGAATAGCTACAGTAAAAAAACCAGAATATTCATGTGTAAGCTAGGGGGAAGTTTGGTTTCTGGGTTTTAAGATTTTTTCTCCTCGTCCTTCTTATTTGAGTTTCAGTTTTAGGACTTAAAAAGAATTCGATTTTCTCATCTTTTTCTGTTACTCTCAAATGACAAGAGTAAGTCAGCTATTTTTTGAGACAAAAATTCCCCGTGGGCTTTCTCCTTGTTTTAAATAATTAAATATTAAAGGAGTAAGAAAGAAACAGGCAGATTCTACGATATGGACATGAATCGAATGGGATATTTATTTGCATAGGTACATGGCAAATAGGGAAGGATCGATGTCAAAACTGTATGAACTGGCCAGTTACTCCATTACAGTGTTACAAATAGATTATTACCCATAAGAACGTAACTCTTAATGTCCTAAAAATAATTTAACTCTAGGATTATTTTTATTTAATCTGGTAAATGACAAATGTATTTTTAATTCCTATAAAGCAGAAATAAAACGTCTCCTAGGAGCTGGAAAGTAAACCCAGCTGCTCTCCCCCCAACTCCTCCCTTTTTTTAAGGACATTTCTTTCTTTTTTTTTTTTCTCCTTTTCTTTTTTCTTTCCAAAGTCTCATCAGCTCTTCTGAATTTTGCAATTTATTTCTCCTTCCTTCTCCCTCAAGAAAAACACTTTTCATCAGAAAACATGATACTTTTTTTCTTCCGAGCCTCCCTGCAAATTGCCTCGCTCTCTCCAGACAAGTTTCTAGGATCAACAAGTTAACCTTCAGAAAGATTACAAAGGTACAAGTGGGCTGCTTAAGAGGTGAATCATTAAACATAAGGTGAAGTATACGACTGCAGAAGGTTTCAATTAAAGTGACAGTTCAGGCAGCCTTTGCCTGCCCGGGAAAGGTATGCTTTTATTGTCAGTGCCGCCTTGGGAGCTGCATCCATCCCGGGCAGAGAGGGTTGGTTCCCCCTGGCTGCGTTCTGCATTGCCAGGGCTGCGGCTGCTGCCATCCTCGCTCCTGCAAACAGCTCCACTGGTTTCAGCGTGATAAATTCAACTGTGACAGCATTAAATATTGGAAAGGGGCCAGATCTCCTTTCTGTCCCACCCAGGCTGGAATGAAGGAGCCCGCATTGGACCTGCCTTCCCAGAGGCTTCACCCAGTGCTCCTCATTACCCCGGCCTGAGGAAGGCAGGATCAGGCCCACAACCTTCCCCACTACTTCCCCGACTCCTGCTGGCTTCTGCTTATTATTATTTTTTAAAGTAGTTTTGTTTTAATATGACAGCATATTTAATAAGCAGCCCCGGGGTGGAGAGAGGAATGCAAAATCCTTGCTGAGTCGTGGAAATCCTGCACTCGTGCTGCCTCGTCCCCGTGTCCCCGCGGCTGCTCAGGGTGGGGCCGGCACGTTGGTGCTTCTGGCCCCCTTGCCAAATTTCCCGTGGGTGCCCAGGGACCGTCTGCCCCGATGCAGAGCCTATGTCTACGCACAGAGGACCACGCATGGACGACTAGCCCACAGGCAGCTGCTGCTGCTCCATCTGCCCTGCACGGAGGTCCCGCATGCTTGGAAGGGGTACGTGCAAAGTTGGGCTTGTTTATCCTGGCTTCAGGGAGTACCGGCAGCACGGTGGTGAGGCAGGAGACAGAGAGGGGTCAGGTCAGCTGTCCCCCTGACCTGGAACAATGCTGGGACATTTTCCGGCACTTCTCTGATTTAAATTTTAAGTATTTCTGGGTTTTATATTTCCCTCCGGCATGTTGCCCTACGGCAGCCCTGAGTGTAGATGAAATCCTCTCCACAAGGATGCTCCAGCGACTGGGTTAATTCCCTCCTGCTAATTCCTTACATAATCATGTGGGCTCAGATCCTCAAAAGTATTTGTGTGCCTGCCTCCCTTGGAAATCAGGGAGTTTAATTGTCTGCTAAAATTATTGTGTTTTGTTTTGAAAGCAGAGCAGGAAATAACAAACTTGGGTTTTATGAGATCTGTTTGCCTCTCTGTGGTCACAGAGCATTTTGTCTACCTTAGCAAATAAATTCATGGTTAAATAGTGTAGTGCCCAGCTTACAGATGGATTTTCGGACTGTGACCAGTCGGAACTGGGTTCCAATGTAGGTTAGGGGAGCTGGGTCTTGGCCTGTTGGTGCTTCTGGTCCCAGTTGGTAAAATGCGCATAGGACAATGGCGTGGTCTCACGAAGATGCTGGAGGGAAGAATCCATTAAAGACTGCGAGATGCCGAGATAGGAGGATAATAGAGATCACATCAGTGAGAGATGCCATCTATTACAGATAACTATTGCACAGCTGACTGCATCTCCCTCTCTGGAAATGGCTCCTTTCTTAGTTTCATTTTTGGCTATACGACCCGAAAAAATTCCTCTCGCTTCTTGGCGTTTGTCCCCTTCAGATATTTCACGCAATACGGAAGAAAGAGGAATCAAGATACCATGACATTGAAGTTTATTGCCGATTCTGCTCACGTCGGTTGAAATCAGTCACTAAAACCTCAGCCTGCAGGACCCCGTGCTCTGTATTTTTCTTGTCTAGGTAATCGCAATGGCAGCAGGGGGAGGTAAGTAGAAGGGAAAAGGACTGATTTTATTAGGTGTTAGAAGACCTTATTAGAAAACAAAGGGAAAAAAAGCAGTAAAATTATAAAGACGTGAATTAAAACAAGTGATGAAATCCAGTCCCTGCTGCCTGCAAGGGGACACTTCTCTCCACATGCACCCTTTCTGGGTTTGGAAGATGCACAATGCATTGATAAAAATTTTACACGAGCCTGACTCCACAGCAGCAAGCGGTGCGAATACCAGGAGAAAAAATACTCGGGTGCCAGGATGAGCCCGGCAGCTTCAGAGGCAGCGTGTAACCTGCTGCCTTGCGGCCTGTGGGCCCTGCTTGGGTTTGTTGTCAGTGAGCAATCTGGATCTGCAGTATACCTGGGTTATATTTAGGCCAATTAAATTAATTGCTGGAACAGACAACCCTTTTTAGACCCAAGGCACTTTTTGCCCCCCTTCTCGATACTGCAGGGCTGATGTAGTGATTCTGGGGCTTTGGTTTGGCAGTCAGAGCATGTGTGTATTTTACGTAAGAAACAGCAGCAGGGATGGATGCTGCTAGAGAAATATTTGGTTAATTTTTGTAATTATTAGTAATAACAATACTCCGCTCTCTCAAGCACCTTTCATCTCTGAGCATTTCTGAAACACAAGTGAAGCCAAGCCATGCAGCTCCGCTCTAGGGGCTGTAATTAGCTTTAGCTCCATGTTGTAGATGTGGAAAGTGAGGCGGAGGGAGGTGGGAGGTTCGGAGGTGCAGCAGAGCTGGGGATCGGTGTCCTCAGAAGCAGCCGGCAAGGCCTGCCTGAAGCAAAGCTCCAGCCATTGCCAGGCTCTTTGTGGACCTGTCCTGCCAGGCAAGCTCATCTCACCATGCTGTGCCGATATTCGAGCCAGCTCCTGAGCCAGGAGCCTGAACTTTCCCTCCCGGAAGGTTCAAACGCACCCTGGCCAGGAGAGTATCCCTTGGTCATCAGCCTATGTCATCTCCCCTCAGCGTCAGAAGTGTTGGGACAAGGCAGTTTCATGTGGCTCCCCTTCCCAGCCTTCCTGGTGCCTGGGCTCCACACGCCAGAATCCCATGAGATGAGGATGGTCCCTCAGTGACCAGAACAGGAGGGACCTGGTGGGCTTTGGAGCCTGGTCCCCACAGCTCTGGGCCACCACATCCTCTTTGGCAGCTACAAACTCGCCAGGTTGGCTTTTTGCCTCTGGCTGCCTGTTACAGAACCTCTTTCCCCACGTGGTTAGGATGCTGCTTCTAATTTTCACTCTATGTTTGTTCATAAACTGTTGGTCCCCCACCATGCTTAGGTCAACTCTGTACTAGCTTTGCCCTCTTGCTCCTGTATGCTCTAGGTCTCTTGGACATCTGTGTCCAGGCTGTGTTTGTCTTGCTTCAAAATGGGTAGAAAACTCAAGAATTTGGGATTATGCCTTAGGAAATTCAGCATCTCATTCCACAGTGATTTAATAGATCTCTGCCCATTGCTGACTGACTGATCCCTGCCCCTCTTTTTGGCCCTAGAGCAGAGGTAGCAGAATGCACCATGTGTCCTGCAACCTGGCCACCAGCCTGGCAGCCTGCCCCATGCCCTTATCACCACCTCCTTCTGCAGTTAGTACGTGGGGCTTTGGTTCATGACCCTTGTTGGATACAGCTGTGGCGGCTGAAGAGGCTGCCATTCCACGCTGTGATTCATGGATGTATGCGGAGGACACAGATCTCTAAGGAGTGAACCCTCTGAGATTTCAGGATATGGATAAGGTGATTCGTGTGGGCTCTTCCAGTCTGCACCTTCCTTTAGTAGGGTCATGCCATGTTAACCAGGATCTAGGCCTAAAACTAATATGGGTAAGTAAGTTCTAGTTCTAATTTTGAAAAAAAAAAAAAAAAAAAAACCCAAAAGAAAAAAGAGACTTAATAATCTACTATTTCTATTCTAATTCTATTCTATTCTATTCTATTCTATTCTATTCTATTCTATTCTATTCTATTCCATTCCATTCCATTCCATTCCATTCCATTCCATTCTGATGCATCATGAATGTGTGTTCCCAACAAGTTTCCTGATTTAGGCCCTAAGTGCCAGCACAGGGATCCTAGCTGTAATGCTGAAATTAGTTGAGCCCAGCAGATCATCAGAGCTTCAGGCCGACACAAGGATTCAATCACCTAAGTATATTTCAGATCCCAATTGACCCAGTACTTTTCTCTTTTATTATCCGTGCGCAATCTCTCCTGCTGTGCCAAGATTTCTGTGTTCTTCATTTCTCTTCCGTCTCTGATGCCACAAAGTCAAGTGAATGTCTTCAAGGAAATCTCAGTAATAAAACCTATTTCCTCCTCCCTGCTGCAAAGAGAAAGCAGAGTAATAGTTTCTTTATCCATCAGGGACCGGTTAATGCCTCACTCCTCATCATCACCAAATGCAACTAATAAAGGAGTAAAGGAGATTTGGCAGTTTAATGCAGCAGCTAATTTTGTGCCTGCTGCTCTGCCAGAAAGTATTTTCACTTTTGGGTGATGCCAGAATAGCAGAGCTGATTAATTAGCCTTCTCTTGAGCAGGAAGAGCTCAGCTAAGATGTTTGCAGCCCCCAGACATCCCAGGCATTGGCCAACCTTGTTAGTAGCTGGCGTTCCCCGTATCTCAAAGGTTCATCGGTCTGTCTGTCTGGGTAAGGCAAAAAGATGATGGTGCAGAGCTTTCCCTCGGGAGGGAACAGGTCTATTATACAGATCAGGTCTAGCTCTGCCATTGAGAGAACTGGCTAGAGAGAGCTCCTAGCATGTAGACGCTGGCCAGGCACCACCGACGTGGTGGCTCACAGTGGGTCACTACAGAGCTCAGCTCTGCCTTTGAGGGAGGCAGTGCACAGACTTTCAAGTCCCTCTGCAGATCCTGCTTTGGAGGGGTCAGCACTGCAGCCGTTGCACGCAGGCATGGAGGTCTATGGAAGATGGCTCTCAGGAATAGTAAATATGTTTGTGCAATGAGCAGAAATGCAAAACAAGGAAACTGCAGCCTCATGGGAGGGCGTCTCAGAAGAGACATTCAGACTCATTCATTGACTGCAAACAGTCAAATACACGGGAGACACCAGCCACACACGAGGGCAGCCCCCCAGAACAGCACGTGCCCACAGGACCACGACAAGCGGAGCCCCCGTGCCGGCTCAGTAGTGCTCTCTGTGGGTCATTAACGCCTCCCGAGCTCTCCCTGCCCTGCCTTTGTCTTCCACAAGGTGTTTCAGAACAGCTTAAGCCTGTGGACAGATTAATTAAACTCAGGGACAGGAATAGACAGCTTCAGTAGGGCCTGGTCATCTTTCTTTCCATGTAATTTCTCAGAGGTTTTATGGTAATGTCGGTAAGAATTTGTGAGACCAGGAACTTAGTACGTTTGTAGGCAGAGAAACTCCCTCCAAGAATGTGATGTGTAGGATCCAGCAAAACAAGTCCCTTGGTCTCGGATGGGTCCCTCTACATGCTGTGACAGTAATGATAATACTGAGAATTTCAGTCTGGAGACTCGAGCAACTTCTGCTGTCTGAGAGCTGGTGGAGACGAGTGGCTGTGAAGAGGGAAGCAGTCAGATGGTATGATTCGTTTCTCCTCTGGACCTGCTGCTGGGCTGCAGTGTGAACCTGGGCAGGTACCCCAGCATGAGCAACTTCACCGGGGCTGGCTAGCTGCCCTGGTCTTCTAACTGGTGCTGAAAACCAAAGAGGCCCTTCGTCTCATCCTGATGGAGCCGTCCATGGTAAGCTGGTTGTGCCCTACAAGTACCTTTGTGGACCATCCACGTGGCTACCTCAGATGCAAGCACGGCCTTGCAGGTGTTCAGACACAACCCCTGTTTGATGTTCCCTGCTTGTTCCCAGCGGCTGGTCCTGCTGGGCTGGCGCTGAGCAGGTCAGAGCACTGGCTGTGCCCTTGCTCGGAGCCAGGCTGTGCCCACGCTGTTCCTGTATGGCCAGGGTTAAAACAGAGGACGGAAAGTCAAGGGAGGCTTTGGGAAATACGGGCGTCCATCTCTTCTCTTTGCTGACCCTACAGCAGAAGGTGGATGACTGTTTTTTATGATCTAGGGAGGACAGATGGGTTAATTAATGTCACAAAGCCCTCCAGATGGAGGCCACTACAAGTGCACAGTGTTGTTATTATGTTGCTTTACTATCCTTACACAGTGTCATTACTCTATCAGAGATGTTGCTGCGGGGAGCAGCGCCTGCACCGTACCATCTCGCCGCAGAGGGGAAGGACCCTCTGATCCCACCTCCCCAGATCAGCTTTCCCGGGAGCTGCGCTCAGGCACCGCTGCGCTTTGCTGGGCTCTCTCTGCCTGACCTGATTTGCAGTTTGCTGGCGGTTGCAGCACACCCTGCTCACCAGGAGTGGGGTGCCAGGGCTTGCTGTCCATCCTGCTCAGCCTCCACCTCTCAGGCACCTCTGTGTTGTTCAGGCTGTGTTGTTCGGGCTGTTGTTCAGGCACCCAACCTCACCTGTGTGCCCCTCTGGTTCCAGAGCAAAGGGATTTCTGCCCCAACAAGTGGGGGAAATCACCCCCATCCTGAAGGTAGCGTGGGGCTCACAGGCTATTCCTGCCTCCTTGGGCTTTCCAAGGATCACTTCTGCCAGCCCCATGTGTCAAGTTGAATTTCCTCAATTGGGCGTTTATTTAGGGAAACACAGGCTTAACTCCATCCTTATCCATCAGAGAGCTTGAATGCACCCTTAGCAGGAAGGAAGAGCTTATACCATATTGCAGGTAGGTGAGGTTTAAGCCAGTATGTAAAGCCATCAGGTCAGAGAGACATGTGGTATCTTGCACAGAGACCCAAAACAGCTGGTGGTAGCTGAAACTTGCAATTTTAACATGCCAGCCTGCTAAACTGCAACACAGAGAAGGGAGACCTTGATCCAGCAAAGGAGATAAGATGTTTCAACCGGTACAAAGTAGCCTGTACGAAACTGGATTGAAAACAAGAGAAGGTTGCATCTCTGAGGCGGTGCAGCCTGGTGATGGGGCGGCAGCCTTCAGGCACAGCGTGACGCGATGTAATGCAGAGATAAGGGAGAACAAGCACGCAGCCAGAAAATGGAAGCAGGATCAGTTTTGCATTTTCCTGGAGTGAAACACTTTTCTATGTAACACATATCGTGCAGGCATTTCCATCGCACTGTATCCGCCTTCACGGTGAGGGGAAAGAAGTTGTTTTTCTTCCACAATCCAGCTTTGATATAGCTACTCCAGTCGGTACGAGACCCTTGGGATTGCTCAGGGGACGCAAAGGCAAGGCAGTTAGGAAGGGTGGCCTTGGCCTTTCCCGTGCACGGTGGTGTGTGTGCATGAGAGCTAGATGAGGCTACAGCATCCCCCTGACCTTGCAGAGCAGCCCCCCTGTTCCCTGCTAGCGGCATGCCCCGCTCCGGCTGTGCAGGGGTGGGTGGGTGGCCCATCGTGCTGCGAAGGTGCTGTTAGCACACGGTGCAGACGGAGCTGTGGGGGCAATGCACCGGCTGCGTGCTTTACAGCGTGCGGCAGAGATTGACAAATCAACTCACCTTGATTTATCTTGCTCTCCCAGATGATATCTTGAAATGTCTCAATCCCATTGCTCCATCCTGACCTGCCAGATAAGAGACAGCTTGTGCATCGCTGGGACAGGGCTTAGGCAGTGAGCGAGTCCAGCTGGCAGGAAGCGCATCGCCTGGCTGCAGGGGGACAGATCTTTCTACTGTGGCAGTCACAAGATCAAGAAATGCTTTTTCTTCAGAAGAACTTGTTGATTTTAAAAATAAAGCAGCCACGGCCTATGCTCCCAGGAATGTCTGGGATCAGGAAAACGGAAAGACATTTTTCCGTTCCTAGTGCAATTTGCACTCTAAAACCTAAACAGTGCTTGTCCTTCTGGACCTCCTCAGCTCCATGCTTCTGTGGCATTTATCAACACAGTATTTTGGTGAGTGACCTTCCTCCAGATCACTAACATGGCTGAAGCGAGGCAGCGATAGTGCCAAATTCCTGGCATCTGACAGCTTCCCTCGCAGCCAAGTGGATCTGGGGAGTGCTCCACTCATGGAGCAAACAGCTTGATCTGAAGGTATCTTTGGATCAAATCAAGGCCCGAACCTGTAAAAACTTGTGCACCTGGTCAGCTCGGAGAGCATGAGTAACCGCAGAGACTGAACATATTATTTCTATCATTTATTCGTACATGCTATATCTATGGCTCTCTTCCCCTATTATCTCAGTGTCTCGTAAACATTAATGAACGGCTCTCAGGTCCCAGCACACTGCTTCATTGTTTGGGTTGCAGGTCACAGGGAATGATTAAAGCAACAGGAAAAAATGGGGGGTTGGATGAAAAAATGTCTGATTTTATTAACGTTTCTTTGCCTAGCTTCTGGAGCATAGGAAATTCAGGCTACCCTAATGGTGCCTTTTTGAGCCATTTCAGAAAATATGAACCATTTTCAAAGCTGCTCTGTTTCATCCCGCTCTGAAAGAGTCATGAAAGCCATTAGAGGTGTCTCCAAACCTTGCTGCCACTGAAGAGTTAATGCACATGGCTATAAAATGGACTTTCAGGTCATTTTGGATGAAAAACTATTTCCTCTCACTTAACTTACCTCTGAGAAAACTGTTACTCGTAACCTCGGCTGCCTGATTTTATTAACCACTGTCATTTTCACTGGGACCTCAGAAAGCCAGGGCTGGCTGAGGTCCACCTGGGCTGGGCTGTGTGACCGCCTGCCCTTGTCCCCTGGGAGGGTGCTCGTGCCCTGGGTGCTGGTGCAGGAGACGAATTTCATCAGAGAGCAAAGCCCCAAAGGGTCGGTTTTTCTGCAGCCACACAGCCGAGGCAGGAACCTCGTGTTGGGTGCTTGGGAGTGATGTTTTTGTCTCTGGATCCATGACCTGGTTGCTATAGGGTCAGGACAGAAGTTGTCTCAGCATGGGACCAGGACTTGGGGTGCGTTCTCTGGCCTTCAGACTGGAGACTGGCCTCATGTCCTCTGCCATCGTGGGAAGGAGGGTGACCCACACAAACTCAGCCAGGAGCTGGAGGACCTCTGTGTGCCACTCGATCGCTCTCTGTGTGACACCACATCGGGGGCAAACCTTGCCAAAATGTTAAAAGGGCAGAGCTGCCCAAATACAATATGCAAAGCCTGGTCTGGAGATGTATCCTCAGCAGTGAGATGCTGGGTGCAAGCATCTGGTTGAGTTAATTCACACAATGGCAAAGGGCTGGGAGGTATCCTCAATTCCCAGGCTCAGAGCTGGGGATGGGTGAAATTCTTTCACCTGAAACTTCCCTTATGTGAAAAATGCAAATTTGGTGACAAGTAGTTTTGAGCATTAGTGCTGGTTGCACTAAATTGTTTGTCCTGAGAAAAAAATTCCAAGAAAGTACATTTGCAATGTTTATTTCAGTTTGAATTTCCCCTCCATTTTACTTGTAAATTGCTCCAAATCAAAGTGCAGCATTTTCTCCTCACCTTTTACGTTTGCTGTAATTTAAATAAATAGTCCTAGTTGCAATCTGAACTAATTCCCTCCTTCCTGACTTTTCAGAACTATTCATGAAACCAAACAACTCCAAATTCATTTTGTCAGACAGCTCTCCTTAGAACCATTAGACTCATTAACATCCACCACATAAATGAAACCACAGGCTATCAATGTTTTGAGACAGCTGTATTTCCCACCAGAAATTTGCATAGCACCACCTTTGTAGCACTCTGAATTACTCTACCAATATTTTTTTGGGGGAAAATGTAAGTTACTGGTACCAGATCTAGAATTAGGAGACTAAAAGTCCCCAAGCAAAACCTCAGCCATGCTCTTACCCGTCAGGCACAGGTCCCTCCTCCTGCCTATGTACTAGCACCGGGCTACCTTCATTCCTTACCCCTTCTCTTCTCGCTACATTTGTCCCCAGGAAAGTGGCGTCATCCCATTTTCCTAAACCATTTCTTTCTTCTCTGGCAAAGCCATCCTGCTGAAAGATCTGGTCCAAAGGAAGGTTTAAAATGACTTTTCAGCAACAAAGCGTGACCTTTCTGAGGGTTCCAGCAGCTATCTCTGCAAAATTTCCATTTTTGCCACCACTTAAGGTTTTCATCAAACTCCCATCTAACAAAGTGTAGTTCTCAGCAACTGGAAGCAGAAGCAATTCAGCCCTCTGGGCAGTGATATTTGTCTGCATCAAGAAAATTCTCCCGATTAGACAGAAAATGGTTATTTTTTCCCCTGTAATATATACTTTTAGTGAAATCCCCCAGCTCAATTCCCCTCCCCCCTCCAAAAAATAATAAGAGCAGAAAGAGAAAATAATGAAACCAAAAAATGCTTTTCCTGCAGAAAGCACCGTTTCCTGGCGAGCTCTGTCACCAGCGCACTCCCGCTCTGTCTCTTGGGAGGCGTGAGCTCAGAAGGTGCAGGAAGGCAGCAGCGTGCCCCGGTAGCTGCGTGCAGTTCCTGCCCGCTTTCTGCCTCACCCACCCCCGGGTGACCAGCCCCGTGGAAATGCAGGGTTTTGCTTTTCCCACAGCGGGGAACACGAGAAGATGAGCCTTTTTGGAAGGGGTTGGTTTTGCGTAGTTGAGTGGAGATGAGGACCGTGGTGGGGCTGACCCTTTTCTTCGCTCTCCAGTGAGCTGTGTCTTCTCATCAGAGACGCTGATGGAAGTGGCCCAGCTCCCTCCACCCGATGTCGTGATGGGATGTGCAGCAGGGCCAGCAGCTGAGTGTCTGTGGGTGGAGGGGCTCGGTGTGGACCCCGCAGCCCCCGTGCCTCCAGCGGGATGGAGGAGGCTGGCTCTGCACGGCCCCCGGGCTGGCACGCAGCACTCGGCCCAGCGAGCTCACCCCACCACCTGCACCTGTGTGGAAATTAGGCAATATTTAAGGAAAAGAGATGGGGGTGGCAAAAGGGAAATGAGAAAGAAAAAGAAACACGAAGGAGATGATGAAATGTTTGCCCTGCCTAGAAAACTGCCCTAGCAGGGCAGGGGCCATGTGAGCAGTACTAGCAAAACACGCTGCCGCTGCCCCAGAAACAGCCTGCGGAAAGATGTGGGTCAGTTAAGACGGGCATACTCAGGAGGCCCGTGCCCAGAAATGCCAGTGGTAGGAGCCCTGGCAGCTAGGTAAATGCTGGGGTGCTGTTGTTATGTGGCCATTGCAGAGAGGTGCTGCCAGGGCTGGAGAGGAGGAGGAGGAGGAAGAAGAGGGAAGTTTGGGGAGTTTCTCTCATGTCAATGCCACGGGTCCTGACAGCCCAGCTCAACTCCTCTTGCCCTGGGAATTTTGAGTCTTTTCTTGCCAGGTTGTGCTGGAGCAACTTGACTGAGTGAGGAAGGTCCTGAACAAGAATGCCCAGTCTGGGCATCCTCCCCTGCTCCATCCCTTCCTCTTGCATGTGAGTTTGGGGGCTAGAGCTGCTCAGCAGTTCAGCAGTTAACCTCTGACCTGTCCCCCCGGGCTTCCCCGCAGGGAGTTTGGGCCTTTTTCAGCCCGTGCACTCTGAAGCGTTGCCCAGGAGAGGCTGGTCCTTGCAGAGCTCATTTACAAACCCTCATGACAGGTTACTTTGCAAAGTAATCCCCTGCAGAGCTTTTTTGTCTGGGAACAAAACTCTTCCAGAGGACAAGTCTCCTGAGAGGGGCCTTGAGCTGGTACAAGGTTGTTGTACTCAAGCAGGGACAACATTTTGCACGGAAAAATTTCCTCTAAAAGGACTCAGACTTTCTCTGTGTGCGGCAGCATCTCCCAAAGGTGTGCAGGCTCTGGTTTACCAGATCTCCTGTGTCAGATGCTCCATCCAGTCCCATGTGCAGCATCATAGCAAATCCAGCACGAATAGCTAGGGAGGGTGTTTGGAAATGTGTTTGTCTCTCTTACAGCAGAAGCAGGGACCTTAAAGATGGTTCGGCTGGCCCTGCCAGGCACCGCTTGATCCCTCCACAGCTGGCAAATGCTTTGGCACCTGCAGCTCCTCCCCGAGAGACGTCTAGGAACGGAGGAGCCGTCGCCCGTGTGCAAAGCCTGGTGTGGCAGATTTCTGGAACAAATCAGGATGAAAGTGCTGCATATGGGTTTTAGAGATGCAGCTAAAGAAACCGTGTACCCACCGTTGGGTACTACCTGTTATTGGTTTCCCCAGGCCGTTTGTTTGGGCTCCACAGAGATGTGCTGGATACTTAGAAACTCTCAAGTTCTGAAACTTTCCACGCATGTCAGGGGAATAATGAAAACCCAGCTCTAGTTATCAGGTTCTCAAATTTAATCACTCTAAAAAATGTCAGCTTTAATCCTAGCCCCCATGAATACTTTATGACATCAACTATGTGTTGACACTCCGAAGTCAGGTATTTTTTAAGGGATTGTTCAGATCTTTTATAATTAAAAGGATTCAAAAATACAGAAATGTATTAGTTTTTCTTCCTCTAGTTTCTGTCTCCTCCTCTTCTACACAAGCCAATGAAGTCATAAAAAGCAGGTGTAATGGAAAACAAACCCAGAAATCTCCCTGCTGAGAAATGTTGTCTAGCAATGGATTTTTTTTTTTATTTCAGCGGGAGGAAATGGTGACATCAAAATGATATTGTAACATAGTTGGCACTAAACAAGTATAAAGTGCCCTAGGTGACAGCCCATCATCTCACTTGCCTTCTATGCTCTAGGTGTTGAAAATAAACCACTTGTCACATAGACCATAAATGTATTTCAGAGGCTGAGTGAGATCCAGGAACATCAGATATCGCAGCTGTCCTGGATGACTGGTTGCACCTAACTTCCCTCTCACCATGAGGCATTTCAGAAGCATCCTGGTGGCCCTAGTGGTCCCGGTGGTCAAGAACCACATCCCAGTCATGTGCAGTCCACAGCCCAGGATGGGGCACCAAGCCTGCATGCAAAATGTTCTTGGCCTTGTCCTGTCATCTACACCAGGGTTTGGCCTCGGCAATCACACTACAGCTAGTCTGCTGGCCATCCTCACCAGGAGGCAAAGGATGAGACTGTGGGCTTGGTGGGCAACTGTCTCACTTGTCTGACATCCAAAAGTGTCCCACCTATTGCTCAGGGCATCTCCATCTGCCTCTCAGCTACACCCAAGGGAGCTGTCTCTCCCTCGCTTTCCAGAGCCAGGCCCTGGGCAGAACAGTCATTGTCCTTTGCATTCAGGGCCCATGGCCTTGGAAGAGATTTTGTGAGGCTGTACCGTCCCCATGGGCCACGGGGAACAAGAAGGAAAAGAGGAGCAAGACTTGGACTCTGTCCTTTGGAAAAGGTTTGGCCAAACATCTCTGCACTTCCCAGAGCCTCCATGTGGTGCCAGCAGCCTGGTTCCCAGGGCACAAAACAGTTGCCTCTGACCACCTCCCCGTGCCAGCAGCTGACAGTGGCCACACCAACATCAACAGCAGCATCCCACCACTCAGGTCCTGTGTTTTGCTCCACCATGTGCACTTTACTCACCCATTCTCTGAGCCTTGCTGTAGGTATAAACTCTCCTTGCCGGGAAGCCTATTCAGCATGGCCAAGTATTTGTCTGGCTCCTGCAGGGCTCCCAGAGAGACCAGCGAAAGCCATTTCAGCCAGAGGTGGGCACGCAGCGACGACAGGGTCTGGCAGCAGCGTGGAGAGAAGATTCAGCAGTGGGGGAGGCCAGCTGAAGAATTTACCTTGCATCATGACTGGAAGCTGCTTGAAATACCCAGGTGGTTTGAGGTTACCCTTCTTCATCCCTCTGACCCTGACCCTCACCTCATTCCTTCCCACGTCAGAGCTCACCCAGTCCTCACCAATCTCGTGTTCATCTTTTCACCACTGGGCCACTGCTCCCGCTTGCTGTCCTGCAGGTCTTCCTTGCTGGGTTATCGCTCGGTTCCTCCTGCTTTGCATGGCAAGGACACGGGCTAGGCACACTTTCCTCTCCTCCTTCCCCCCTGCCCTTAGCAGGTTGGAGGGAACCAGTTGAGAAGGAACTGGGTGACTCTTTCTTCAGCCTAGCAGAGCCAGCTGACCTCCTGCAATGTCTCTCTTTTAGGAAGGGACAGAGGAGTCATCCTTGCTATGTTTTGCCAGTTCCTAGGATAATGTATATCATGATGAAGAGGAAAGAAACCCAACCGCTTATTTGAAGACTCCAGGACCTTCAGGACTGACTCAATTTGGTCTTCATGTTCAAGTGGGGAATGATTGAGCAAGAACTTGATTTTATCAGAAGGAGGTTGTCCATTCTCTATTCCAGCAGGGATTTCTTTGGTTATTATCTATTCACGCATTTAATTTCTTTAGAAACAGCATCTGCCCAAATGCTCTGGGCAGCCTGCCATTCCTCTGATGTACAAAGTGTACTTGTTATTGAACCTGGGAATGCATTAGCTACTGATCAGGCCTTGGTCTTGCAAAGTCTTTTCCATATGCTTAATGCTATACGTATATGAGATATTCAGAGGAACAAAGCTAAGTTTGCCATTTCTCTTTGTGTTGCTGGAGTTAGTGAGTCACATTCTGACCACTTTTAGATATTGTATCATTTTTCCCCTTCCCTGAAAGACACAAAATCCCACCCCACCCGGACATGTGGAAGGCAATGATTCTTTCCTACTTGTGAAATTATGTCAAGTAACTAGTGTTTTCAGTAGAAGTTATTCGCTATTTGATTCGCTAGAAAGATCTCAAGTAGGGCAGTTCTGCTTAGTTGCAGTCATACGGTGGTGTTGTCGCTCTCAGGAGGACTGGACGAGTCCACCAAGTGTCCCAGGCTTGCATCTGGGGACTGATTTAAAACAAGCACCTGCCTCTGACTGTGCACAGATTGCAGGTCAGTAGAGCAACTCAAGCACTTTAGGCAGCTCAAATGTAGTGACGTACAACCTCCTTCTACTGTTTCCCGTGCAAAAGCAAACATTCCCCTTTGCACAAGGGTTTCTGACAGCAAAAGTATCCAGAAGAAAGAGGATCCCAGAAGACCCTAAATCTAGAAAAGGACCAGTTCCTTGTAAAATATGCACAGATGCCTCTGGAAAAATTTCCAGCTGTAGTAACTACCAATAAAGCCTATTTTATACCTTTGCGACCAACTGAACTTACGCAATCACTCTGCTTCTTACATAACACTGGCAAAATGCCACCCCCTCCCTGTTCTGGAAGAACCAAACTGACGTGCTAGAAGAACATGATTGGAAAGGCTGGCCTGGGCCATTACTTTGCTGGAGCACTTAAAAGACATGTGGAATATACTCAAGATGCCATGAAATAATAGCCCATGTCAAACAAGTTCTAGGTCTCCCAACATGCCTTGATCTGGCCACTGAACACACCTATTTCCAAACTGGGGTGACATGTCGCTCCTTCTTCGGGAGCGCATGGGTGGACCCAGTAGTGGTCTCCTCTGCCCCACCCAGCTCAAGGCGGTGGGTGAATCCAGGAAGGCATCACGGCAGGAATTAACCAGGTGGGGAAACCCGTGCTGTTCCCATCCTCCACCACCCTCACCAGTAGCTCGTTTGCAATCAGTCCCTGATGAGGAGGTGAGCACAGGCCAGTTCCCTGGGCAGTGCCAGTTTCCCCTCCTTGGTTGAAAGGAGATTCCCACTCCTGGTTAATGATGGACCAGATTTGGGCCCTTCATCCCACTGCTGCAAGGAGCCTGCTTGAAGTCACTGCTGCTGAGGATGTTCTCACTCAGCTCATGTGGTTGAGTGGAAATGTGGTGGGAAGGGATAGCCGAGCTGCTGGGAACGCTTGCGTTTGATGGGCGAGGGGCATTGCTTTCCTGTGGGCAATGTTCCTTCTAGCCCTGCTGTGGAAGCGTAAAGGAATAGTGGAAGTTGAGAAATAAATGAGAATGTGCAAAAGCTGCTAAGAACCTTCAATGCATTTTGCGGACATTAAAAAAAAAAAATCCTAAAACAGCTTCTGTGGGCTCCAGAAGTGAAGAGGAATTATGAACACGTGCAGCCAGGGACCTCCGTCCTCTCCATCTGCACTGCAGCTCTTTGCCTCGTGGTCATTTGGATCCAGCACTGGCATGGGAAGGACCATGCAAGGTCCGTGGAGGGGTGGGCAGCACCGAGGGGTGCCAGGCCTTGCCGCTGCCCACGCCGCCAGGAAGCAGAGTGTGCCAGGGCCCCGATGGGTGCAGGAGCCAGGGGTGCAGATTCAGCCTGTGCCGGAGCGAGCGCTTCGGTGTAAACACCGGGGTGGGGAAGGCGTCTGGGCTGGGGCAGGCTCAGACCTGCACGGTGCTGGCAGCCCGGCTTTCTCCGTGGGGTTTCTGATTTCAGGAGCAAAGGCGTTCCGAGAAAGCGCCCGCGCTGGGCGCGCCAAGCCATCACCAGACACCGCTTAGACCGTGGTCTTCTTCAGTTGCTTTCCTTGCATCTCTGCAGCAGCTCTTCTGTTGTACAGATGGAGTTATGGGCACGGGCTTTTAATAGAATAAATAGTTTGTGTAAAAAAAAATTATTGCATGGTTATTGCCCTCTTAAATCTGCTCATAAAGGGCTATAATGGGTGAGGGAGGAAATTATTGCCGACCTGCAGCTGGTCAGCTTCTGTGAGGGCTCCGTCCAAGCTCAGCGTTTCACACTTAGCTTTTCAAGATGTCATCTCATGAAATTTTACAAGCTCAGTGGGAGCAGGCGAGATCAGTGCCTTAAAGGGAGAGGAGTGAGGCAACGCCAGCAGCGGGTGCGCTGGTTCGGCAGGCTGTGCTCTTGCCCATGCCCGCTGTGCTGTGCCGTGCCATGCCATGCCGTGCCGTGGGAGCCACGCTCCGGAGCGGGGCCCTGACCACTTCAGTCACTGCAGATCTCATGGCGTTGGTTATCCGGAGCACTCAGGTGGCAGCCCCAGTGGCCAGGCCAAATTACTAGTGGGCTGGAGACAGAAGGCCACCAAACAGGTTTGAAGGGATGAGGAAACATTTAGGTCATTTTTATCCAGAGCGCGTCTGCTATCTCTAAATCTTGCCAAGTGGGCATGACACCAGGAACAGGAGGTGAAGTGCAAGAAAAAACAATGCCAGGCTTTTTTTTTCTGGTTTTTTTTTTTTTTTCACCTCCTTCTCCTCTCCCACCGTTTTTAGTGAGATTACACCAAATGCAACACATCTGAATGCACATAGCACGATGGAGATGCGGGCGGTTTTAGGGGAAGGGAGCCGAACTGGTGACCCAACTAGTTTGGTGAAAACTAAACTCTACTGTTTGGAGATCAACTTGTCTGCACGGAGCGAATGGGTCGTCTCCACCATCTCCCCATGCGGGGTCTGCCCAGCCACGCTAACAGAGAAGACCACAGGGATGCGGGAAAGATCTGAGCTGGTCTTCATGGGCTAGAGCAAGGGCTGCACACAGGGTATGAAGGGAAAGAGATCCAATGAAGCTCCTAGATCCTCCAAAACACTGTGTTTTTGAGCACAGGGTGGGGGTATTTATTTTTACCCCTTTTCCTTTCTTCTCCTGGCTCTGGAGCAATGTGGGCTGTACACACAGTGTAGGATGTGAGCACATACTGTACATCTGAGGTGAGATGAAACACAAATATGCCTTTTCATAATAGCATTTACACCTGGAAGAGAAGACCGGTTTATTACCTTGGTAAACAAAAGTTAGAATTCAAGCAAAGTACAAACTTTGCCCTGGGCTATTCTGACAGCACACCTTGTGTTTGTGAAGTGAACTCGGCTGCTAATGTGCAGCGTGAAGCAACGGGGCCATTTCCAACCCTCCCCCATCCCCTCATCCAAGGCCCAAAGTTTAAAAGTTCTTTTTTTTTTTTTGAGGGGGTGTTTTTGGGTGCTGAGATGCACCCCGGCTGAGATGGCCGCTGTCAGTGGAGAAGGCTGTGCATGGCATATCTCTGCTGTGCATCGGGTTTTCTCTCTCTCCAGAGAGGGTGAGGATTACCAGGTGTGTAGATTTAGCAATACGCGCTGTGCCGAACTGAGACTTGTGCTGCAGGGATGTGCTAATGGGGAAGAAATGCCTACAGTGCTTCTCTGCACATGGCAGCAATGACGAGTCCCAGCCTGGCACCCAGGAGGACCTGAGGACCATGGACCTGGCTACAGGACGGCTCTCAGGCCTCCAACACTCCAATGTTACAAGACCTGGCCAAGGCTCTGGACCACTTGGAATCTGTCTTCTTATGTGCGGGACACATGGGGTTAAACCCAAAAGCCTCCTGGGAACCAAATTTCATTCTGCAGCAATGAGATTAGCTCCTGTATTGCACGAAGGAGCAAGGTCTGTCCTGTGCCCCAGCTTGCTTTGTTGCAGTCCGCACAATCTGCCAGCTGGGCAGGGAGGAAGGCGATCCAGATAGATCCAAGAGGAGCTGGAGCAGCAGGATGTGTCTGGCACCACGCTCCCAACCCATCAATCCTCAGCCATTTTTCTCCATGCCAGAAGATGGTTCTTGGACCAGGCATAAGGCTGGCTCTGGGCTGGCCCGCTCTGTATCCTCATTAGGCAGCGCCATGTGCTAAGGGCAGAAAACTGCCAGCTTTGCCTGAATAAAAAGATGAGCTTGTTGGGGTAAAATTTACAACTGTCCCCAAATTCCTAGCTCAAATATTTGACAAAGCAAAATCCCAAACTTTTTTTGCAAGTTTGAGAAGTCCGTATAATTTCACTCTGTTTTCATCGATGCCTTTATTTAATTCTGGTAACAAAAGGGTAAGCAATTGCAGCCAAACAGTGTCAGAGAGGCTTTTAGCTTCAGGATCTGCAGCTCATAGGAAAGACGGGATTTCTAGTGAGACTATTCTCTCGAAAAGTTTCTGAAGAAACTCTCCACTCCTGGGTGTTATTTCCAAAAATTTAAATTGCCCTCGCTGGGCCTCCATGGAGCCGGTGTGCCCAGGGTTGCAGTGAGGATGCAGGCATGCCAAGACAGCGGAGCTCTGCCTGCTGCCTGGCAGATGGTGGTGTCCCCCTGTAGTGGCATCTGCTGACCCAGCTCTGAAGGTCATTAGCAAGACGCTGCGTATCTCACCAGGCCATGTATTTTACTGCAGGTCACTGCCTGCTTTTTCTGATGACTTAAACACTTTCATCACTCTGTACAGGAGCCATACCACCAAGAGGAGCTGAGCCTTTGAAAAATCTTACCCTTTCCTAGACCACAGTGTTTTTGCTGGTTGTTTTATTTAGCTCTGTTGATCCCAGAAACCTCCAGATTTACTTTAAGGAAACAAAACATGTCTGTTGGCAAGGTGCAATTGAGTGAGGAAATACACCAGCTATTTATTCTCAGAACCCCATGTCTCTGGCAGTAAGAACTTATACCTTGTGTGAGCCCAGCTACTAGAGCATGGCATGCACATTGCAACTTATCTGTGTTGCAATCTCTTCGGGCTGCTGGGAGGGGACCTTCTTGTGTTATGCTTTCAAGGGAAGAAAACCAGGCCCCTGGATGGTAAAAAAAATGACTTCTACAACCACATTTTTTCTGAGTCATTGACTGCTCTTCGTTTGCATGAGGTGGAACATCTCCCTCCTGAAAGCAGTCATTGCCACAAAGGGGCAGACACATAAGTAGACCTTAGAAAACAACACTGAATTAATTCGACATATGAAATCCATCAAAGACTCTCAGCAGAGGCAAAGCATCCGCAGGGGTATGTTAGCAGGTGCCCTCCACCTAGGTGAGGGGGTCCCTGGAGGAAGTGCCTTAAATCAAAGAAGTGGTGGAGGAGATGTCAGAGAAGAAATGCCCACTCAGCTCTCTGATCATAACTCCTGTTGACCTGCTCACTTTGCTGGATTACAAGATAAAGTCATGAGGGTTAAATTTAATCTGAATATAGCAACCCCATTAATACAAGTGTGATTTCAATTTGTTGAATGATGGCTTTGGCTATGTTTATTGCAAGGTCTTAAAAATTCTTGGAAGATGAATACTTACAGAAATTAAATGCATTTCTGCATAGGATTTGTTTAACCACATCAAACATGCCTAAGTACAACTGTGGGGCTCAGTTCTGATCAGATACAAGATTCCCCAGTGCTGCTTCTGCAGCAGTATGACACAACTTTGCCTGGCTGTTCTAGACCCTTTGCTCGAGTGATTAAAAGCAAGACCAGGCAAAGCAATGAATATAGCCCAGGGAAAAGTTCTGCCTGGCTCTTGAGAGATTGCAAGTGGACCTAATAGATCACTTCCATCTCTAACTTCTTTAGATTCTGTCACGATTGTCTCAGGCATTTTGCAAAATATGCGTGGCTGTACACATGGATTTGCAATGGGTCCGGAGATGAACAGAGCTGTATCTAAACCTGCTTGAGAATGGCTGTGTGAACTGTGGGTTCTGGTCAGTGTTATATGGGGAGGGTTTGCTACATCTCCAATTTACATGTCTTAAAGCTAGACCAGAACAAGTCTTGTTAGTTATGAACGTTTGCTCCATCTCTTTGCATGTGATACCCACCATGTCCATGGGATTTACAAATATTTCCCAACAGTGCAGGGTCTGGGTCTGCTGTGGAAAAACGCCCATTTTCTCAGTGCTTGTGTTTGACCTGAAGTTTGTTTCTACAGCATCCCTCCAGAAAATCTCCAACTGGAGACAATGCAGTGACTGGAAGACAACCTTGCCTTTCTGCGCTGTGAGACATCACTGGAGCGGCACAGCTACTCCCGGGCTCCAGGAAAGATGGGGCATATTCTACTGGTTGTATTGGCATTTGCAGCCCTTGCACCAGTGCTTTGCTTGGGCTCCAGCCACCTGCATGTAGTGATGAGACCCGTTCCATTCACTTGAATGAAGACACCACACCTGTGCAACAGCTGCCTCGTGCATGGCGAAAGTGTGACATGGATTATGGTGCAAAGCAGCTTTGTCCAGTGTTCCCTACAACAGATCTTCTGACATTGCTCCTCCCTGATACCGGTCAAAACCCAAAAGCTATCCACGCAGCTCAGAGGTTGAATAGAGACGCATGGGGGATGTATCTTTGTTATAAGCAAAGATGTGCCTGGGAACAGCTGTCTGTGAACCAAGCTTCCCCACCATGTGGATGGCATGAGCTTAGCTGCAGCCGAAAATTGCAGCTGAGCCACGTGAGAGGCATCCTCTGCTCAGGAAGGGCTGGCTGTGGGATGTCCACCTGTGGACGGAGCTGTAGCATGCTCCGGTATGCCTGTCCCTCCATGAACAAGAGCTTGGCTAACAATATAGCCCCAAACAGGTTCAAGCTCTGAAAGAACTGCAGAGAGCTCCCAGACTCGATTGGAGCCAGCGCCCTGCTTGGGTGTGAAGATTTACGATGCAAACGGTCCAGGGAGCAGAGTCTGAAATTGCTCAATGGACAAGGCATGCACATCTCTGGAGGCCTTCTGGGGCAGTGCCCAGTAAGGGACAAGGATCTTGGGTTTGCACCTGCGATTGCACCTGCGAACCCTCTGACACAGAGGTGTGAGCTTGCAGAGCTGGACTATGGACATGGACTGAAATGGGCTTTATTTCACCATACGTGGATGCCACTTTCAGGTGTGTCTGGTGTTGTGTGCTCCTGCGAGTGACTGAGACTCCCCGGGCAACCCCATGTGCACCCATCCCCTCTGTGCACCAGAGGAGAACGGGACAGCTCTCGGCACTGGGAGGTGAGAGGAAAGAGCTCAGTTCAAAGGCTTGAAATTCTCCGCTCAAAGACATTTTAACAGTTCATCGCTACTTTCTCCATGCTATACTGTCTGCCCCTTAGCTTTAATACAATTGTCACATTACATCCATTGTAAACCTATTGTATAGGCTATAGCTTTCTATTTGTTACTTACTAAATGTATCAATAATCAGCTTTGTCCTAAAGCATAAGACATCCCCAGCAAATGCTTGTCTGTCTATGCTGATGTAAAATGTTGAATAATTATTCAGTTTGCAATTCACTAAGTATTTCTTAAATACTGAGACAACAATAATAATAAACTTTATGCTTTCATTTCTTCTCTTATTGAAGATCTTAAAGTGTGTTACAGAAGGTAATCGATAAGGTTTCACAACAAGAGGGAGTTGGGCTTTGCTTTGATAAAAGCATTATTTGTTAGGAAAACACTGAAAAGTCTCAGATTTGGAACAGCTTTGAAACCTTCCCCAGATTTCTTTGCAGGATCTGCTTCCTTACGGAGGTTGTTTCTCCCCAAAACACTACCGTCCCCTTCACAGAGAGGCCCATTAGGATTTTGAGGGATGTCCAGGGGCCCGTCTGCCGCAGTGCTGACACAGCAGGCCTGGCTGTGACTGTTCCTGTGGGACACAGAGCAGCTCTGTCCCACTCCACGCTGGGGTTTGGCCAGGCTCATCAGCCCTGCAGAATGCCCCTCTTCGCTCGTGCTTAGCATTGGGATCCATACCAGGAGGAAGAGCAGACGGTCTTCAGACAGACAGAAGGATGCTGCAAGGGGAAAGGGGGGAGACTTGTTCTCCACGTTTGCTAAGGCTCAGCTGCAAGACACGGGCTTACACTATAGCGAGGAGGGGGCTAATTCAGAGACAAGGGAGCAGCCAGGCGAGAGGTGCTCTGCAAGTGATTGCCTGGGAGCAGTAAAAAATCTGTGTCAGGAGATTTCCAAAGAAAGGTGAGACAGTGCCTTCTCCAAAGGGCTCAGGTAAGGTCCCCGCAGAGCCTTCCCAAGCCAGCTCTGGGATGCTCTGATTTGGTGACCCAAAGGGCTCAGGCAAGGTCCCTGCAGAGCCTTCCCAAGACAGCTATGGGATGCTCTGATTTGGCAACCCGGGCCTCTCGCTGCCAAGCTTTGCATGCGGGAGCGCCACTCATCCAGTGTTATTTATGGCGAGCGGCTGAGCGCCCAACCATCTGGAGCTCAACCCCACTAATCATGTCCTCTGCCAAAATAAATTGAACCTAATTGGTTGGAAAAGGAGGAGGGGGAGAAGCAACAACAACAAAATCAACAACAACAACAACAACAAATACCCCAACTCACCCCAACCCACTACTCAAAACAAATCATTAAGTATCATTTAAAGTCAAATTGCACCAACTGTCTGACTGAGGCTTGTCCAAGTTTGGCCTTATCAGCATTCAGCACCACTGCCCCGGGATGGATGAGGAAACACAAAACACTGCTAAAGGGTAAGCAGGGGAGAGAGGGCCCATGTTCTTGTTCACTCCGAGGCCCTTTATGCTCTTCTAGAAGACAGAAAAAAAAGAATCTCACTGAGAAACAGGTCCATTGATTATCTTTGCTTAATATGGCTAGAAAATGTCTGTCTTTCTCTCATTTCTGCTCTTTGTGGGCAGCGCAGAAGCTCACACCTCCTGGGACTGGGATCGGCGTGGTGCTCAAGGCTGCACGGCTGCAGGTCAGCTCCAGGCTTGGCTGCAGCTCTCTGCGAAAAAGCCACCCTGCAGCCCTCCTCCTGGCCCACTCCTTCTTCCATGGGAGCTCAGAGCAATCCTTTAGAGTTCACCTTGGTACCAGGACATCCACAGGCACTTCCCCGCCTTGCGGTGATACCAAAGGAGAAGTGAGAGTGTTTGGTGTGCCTGCACCTCGTGGACCTTGCTGCCTTGGAGACCTTGCTGCCTCAATGGTCTTCTTCTGCCTCAGGGTCTTCCTGCTGCCTCCTGCTCTGGTGGGTTTCTTTCACCACCTTGTCACCATGGGATCTGATCTTCCTCCAGCGTTAGGAGTGGCGACATGGTTCACATCTGCTGCTTGTTTGTTCTTTCGCCCTGTCCCCAGGGGAGGACTGTGTGCAATGGACTGTTCTGTTTTGTTTTGTTTTCTGTGTGTGTCTGTATACATATTTTTGTATATGCATATGCGGAAACACAGATACAGATACAAGCATGGATTTCCCAGCTCTCGCCTTCCCTCCCACTCACAGATGAATACCTCTGAGCACGCTGCTCTCTTCCCAGAAATAAGAGCGAGGTTGTTTGGCTGCACAGTCTCCCATCTTCAGTGTATCCTGGCCCCAGATCTGTGTTTTAAAGAAAGCAAGCATGGAAAAATACTTCTAAGTGTCTTAAACCTACCAGGTGGGGGACTTGGTCTGGGATAGCACATTGGAACTGTTTTCCTTCCTAGGCAGGATGCCGTATCCAAAACGCTGTAGTTTCCCCTCAAAAATCTCTCCACCAGAGGAGTTTCTCTGAGACTTAGAGGAGATGGTGCCGTTAGGCTAAAGGAGAGACATAGCCATCTGGGACCCCTCTCCTGGACGCGGTGTGTTTCTTGAAGCAGAAGTTTTTATTTCCCATTTCAAGGCTGTGGCTCAGACACGATGATAAGGTTGGGTACGGAGGGGTGCATGCCCACATCTGTCTGTCACCCTGCTGGAAAGGCTCCCTGCTCTCACATGCACAGGGTTCTCCTGGCCTGTGGGTTTCTTCTCTGCAGAGGTTTTTATGCTTGTAACTAGATGGGCACAGAGAGGGAAGTCCCAGTTGAAAGCTGTCAGAAATTATTTTGCAGACTGCCGTTTTCCCTGATCTTCCTGCTGTGTCTCAGAGGTGATGGAAATCCTCTGGACTCATCTAGGAGGAACATCTCTTGGGACATCTCTTAGATCTTTCAAACAGCAGTAATGGGAAGACAGAATTGCTTTGGATGCTGTGATTTTTATTTTTTTTTTCTTCCTACAAGCCAGCACTGCCTTCCAGGCAGGCGGTACATGGATAAAAATAGGCCACCTCACCAGACAATTCCCCAGACATTGTTGACAAGGTGAGAGATGTTTCACCTATGCTTCCAAAAGCTCTTGGCCCATTTTTGCCTCTCCAGTGAGGCTTATCCATTCCCCGTCTGGAAATGCTTTCTCCTCTGCTCTCTGGGAGCCTCCTCCACAGAACTGAGTTCCAGTTCTTGCTTTTCCATTTTCCCTGCCATTTCCTCTGCTGTTATTCCAGTTATAAAGGACTTCCCAGTCCCCTGCTCATCCAACAGTTTATAGTTCCCTCCAAAAATAACTCAAGCTTCATCCTCAAACCAGTGCCGTCCCTTGGAGCCCCTTTTCCTTGCAGGCAGCTCTTGCTGAACTCCGTACTGGTTAGAAGCTTCCTCCTAATTTTTATCCCAAAGGTTTTCATATAGCAGCTGATTCCCCATTTGTTCTCAGGCAACAGGATCTTTTTGCTTGGATAGCTCTTTGCCCACCCCAGCATTCATGCCTCTGGTGTATTTACAGACAACAAAGCTATGCCCTCTCCTCCCTAGTTTTGCTAGACTAAACAAGCCAAACTCTTGAATGTGGGTGAGAAACGCGTTCCAGAGACCTGCCAAACTTGGGACACCAACGGGAATGGCTGCTGGGGGGCCTTCTGAGGCCCTGCAATGCTTTTACTTTAAGTTGCTGGAAGCAGGGTGCCTCTCTGACTGCCAGGACAGTTTATCTTCCTCCCTCCCCATCCTTGGACAATTTCTCTGCCGTCTCCTGCTGGACAGTTCCTCTGCTCCTCGCCGTGCTCGTCCTCCTCCAGCCCCGGGCTCACTCTCGGACCTCTGCCCGCCGAGAAGCGCTGCGTCTGCCCGTCTGCCTAGCCTCCCGCACTGGATTTTCAGATGGCAAAGCTGTTTGTGCGGGTAAAAGCCATACTTGCTGTCCAGTTCGGTAGTGTGTGGGCAGGCAGGCTGCAGAGCCGCCTCTCCTTCCTTCCTTCCTCTTCCCTCCTTCCAGCTGCTGTGGCCACCATAAAGCCTCGCGCAGCCCCTGCGTTTCCCCCTTTCTGCTCTCCGAAGGAAGAGAGCTCTGTAATCGGTGGGGCTGGTCTTTCCCTTGCACTTATGAATTTATTCAGCCAGCACTCAGCAAATGCCTGTTGTCTGGGGGATGTTTGCGCTGCTCTCATGTTTGATAAAGGCAAAACCAAATAAGCTTCTGTCTAGCTACCCCATGTCCTGCAGCTGTGAGCTGTGCCTAAGCTTATCTCTGTGCCATGCCTTTCAGAGTGAAGGAGTTTTTATTTAAGCATTTGGAAAAGGTAAAGTTAAGGGATGGGAAGACAACAGACATACGCTACAGGTGCCTTTCCATGGACTCAGAATAGCAGTGCAGACGAAAGGTCTCTTTTTCCTTTTGCTCAGCCTGGTCAAGGCGCTTGGCTTAGTGGGTTTCGCTTTTCAAAAGGCACTTTCCAGCTCTCACAAAGGAGAGCAGATCCGGCTGTCTGGGTTTGCAGCAGGGCAGGCATGTGGTGGGGAAGGGCCTGGTTTCAGTGCGTTGGGTTTTTTAACGAGAGAGAGGATCGCCATCAGATTTTGAGCTGAAATGCATCTCACTTGGGGACCACTGGCCTCCCTGTAAAGACAAGGTTTCGGTCAGCTGCAGCTGCAATGCTGCGGGCTGGAGTGTGGAGACCTGCCCAGCCGATGGCTGTCAGAAGCGCGGAGGAGCAGCTGTGGTCAGCTTTCTCTTTTTGCGATTTCCCCTTTTTCGTTATGACTTCTTGGCCAGGCTGCATCCCAGACCTGCAAGGCTCCTGCAGCAGCCTGCGGGCAGCGGCACATAGAGCAACACATTCATATCATGAAACCATACGCAGTGCTGCAATATAACAGCTTTCCTGAGGGCTCTGCTTGTGTGTGTGCACGCGTCTCTGTGCATATACATATGCCAGTGTTTCAAAATGTGATTTAAGAGCAGAACAAGTGAGGAGAGTTCGGTGGGGAATAAAGAATGGGAAGGTAACAGTATAAATATAATGAATTTCAAATCTAGGACCACCTTACTTCATTTTAAGAAAGCCTTGGGAACAGTGTATTTCAGCTGCAGCTTAATATATATTTTCCAAAGAATTATACTTAATTTCATACATGACATTGTTCCTGCAGAGCACTGAAAGCACTTTACAGAAAGACAGCAAGCTATTGAATCAGGTTTGAAGCCTGGAGCTGTATCCTTGAGACACTCTTTTTTTGAGACAACCTTGGCCTAGACTATTTTAAAGCAGCATGAAACTCGGATTGGTAATTTCTCTTCCTTAGCACAAAAGAGCTCTCTACAATAAAAGTTCGAGCTGTACCTGAGAGAGACAGAGCTCTGCCAGGCAGCTGATCCAGGGCTGTGGGATCCCTCAGCCTGTGATCCTTACCCTGAAATCAGGAACTGGACAATGAGCCTAAGACTGTCCCAAGCAAATCCCTGTTCTTTCTCGCCCACAGCTGAGGAGTAATGAAGACAAAGCCATATGTGACACACATTTGTTACCCAAGTGAAAGGCACAGAAATAACATGATGAGCAGGTTAGTGTGAGAGCCCAGGAGAGACTCAGACACCCCACACAGTTGCACATACGGCGCGCTGACATCCCTGGTGGTCATCCAGCAACTGGGTTCCAGGTTTCCTGATCATCACTTGCGGTGCACGGGCAGCTTTCAGCAGTTTATGGAGAAGCCCGTTCTGCTCAGGAGAGCTTCAGAGCTGGAAGCCAGAGTCCAGTGCTGCTTCAGGGTGCTGCAATGTAAACCCAATGGGTTTCTGACACCTGCACCGTGCAAAACATGGCAGTTTTAGTTCACAGTGGCTTGGGCAATCACTTTCCATTGCCTTACCTTTATGCCCGCTTGAGTTTTGCTTTCAATTTAGGGTTCAGGCTCACCCAAAACTTTGAGGTGAAATGAGCTCAATAGAAAGTAGCATGAAAGAGGACACTACCCGGATTTCCTCCAGCCTGGGCCTGTGTTCTCTAGAAATGCACATGAAACTTTGAAATTGGAGGCTGGTTCATGTTTTTAATAATATTGTAAACAAAAATATGAATCAAAGCAGTTGCTACTTTCCAACCCATGATACAGGAATTGATTTGAATGCATCCCTGCAAATCTTTAAAGCATCTTGGCTCCTTCACTCTAAACCTCCCACTGAATCCTCTGCATGGGCAATATGACTGCTGTGACTTTTCCTCCTGAGTTGGAGTTGTTTCCAACATTTCTTCTTTTGGTTTTCAGTGTACCAGCAAATCTTCTCTTCCTGTTGGAACGAGATATCACCCTGATAGCCTGAGGGGTGAAGTCTGTATTGAAGTCATAATTTAGCTGCTGTATTCAGCTTACCTTCAGTATTTGTCTTGAGTGGTCCAGCAAACCTCAGATTTTCTTGCAGGCTTCCTACCTCTGATCTGCTGCAGAAAATTTTGGAAATTTAGCTAGCCCCAGCCTCCCAGCTGCCTCTGACCTGCCATCTGCTGTATGCTTCTTCGTGGAGTCCAGGCTGGAGTTCCAGGCTGGAACTCATGTGATCCAACAGTGTTGTGTACCTGGCCTTTAGCAATACTGCTTCTTGACACATTCTGCTTTCTAGAAGCAGGTTCATGCCCTGTGATTGTTACATATATCCCTATATCAGAACAATGGGCCCACAGAGTGATGCAGTGGATGGGTGACCTGCTGGGCTGACTCTACAGTTTTAATTGGACTTTAGTAACTTTCAAGATATAATTAAAATCCCTTCTGTGCAACCTTTGCATGTTCTGGGTCAGAGAGATTAAAACACAAGCCCACACACACCCGGGGCAGACTTCTTGTTCTAATACCTTCTGAGCCCAGTGAGACAGTTCTTCTGTACTGACTCAGAAGGAAAAGCACACTCTATTGAATCAGCAACACCACTTCCTTCCTTTGCAGTTCTACCATTCACACACTTACCCTGCTCTTCTTGAGAGAATCAGCGAGAGCAGTCCTGAGGAAGAAGGCTGGAGGTGCAGAGATAGTGTAGCAAAAGAGATATAGGGTAAAATACACTGGAGAGGGAAGGCAACCTTAATTCTCTGCAGCTGGTATCTGTGATTATCGTGCTCTTTATTAAGCAATGTAGCTTGGCTGGAATGGTGTCACTAAGCTTAGCATCCTCCCAATAGCTGATGAAATGCATCATGTCACACTGCCAGGGCACGAACAGTGGCTGTGGGGGCTGCTGTGGAGAAAGGGTCTTTGACCCAAGCAAAAGGGAGCAGCTGCTCTTACTAGGCTATGCCATCTGATGACTCTTGCACCAGACACAGCCGCCTCAGGATGTTTGTCACGGCCGGTCACAACAACGCTGTGGTGAATAGTTGATTTCCCTTTCCTGCTGCAAAAACCCTGGGCAGCAAGACCCATCCACCAGCTCAGCCCTGCTGGCAGGATAATTAAAGGTTTCCCTTTTTTCAAGACCCACCATATTATCATGTTGGGCTCTGCTGGCTGAGGGAGGCCTGGAACAGTACAATCCCACATGCCAAGGCAGAATGCAGGAGTGACGGCAGGGCTGAACTCCCCACCGCATAACGGTGGTGTTGGCTGGTGCATTTTGGTGGCCAAGGGTCCAACTCTGTTGCCTTCCACTGCTTGCAGCTGGGAACTGTACATGGCCTCAGCTGTGATGGGAAATGGGTATCTATAGCTCCAGATGTGCTTAGCCATGGTTGGTACAGGTCATGCCTCCATGTCCCTGGTGCAGTCATTCAGTGCTGGATTTCATGCAGCCCAGTGGAGAATGGGACAAGGAAATACCAGACGCCACCACAAAGCTTCACAAGGCCTGGAAGCTCCTTTTGTTGGGATGTTGCACCTTTCCAGGTACTGTTATGGGAGAGGATGAGTTTATAAGGCTTCAGGAATGGTCTGGACAAATGTCACCTGATTGGCTCCACTTAGCCTCAAACCGATGGCACAGGCATGCACGCAGTGTCCCTTACCAGCATCGCTGTCCAGGAACCATGTCAAAGGAGCTGTTTACAAAGACAGGGAAAGAAACCATCTACCCATTTCCCAAGCTAATAGCAGTGGCTGGGATTTACGCGGCACAGCTGGATTTGAAGCAGTCACCTGTGGGCCAGTACTCGAGCAAGCCAGCTCTCTGCTCACTAAACAGAGTCACGCTGGTTTGAGACTATGCGGGACACGAATGCCAGAGCAGACATGAGGAGAAAGATTTCCTTTCAAGCTAGAGACATGGTAACAGGATTTGATTTTTACTTTTGCTAATTCTTTACTATTTTGGCACCGTTCTGATTTTTTTTTACTTTTTTTTTTCCTTTTTCACTAAACCTCGTAGAATCGTGTGAACCAGGGAGCTCAAAAGCTGAGTGAAATTTTTGCCCCAGGCTCTCAACATGTAAGATGTATTCGTGTGTGTGAGTATGCATGTCTTCATACGCACAGATGAGTCATTCTTACTCTTGCTCGTTGTTTCCGGGAGGGGGAAGTGAGGTGGTTTAATCCAAGGTAGGGGAATGCAACACACAGGTCTCCTGGCATGGGGGGATGGCGTGCACGGAGGGTTTTCTGGCTCAGCGGAGGTGGCTGGAAGGGGAATCTGCTGCCGCTTTCCTAGTGGAAGGGTGGGCAAAGCAGGCCTGTGCCCCCAGTGCCTCGGCTGGTCAGAAAGCAGCAGGCGTCTCATCTCTGTTCCCTCACTTTCTGTATGTCACTGTGGGCAGAGGCAAGACTCAGAGAGGAAACCACAAGTGGTCCGGGCTGTCGAGTCTCAGCAAACAGCAGAATGGGCTCCAGGTGCAGCCTGTTTGCTTTCCGAAGAACCTGGTGCATTGCTGTCTGTCCCTCTCCTGGGGAAACATCACCTCCTGCATGTTTGCCAGGACATGCCGCCTTCCCCTGCCCCGTCTCCCCTTCTCCTTCCGCCACCTTCTTGAGTAGAGACTGACCTGTTTTTGTCTCCTGCTGGTCCCTTCTTATTAAACCTATCTGATGGCTGGCAGATTTAGGGCTGGCAAAAAGGTGCATGCCCAATAAAAACTGACCCAGATTGTCACCCATGATTTGTACCGAACTCAAATGGGACCGTTCCTGAGGCTCTCAGTTGTTTAATTCAGTGTAAGATGAATTATTTTTAATCATCTCACTCCTTCTGGATCTTGGCTGGGGACAGTACTGTCTATATTATCATATATTAAAATGGAACTGAGGTTGAAAACACACATCAGCAAAGCAGGCTGTTCCCGGGGTAATTTATGGCTCATCCCATTGCAGAGACCAGTGAAAATCCTCCAAGGTGTATCCTGCAGAGAAGGTGAGCCTGAGTCTGGAGGATCAAAGAGTGCAGATAGGATTTGGATAAACTTTTTAGGCCAAGATCCATTGGTGCAAACACCGTGGGAGTCAAGAGGAGGGAAATTAGGCTAGGATCTGGCCCAGACCTCTGGTCATCGCCCGTCTCCCGTGGTTGGGAGGGGGAAGAGCGGTGCTGCCGGCAGAGCTGGAGGTGGCATGCCCCACTTCCAGGCACCCATGTTGCACCCCTGGTTTTGTCACATGGCCCCTCCGTGTGCAGCAGGTGCCTCTGTGCTTTCTGCCTGTGCGTAGGTTTTGCGTCCCCACGCCGCGTGTCACCGGTGCAGGCTGCCCTGGCTCCCCGGCTGCGCTCCTCTTGCCCCAGAGCATTGCCCTCATTACGACATGTGTCGCGTGTGGAAATGTTCGCTCAGCGTTCGGGGCAGCTGTACCTCTTCTGTGGCGTCTTTTGGGACTTCTGTCTTCTGTGACGCCTTCCCCTTGTCCCCTCACACCGTCCTCCTTGATCCTGTGGTTCAGGACTTTCCAAAAGCCATTGGCAGCTTCATGTTCCAGCATATTGCTGGACATCTATTCAGAAGTATCATAAGCAGAGACGTTTCCAAAGAGCTCTCAGGCATCAGGAAGAAAATAAAGTCAGCAAACAGCTTCAATGGACTCTGAATGATATTTAATGCAACCCTCCCTCTTCCCTCTCCAGGAAGATGAGATTTTCTTTGGAGGCAGCTAGTGGTTGTTTCTGCCTGCTGGGAAGAGGGAGCAGGCTGAAGCTTCCTCTGGGCATCAGTATAAGAGCCATCAATAAGATGAGTAGTATAAAAATAATTTGTTGAGGTTGCAGCAGGCACCTCAGTCTGAGGACAGACGCCCCAGTTGCATCCCTTGCTGCAGTACTGGGGAGCACTGGGATCCTCATGGTGACACGTATGACTGCCCAGGGCTGCTCCAGAGTCAGGCAGGGACTCTGTAGGCAGGATATCTACAGGCCTACGACCAAGAGACCAAAGCCAGTCGGGGACATCCCTCCTAGATCCTTTCCCAGAGAAGACCTGTCTCTGGAGCACCGTCTGGATGCCTTGCCAGCAGTACTGGAGCTGCAGCCTGGCATAACTGGCTGTGGCAGCACTCATGGGGAGGTACCCAAAATGGTAGGAAAGCCATTGGTGGGACAGTGCCAGCTTTGCTGCCTGCTATAGGGGCTTGCTGCAGAAGGTGGTGTTTCACCTGAGTTGCAGAGGCTCGGCAGATCACAGTGGGAGGTGCAGAAGCTTTGGTGCAGGGTGACCTGGGAAGGCACATAAGGTCAGGACTTTTAAGAAGTCCTGGATTTTTTTTTCCAGTGACATACAGAAGATTTTCATTACTGTGTAGATGGACATTAATGGCTTTGCAGTTTTTCGTGTCATTCTAGAAAGTCCAGTTTACTTTCCCTTAACTGGTGGAGCCTTTTCCAGGACAAAGGAATTATTTTCACCGAGTTATTTCCAAACAGCATCGGAACATGCCTTCAGAAGATTGATAGAGGAGATTGAGGACCTTGACACGGTGGCCTGGTGGAGATCAGAGATGTCCTGCTAATGTAGTAGGCTGTGATTTTTCTAGTCTTTGTGAGGATTAAGGGGAGGTCAATGCACGTGGATGTGATAAGGACACTTGTGGTAGATGTTCCGAACAGCCAGAGAGCCCGGGCTGATGCAACTGCACAAGAGCAGGTAGTTGTGGATGCCTAGTGTTCTTGCTCTGAGCCTAGGGCCATGGTAGCAAATGCATATGTCTGTGCAGAAGGCTTTTATTAAAATGACCTCACCCATATGTATACATTTTAATCATGTCAGTGAATGCCTGCTGTGTTTATTTTTAATACAGCGCTGGTTTTGATGTTACAATTGTGATGGTGTGGATCTAATGGCAGTGACTCCATCTTAGGCCTCAAATTCAGAGCTGAAAGTGAAAAGACACTTTGCATTACTTTAAAATACAAAAGGGAATGTCCCTGGGCAAATTAGTCCTTCATTTCCATTCTAGACTGTAGTCAGCTGTCTGCTGCCTGGAGTCCACAGTGCACAAGTTGCTCTGGAGGTCACCTGAGGTCCCTTCTCCTGCAGCCTCCTGCAGCCGACTGATAGGTGACAGAAAGACAAACAGACCTTTGGGGAAAGGTTCACTTATACCCTGAACTTCAGTATGACCTCGAGGGTAAAGCACAGTCTTTGCAAGTCCTGACTTTTATTTGAGGTGCTATTAATGCCCTCTTTCTTGCCCTGGATAGCTCAAAAAAAAATCCCGAAGAGGAAGGCATATACCCTCATACGCAGGTCTAGGAGGGCTTTCCATCAGACACTGTGGTGCTGGAGTATCAGTTGCAGTAGCAGTTCCCACCCGCTTTTCATAGATGAGAAATGTTAAAAAAAGAAGAAGTGAAAGCTGAAAAAAGATCAGCAGAGATGTTGGCATCCAGTCTGTGTGATGGAGCCTCAGGAAGACCAGGGATTTCTGACTTCAGCCTTGTGCTCTCCCCTTAAATTGTAGCGTTGTCGCTGGGTCTGCAGAGATCTCACAGTTTTGTAATGCATGACGTGTGCTGGTGATAGACAGGCAAGGCAGCGAGCTGAAGGCAAGCTGCCAGCCTTCCCTTCACTTTGAACGCCCTTGGCCGTCCCGAGACTCGTTCCAAAACATTTAAATTGCTTAAGTGTGCAGTGATGTGTTTTAATTAATGCAGAAGAAGGGGGCAGTAAAATACAGGTCCCTTCAGTACTAATTTGGCCTTGTGGTTGAGACAGAGGTGCTAGAAAGCCAGGAGTGCCTGGATCTGCCTCTGCCTCATTGCAGCACGAGCGGTGCCGCAGTTTCCCCAGCCTCAGTGGGGCTGACGGTGCTGAGCTGCCTTCGCCAGGTGCCGGGGACACGGGGTACCAGCGGAAAGGTGAGCATAATACACAGGTATTCATGACATCTTCTTGGTGCTCTGTCTAGGAAATGAGCCCCACAAAACAAACAGCAGGTTTATTATTAAACAGCAGAACCTGGAGACTGAAGCCTTCCTGTGACACACTTTGTGAAAAGTTTTAGTAAGTGGCGGAGTTTCCTCCAAAGTCCTCTCTCCAAAGCGGGGCAAGCGATAGCATCGTAGGAAGAGATTGCTGCTCCCGTTGCGCGGGTGGGGAACACAACCCTCACACAGCTGCGCAACTTGCCCAGGAAACGTGGCATCGAATTAGGGCTTCACACACGCTGTCTGGAGGCTCACACTTGTGCTCTACGCCAATACCATCTTGCATCAAAAAAACCCTCCCAAACCACCTAAGTGTAGTCCTGGAGAAGGGATATTTCTGGGTCATATTTTTCCTATGAGCACAATGGGGAAAAGCAAAGTGGAAAACTTCCTGGGCCATAATTGATGTAAAAGGGATCAGATGATTTTTGAATCTGCAGTGACACCTGGATTATTAGGGATTATGTGTTGGTTCATTGAAGTGGCCCAACTTCAGCATCTACGTCCTAACCGCTCTTTAACAGAGCGGGGATATGTTGACTTGACCATGTGAATATATTGCCCACTGCAATGCCAGCGACGCTTCCTTCTGAGAGACACTGATATTTTAAGCAATGGCTCAGCCTGCAAACTGGTCAGAAGATCTGGTATTAGCTGACCTGGCCAGCCGATGACCCTACTGTGTTTGGAAATAAAGGTCAAATTCTCAACCAGGCTGCAACGGACCAGGACATTTTTGTGAGAGATTTCCCTTTAGAAAGCCACCCTAACTGGATCTTCTAAGCTCCTCAGATACCCAGAATTTGAATGGCAGCCAGGAATGGCTTTGATTTTGTAGAAGTTTTATTGGGGAAATTTAACCAGCACCTGCAATTACTCAGTGTGAGTCTTACCAGAATGGTCAGTTCCTTAATTTAATGAGCATTAGAACAGTGATTCATTTCAAAGTGGAACTTCGTTATATTGCTGCAGAAAGAAGAAATGACAGAGAGGAACAAAGAGAATGAGGAAATAGTTGTTTTAGGCTGAAAACAGAGCAATATGTTCCTGGAAGTACACTTTCAGCCCCTGTGCAGGCCTGGCTCAAGCCGAGGGAGGAATCCCTGTATACAGTTGGCTCATCTTTTCTTAACAAGGTTGGCCTGGCCTCATCTTTTGAGGCCAAAGCTCTGCAAAGCTGCAGGTACTGACTAACACCAAGTGCCAGGCTGCTCTGCACTCTGGAGCCATGCAAGGAGCATTTTCTGTGCATTTCCTTGTTCCGTGAAAGCACTAACAGCTTAAATGCTTGCATAGAAATGTAATAATAATGATTAATGCATTCCTGCCCAGGCTCTGGCCATTCTTCTGACATAATCTATCCTTCTTCAAGACTATAGATCCTTTGCTCATGCTGATGGGTGTTCGGTCCTGCAGTTTGAAGTCAGCAGGAGATGAAAGTGTTGCACATCTCGCTGGATGAAATCCACCCATTCTTGACCAAGTATATGCCTTCCAGAGTAATAAAAGCAATGTAGCAACTGAGCCTGTAAATAGGAGATCAAGTAGAGAAATGAGAAAGTATTCGTTGCCTGGGAAAAAGGCCTGGCAAAGCTCAGGGTGGTGAAACCAAATGGAAATGTTGCAAACTTTCACCTAGAATAAACCACCCCAATCAGCTGGAAGCGCTTTCCCTCGCACTGGTTCCCAGGAATGGGGTTGCATCATTTTCTTGACACAAGGCTGCCAAAATCTGTAGCGACATACTAGAATCCTGCTGATTAGCCAAGCTCTTGGCACACTTGTATGGCCAGAGATTTTTATTTATTGTTATTTTTCTGGTAAGAATTGCTGGTAGATTAAAAATGGGAGGCAGGCAACACAAATACATATTTATTTGGGTGGAGGAGATTTTGGCTTTAGGGTAGAATAATGTGCTGTGTTACGTGGCAGCTTTCTGTCAGAGGACCTCAGACATGAAATACCATTATTAACCTTCCAGCATTGTCTGTGGCATGTGAGACATACTCCGTTTCTCAGATGGTCAAAAGCTGGCCAGAGATATTAAGCACCGAATGCTCTCAGATCCCCTTGAGTCAAGCCTGACTTGCTTCTCCGTGGTTCTGAGGACCCTGCTCCATGTTTTTGTATTAGCTTTTGAAAGCTGCCTGTGGCACGTGCAATTAGTAGGTGCTCTGGTTGAGGAGTTAGTACCACACTAGGATCAGAGCTCAGGAGCTCTGGCTTTCTAGCTGCTTTGCTACTTGTCAGGTTATGTTTGGAAGCAAGGACACCATCCCTTGGTGCTTGCACTTCAGAATTATCCTACTGTGAGAAAATCCTTTTTTTCTTTTCTTCACAAATGTCATCTTCCATTTCACGTCTGTTCTTCGAGCACTGCCTAACCCATCTGTTTCGATGGCTGCCTAGTCCTCACTGCTTGCTGTTCTCGGTACACACAAACCAGGCTCTGGAGCACCTCCTTCACCCACCTCATCTTTACCAGTTCTCCCACAATGCCTACTTCTTCTTTTCACCCTTCACTGCCTGAGCCAGCATCCTCCTGTTGTTCAAGGCAGCCTTTGTACACACTTCCTTTTTCTCTGAAACTCTAGCAACACAAGAAGTATGAGCTCAGAAAAAATTAAACAGCAATGGCGAGGTTTCCCTGTCTCTCCGCTCTTTCTTCAGCTTGGCTTCCTTTGGGAATCCTGTTCATAATTTCTTGCCATTTGCAACAGCATCCCAGGAACCGAGCTGCAACGTAATACATCTGGGCCTAAGTTTGTACAGGAAGCCAGAGGCAGACAGGCATACTGGAGCGGAGGGGAAGGAAACAGGGAAAGTTCAGACATAATTGGACATCCAGCAAGGCCTTGCAAAGCCAACTGGCAGCGCCGTCTTCCAGGGGGCTGTCTGAAAGCAGAGATTTGTCTGAATCAGAAACTTCCATCCAAACACGCACGAACTTTGAGAAGGGTCAAGTCCAGATTGGTTCCAGCTGGACTCCAGACCCTGATAAGAGAGTTCCTCCCCGGGGCCTCAAGAGCATCTGAATCCTCAGGCAGCCTCTAGACTGACCTCTCCTTTCCAGGGTCGCCAAGATTTTTTACCCAGTTACTAGGTCATGAGCTTGCAGGAGGAGACCAACCCACTGTGGGATTGTTTGTTTCACTGTCCAGGGACATTTTTCTTTCTTCGGGGAGCTCTGCGAAGCAATTTTTCGGGAGGGGAGGAGATTCAGCATGACTCAGTGGCGTTTAAGAAACAGGGGAGACAAATGAGGAGATCCTAGAGGTACTTCCTTTCTAAATAGCTCAGAGATTAGTAACGCTTTGCCATACCTGTAAACAGTTCACGCACAGACATGAATGCCAACAAGTGCTCTGGAAAGCTGCACCTCGCTATCCCTTGTTTTCAAAGTGCGTTTGTGATTTTTCAGCAACCACCTACCGAAGCCAAGAGAAAATAAAAAGATCCCTGACCTTTCACTGCTCTGATTTCCTAATAATTTGGACACCTTTAATCCTTGCCTCAATCCACAGGGCACGGTTGTGCAACACAGCCACAGTTCAGGAAGGGCCTGGCACAAGAGAAATGCTGGACCAGGAACATCCTCGATGTGCAAAAAAGCAAGAGGGGTGCAAAGAGGAAAGCATGTCTGGCGGCTCACAACAGCATTAACCATATTTCTGCGGTGTTTGGGGAATCAGTCCGTACACGGAAGGTTTTTGCTTGTCACCAAAATGGCCATGTAGAGTGGTCAGACAAGTTGGGCAGTGAACGCATGCACATTAATATTTGCTGTCACTGAGGTTGCAAAACAAAAGCAGACAGATCATTTCAGGACTTGGCCTCCTTATCTCCACCTACCACAGCCTATAAAGTTGCATAAGAAAACAGGACTGAATAGGAAGAAGTTTGAGGTGGAAACCTGAAGAGAAATGAATCAGATGCAGCAACACCGAATGGCAAAGCTCCCCCAGAATGGGATTTTATGGTAATGGCAAAGTAGTTCTGAGCTTGTCTCAAACCCTGACTTCAGGTCCTCCCAAATTATGCCAAAAGAAGTTAAAATTAAGGAGTCTTCTTTTGTGGTTTGCCATATACTCTGTGATTATGGACACTCCAAAAGCTCATTCTACGGAAAGACTCAAGGATGTGCACCCCGCTGGAAAACTTCCTTGTTTAACGCATATAATTCCAGTATGCAAAAACTTAATGACTGAGAAAAAGAGGAAGATGTTCTCGTTGTGGTTTAGTGGTGACAAAAGGGTTAATCATCTCCCAACGCTTCTGACAGGGCCACACTAAAGGCCACACGAGTCCCAGCCTTCTCCTAGACTGCAAGAGCAGTGCAGTGGGGACAACCCCTGCAGAAACAGGGTCCCTGCAGAAACCCAGCGTGCAGCAGAAGAGACAAAGTGGCTCCAAATTGCTTTTCATCTGTTGGAAACCCTGACTTTATTTTTAAAAAGTGAAGATTTTTTGTTTGGGAGTCATGAGCATCTGCTTAGTGACTTCTCGGTGTAGGGACAAACAACTCACTGGTGTCTTGCCAGGTAAGCAGCAAACAACATTAGGTCATTGCAAACAGTTCTCCTTGGGCTCCATCTGTCAGATAAGGACCGTATCACTGGCAAGATGTTTCTGATGACGAACTCTCCTTCAGTTAAGAAAAGCCAAATGTGAAGCTCGTTAAGGAGAGAACCTGAGATGTCCTCCCTAGACCAGCAGCAGCCAATTTGCTGCCGTCGGTTGGTTAATCTCTCATTAGCTCAGGTCAAAATGAGCTGTGTGAAGAAGAAATGTCTCTGTCATGACATGTCAGACCTGTGGAGCCAACTGAATCCCAAGGGCAGAATCTGTTAGGGGCAACGGGGGTGGTTCTGGCTCCGAATTACCCATGGCTGATTATGTGTGAGTGACTGCGTGCGGTCAAAGCGTGCTCTGCAGCCTTCTCCGGGCTCAGCCCGCAGGAGACAAGCATGTGCTACAGCCTCACCTTCACCGGCTTTGGAGCAGGCCCTACTTAGTGGCCATTCAAATACGGTGCTGTCAAGGAAGAAGTGCAGCAGCTAATAGTGGTGTAGATTAAGATGAGATTAAAAGAAAAGCTATGATTCAGAGGAATGACGCCACGGAAAACATCAAGGAAAATGAGATGGAATGTGCAGTCATTAACAAATTGCTTTATTTATGGCTATTGGACACTGCTGTTGTGCCAAATCTTGAATTTATTGGGTGCCATGGATTTCTTCATTAAAATCATATAATTGAATTGTTATTTGTTGCAATTTGCAATGACCGTCCCCTTAGCTATATTTACTTTTGCTCTGTGTGTGTATATGATCCTGGAAAAACAGGCCACAGACTGTGGGGAGAGAGCACGTTTCTAGTCATGCTTTTTAAATGGCACGTCTGATTTTCTTTGAGTTCACTTGCTTCTCTCCTCCATTTTGGCTTTGTGCTTCACCTCGCAGGCTGCACCGCAGTGGCTCCAAACCCTTTCCCTCCCAGCTATTAACGTTAAGCTGACAAGCTTTAAGCAAGGATTTTCAGGTGTCTTTACAAAGCTTGCGTTGGCTGCTAGGTGCTCCCAGGAGGCTGCAGATCCTGGAATCTTCCACCCTGGCAATGTGCCCAGCCCATTGCAACTGCGACCTTACCAAGATCTCAGTACTGGGATTTTGCAGCTGTTCAGAGGTCTCCAGACACCACAGCAAATGGTTTCTGCTCTCTGAGTCAGCCAGTTTCTGCTTTAGATGACGCAGACCCCAACCCTTTAAGGTTTTCCCACTGTTCCTTACCAGAACCACCTTCAGAGTTGGTCTCCTTGAGATGGACATGGAGCAACGAGTGGAGGTTGGCGACTGTGTCACTTGTCTTTAGTTTGCTAATGCCAAGGTTTTTGGCAGCTGGTCTTCAAGGAAGGCACATGGAGATGGCAGGATGGGGGAGAGCTGAGATCTCCAGAGACGATGATCGGATCAGCAACCATGTCTGCACATTGGCTGTATTATACGGAAATCACATCAGCCCTCTTCTCTCACGGTAATGAAATCAGTTATGTGATGCTGTGTGGATCCAAACTGCATTCAAGCAGTTTTATGCTTCACAGGCTGCTGGATCACTGTGATATTTGTGCAAAGCTGACAGTGGCTGCAGAAGGACAGAAGCAGCTCACCCCTGCGCCTTGCTGCCTCAAACCATGCTCTCCCCTGAAGCACATTCGTATGCTGGAACATGCTACAGCAATCCTAGAGCTCAGACTCCAGTTTGTCCGATCATATCAAGTCATCAAGATTTACAAGTCTTCTCTCTCTTCTGACCAGACATGGTCATAGTAAGAGCACAAGTCCTCACCAAAGCGAGGTAGACACTGCTTTTCAGTGACATGCCCATCATCAATCCCTACAGGAAGATTTTCCATTTAGAAGTTCACAAGTACATCACATACCCTACACTCTGTGCTGCTGTTTTTCATAACGCTTCCCAGCCTGTTTGAACCTAGCCCTGGGCGCTCTCAGGTCTCTTTCAGGTCTCTTTTGTCCTGGGGATGAATGTCTCCTGAGAACTGCAGTATCAGCCTCATGTGTTGCTCAGTTATAAGCAAGCAACTGGAGGCTGGTTACGGTCAGGTTTATCAGTAGGTTTCACATCTTGCATGAAGCAAGACCAAGAGGTTTGCATTTGCTTTCATGAATTTTTTTTGCTGTGATTTGAAGGACTCAGGGAGACACTTGGGACATTCAGGGCAGGGGCAAGTGCTGCTAAACCACCTCAGGAGGTATGATACTGTCCTGACACCATCCCATGCCCATCAGTTTGTAGCCCTTTCTTTTGCCCTGGGACCTCATGAGATGAAAGGCACCAGTGCAGAGAAAGCTCTGTGGTGATACCTCCCTTATGCTGACCTCTCCTGCAGGGTTTAGCAGCCCTGCGGGAGCAGCAGTCTGCGCGGGGCACTGGATGTGCACTCGCTTGCCTTCAGCGAGTGGCATCTTGTAGCCGCTGAGGTCCAGGGTGGAAGATGCAGAAAGGTCTATCCTTCGTATTTTGGGTCTTCCCTTCGTCTTTGTCCAAGCAAAGAACTCTTACCAGGAGCTGCTCCCCACGGTAGAGGAATCTAAATAATCCCTCTAATTAGCTTTCTGACAAAATCAAGCTACTGGCTTCCCTCCCAACACACACACACACACCTGGAGGGTTGGGTGCAGAGGTTTCGGGGGAAGATAAGATGCTGCTCTGTCAATCAGAAACACTGTGAATAGCATTCAGTCTGCTTTTGTGGGGCTGTTACGTGTTTCACGTCCCTTCCTGTGACTCTTCACCAGACCTTTCTGCAGATGGAAGGCACCTGGCGGATGGCTCTCTAGACTGCCATCCACAGACCAGCCGAAACGCATGCACACACCTACCTTCAGCCGGATGAAAATTAGACATGTCATCTATTGCCAAAGAAGGTTTCTTCAGTACCAGAATAACTAAAACTTCCTTAAGATATGCAGGAGTGCTTCCAGATTGCAAAATGAAAATCACTGCCCGGAATCACTGCATTCAAAGTAGGGAAATATCCCTTTAAAGAAACCCATTGGCAGTATAACTAAAGGCCCTAAGGCCAAGCTGATCTTCAACATAACTCCACTGAGTCAAGAGGAATACACCAGGGATTAAGTTTGGCCTAATAGCGAAAACCACAGGCAAGTGAGAATGATTCCCAGAATCAAGCTGACCTGAAAAATGTAGCTAGATTTTGCCCTTAAAGGAATAATTTTCTTAATAATAATAGGTAAAATGAAATGTTTGTCAAAATTATTACAAGCATATGGGGATGAGACAATCAATGTTGTATGAATTATTTCCTTAGCAGCTATATTTCGGGTACATTCTTTAGCTGTTCTTCTTTAATTCCAAAGCTTGTAACCTTCCTACTGGATCTTCTAGATTTACTACCTGCCCTATTCATTCTTGGCTTGCTAGAGCCACAGACTGTGTTTTAGGTGCTAATCCCAGGTTTGCCACTGAGTTCCTGTGGGATTTTGGTGAGGTTTTTTCTTCCCAGGATCCTCCAACTCCATCTCTACTGGTACATCAATATGTGAACTGATTCCCTGGCAATGTTAAGGGTAAAATACCTGTTGTCATCTTCCTGGATTGGGCCCTCGGTCCTCAGCTTTGCAAGCATTACCAAGCAAGGATGCCAGTTAGCAGAAAGACAAAACTTTCTCAGAAGCAGTGCCTGCATATGGGTCTTGCTTCCCGAGAGAGGAGAATGAATGACCACAGAATTAATCTCTTTCAAAGCTCTGTCCAAAACTCATTTGTTGTGTTTAACTTGTTCTCAGCAAGTCCTAAACACACACTCAGAAACAAAGAGTGGAAAACCCAACTGCAGTTGTTCACAAAAACAACAAAACCAAAACAGGAGCAACTTGCCAGTGTGCTAAAAAGATCACTAACAACAAACCTCTATAAAATAATCAAGTTATTTCACTTATAGTATAGAAAAGGCAGAAAGAGAAAGGACAGAGGCATTTTTGGATGTTTATCAGTTTGGGAGTGGTTACCAAGAACTCCCAGTGTCTTTCCTTTATTTTCTCACTCTCTTGTACCTTCCAAGAGGCAACAGGCCTTTTAAATTATGTTTTTCTTCATCAGCTTTGTAGTTCTCAGTCCCAGAATTCATGGCTGCAAGGGAGGGCTGGAGATTCCCTCCTGAGCCCCAGCACTTCAGGGATCCCCGACTATCACTCCCTCACCTCTATGTTTAACTCATGTTTGGCAAAGCACAACTTGATCTCAATCAGGCCTCCTAGGAGGGCAGCCAGGTTGGATTTGATGGCATCAGGAAATATGGAACCAATCCTGCCCCTGGAATTCATCCCAAAGACTAAGCATCTTCACTGATAAAATGCATGCTACTTTCTTACTTGAAATTACTGGGCTGTAGTGTGCTTGTCATGGGCCTTTCCTGGGGTTAAAGACTTTTTCCCCCCCACCATTTCTTCCTAAAGGTGCTTACACATCATAGTTACATCATCTCTCATTTAATTTCTGGATTAATTTAGCAAGTTAAATTCTTAAAGTCTCTCGACTGTTTTCTTAAAATGCAGAGACCAACAAGGGGGAAAATATTTGCCTGGTTAAGACCACCTGTGGAACCAGAACTGGTCCACACTTCAGTCTGCAGCTCCTCTCTTCGTCCATCTGGAGCTCCTATGAGGCCCTTTAGCTGCAATATCACACTGGAAACTCAGGTTGGGCTGCTTGTCCGCTCGGACCTCAGCACACTTTCCCGACTCCCTGCTCTGCTTTCCAGGATAAGGGGTCCTCCCTCCGCATCGGCCGGCTGAATCCCCGGCTCCTCGGCCCCGGGCTCTGGCTGCCTGAGCACACACGCTCTGTCTGCATGAGCCCAATGACCCGGATCTCTCCACACCACTGCCCCCACCTCTTCATCAGCCACCGCTCTGCCTGTCTGGTGTCATCTGCAGGTTTTGGCAGCAGTCGTTGTGCATCACCTTCCAGATGGTTGATAAAAGCATTGAAAATTATTGGATGTCCTGTCAGTCCCCAAGGCTCTTTTCTGGGGACGTGCCCTGAGTGACTCCCCAGGGACTGCTCATTTGGAAGAACGTTAATCTCACTGCTCCCTAAGCCATGTACAGTGCGTGCTATTGATATCATATATTCTTATTTGTTAAGACAACATGCTAAGCCAACTACCTCGCCAAAATCTGTCCCATCCACAGAGTTGCTTTTCCCAACCAAACTTTTAACCTCTCCAAAGAACATAATTAGATTTGTCTGAAAGGCCTGGTTTTAATTTAAAAAGGCTGAACCAACTGCCACAAATAATAGTCGCAGCTTTTAATTCCACTCGGTTCAGTTCCCCAACAGCTTTTCCATCACATTGTCCACAACTGGTTTCACCCTATTGTGTAGTGCAGTTTTGCTTTAAAACCTTGTCATGCTCTTGTGATTTTGAAGATGCTGTACCATGCTAAGAGATGCCTAGGATGGGGTGCCCAGCGCCTTCAGGAGACAAGATCCTCTTGGGAAGGTCTCAGGGTAGAGTCTCTGCTCTCCCAACATCCATCCTAGGTGGGCCAGGTATTGGTCTGAAACTGGTAGAAATGTTCTAGTGTGATGCAGCTACTGTTTACATGCAGAAGTGGGGGAGTCTGTTCTAGGAATAGCATGGGAATTTTTCTTTTTCCTTTTTTTAACCACTTTTACCCCTCATTAAGTGCTTTCAGACCCAGCCTCAGGCTTGATTTATTTTTGAAAGGCCATTTTTAGCCACTGTGTTTTAAAAGAAAAAAAAAAAAAAAAAAAAGTCTGCCGAGCTTATTTTTAAAGAAGAAACCACGCACATGCACGCTCTGTCACAGTTTGTTCGCTTCTCGGTATCCCACAAGATCCTCCCCGCCGTGATACCGGCATCAGTGTGCACCCCTCTTACCTACAGTTATATAACTGCATCGGGGTGGCAGCTCTTCTGCTTTCTAGGCTGGAGCATGAAGAGCAATAATCTCACAAAATTACCCGAGTCAGAAACAGCCCGCTTCGGACTAACCCACCTGAACCTACAACTTGTTGCACCGCTTAGTTAGCTAGTTTTTGTGTTCAGGAATGGGTGTAACGAAGGCGGGAGAAAGGTTTCTTAAGCAGCTATCTGCCAACATTAAAACACCCAGGATTTCCTCCTGGCTCTGATTTGGTTCTCGTCGCTGTTAATTTTCCTTTCCAGCTGCCCTGATAATGCGAGACTTTCAACTAGCAGCCTCTCTTCTTGAATTCTTGAGCATTTACTGAGCAGTGTTTAGTTAAGGGACCAGACAGAGATGTACACCAAAGAGAACGGGATATGGTGGGTTTGTGGTCAAAGCGCAAGGCTCTGAATCAGGAAATGATCAGAATCAACTTCGAGAGATGGGTCCAACCCACAAAGCTCAGTTCTGCATCTGCTCCTGCACCGAGCTCCAACTGCCCTCAAGTTTAGGCTGATTTAGTCTGCGGCTGCTGTGTGGAGATCACCTCTTCTTTCCTTGGACTTCCACAAAGCAAGTGCTTATTAAAGGCATTACCGAGTGTGCCAGATTGCAAAGAGGGTTCAATGCAAAATTAACCAACCGAATAGCTTCCCAACGGTGGAGGCGTTTGGACTCCATGGACATCACCTAGCTTGCAGGTGTCACGAGAACTTTCTCAGCTAGTCTCCCGAGACGTGCTGCGCACACACAGCCTCAGCTCGTCCCTGAGCTGGAGGGCAGCGACCACAAAGCCAATGGCATCCCTCTTCTCTGAGCTATCCGTGTGCATCAAGCCGGAACTATCCGTGAGGAGCAATAACAAATTCCCTCCCTGCCGAACAGCACCACAAAAGATGTACAGTATCTGATTCCCAGATGGCAATGTTAAAAACAGAAGGCAACATGTCTGGGAAAGTACCCGAGGCATACCTGAACAATAGAAATAATAGAGATGTAAGAAGAAGATAGATCCTTTCTTTTTTTCTGATATATGCATGCCTTGTGATCACTTAAAAACCAAACAAACACCTTTTTTTGTCAAGCAGGAAACAGCCTGACAGAATAGAAACGCAGTCAGAGTGCTAGAGTGAAGCAGTTGAAATAGGTGAAAGGTTGGTAGCACGAGCAATGTGCCAGGTTTGTCTGCTCCTGATGTCTGTGTTGTGTGTCATGTGAGTACGTAAATCCTTGGAATCTCTCAACATTTATTCAGATACCAGCAGACTGAGTGCATGTCTACATTGCCAGAGACTTGGAGGATTATTCTTAAGGGCCAGGGTCCCCCAGCTAGTCTGCTTGCACGCTCAGGAACATAAGGCTTGGGATAGGTTTTTATGCATAGGTTTTATTTTAGGCCCTCTTAGGACTAGGTTTAAAAGGCTAACGTGAAGTGGCTGCCTCGTCTCACGCGTTCCAGGGCTAAACATCCTGCAGTAACCAAAGATGGCGAATGTTTTCTGAGATACCTGTCCAAACATCAGTGAGATGGAGATACCACCCTGATGAGCAGCAGGCAGCTTCATGCAAGCATACCAGCTTCTGTCTCTTCGGTCTCGCCCCACCTGCATTTGTTCCTCCTTTGCCTGATGGCACATCTCCCCCACACAATGGCATGTAAAATCTAATCTCTACTGAAAGCTCTGCAGGGCAGGAACTCACACATTCAGATCCAAATAGGCTACTCATGCCTTTTTAATTTCACTGGATCAGAATAACAACAGCAAGGAAATAAAGTAACAGCCAAAGAATCAAGTCAGCGCAGTGAAACAGGTCCCTTCCCTGTTTTACAAGTTACATCCACACCACCTCAATGGCAGCGGGAAGTCTTCTACTCACAACCGGCAAATCTTTTCCAATTAAGCAGCCCCAAAAGCTCTTAGCCACCGAGAACCGCCTGGTGACGTCCACTATTCCCAAAGCCACGTGGACTAGACCATCCCTGTGAAGCGTCCCAGGGCTCAGCGGTGGCCAGAGAGCCCCTCCACGCCAGCTCAGGGTCTGGGAAGAGCAAGCGTGGGGTTGGCACGCTCCCACGCGCATCTGCGCCCCACGCTGGCACCACGCTGCTCGCCGCAGCCATCAATCCTGCTGCCATCTGGATGACAGCTCTTGCACAAGACCCATGCCATTACATAAGGCCAGGACTGTTTACAACTTCCCGCCCAGCGCACACCTGCCATGTGTTAATCAGGATGGTTCATAGTCAGTCCTGGAGTAAACAAATGCAACTTCACCAGAAAGCATGGGAGCCACACCTCTTTACTCCAGGTGTGCGTTTTGGCCCACTATCTGTTTCTCCATAGTGATTAGTGACTGGTATTTAAGACAATTTCTTAACAGGAGTTGGGATCGGTGGTTTATCTCCTCATTAGCTTGGTAATGTCATTAATTAAGGTTATGTCAACGGAGATGATGCCACAGCAGATGGGCGTTATCAGTGGCAACAGCCTTCCAGGGTTTGGGCTCACAGTCTGCCTACCTCAATGCACCAGTTGGCATCTTGCCCAAGGTGGGGACCTGCCCTTTGCCCGTGCTGCCGCCGAGAGCCCGCCCCGCAGTAAATGCAATTTGAGGCGGCCTCCAGAAATCCCCTCAAAAGTCCTTGCTCTCTCACCAATCCTTGTATCCCAGCTGACAAACTAGCTCAGACCGGGGAACCAGGAGCAAACGTGGAGTTTTGGCAGGACAAAGCAGGGTCACGGGGGCTGTATCTTCTGTCATGCCCACCCCAAGAGCAGCAGTCCCTGTGGTGTAGGTTAGGTCCCCCACCTCATGCAGCTGCTCATTCAGCTGACTCTGCATTTTTAACTGAGAAAATTAGCACATTACTGAGAGATGTGGTGGACCCTGTGCCACGGTGTTAACAGCAAGGCTGGATAGTTTAGAGCAAACAGGCTGGCAGGGCTAGAAGGAATTGAATGATCATGATGTTCCCTCTGGATTTAAACCATGCACATCATGAGATCCATGAGTGTGTGAATTTTGAGTGAAGAGCCAGTGTGTTTAGCCTGTCCCACTCACATGATACACTTTGATGTAGTAAAAAAGTGTGAAGACCTTTTAAAAACTTTCTTCCTTCTCCCCTTTTACTCCAGGAGATGTACAGTTAAGTCAAACACACCCTTGGGTCAAGTCCTGCCCTGGTTCTGTGCAGCAGTCCCAATATACCCCAAAGACTCAGTGCACTTTAAATATACGTCAACAGTAGCATGTGCTGGCCAGAAGAGATTTTAAAAAGTGGTCCTTCAAATGAATGCAGTTTTAGTTGTTTTCCTCGGTTGTTTGAGGTCACTGTTTCCCCACCCTTGTTAATAAAGATGTGATTAATGAATTTTGGCAAAGCTGCTGCCTGAAAGAGCCAATGCTTTAGGAAAAGCAAAACCAGTTTTCAGGTATTTTCTTTCAGGTTCATCTCAGAAACACACAAATACATTTCAAAGCATTTACAAAACACAGTGACGCCCCCTTCGCCCCTTCTCCCCCACCGCTGCAGACACAACGCCATTCACAGCCTGCATAATTATATTCCATCTACCTGGAAGAAAGTTCTCGCTGTACTTTCAGCTGGAAAGGCATCCCTTCTGCACCGCGTGAAGCACGGGCGCCAGCTCAGAGCAGTTATCACAGGTCTTCCCAGGGTGGCCGTGTTGCAGTAATGGCTTTGTGATTACTCTCCCCAGACTGAGCAGTACCCAAAACTCCTGAGTGAGGCCCCCAAGTCCCTCTTTAAATAAATCACAGTGGTAGGGAGAAAAAAAAAAAAGAAAAATTGAAGTTGTTTCCTCTGAGAGTGCTGGGCTCATGTTTTGAAGTCCATTTCTGCAAGCAGGGAGGCTCAGAAATCCCAGTGGTTAAAAGCAAGACGGCAGGAGCTGAGATCCTCACAGCTGGGCCCAGGGCACCCCAGCGGGGATTTGGGGGAAAGCACCAAAAATCAGGGTGTTTATGAGAAGTGCAGTAGCAAATGTAACAATTCAAGCAGTGTTACCTCTGCTGAGGACCCACTTCTCCTAGGCAGGCCCTGTTTCTTACAACAGCTTGATGTGGCTTAGCTTTCCCAATCAGGTGGTTAAAATCTTCGTGTTGGTGGGGTTTAGCCGGCACCATGGGGGGCTGCGCTGCTTTTGAGGGGGCCAGAAAGGATGTCTGAGAGAGGGTAACTCCTGCCTGGGGATAGGGATAGGGATAGAGATAGGGATAGGGATGGGGATGGGGATGGGGATGGGGATAGGGATAGGGATAGGGATAGGGATAGGGATAGGGATAGAGATGGGAATAGGGATGCTGATGCCAATGCAGAAGTGGACGCGGATGCGGATGCAGATGCAGATGCAGATGCACTGGGCCAGCGATGCTGCCTGAAGGCTCATAGATGGGGTATCAAATCCGCACTGTGAATTAGCACCACAAGAGTTAGGACCAAAGCAGAGGTGCTCATGTCTCAGCCCAGGAACGTGCAAGACCCATATGCCACTAGTGTAAAGACCACATCAGCTCCTTAGTGCTCCATGTTGACCCTCATCCTGCTGGAGCTGAGCTCTGAGGATGTGAGCCAACCTGTCCGAGGCAAGCACGGCGTGGGCCAGGGCTTGCTCTCAGCCTCCATGGCAGCTAGACAGAGAGCTGGGGAAGGCTCTGAGGTGCCTCAATCCGGGCATGGGCACATCGACTTCCTCACACTGTACTCCATGGGGCTGCTTTTGCAACGCGACAGTTGTGCAGCTTTGCATGGGGAAGGGGTGGCCATGCCATGGAACGTGCTGCACCCCCAGCATGCAGCGCTTGGCAGAACTGGTGTTTTTCCAGCTGTGGGAAACTGTACTGGGGAGATCCAGTTTGGATGAACCTCTGACATTTTATAATCTGGTGGAAAGAAAGGAGCGAAGGCTCCAGAGTGATCTTGTCTCCAAAGCTGAAGCAAATCCTTTAAATTAGGAGGATACTCAGGCTAAGGGCTTATACAGAAATTCCCATTGCTGTGCACTTTTCCCTGCAGGCACCAAGGTGGCTTAAGGCACTGCTAAACTCCAGGCAAGCAGGAGATGGGTCTGCAGGTGCTTGCCACTGGGTTTCTGGACTGGCCCAGTCCAAGCAGATGGTGAATTGGCAGCACTTACAATAAGATCCCAATCCATGTGCTGAAGCTTCCCCAAAATTGCTGTGGGTGGCTCTAATTATAACCTGTGTCCTACCGCCTCCCATTTCTGCAAGTAGGAAGGAGCCGAGCTTTCTTGTTACTCTAGCTGCCTGCCCGTTACCAGGCTGAGATTGCTGATGGGATAAGGGCTTTCCATTTGTTTGTAGTACTGATGTCCTACTTGGCAACATGCGCCTCATTCCTTCAACCCTACAAAGGGAAGAGCCCCGAGCAAAGCAGGTTTGCAGCTGGCTTAGCAACACGGCTGCTCTGCATTCCTGTAAATTTCCAGGTTCAAGTGCAGTTTGCTTTTCTTTGTTGCCAAGCCAACTGGACATCTCAGCCCCCCTCATCCCACTGCTGAGCCTTCGTGAAGGCTGATGGGACCTGAGAGAAGCAGCGGCTCTGGAGGCAGATGCAGGGCCGCAGCAAGGCAAGTTGTTCAGCGATGCAGATGAAGGCAACCAAGAGCTGCACCATCCGCCCACCTCCAGGCTTCCAAAGCAAAAGAGAAGCTTGCTCTTGAGGTCTGAGGTGAAGAGGTAAGTACAGGTATAGATCCAAGTCCCCAGGGCTAGTCTGATTTATTTGGCAGTCCAGCCAGTCGATACTTTCAACCTTGGATGTGATGACTCTTTTCTTTTTAGCATGTGGCTCATTCTTGGGTTCCCATTACTTTATTCCACGTGGGGCTGGTGTTTCTTCATTGTTTTCTCCTGTGCATGACTGACATGAGCAGGAAGGAAATGTGGAAACTATAGAAACTGTTCTCCGTGCTGAAGCAAGGTGCCTCATATTCTTCTGAACTTGACCCCATTGTTTGCTGCTGGTCCCGCACGCACATTCTCTGCTGCATGCTGGAAGGACCAGGGCATCCTCACCCAGGTTCGGGCAACGGTCACCAAGCGAGAGTAAAGGGCTGGCCCCATTCCCACTTGAGTCTGCAGGAGTTTCACCCCAGATTTGATCGGGCGAGGAATCAGGCCCCTAGTTACACTACATAAATAGAAGGATTTGATTTCAGGCAGATGGATATCAAGTTGTTCTGAATTTTTCCGCTGATTTCATTAGTGAGGCGATTTGTGTTACAAGGAAAACTTGTTCTGAAGCTGTCATTATTTACCTGAAATGCATCTGCACTTTGAAGTAGGCTCTGGAAACACAAGCAGAATGAAATTGCCCATAAAGCAGTGGTGGAGTGGCTTTTTCTGAGGTTTGAGACTGTTGGGTTCCCTCTACACTGGAATGCAAAATTAATGCCCTAAATTTAAACACTCACTAGGCTTTTTTTTTGCATTCATGACTTGAGAATGAATTCAGTCGTAAAAAGAAATGCAACTGACACATTTGGCATGCAAAACAACCATTGTTTTTGCCAGGGGGTTTCACGTGCACGTGTGTATGTGTTTATCTGTAAAACAGCTCAAGAGCCTTCATGGAAGACTTGCGCGGTGGAAGTGTTGGCTTTGGTTGCCCAGAAGAAGTTAGCATCCATTTGTAGTCCTCAGTCCCCTTATGGATCATCCAGGTCCTGCCCTAAGGATGCACCCGGCTGTATCCCGTTATAAAGACTTAACATCACACAAGAACACTGCAGTCCCAAACCATTAAATGAAATAATTTAACAACTAAATTTTCGGGCTGGTAACTTGTGTGAGCTCAGACACGGCGCGCGGCTTTGTGTGTGCACCTTGTTTTGCTGCGCTGCTTTCTTCCCAAATGAATGGTGCGATAAAAGTAGCAGCAGCAGCTTAGTGCAGAGCGCCTAAAAAAAGGTGTTTGTTTCCATCGCAGCGCTTAGCTCATTGTTCCTGCTACTCGTCCTGTTGACTGCCTGCTCAGGAAGGCCATGTCCCAGCAGCCAGGAGCTCCTGCCTGCTCCCCACTGCTCTGCCGCCAGGTTCCTAAATTCACACTTTTTATCTCCAGTGCCTCCTTCTCCCTCTTTGTCAAAAGAAGTGGTTTTTTACTTCTCTCACAGGGATGTGGTGGGGACTTTTTAGAACCTTTGAAAGCTGCTTACAGTTCCTCGGATGGCAACAAAGAAACGCACACTGGTATAACTGGCAGGAGATACAGGGATGCTGACTTGCCAGCTCTCACAATGACTTTCCTAAGCTGTGCGATAAATTACACCACCCTACATCTTCTGGCCACTGGAGGGTTAACTGAAATTGCCTTGTATGCTGTACTTGAATGAAAATGCCAGCAAGCTCTGGTATGATAATATTTATATCTGAATCATTTTGGACAGTCTTGGGATGAATGGGATCTCACAGAGACGGAGGTTTGCTTTCCACTTCACTGTTTTTCTCTGGTGCTACTCTTTTTCCCAGAGAAGGGACATGCAGGGCCTTGGGTGCTGCCAGATCTCCAGGCAGGGTCCCTGCCTACCTCTCCTGCCTCCTGCTCTCGGGGGGCATGGGCTCGTATCGCAGGGCGAGAGATGAGTCAGTCTCCATGCTCGGCTTCTGTTCTGTGTGGCTTCCTGAAAGCAAGCATTGAATTACACAGCCCAATTTTGTTTTTTTTTAATTTGCCCACGAGATCCGGAACTGAAACCATCAATTCATTTCACTGAAGATCTCGTTCTCAAATCAGCAATAGCTACCTCAGCTAGCACCAGGTTTCTACCCACTGAATCAGCTGTCCCAGCTCCTATGGGAATGAAGGTACCTGTTTTGCGATGTCAGAGAGGTTTTTTTATTCAGAAAACAAGGTGAGAAGCTTCCCTAGACACTCACTGCACATCTTTATGTCCCTTCTTGGAGAGACATTAACCCCGCAGTCATGTGCTGAGGTGGAACAGGGGAGGGCTGGCAGTGGGAAACATGGGGAAGGTCCACCTGAACATGAGATTTCCTATTCTGAGCCACACCATCTGATCAGCGAATGACTCCCATAGTCTCCAACTATGTCGATTTGAGATTTACTTCCCAGATCATGGGCCCATGTTACTGTCCATTTCCATAACCCTGTGTCACATTGGCAGCGTTGAGAGCATCGGAAAAGGATGGGGACCACAGGATGATGGCCGCAGGAAGGAGTTCTGCCACGTGTTGGTCTTGCTGTGGTGTGTCAAATAGGGACGGTGCTGTCCCAAGCTCCAGAAACACAAATTCTCAGTATCTGTTCTCATATCTTTCAGAGCTGAACCAAAGTCCACTGAGATCAATGGAGTTTTCACACTGGCAACCATGAGTTTTGGATTCAGTTTCTTGAGATTAAAGTGTTAGGAACAGGCAGGAAATTATCCACTAGGAAATCTGTTTCAATCACCCCCTTTTATGGCAGATGCTTTGGAAATGATTATGTGCTGTGTAAAGAAATATGGCCTTCTGAATTTATTCAGGCTAATTCTGAGCAAACCCAAAACTCTTTTATACTGTTCAGGCTGTGCAAAGAGGTCTTAATGCACACAGAAATTAATTTACAACCAATTTAATTTGCCTTTGTTCTGCCAGAACCATAGAAAGCAGAAAAGCGTGGGTCTACACTGTTTTTCATACATGTATGTTGGTCAAGAGTGTGTTTTTCTTTAACTACTGCAGTTAGAGTGATAGAGTGAGTATTACAGTGATAGGCAGACAGAGCGATTCCCTAGGGCAGGTGTAGCAATGGCTTTATTCGAGTACAATTTATCCTGCTTCTCATGAAGGAATAAGCCCCACACGTATAAACACCTCTATAGCATTACAATTCCAAGCACAGCAGGGAAGTTTCCTGCTTTCCCACACACAGACACAGGCTTACAATAAATGTTGAGGCCCAAATCAGCAAGCATCTCCTTGCTCCATACTGTGGGATGAGTTCAAAAGAAAGTAGCGGGACAGATGATTCAACTTTGACAAAAATCTCATTTGCGATGGCCTTGACAAACTTCTCTTACCTTCTATTTGCTGTAATTTCATATGATTTGCCACACACCTTGAAAGGTTTCCAACTGACATCAGTGGGCTTGAATCTACCTTCAACTACCTCAGAGGGTCATCTGACAAAGAGTCTTCTCGTCCCCACCACCAACTCAAGCCCTGGAAGTGTCAAGCAACTCCTTAGACAAAAATGAGTTGTTGCATGTAGATTGATCTCAGCCACTCTAAAAGCTCACTTGCTCACACACCTGCAACACTCTTAAAACAAGCAGTTCTGATGGATCTTCCTTTTCTATTCACAAGGATGTCCCCTCTGATATTTGTTTCAGTTTGGGGCTGAATTTTTTCTCTCCCTGATTTAAATTGCAAACCCCTTGGGACAAGGAATCTTGACTCTTCCCTAAAATCGCTAAATCTAGCTGGGGTCTGTATAAATCACAGTATCAGAGACAGCCATGAATTTGCTTCTCTCTTCATTGCAGGTGAGGGCTGAAGGGTAGCTGTTGAAATTGTCTTCAGCCACTCCACGCTGGAGATCCCCTAGGTTTGAATAAAAAGCCAGGGTTTCAGTCTGTCTATACAGGAGGACAATCCAAAATCCATCCACAAATTCTCCACACTGTAAGTGGCTGCACGCTCGGCACTGAGCTCAGGCGACTTCCAGTGCCTTTACATGGAGAGGGGTCCAAACTCTCCCTAGTGATGCCAAGATGGGGCAGTGCAGGGTGAGGGCTGACCCCTTCACAGCCCGGTTCACCAGGAGGTGCAGGAGCTTTTCCAGGTGCTTTCAGCCACATCTAAGCCCCAGTGATGTGGATAGAAAGCCAATGGCATGGGACGCACGACAGGCTCCAGCCTCCTCTCTGCCTGGCTTTGCAGGGGTACCCCAAGAGGCTGTGTTCAGAGGGGGATTGTAAAAAGCCAGGTGCATCAGCTAGGACCAAGCAAGGCTGGGTGCAAAGCAAAGGGAGACCGCAGATTGCTTTCTCCCAACAGAAGCAGGGCTCCATTTCATCTTCCCATAGCCGTCATGGTTTCACCGCCTACATGGCTGTTTTGGGACAGCCTCCCCAATCCATCTGAACCTCAGGAAGGGCAGTTAAAACTCTGGCCTTGTTCCCCACTGCAGCGTCTCCAGGCTTAGGACAGCGCCGAGCCCATTGCTGCCGAAAGGCCTCTCTGTTTACTGGCACATGGACTGGTCTCCAAAATCAACCTCCCTGTGTTCCCTCAGCCTGAACATGCATTTATGTCTGGCTTCAGCCAGGAGATATCCGGCATATGGTTAAAGTTAAGTGCCTGCTCTAGTTCCCAAGCAAGAAACCGATATTCACCATGTGAACCATGTGAACCATGGTGCTACTCAGTCAAAACACCTCAAAATAAAAGCACCGTCTACTAACAATGAGAAGGATTTGTTTGGTATAAATTACTTGGCAAATAATCCTGCACCTCAGATACATTTCAGAAAATCGTGACCTATTTCTGGATGACTTATCACACCCACGTGTGGTAAAATTCCTCCAATATATCAGTTCTGATGAATGATTTCAATGTTGCTATTTTTTATTATTATTATTATTATTATTATTATTATTATTATTATTATTATTATTATTATAACCTGCTTTGGCCACTTTAAATGTTCTGAGACAAGATGAAAGTACTGAAACTTCTAATGCCTCCCTGCAGAGTCGCTATTGTAGGAGTGAAAAAGAGAAGAATGGATCAGTTTTTAGTAAAACCCATGGTTTATGTAAAGCATCTGATTCAAAACCTATTTTCTATGTAGCCTTTTCTTGCAGACTGAAATAGTAGGCTGCATTCAAACTAGACTTTGAGCTCAGTGAAAAGGAAACGCTGATGAAAATCACGACTCAAACACCCTTGCATCATTTAATTCTATTTGTTTTATTGGTGAGATACAACCTGGGCCCCGTTCCACCACTGTAGAAGGAAACTCGGCGGAGGGCAGAAGGCCAGCCTTAGGCTTGGGCAGCCACTGGACCGCAGTCAAACCCAAGGGGTGGAATTCGGACCAGACCAAAGTCCACGGGGACTTTGCCATCAGCTTCCGCAGGGCCAGATTTCACCTTAATGACCACTTCAAGTGCAGCCCTGTAGAAAGGAATACGTTTCTGTTCCTAAAACAGGCATCTGTTGCAGAGTTCAAATTCTCCCAAGGGCAGCCCCTCTTTCCTCTTTGCATCCACCCCAAGTCATGGAGAGCAGCCACGCACCAGGTGCTGGGCAAAATCCATGCCCCACTTCTCTGCACGTGGATGGTGGGGTTCCCCTCTCTTCAAACCACCCACGCAGAATTCATGACATCTTTCCTGGCTGCCCCAAGGGTTTGTGTTTCACTTGCGTGACTTTTGGGTCTTGATATCTCTGCAGCAATTGCAGCTTCTGGAAAACATTTCAAACATTCCTGCCCAGGAGGCTTTTGGTGAACAGGCCATCGTCATCTGGGAGAAATGAAGCTATGACACAAGCTGTATGTGCGGTGAGCGTGCACACGTGCTTGTGCCCACAGAGCTGCGGTGGCACAAGCAGACATCTCTGCAGAAATCACCGTCCCGCTCTCATTTCTACGATCTCTAAGTAGCTTCCCATTTTCTATATATGAAAAAAACATTTATAGGTATCAGGGAAGTGGTGATACGAACTTAACCTAAAATGCCTTGCAGCAGAAAAGAGACAAAGGTCCTTTTTGTGGCTGCTGGACAAACCCCATTATTCGGTCTGGCTCTGTTCCTCATGTGAGCGGTGTCACGGTACTAGAGGTGCTCCATTCAAGGGAAGGCTGTCACTGCGCTACGCCGTGGAGCAGTGATGGTGAGATATTGAATCTTAGGAGAAAGGAGCCTGGCACTGAGCAGTCACAGCAAGAAGATACCTCTCTAAGGAAGCTGAATCCAACACCTGAGAAGCTACACAATAGTCGTAAAAGATGCTCAGCCTGCAATGCCTGATGAAATATGGATCAGTGTAATTGTTTCTTATGCTGCTGAAGTATATCAAAAAGCAACACAGAGACTCTAAGTATTGTATTACCACTTCACCCTTCAGTGGTTACAGCTAACAGCTTATCTTTATTTCCATGCTGACAGCACCAAGCAAGTTGATTTATTTTCTGTGCTGTCTTAAATATCAGAGAAGATACGCATATCCTAGAATCTGAGGCATGGGATACAGCAGATGAGCTAAATGCATGCTTAACCAAAGCCTTGTCTTGATTCACTTTGACTTACCTGAGTGTTTGCTAAGTGAAGCTCTTCAGAGCATTTGTGAGCCAGCATCCACCAAGGGTCTTTGCATGTGGCAACAGTGATTTGCTGACGTGGCTCAGACAAGCCACAAATGCACTAATCGTTTCCTGCTCCCCTTTCTTGAACTCTTTTGTTGTACACTTAACAAATATTGCTCCCAATCAAGAAATGTGTGTGATTAGCAGATTTAGACAGAAGATTGGTTTCATATTATTTGCCTTCTGGTTCTGAAGCTCCGTGGAGGACATGTTTTCAAGCTTTCTCTTCAACCACAAGATTTAGAAACTTACTTTTCTACTTTTTTTTTTGAAGAAAGCTGAGATTCTCATGTAATCACCTGCCTCCAGCAGCTGGGGCTTAAAATACAGGACCAAATATGGTTCGAAGTGGAAACAATGAATGATCAGCTTTTCTCACATGAGTAGTCCCTTTGAAGGCTAAGTGTCTATAGTCATGAGCAAAGTTACGTGTATATATATGAGATCTTGCAGAACCAGAACATGAACAAAATATAAAACTTAACTTACCCTAGAATTACAAACCTTGTATAAACTTTTTTTTTGTAGTTGGGGGAAATACCCTTTTTCCTAAACTAAACATATTTCTAATCTTTTTTTCCTTTCCTTTGTAAAAATAGCTGCTTATATACAGATGTCTTGTAAGCCCTACTGTTTTAAGTCTTTCCTTAAACTTTTCAGTAAATATTAAGAAAGCTTAAGGCAATAACAGAAGTTTATGACTTTTTAAAAGAGCTTGTTCCTTTCCCTCCCACATCATGGTTTTTTTTTTTTTAAAAGTCACATAACCTACATCTTTATCTGCTCCAGTCTGAAGGTTTCTATTTATAGTTTTTGGTTATGAATGTTTTTTCCTATGAAAAGGTCAGACCTCGCACATATACAATGGTGGAAAGCCCTGCTTATTAAAAAGAAGGCAGATGGATTTGTTAAAAAGAAGTCATTTCATAATGCAGCTGCTGTGAAAGGAGGCTGCTTTAGCAGAAACATCCTCACACTGCTTTATGAGAAAAACAGGTAAAGGAGTTCTGGTTTGCAGCTAAGTAATTTTTCCTTTCCCAGACTCCATCCTCATAAATGGCACGTTCCTTACCTCTATTTATATGCTTTGTCCTACACCCACGCGGATACACACACACACACGCATATGCACAACCGTACACACATACCCACACTCACTCGCCCCATTTTTCCCACTCCTGCTGCCCTGGAAAGGCTGGAGGAGGTGGTGGTGCACCATTTCAGTATCTCCTGCATGGACCAGCCACCTCTGGACTGCTACCCAGGGCTCACCTGCCACCAGCCACACTCAGCTTCTCCTGTCCAAAGCAGATTGCAAGTACCCTTGGTCAGCACTGGAGATTTGGGGTTGCTTGGGAAATGGGTCCTGGCCCTGGGGCTGGGGTCTGCAGGCCAGGACCCCACCTGGCTGAGGCAGTTCCTGCTCAGGGTGACCTGGGAAGGGGTGGGTGTTGACTGACAGATGTCCTTCACCAGTACCCAGCGGAGCTGCACTGCCCGGCACGGGGTGTTGCTTCAGAGGATGGGGTTGCCCAGGGTTTCAGACCTTGACAACAGGATAACAGCAACCCGCAGCCTGCTGCATGACGAACAACCAGCAGAGACCTCTCTCATCTGACGATGGTAAAAAGGAGAGGTCTTGGCTGCTTTGTTCTAGCCCTGAGCGAGGAGCTTTGATTAGCTGAATGAAAATCACTTCATCCCAAAAGCTTTTCTCTCCCTCCTCCTTCCTCTCTGAAGCATCCTAAGCACTCCCCACACCTGCAGCACCCTGGGGTGCTGGAAACTGCACGTAGCCTCACATTTCCTAAAAACCTGTGTTACTAAGGAATGCCTCTCCCGTGTTTTATGAAATCATATGCAAAACCCCTAAGTCTTTTAAATTAAACTTTGAAATAGCACTTATCTCTAATTCCTGGCTACTTTGTACAAAAATGGCCCCCATGCTCTGACCAGTCTCTTCTGCTTTGAAGGAGCAGCCTGTGCAGGAGGGGATGGGGTCACTGCTGAATGCAGAAGGTGTCCTCCCCAGTCTCCAAGGGCACATCCCTCTCAGGATTTAATTTCCAGGGAGCATTGCAGCATGTTCACTCTGAAGGGCTTTGTCTGCACCAGCTCCTGCTCAGCAGCACCCCCAAACAAGTTGTCCCCAGGGTTTTAAATTGAGGGGTCCACCTGTGCAGGAAATAATTTGCCCTATTAGCATTTCCACCACTGCTACTATCTGTCATGTCACTCCTGTGAAGAAAAAAGAGGATGGGTTCACTGAAAACCTTCTCTTTCCCCACAGTGGGCTTGGCCCAGCAACTGTGAGCTTATCCATCAGCTTCTTCTGCTACCATGAAGGTTTGGGTGCCTGCTACACAGGGCCCTCCCTTGGGGTGCCAGCCTGCTCCTGGTCTCACTAGCTGCATGTGAAGTGACAGCAGTGGCAGGGTGGCCAGGACTTCCCTGACAGGCACAGCCTGCTCCAGGGAGGCAATAAGTCTCATCAGCCCCAGTCAGCACCATTGACCTCCCTGGGGACAGTCACATGGGTGGGCAGCTCCATCCACCCTTCACATCTGCTCCTGGATCTGTCTCTGCGAATGGCTCCACAGGCAAGGTTTAGATGGTCCCCCATGTGCTCATCCCAAATACCTTGGTGAGGGGAACGGGCCGCAGCAGAGCTGGGCTCCAGGGCTCCCATCCCAAGCGCAGCAAAGCCCTCATTGCTATATGCAAGCAGAGCTAAGCAAGCCTCCTAGTTGAATGCCATCTCACCTAAGCTTTCAGAAACAGAACCCGACAGCCTTACCCAATGCCAGTCAAGTTCTTGATTGAGACATACGGCAGCTTCCACTTACCTGCAGCACAGTATTAATATCAGCAGATTATCACCTGACAGTTTGCCACCTGCTTGCACCAACAGGGTGAAAACACAAATCTTCTGTAGCAACAAAACTCATGGGATTTAGAGCTTAAGTGGTGCATGGATATTTTGCCCCAGGTTAATCTCACCCATTCTGAAATCTGATCCAACATCTGATGGGGTCCCGTAGCGATCATCAGTGCAGCTGGAAGAATGGCACTGGAGAAGGGCAGAATATGCACAAGGAAAGCTGATCTAGTCCAAGAGTCAAACTGAGCCTGGAATTTGGAAACATGGAATGAAACATGGGCCTCCATGACAGACCATGTAGGTGTAGTGTTTATTTCTTTATCTGCAGTGAAATCAATAAAAAGGTTTAGTAAAGCAAGAGTGGAAAAACAAGAAGAAACAGTCTTTCCAGCTGACCTGCTGTGCCACTCTCTTGACTGTTGCTGTTTCAGAGATGGGCTTCTGATAGCCATTCAACCCAATGCAACCTGGCTTTAGCTCACCTCACATGCCCTGTCCCACTCCCAGCTCCCAGGCTACTGCAGAAGCATTAATTACTGCCTTTGCAAAAGGGAGCATCTAATTGCACCACTGGGTTTGATGCATGTGAAAGGGGATACATTAAATTACAAACCACTGTTCCTCTAAGCTGCAATATCTGTATGTGCACTAGGCTGCAAGTTACTCTGGCAAGAAAAGGCATGTTACAGGTTTGTAAAGTACTGTGCACATTAGTCAACATGGCCATTAAAACCAATATTGCAGTTGTGGAGGCAGATATTAAAATGCTCATATCTTTTATGGTAACCATATTAATCCAAGAGGAAATCAATTTATGATGAACTTGATGGCAGCCGAGACTGAGATTGTCAAGCTCTCCCTCTCTGCGACACCACGCAGGAGACAGTTTTGCAGCCCAGCTCTGCTGTGTCCGGCAAGCAGGGTCCCAAATCGTCCCTTGCTCTGAGCATCCCTGGGACCTGATCCCCACCTGAAGTCCCTCAGCACCATCCACATTACCCTGGCTTGGTGTCCCCAGAGCTCTCTGAGGGTTAAGATGCTGTGACCCACTGAGATGCTGGGGAAAAATCTTGGAAAGATGCTTCCCAGGTCTGCTGGAGAAAGGATCGTGTACCAGCGAGGCTGGGAGAGGCCGGGAGGTGTGCAGTCCGGCAGCACCGTACACCTGCCTGCCCAGCTGTGAGTCTGCAAACCAGGAGAAAGTGAAATAGCTCTACCCGCACCACTGTCATCGCAGGGGGGCTGGGGAGCGGGGAGGGCTTAGTAATACCGAGAACAAAGAAGTCTGCCTTAGTCAGATATTTTTAATGATCTCTCCCCACACAGGGCAGGAAGTGAAACCGAGGTCCCAGTCGAACCCCCCCTCGCGCTCCCCCTCGGCAGCGAGCCCGCCCGCGTGGTCCCACTGTGCTGGTGCGTGGCAGCGGGCGAGACGTCGTGCTTTCAGTCAGCATGGCTGGGATGCTGCGAGCTGGGCTCCCACACTGGCACCCGCCATCCTCCCCAGCCCCACGCAGCCCCGTCCACCCTCATGCCACCCGTGCTGCCCACGATGGGGATGCCTGAGCAGGGCTGGGTTATGGGAGGAGGACCAAGACTAGATTTTTGACCTGCCATCATATAATCTAAGACGATCTCTTCCTGGCCCTGTTTCCAGCCCAAATGGGACCTGCAGGGCCTGCTGAACCCCCCCAGTGACCAAATGCCCCAATCCTCAAGGGACTGTGTGGCCAAGTCGGTCCCCGGTAATTGCAGCTCCTTGGGAATCTGTGGCAGCACTGATTTTATTGCTGCCATAGTGAATTCTGTCCCTCCTTTAATGTTCTCCTACGGACCGAATAGCATATGGCAGGCAGATTAGAGGGGCATCATCCGACCCCTGTGCAAATGCAGCCCTTTCTGAAGCAGAGTACAGGTGCTATGTGATGTTGCACAGCAAGGACACCGAGCAGCTCAGAGCAGACACTGACAGGAAAGGAGGGTGGAAAGCAGGAAACATTTGCTGCCTGCCGAGGCTCCCAGGTGGCAGAGCAGTCCCAGTGCTCGAGCTTTTACCAGAAGAGCTGCAGATCAGCAGTCTCCTTGGGAAACAACCATCCTCCTGCCTGCTGGGACAGAGCACAGGCTTCGCCCAGCCCTGTTCTGTGATTCAGCTTGCAGTTGTTGAGGGTGGGTGTCCCAAAAATTGCATAAAGAGGTGGTGGCTTGGTCACCTGCAAGAAACCTATGAGTAGTGACATCCCACCATGGCAAAGCCCAGCTTGCAGGGCCCAGATGAGCCAAAGAGAAAGATACTGCTGCTTTGAGTAGCTGTGAGTGAAGACTACAGGACAGATCCTGACCTTGGATTCCCAGGAAGCCCCTTGAAAAGTGAAATCACTTGAATGTGACTGGGGTGAGGAGGATGTTACCTTGCAAGATCTTCCCCAGCTGCTTCTTGATACCTGTTCCCGTGGCAGCTGTAGGAAAGGAATGTCTTCACCTCCCGTCCCTGTGCTGGACCCTCAGACAGATGTCCCCAGCCTCCCAGGTGAGACCGTGAGGGATGCCACTGCCACATTTGCTTTCAGGGAAGCCTCAGCAAATCGTTCAGTGCTACCGTGCCTGGGCGGTTTTGGATAGTCAGAGTACATTTCTACTGTGTACAAAGTGGCTAGGCAGAAGGGACAGCTGGCAAGCAGATTAGGACCTTGGGTCCATTCCCTCTAAGAAGGACAACTCAAGGGAAGTGACCGAACAGCAGTGCGCTCCTTCCTCCCGTTAGCCTGATCTGCAGGGCTTGGTCAAAGGTCTTTTTATTACTGTTCTGTGCTCCTATTAAAACATCCTACAGATTGTGCTTGGCAGTCTCTCAACGGCATCCAGAACTAAAGCCTGTTAACAGGATACAATCAGCTAGGTTTAGGGCTTCAAGTAAGCCAGAGGGCTAGGGAGCATTTGCCAACTGCAATGTGCCAAGTCCTATGGTCTGCCCATTTTAATTCTGGGTGTTACTTGCTTTCCAGAAGTACCCACAGGTCCCAAGTGACAATCAGAAGCCAGTGGCCAAAAATGCACATGCCCGGGGCAACGGGAAGCCCAGCTTCAGAGAGCTGTGTGGCCCCCTTGCACTCGAGGTGTCCCCATGGACCAAAGAAGGGTGGCAGGGGCAGGGTGGTGGCCTGTGCCAGTGGACTTTTGTCATGGTGGGCTTGAGGACATAGTGGCCTCCTGCCAGTCGAGCGTTGCTCAGTGTTATCTAAAGCCCGCTCGGCATTTCGCACACTCTGGCGGGATTGCTCGGGCTGACTGGGAATTCAGTCCTTAGAGGAGCTGTTTGAGATACGTCAGCTATTTTCCGACGATCACCCCATCCCTTACCTGATTCAGAGGGAGGTGCTTTGCAGAAGGATTTTCACCAGCAGCAAAGCAACCGAGCAGCATCTCTCTGGGGTGCAAAGGAGGAATTAAAAATAAACAAAAGACGTAGTTGCCTCATACACTAAGGAACAGTGTCTGAAGTGATGGAAAGAGATCTGTGTTCATGAGTCCCTGCGTGACAATTCAAGCTCAATGAGAAAAGAGATACTTCAGAGCTTCTGTGGAAAGGGAGAGGGAAAGGGGTCACAGCCCAGTTCCCACATTAATTGGCTTACGGGGAAAGCATCCAGCACAGGGTCCAAGGACCCCTTTGTCAGGTCTTGGGCAGGGCCATGACCGCTTTGCTAAGTGAAGTCCTGGCTAGGGAGACGGAGGCGAGCTGCGACATTGAGCTGGCAATGCGTGAGCACTGCCGCGGCAGAATAAGAGACGGGATGAGCAGGGCGTGCTCTGCTAAACTCTTTACTCCTGGTGGATCAGCACTGGCTTGCAGCAGCGCAAGGGATGGAGAGCAAAAGAAACAAGCAGAGTGAAATGACCAGTCTGATTTCCTCATGCAAACTGAAAGAAATACAAAATGTGAACCAGCCCCTGATGAAAATAAGGAGTGATTCACACCAGTCTGGAGGCTGTAGGATCCAGCAATTTTCTTTCCAGCTCAGCTCTAATGGCAAGTGAGTTTGATTTTTACAACTCATTCACTTTTAATGACCTATGGGTGTCATTAATGATTGAGCTAAGGATACATCTTTTAGATAGAAAAGCTTTATGTTGACAGGGGCTCTTTGCAATTGCTTCATGTTGTTTGTTTCGGTTTTTTTCATTTCCAAACATAAACATTTTCCTTATTGTTTCTGACACCTGTCAGCAAAAAGCACGGCCTTGTGTATCTCCTGCCATCCCTGACCAATGTGCGGGGAAATGGCCCTGCATGCCGTGTGGGAACTGTGCCAGCAATTCCAAAGATCAAGCAGGGAAAACAGATAATGCAAATAAATCATAGGCAAAATGGAAGACTCTCCCTATAGGGACTGGTGGCCTTAACCTCATCCAGACCAACAGGAGTCAAAGGTTAATGCAGGTGTCACTTGAAAGGTAATTTTCTATTGATTTGCAAGTAGGTCCCTGACCTACTGACCTTTGTGCTACAGGAAATAATAGGAGTTCCCCTGGAGCAACATATGTGCAGGCAAATGTATTATTTACTTTGGTAGTCCCTCTAGAATTTATAGGCCCAGGCAGGACCAATATAGATAACCTAAGGAATGTGGTAGCCCTTGTAAAGATTTCTGCCTCACGCTTAAATATTTGGGCAGCAAAATAGCAACCTTGATCATAATTTGACAGAAGAAAACCACAAGGGCGCTGTCCGATTTCTACATCCTCTTACAGGCAATAAAAACCACCCATAAATAATTTTCACGCAATGCCTCAGGAGCTCCTCGCAAGGGTCAGCTCAAGACTCGCTGGACATGATTCACATTGTGCAGGGGTGTAACTCCGTTCACTTCTGCGGAGCTGTTCCTGGTGTGCACGGCGGGAGGGGCTGGGTGCACTGGATTCAGGAGCCTGCAGCTGCGTGGTGCTGCTGGTGGGGGCCACGTTTTGGGCTAGTCTTGTGAAGCACCTCCGGAGGCTCAGCTGTGAGCACCAGTCCCTGGCTAGACAGGTTTTTGAGTCTGGAGCCAGGAAGCAACAGCACGTCTCCTGTGGCTTGGCCACAGATTGGGAACTGCGTAGTCGGAAATTTTCCTCCTGTTTCTTCAGTAGGAAATTAGGGATTTTTTAATGAACGACTGAAAACCTTAAAAGGCTTAGCACAGAGAGATGGCTGCAGCACTCCCTGGGGACTGTAATCACGTCTCGCTCTCCCTCGGCTTGCGCTGCCGTCGATGGTCCATGATTCACAGCTGATCAGAGAGGAGATAGCATGCGCGGGGAGCCCGCCTCCTGGGAAGCACGAAAGGGCGTAGGGCTTCCAACCTGAGAGTCGGTAGCAGATTTCCCAACTCAGAGAGATTTACGTTTACAAATAAAAAGTGAATATTTTCAGTGTCTGGGAGGATAAGAAGGAAAGTGGTGGAGAAACAAGGAATACTCAATTTTTTGACCACACGCAGCAGAAATGCAAGTGTCACCTGCACATCCTGTTCTCACCTCTCTTACCTCCAGCCAGGTAAGGCAATTAAGCACGTCAGGGTCTACCACACTTCTCAGAGCTATGCTCAGCAGCCCTCCTGCTCCCATCCCTGGTGCTCCCACACTGCCCCAAGTACTCCCTGTGCTTGTCCAGGCTGTCGCCTCCCCTGGTGCCCCATGCAAAGGAAGGTGCCACCATCCAGGAACTGGATCTGGGGTTGTACATGGCAAACGGCAAAGGAGATGAGGCTTCTCCTCCACAGGGTTTCATAGCAGCTGGGAGGTGTCGAAGCTTGCAGAGCTGTTGCTGTCATTCCCCAGCCCCTCTGGGTACTGCTGACAGCAAAGCTCAGGGGTGGGGATGCTGCAGAGCTCCATGGCCTGCCGGGAAGTGTCTGGATCAGGTCTCAATGGGTCTGCCAGCTCCAGGGGAATCCAGTTCTCATCCTTCCACAGAAAGACTCTCAGACATTTCTTTTCAGCTCCGCTTCCCACACCCCACCCCACCCCAATTGTCATTCCTGGTTCCTCTCCTCTTCCTTCCCACTCCCAGGGCCTTGATCTCCCTGCCAAGCCGAGTCTCCTCCAGCAGGCTGCTAGCTGTCATCTTCTGCCCCACGCGGCCCTCTGCCACTGATGCATCCAGGCCTGCCTCAAAATTTGGGGCACAGAACCTGGCAATTGCACCTTGACCCACCCAAGCTGGGAGTCTATCACAGCCTAGGGACACCTTGCCCAGGTGTGACTCAAGCTGCTTATTACCTGCCAGGGCTGCCAGGCAGGCAGGGCGTTATATACCCCGTGTTCTGGGCTGCCTTCCCAGGAGACCTAATTTCACACAAGGATTTTGGGGATGGTCTTGGCATGTCCTGGTGGTGGTTGCAGCTTCAATACAGCCAGGCCTTTTCCTACCCACTGGGAAAGCAAAACGTGGCAGCCTGGTGTTCCCATCTCCCTTTTGCAATGCACCACTTCTCTCCCACCACCATGCACACCTCTGCTCCGCAGAGCAAGTCTTGCTTTGACCTTTCTCTTGGTAGAAACCAGGCCACAGCTGAGGCACCTTCATGCTTGCTTGCATGGCAATGGTGTCACCCCAAAGATGCCAAACCATGCCTATGATGCTGGAAGAAGTTAATGCTCCCAGGGCTTCTCTGGCTCTCCAGTGGAGCAGGAGGGACAGGTGTTCAGAGGCTGCATGACCCAGCTAACTAATTTTTGGTAGGTTCACCCCCTTCGCCTCCCAGCCAGTGATGTGGGTTACGCAGCAGCCCACCTGCCAGCCACTGCTGCTTGCCTGGCACAAGAACCAGCTTTAAACAGCCTGTGAACCACAGGCAGCCCACAAGCCACAAATTGCCCAGCCCTAGAGGTGTTACCCCATCTGCAAACCTGAAATGGTACAGCACTAGATTTGGGAGCCAGGAGACCCGCAAGAAAGCTGTTGCGGGAATGCTGTGCTCCCCGACACCTCCCCTGCCCCTGTTCCTCCTGGTGCTGGCCGGAACCTTTCTCCTCTTGTCAGCAGCTTCTATGACTTGCCCATTTCTCTAATCTGTAGGTCATGAGAGAAACCACTCACCGCTCAGTCCTTGGTCATTTCGGTGTCCCCTGGGGCAGCAGAGCTGGTTGAGGGATGAAAAAAGGGAAGATGAAACCCCTGTGTGGGGCTGAGCCAACATCCACTAAGGACCACAGCCAGGCTGTACTGCTGTCTGCAACCCTGTGGCAGGATTCCACCACCTTCCACCAAGAAGTACAGGAGTGACATGGACTTGATTTTACAGAGGAAGAAACCAGATGCAGGGAGGTTTAACCATAATCTGCTTTTCCAGAGCTGCCCAGCCCCTGCAGAGGATCAAAGTGAATCCAGGTGTGAGTTGGGTTGGACTCTGCTGACCTTTTCTCTCCTAGATCACAGAATCACAGAATCGTATAGGTTGGAAAAGACCTTTAAGATCATCGAGTCCAACCGTAAACCTAACACTACCAAGACCACCACTATACCATGTCCCTAAGCACCTCATCCAAACGTCCTTTAAATACCTCCAGGGATGGCAAATCAACCACTTCCCTGGGCAGCCTGTTCCAATGCTTGACAACTCTTTCAGTGAAGTAAAATTTCCTAATTTCCAGTCTAAACCTCCCCTGGTGCAACTTGAGGCCATTTCCTCTCGTCCTATCACTTGTTACCTGGGAGAAGAGACCAACCCCCACCTCTCGACAACCTCCTTTCAGGCAGTTGTAGAGAGCAATAAGGTCTCCCCTCAGCCTCCTTTTCTCCAGGCTAAACAACCCTGGTTCCCTCAGCCGCTCCTCATCAGACTTCTGCTCCAGACCCTTCACCAGCTTCGTTGCCCTTCTCTGGACTCGCTCCAGCACCTCAATGTCTCTCTTGTAGTGGGGGGCCTGTAGATGTGCAGTACCTGATCCATACACTGCTGCTGTTCCTTGGTTAGAAACGGTATTTACTTGCTGAAAGGAATCTCTGGGTAAAGCTATTTTTGGATTAGGAGAGAGGAAAAGAAACCTTACAGAACAAGAAAGTTTAAACAAAGCTGACACCACAGGCGACTCTTCTTTGACTGTGTTGCCCACAGTTGGTCAGTGCCACCGCAGAGAGAGTGGCACAGCTAAAGCCGATGATTGAAAGAAGTGCAAAAATGCATTGGCAAGGCAGTGACTATTCCCACCAGCAATCTTGCAGATCTGCTACAGCCGGACTCTGCTCAACTCTGCAGCAGGGGAAGGCATTGACTGCTGTCAAAATGTGGTCTCCACCCATATTCACAGGGACGGTCTTCACCACCTTCCTTTTGTAACGCTGTCACCTTTTCGCTGATACAGTAGGCATTTGTGTCAGCTCCTCTGCAAAGGGCAAATGAGGTTTCAAGTGCAAAACCAGGGCACCTTTTAATAGGCCAGGTCAGCAGCAGATGGGTAAGGTAGGAGAAAATTCACAACATAGCCCTCCCTGAGAGAAACCCTTTTAAAAAAAATTAGCTTGCAGCCTTTGACCCCTTTTATATGCACAAACCCAGGCTGCAAAGCAGAGGGATGCTGCTGGGTGGTGTTAGAGGTTGATGGCTGCTCCTCCCCACATAAACTCCCCCAGATGCTGCCGAGGAATGGAGCGGCAGTTGGTTATTATTTTTAGTCCCCCGTTCACGTGGTCTGAGGATCAGATGCACATTCCCAGATGTTCATTCCACAAATGCTGAGATCCCTCCAGCCCGTGCTGCGTGGATGCACAGAGCTGGCACAGCGCATTGCAGTGCTGGGGGTAACGGCAGGGGCTGGCGATTCAGCTCCCCCCCATCCCGCAGACCCACACGTACATGTGCACGTACATGCCACCTGCTTCGTTCAGGAAGCCTCCAGTGAAAAAGGCTTTCTAGGAAACTTGAATAAATACGCGGGAGGAAGTCAAACTGAATCAATCCATCAGGGCATGCATGCTGCCGAGCAGCCTGCGTCCCCCGAGGACACAGACTCGCTGGGAAGGCAAAGGGCTGTGTTTCAAGGGGAGAAGCCAGGCGGAGGCAGAGAAGGCAGGAGGCAGGGGCTGCCCGGGGGAGGAGCAGGGTGTTAGGAGGGGGATGCAGGAGAGCGGGAGCTGGACCCATCAGTGTGGGTGAGCCAAGCAGCTGCGATCCCTCTGCCAGGCGGGGTCGGCCAGCAGGTGCTGGGGGGGGTACCACTTCCCATCCCTCAAGGAGAAGGTGGTTCAGGAAGGTGCAGAGAAGGAAAAGAGAGAAAAACAAGCCCCACAGTGAAGAACAGCGAGTGCATCCTTGGCTCTGTCCTGACCTCTGCAGAAGCTGGAGGGGGACTCTGGCATGCCCAAGGTGTGGGGAACAGACTGGGCACATGCAGAGCATCCACAGGACATGCACGGTCAGTCTAACCCTGGGGAAACAAAGGTGAGCTCCCTTACCCATGCCCACACAGCTCTGAATGGGCTGCCTGCCATCCAAAATGTCAAATGAAAACCTGAAGCCCTCACCTTCCACCCAGGCAGCATTTCTGGGAAGGGAAAAGAGATGCCCAGGGTAACCCAGGCCCAGGGAAGTCCTGCTGGGAGGTGATGTGGTACGGGAGTTGAATAATGCCAGACCTGCCCGGCTATGGGAGGTAAAGAAAGATCCAGTGGCCGCAATCTGAAGCCAGACAAATGCAGATTAGGCATAAAGTGTGTTCTATCAGGAGGTTTAATTAACCAGTGGCACAGCCTTGGAGGGCTGTGATGGATTCTCCATTACTGGCAAGGGTCCCGTTTGCATTTGGATGTGTTTCTGAGCGCCCTGCTCTTGTTCAAGCGAAGATATCAATCTAGCGGCAGAACTGATAGGGGAAAGGCCCGAGGCCTGGGCTCCCCAGGCGATCAGCAGTGGTGGAGCATTCGTGCTGGTGTCGGTTTTGGCACCAGTGGAGATTTGGGCTGGCACCAAAACCAAGAAGAGACAAAGCCTTGCCGATAAGACCCAGGATACCAAAACACCTCTGGCCTCAGTGGTGGATGTCAAGTGACCCTGAAATCCGTGACAAGGCACAAGGACCATGGGGATGTGAGGAAGGCAGGCCCACGCTCCGCTGCCGGGCCGCTCCGGTGAAGTCACCGCTCATTCGCTCGCGGCGGCACTGCAGAGAGCAAGCGATGTCTTGGGTGCCCGTGACATGTCGGCATGCCTTCCCCTGCTCTGTGGGCTGCAAGCAGTCTCCGGACCATCCCACCCTCCTCTTCCCTTATGCAGGGCAATTGCACAGCCGTGCCGGCTGGGAGATGCTCAGGGTGGGACTGTGGGCTCAGGAGGACTTTTGCAAGCTACTGGGGTTGCCCCTGGCTTGGGTGTCTGAAGAAAACTGCTCACCTTGCTTATGGAAAACGGCGTTTTCTTGCAAGGACTTTTCTCCTGGCTTCTGTCCATTAGACCAGTTTCTGACTGGTAGATAGCTATGGAGGGAGTCACTTTTCTTTGGGCCTCAGTTTCCCTGTCCGCAAACTAGTTGAGAAGCTGAGTCTGTTCACGTTGATTCAGTCATAGTGCTCCTGAGGGAGGAGGAGAGGAGCTCTCTGAAGCAAACCCAGAGCCTTAATGCCCACAACTTTCCAGGGGCAAAGCCTCACAGCTCTTGATATCACACTTCTTACCAGCACAGTCATCTTGAGAGAGTTATTGCGATACCCAGAGAGGCTTCTAGCCCACGGACACCCAGCAACTGCAACCGCAGCGCGGCACTTCATGCTGTGCATCTCCCTCGAGCTCTGCTTCTCCCTCGAGCTCTGCCTCTTCCCGGGGTGTGCAGTGCATCCCGACCTCCAACGCCGGCTGAAGCAATCGCCTTTGGGGCAGGGTCCCAGGAGGGCTGGGCGTACTCCAGCAGCTCTGCATAGCCAGTCTTGAAGGGAAAGGGGAAGAGGGAAAAAGAGATTTTTGATTAGTTGACCTTCAGGTTTCCGGCAACCCAGAGCATCTCTGGGCAGCAGGCAAACCTTTCCCAGATGCAGTGGGATCTCTGCATGTATAGGTGATCCCTGTAATAACCCTCATCAGGGCACGGCATTCTTCCCACAACAAAAATTGGACAGACTCAGACTAGTAAGCAAAGGAAACGTTTGCTGCTTTTATTAATAACCTTGAGACCTGTGCCTTCTGTTCTTTAGCAGTAAACCACCAGCCCCACATGGGGAAGACTTGCTAATGATCCCTCCGCCTTCCACAAGACTCTTCTAAAATACTCAGCATCATTTCTATTCCCTTCTCTGTTCTGCTGAAGATCAGTAATTTGTGAATTACTGCAGCAGCCCTGACCACGGGCTCTCCCCATCTGCAGGTCCGGAGCACTCTCCTCTGCTAAAAAGGACAAAGAGGGGATCAGGCCTTTCTGCCTAATCTCCTGCGCAGCAAACAAGAACTACAAATATTGTGAAATAATCTCAGGAAAAAAATCTAGTTACCGTTCCAGCCCTGACAAAGCATTTTCCTGTGTCCACTGCTGCCCTTTAAACTCCAACCAGCTAAAGCAGGACCTGCTTTCCCAGCTGACCATAGAATTGATTTCCTCTTTGTTTGTTATTATGTCTGGCATCCTTCTCTCTGTAAAACTTGTGTACCCATAGACAAACACACAAACACACACACATACATAGACATCTCCTGTCCGTGGCAGATCCCATCTCTCTCTTCTAGGGAGAAGTGTGCTCAATGACTGTTACGTTAGCCCGGGGCTGGGACAGCTGGCTTCGAGCCTGGACTCTATCCCAGACCTGTGGGATGCATCTCTTCAATGCTCTGTGCCTCAGTTTCTCTGACTTGAACAGAGGAGGAGTGATTCGGATCTCCTTCACAAGGCACTTTCAGATCTAGAGACAAGAAGAGCTGCATTGTGGTGGTAGTATCAGAGCCTCCCGATCCCATCATTATTTTGCATTACTTTGATGCCCTTGAAATCAAAATATCACACTGTGATTTCATTAGTTTTCAGAGAGGATATCAGCAATCTTTCTCAAGTGTGTGCATGCGTCAGGTGAGGGGCTGAGGGTGGTGGAGGTTACCTGAGATGAGTATTAATGACTAACAGCTTCAAGCTCCAACACCAGAAGTGAGAACATCTAAATCTAGATTGAGGCAGTTAATTAAACCTTTATTAAACTTCCTCCAACACATGGGCAAAATTCTCCCTTGCTTTGTGAAGCCATGAATACAAAAAAAAATGTTGCCCTTTCACACTTGGGAGCATATTACTTCTACTTTACTTCAGCATGAGTTGGTATTCAAGGAGCAAGAGTAGGCAGTGTCCAGCTCCCTCTGGCCTCATTTCATCGCCCAGGGCACCAAAATTTAAGAATACAAACAGTGGTGTTTTGGTGTATCAAAGTCCTGATGCAATCAGTGTCTTCGCAGGACCGGGGCTGTAGACTGACCGATTTTGGCCAGCTGTTTCAAGGAGAACAGCCTGCTTTGCATTAGGATTAGAAGTCCCTCCAGCTCTAATTAAGAATGTCTGGACCCAGAGGATGGAGGTCCCTGCTGCCAGCCAAGGTGGAGACCCGTGTTCCCCAGCACATTGTCCCTGTGACTTTTGTAATCAATATATAAACCTTCATTTGGCATGGCCCAGGCAGGTGGTCCTCTTGTCTTCCTGTTGCCATGGCCCTGGCTCAAATAACACACAGAAATAATAATATTAAAAATCCCTAGCATCATAAAGCAGTTATAATAATTAATCCTTAGTACTTAGCCCTACCTTTTATACTTCCAAGATACACGATGACATTCCCCGACTGTGTTCGTTCACCCTGCTTCTCCTTGGAGAAAGCTCTATATCACATGCTCTATTATAGAGGGAATGAAGGATAACACATCCATGGGCATCCATGCATTTCAGTGCACCAGATGGGAACATAGTATTATGGTTTAAACAGTTTGCTGTCCTTGAGTGGCAGTCACAGTGTTCCCTGATTCACAGGGTGCTGGAAAGCCACCAGAACAGCAGCAAGCCTGCAACCAGGTTTTGCAAGTTTGGGCAGATTAGCACAAAGGACTCCTCTGGAAATGTAACCATGCTTGGTGTGATTTCTCTGCTTTTTTTTTTTTTTATTGTGCCAGGAGTGAAAGACATATTATTCTGGACCTGTAGTGGGATAGTGCCCCAGCTGTGATGTCTAGGCTGTGTTTGGTGCTTCAGGAGACCAAACTTTCTCAGAGATAGATAGGCAGCAGAGCTGGTTGCATGCTATCAGTCACACTACTGGGCAGAAGCAGAGCTGGGACGGACCCACAGGACCTAGTCCTGCTCCCTGGTGCCATGCTCACAGCAGTCTGAAACACACGCCTAGAACATGGCACAAGGAAGTCTTCAAGTGTGTGCTCAGCTCTAAGCACGGGAGCAACCTACTGCAAAACAATCCTGACTTCAGGACCCTTATCTTTGCTTAAAGGTCAGAGCATGCGTAAATGCCTCAGTAGCTTAAGAGCTTAGTACTCTCACGAAGGCAAATTGAGAGCAGTTGTCCTTTCCAGCAAAGCAAACCCTGGAGAACTGGATTTTCCTTTCCCTTCTGCCTAGTCCCTTTGCTGATTTAAACTGGACGTGCTCTGAATTTATTCTGGGGCAAGTGGAACAGTACCCAAGTGCTTTTCTTTGCACCAGAGGAATGGTTGGGCAAATGGGGCTGGGCCAAACTGGAATAGCACCCGCACCCCCAGCAGAGCTCCTACACCATCCTTGGCTAAGAGATGTTGGCAGCGCCTCATGCGCTCTGACACCCTGGGGAAGGCACGAAGCGCTCCTCATCTCCCAAGAGACCAAAGCCTCCAGAGACCTGTAGGTCAGAAGGTGGGCAGCCAGGCAGCATGCAGAGGCAACCAGGGGACAACCAACGCTCACCTGCCACCACCACCCGCAGCGCGTCCCCTGGCTGCACCATGGTGTCCACCATAGACACCGTGTCCTGACCCCCCCCCCCCCAAGAGATATTTTGAGGGCCTGTTTTGATCTCCTTTGCATGTCAGTTATGCTATTTCTGAGCGTATTTATTTTTATTGTTTTCCGGTGGTGAGCTTGTCGCCTTGTGCTCTCGCCTTGATCTTTTCCACTTCCTCTCACTTTCATATGCCTCTTTCTTTCCCTGCTGGGTCGGGTGTTTTGTCATAGACGGTGGATGAGCTGCGTCCCCCCCACGCTGCAAGATCTGGCCACCCCCAGCGGAGACTCCTTGGTGCGGCGGGAGTGCAGTCAGCCCCGGGAACCGGAGGTGTCCGTGTGGGTGCCTAGCTGGGCGCCTTACCTATTTCTAGCCACCACCAGCCAGTCGCTGTCACGTGCAGAAAGAAGTGTTGACTCATTAATTATCATGATGTAGGTTATGGTTAGGCAGACGAGCAAAACATCTTCCAAACAGTGCAGCACCGCGGAAAGGAAAGGTTTGCCCTTTAATCACCCAATTCCAGAAATGGTAAAACAAGCTGGGCGCTGGTGGAAGGGGCTGTTGGGTGACAACGTCAGCTCCCCGCTGAGGAAACCCAGCTCCCACCTGGGAAGCTTAACTTCTGTTTAGTTTTGGCTACTCAAAACAGACATTCTTCATCCAAAAATGGGGGGGGGGGGGGGGGGAGCTGGGGGGAACAACAGTGTTTGGCAGCTGAGAAGGAGAGAGAAATAGAAGGATGTCTCGAACTTTTTTTCAGGAAAATCTTCCTCTCTGCACCATCCTTTTTGTTTTGTTCAAAGTATAATTTCCCTACACAAATCTTCAATAAGACTTTTTTTAAAACTAATTTTTAAATACACAAGACCCTGAATCTAAGCAGATACTGATGCCAGATCTGTTGTAATCTTAGCCTACATTCAACACTTGTGGAAGAAACGCACAACCGTGAACCATCACAGTGAGTGGAGCTCTGCTTCCGCAGGGTTTTATTGAAGCAATTCCTGTGGTGAGATACAGGAGAGAACCTGACACACAGACAGGATCAGCATTCGTGTTTCCACAGAGATGGGGCAAAAAACCAAGTGAAAATACCCAAGTGGTGTGACTCCAAGGCACAAACCCGTGGCCAGCTGAAGGTCAGCGAGCAAGCTGCGACCCAGGTGAATGCTGCACACCTGTGGCAGAGCCAGCTTGGATGCCTGTTAATGAAAGACTGTAGAGTCAGTGCTGCAGAGAGAATTGCAATAACAATGAATCATTTATCGTTAATATTGTACCATCAGGTGGTTAGTGAGGGTTTTCTCTCCAGATAGGCTCTTGCTTTCCTGTGGAGCAGCTGGGATCAGCCGTTTGGGGAGACGACCGAGTGGCATGTGTGCCTTGAGTATCTGAGTCAACCTGTTCAGCCTTAGGCTCCTCTGAACAGCCAGCAGCTCCCTGCAGAAGGACGGCATTAACATTGCCCTTGCGCACTCTTCCTTGCACTCTTGCTAGCTCAGTGCCCCGTCTTTCCTCTCTCTCCTTTCTCTTGCTTCCTTCCAGTCTTCCCATTTGCACTTAGTGGGCCTGATGCCCAGGTGGTCTAAGCCAGTGTAGGACCACCGAAATGAATGGGGTTGGGCAAAATCCCCCCCGGGCATGTGCTGGGCTGGCTGCTAGCCCTTGGCTCTAGCCCAAACACAGGGCAGCTGATAAGTTAATAGTCAGGTGGCAAGTCCCCAGTCACTTCAGTTAGGGTCAGCAGTCCAAAGGGTCAATTGGGCATCAGCCGTTTATCTTTCCCAAGGCTTAGTTTCTCATTTTTAGCTGCAGGGAAAAGCAAGGACACCTGCAGCAGGGAAAAGCAATGATAAAAGCACGGCAGCATCCCGGGGTGCTCAGATGCGATGATAATGGCAGTCATATAAGTGCTGAAGTTAGATAGCAGGAGGGAAGCGGGGTTTGGATTTACTCAGGTGTAGTTTGGACAGTCTGACCAGCAAATCTCTCTCTTCCCTCCTCTCCAACCCTAGGTTGGACTTTAAAGAGTATCAGCTTTCTGGGGACCTCTCTTCTCACCATCTCCTGGGGCAGCCTTCTCCCCTACTATCCATGCTAATTACCCTCGCTCCCCTTCCTCAACCTGTAGTAGCACTGCAGAGTTCATCAGGCTTGAAGCCATATGCCAGGAAGAGCCCATAACAAGTTAAAAATAAAAAGAAGATGAGAATATCTGCTGCAAAGGCAAATCTTGCTCTGTTTCCCGGAGAGCCTGCTCCCCAGGGCTTGGTTTGGCTGTCAGTTTGCAAGTGTGATAAAACAGACAGGAAATTCAGGGTCTGGCTTCAGCGCACAGGCGCTGCCCTTCAGAGATACCCGAGCTTGCTCCAGCGCTGCTGACACACAGCCTGGGAGCAGGACAGTCCCACGCATCTCCTGCATGGCCTGAGTTAATAGTGCTGCGGGGAAGCAAGGTCCGTCACCTCCAGCAGGGACTGTGCTGTCAGGGATGCCCCGCTGCAGGTACCTGAGAGAGCGGGCACAGGGTAGCTCTGGACAAAGCACAGCGTGGGGCAGATGTGCCCGTCGGTGGCAAAGCAAGGCAATCCCCTTCCTCTCCTCTCACCTGCCTCTGTCACCTTTGCTTCGCAGGTCTCTCTAGCTTCTCACGCCCAGCCTATGTCCGAAGTTTAGCGATTCACACCTGGCACAGCCTTTCCCTGCTTGCCCCGGTACTCATTATAGTATCAGATAAAAACATCTCCTGTCCCAGGCCCCTTGCTGCTTTGCCTCCACTTCCCTGGGAGCACTGGCCCAGGAAGAAAGTCCCAGGCCAGGTTCGTGCTGCCCTGCCCGAGCCCATGCACTACCCTGCCCTGTCTTTCTGGTGCCGTGATTTCTATTGAACACCGCTGCTCTGAACCTCTTTCCCACTCACAGCCTCCGTTCATCCCTTGACCACCTCGTTCTACTTGATTTTGGTGCTAACATCCCCCCCAGTTTCGGTAGCTTTACTCCTCTCCTGCCGGTGCCCTCCGCACAACCACAAATTCACCTTCCAGCCCTGCTCAGCCCTATGCTCGCTGTTTTTCCAGCAGTCGCCCTGCACTGTCCAGCGCTGCCTCTTTTGGGCAGAGCCAGGCACGAGCCCCCCAGACCATGCTCCGCATGGTGTGGGTCCCCATAGCTCAACCCAGCCATGGGCAGCGGCATGTGTGGGGAGCCCAGGGCTGGTGGGGATGTGGGGACACGCTCCGGAGGGGCTGAGCAAGGGAGCTCGTCCCGCTCCCTCCACCCCATGCAGGCTAATCAGCCTCTCGCTTTTTCCAAGTGCGATATTCCCACACGGAGTGAGAGAGGTTTCAGGAAATTTCTGCTCCTCTCAAAATCGCTTCTGATTTTTCTAGTAAAAGCGTCTGCCAGCCTCCTGCCGCCAAGTTCCTTTTTTTTTTTTAATACATATACGATTCAAGCTGCGTTGGCTCCACTCCTGAAGTCTGGCAGGTGCTCAGTGACATATGTTCTGTGATAAATGTTTATTACATAAGTTCATTCAAGCTAACATGGATTTTGAGATATAGTCAGCTCTCATTATACAGCTTGCCTTCAAAGCTCAGTGTCCAGATTATGCCTTTTCTTGTAGGGATGTCTCCCAGGGTTTGTTTGCTCCTTCCCTGATTTAGCCAACTCTTGATTGGTTCATCAAGGTAGTTAACGAAGCGCTCAGACCGACTCGGGGGAGGGGAGGAAAAGGAGCAATTATAACTTCGGCTTGTTCCAGCTCATTATTTTAATCACTGTGTATCATATTTGGTGAAAACATCTCTCTACCAACATTAAAACTTCAGAGCTGTCATCACTCAGAAACAAAGAGCCTGATTTCACCGATCCCCAAGCATCGGTCCTGCCTTAGAGGTGAATTGCATCAGGTTGTTATCACTGTGTCTCATTGGAGGAGTTGCTCCTGATTCCTGCTGTTTCAGGATACAACTCACACTGCCTGAGATTTCAAAGTGTGTTCATCTTCATCCAGGCTGTTCTAAAACCTTCTCATTATTGTTTAACCTTGTTTTAATAAATTCCAGTCACTTTGTGGGCTGTTCTTTGGATGGATGAAATTACAAGTGCTGCAGCATGAAATCCTGAGCATCCTGTACAAGTCCAGGGGAACACTGCTATCAATTTTCTCCTTTTAATGCGCATCAGATGGCAAAGCATCAGGATAAATGCTTCTTTGCTTTGGACGAGGAGTTTGGGCATGGCAGAAGCCAGAGCTGCCTTTGGGCTGCCTCCCACGTCCCCAGGTCTGAGACTCTCTCGGGGCTCAGAGTCTTCCGGGCTATGAAGAATGGGCTTCACAGAGTCTCAAACTCATTTTGCTCACCAGGTTTTCGCAAGGTTCACAGGATACATGCATAAATGTGTCCAGGAGCAGTATGGGGTGCCATTCTGGGGGGAAAAACTTAGCCCTGGTTGTAAAAGTTCTGCGTGGGGCACAGATCTCCATGTTTGCTCTTAGGGATCGGGCTAATCCTGCATGTTATCACTCTTGATGCGAAAAATGCTTGTGCAAACTGGATGATTCACATACATTTTGCAAAGGTCTTGTGATTCTGGACTCTTTGGTGAGTCCAACCTTGCTGAGGCAGGGCTGGGTTTTGGAGCGTACAGCACCAGCGAATGTGACATTTTCTCATAGGATCCCCTTACTCCCATGAGCTGGGGGACAAAAATGTCGGGACTGTCTGTAGGCAGGCAAAGGCCCGGTGCAATGCACTGCCCTTTGCCAGGATGAGCCCTCTCCAGTGAGGCTTTCAGAGCTCAGCGAAGGGGAAAGCAGGCTGTATACTTTACAATTGATCAGTTAGGGCCAGCATTAACAATAATCATTTTCTAGTCCACACATGTGTCTTATCTGGCAAATTCTGAAGCAAACGCATGGCGGACTGGCTGTTGCTAAGTGTCTACACCTCTCTGGGTCTGCAATCCATGTGTTAGCCTTACATTTGCTGTTCGAGCAATCTTAGTCAGAAACAAACCAAACTGAAGATGCAGCAGATCTGCAGATGGGAGGGTTTACAGTTAAGGGACAGCACTGGGCTATGACATGTGGTTAGAGTTATAATGTATGCCTGGGTTATTATGGTTGAAGTGGCATGGGTTTTTTTAATACAGCTGCATAAGATAGTATGTCAAGCCTTCACTGAATGCACCAGTTTTAGCAAGATGTGTGCACGTTATTCAAAGAATCTAAGGTTAAACTTGCTGAGCTGTAAATCTCAATGACCAGCATGTACTGCAATTCCAGGGTGTCCCAAAGCATGCCTGGGAAAAGCAGAAATGTGGAGGACGTCATCCTTAGAGTGCTTGGGATCAGAAATGCAGACCGGCAAAGATCAGCTGTCTCTGCTCACGCTTTGCCTTGGGCTGATTGTAATCAGCCTCATGTTTTGGAGGTGTGGAAAGGGTAAAATCTGGTAGACAGAAAAGAGAGGATGAAAAAAGGAAGAAAGGAGCATTAAGGGGAAAGCAATGTCACCAAAGACCCCAGACTGGTCTTTGGTTTCTCTTGTATCTTTGGGAGGAATTGGGTGTCTTTGCTGCTAAATAACGCATAGTGGAGAGCACACGGGAAACGTCTCCTGCACAAAGAGGAGGAACACAACCAGAAGAGCAATTAATGTGCTTTTTTAATTGACATACGTCAAAACTCCCTCTCCATTTCTCCTGGAGTGAACACAGCTGCAATGGACGGCCATCTCAAATGGACATGGCCAAAGCAAGGGGTCAGGAGCTGTACCCTGCATCTTCCCTTTTAGAGAATTACCTCAGAAAAGGCTGCGGAAAACAGAAAATTTATCTGGGTTAAATCCCAGCTGGGAGAGACTGGCTGAGCTTGAGGGGCAACTTGGCACAGTCAGTCCCAGAGGCCCCATGGGGTCAGGGTTTCTCTGCTGGGACAAGGGCATGCTGGAAACAGGGATGGGAGCAGCAGGCAGTGGTGAAGTGGGACAGGAGCCTCTTTGGAGACTGGATGGGTTTGCATAACCTGGGATTGAATAAGAGTACTGAAAATAATAAACCAGCACCCCAGAAAGGGCTGGGTGATTAACCTGTCTCTTCTATGAACTTCTGCCAGGCTGCAGCCCTCTTTGCTGTAACTTGTGTCCAGCCCCTTGAGAAGTCAGGAAGCACCTGCGGTGGCATTTGCATGCACTGCAAGGTTTTTGAGGCAGGGACCGTCCTTTGGTGGCTTGTGCTGGCAGCCTTCAGAGCCAAGGGTCCTGGCTGGGGCACACCTGCAAGGCAAACCTTAACAAATGGGTGCCCGTCTCAGCCACTCGGAGATGAAGCATCTTGTCTCTGGCTGGGCAGATGACTCAGACCCAGAGCAAATTAGAGTTAGCTTGGGTGGAAGTGTGATGTGAGTGTCTAGCCATCACTTGTGGGGAGGGTAAATCACATTGTTGTAGCTCCATTAAGAATGATGTGGCCATTCTCCACCCGCAGAGAATTTGGCCCAGACCTTTTTAGTCAGCTCCTTTTGGTAATTTGATTTCACTCTGCATTAAAGACATTAACGTTACAAGTGCCTTAGATGCCGATGTGGTGCAGGTACCAGCGGAGGTGGTGGGTTTGCATGTGCTGACATCCAGCCCCTCTGAGCAATGCCCCGATCACCAGACTTCTTTTGGAGCATCCTTACCTCAGAAAGAGCTGCCACTGTGCTGAAATTAGAGCTAAGATCACTCTTCAGAGAATCAATTGCCTGACAACCCTGATCCTCAGGGGGGATGACATTAGCATGGTAGCTATCATCATTCAGTCTGCTGCTGAGGGCTCCCTGACCTGCAGGCGTTTGAGTACTCTCCACCCTGGGATGGGCCACTTAAAGCGTTTTAAAACTCTGGGATTCTGGGAAACCCAGTCTAAATTGTTCAGGAGAGACAGTGAGGAATGAGACTGAGAAAGATATTACTGGAGATGGATGTGTCTTCAGGGCTTGCAGAACGACTCACCTACACAATGCTCCAGGGCTTCGTGAGCTTAGGTTAAGTTCACAAGCCTTCATGGACTGTAAATGAAAAGCATAAGGCTGACTTGCTTGGTTTGGTTTTCCAGAGGGGCCAGGATTCAGGCTTTCTTGCCGAATGGACAGCTGTGTTCTCTTTCCGGCATGAAGCAACCCCTTCTGTTGTCTCTCCCATAAACAGGTCTGGCAAATACTTGGTTGAGCTGCGCAGCCTCGGGGTTAAGCTTTCCAAAGGCAACTCTTCATTGTGGGGCCTCCATTTCTGGGATGCTTGGGCAGAGCTCGCAGGAGCAGCCTCTCCTTTGGAGAGCACTAAGTACCGGGTCTCTAACTGCTACATCCTTCAAAGATGCCTCCAGAGAGAAGCCCCAGACCCAGAGCGTCTAAAAGGTCTGGTCACTCCTGAAAACCCTGGCATGCCTGTAGTGTGACTTTGCTCTCTCCCAGACCTTTGCTCTTGCAAATTCAGCCTCATCCTCCAGTCTGTCATTTGTTCAGCTCCTCGGTGGATTCTTCTCTCATGCGCCTTTGCTCTGCCATCTTTCCTATTCAGGATGTGGATGCAGGAATCAGCCAAGACACTGGTTGTGGTGGATTAGACATTAAGTCATTTGCATTTCCTCACCACTGTCAATTACTAGTGTTGCAGCAAAAGACAGGGCGCACACACTGACTGTGGCTGCTGCTACTGACGGGAAAACCAGAAGGGAGCACTCCTTCCGTCATAACATCCACCACTCGTACTAACAGCAAGTCTCTACATGCTGTCAGTTTGTTTTGTGCACCTCTCCTTCATCACAGCGATGTGGAGGCTGGTACTAACCACCCTGGATCCCACCACTGCACTGCTGCTGCCCATAAAAACTGTTTGGGGTTTGACCAAAGGAAAAACACCCTCCTTGGGAAGAGCTGATAGGCAGGGAAGTGATTTTGTCAGAGTTGCTTGCTTAAGCATGTGGAGACAACTGCTCAGCCAGGGTCAGGCATGGATAATGAGCTTTCAGATGACAAATGGCAGTCCTTGGCTGTACAGTAAGGGGTGTATGTTCCCAGCATGCTCTCTGTGAATTATTGCAATGGCAGCACTCACTTCCCTTCTCTGGGAAAGAAACAAGAGCAAAGCAAGCAAGAACTAGCAGCAGATGGTCCCTCCTGTGCCCAGATCGTTCCAGCCAAAACAAATCTACATCCAGAGCTGAAGGGAAGGGTACAGGAATAGAACAGGAGTGTGACTCAGATCCAGTGACTCAGACAGCAAGGCGAAGGGAGAGAGGGAGGGGGAGAGGCAGAACCTGGCGCAAGAGCCTCTTACGGATGACAGTGATTATTGCTATTATTGCAGCGAGTGCTCGCGGGCACCGACAACTCTCACTCCTGCTCCTGTTCTCTTTTTTGTTTTTTTGTTTGTTTGTTTTGTTGTTTTTTTTTTTTCCCCATGTCTCTCTCTTTCTCCCTCTTCCCTTTTGTGGGAAAGCTGTGAGTAACCCCCTCTGCATCTTTATCTGTTTGTGAGCTGGTAAATAGCAGACCAAACACTTGTGTGCCAGATATCAGATAGGCTCAGCTGTTTGCATGCCAGCGGAAAATGCCACATGCCCGTCCTCCCTCTGTTGGGGCAGCAGCCTGCGAGATTCCAGGCACGGTCCTTGGCTCGCCTCTCCCCTCCCATCCCCAGCCTGCGGGCCCGTGGCTCTTTTGCCGTGTGCCTCCCCACAACAGTGGTTGTGTCGAATGAGGATGATGTTTGCCCAACCTTAGCGAGTCAGATTTTGACTAATGAGCTCAAGTGCTGAACTGTTGGTGTTATTCTGTCAGAGCTGCCAGGCAGGTCAGATTAGCTACTGCCACTTACTCATGCCTAAGATGTTTTTGTGGCCCTTGGGTTTGCCATGGGGGGATGGATTCACATCTTGATACCCCTTAGATACTATGAAAGGCTTTGCAAAGCTCCTGAAAAGCACTATCACTGGAAAAACTAGGCCATTGGGTGAGATCATGCATTAAGCACTAGGGGCTGGCTGAACAATCTGTCCCAGAAACCAGCCTTGGATTAGTGCTGTGCTGTGCTCTGGCCCTTGGCACAAGCACAGGTGGGATGAAGGGCGGCCCAGATCCTGCCTGACCGCATCGGAGGAAAATTCCCCTGTGGAGCAGAGCAACCTGCTTCTCCAGGCACCCTGGTCCCGGGCATGGGGCGTCTGGGCAGCAGGCAGAAGCTCCTATGGAAACTCAGACTCTGCTATGCACCAGCAGTAATTCTGTTTCTCCACCTCCATCCCAGGTCATCCTCTTGATGTTTTCCCCGACCACCACCAGGCAGAACTCAGAGGCTTCTGATTTTCGTCAGACCCAAAACTGCTCCACACTAACCCCACCGAACGGGATCTATCCCACGGCAATAGGCTCCATAAGCACTGGCATTGTATGTTGATGACCCTTCAGCAAAGTCGCTAGTGAGGAAATAGGTTCACACATGCAGCTTGTGTGATGCAATCATGCCGATTGGGATCTTTGGAAGAGCCTGAGTGGCTGGGAAACATTGGTCTCATTGACTTCCAGCTAAACCAGGTGCCCTAAACTGAGTAGACTGTGACTGCAGCAGGTATCCCACACACATTTTGGATTTCATGGGTGACAACCACCGGAATACCTCTCTTTTAGGACACAGAGGTGTTTCAATATCTCATCCTCTCTCCTGACGTGGGTCCCATGACTAGCACGGTGCCTGTGGACCCAGCAGAGCTGGCTGGGGACTTACAGCTTACTCATCATGAATGCAGACACCGGCACCTGAGCCCTAAACTGAAGGCTCCTCAGGGACAGAGCCAATGCAGAGACGCGAGCATGTGCCGGCCCACGCACCACTCACCAGCCAGTGAGGGGTTCAAGAAAGCCCTGTGGTCACTGGCCCAACCAACACATCTGGGTTGGGGGGCACAGGACCCAAAAGTGGAGGACCCCTGCCCACTCGGCTTGGAGGGTTTTCTCCTTGGGGTAGCAGAGATGGAAGACAGAGACTGTTAGAGCTTGGGTCATTTGCTGAGGGGCATCAGCCCAAGGTATTTGAAGGGAAGAGATAGGTTGAATTTATATATAAAAATAAATAGATGTGGTTATATAAACTATATAGATATTTTTAACTTTGGTACCCACTCTGGGTTCCATTTAACTGAACAGGATACAGGAGGTAAAACATTCTTCATGGCTACATGAACAACTTCCCCCTTCTTTGCATGTGTTGGTGAGGCCTTGACCCGTTATAGACCATGGCAGTGCTATATTTTCACATATATAATGTGCTGGTTTAAAAAAAAAAAAGTGATTCAGCAGTAATGCAGACTGCATGCACGTGTGAATAACTCAAGGGGAACTTTAACGTAAAGCCCCTTCTCCCCAGTTACCCCCCCAGCCCTGCTATGGGCATGAAAATACAGCATGTTTTCTTCCCTTTTTGTTCTTGACCAGCTTGTATAATGCCGTACAGGACGAACTACCTAAATGATGCAGGATGGGGGACAGATCACAAACCTTAGGGTCAGCCTATCAATCTACTGCTGTCCATGTTGGGAGAGGAGCTAACCTTCCTTTCCCAGCCCAAGGCGATGCCTCAGAGGCACAACCTTTACAAGCACATATACTAATGCATGATCTGATGCTGTATCTGCCACACTGTTGTTATACCCAGAGGCTGTTTCTGGGGGAAAGTTTGCATGACCTAGATACAATCTGGTGGTTCTTGCAGGGAAGATATCGTCTGAAGTCAAGACATTCAGGTGGGAATCAGGAGTTATTCTACGCCAAGCTCTGGCATGAGCTTCCTATATAAGTTCACTAAACAACAGGGATGCTAACTAGGGTGACATAGGGTGCTGTGCAGATGAACAAGGCATTTCTATATGCAGAGTGGATTGGTACCAGAGACTGAGAGAATTTAGGTGAGGGGGAATCATTAGACTATGTAATCTGACCCATAGAGCGCAGACCGATTGCTTTTACCTCGCTACCGCTTACCAGTGCTCAGTGACTTGCGCTCGCCTAAAGCATCTCTTTCAGAAAGGTGTCTAGTCACGATCTGAAGATAGCAAGAGAAGGAGAAGCTGCCCCTCCCTTTGGTCGTTTGTTCCAGTGGTTAATCACCTCTTTGTTAAACACGTGCGCCTTGCAGCTAATTTGAATTTGTCTGGTTTCAGCTTCTAGCCAGTGGCGGTTCGTGTTTATGCTGTTCTCTACTACATTAAAAAGCCCTGTCCCACTCTCTATTTTCCTCTGATGAAATGACTTACGTGCTGAAGTTAACTCACCCTTCAATTTTCCCCTCCTTCCCCCTTTGGGTGCATGAAATAGATCGAACAATTCCAGTATCTCGCTCTAAGGCATACGCTCTACTCCTTAATTCATTTCTGTGGCTCTTTCCTGCCCTCAGTTTAACCACCTTTTGAATATTAAAATGTGAGCCCCAGGCCTGTATGTGTTATCTTATCCACTTTAGTCTCAGTGCTTTATAAGGAGGCAAATTAACCTCCCTGATCCTACTTAGTACCTTCCCTGTGTGCTCATTCCCAGGCAGCCCTTGCCCCCATTTGTCAGCATGCCAGGAGAAGTGTTTGCACTGAACCACCCGCCCACAATGACCTCCAGCCCTCGTTCAGGGGCTCTGCTACACAAGGCCGGTCCTGCTCGTAAGGGACGTCCTCCAGGTACCTCGGAGCATTGGCTGCAGGAATGCATCTCGAGTGAGCCCTGCTGACCCAGCAGTCACCATCCCCAGTGTGGCTGCCTCATCAACCACCCTGCCACCAAAGCCAGGTCATCTGTGCCCTTTATCAGTGGCCATCTTACATCATCTTCCAGATCGCTGATAAAAAGCATAGCATAAAGCAGGGCTGAGTCCCAAACCTGCTTGGAATTTGTTGTTCGGTGATGAGTCCTCACTGACAACAACATTTTGAGATCTGTCACTTACCCAGCTCTCAGTCTGTCTCACATATCTTCTGCTTCATACTATTCTGTGCTATTTTTTAAGCAGGATGTCATGGTTTTAGCTCAATCCCCTTGTAAAAAATCTAAGTATAGCATATCTGCGTAGTTACCTTTATCAGGCAACTTTGTAACCTCCTCAAAGAACTAAATCAGGTTTGTTAAATGCTATTTTCTCTACAACAATATTGAATCACAGTCTCAGAAGAGGGGAATGCTAAGAGGCTATTCAATATTATATATAATAATAATAATAATTATTATTATTATTATTATATATGTAGTCAAGTGCTGTCCTCACCTAATTGGGAAGAGTGATCCTATATTGTTGGTCTTTTAGATGCAGCATCTTCCAGTAGAGTAACCTAGCAAGATCACAAAGTCCCCTAGCTTACCTGAAACACGGGCGATGGCAATGGTTTGGTGAATGCTGTGCACAACAGTTGGGTATGCATTGGGGAGCATGGTCCAAAGCAACTGGTTGTTATGTAGTATGGGCTAGACTGTGGCTGCTGTTGCAGGAGTACATCCCTGCAGGCCATCTCTTGGGCTTGGGCATGTACCACCAAACCATGCTTGCCTGAAACACCAGCTCCAGGACAGAGGAGTGGGAAAGGGCTCCCTGCTCCTTCCACCCTCCTCCAGTCTGCCAGTGACTGACTCCATTGTGATAAAGGTCTGGAGAAGCAAAGAAGAAGGGATGTTCTCAGCTGTTGGTGCTGTCTTTCCTGCAGAACTGCTTGAGGATGGCTGTGCTCAAGTCCCTTGAGTCAGCCCAGTTTTATTGTGTTATAAAGCAAGGTGGAACTTTTGGATCTGTAGTCTCACTGATGGAGCGAGCATCCCACGGGTTTCTAACACTGCTCTAAGATGACCTGCTTCGTGAATTTTCCCTGGTGAGTATTGAAAAAGTTTGTCTCTCCTTCCCAGCTACAAGGGTGCACTGCAGGGAGGCACTGGAAAATTGTGCAGCACCTGCATGGAGCTAGTCCACTTCTGTGTGGGATGTGGTCGTGTTAGCAGCTGAAGAGCTGAGCTCCCGCTTTTCTTTATGTGCTCTCCTGACTCAGCCAATCCACATTAGAAGTGCAGCTGCACTCAGGAGAAGAACATTTTATAAAGAGAGTTCAAACTAGCTCTTCTGTTGTGTTACGTTTTCAGCTACCACCTCCGAAGCACATACTTCCTTCCTGATGGCCATGTCAAATGGTTTTGCAAAGACCTTTGCAAAGTCTTGTGAAGACACCGTGGAAAGGAGGCCCAGATACCCAGCATTTGATAGCCACCTCTTCTTCAGAATTGCTGTCCTCATCACTTCCTCTGTCTTTTCATGATTATTAATAATAAAACATGTCTGAGGAATGGACAGAATTAATCAATTAGAAGAGAAACACCCCAGCCCATGCCTTCTGGACACCCCAGTATGTCACTGGCCTTGGTGTCATGGGGGTGTGGGAGGGCAGATTCTGTTTTACTTGACCTTCTAGTCTTTCCTAGGAAGATGAGAGCTCTCATGATTTATGTCACAGTAACCAAGCTCTAAAAAACATGCCATGTTTCCACTGCAATTTTCTTTCTCAGATGTGCCAGCTGCTCTTTTTCACACTTTTGCTGCACATTTACGAGAGTGAGAAGGAATGCACGCACATACACACAGCTGCAGCCGTGAGACCAGCCTGGCCTTAGCCCACACAGGGCTTTCAAGCCCAGGGATGTATTTAGTTAGAGCAGGAGAAAAGAAAAAAAAAAAAACAATTTAAAAAAAATTGTTACTGTAACTATGTCTGGATTCCCAAACACCTGTACCAGGGTTTCCTGATATTTCTGCAGACATTTGCATCAGAGATACAGCTGCCACAGCACTCACACAATACCTTAGCCTTCATTTGATCGTGATTGTATTCTCATTTCATTTTCTCTTACCTAAAACAGAGCTGAAGTCTCATGTGCACCCAGAGCAGCAATGGTAGAAGTCCGTGCTTGTGAAAAGTATCCAAGGCTACTTACACCAGTTTAACATCAAAGGGCTGCAAACAGCTGTATGTGCCATGTCAATGTAATTTAATTTGAATACATGAAGAACAGGCTTAAACCACTCTAGCTGTAATGGATTTTAAATAAGACTGAAAATTTGTGTGCAAAGAAAGCCTGATTTGATGATGTTGTAGTTTTTGGAAGGTCAGACCTTTCTTGCTATTTTAAGGGATGAGACAAGTTTTAATTTGTGATAGTTTTTATTCCCTCTGCAATATTTCTTTCTTGATGAATACATTAGTTTATCAGATGCTGGGGACTTAAATAAGATAGCCAGGGCCAAATTCCTACCTGATGAAAACAACAAAACAGGTTTTTCTCTGGTGGATATTCCTGAGGTGTTCAGAGTCTTCTCCTTCTACTGACTTTCCTGGGGCATGATGATACTCACTGCTGTGGTCCCTCACTGAAAACTGCCCAGCTATATCCTCACAGATGCCTTAGACAAGTAGTGACGAGAGTGAGAAATGCAAGTCAGGCAGCTAGCTCATTCATCTTTCTCAACTTAGAAAAAAGAGAATGGGGACTACCACTCAGTATTTCTACACAGTTTCACTCTCTGGTTCTCATGAGGTAGCAAAAAGCTGCAGATTCTTTAGAGGAAGCCAAGCAAACAATTTCAAGCAATTTCTTAAAAAACAAACAAAGAAAAAACCCCACAGCAAAACAAAACAGCAACAGCTGAAATGTTTCTCTTTATCTTAGAGATTCTGTACAAACCCCTTACTTAACTAAACCTAGATTTGGGACCTACACCAACCTGACAGTTTCCTTTAATTAAAACCTCATCCGCAGTTCAACTTAGAAAAAAACACAACGACAACAAAACCAAACTTCAGAAAACAAATGAGATGACATCTTTTCTTCAGGCAAGGCTCCTTTGTCCTGAATTCTAGAGAGCTGGTTATTTAAGGAGAGACTTATGTGAACAAGTAAGATTAGACAGAAGCAGCAACACACCCTGATGCAAGCATGAGGGTGTTGAAATTGCTCCGCTCTTCTCCCCAAAGACATTTCAGATCCCATTTCTTGAACACTGTTTATGTCGAAAGCGCTCACATTCTGATTTCCTCTACAGCCAGTTCGCTGCTCTCTGCAGTGTCTAAAAGCATCATCAAGCATTTCCTCATTAGATAATATCATCACACGCCCTAATGATTAGGCTCAATGAGTCACCTTCCTTTTTGGAGCACTGTATTCAATCCAAAATTGTGTATCCTCTCTCCCTTGAAGAGAACTCCCTCCACATACAGACGTCCCAGGAGACCAGCCCAGCTGTAGCAACAAGTTCATTAGCCAGCCCATTGTGGCAGATACTAAAACCCCTTTGTGTGATGTTGGAGACAATAAGACTGGTGTTAGGGTTAGGGGTGCTGTGTGCTGGGAGCAGTGTAGACACCTCAGAAAGGGGAGCCCTTGACTCGGAGAACTCTGCCATTTAAAAAGCAAGAAGCCTGCTAAGCGGTTAGCGAAAGGCTTTGGGGATCAAGAGGACGATGAGCAATCGGTGTAACTGTGGGGGCTCGGGATGAGTAGAGAGGAGGGAGCAAATACACCAAGCGTATGGGGAAGGAGAAGAGAGAATGGAGACAACGAAATTGACACTGAATGGAGACAACGCAAATTTTGTAGGCAGCAAAGCAGAGGCTACTAGAAGAGGAAAAGGGATGGGTCCCTCCTGTTTGATTAAAAAGGCCTTTTCCTGTCATCTTGCCTGCAGAACAGGTTTTATTATTTATCTCATTTTTTTATTCAGGCGGCATTAGCAGTAATTATAAAAATAATGGCGTCTCTATTGCCGTATGCATTATTTGCATTCCCATAAAGCCTACGAGCTGCAGGCAGGGGCCAAGGAGAAGGCCCTTCCCCGGGGGCTGCAGCTAGCAGAGGGGCCCAGCAGGGCAGGGCAGCATCCCACGGCCCCCTGCGCAAGCAGCCGGCTTGGCCGGGACTGCAGCCAGGCAGGGAAAGCCTGTTGCTCTCACAAAAGTTTTCATCAAAGGGCTTTCCTGCCCCTCCCCTCCAGCAGTAGTGTGTGTTGGACTCTTCAGGACCTTTGCTGGTTTCATTTATTTTTATTTTTATAAACACTGCAAAAAGCAGATACTTCCCCTGGGAGATGGCTGTTTGCATCCCCTCGCTCACAGATATTTATAGGGCTCCCCTCTCTGCAGCATCTGAACGCCTTGTGTTTTTAACTGGTTTTAGCCTCATATTTACACCTCCCATGCAGGGAGTTGTGTGCAGGCATACAGGGCTGAAAATTAGGCAGCCAAGTCCAAAACTTAAATCTAAAAGAAGTGTACTCAGGTACCGTTTAACCTTAGCCATACCTCAGCCCAAACTTTTTCGACAACTCCCAGCTCTCGAGGCACCCACATTTCTGCCTCTGCCCCTGCACCAAACACAGCAACTCACTCTTGGTAGCGTTGAACAGCACAGCCTACACCTCCAACATCCAGAAACTAGGTGGAGATATGCCTTAATTCCCAGTGGGACACTTTCTAGAAGATGTTTCCTGAGCACATGTAAGACTCACACCAAACAAGCTGCTCTACTTTTAGGGACGAGGTTTGCATGTTCCCTCTCACTCACCCAACCCACTTATAGGATGTGCCACCACATGGGAACACATTCCCACTGCCAAGCTATAGGTTGTCTGGGCTTGAATCTCTGGCTCTCCTAGTGAAATGGTGACTCACTTCAGCCTCCTGGTTAAGGAACTCATGTGCATCACCTTCCAGTATCAAATGTGGTGTATTTCTTCTGCGCGTATACAAGGATGGAGAAGCATTTCCTCCCAGGGACAGAAAACTGTGGTCACTCCTGCTTTCTCCTTCTGGTTCAATCACCATTGGTTCATTCTTCAGGACGCTGTCTGTTTGGATCCCATTTCTGAGGCTCCCACATGTTTCCTAGAGAGCCCCAGCCCCATCCCTGAGCTCCAGGGCCCACTCTGAATTAGGTACCTCCTCCCCTTTCTACACCTCATCCCCAGAAACCCTCCACCAACACAGCAGGGTTTATAGCAGAGGATGGAGATGTGGGACCAGCAGCTCTGTATCACAAGTACCTGTTCACAAACCAGCCCTCCTCGCCAGCAGCCTGGGTGCTGCTGCACACAGAGGAGTCGGAAAGGCCCCCAACTTGGGAGCCTGAGTGCTGGTGACTGAGAAGAGGGCTCTATACCTTCTATACCCTCTATACCCGCTATACCAGCCATTCAAAGTGAGCTTTGAATGAAGGGTTACTATAACCATTTGCTGCAAGCTCTTGCTGAGGACAGTAGCTTGCTTGGAGTTTGCTTGTACCCTTCCTCTGTCTTTCTACCCCTGGGTAAAGAGGTCCCTCAAGCTGCCTTCCTCCTGCTGCTGAGGACTTGTGGTCCACCTGGGTCTTTGGATCCAGGATATTTCTCCCTGAGAAGGAGATTTCTCTTCCACCCCCACCCCTTCTCAAGCATTGCTTAGGTTTCATTGCTCTCATCATCAAAGAAGGACGTCTTAAATACTATCCTGGTAAGTCCTGCTCGACAAAGGGGGTTTGGTGCTCCACAAACTAGAGAGAAGGCACAGGTGCTCTGTTTTTTGTCTGTTCTGCCTTGATAATTTGTTGCTCCCAGTCATCTGCCTCCTCCTAGGTCTTTTCTCCGGAGGAGGTACTCTTGTCTCCCTGTCATTGTTTCATAGACACACGCTTAGCGATTTCCCAATGGTAGTATGTGGCAACAATGAATCCCCAGTGCACGGAAATGCACATGAAATTGTATTAGTCACACGCAATTAGGCAACGCACAGTCACCATGCAATCAGGGGAAGCCTAGATGCAGATTATTGAGGCGCAGAGGTTTTTGATGAACCATATTGTCACCCCAAAATGCTAATATATGAGAAATTAACCATTTTCCCTGAAAGGGGTTGTACTGGGCAAATTTTTCAATTTGAATTGTATTTTAAAGGTTGGAAATTGCCCCTTTATCATTTCTGAAATGAAAAATTCATTTCATTCAAAATGACTTTTGATTTCACAATTTAAGCTAATGAGGTTTTTTTTTACATGGCTGAACACAAAACACTTCAAAGTTATCAAAATGAAGCAGTGTTGATTGTCCCCGTTGAGCTTTTTTTCACACTTTGTTTGTACAAATGCTTATCATCACCTATATTTGCATTTAAAGAAAAATGTTTAAACATTGAAAACTTTTGCAGGACAGAACAATCAGAAGTTGCTCAGCTCTAACACAATGGCAATTTCACCACTCCCTTGTTACATGATTGTGATATGCAGTTGTGTCTTCTTGACATCTTCAAGAGGATTATTTCTTTCCTTAGGAGAGGTGCCTGGCTACGCACATATTTACAAGCTGCAAACCCACACCAGACTTTTCGGAGCACTTGCTAGACTGGGCAGCTCTGCTGAGATGGAGGAAATGGATGTGGTTTGATTTTCCCAAGTTGGATGGGGTCTCAGTGGGGCTCAGATGGCATTGACTTAGCGAAGGGAGACCTCTGCATGTTTTGCAGTCTCCAAGTGAGATTTCCAGCGTTGATTTGAGGCTGCAATCAGTGTACTACCCATCATTATAATTCCATTATAATAACTGGAGACATGTCCAGTAGCTCAGCATGTTTCCCGTAGGTGGAATGTTTGCACACACCGTAGGCGCTGCTGGCTGGGATGCTCCCTAAGACAGGAGACCTCTCCCATGGGGTGCTGGGAATGCAGCCACACATGCTTGGGGGGACACCCCAAAACTTTCTGCATGGTGCCTCGCTGACCTCCATCAAGCCCTCTCTTCGGAAAAATTATGGCCAAGGAGCACTCAGACAGCTGGTTATCCCACTGACTAGTGTCACCTCTGCATTTTCCTGGACTAGCCCCTCTGTCTGCACCCCTTGCCCTTTGGACTATACTTACAGTAAGCTCTGGGGGCATGCAACCTTTCTGTCCTGTGTTACAGCATCTCACATATAAAGGTCCTGGCCCAGAAAGTGGCATCCTCAGTGCTGCAGTAATATAAACACTTCAGTGCAAGACATTTCTCTGAAAATGCCTAGAACACAGTGAGTTCTGCCTAGCAAGAAACATCTGAAATACTGACCGGTGCCTTCTGAAGGGGACACATCTACAGCATTCAGCAGCCCGGGAAGCCCCTGCTGCCTGCGTGAAGCCTGCAAGATTGAACGGGTTGTGTGTTAACCAATGTGTCGGGCCACCGTAGCAAGGCCACCCTGCAGCAGAGCCCATGAGATCCCTGGGCACTGCTAAGGTGCCCGGCAGCATTGCACCGCGTGGTCCCTGCGTGTGCTGTGTACTTTCCGGAGCTGTTGGAGTGGGGAGCAGCAGCATTAATTACAGAGCAGCAAAAGGGAATTGCTGGGATCAACCTTGTAGGTCCTGCTTGCTTTTGAGTTTCAGCCAGTGAAGAGTACATGGCTTTAGCCGTCTCAAGGGTTTTGCTGATGTGATGTATTGGAAGTGCTATTGGGTAAACTTTGATAGCATAATGTTCGTGCCTTTCAGTTTCCACGGGACGAGGGGCTGTTGGGGGGTGCCTGACCTTTGTGTAAGTGGTCTGTGTGAGGCACCAACACAGAGAGTAACTTCCTCAGTCTGGGAACAGATGCCAAGGATTCTGAATCCTGGCCTTTGCCCCTTTTAAATCACCAGTTTTTCTCCTTTGTTGTACAGAACAATTTATAACCTACCAAGAGGCTCTGTGCCGATGCTGACCAGAAGAGTCTATTAAAAAAATCTTGCATAACACGGATGAAAACAAAACTACAACGTGTTACAAACCCAGGTAATCCCAAGTGCAGTGAAGAACTGAAAGACTTGGATCTCCCTAAGACGAGTCTCATGTGCCCAGGCTTCACAGAAGGGGGATAATGACTAGAAAAGGAGGCTGCGATGTCATAATGGTCATTGAGAATATGTCAATAAACAATTGGTTTTGATTTATCTCGCGTTCAGTATTTTACCGTAGGAACAACACAGGTCATGAGACAGGAAATGCAGAGTAAAAGCTCACTAACCACAAGCTTTTCCTAGCAAGAATAAATAAATTTTAAAAAACCCAACAGCATCAAACCCCGAAATATTTAATACATGTTCTCTTTTGAAATACTCTCATTTCAAACTGGAGAGGCAGGGCTGCTCACATGCCCGGCTGGCAGCTGCTCTGCTCCGCTGAAGCAAGAGTCGTATCGGTCATCTGATTCCCATCTGACATAATACACAGCCCTGCCTGGCCACGCTGCGGCTGGACAGGGGGAAAACAACCTGGGCTTTACTGAAACGCGCTTGTCACAGCAGTGCCTTAACATTGGTTCACCACTGTGTTTCCAAAAGGTAAATTTAGTAAAGATGCACGGGACGCTCAACCATATGAAGTGCTCTCTCTGGCTGTAAAAATTAACAGGAGTGAAATCGCTCTAAAGTCACTTGTTCTTGGACTCGTTCCTCCATGTGGACCATCCCTTTCAGAAAGTCTAAGCTCGTGTGGCCTAGGTGACCTGAAAGGTAAAGTGCATACATATATATACACACACACACACATATATGTATGTATGTATATGCATATGCTTATACACACACGCAGAGATACTTGTGCATGGGTGCACGTTTTGGAGAGACCAGTCCTCGTACCTTTGCTCAGGGAGCAGAGGTCTCCAAATGGGACCCAGCCATCACTTGCATGAAGAATGTCTCCCCAAGGCAGTCTGGCTGGCTCTCATGCCCCAATACCCCTGGTCCTCAAGGGCTGAAGGGCAGAGTCATGGCCCATCCTTGGTATAGCTGAAAAGCACAAAAAATGTTTGCAGTTTTGGCTGTTCCCCAGAGACCTGTACCCTTGCTCAGACAGTCCCACACACCACTGCCAAGCCCACAGCTTGTGCCCAGAGCTTCTCCAAGCATTTTGGTTAACAAAGCTGGCCTGACCAAGAGGAAATGAAGCTCTTCTTTTTTCTTTTTTTTTTTTTTTATGCAATCATGCATCTGTCTTTCTTGTCCTGCCACCACAGAGAAGATACGGTTGTTGGATCCTGTGGTTGCCTCCCACCATCCTCTGAAGCAGCCGTAGAGGACAGTGCTTAATGGCATGGAGGAACAGCAGGAACAAGCCCAGCCACAGTGTAGTCTCACAGGCTTCAGGTGCTGGTTCCTCAGTGGTCCTTAAGAGCCCTTAAAGTAGGTGTAGGTTTGTGAACCTGCCCTGTTTCCATGTTTGTAAGAGTCCTTGTTTGTCTTTCAGTGGTTTGCAGTGTGTAGCATGAGTGCGAAAGGGAAGCACCATAAGCACTTTCTAGTGATTTGAACTTTGCTTGTAAAAAAAAAAAACAGCTTGCTATTGTGTAGGCTCTGCATAGGAGCATCCCACTTCACTCTAGAGTTGGTTATTATTTAAATAGGAAAGCATTCCTCAAGAGTAAAGAGAAACGCTTTCTTCTTCACTCCCATTAGCATCAAGAACTCAAGGAAATCTTTGTCCCAATAAAAAAGTAAGACACGGGGTTTTCTCCTAATGCTGCCTATAATGGACCATCTCTTTTTCTCTCCCATATACACATACACAGCAGCATCTGTACCTGTTGATGTATCCTCAACAAACTAATCTGTCCTGATATACGAGATTCAAGCCAGCATAACTCCCTTTCTACCCTACCTCTCAGATATCTGTCCATACCACAGGAACTGAGCACTTCCCAGGTCCATCAGCCCTGCACAGGCAGATGCTGCTCAACTTTTGGAGCTCTTCTACTCCTCTCCTTTTTCAAGTGGAGGAGACTTTACTTAGGAAGGGTTTGCACAGGGAGGGTTTGCATGGGAAGGGTTTAAATCTCAAGGTTTTTTCTCTCCCTATGAGCTTTCGCTTCTCTCTAAATATGACAAGGAAGCTCTGTAAATTGTCATACTATGGATAAACCCAGTCTCCTGAAAAACTTGTTTCTCCATTGACCTTTGCGATCCATTGAGCTTTTATGTAACTTGGATGCTTTGTTTAGCTAAATATTTATATAGTAAACATTCAGTGTATGGATTGTTGTTAAGACTGCAAGCTCTGCGGGACAGAGGCTGGCTCCCTATTGTGCACCTTGCACAGCCATAGTCAACACAATGCACAGCTATAGCAACAACATTCCTATGGTTTTTGAAGGCACAGACTGTGACTGATTTTCTCAGGCACAATGGAGCTGCCATCATAAGTTGCTCTGAGAAAAGTTTCCAAATTCACCTTTTCTGCAAAGTCTGAGGAGAACAGAGGGGGTGTTGAATTCTGTCACGACAATATTAGAAAGAAGATGAGTCAAACGTGCCACAGGGGTGTCCATCAAAGACTAGAGATAAAAGTACCGAATTCCAGTAGCAAATTGTGCCTGGCAGACATGATGAAATAATGCTGCTTGAAGGGAGTGAGGGGAAGTGCCACTGCGCCCCGAGTGCTAGAAGTGCCTCTGTGAGCACCAGAAGAGTGAAGTTGTCTTCGCCGCCGCGCTGCAGACTTTCTGTCTGACGCTGGGTGAGTCACTGACGTGTGGCTTATTGCAGGAGTGCGAGTGCCTGACTGCTGTGGAAATCAGTGCAGGTCAGGTGCTGAAAAATATTTAAGGATCTGAGCGTCTTCTCTCCTGTGACATACAGATAATATTTCCTCTGTTCCTTTATATGGTAAGGTCTTTGAGGAATGAACTGGTTTGTGCTCAAGGCTGAAGTTTCGAGTCCTGAGCTCTGGGGAGACTCTTCACTGTTATTTTGGCATAGCAATAATTGGGGAAGGCCAAAATTTGGTCTGCTGTTTATAGGCAGGGGACAGCTCGTGGACACTGCAGCCCCAGCACAACTCCTCTTGCTCGAGCAGAACAGCAGGTAAAAGCCCGCGTGGATCCGGACGATGCACAGCGGAGCATGACCCGGCACACTCACGTGGCCCTACCTCTGCGTTAGCACGGAGGGAAGGGACCTCTGCTACGCTCCGCTTCATTCAAACGGGATTGCCAAACCATTGGTGGGGCAGCGTTTGGGTTCCCCTGTTGCAGAATGACAGGCAGAACCACACCGTCTGGGAAACCCTACCCTCGGCGGATCGTTGGTGTCTGCAGGGCGCGCTATGTGGCCAAGGACTCGCCAGCAAGCCCTGGAGGAAGCTGCCTATGCTGTGAAATTAATTTTTTAACCAAGAAACAAAGTTTCCTTTCCTGCAACCCCAGACTTATGAGTCAGCACTTCATACGTCAATTATTTACAACAAAAAGCAAGAAAAGCAATTTTAAGATTTTGTAGGATGGAGGGAAAGTAAAGGGGAGACATTATCCACAACAATCCCAAGTTAAATGTGTTCCCTTTCTCTGCTTTCCAGGTCCCTGAGAAATTTTCTTTATTTTGGTACAGTCTTTTGTGTGTAGCAACTCCAGGCCTAGAAATTTATGTTTAGCCTCAGGGTCAATGCAAAGGAAACATGTTTTACAGCTAGGGAAACTAGGCACAGATAGCTGAAATAACTTGGCTATGTCTTTAATTCCCCATACTGGCTGTATCATGATCCTACCCAAAAGCAGCCTGTGTGCACTCCCTCCTAGGAGACGCAAGAATTCAAGTAAGGGTACAAATCCCATTTGTGCAATAAGCCTTAAGGCTTTCATTTACTCACCCTTTGGTAAGGCGTGCTCAGCTCTAGACTGTAAGTGAAAATTGCTTTGCGTCACAAGGAAAATCCATGCGACCCACAACCCCAATGTCTAACGGTGCTGGTGAACACTGGCTGAAGTCATGGAGGCTAACGTGGCCTTCTCTAAGTGACAAAGTGATCGCTAGCTGCCTAATGTCTTTTCCAGCCTCCACGGGCAGTTTGGCCACTGCACGGTGTTGTGAGGTGGTGACAAAGGATGCAGGAAGTTCTTACGAGGAGGATGCTGCGACAAGGAAGCAAACAAGATGAGCTGTTAATGAAAGACAAAAAGCACTGAAATCCTTCAGAATATGTGGGGAGTTTTCTGGTGAGTAATACGAACATTTTAGGAGCAGAAAAATGAGTCATTCCTACTCCACATAAACTCCTCTCATCCTGCCGTGATTTACAAACCAGCACAGTCTGGTGGAATCCCTCACTGAGGGATGGAGTAAATGACACCTCTTCTGTAGGGAAGACAAGGTTTCAGCATTTGCCCCAGAAACCTGTGTCTTGAGACCTCCCGAGGAAGGCTGTGCTGATGGGAAAAGGCATTAGGGCCCTAAGTGAGAATGTGAAACACCTGGGGGTTATGCCCAGTGAGAAGAGTGGCTGTCCTGTCCTATCACCACCCAGCTGGCAGCGATCTGCATGCAAATACGCTAGCAGCCAAAAACTGTATGAGGGATTAGGTTGCAAGCGCTTTTCCTTCTCTTCTTCCTCCAGCCCTCAGTTGCATGGGCAGCGTTGGGTGCTGCGCGGTAGATGGGAAAGCTGCTTGCCCCGTCTTGTTTGGAGTGATGCAGCCAGTTAAAGTAAGTAGGGTGGGTGAAAGTCTTTGTTATGATGAGCTGGCCAGTGGCTCTTGCACAGGCCACCTCACTGGAGAGCTGTGAGCAATATCTGTAAACACGTTTCATGCAAACATCGTTATCCTTGGCAGCTGCAGTAAAAAAGCTGCAGCTTAAACGAGCGTCTGGTTCCTCAGTCTTTCCTGTGCTATGATCTCATGTTACAATGTGAGCAAACTTCCTATCTGTGAAGAAGGGAAGCAGAGAAGCCCCTGGGGAGCTGAGGTGGATTTTCCCTCCTTCCCATCAGGTGCTACTTTTAGTGCAGGGCTCTGGTATATCCAGGAGCCTGGGTCAGGGTTAACCAGGGGCTCCTTGCAGCCCCACTGGTGAGATGCTTGCTCTCCGTGCCTCTTGCTGTATTGCTGTTGTGCCAGCAGCATGTGCTGTGGTCCCTTTGGGGTCCTGCTGCCCACTTTGGGACCCTTCCCCAGCATGGCTGGATCCCCTTGGAGAGCAAGGCATGGGCAGGAGGCAGCGTGTCCAAACCCAGGCTCCAAGAGGTGGGGGCCATGAACAGTAGGGGGCTGGCGCTGGCACGGAGGGATTGTGTGCAGGCAAACTGTTCTGGCAAGCTGCTTTGCCCCTTTTCTCCCCCAAGATCTGAAGCTTTTACTGCGCTCAGGGGAACCCCTACAGCAGTCTGGTCATTCAGGGACGAGGGGAGGGTCTTGTGTACTTCCATACGGCAGGGATCCTAGGAGGACCCGCAGCTCACCCAGCTGGGCATAGCAAAAGGGTGAGGTTCATACCGTCCTGGGTCCAGCGCCAGTCATCTACAGCAAGAGCAGCAGGAACTTGTGCAGATACCTTTGGGATTCAGGTGCTTATCTTGATAGCGTGGCTGTGTTTGGATTTGTGCTTGTTGTGTGTTTTCTTTTTTTAGAGGTGTAGTGGATTAGTCCTGGCTTGCGCAACTGTTGTACCATGTTCTGTTTTTGTGTTGTAAGGGGCTCGGCAATGGTGTCAGGAGACACGCTCCTTAAGTACTCTTATTATTTATCCTCATTGTACAAGCTGCACCAAATAAGTACTAGGCATTTCCAGAAATTGCTATTGATTAGGCAACCGCGTTTACAAAGCTAATCAATAAGTTCCCCCCCATATATTTATTTGTGATACAACTGCTCTCTTTGTGTGCCTCGTGTGCTTTCCAGAGCTTGTAATTTGTCCAGTGTAAATAGCTGATTTCATCCTTTTTCCTGGGGAAAAAATAGCCCTGCTATTATAACGCCATGCCTCTTCTGGTGAGGGAGGTGTATGCGTCTTCCTGCCTTTAGGGTGGGTAATCTCACCCTTCACAGGAAGAAGATGAAGGGATGGGAAAGAGCCTTGTTGTTTCCTGAACACCAGAGTTACTGAAGTCTCCTGTGGATTTTTGTCCTTTGGCCTTTTCATCCTACTTCTGTTTCTACCATAATAACCTCAGCTCTTTTCACACTGCTCTTCCTGTGACTCTATGACACGGAAGATAACATAATGCTGTAGCTGGGACAGAGCTGTGCAAGCGCTAGTTGGCCAGCCAGGACACACGTGCTGTTTGGCCAGGCGGCCGTTTCCTAAGCCTTGTGTACCATGTGCGTTTCCACAGTGGGGAACTCATCTGGGTCTCTATCTCCACTCCTCCATGGGTTCTCCCAAAACCTGTGGGCACTTCTTGTTGCCGAAATTTCTACCAGTCTTTCAAATGTGACCAAATTGAGTCAAAAGATTCAAAAGTTCTTTGAGGAGGATGGCTGGCTGGAGGGTCATCTGAGTGTCAGTCCAAAAATAACCATTTGTGTGGATGGCTGAATTGCCAACACATTTAGAGTTCTACTTAGGTTTCAAATTCAGAAGAATTTGGATAGCTTCCTCTTCTGGCCTCAAATTACTTTTTTATTCATGCTGCCCCTGCAGTCCCAGATTGCCTATGATGAGGATGAGAAAGCACACAAAGCTCTTATGAAGGATTTCCCCACAAACTGGAAGCACCAGAATTTTGCAAGAGCTTCTTCTGTAGTGTGGGACTGTGACTAAAGAGATGTTGGTTTTTCTTGCTCCACTATGGCTGACTATGCCCTGTGTGAACTTGGATGTGAATGCCCCCACCTCTGTTCTCCTTTAAGGAGAAACAGACCCACATTTGACTTTCAAAACCCCATGGATCCCACATTTCTTTCTGGAATTTCCCACTTGGATCTGTACAGTCACCACAATTGGCCCCGTTTTGTACATGTTTAACTTTCCTCACGCACACAGATTGGCTGCTGGATCCAGGATGGGATTTAAATCAACAGACTTACACGTTGGCAATATTTTTGCAAGATTTTGAGAGACTTTCTTAGGAACTACTGCTCTGACCATAATTCTAAGCAAAGGCCAAAAATTAGGTAGTACAGAAGATGGTGTGTAAGAATGCTAATTATTGCCAAAATAGTAATACTGGTATCTTTATTGTATTCCTTCAGATATTTTAGAACCTGTTGATCATCTTCAGCCAATGCAAACATGGAAGCAGAAACCCAAATAATTTGTTACTAAAAGCTTCTTGAAGATCTTGAAAATCAATGATCAGGCGATAGTGTGCCCTGTATACAAGACTCTGGGAATTTTCAAAAGCTATAGGTACTGTTTGGCCAGCAGGATGACTGTCCAGTTGGACCACAAATAGCCTGAAACAAGCCACAGCAAATGCTGCTGCTTTCTCTGTTGATAGTTACAGGACATGGGAAGGAACTGAGTGTATTGGGAAGGGGAAGAGTTTTGAGGATGCCATTGGTACTGGGCTGGGAAAGGGGTAGGTCATGGTGACTGTAGAGGGGATCTCAGAGCCTTGTATAAAGGGAAATGTGGGGGACGCTAAGGTAGATGTGCTGGTGGAGTGAAAGGACAAAGGGTGCAAGTTCTTAGATTATGGAAAGAGGAATGATGAGGCCTGGCCTGGAAGAGCTTGGATGATAAAATATAGGTATATGATGAAATACTTATTCTAAAAGAACTCTTATTGCCCATTTTCATCAGGTTTTTAAACAACACAAAGTGGCTTTCTTTGGCACTAGTATAATGGTATGTCCTGAAAAAGTCAAACTGACCTGTGTATAATTAATGCTTCTGCTTACAGAAGCATGTATATTAAATATACATGAAGGCTTACAGCCAGTGGAGCTAAACTCCTAAAATCTGAACCTTTGTCTTCTGACTTTGCCTGAGATTACTCTAATTCAAGGCTCTAGACACAATTACAATTACAATTAGCTCCTATTCCTTCCTTCTCCTCTGCATACTCAGTTGCTTGTCCACACCCTCAGCTTCTTGGATCATTGACTCAGATGTTTAAATGGAAAAATACTCAGCACAAGTTTATTGCAAAGGGGGTCTCTGTAAATATCTTGGTTCTTTGTATGCAGCTGGGTTCCTCTTTGTTTACTTGACTTCCCCAGTTATTTTCAAGCCACTAAGGTTATTGCTAGTTAATAGTTGGCTAGAAATCAATAGACAGAGATGGTTAAAGATAAGTTTTAATAATGGGTGTAATCAAATTCTAGCAACTTTTATCTCTCTGCTGCTGCCAGTGGTGGGTGGGTTTTGTGCAGTGACTCCATTCATCCTCCAGCTGTACAAACTCCAGGCAGGGTTTTTATCTTTGTAAAATAAAAAGTAAAAGCTATCATAGCCCACCCTGGTGCCTAGTGGCTAGTGCCCTGCTGCTGGAGAGCTGAGCCCAAGTGTGCTCAATGCCTTCCATTGGTTTCAATAGGATTTTCATCCCATGTTCACCATTGTCCTGAGAAAACAAAGCTCCAAGACATGGAGTCAGCCAGAGATGGAGCACTGTCGTCTCTTGACTGCTCTCTGAACATACAGGGGCATCTCAAAGTCTCAAGGAGCATTGCTAGTAAGTTCAGTTGCTAGGTGGCTTCTGCACCTTTAATTAAGCATTATGTTGAAGTTGCATTTTAAAAGAGCTAAGCTTCATCTCGGAAGAGAAAACATCATGCTATGATTTATGCCTTTAAGCTCTGGGTTTGCTTGATTTGGAGTGTGTGCAGGGCACTGCAAAGGTCTGACAGTTATCTCTTGCCAGCTGGACATTACCGTGCGCAAAAGCAGATCCCTCGCAAATACCTCTGGTGTTGAGTGATCACTTGAACAAGTGTGTTCAAAGCATGCTGGAGACAATGGCTGCTGTTGGGCTTCGGATCAGGTGCCTCATGATGCTTCTTGTGCTGGAGGTTCCTTGGCTGCCCGTGGTTTGTCTGGTGATCCCGTGCCTGGCACCCGGTTCTCTTCCTGAGGGTTTTGCAGAACTTTATTGGGCTGTGATGCAATGGCATTCCATCCTGCTGCAGCAGATTCACCCAAATAGGTATGGTTGGCACTTCCATGCGTGGTCAAGCAAGTGAAAATCTTAGACAGTCCACCTAAAGCCCTGACAGATGTTTTCACAAACGTGACTGGCCATGAGGATGGCCTGGACTTGGAGTGCCTGCCAGGAATTTGAGGGACTTGTGCTCCGTTCCCTGTTTTGCCCCAGACTTCGTCTTCTGCCTCAGGCAAGTTACATCAGTGCTGTGACTCAGTTCCCTAGCAGTACAATGGAAATGGCAACACTGCCCTAATTTGCGGGATTATTGTGATGGTAAACACCTCTAAGACTGCAAGTTACTGTGCCCCTATGATCAGGATAGCCACATCAGCACCTACTGTATAAAAAGTGACTTGAGCTCTTGTATCTGCTGAATGCTTCAGGGAATGGTTTCACTTGAGGAAAGGTTTCAGGAGTGCTGAACCTGCCCCAAGGTGTGGGAAGGGACAGGGACTAGGTAACAATCTGAGTGCTCAGGACCTCCTCCTGTGAAAACATGGGCAAATCCTGAAGGTCTTGCTGAACTGGCGTGTCACCTGAGAACTTGCACCAGAAGCACCAGGCACCGGAGGTTCTCCTGTTGTAAGAGCCCTTGTCCAGACTATGAATCAGGGGAATTAATTCAGTCTGAATTCAGGGCTATGAATTCAGTCTGAGTGAAGGAGAGCTGCAGGGCATAATTAACCAGGCAAAACTACCTGCTTAGGAATTACCTAGAGCTTGCAAATGTTTGCAACTTCTCCAGGGTACAGAGACACCTAACTCAAATGAGTGTGTGGGTTACTAAGAACTTGGATAAGCTACCACAGGCTGCACTGCCCTCTCAAAGCTTGCAATCTCCTTACATGCACCACATCTCTGGAGGAACTTCCCTTTCTTCCTACCATATCCACCCCTCCCTCCTTTCTGCAAGAGCTGGTTTGCTAGGAGAAAGAGGTGGCCCCTTGGCCAATGGCACCACTTTTCAATCCACTACAGACAAAGGCTGGTTTGGCTATTTTAGCCAGCCACAGGGGCACCCATTTGGCCATTTGAAGAACACTAGGGCATGGTTTCTAATGATTCACTGGTGGAAGAGAGATGCGGACTGTTCATTACAAATCCTGCTGGAGATGCATGTTCTGAATGATCCTAGCAGTAACCTCATGAGGTTTGAGGTGAATGAAAAGCGGCACAATAACAGAATGGTAGAAGGTCTTGTGGGGTTTGAAGAACATCCAGACAGCATATGGAGGCCATTTTCACTATGACACATAAATGAAAACAGTTCACATGTAGAGTATTTTACAGTAAATGTAGTATGCAGTTTCCAAATCAATAGGTGGAAGCTGAGTTACCAGTTTGTTTTGTTACTAGTGTGCAGTAACAGGACAGCTTGATGGATTCAAGGTGGTTATGTTATTATGGGTAACCTAGGATGCAGTCTGTCTCTGCAGTGGCATTATCTAGCACACTGGCTCATCACTCTGTCTGGGAACTATTTTCTTGTTGGTCCTTCACTTGTAAATAATTTCCAATCCACTTCAGGAGGTAAAATCTCTGCATTAAGAATAAAATATCTTGCCTCAGTTTTATCAGCCCTTCTTCTCTATGGATTTTGGCCATAGAGCAGTGAAATCAAAATACAGCTGAGAATCTATTCCTGCTTTCAGTGGGCAAATCACATAATATCTTTCAATCAACCTGTTAAATATAATTTAATTCCTCCTGATCCATCTTCTGGGGCTAGAGGCTGTTTGCTTGTCTGTGAGGATCAGCAAGTGAGAGCAGGGTTTCCTGGTGCTTGTGATAAAGAAAAGTCTGTAAGCCTATATATGTTTCGTACCCTTGCCTCTGTGCTGTGCGAATGGTGAGTGGCCTGTTGCACCTGGCATGGAGCCACACCTGAAACCCAAACCTTTTCTGGGCTGATAAGCCAAACCATGTAATGAGAAAGGAACACTCTGCCTTGCTTTTGAACACGCTCAAGGACACACACAATGTCAGCTTGTCCAAAGGCAGGAAGGATTTGTTTGAAAAGAGGAGGGGGGAGGGGAAGAAAGAAAAACCCTCATTTTTTTTAATACTGAGCAAACAAAGTGAGGTTTTGGATGTTTGGGGATTAGGACTTGGAATCTGTAAACATTAGGTGCTCATTTGCTTCAAATAAGGCCAAGGTCACAAATGACCTGAAGCCGTGGTTGTGTTGCTTTGCATGAAGAACTGGTTAGAGTTTGTGAATGAGCAGTAAATTTGCCCCAAAACTGCTTCTGTAAGGCCCAGCCTATTTGCTTCTTAGTGTCAAATATGGTTTGAGTTTCGGTCAAGGGAAGAATAAGGATGTTGACATCAAACATTTTCCGATAGCTTGCAGACAGCATTTTGACTTCTGTTTCAAAAGGATATTTTCTATGTGTAGAATTTTTGTTTGAAAGTGTGGAAAGGGGGAGGGCAAAGTTAAATAACTCTGATCCCAGAATTTTGCTTGGCAGATTAGATGTTTTGGACAGACCCTGAAGTACATTTCCCAATTATCTTTGTTTTGCTAAAATGGTGTGTTTTCCACTTGATTGTCAAGGGGGGAAGAAAGGAAAATCTTCCTTGTAGTCCCAGCTTAAATCAGAGTATCAGGTAGGAGATCGCATAAGGATTCTGGGCTCATTACTTTGGGTGCAGCACATGCAAGTAGCAAAAACAACCTTCCCCTCCCTGACGAACGCCTGAACAGGAATTAGACAGGATGCAACAAGTGGACAAAACGCAAATGGGAGTGTTGGAGGAGGATGAAATGAGGAGGAAGCTGTGCCTTGCCATGGGCCAGCCTGGTGCCAGATGGGTGTGAGGGGCAGGCTTGTAGCACAGAGGTGTTTTAAGGAGCTATGTGAAAGATGCTACTCTGCCTGTTGATGTGAATTTTGAAGCCCACATGGTAAAAAACATCTCTGCTGTTTTTGGCATTAATGACTAGTAGTTTCATCAACAAGACCTGAATGTGAATGCTGTCATGGGAGTTTCCACTTTCTTCACTGTCTCAGATAGTGCTATAAGTCAGGCTCAAAGCTTGTTGACGTTGTCTGGGCCCACTGCCAAGGCCCATGCAGGAGCTGGCTGGGGGGCAGGGGGCTTTCTCTCCTGGGCAGTCAACCCAAAAGCTTTTCATCTTCAGAAAATGTCAGTTAACAGATCGAAGATGTTCAAAAATGCTGACTGCTCCTGGTTCCTGGTGTCTGCAAATCGGAGCTGTGGGTACTCAGGTCATGACTTGAATAAACATCACAGTAAGATTCTCAATAGCAGCCAAATGTTCAAGCACTTTGCAACCCAGTGGCTCTCAGATACTTACAAAGATGTTCTTGTTGATCCTTCAGTGAAGTGCTGAACCTGAGATGTAGATCTGAAAATCTGTCTGGAGTCTGCAATTCTCAAAGCAGCTCCAGGAAGCTATGTGCAAACTCTTGACTAGGATCAGCTCCATTGGACAACTTTGGAAATATGCACCTATGTCCAGCTGAGGTAGACGATGAGGTGGGAAGCAGTGCAGGGTAGCAGCACAGCTGCCAGGCTGGGCCAATCCAGCTTGTGGTTGCTTGAGCAGTTAGCCCATGAGACCTGTGAAGCTCACTCTGCCTTTGCACTAAATCCTGTCCTTGTTCTGAACAGTAGTGGGACCCCTGTAACAACTGGTACCCACCCTACAATCTACCATATGTAGGTTTTCCAGATCACTGGGGCAAACTACAGCAGAAAGTGCTGCTCTGGGCAGCTGGAGGTCAAGTAATGGTTCAGCATTTTTTCAGGGTCACCAACAGCCAATTGATAGGCATCAACTAAAACAGTATGGTCATGATCCAGCAGTTGGTCGACAGCTGTCCTCTCAAGGCTGTGACAAATATAATTTGCTCCTTGGTGCTGTTTAGGTCCAGACCCTCTTGGGTTGCTCCTAAAGAGATGAGGAGAATTGCTACTAAAACTAAAGGACAATGTTATTTGTGAACCACAGAGTTGTGGGCTGCTAATTAGGAGAAAGTTTCTAACCCTCAGACTTTGAAATTGCTTCCCAGTAGGAGCCATGAACGCAAGAAAGTCCTGCCTAAGGATGTGGCTTGACAAACTTCAAGATTTGTCACAATTACAGGAGGAGAAGGCTTGCAATAGCAAGAGATTAACTGTACTGATCCAGGAGTCTTTCTAATCTCCTCTTACAGTTGTGATCTTGTGATATTAGCTCTGGTTATAAAGTAAACTGGACTAAAACTTCAACTCCTTGGCATCATCTTTAGTCTATTCCCATCCCTAACCAAGCTATTAACTTGCAGAATCAGTTATTAAAGGCACCTGTGACCCCTACAAACCTCCAGAGCCAACTGACTTCCTACTTCTCCTTTCTGGTCTAATTTGAGGTCAAGATCTGAATATGCTTCAGCACTTCAGTCCAATTAAAAAATTTAATTTGTGTTTAAAATTTGTTTGGGGGTCTTGAATCCCCTGGCAGTAGATTCCTCCCCTCCTTGCAAAGTGGTAGGGAAAAGCACGTTCAGTGTTATTAAATGACTCACCAAACTAGCCTAGTGGCTTAGCGGGCTTATGTGAAGCTTACTGTACTCAATGGAGCGTGGTGGGACACCCAGCACTGTCTGCCAGGTCAGGAGTTGAATCAGTGCTATCTGAGTGATATTATCCAGGATGCCTGGGGACAGAGGAAATTAAAAGTCACTAACGCTTACTGCCCTGAGCCAAGACTCAATTGCAGAAGCACCTGCAGGGTTGGCCTGCACACCTACCGCTTTTTTTTTCCCTTGGTTGACTCTTCAATGTGTTTTTATTTCCAAGCCAGTGGATGGCATAAGGCTGGCTCTGGATGGCCGAAACAGGGATGAGGTAGAATGGGATTCTGCTGATGTGCAAAAGGTCTTGTAGACACTGTTGGGAGTGGAAAGAAGAGTGATGGGAAATGAGTAGCCCTTTTCCTTTTGACTTGTGGTCTCTGCTGAGCCTACAAAAAAAATAGATGTGGGTGATGGCCTTTGCAGCATGGCAGGAAGGGAAAAAAAAAAAGGCTGGCTAAGGCTGTTCCACAATTTTCATAAAAGGACTTTGTCCAATGAAAATCTGGGGTTTCAACTGACTAGAATTTTCTTCTTTACTGGGAGAAATACCTGTTATTGAATCCTCCCTTTTTTTTTAGCTGGAAGTTAACCTAATAGAAATAGTTTTGGATCAAATGAAGCATTCCCTTTTTTTCCAGTTTTTTAAAGAGAATAAAAAGTTTCTTTTTAAAGAGATTGGAGCAGAAATGTGAAATATCAAGGTGAGCTGAAAGTTCTGAAAAAAATTGTTCAGTTTGACTCAAAATAAAACCTTCAGATTATTCTGAACTGCCAGTGAACCAAAAAATCAGTCATTTGCACTAATGATAAGTAACTGGCAGGTTGTTTTGCCTGTCAAATTCTGTGTCTTGTGGAGTGAGCACATTGTTGTCTGCTGACATGATCTACTGAGCTGTTAAAAAAAAATAATAATCAAATACAGCTCCTCTCTGCTGGCAATAAGGCTCGCTGACAGGTGCAAGGGACCGATTTTCTCCTCCTGTCTGGACCGTGGGGATGAGGGACCCGAATCCCACTTTGTGCTTTCAGAAACTGCCGTGGCCTAATAAATACCCCCAATTTTCCTCTGGGTAGTGACGTTCAGAGACCGTCATCGCAATAATCACTGATTATCTGGATGGCAGTGGCATCTGCAGGCAGCAGCCCCTGCCAGGGCAGGACACAAAACCATAGTGTGTCCCAATGGGGAAGGTGGAGGGTAAGATGCCGGGGGGGAAGGTAGTAGCTGTGCTTTCCCCAATCCTCTGCTAAGGGCTGGTGTTACCCATGACCACAAACAAGGGCAAATGACAGAAACCAGCTGGGCTCTTCACTAGAGTAAAGAAAAATGAGGCAGAAAAAGAATGAAACCTGGATGTCTCCCAGCTCCTCCTACTGGGAGATGGATGTGTGTGTTTGGGAAGCAAGCTACCTTCTCCCACAAAGGATATGTTACAGACCCCATACATCTTGACACTAGTACTTATTTAGCATGGGTGCTTTCCTGATAACACTGCCAAAACCAGGGGGAGATTAGGCTGCCTAGCAGGTGGGGACTGCTGGTCACTGAGAGGTGGGCTGAGACTGGTAAGGGGCTGCTAGAGAATAAAATCCTGTGGCTTGGGCTCTTGGTGCAGAAGACTGCTCCAAATCCCGTGTGGCCCAATGAGTTGTCCTGGGCTGTGTCAAGAGCACAGCAGGCTGAGAGGGAAGGGGCTGATAGCTTGTGGGCAGTGTGGAGGGAGGGATGGGGTACAGTCACTGCCGGCAGCTGCACTGCTGGGGGCTTGCTGGGCAGGAGAGAGGTCTCCTTACTGCAGGTCTAGTGGTGGGGTAAAAGAAGGCTGCAAGGAAGGTATACAGCCACAAGTTGCTGGGGAGAGAGGATGCAGCATGAGGATGCATCAAAGCTATTAACTTGCAGCAGCCCAGACTGGGTGGCCAGGAAATAACAGTGGAATTGTAAAAATTGTAATTTCATGGTACCTCTACCAGGTGACCAGGGACTTGCTGAGTGAGGCAGCATCTGAGCTGGAAGGAAGTTCTGCTGGGAAACTGTATGAGGGCCTGGGTTTCATCTGAGGTGCATCTGGTGGCTGTGGTTAGGGCAGAAATCTGGTAGTTAAACCAAATCAGTTTAGGGTTAGGGGGGAGATGAGCTGCCACTGTGGGCTAGACCTTTCATTTTCATGTCATTCCTCATCTGCTGTGTTGATCCCGAGGAGGTTTCTGGCACTACATACAGAAGGTGAGGCAGCTCAGCAGGAGCCTGCCCAGTGCAACTCAAGGACTGGCTGCCAGTGAGGCTCTTGGCAGCCTTGCTCGTGCCATGGGAGTGAGCCTGACCCTGACAGCTACGGCATAAGATGGGAGCTGGGAGCAGTGGGACTGAACTGTTTTAGTACTAAAGTATAACAGTAACCCCCGTATTTGTTCTAAATGCTTTAGGGTTTGGGTTATGTCTGATGATTCAGTGTTTTAGTTCTGCTAGACCATGTAGGCTTGCTATCCTAAGAAAAGGGAATCAATCTAGTGAGCATGGCATGAAGAGGGGCCAGGTCTGGCTCTACCTCCAGCTTGCTGTGATATCTGGCACATCATGTGGATGAAGAGCAAAACTCAGTAACTACATGCACCCCTACTCAGGGAGCTGGAAGTATCACCTAAATAAGGCTTATTTCTCTGAAAACATCAGGCGATGGTGCAAGTAAGCATCATTCTAGAAGCTAAACTGGCTGCTGTATACTAGAGTAGAGTAACATGTGGTGCCGTGCCTCTATTCCCCACTTCTTTCATTTTCCTTCTTTTTCTTACCTTTATCCTCTAAGCCATGAGGTGCCAGGGTCCATCAGGTGGCTGTGCAGAGGCACAGTCATGGCCAGTGTGGTAGGAGAAGGGAGGGCAGGGCTGGAACAAGTGCTTCTGATTCCTTTCCTCAGAAGCTGTTGCACTCATCAGCCTTATTTTTTTTTACCCTAATGAAAAATTTCTAGGCAACAACTGTCTCAGGCCCTTGGTGCCTGTTTGCCCAGACCACCTAGGTACAAAATCAAGGTGCAAATAACACTACCACTAAATGGCTGCTTTCCCTGTTCACCCTCCTGGGTGCCCCAATACTTTGTTCCAAGGAAAGTGGCATGAAGGTTGCAGGAGTGTTCCTGCTTTCTGCAAACCCCATATGATGGGTGAGGAGCTAGATTCAACAGGCAGTGCTGGCTGCCAGCTCTTGCTTTCATTTGCTGGTTGCAGACAATATTTCCTTATTGGGTGATGGCTCCTGGTGCCAAGTCCTGGCTGCCCTTGTGCACTCTTGCAGCTTTCTGCTCTTCTGCCATCCTCAGCAGCCTCTGCCATGAACATGACTCATGTTGTGTGTTTCTGCTCAATCCTGACCCTCATCGTGGGGAGAAAGGGCAGCGAGTTAGCTCTTCATCTTCAGATGTGCTTGGTATTCACACCATGGGTGCTATGCCATGCATGGTAGTTCCCCTGCCCTCTTCACTCTCATCCCAAGAGAGACTGATTGTCTCTTGTCCCCACTGCATTTTCTGGTAGAAGGAATCATTTCTGGTTTCCTACTCACCAGGTCATCACAGAACAAAAAATACACCTTTTTGCCTCTTTTCTCTTAGTCACCTAAAAGGATCTCATATCCAAATAAACTTCTACTCCTCAAGGATCTTACTACCTGTCTCTCCTGCTCCCTAAGCTTGCCAAGCACAGGCTCCTCACTGCCCCTTCCTGACACAGCTCTCCTGGGGTTGAACCAGTAGCTGCCTTTCTTGGCACCTCCTGCCAAAGCCAGGACTGATGCCACTCTACTTCCCAGATGGGAGATTAGAGCTATAGCCAAAGAGTTACAGCAGAAAGTGTCTGCTGTGCTTTGTTTGTCTCTAGAAAATTAAGCTGGAGCAAATTGGTTTTATTTGTGGAAAGACCATTTCTGTGCCATATTTCTATCTAAAATCAATGCAAAGATTCGGTGTTTAGTGGAGGGGTGTATATTAGGCTGCAGAAGTAACTATCCCAAGTTGAGGTCAAAAGCTGTCAAAGGTTTCGGTGAGTTTTCTTAGTTACGTCGGACAGGATAAAAATGCATAGAGAATGGGTGCACCAGGATAGAAATCAGCTACCCCCTGACCAGTGTCACCTATGGGTGCTTTGTGCATTTGAGTGCTTAATCAGCCTTTCACAGACAGTTTGAACCATCTTAAGAAGCAGCAGCTACTGACCATGCAGGACTTGGGTAGCAAATTTCAGGAGAGGAAGGAATAAACTATCTGTAGCAGCCAATTAATTAATGACATTCAGGGCAGTGCACAGGCTGGGTCACGAACTTGTAGCATCTGGTCAGTGTCCCGTATCTTCAAATAATAGGCTCTGCCCTGGAAGACAGATTATAGGATGTAATTCAGCATCACCAGGCAGATGATAAGGCAGGATTACCAGATCTTTTTCACTTCTCGTAACCTGTACTCTATTTCTCCAGAAAGAAGGTGAGTAGGTCAGTGTGGATGGGGTGATGGCTCTTTCCATAAACCTCACTGAACTTGGAAGAAATTGCCTACACAACAACAGGAATGGGTTAAACCCTAGCACAGGGAGGCATAAAATCTCTACTGGACAAAAATGTCATACTCTTTCATTTTTAGCTTTCCTCTAAGTCGCAGGACTTTGTTTACACTGAACAATGCAAAGCAAAACCAAGATCAACATGTCCTTGATTTTGCTTTGCATGTTAAGTACTGCATATTTACCCCTTGCCACCTAATTTGTGAATTTGCCAGGAATCAAAACATCCATTTAAACTAGCCAGGAAGACAGCAAAATATGAGTACAGCTAGATCATTATCTAATGCATGGTTATGATGTACTGAGGGTGGCTTTGCTAAGTCTGATGAAGTATAAAAATGCAGCTAGACAGAGCAGATTTAAAAAAAATAAAGAACATCTTTGTCTGCTCCAAAAGTTGATTGTTGGCAGAAATTAAAATGGAACGTTTCAGATTAAAAATATTTTCCCTGTGGAAAAGTAGAGGCTTGTGGGGGATCCAAGGTTGGGTGTTGCAGTCTCCTTTGGGGCAGACTCATGGGTGAATCCCAGTCTTTCCTGGGACCCTATGGCCTCTTCCTCAGGGAGGAAGGGTGCTGAAATGCAACTCTGGGATGACTGCATTGTATGGTGGGGAATACAGTCCAGCTGGAGACCAGGGGAACAGAGCAGCTGAAACTACAGTTCCCATGGGGCACTGTAGCTTTGTTTGCAAAAGAAAAGGACTCAACATTTAGAGGTAAAAAAACATTCTACAGGGAAGAACAAAGCTTGCTCAGAAACCCATGTTTCTGTCCAAAAGCTGTCATGAAATAAAATCTTCACCCAATGATTTTCCTTAGTTACATTGGAGCGGATAAAACCACAACTCCAGGATAGAAATCAGCTACCCTCTGACCAATGTCATCCACAATAAGAGCCTGAATACCACTTGGGCCCCAGAAGGTCACTGGCTGAAGACCTCCCCTGACTCTAAGGGTTGTTTGAGGTATTGGCTGACAGGTTTGGTGGGTTGGAAAGAGGTGAAGAGAGATCCCCATTCTTCAATGTCCATGCAAGCCAAAGTCTTTTCAGGGACAGAGGAGGAATGAGTGGTCAGCATGGGGTGGCAGTGATGCATGAGCTGTTGCATGCAGGTTTCAAGATATTCTTTTTTGTGGGTGCAATTGGTCCGATTTGCCCTCAGTTGTCTGTCTTGGAGGTAGTACAGCCACATATGAAAGAGGAGAGTCTTCCTTGCTTAAATTGTTCCTTACATTTGGTTCTTTTGCCCCTAGAAATTATTTAGTAACTAACAGCAGGCTTTGAAGTTAAATCCGAGTCCTTGAGAAATGCTGCAAAAAGTGCTTTTTATACAGCTTTTGGTTTTTATGATCTAGGAGGAACTCCAGCTTTCTTTCCATACTTGCACCTTATTGTTTCTCACAGCATTATGTTCACAAAAAAAGGTAGTCTATTCACAGATCTCAGACTGTCATCATTTTATCCCTTTTTTTCCCAAGTATCAGACAATGCAGCTATTGGTGCATTAGAGCACCAAACTGGGAAAAAACTTAGTGTTGACCCTGGTGAGCTGTGTGGGTGTTGGGATGTCTCATGACCATTTGGTGCCTAGGCTTCCCCATTTGTAGAACAGAAATCATTATGGTTTTCTTCTGTCTTCCAAACTTCCTTGAAAGCTGAACAGTGATGCCCATATGATGTTTTAATAAGCAAGCAATGAAAATAGTACAAATGAAGTAAAAGAATGTAAAAATGAAGCAAAGGACACTTTTACTTTCTACCTGGTTTTGCAACCTGTCTTCTGAAGGAAGGGGAAATCCTACTACAGCTAAGGTTGCAAAATGAGCTGCATTATTAGACATCAGCAAATCCAGCCTGGCAGGAGCAAGAGGAAGCCAGCCTTCCTACGCATCACTGTCAGGGAGCTATTGAATTCACTCAAGCGTGGTGTTAATGAATTAACTCTGGATCTGTTTGGTTTATTTCTGTACGTGGTTCTCAGAAAAGGAGAGTGCACAGGATTTTCAGGGTTGTTAAGAAAGCAGCAAGTGATGTCAATCTGGATCTTGTGTTGTTGTCTACTTTGTGCACAATGGAAGTTAATGAGGTTAACTGGAAATATTAATTGTCCTATGCTGCTTGCTGTCTATGCTTGCTCTGGAAAATTCATGCATAGCAGCAGCTGAAAACTCACCAAAAAGTGCTTTAACATGGGAAATGGGCAACATTTGGCCCAGTAATATCATAATGCAGGTGGCTGAGAAATCACTCACTCAATTATATGCATGAGGGGGACGCCATTTAAGAGCACCATTTGGAGCTTTATGGGCAACATAAAAGGAGAGAGAATGAGGTTTTTATATCGCTGCGCTCAGTTGTAGAAGCAGCGGGAGGTTGTTTCCCACCCCTTTGCATATGCTTGGACTGTGCAGGGAAAATGAAAATGAATGTCTGCTCAGAGATTTGGCATGACACCTGGTGAGGATGGGCTGGACCTATTCCAGAGACCCCCTGCACACACCCTGCTACATCCCCCATTATAGAGGTGATTTCATGTGTTCAGGACTGGGCAATGTCAAAACAAAAGCCATACTCTAAAAATATAAACCTTGACTCCTTTACTAACAGAGAACTCTCAAAACAAAAAGAAGTTTTCAAAAAATGTGATCATAATTAATTGCTGCTTTTCTTGTCCCTTGGCAGTTGCTAGAGCAAGTGAAGTAAGATAACCTCCCAGCATGCACAGCTCCTGCCATTTCATCATCCCTCTTCTATGTCTCCTGTATGGACCTTGCCCCTGGAATATAGGGGGTAAATATCTTTAACAAAGTTTCTTCTCTAATGCTTATGGTGGCTGAGGGAAAGCACACAGGTAAGGTTACAACACCTGCCAGGGCAAAGTATTTGTATTTTCCTTTATTTCAAATTCTCTTAGTGCCTTAAGTCATGATTTTTGTGAGGCTAGGGCTGACAGTGCTGTATCTCTGACACTGCAGTGGCAGCGTCCATCCTCTCCTCCAGGCACGCCAGCACCTGAGCTGTCCCCATCCCTCCTTCCTACTGCCGATGAGAGGAACAAAAACATTTCTGCTGGAAGGGATAGTCCTTTTAATCTATTTAGAGAAGATCCATCCACTATCCCAGTGCTCTCTTTGCATTCCTAACACAGAGAAATGTGTATTTTCTTTTTACATTAAACAAAATACAAAACTGCCACAAATACCTTAATTCTTTTTTTCTTGCTGTAAAGCTTGACATCTGGGCCTGTAACAGCTCATCAGTGGATTTGTGAGATGAAGCGAATGACATTTCTATATAGAGCACTGGCTGCTGTAGAAATCAGATGGTGAAATGGGACTGCAAAGAATTTGGTATTGAGTGATGATCTTCATCCAAGGATCTCAGAGTACAGCAATCCCCACTTTGCTGACACAGATGATGGGTGACTTACTCCAGCCTGCACAGCAAAATTGGCCTCACAGCAGAGTATCTCTGGAGACCTGTATGCAGAGCACAAGCACTCTGGAGCAGGCATCACATCTCTGTTTTATAGACCTCTTTGATCCCAGTGTGGACAGAAGTGCATCTGTAACTAGTTGTACATGAAACACTCATCCCATCCTTGCCATGCATGCAACCCACTCAGATGTTTTATTGCTCCATTGCCTTGGCAGAAGATCTGCTGTTGACTTGCGCCTAGCCTCCCTTCACACATGCAGTTTGAGCTGTATTCTGTATAAACATTGTTTCTCTGTGTTAAAACACAGCATGGGGTCAAGGCAGCATTCCTGCTCTGTCCTGACCTCAGCCGCACTGCTCCAGAAAAAAGGCCGGAGAGCAGTTCCCAGCAGAACTACCGGGACCACAAAGCCAAACCAAACCCCAACAACCTGAAGTCGTCTTAAGGTGAATCAGAGAAACTCCTAGGATGTGTTGGCTGCCAGCAGCAAGAGACTGGACTCAGCAGCCTGCGTTTCCCTTCTGTCCCCTGTTTGTGCCCCTGGGAGATGATGACCGGGTCCCTGCCCCAGACGTGCCCGGTGGAAAGGCGGGTGCCCGGGGCCGCTTCCAGGCAGCGCTTTCCGCCTCCCGCTGGTGCTGAACACCTGGCCCTCCGCACCGCTTGCCCCGTTTTCCCAGGATAGCTCCTCGGCGGGATCAGAGGGATCGCCCCTTGTGTTAAAAGGGAGCTTTTTCCCTGACTGCCATGCCTCTCGCTGCAGAGGGATGGGAAGAAGCTAGGGGCCACGGTTCCTCTCCTTGTGCTTGTAAGCAAACTAAGGTCTTAAAGAGTAGAGGCACGCTGCTGTGAGTATTTTCAGTGTTTCTCTGAATCATTTAGTTCCTCCCCAAGTGCCCAGCAGTGGTGTTATGCTCCTGCTGTTGCCCCTCCCAAGGGATTCGCAATGGCAACGCCAAGCTCTTCATAGCTTGCCTGCAAGCGTCCACAGAATTCAGGGATGCTCCTTACACAAGCTGTTTGCCAGCGTGCTACTATGGGGATGGCAGGAAGGGTTGGAAGGGATGGGACACACAAGAAAGCGCACCTCGTCCCAGTACCAGCGATCATCACGTTGAGACACACGAAGATATTCTGACTGTCACCAATTCCAGCACCTCTGTGGTTCTGGCATTCCTGAATGATGCCTGAATCTCAACCTCCTCCTTTTAATCCTTGGAGTAGCCGGGCACTGCCAGGCAAATTCTGCCCAAGATGATGTGGTGCTAAACCTTGTGCAAAGGTAATTAGCATGCTTCGGTGAAGGCAGGTGATTTATACCAGCTGGAAATCTAGTTCTGTTCTCCAGCTAGTACATTTAATAGCAAAGACATTTAGACCCAGCTGCACCATCTCAAGCCACATCTGATCAAATTTCTCCGGTCAGCAGCAAGAACTTGCTGCTTCCTGGAAATCTCATGTCTTGTAGAAAGATGGGAGTGATGGTTGTCTGTCAGCCAGTCAGCGCTGTGCTCCAGCCCCTGGCAGGACGTGAGGGTGCCAAAGTGGTGGCGTGAGGAGAGTCCAAGATATTCATGCCATCAGGAGCTCTGTGGCACTCTTTGCTAGAGAAGGAGTATTTGTATCTGTCTCCTGCTGCCTTCCATTTTGGGGAGTTATGCTGGCTTTTTGCACTTCCAGCTGAGCCTTTTGTTTGAAAGAACTGAAAAGCTATAAAAGTCATACTGTTATTCATTGAGATCTCAGTTTTTCTATTATACAAGAAAAGGTTCTCACAACATCCAGCTATCATTTTAATGAAACCTTTCAACTTTGATTGCAATGGCCTTATATGTGCCAAGCATATATGTGTAAATATACACATTATATATATATATGTGAGTTATGTTTGGTAATTAAGAATACAGCTGGCTGGAATTTTCTTTTCTGGAGGATATCTCAATGTGATTCCTTTCTGATTGGAAACCATGCCATGTTGTAACATTTCAAAATCTCCCATGAACTGAATTCACATCTTGTACCTAGCATGCAGCTCACCTGCCTGTTAAAGGCCTGGATGGGGCTGAAGCAAGTTTCTGACTTTAAAAATTACTTTGGAAACTGTTAGGAGCTAGGAGCTATGTGGGTATTAATGAAAACTACCTCAATAGCTGTGAAGATGTTTGCTTGCTGTTGGACCCTACTCTATTCTGTTGAACTGAAAGTGCTTATCCATTTCTTAAGGAAAATACTTGGTGCAAACACAAAGTGGAGACTGCCTCACTGCAAGCACAGGCACATGGAAGCAGGAAAACTCGTCTCTGTTCCTGCTCTTGTCATGTGCTTTCAAGTGACCGTCGCTTGCCCTGTTGTTCTGTAAGATAATTTTCAGGTGAAGACATGTCCCGAGTTTGGTGCTACAGGTTCTCTGCAATTCTAAAAGCAAATCTGTGATGAACCCAGGACATACTGGCTTTGCTTTCTGGGAACATCCACAGGGAGAAGTACAATGAAGCCACTCTGAAATAAGTAGGGCCTCGGGAAGCATAGGAAAAGGCGTGTCAGCTTGAGTCTATCTTGAGTGGTGCAGAATGATCTGTCAGTGGAAATCTATCTTTATAGAACTTTCTGTTGAGAGTTGCCATGAGGTGCCCCGTGCAATCCAGCATCCAGACGCTCCATGCCTGACAATGCCTCATCACTTCCCCAGGAACAAGGGAGATAAGGGAATAAAAGAATGCCAGAAATGGCTTTATCAGTTGGCACCTCTATGTCAGGTTTTCATTAAAACAGGGGAGAGTGGGGCTGGCAGTCTGTAGCTTTGCTTGATAAAGAGATTTCTACACATACAAAAAAAAAAATCTAGCAAACCCATTACCTTTTATCTCTGTTGTACAATAGCACCAAGTGGAGGGTGTTAGTCACTTCTGGAAGAGGGAAAGGAATTTTACAACATAGAATCACATCTTGTTTCTTTCTTTCTTTTTCCAAGATTTTGTCCATCTGTTCCCTTTTTCAAAAACAAACAAACTATTAATACAGTGCTGTGATGGAGCCTTCTGTTCAAGGCTCTTAAAGTGCTATACAGATATTCATGATTTTATTTGCCAAGAACGAGTCTTTAAGAGACAAATATTAAATTCCTTGCTTCCCACAGGGCATATGCCAGAGAGGCTGTGTGTGTGTGCACGTGTGTAGGGCTGACACCATGACTGGGGCCCTGACTTTGGACTCTGGAGAACTTGCTTAATTCCCAGTTCTATCTCAGCATTCCCATAGGATCACACACTAATCGCCTATTTTCCCTGTGTCTCAGTTCCCTTGTTAAACAAGGGCATTTCTTTTCTTCTGCTCTGCCTTGCCCGTCTGCACACTGCGACCTGACTTCAGCTGATGCACAGGCACGCCGCGATCCAGTCCATGTGGTACAGCCCTTGGCCAGGGATCTGTGCTGCGTGGTTATTTCTGCAGTGTGGCATAACCAGAGCTTTTAGCAACAAAATGCTTGGTGCCAGACTGGCTGGGTTGGGTACCAGTATCAGTGTAGTCCTGGCAGCAGGATTCAATTCCAGCTACCCTAATGCTTGCTTAGATTCCTAGGCAGGTTTTCTGCCTGCACCAAGGTCTTTGCTGCTGCTGTTGCAATGCTGTTGGGACTAAAGGTAGCCTGTAGGGGCCTACCAGAGCTGCTGCCGCTCCTCCATCTGCATCACCAGTGAACTCACATAACTCTCAATCCTCTTGGATGTCATGTGGTGCGAGGACCTGGAGCAGCGCATTGGTATAGCTTGTGGAACTAGGGCCCCGATCCCAAATCTTACTGCTTTTACAGAGGCACTAGTGGCACCTGTAAAGCACTGGAGGAAATGTACATGTGGTGAGGACTACAGATTGAGGATCTCCCCTAGAAATGACTTCCTGAAAATCTCCTTGTTGCTTGATGCATCAGAGCTAGGGACTGCCAGCCTGGGACAGCAGCCCAGTCATGATGTTCCCTTAGTAATTTTTTTTTGTCCTTTTTGTTGGTGGAAGAGACAAAAGGATTAATTGGATAAAATGCCCCAGATGGAAAGCTTTTGTTATCAGGGAAGAAGCAAAGGCATCCAAGAAAGGAAGGAACCAAATATATTCAGCACCGAAATGTATTCAGGAACATCCCAGTTGCTACTTATCAGAAGTCAGAACCTCAGAGCCACAAAAAAGCATCTTAAATCCCTTAATAAGAGAGCAGCCAATGCAAAGTTTTGGTTTTTTTTTTTTAATGAAAAATGCTCTCCCTTCTCACTCTGTTTTGAAATAGAGGTCATGATGGTTTTCAAAATATACTCTGCAAGTCTGAGTTGGCTTGTGAGCCATTTATCCTAAACACAGACTCACAGAGTTGACCTGACCTGAATAAAAATGGCTTTCAGCAGCACTGGCCAGTCCCTGGGTTCCTCTGCATTGCAAAATTATGTTACAGCTGGGCATAGGTGGCAGCTTCTGCTCAGGAGCTCAGAATAAGATCCGTAAAATGGGTAGGGTTTAGGGGTGCGGTGGGATTGTAGGATGTGGTAAGTGTAGCAGACAGGGCTTGGGTCATAGAGAAGAAATGGGCAGGCATTGTGTGTAGGCATAAGGAGAGACTGCTTGGATGAGCTGAGTAGCCATGGAGAAAAGATGGATCATCTACAAGAGGGTTGATATCAAGCTGTCCCCACCCAGGAACAGTACAAAGAGTGGTGAAAGTACTTATTGTGTGTCTAAATCAGGAGATGCTCACAGGCAAAACTTCCTGGACGAGAAGACACTTGTCTGAAAGGATCAGCTGATCCTTTCTTTGCTACAGCAAGAGAGTCCTTTGGTCAGTCTTGGGGGAAAGTGCCTTTTCATCATGTGATAACTGGGGACAGCCAAGGCTTCCTCGCTCCAGCAGAAAGCTTAGCCTGCTGGGCCGGGGTGCCTGCATCCACATTCAGAATGCTGGGATCTACCCTGAGCTTGGTTTCTTTCTCATGAATATGTCACACATGTAGGCAGAGAGGACTGAGCTGCCTGAAAGAGGGAGTATGGGTCTTTTGAAGAGTTTAATGTCATTCTGGAGTAAACAGAGAGGAACTGCTGGAGAGCAATCTGAAGGGACTTCTGGGCAGTGCGTCCAACCCTGTGGAAGGGTTGGAGGAAAATGAGACCTCAGAGCTCAGCTGTTTTCCTACTGATCTGTTCTCTCACCACCTCCCACGACAGAGCTGTGAAAGCCACTGAGCTTTTGGGTAGAGAAAGTCTCTCTGTTCTAAGATCTCAGGGCTACTTGGTGGCAAGTGACATGGCAAAACAAGACATTTCAGGAGGACAGGTGGGGAACAGTGAGAGTTCAGCACAGTCTGTACTGGAGAAATTAGACTGGATATTGTTGTGCAATTTCTTGTCATGACTTGGCGTGACCTCCATTATACCCATGAGATCACCCCCAGCGAGTATCAATAGCCTCTTACCCTATGCCTTAATGTATTTTTAATACCACGTAACTGCCAGAAAATAATATTGTTTCTGGAAGCTTTCACTGCAACATTTAGTTATACATTTATCCTATTGTCTGTGAATTCAGGATCCTTAGTTACTCTGAGCCCAACACCTGCAAAAGGAAAAAGGAGGCTAGGAATATATATCCACAATAGTTTTAAAATAACATTGAAAGTCATTGTTATCTGCCCTGGTTGAGTACAAAGTCTAATACAAATTGTGAAAGGCAATTCCTAGCACCTGGATCAGGATATTTTGAATTATTCTAACTTACTGATGAGGTAGTCAATTAAAAAGCTCTAAACTATGCATACAAACTTCCACAGAGCTTTAGTTCCAGCTTTTTGCTTTGTTTACCAAAGATCACACCTTTTCACAGCACATAGGTATTCAGTAGCATGTGAATTACATGTTCTTCATCAGATGCAAGTTCTTGTAGTTAGCTTTGCTAGATCTTAGCTTAGCTACTTGCGTAGGACATAATGTTGCCCATCTTGAATCAAAATTGGGTAAGATTTATGAGGCTGTATAAGGGCCTAAAATGTTCCAAGCAGTAAATATGGATTGGTGAGAAGAGCACACGTGAAATGAGTGATGATAAGGACTGTGCCATAAATATAACTAATCATAAAGCTATTGCTTCTACTTCAGTCGACTATATGACAATAACACTTAATGTTCTTGATCAGAGGATCTCAGATCATTCTGTAAGGAATTCTTCTTGTTCACATTATGCTGGCAGTGAAAATTAATCTCTGGGAGATACAGTGAACAGCTGAGGCTTGAACAAGCCATTACATATGACACGGAGGAGTACAAACCTCATTTCTGTATACATCCAGTGTGATATTCTACTCACTGGACCATGTTGCCTCCTCATGTAAATGGATGGGTGTGATTATATACACGTCTGTAAGCACATACAGCTTCAAAGCAGCACAGAAACAGACCAGGCACCACAACCAGTGCCAGAACTGCCTAGCTGTATGGCATGTGAAAGGACTAAGGGAGAGGAAAGCGGCCCCTTTGGATGGCTTTCCTGGGACGGGAATGATTTGTCAGGTAAATTTGTTGATTCTATCTGAGCTAAAATCTCATGAACTTTGGTGTTCTGATCTTATCCCCTCTGCTGGGACAAGAGACAGCAGCACCCCTCCATACAACCACTGTATAACCTGCACCTTGTAACTAGCACAGCTCAGCGGTGAGCAGATGCTGAAGGGATAAAAAAATTCCCTGCACCAAGCCCTGAAGTGGTTGGCAAGAACAGGTCAATAGTCTGATTCAGCGGCGACAGCACTCCACCCTCCTTCTGTAAATGCCTCATATCTCCTGCTGCCAGTCATGATAGAAATACAGACGTAGCTTTTCTCAGGAGGATCTAAATGTTCTGCTTGCTATTTGGTAAGGGGGATATTTCTCCAATTAATTATTAAGTGGAGCTCTGGCTGGAGGAAGGGGCTGCAGAGATGTCAAAGTGAAATGGGGAGAGTGTTTTAACCTTTCTGAAGCTCTCCTGCAATCGGCAGCAGGTTTGCCTTGTGCGTCCTGGCCAGTTCTTGTTCTACAGCACACCGTCAAGGCTGGCCAGCAGAGAATGGCCTCACTGGGACTCTGCCAGCTTCCATGGCTCATGGGCCCATCTTTTCTCTCTCCTTGGCAGCAAAAATATGCTGCAAGGAAAACCGCTACCTACCACTCGTAGCTTCATCCTGCCCTGAGATGGAGGGTCCTGGCTATGCAGCTGTAGGCACCGGGGGAAGCAGACTTGGAAGAGCAGTTGCAGGGACAGTGAGAGGATTGATCAGCTGAGAAGGAGCAATGGGAAGGGTAGCATGGTCTATTGGATATGGCATTAGACTGGAAGTCCAGAGACCTGGGCTTTCATCGTCCTAGATTACACGGGCAAAAGAGACTGCAGTGATCACCTCACCCCATGCACTGGCCCTCGTTCCTTGGTGGCACCATGAGAAAGCTGCGGGGCCACAGGCAAATCACTGCATCAACTCATGCCTCGGTTTCTCCAGCAGTAAAATAACTCTGCTATTTTGGTGTCCTACAAACGAAAGGCACTTTTCAGGGGCTGAAGTGGGAAGGATTAATTGTGCTGACTTTTCCAGGTAGAATTGCTGAGGCAGACCCTCCACTGGTATAAATCAGCACAGTCTGTACAGTGCAAAGTATTTATTATTGGACTCCATGTGCAGGAGGATCTTGCCTAGACCCTACTCTCTTCTTTTCAGGTGGCTTAATTGTCCTTACAAAAATTACAGAGGAAAATATGTGAGACAAGATTCAGCTCCATGTCTTCCCAAGCTTGAGCTGAGATAACACTGCAGGTCACCACAGCACTCACCTGGCCCCATCCACCATTGGGGACCCTGCTGTAGTGCAGGCACTAAGGCCAAAGGCTCTGATTCCACTTACAAGCTGTCTAATATTGTGTGAGGCTGTGCTCTTCTACTCAATAGATGCTGCAATTGGTAGGTATCCTGGAGCTTTTCTGATTTACCCATGTCTTAGCAGTTGCAAAACAAGAACGTATAATTGCAGTGGTTTGGTTCGGATATTCTTCTCAGTGGCACTACAATGAAGATGGTGTGAGAGATTTCTAACCAGCACAGGGCCAAACTCAACAAACAAAAGTCTTAAGTAAGAAACAAGTAAACCGGGAATGACCTCCAAAGAGTTCATTCTGCTCCAGAAGAGAGCCTTTCCCAAGGTCCTCTCCAGTTTGTTTTCCTGTTACTATTGCCCAGTTGTGCCTTGCAAGTGCCCTGCCGCCAGCCCGGCAGGCGCGGCACCTCTCCTTGCTGCGGTCAGTGAAGTGCGTGGCTCAGGGGCCAACTTCATGTTAGGCTTCGGAGGAGCACAGGACAAAAGGACAGCCCTTTCCCCACAAAACTTGCTTAGGTTATAAGCCCATGTCGGTCTCTTCTCCTCTTATAGCCCTGTTCTTGGTTTCCTAGGAAAATGCACGGTTTCGGGTCCCAGACACTTTTTGCAGTCTAGACTCCAGGACTTTGTTCACAAGCGCAGCCATCCCGCTGACCTGGCCTGCCCTGTCTAGGGAGATTACTCGAAACACGGCTCTCTGCATGAATCAAGCCGTGTCACTGAAGCACATTCATCTGCCTTCCTCTTGTCCTTAGCCAGTCGTCTGCAGACAGCTCAAAAGCCAGGGTCTTGGGGGCAGACTCCTGGCAGCACACTGCAGTGTTTGAGTGAGGAACAGGAGGCTCGCTCCTAAATCAGTCCCTGCCTTGCTGCTCATCCTGACTAACCCGCGTGACTCTGATTTATTTTTTCCTTTAGCCTGTCTCTCTGCTCTTTTCCGTGTGGTTGCCATGAAAAGCCCCAGGGCTGCTTCTGATCCCACACACCCTGGTTTCAGGGCTGCAGCCCTCTTCAACAGGAAAGGCTGCCCCGGGACTGTCAAGTTGCAGTGTAGCTCTACATCCTATTTCTGGGCTGTGCCACAGATTTTGGGGACGGGTCCTTTTTCATTTGTGTCCCCTTGTTGCTCCTACCTGTGCAGTGTGGTTGGTGACAGCTCCTCCTCCCAGCAGCATCAGCAAAGGCACCTTTTGCTGGGGGCTTCAGAGGATGAAAATCAGCTTGGGGTAAGAAAATGTCCAAGCTGACTTTTACCATAAGCTGTCAGCAGGATGTGCTGAGGTGTTTAAATATTGATGCAAACACAGAAGAAATAGTTGCCTTCTTCCGCAACAGGTGAGGGATTTATGGCGTAAAACGTCCCAGAGCTCTTTGCCAGCACTGCGTAGGTCACAGCTGTTCCTCCCTGGTACCAGCACATGGTAACCGTGATGGTGAAAAACCCTCATCTGCCCACCTAAGCCCAGAAAGCTGAAAGCCAAGTAAGGAGAGATGGATTCACAGAAGAAAAGGCTTTCCTGTGCCTGAGGAGGAATCCCCAGCCTGGGGGTAAAAATCAGATGGAAATGCTAAGAGCTCTAAATTGAACCTCTCCTTTGGGACTCTCTAGGAAGAGGGGACAGAAAGCTGCTGAGCCAGCACTTTGCTGTCTGGGAGATGGAGTTTTGTTATTCAAGCCTCTCCACCAAAATCAAATATTTGCAAATGGAGGGAAACTCTGTTCCTGGGGATGTTTGCAGTGGGCTTCCTGCTGAGCTTTCTGCCAGCAGCTTGTAAGTCTGAGCCAGAATTACATGTATGAACATTTTGGTATTTTTGTACACCTAAGTATTCAGTCTTCCCCACCTGTGCCCAAAAGAGGCGCAGAAGAAGCCTTGACTTGCCTCTCAGCATGTTTCCAGAGTTAAATCCAGGCCTGGCTGACCTTCTTGCTCCTGCTGTTTGTCTTAAACTAATTGGGAAAGGGGAACATTCAAGGTCAGGTTGGACGGGGCACTGAACAACCTGATCTGGTTGAAGATGTCCCTGCTCATTGCAGGGGGGTTGGACTAGATTCCCTTCCAACCCAAACTATTCTATGATTCTGTGATGAATACAGAGGCACTGGGGGCGGGGGGGCTGAACAGGGGGTGAAGGACCGGTGTGAGTGGAGCAAGGAGGATTAAAACCCTTAACCATTTTCTGGGCATTTTGGACAAAATCTCAACTTCTTTGATAGGGTGGAAACAAGAGTCAGAGTTTTTTCCCCAACCATCTGCAACTGCAAAGTCCCAGTTAAACCTCTAAAGCTCTTAGCACCAGCGCTTGTTTTTGTTGCATGTGAAAATGAGCGCTAGCAGCCCTGGCCTCGCTCAGGGCCAGCGTTGTGTCCCCCGCGAAGCCTCTCCCCTGGCCACCCCACACTCACCCAGCTCAAGAGCTTTTCCTAAACTCAGCTCCCGGCTGGCTGTCGGAGCAGCACTGCATTGCTCTCCGGCTGCAGCTGCTGTACCACATCTGCACAGATAGGGCTCACCACTGGTTCGTCTTTATTTTCCTAATGCCAATTTTTCTAATTATAGACCTGTGGCTATCAGCCAATCGGCTCCATTTTTGAGGCTCATTATTGGACTTTGGATGTCAGGCTGAATTTTTCCTAACTGTCCATAATAACAGTAATAGCTTGACTTCCACCATGAGACAATTAACCTTCTTAAAGTTAAGTGCCTCAGGCTGTGCCTCAGAAAGATTCCCTCTACAAAACAGACAATTACCTTTACTTAATAACCTTTCCCTTTTTAATCTGATATTAGTGCCAAAGTAAATGTAAAGGGCAGCGCTCTATGTCCCCTCTTAAGCATTTTAAATGCCTGTCCATGAAGGCTAATGAGCTGCCATTTTGCTTAATCTAGATTTGCCGTGGATCTAACCATACTCTGCAGCATCTTCCTCTTTAAAAAATCCAGGATATAGCTCTGTTTTAATCTGTATTGAAACTTTGTGAAAAAGGAAAACTCATGATGCAGAAAGAAAAATAATGATGTCCAAACTACTAAACAAGGCGAAGCATATTCGGCATTGGTGTGACGCTGGATTAAGGCTGGTTTCAGTGGGAAGAGGCATCAGTGTTTGTAAAGCAGGAATTTGTCACTGGAGTTTTGTAGGGTTAGTGCCAGCCCCTCCTATCAACTCCGGTGCAGATGTGGGATGGGGACACAAGGCTGGGCAGTTTTACAGTTTCCTACGCATCTGTCTGTCTGGCGTGCACGTGGTCTGTCGGTCCCGACCAGTCGGGAGCACTGACCTCTGCAGTAATGGCTGCAGCAGACCTACAGCACAAGCACAACTGCTATGCGGGTGTAATTTCTTCATGGATTGCTGCTCATGGTAATTAATATGTACAACATTAGTAACTGTTGAGACATGAAATGCTCTCTCAGCGAAGAAGTTATTGCTCCGCTGACCCTGTATTTTTGCACTTTCAGTGAGAGTTCTCTAGTAATATTGAATTCAACCTTTGGTAAAACCACAGAAAAATTTCTGAGATAAATGTAAAGCTGTAGGCACTTCTCTATCATGTGAGCGAACCCCATTTTTCTAAGAATGCCAGGTAAAAACAACAACAAAAAGCAGGCTTAAAATCCAGGAAAAGCAGGGCTATGGTTGCTCTTCGCAAAGATGCCTAATTCCTCTGTAACTCTCAAATCTGTGTCTTTGCATGCAGAGTATTTCCACATGCTGCAGAATGTTGCTTTCATTTGTTTTATTATAGTGCCCCTGCTAAGTCCATTGCCTGCCACTGAGCCAACATATATTCTCTTCTTGTAAGAGTGCTCTGGTTTCATCATCTCAATATAATGAGTTTTATATTATTTTTTTATTATAACAGAAGCAGCCTCAGGTCCTAATCAAGATATTGGGCTAATTGCTACGGAAACCTAATTAGGCAGACCGTTTCTCAAACTCTGTAAATATTTATGTGTGCACTTAACCGTCTGCATGCAAACCAACCCACCCCAGCCATGGGAATGAAGCTTAGCACATGCTTAAGTGTTGATAGAGGTGGGAGTCTCCTTTAAGACAAAGTTTAGCTGTGCTGCAACAAGTAGAGAGGAGCATGTAGTGGTAATCAGATTGGGATCGTGTATGTGCAGATGAGGATCAAATCAGATAGGGGCTGGGTTATGGGTTTGAGTTAAGAGCTGAACAGAACTTTGGAGCTGCTGCATTTTTTTATTATCTTATAGAATAATAATTAAAAAGATGTGAGTCACTGTACCAGACACAAACATACATATAGAAATGCAGGGATGTGTGAAGTCTCCCTGGCCAGAATAAACTAACAGGTGTCCTGTGCCATTTCTTAGCATAGCATTTCAAACATTATTTGAAAAATGTTTTTGAACTCAATTTTAGAACTTGCTTTGCATGCATGAATCAATTCAGATTTACATGTTTATTGCAGCTGAGAGAAAATTCAGTGTTAGCTTTGGTATAAACACCTTAGACCACTAAGGTATTAACTTTAGAAGCTGAATATATGGAACTAATCAAAACCCTTTCATAAACAGATTAATGAGGAGACAAAAATGCCCAAGTACAAGCTGCTAGGCTTTGAACAGTCACATCTTCTAGAGCGCCTTTATTTATTTATTTACTTTAACAAGTATTTTAATTGGTTTCGTTACATGTCAGTTGTGGGAACAGTGAGGTGGGGTGAATTTGCCAAACACGAAGAGCTGCTGGCAGATAGAAATCTAATAATGTAGCTGGAGCTCCGTGCATGAAACCCCAGGACCTGGTGCTGATCTTTTATTTCTGTTTTCCTCTCTGTCCTCCCCTCTTGTCTGAGCCCTGCTCCCTCATATGCAGCCCTCCAATTGTGCATGCAATATTTAGCCTCCCAGGTGGGAAGGGAGGTAGAGAACAAGAGCATTTAATTTAGCATAACCAGTACGGCAGCATCCAACCAAGAACAGCAGATTCTCTGCCACAAAAGCTGAAGATCCCAAGACCCTCTGCTCAAGCATGTTGTCCATTTAATGCCGTTTATTGCCAGTAAATAACCTTGCATGCAGAAAGCAGTGAAACACTCCAAGCAGAAGAACAAAAATGACCCCAAAAGCAAAATGAAAAGAAACTCCTGCGACCTGTTTTTAAATCCTGAGCTTGAAGCAGAGGGGGACAGACAGGAGATGGGGCTGCTCAGAACAAACGTTTCCTGTGACGTCTGAGTCACCGCAAAGTTCAGCAGCGCAGTCCTGTCGGGGACGCCTTGCAGACCTCGCTCGCCATTCACGACTGTAAATTTCCTTCCTGAGTTTGTTAGCAGCGAACAATGTGTGTAAAAAAAAAAGAAAAAAGCCCCAAGCCCACTATAGCTGCTGGTATTATGCAAAAGAACTAATGCATAAGCAATCTGCTGCCTTTGGAAGAGCCGTGCAAAGTGACACCAGCCACTGCAGAAAGCAGAGCGGCCGCTCTTCCAAACCTGGAGATAAGGAAGGGATCTTAGTGGGGCTGGCTGAAATTTTCCATGAAACACTTTTCTTTTAACCTGACTCTTGTGTAACCTTATTTTTTTCCTCCAAAGTTACATCATTTCTGTACAAAACGTCAACTTCTTACTAAACCAACCAAACAAGAATCTCCTCTCTCTTTGCTAATCTGAATAATTTTGACCCTGGGAAAATGTCACAGGATGTGCCTCAGCAAAATTTTAGTTCACAAACCTCAATTCCTCATCAGCCTCCAAGGAGCAGGTTTCCCACCTGCTGTCCTGACCCCAGGAAGGGCTCCCAAAAAAGGGGAATAACGGGCAGGAGTGCCAGTGCTGCATGGGAAACCAAGTCTGAGCAGGGCAGCAGGGCTCTGGGGGAGAATGGGGCCAAGCTCCCTGGTGCTCCAACTCCACAGACAGCAAGCCTTAATTTCCATTTCCTATCTTTCTGTTTTTCACTGAGATGCCACATTTTTTCTTATAGGAAAATTACATTCCAATCGCTGCTGAAGTTAAGCCTTAACCTGAGAAAGTTCCAACTTTCTAGCTGAGATGTCTCTTCTAAAGTTTGCCCAAAGCTTCAAGAAGAAAGAAAAAAGCCATGGGATTCAGAGAAACTTGATATTTCTCATGTTTAAAAGGTGAGTTTGTCTTTATAGACTGAGCTTCTCTTTATACGTCAGAAAGGAGAGTAGCAGAAGTGACAACAAAACATGCAGCTATATTTGATTTGCAGTTCACTGTGAAGAGATGTTTTCACCCTCTCCCTCTTCTGCCTTTAGGAAGAAGTGTTAAATTAGCAATGAAAACAGCACATTAGCTGACAGGTACTGCAAATAATCTAATCATGAGACAGCATTAAAAAAACCAATTCAGCATGTTGTGGATGTTGGGGTTATTTTATTCAGCAATTACATCTGAGGAAAGCTCTCCTTAGATATTTAACGGGTTGCAGCTAAAGAATTTTTAAAGCACATCTCGGAGTTGCTGGTAATTGAAAAGGATCAAGTATTCCATACTCACTGCTAAGTTTTACAATTGATTATGGCACATCCCAAGTCAAGCTACTTCAGTAGGAAGCTGGCAGTGCCTAACACCGAATGCCGCAAAGGAGAGCTTGTCTAAGCATAAAAGGAGAAGAGACGGGATGCAATGCTGGGCATCTTGAGTAAAAGGCCTTATTCAGCCAGGGTCCAAAAGTGACTTTTTTTAATGCTTATTTTTAACTAACTGTGAACTTCTGCAATAAGTACAGAGTGCTACTTGGCTCCTTAAATAGCTGCGATGATGAGCTGGCGCTCGCTTCTGTTACTATGTGAATTTATGGAGCTGTTGTCACACGCTTTGTTAGAGGAAATATATGGTGGTTCTGTCATAGGGACTGGACACCTATAATTCTCATTTTCTTTGCCTGCTCATAAATCCCTGCTGCTGAGCTGCACCGTTATTATACTCGGGTTGCTGCTATAATCCCCGTCGCTGGAGCAAGGCTATCGCAGCGCCTTGCAGGGGAAGCGCTGAGTCACCAGTATCGCTCCAGCGGAGATGAAACGCTGCACAGGGCTGGTGACTGCCTGCGTTGCAAAGGAGATTCATGCGCGTACATCTGCTTCAGGGGCATGCCGACAAATAGCTCACAGGTGGATGCTGAAAGGCACCGGGTGACACTTGTTTGTGTAGGTTTTGCCATCTTGCATAATGTTTCGTGGTTTCTGGTGCCTGACCGGCACCAAAGCAAGGGACAAGCTTTGCCTTTTGATTTCTCCTCTAAGACCTTGCCCCTTCTTCCCACGTCCCTGCTTTTTGCTCAGGTCAATGCACCAGCTACGCAGGACTTGGTTGTACTTCATTTGTGTGCATAAAGCCTTGCCTTGCCCTGCAGGCCTCCAACAGCCGCCACCTGAGAAGTGCGAAGTCTTTTGTTGCTCAGACCTCTTCGGTCCAGCTGGGCTCGGGATCGGTTTGATCGTGCTGGCCGCCCTCTCGGACCCGCGCCTTTGCTGTGGTGGTGCTTTTTGTCTAATGCTGGAGCCGCTTTGTGCACGGCGGCTGCCGCTGCCTCTCGTGCACCAGCTTTGCTTTCACAGTCAGTCCCTTCTCTCTGCTCCTCCGGCCTCCAAACCCCTTTCATCTCATCCTGCCACGCACTGCAGCCGGCCTTCTGTCATCTTCTCCTCTCTGCCTGTGGAAACGCCCTTTCGAAACCTGCGGTCAGCCTCATCCAAACCGCTCTTTGAGGAGCCCCTTTGCAGCGGGGCATGTCGCTGCTGCATCTCGTGTGGCAGCGGGCGCCTCACCGAGCCCCGCGCCGGCCCACGCTGTGCCGGCAGCAACCGCCGCTCTGCTGCCTGACCTCCGGGAAATTACTGCTCTCCCCTGTGCCTCTGTTTCTCTTTCTGGCTTTCATCTGTCTTCTTCGCTCAGGCCGGAGGCTGCCGTGTGTGACAGGCCTGATGGTACCGTGACAGCCTGGTCTCAGCTGGGAATGCTGCCGTAATGCAGATAATGACCGCAGCGCTGTAAGCCGTGTCCCCGCTGTAAGCCGTGGCCCTGCTCTGTCCCTTGTCTGCACAAACCGCAGTCCGGCCTGTCTCTCATGTCCACTGTTTGGAGAGAAATGAGCCCTCCCAAGGAGAAGGTTTGGTTTGTGTGGCCTCTCCTGCACCTTTGTGGGAACAGTAAAGACTAGAACGTGGCTGTGTTTATTCCAGCATCGGGGATCTCGGCCCCACGTTGCAGACAAGGGGGTGAGCTGTGGCTACAGCCACCCGTGCCCCTGCCAGCAGCCCGGGAGATACCAGGAGCAGCAGCTGGGGGCTGGGGCAGCACTGGGATGCTCCTGGGTGGGCTCCTGTCGCTCCAGGCTCCCTCCAGGTTCCTGGGGAGCTACCGAGCGTCTGTGACTCATCCCAACAGCTTGCAGGGGGCCAGCCTAAAGGAAAGGCAAACCCCATAGGAAGGGAAAGCCCTGACGAGAGAGGACCACCACAACAGTTGTCTCATGAAGCTTGTAGCTCTCAGGAATGATGCTATATTCTCTTGAGTGGCTCCTGCAGGGACTTTATCCATGGCCTATTCACCACCATGAGGTCTCCTAGGACCAAACCCCTGCTCCAGCCACGCGCTGAGATGCCACGCAGCTTTGTCAGGTGTTGAGTTTCCCCTCACCCCCCCGAGGGGCTCAGGGATGTCCCCCATCTGTGCTGTAAGCAGAGCATGGGGAGAGGGGATGGAGACAAAGGGTCTCTCTCCTCTTCCCCCAGCACCGTGTGTCCGTCTGCGTCGCTGGAAAGTGGTCTATTGATCAAGATCCATTGCCAATTATTTCTCAGAGAAGCAAGCATTGATTGAAGGAAGATTTGTGCCTCTGATACATACTTCCCTCCCTGGGGCAGTGCACTTGCCTCCTGCTCCACCATCAGAACAAGAAGGAAGGGCATAAGCCAGCCCAAGGCTATCATTGCTTTCTGAAAGGCAGAGTGACTGAGACGGCCAATGATGGGCACCAACTGGAGGAGCTTAATCCCTGCTCATCCCATTTTGACAATAAAATTACACGTCTTGATAACGAAAGCTTCCACCTGGAGAGCCTGATGAAAAGCACGGGGAGGTGTTGGTTCTAGGCAGGAATTTGCTCTACTATTCTGCTCCTCTGGAGATTTCATAAGCAGGTTTCTTTGCTACCACAACAGAAAGAACACCTCTTTCATAATGAATTGCCTTCAACTACCACGAGCCAAGCTTAGAGGTTTTTTTGTTTTTGTTTTTTAAATGTGGGAGCATAGAAAATTAAATCTCTGTCGGATTTTTTTAAGCAATTATTTTAAGCACTGTGAATAAACAAGGAGTGCCTGACAAACACCTGTTATTTTTCCTATCGTGAGTTTGGCTGCTGCTGAACAGTCAGAAATGCTGCTCTTTATAGGATCAAGTGTGTTTATCTGGCAGAGAAGAATAGGGTTTGTTTTCACTGTGGAATAATGCATTGGCTGCCGTATAAAGTACAGCACCAACTTTTATCAAATAGGAGGCACGTGTTCCCTGGCTTCCTCCTGGTTGCTGACAGATTGCAAGACTCAGTTGCTTCCATCCCAGAACAGGCACCTCAGACCTGGGCAGAAGGAACTGGGGCTATTTCACGACCCACTTCTCAAAACTTCTGAGTTTGCTGGGAATATGGAGCTGAGCTGGAGTACAAGAATTGGTTCAGATCTGGCTCTCAGTCTTCCTCTGAAGAAATCAGGGGCTGCCAAGTCTGGGCTTCTGAACTTCAGTGGGAGTAAGGTCTATCTCAAAGTCCATATTCCCAACAAGCACTGAAAAGGGGAGGGCTGGAAACAGTTCTGGGAGGTTCTCATGATCAACTGCTTTCTCCTCACCGCTTTTCCCCGTCTCCCTCCGTGGATGCTGCAGGCTGGCAGTACCATGGGGACAGGGTGAAGGGGGTGCTGCTCGTACAGTAGCATCCAGCACACAGGCAGAACAGTGTGGGGACCCGGGGCAGAGGGATTACAGAAGCAGTTGGCTGACTGAGCTGACCTGATTGAGCTGATGCTTCCTTCTTTTCCAGTCTTACCCTTTGCTGAAGGTTGTCTGAAGGTTGTCGCCTCCTCTCGCCCATCCTCCCTCTGGGTGAGGGGATGCTACAGAGCAGCTGAGCGGGACCCCCATACACAGGGCACGGCCTCAGGGAAGGGAAAGAAGAGGTCAGAGGTGGCTGGGACTCCATGGCAGATGAGATAAGGCACAGGGAGGCTGACAGCAGTGGATTTGCAGCATACACTTGGTATTGCAGGTCAGGCTTGAGGTGACCTGACCAGTGACTGTTCCAGAGGCAGTTGAGATCCTCTGTCCTCCTTCCCTCAGGTAGCGACCGATCACCAGCGTTATTTTTCAAGTGCATGTCTCAAGACAGCAAGGCTCTCTAACGAGCTAAGACAAGCATCACATTAGCCCCTAGCAGGGATGATTTTAGCAGGGACACTTGCAAAGCTCAATTATAGCCAGCCAGCAAGTGCTCTGCCTCCTGGGTTTTGCTAGTTGTTGGTATGGGAGGAGGTTTTTTTTCTAAATTTTCTTGCTTCTCAAGAGTTTCCCATAAACCAGGGCATGTTTTGAAGCTCAGTTAAAGCCCAGAAAGAGAGCGCAGGAGAGACGTGAAGGGGCACTGGGGTTTTGACATGCCTGAGGGACGGGATGCCATCCAGAGGGACCTGGACAAACTCAAGAAGTGGGCCCATGTGAACCTCATGAGGTTCAACAAGGCCAAGTGCAGGGTCCTGCACCTGGGTCAGGGCAACCCTGGGTATCAATACAGGCTGGGGGATGAAGGGATTGAGAGCAGCCCTGCGGAAAAGGACTTGGGAGCACTGGCGAATGAAAAGCTGGACATGAGCCAACAATGTGCATTTGCAGCCCACAAAGCCAACCGTATCCTGGGCTGCACCAAAAGCAGCGTGGCCAGCAGGCCGAGGGAGGTGATTCTGCCCCTCTACTCCGCTCTGGTGAGACCCCACTGGAGTACTGCGTCCAGCTCTGGAGCCCTCAGCACAAGAAGGACATGGAGCTGTTGGAGCGGGTCCAAGAGGAGGGCCACAAAAATGATCAGAGGGATGGAACACCTCTTCTATGAGGAAAGGCTGAGAGAGTTGGGGTTGTTCAGGCTGGAGAAGAGAAGGTTCCAGGGAGACCTTACTGCAGCCTTCCAGTACTTAAAGGGGGCTTATAAGAAAGATGGGGACAAACTGTTTAGCAGGGCCTGTTGCGATAGGACAAGGGGTAATGGTTTTAAACTAAAAGAGGGTAGATTTAGACTAGATATAAGGAAGAAATTTTTTACCATGAGGGTGGTGAGGCACTGGCACAGGTTGCCCAAAGAGGTGGTAGATGCCCCATCCCCGGAAACATTCAAGGTCAGGTTGGACGGGGCTCTGAGCAACCTGATCTAGTTGAAGATGTCCCTGCTCATTGCAGGGGAGGTTGGACTAGATGACCTATAAAGGTCCCTTCCAACCCAAACTATTCTATGATTTTATGATTCTAACTCACTTGTGTTGGTGCTTTTGTTTTTGAGCAGTTCAGATATCCATATGGCTGGTTTTCCCCCTTCTTCTGCTGGTGTGTTACTGGTCCTGCACTGGACCTGTGCTCTGCCAGTCGAGATGCCCTGAGCAGGACATGATGCGGGGACAGGAGGGGAGGAGGATGCCACACAAGAGGCATAATAGAGGTTTGCCCACCAGACGTAGCAAAGCACTACAAGTCAAGCAAAGCCGCCTGGGATCTGAAGAGCTTTGAGGGAAGCAAATAAACTGCACTAGTTTTACTCTTGCTGCTGCTCTTTAAAAGTCTCTAGCTGTGAGCATGTAGGCAGCCAGTCTGCATTGCTCATTCTGAGCTCCTGCGTGGTGAATGGGGACAGCAGGAACCTTTGCCAACTGTTGGCTAGTGGCAGAAAGGATGTTTTTAGTGGTTAAGGCATAAGACAGGTAGCAGAGACCAGGCTTCCATCCTGGGCGTTGTTACCAGTAAACTGTGTGTGAACAAATCCCTCAGGCCAAAATTTTCATTGCCCTGCCCTTCTGAAAATCAGGCCACGAGTTGCGTAAATATGGGTGTAGGTACCTAGCAGTAGGCAGCCAGGTTGGAACATTTTGGCTTTAATCCCTGTGCCTGAGTTACCTCATTTATAAAATGGGGATAATTCTCTGCTACCTCGAGGGATGCTCTGAAGCACAACTCTATTGATGCTGGTAAAGCATGTCTCGGCTTGCTGGATAGCTATTATTCTACACTTGACAGAAATTGGATATGGTAGAGCTGAACAAGTGCTTTTGGTGTAGTTTTCTCTGTTTCCACTGGACAGCCTTTGAGTCACAATTCCCCCCCGATCCCACCGCCCACCCTGCAGCGAGATAGAGCAGACTAGGTGCACTTGTGGCATTGCCACAGCTCCATGTTGCAGCTTTAAAAAACCCAAGTGTCCCAATAGCTCTGCCCCTGCCTGTCACTGCTCCAGGGTACTCTGACTGGCAATAGGACATGCATCTCTCCCCCTGGGAAGGGAGATAAGACTTGCCAGGACACTGTGTAGGGTGACTTTGGAAGCTCCTCCTGTTGGGAACAAATTGTGTTTATACCTTCTCAAGTTTATGCAGTTTGCTTTCTTGTAGCATGAACCCAGCATCTCTGCTGCGGGGCCAGCTGCATGTAGAAGCCAATTAAAAGAGCAAATTGATTCAGAATAGCTCTGGATTTGGACACTCTTCTTCTGGGATAAAAGGGTCTCTTCCTCTACTTAGCGTGAGCTGTTGATAACAGGAAGCATTCCCGTCAATTTCCCATATAGACAAATCCTTAATTCATCCCATGATTTCCGCATCATTTTCATAGTCAGCAGCAAGACACTCTTTCCAATAGAACTGTGCTCCATCTTCCTTTTCCCCAGCACCCTGTCTCAGATGCTCCTAGGAGAAACATAGATGATGCATCATTTTTATGCTAAGAAACCTATTTTTATATTTCAAAAATTCTAATGCAACAAGATTCTTATTTGCACAATGCTGGCAGAACAGATACCTCAACATCTTGCACTTAGAGTCACGTCCCAATTTAAATCATAAGACATAGACAATAAGATTTTTTAATTGAAAAGGAACTGGCTGCTTGGTTTTCATTTTCTGTCCTGTTGGAAACTAAAATGTAGAGGAAATCTTGAGAGAAGTGATGTTATCCTAGGATTCCCTCTTTGGCCTCATCCTCAGGGTAAGGCGATTTAAGTTTGGGTGCCTATCTTCAATTACAGCTGCTCTATCTTCTGAGTTTCAGCCCTCACCATAATGACAAATGAACCTCCATGCCCACCTTTGCACCCAACTGGTTTCATATCAGGTAGTTTCACTGCCCACACATTGGTTAGATAAAAGAGGAGTCTTCAGCTCTTTTGCAATCCTCTTACCTCCTCAGAAACCTTCTGCAATCTGCATTGTCTTGAACAAAGGGTGAGCTAAAAGATGAGTGGGATACTTCATTATAACCTCTGGCTGTGCAATGAGTCACACCTGTGATTTTGAAATGCAAAATAATAAATTAAGAGGGCAGTAGTGAGATTGAGCTGACAACCCGATAATAAAAATACTGGGCAACTTGTCAACTTCAGCTGAGTAACCAAAGAACGACACTTTCTGCCAAGCACAGGCAAATGAAAGGCTCTCTTTGCTGCACTGTTGTCATGTTGTGGCCAACAGCAATGTCTAGTGGTTCAATAAAATGTAAACACCAACTATATTTTCTAGAGCCAACTTCTGGTTTTGTCCTCATGGAGAAGGAAGGTTGGCATCTAGGAGTCTGAAGTAAGGAATGAGAGTTGGGACTCTTGGCTTTGTTTTATATTTGTGCCCATACAAAAATCTCTATGACTCAGTTTACCTAAATGTAGACGACATTATAAATGAGGTTTAGAAAAGTCTGATTACTGTTAGTCTGATTCTCAGAGGGAAGGCACTGATAAATATTCTTTAAGTTTATTTATTTATCATCATTTACAGTCATTTCACTGCAGCTGTCAAACCAACTGTGAAACTCTTTTCTTAATTTACTTCATTTGCTCAGTGGTACAAGACCGTGTGGTGTGGGGCAGGCTCGCTACACTGAGCCAACTTAGTGTATACAACACCGCAAAGCCGTAACGCAACGTATTCCCAACAACTCGGGACGCAACTCCATGACCTAGCTTTGCAGGAGAAGGAACAGCAAAATGCCATCCTCCCACCATCATCTGGGTTCAATAGCAGTTTAACGTCCTTTACATGGTGATGCTTTTTTCAGAAAACAAAAAAGAAAGGAGAAAAAAACCACCCTGATTGGTAGGGAACCAGAATTTAGGTAGGAAACAATGCCTTTTCCCCATGGAAAGAACAAAAAAAAGGAAAAGACTTGTCACCAACATGTCTTCTCCTTTGGGTGATTATATGAATAGGTATTTGCTACCAGGAAAGCCAGGCTCCTCTGTTGTTCTGGGCAAAAAGCTCACTCTGTCTGCGAGGGGGAGGAATGCTCTCGGTGTTTCTTTGGAGAAAGGTGGGGCTGCAGCTGTGTAACTAAGGTGTTCATGTGGAGGTTTGGCATGACCCAAAATTGTCATCAGGATAAAACCTTCCCCAAACAAACCAGAAAACTTCTCAATGGAGTAAAATCTCTACTGAAATCATATACAGAAAGCTACTGTCAGTAGCAAGGTGGGAAAGCTCCTACCACAATCACAAGATTTCTGGTCTTAAGAGTAAAAGATAAAGTTTAAAATAAAAATCTGCAGATTTTTTTCTCTTTTCCTATCTTTCCAATAAATATGGTGTTGGGGAATGGACATTTTGGTGTGAGGCAGAGCCACTGTGTTGCTTGTAACTGGGCGAAGTACAGGGTATTTTACTTCTTGGATGCTCTAAGCAGGAACTCTTGGCTTTTGAGCATTGCTGATACAAAACAAAGCACTGGAGTTTTTGCCCATCACTACAATTGCACATTTAGTTTCATGATGTGACATCTTGGCTGAGCCTGCATATACTATAATGTCTGGCATAACGACATTTCCAGCCAAGGACGTACCCACTGAACTGCCAAGGACGTACCCATTTGGACCCGCTGTGAGCTGGAGGACGGTTCATGGAGTGGATGGGTGATTTCCTTGCCCATACAAGCACGTCAGACCCAATCAACACTATTCCACTGGTCATTTTTCTGTCTTCAGTTTCAGAGTTTGTTAGTATTTGGCTCGCCGGGCACTGGATACAGCAGTGACAGAGACAGATCTAGATTGTATCTGGTCGGCAAGTGGAGCATGCGATTTTTAGCAGGAAGTATATCTTTTTTATATTGAAGCAAGAGAATCAATATATTACAGTAGGTCAGCCCTGTCTTCAGGGATTTGGGGTCATGGGGCAGGCTGTACCCCCGTGTCATTCACAACCTCGTGTTCATATTACATCCTGCAATAGTACATGCCTGTGTCTATGCCTTATAAAAACAGCTCCAGGTCAGGATGCCAAATTGTTCTTGAAGTAAGTGAAACTGGCACTTAGAGGAAAGACACAAGGAAACAGTTTGGGCCATCTTCTTGGCCATACAGTGGTGATGGAAAGGTGAACAGTATAGACAGTGGTTGCTATATCGGATACCTGGCACTGCTCAGCCTTGACTCTGCCCTGTCATTTTACCCAGAAACCTTAAGAGCAGTTCTGAACCCTGCCTGGATGATCACCCCCACTTCCCCAAGCATGTACATGGATTTAATCCAGTGGGACGTAGAAAAGCCAATCAGACACATGTCCATAGTGAACAACCCCTCAGAAGGTGTCACGGCTACTACTGCAGCCTGTTATCTTTAACTCCTCGGACTGAATGACCATGTACTTATTTACAACCACGGGCATCCACCAGTGTGACCAGAGAGGGACTTGAATTCATACTCTTACCTATGCAGTGAGATATCTCTGTTTCTCCACTGCTGCTGCCTGCCAGGGAATGCATAGATAAAGCAAGATTTCACCTTCTGTCACCAAGGACAATGTGCTCTTATTAGTCAATAGCTGTTGGCAAGCCCTGGAGGCTGGACATGCTTCTCATTTCAGCAACCTGGAGTGAACATGGAAAGCACCTGGCTACTGTGGCAACAAGGGTTGTAAACAAATAGACTTGACTGGGAGTTGCTGCTGCAATCCTGCACATAGCACAAGAGCTTAAATGAGATACAGAGCAAGGCACCTCCTATTACTAAGGAAAACTCAAGCCACCATTTATCCCTACACGGTTCTGTTTCCAGTGACAACACACCCAGTCCAGAGAGAGTTTGGGATGGAGGATTCGCTGGGCCTGATGCAATGTTCTCACCCTGGGATCAGATTAGTCCTAACCCAGGATCTTATGCAAATACAAGGCTGAAGGAAGCTAGAGAATGAAATAAGAGAAAATCCCCATGATCAAGGTTGCTGATAAAAGCAACCGCCTCCAGCTGGTGAGCAGCACCGCCCACAGCCTGGCTTCTGGCATGCCAGGCTGGGCAGAAGCTCAGGTGGGTAATGACAGTCCAGCACGGTGAGTGCGCCCATCGGGTAAGAGCATAACAGGATGTTGTCCCATCCCACGCACAGAACAGCTCCATCTGAGCACGCAGGAGGCCATGCCAAAAACGTGGACAGATGCAAACATCTATTACACACCATATGCAGGGAGTGCTGGGGCAGGTGTACTAATCTCTGAGCTGTAATGGCTGTGTGGAGTGGCTGAGTGTAGGCATCATGCAACCCTCCATTTTCCTGGGCTCGCTAGATCTCTGTTCTGTGCATCTACTTTCTAGTATGGACAAGATTTGGGAGTTAAGAGGATCTCCAGGGTACCACGTCTCCTACCTGCTTACAGACAGTGCTCACAGAGTGTTTGCTGTGGCATCCCTTTAGTAAGAAGGGATCTACTCCAGTTGTCCTAATTATTAGGAATGGAACCAGGTCCCACAATTTGTTTCACACGAGCTGATAAAAGCCATCCAAATGGCAGCATCTTCTCTCCCCTGCAGTCAATGCACAGGGTACACGCTTCAGGGGGTGCACATAGAAGTAGAAAGCACCACAGTTGCAGAAACAACTTCTACTAAACATTGTGATCCCTGATAATTACTCTTCCTAACCTTCCCCAGTGCCTTACAGATGCTTGAAGGCTGCTCAGCAAAGCCAACTGCATGTCCTACCTGCACAAGACTCTTGGTATCTGGTATCAACGCGACTAAGACCAACTTGCAGCTTCTGTCACTTACCATTCCCAAGAAACTTTCTCCCAAAGGGAGTCAAGACACAGGGTTGCAATGGCAGGTATTTTGCCCAACTAAGCAAGCGAACAGCTCTATGTTGCTGGTTGACGTTTAGAGCACAGCAGAGCAAGGCAGATTGGAGGAAGATGTTGCAACCTTGTTTATGTTGGCAGTGGATGGGGTTGCGAAAAAGCCCTAAGAGAAAGTAACAAACACAGGGTGTGTCTTGAAAGGAGGCTGAGTTCAGAAACCTTTGCACAATGTGCTGGCAACACGTGCAAGAGCCAGGTGATTCAGAGCTACCTTTCCTACGCTCTTGTGACCTAAATCCTCCAACAAAAGGGACTAGTACGTGCAAATAGGACAAGAGCCTCCTGGCCTCTGGACCTGGTGTTTCCAGGAAGAGCTCTTCCTCCTGGCCCTGTTGTACAGAATTGCACACTCAGGTGCAGCACGGTACGTTTTCAGGGTTGTGTTTCAAGCCTCAGGGATTGTCTAAGACCAGACTCGGGGGTAGTGGCCCAGTGTTTTAATCTTTGTGTGGCTGGGTTCCTTCTAACGTAAAGCTGCTCTTTACATTGCCTCTTGTAAGTTGACCCTTGTATGAATATTTTAGATTCTTTCCACTTGTTTTTTGCCAAAATAGGAAACAGCTTTTGTTTGCTTGGGGGAGCAGAGGGTTAGCACTCCATGCTGAGTGTGATGCTTTAAGAAGTCTTCTCTCAGCTCCAGGCCTCTAGAAGAGCACAGCAGGCAGAATTAGCAGTACCTGTTGGTTACAGGGAAAAGGTACTTTGCAACTTCTTTTGGAGCTCCAGGAGCTAAGTGCAGGTGTTCCTTGGTCCTTCATTTCAACCCACAATATTACTTACTCTTCCATCTGCTGTGAGAGCTCCTCCATAGCACAGTGCTGTGTCACTTCACAGAAAAATTTTCAGAGCCCATGTTATTTCCTGGGAGGAGCATTCATGAGATGACCACAAGTTTTTTAATCCCTTTGGGGACCTCTTGAGAGGTCGGTCACAGCTTTCTACCATTATGGACAGACTTTCTCCCCATCTTGCATGGCCAAGAGGAGATCACACAATGATGCTGACTCAGCGCTACAGAGAGGGGTTGTGTCATGAGGCACTGATGAGGTGAGATGATGCAGTGATGTCATGAGGGTGGAATCTGCATATCCTGCTGGAATAAACGGAATAAACGCCAAGCTGAGCTCCTCCATCATCTACTGCGTTCTTAGATCTTTTCGCCATCTTGTTTGTGATTCAACCTTTTGAGACACCTGGTATTTGTCTGTTTTCCCCCACTACTGAATCATGTTCTCATTTGCACATTATTCCTTGCCTGAATTTCCACAATCAGTGTCTAGACAGATATCGCTGCTCTGCAAGGAAGACAGGTGGAAAAGCACATTTTTACTCCTGAGGATCTCAGAAGCTTTTCTGAGAGGCAGAAAGTACGCTCTCTTTGTTAAACAACATACAGACTCTCTAAAAGCAGACCATGGCATGGGCAGAGATAGGAACACAGTGTGTAGGAAACACAATATTCAGGTAGGGCGGCCAAGGCAGCGCTTGACTGTGTCGTAGCCTCTGTAAATCAGCCAGATGTCTCACAGGCAGAACAGCACAAATAAGGTCTCCAGAAAGCACTCAAATACAGTGAAAGAAGAAACTTTAGGAATCAGCTTGGTGTGTATTGAGGTCAGCGAGGAGGAAGGCAGAAGGACATTAACACGGGAAGAGTCATTTATTAAAACACTGCAGCCCTGAGAAAGAAGAGTAGAAATTGTTGATTTCGGGGATCATGTGCAACAACTGCCAGACAGGGGAATTCCCTTCTTCTCTCCTGGAGTATGACCTCCACTCATACTTTCGCTGTTCTGTTTTATATCTGTATGTTGTAGCTCCCAAACCCTCAGAGTTGAGTTCCTCTGCAATATTTTTATGTAATGCATTTATTTTAACAGCTTCCCTACATGGACTGTGTGCAGTTCTTTGGGGACAAGGCCATTTTTCAAAGTTAGTGCTGCAGAGACAATAAAAAAGAGTTAAAACAGATTAGAGTTTTGACTCTTACTATATATCAGGGAAATCTTACTGGAAACCTCAGACAGATGCACAGTAAAAAGGCTAAGCATGCTGCTTCTGTGATATATTTGCCTGAAATTGCTAGAAGACTCATCTAACTTTTCCCTGTTTGCACTTCAGAAACAGATTGCTTCACTCCTTGAGCCAAAGTTTGAGCAGTTCATGCTTGAAAAACTGCAAACCAAGGGGCATTGGCCGATAATCATGTAATTGTGCTGCTTTTTTTTTAGTGTATTTTGACAGCACATAAATCATTGTAGCTTTCCAGATAGATAGTTATAATGGTAGAGCTCTGCTCCCAAGATTTTAAGGCAAAGTCTTGCAATATGAGGACTGAACATCAGCTGAGCCATGGTAACGATCACTGTCAGCTTAGCTGACAATAAAAGGAGGTTAAGCTAAATCGCATAGACTGCAAGCCTATGCACCGCAAAGTCACACTGGTTTTGTTTATTACAGGCTAAAAGGGAGCACATGGAGAGTTACCACAACTCAGCGGATATATGGCAAGTTGTTAAGCTTGTAAGTCTTGAGTCCCTATTTTCTAATTTAGACCTGACACAGGAAATGGAAGACAATAATTAATGAGTGGAAGAGGAGATACGGCTTTACAATAGAGAGAGATGGTGAGATAACCTTATTACATATTTCATTGGATCTTTTACCAAACAGATGATAGACTCATTATAAAGGGTGCACAGAACAAAGGGAACATTGACATTTAAAGAGGTTCTGCTCTGGAAAGCAGCCACAGAATTGGCATGATGGGTTTCCGTGACTTTTGTGTTTGGTTTTCAGGTGAAGGAACAGCGTTGTGTCTCTCAGCCCTGCAAACTATTGCAATGTGGGAGTTACGCTGATTTTGAGTCCGATGAGATTTCGGTCTTGAAGTACGTGTCTGTTTCTTTCCCCCCTCTCTTTTTTTCCCTTTTTTTTTTTCCTCTTTTTTTTCCACGAAGGCCAGGTAGCAGCAGCTTTTCCTCCATTGTTTTCTTTGTTTTGTTTTTCCCATTTGTTCACAGGGTAGGGCTGTTTTTCCTGCTATATTGTTGCTGCTTCAGAGCTGCCTACACACAAGCTTATCTCAGCTTAGTTCAACCAGTGTGAACTTTTGCATTTGATGCTTTTTATCAGCTGTAGAACGTCTTATTCATTTAAAAAACTTTTCTAACCAACCAGAGCTGAAAAAACAGCTCTATTGATACTTAAATAAGAGAGTCTGCAGTCTTGTGTCCCGATTTAGTTAAAACTTCTTAAAGCTGCACTCTTTTAAATTAGTGTCATTTGATACGTACTCAGTATGTTGGAAATATCACGCTGGGCTTGTACAACCTATTGTCTTTGAGTTATATCCTCAGTGAGATATAGTAACAGCCTTTGCTTTCAGTGGGGCTGGAAAATAAGAATTTAAATGCTTGTAAGCTTGAAGTATGTAGGTGAAGTATGTAGGTGGAATCAAAGCAGTGACAATACTAGAATAAGAACACGGGGTGAGACAAAACTGCATCTGGCTCAGTGTCACGTCTCCAGATGTGTTTCCTTACTCCGTCTCTCTGGCAGAGCACCTTCGGCAGGCTCCGCGGCTCCCTGGGAGTCTTTGGGAACAGTGGGTGCTGCCTGGGTGCATTTGGGATCACTTGGAACACGATGCATTTAAGCTAGCTTAAGTCGCACGTAAAAACCTGTAGGTAGCACCCAAACAAAAGGCTGCAGTGAGGCCTTTTTGCTCTTTCTGAAATGACGTTTCTCAGAATTTGTGTTCAAAGGAAATTGCAACTTTCCGGTTTGATTCAGGAAAACATGAAATGTCAGATTTTTCTGTGGAATAGAGATTTCGGCGTTCATTCAGCTCAGCCAGCAGGTGAGGAGAAGCTTAACAGTAGCACACAGAGTTAGTGGCCACCACAGTAATCCCTTGAGCAAAGAGCACATGAGGCTGGAAAGCTCTGAAAGGGAAGTCAGAATGACCCTAGCAGAAAACCTTTCCTAAAGGAAACCACATCTGTTCGAGCTGGCATGCGGGACTGTTCTCAGGAGGAGTAAGATGCAAAGTTCAAGGGAACTGCCTGCGAAGACACACCGTGACTGTGCTGGGGTTATATAATGAGCCTCGGCGTGAGGAAGCTCTTTGTTCTATTTACAAATCCCTGTATTACTGACAAGGAAACTTCGGTGGCTGCCTTCCAAAGAAAACAATGAAGAAAGAAAGAAAGAAAGAAAGAAAGGTGGGTTTTTCTTTGTCTTGCAGCTCCCATAAATCCCCTCCCATTCTGAAGCGTGATTTTTAAATTTTTTTTCCCCCCCATGCGTAACCCCATTGCACATTTTACAAGTATAATTACAAAGCAATCAAACGTGGGAGCAGTAACAAAGAGTGCATCAAGGAACCCTGAGCCTATTTGTTTGAAAACTCCACAGGTGCTGGTTACAGCTTTGAAAGACCAAGGTTATTGTGTCTGAAGAATATTGTTTCAGCCATGAAGAGGTCAAATACCAGAGAACATTCTTGGATATTAAGTGAGATTTAAGTCAGACTTGTTCCTCAAAGACAGCCTTCCACTAAAGAGGCTTATAAACCAGCTTCTCTGATACAAAAGCCCTCAAACCCTGAGAAAGCTCAGGGTGAGATCAGAACACCAAGGGAGAGGATAGAGCAGAGGTCGAAAAATCATGAATAATGCAGAGAAAAAGGATAGAGAATGATTAATCACTGTTTGCTATAGCACGAGAACACTGATTTTCATTTTAGAAAAAAAATCACAATCATTTTTCTACGCAGCAAAGGCTCTCATTAAAGAGACTTCACTAAGCCAATCTCTGGGACTCTGCCTCTACCACTCAGACACTTTTCTCTACTCCTTGGTAAATATTTAGACTGAATGGCGTAGAGCTGTAATGTCCTCTGGGAATTAACCCTTGGTACCTGTTACTAAATCCATTCTGTATATTTACTGGTGAACAATTTGACTGTAGACTAAAACCGAGCTGCGGTTCTTATGTTGTTCTTGCTATCCAATGAAAAATTTATTCTGTGAGATCCGCTTCTTCATCTTTAGGTATTGACAAGTTTGCATTTAATTTTCTAGGTATTTTGGGGAAAAAAGGCATTCAATTGGTAAAAGCACAATACAAAGAACTAAGAGGTAGGGATAGTCCTTCTGAGTCTTGTTCAAACTCCATTTCAGACATCAGGAGTCCTTTATCTCAGCTCTCTATCTAGGAAAATATTTACCCATTATAATGACCTAATCACAGAAAGGGGCCAGGGCCCTATTTTTCTTGTATGCCTGCCTGTCTCATCGTGGGGTGAGGCTTGATGCAGGGCGTGTACCAGTCCCAGATCCTCATGCAGCGCCTGCAGCTGGTGTTCAACACCAACAGTGTCAACTGGTGCAATGCTCTGGGTGGCCGTGACAGAGTCCCAGTGCTTTCAAACGCTTCCTTGTGACATTCAGCTTCTCCGTCAGCGCCTTGCTACCACATATGCAGAGTGGCCACCTCATCTAGGCATCTCCGGAGCAGCGCCAACGTGGCTAAAGCAAGGCCGAGTAGCTTGTTGTTCCTACCCGAAGGTAAAGAATGAGTGAAAGGTCTTAATTGGAAGGCGCTGCAACCAGTCTGTTTAGGACAAAGGCAGAGCAGGAGAGAGTCCAGATGAAGTCTTGGACATTCAAAGAGTTGGGCTGGCTGGTTCTTCTGTGTTCCCATAAGCAAAGACGCAAGCTGATCTCTCTGGTCGTAATAAGACAGGGTGGGAATAGTTGTGTTTTTAGGTTGCTTGTTGCCTTAAACCCTCCTTCTCTGTAATGCTAAATAAAACAAATACTCAAGGATATAGGTCATTATCCCTGGTCAGCTGCCCAAAGGGAGGGAACAGAGGGTGGTAAACAGCTGACACTTGGCTGTAGCCAGCTTTTGATTTAACAGTGGAGAAAAGTAGCATTTTTCGGCCTACGCTTGGGAAGGGTGAGATGCTGAACACGTGAGATGGGCATCCAGAAGTTCTGCAAATGCTGGAACTGTGTGGTTGAAACGTAGACAGGATAACTCAAATACCAACTGAAAACTTTTTTTTTTTCTCCTTGCGGTAGGTGCGGGCCTGAAGAAATATGGGTGACGCCAAACTGTCAGCTTTCCTGAAGTTTTGAAGCCATTTGACCCTTTCTAAAAGCTCTGTGCAGAACAGGTATTTGTAAGGGTATTGCTTCATATTCACAAGCTCAGGCCGGAGTGCCAGCCCTTGCTCGGAGTGTCACCATGCTCCTGCAGCTGCGGTGGCTGTGGTCGGTCTACAGAATCAAACAAGTAATTGAAGCAGACGTGTCCTGCAAGAGGGGAAAGGATACGCATAGGTGGCTCTGACATCTTATGCACTTGCCAAGGCACCAGTGAGATCCTAAGGTTTCTCCAGTGCAGCCATCTCGTAATATCTATGCACAAACTCAATGTTCTCAGGTTATTATGCTGAAGCGGCAGGGAAGATGGTGCTCCCCATGCACGTTTACTCTCAAATCGTCCGCTAGATTAGAGGCAAGCAATTTGGAAAAGATCTATGAGCAATCTGGTTTAGCTCTCTGCAGACATTCCTCTCCAGCCGCAAGCAGCTCATGAGCAGCTCGAGCCCAGCTCCAGTGCCAGGGATCTGTCACCTCACTGGCAGCAGGGCTGGGCTGGCTCCTCAGCGATACAAATTCACGACGGAGTGAGGAAATGTCCATGTGGGGATGGCTGAGCCCAGGGCTGCTGGGGTGCCTTGTGTCACCTCTGTGTCCCACAGGAGCAGATGGAGCAGCCCATGGGCAGAGATGTTGATGGTCAAGGTCAAACGTGTGGGTTATAACAGGTCTATAAAAATTCTTGATTCAGTCTATACTTATGTGCTATAAGGCATACGGAGCTCTTAGGGTAACTAATGGAGATAGCGAGTCCATCACTTTATTATCTGAGTGTATTCTCCCAGAGGCTGGGAAGGGCTGTTGTCTCTTTTTATAGATGGTGCACTGAGCCACAAAGCTCCAGGGTCACTGGGGAGGAACATGTTGGATGAATGTTTCTCATTAGAAAATGTTTATTTCTCAGACGTGATTCCTGTCATGTTGTGTGTATGGGAGTGTATCCATTTCAGCAAGACACTCTAGGAAATGTTTTCTTGGAATCGGCATGGAATTTCTGGCCAAAATGGTCCTCCATAATGGCATGGTCATTCCTGGGGTGGCTGGGAGACTGCAGGTCAGGTCTTGGAGCTGAGGCTGGCAAGACGGGGAATTAAAGCAGGCAGAACGGTGCCCTCATCCTCAGTCGGTTCTGGCACTGTGATTTGTTTTTCATTGCATGCTTTTTGTCCTTTATTAAAAGGGAGAAAAGTCCTCCAAAAATGTTGAGAAGTCCTGCTTTTGTCACAGTAGAGATGGGAAAACTTCCAGACTCTCCCAGATATTGGCAAATGGTGGAAGCTGTTTCCAGCTTAGCTCAATCTCCAACTTTCCCAAGGTCCCACATGTGCTCTGTTGCAGAGCAGGAGACAACCCCGGTTTCCTACAAAGACAATGATGGTACACAGACTGCCTAATCATGTAGCTGAGAATGGGCAAAGCTGGCAGCCAAGAACTGGAGACCCAGCAGCCATGTCCTATCCTTTTGACTTCATTGTCCTCTGTTTACAAGCTGGTCTGTCAAATTGGTCACACCTCTCAATTCTCATCCCTTATACCATCTTAAACTCTTGCTTCTTTGAGGCTTTAAACTGTTTAGGACCTCTGTAGGAGACGGCTAGGGATTTTGAAGCACTCCATGGAAGACACCTCCTGAGCCAGCAAATCCAGACCTTTGTTATTGCACAGGGCCCTATCTTACGGCACGGGATTTGGACCTACCTAGTCCTCCTGGAACGTCCACCTCAGGTTACTCGTCTTTGGGATTACCCAAACTGCACAGCTTTTGATTTCTTAAACTCTTCCCATCAATCCTGTAGTTCTTCCCTCAAGTCTGCCCAAAGCTCAGGGAAATGGAAATGTCCACGAATCAGGCAGAGAGTTCAAGTTTTGTTCAGATGAAAACCATCAAGAGAAAGAGTGTACTACCTCTGAGCAGGGAAGCCAGAAGGTCACTGGCTTATTTTGCAGTCTTGTCAAACACCTCCTCTCTGATCTGTTGTTCACCACAGCTCAGACTGTTTTTCATCCAGAATACCTCTTCATATTTTAATTTTGGTTTTCTTTTTTTTTTTTTTTTTTTTGGTGTGAATTATTTCTCTTATATTTCACCAGGGAGAATCTAATTTTCTCTTCTCCTCCCTTCCTAATATTTCGGATCTCTCTAGCTGTCTCTCTACTACACCCATCTTCCCTGACTGAAGGAGTTACATGCGAAATTCACAGCTGGCATTTCTAGCTTGCAGAGATTATATATGTGGCTGTACACATTTTTACGTGCTGTAAGTCTATTTACTTTAGAAGAAGAGCCCACAAGATTGATGAGTGAGGCAACATATTTAAAATATACATCTTGTAAATGTGTTAATGACTATACAGGCTATAGGTCCCTGTGGAAATAAGAAGAGGCATTCTTTTAATAAACAATGGAGCGCATCCAGTTTTTCTTCCTACTTAAGTTATTTCCAGCACATTCACTAAAATGCTACCAGATTCAATAATATTTGTCTCTTTCTTGGCTTCTTACATACATAGCTTTCTTCCTTGACAACAAGTCCAAGATTTTTTGGAGCCAAAGCAGGAATGATGATGTGTTTGTGTTGTTGTTGTTCTTCTAACCAGCTGTCTCTGCTCATCTTGCTGTCACTAGGAGAAGACATCTGCTTCCTACATTCAATATTTTTGCTTTGATTCTCAACAGGGAGGTCAGAGCCTATGCAAAAATGCCCCCCAAAATATTTGTTCCCGCAAACATTTATTGTAAGACTGGGGTACTCCTTTGTTTATTCAGTGTAGACTCCTTAAAGAATTTGACCAATTCCCTTCCTAAAAAAGAAAGCACTCATGATTTCAGTGCTAAAATCTGGACATGAGACATTCACCATTAGTGAGATACCGTGCAAGATACCAGATGGTGTAAAATACAAAGTCTAGTGACTTCTGCTTTCATTATATCACATCATTCTGATGAGATACTATAAACCTGGTTTTTTTCCCCGCTAAGCTGAGAGCCAGAGAGTGAGGATTCTTAATGAAATTGTCAACTTCTTTACCAATTCTATTTGCTAATTTCATCAAATCTGATTAGAAAATGGAGTAGTGCTAGTTATGGCTTTCTTGTGGCCACAGAGCTCCAGGCAGTTCGTTCTTCTAGGCACTAGCAACCCTCCTTCCTCATTAACCAAAGATCCAGTCTAGCAAAACACTTCAATCCTTAAATCCACCCCTGTTCAACAGAACGCTTAAACCTAAGTTAAAATCTCTCTGGGCTCAAATTGGATTTAAGTATGTCCTTAAAATTAAGTATACTGCACTGGCACATTGCTCAACTGCACTTTCCAGCATTGGGATTTAGCAGTTTTACAAAGCTTTACCATTCCTTCCAAGCGTGGCACAGGCAGCTATGGCCAGACAGCGGATGGAGCAAAGTAGGGAGCAGAGCCTGAAATGGGTGCAGGGAGGTTTTTGCTTTCCTGAGCTACCTAAAACTCACTGTGGCCAACAGTAAAATGATATGGAATTAGATAGAACTAATTGCCAGGTAAAACAGAGCATCTCGTGAACCACGTGCAACTCAAAGATGTGTACAGAGATGCAGAGGGGTTTGATGATGGCCATTATGTCTGATATGGGAAGTTGGGGAGGTTGTTGGAAATTTTATTTCTCATCAGTGAAGATTCCCTCGGGGTTCTGGCCCAGACTCGATCACTTTCAGTGATCTGTGAGTTACTAATGCCTGCCCAGTACATGCCTTGCATTCCTGTCTGGATGCAAACATACCTGCAAAATGGGGAATGACAAAGCTTGGCCCACTGCTGTTCCTAGATTCCTTCCACCAGGCAGCAAGCACACGTGTATCTCTAAATCAGGAACATGCACCCTGGTTGGAAATTAATTCAGGCTTGCAGGTTGAGTCTTTTCTCTCCTGTCTGCCTAGTATCCATGCTGGTGTTTCCTCATTCCTTCCCCAGTGCCACAGGAATGCTATTGCTGTGAGCTCAGATTTTGCATGTGCTTCCAAGAATACCCTTTGGAGACCAAAGGGTCAAGTGTGCTGCTGCAGCGTGTGTCTTGATGGAAACGGGCGTCCTCATGGCGAGGTGGGTAAAAAGTGCAGCGGTTTGGGGCAGAGGAGTCTCCAGTTGATCTAAGGCTAATTGCATCTGATCTTTGTCTGAAAATTAGGTGGCAACTCTCCCAAGAACACGTGCTTAGTGTGTTTTCCAGCCTCTCTGGCTTTTACCCACGGAAGGATTAGTTCACCAGGTGGGCGACTTTCCTGTTGTTCTGGAATTGTTGCTAGTGAAGGAATACGTCAGATCTCCACAACTTCATCTGATTAAGAGTTGAATTGCAGCAAAAATGACTTGGGTTAGAGATAAGGAAAGTTTTTCTAACTGTGAAGCTCTGGAATGGATCCTCTAGATACCCTTACGAGCAGGGTAGGTGAACCTCCATCAGGTATGGTTTAGGCAATGCTGCTGCTGCTTTACGGCCCGAGGGATGAATTCCCGTGGCTTCCCAAGGGCCCTTCCCTTCCTTTTTATTTTTTGTGATTTTACATCTGAAATCTCACCAAAAAGCAGAGACCCAAACTCTAAAAAGCAGACATGGGGAGGTGAACTGACTGGTCTAAAGTTGTACAACACAGGAAAAGTAGGAACAGAGGCCAGGTTTCCAGGCTTCTAGTCACGCACCTTAACCACTGAAAAACTTCATTTCCTTGAATTAATATTGGCCCAGGCTGACTCTTGTATTACTGCCTCCTGAGTGGCCTATGCAATGTCAGGCATTTCAGTCTTTTGCTGTTTAATTCATTTTGCTGCTATGGTGCAGGGTGCGGTAGATATTACTGAAGGAATGATTGCACGTTGCCAGTATTTTTGATTCTTTCCAGGCAAAGAGCAGATTTTCACAGCCAGGCTCAACACCTTGAATTTTCTACTTTCATTTCCAAAGTGTATGATATTGGTCATGATAGGAAACTGAAAAAAATAGGAAATTCACACTGTGCTTGACAAGGCAGTGACCATTCTGGGCAGCGCGTTACAAGGGTAATGGGCTGCGAATCAAACTTCTGCTGCTGTGCTGCAGAGGATTAGTCACAGTTCATCTACCTGCAAAATGGAGGTAGTAGTAGTTACTATCTCACACTCTGGAGGCTCAAAGCTTAAAACTTTTGGGATCATTCGAAGGAGGCTGCTATGGATGTGCAAAGTATTCTCTCTTCTGTTAATATGACTGGAAAATTGCATAAGCTTGATGGATAAAGAAGCAATAATTGTTGGATACAGGACAAGGAAAATATTTGACCACTGGTTTTCTCTGAAATACTAAATGGAGAACACTTGTCTCTCATCTTGGGCCAAACAGTTTCTTTTAGTTTTCAGATGCTTCCCCTAGATACCAGTTGACACAACATAAGGGTTGTTGCAGATTTGCATGGAAGATTGAACAGAAAAGCGAAAAAACAGGCAACAATCCCCCTGTAAATCTGCTTCTCTGGAGCATTACAAATCAGGACTCCATCGAGAGCCCCACCACGCTGAGGCTGACAGACATCAGTGCCAGGAAGTCCCTTGTGGACCGCCTGACCCCTGTGGCAGAAAATACCATCATGAGTTGTCCTCGGAGCGTGATGAAGAAGGAGCATGACCTCGCAGCCTTGTGGTCAAAGAGCTCAGCTGGAAGGAGACACTTGAGCCATAGGTTCTCCAGGGAGGGAACTGAACCCAGGTGTACAGGGCCGTGGGCAAAAGCTTTGGCTGCTCAGCTTGTGCTGGTGCCGCGGTCTCACCCACCAGTGCTTTAGAAAGCAGCCATGCCCATGTCTTTCACAACAGGCCATGTTTCGCAGAGCGCTATCAGCACTCTAGGTACGCCTATGGCATGGGGCCCTGGTGACTCATGCACTATTCTGCTTTGGGTTTGGATCTCAGCAGGGTTTAAACGCAGGGTAGGCGGCTAGGACAACGCTAGGGTATTTCTAGTCATAGTCATAATGCTTAGAAAACGTCTGTGGCTGTGACTGACAGGCTCATGCAGATTTAGCTGCAGTGCTTCAAAGATGGCATCTGGCTCCTGCAGCCCTTTCCATCCCTCGGGAGGAATTTAGCACCCCTGGTACAGGGGGCCAGCACGGGACACCAAATCAACCACAGACGGGGGATTTGCACCAAGAACTGAATTTGGGGTGTGCCATGCTTCCCCTGCTGTGGTGCCTGCCGAGGAAGGGGTGCCCATCGGGCTGGGGTGGTATCTCCTGGGGTCTCCAATCTGCCAGAGCGCTTGGGTCAATCTGGGAGCATGCTTGCTTGTTTTAGACACGCTGGCAGCCAGGGAAGGGGGAGGGAGGCTGCATCACAACTCTGCGCTCCAGCTTCTGAAGTCTTTTAGGCACTTACTGTCCTTTTTTGGGTCCTTACGTGTGAACTTTCCCTCCTGGGGCTGTCAAGCGGTGACTGTGGGCATTAAAGCTGGTAATGGGATAAGATTGTAAACGTCTTCTGAAAGCGCACAGCAGAGCCCTTTATTGTCAAAATGAAATACATTTGAAGTGCTTAAAAACTCATCCAGAAATCTCTTTCCAAATGAGTAAGGCTTGGCAACTCTCCCCTCCAGAGCCTGAAGGCAATGTAACCCTTCTGTCTTCCCCTTCTCTTCAGGACAAATACAGATACCCAACAGCTACTTACAGGGTAACATTCTGTTATAAAAATAATCACACTCAAAATCCGAATTATTGCAGCCCTTATAAATAGCCACAAAACAATCAAACAGAAAGCGATCAGAAAACACAGTTTCCCTTCCCCCTCTCCTTAGTATGCTCGACAGGTTTTGTTTTGAATCTCCGAGCAGGCACCTCCTTTCTAGCTCCGAGCATCTTTTACCTCCCCCCACCTTTTTACGCGTCCCGGTTGGGGAAGAGCAGCGAAAAAGTTGGTTGGAAAAGCACCAAAAAAATCATAGGGAGCCCTGGACAAAAACTTCTCCGTGAAAAGCTGAACACTGCAAGCCACGCTGCGCATTTCTGGGCCTAACACCCCGGGTTACAGGGCAGCAGGGTGATGCTTGCAGGGTCGGGGCTGCCTCCAGCCCCGTCGTGTCCGCCCGCCCCCCGCCCCCCGAGGTAGCGGTAGCTGCCGCCCCCCGCCGTGCGCGCAGCGCAGCCCCCTCCCGCCGTGCGGCCGCCCTGGCCCCGGCCCCGGCCCCGGCCCCGGCCCCGGCCCCAGCCCTTACATGGACAAATCTGCCTGCAGGGAAAGGCAGGAATTTGGGCCCTTGACGTCAGCCCCGGGCAGAGCGCAGCAGCCCGGTGGGGCGGGAGGCAGCGGCCGCCGCTTTCGCTTTTTGTTTCGGGGGCGTTCCGCCGAGCTCGGGGCTGCCGCCCCCCCTTCCTCCGCCCGAGAGGAGGTAAGGGCCCAGGGGGGCGCGCAGGGGCCGGAGGGAGGGATGCGGGAGGCGGGAGCGCCGCGGCCAGGGGGATGCAGAGGGGCGCGGGAGGGGCTGGAAGGACCGTAGGGAGGGATGCGGGAGGGCGGAGCGCCGGAGGGGCAGGCCGGGGGGATGCGGCGGGCCGCGGGGTGGGGGCGCAGGAGCAGGGAGCGCGGGAGGGGCTGCCCGGGGGACGCGGCGGGGCAGCGGCGCGGAGCGCGGAAGGGGCCGGCGGCGGGGCGGTCCCGGGCACCGCCGCGGCCCCGCCCCCGGCCCCACCTCCCCCCGCCGCCTCCTCCCGCCGCCGCCGCCGCCGCGCTCGCCTCCGCTGCCTCCTCCCCCCGAGGTATTGTTGCAGATAATAACTTGCCCCCTTCCTCTCCCCCCCCTCCGCCTGCCGAGGCAGCTGTGCAACAGCTGGAGCCCCCGGCCGGGGCGGGGAGCGCTGCTGGCCGCCGGGGGGGGCCGTGCCTGGCTCCTCCCTCCCGCCCGGGGCGCCGAGGCCGCCGGGGGGGGGGGACGGCCCGGCCCGGCCCGGTGCCGTGCGGTGCGGTGCCGTGCGGTGCGAGCTCGGCCGCGGGGTGGGGGCAGCTCCCGGGTGTGGGGCGGGGGGAAACTTCCCCGGTACTTCAGCGGCTCCGCTGCGCGCCCTCCCTCCGCGCCGGGCGGCGGCTGCTTGCGGGCCGGCTCCCCCACCCCGGGCTGCCGGGGCTCGGCGGCGCGGCGCTGCCGGCCGCAGGTGCACCTGGCCCGGGCGGGGGCCGCCTCCGCCCCCGCGGCGGCTGCAGCGCGGTCCCGCCGCCGCACCTTGCGTCGGCCGACCCCTCGGCCGGGGCTCGGTAGTAAATAACGAGTTGAGTAAAGCCCTGGCAGCTTTTTATACGCCAGGGGAGGCCCACCCTTCCCCAGCAGGTAAGGACGTAAAAGTTTCCCACACCCTTACGTCACCCTGGGCTTTTTTTTTTTAATAATTTTTTTTTTCCTCCCCCTTCTCTTGCCCTCCCCTTTTGAACAGGCAAATCTTATTCCTGCTGTTGTTCAGGAGCACTCTCCACGCCCTGGGGCTGTGCTGGGGAGAAGGCAGTGCTCCGGAGTAGGAGGTGTTGATGGAGAAACTCTTGCCGTAATTGCTCTGGCTACTGTACCTCGAGGTGCAGTTTGGTGCCGTTGGTGACAAATGAGCGTTGGATTCTCCTGCTTTGTTTTGATTTTTTTTGTTTGTTTGTTTGTTTTTACTGTGCCTGTAGGAGTTGGCTTTTTGGCCCAGTTATTTGGTTTTTGAGTTGGGTTCCTGTTTGGTGTCTTTCTCTCTTGCTAGGTGAATGATACACAAAGTTTTAAGAGTTTGCAGGAACCGTCAGGCTTGGTGATGTGCCTTCCTACATATCCACAACATCTTGGCCCCTGTGCAGAAAGTGGTTTTGACCCATGTGAAATGCAAGGTCCTGCATGGAAATCTTTAAGTTTTTGGAAGCACTCTAGATTTGAGAATTTCTTTGCTTCCTTGGACTCATTTACCTGTAGAGTTTGTGCTTATACCTTCCAGGAATGATTTTTGGGGCAAAATCTGAGAGAGAGCGGGGAGTCCCTGGATGTCTGGGAGCTGGGTGATACAGCAGGTGCTGGCTCACCAAGTAATTACAGATATGGGGTACTAGGCAGGCAGGGGAGCTCTTGGAGCCAGAAAATGGAACACAGCGTTTCATCTATACATTACCAGCCACATTCACTCTGGAAAATGTTGGTCGCTCTCCTGTGTGTAGCCCAGCTTGCTGCTCAGCAGCACAGTTTGGGGATCTGAGGGACTTTCTGGTTATTTCCACCCTTGCTGCAGCCGGACTGGCCCAGGCAAGGCTAAATAATACTCTGGAATATGGGATTTCCCTCGGGGAAATAGTTCTGTCTGAGGAGAAAGATTTACTGTTGAAGACTTCTCTCTGCCTGTTGGCCTACTCTGTCTCCCCTTGTCTACCCCATGACCTTTCATCCTATCACTCCTAAATTTATTAGCCCTGTTATTCCCCTCTTTTGGTTGTTTAGTGTTTGTTGGAGGGTTTTTCCCTGTGGGATGGGCTGTCAGCAGGTGACAGTGTGGGTGGTGGCCATAGGGCCACCGGGCAGCGAGCTCCTACCCTCAGTGTCTAATCCTGCCTGCAGCTCTAGTGAGATGCTGGAGCTGCCAATGGGGCCTTAAACCCTGCTGCCCTCTAATTGTTGAGTTTCATATATAGTTTTCCTTTAATTGTTTTCTTCAGTTTTGTTTTTTTTTTTCCACCTGAGTCAGCTTGCGTTGGCTGTTGTTGGGAAAAGCTAACGAGTTCGGGGAACCTGGTTCAGGATGGTGGCAGTGCAAAGTCCTCATCAGTTATGGTGCTGGTGGCTCTCCTGCCATCAGATGTCTTCCGGTCCTTGTAGGCTCTTCTCCCAGCCCTGTGGTTGGAGGGCCTGTTTGAAGCACATGGGTTGCTGAAGGTCATCGTAGGCTTTTTGGGGGTCTCTTGGCTGGAGAGAGGTGCCTAGTAGTGGGTAGGTGGTGTGTGAGTCTGTTGGACTGTGAAAATGTGCTCCTTGTGCACAGAGAGGGAACTTGAGTGATTTTTAATGCCCTCTTCCCAAAAGTCAGCCCCAGAGTGTGTGCATTGTGTGGAGGCCATGGGCATGTTGGCCGTGCACGTGTCCTGTGTTGCCAGTGGTCCTGCTGTCCAGAAGTTCCAGTGAGGGATATGTGGACCTTGTAGGCTGCCTAGGTAAACTCCTGGGTGGAAACAGAGGACGCCTCGAGGAAAATGAAGTTGAAACTGTGTCTCATTGAAGCTTCTGTAGGTACAGCCCCAAACTGCAATGCATTGCTGTTGCGCAGTCTCCGTGGCGCATGGTGCCCAGGTCGGCGAGGATTACAGCTTTTGTTGTGTGGTTGTCTCTCTGTCGTGCAAGTCCCAATCGCCTGGTGTGGTTGGTACCAGGTGCCTCCCAGTAAGCTGGCTGGGCAGAGAAGCTCCAATTCCTGTTTCACCGACGTGAGATTTTCACCTTCAGAGCATGATTTGGAGATCAGCCTGGGTGTTGGGACAGGATACTGGTGAGCATGCCCATCTCGGTGCAGGCTCCAGCTCTGTGGGTCCTGTCCCCTTCTGCTAGTCGCTGTTTGGACAAGCAGTCACCCAGCTTGAGGGGGTGACAGTGTTGAATGATACTGTTTGTGATGTGCTCTAGTGAAACCCGGGCAAACTGGCAAAAACCTGCCTCTAGGCTGGTGGGCCAGGAATGGAGCTCAGATCCCATATCCCATCAGTCACAGTTAGGGTACAGAAGATCCCAGGTTCCCGTGCAGTTTAGCTGCCTTGTCTCATGGAAACTTGCAGAGCACATTGGATCTCAAAGTTGCATTGCTCTGAATATCATCTTCAGCTGTCCTGTGTTAATGAGAGGTAATGGGCTCTGTCTTACCAGAATCAGAAACTGGTGCAGTGTAATTCAAGCTTTCAAACGATGAAAGTGCAGATTCAGGTGTGTATCCCTTGCCAAAGCACTCGTTTCTCTAGGATGTTCAGGGGTGAAGCTCCAGAGCTGGACTAGTGAGTCTTGGAAGGCACCTAATATTGTCAGCTACAGTCTCAGTGGAGTGGGAGTGTTTGTTTTTAAATATATAACATGACCATCAGTATGTATTTTTAATTATAACTCATAGTACGAATTACGGTGTGGGGGTTCATGGTCAGAGTGGAGACACCACTCACTTAATTTTGAAGCCTGACTGTTGCCTTGTTTGTTAAAATCGCTGCTTGTGTTTGGCTGTATAATGCCTGACTATAAAACTTAAATGACTCCCTTCTGATCAGTGAAGCCTGGTGTATGCAGTTTTGGAGAGGGATAGTAAAAACGGTGGGGAGCTGGAAAACCCAAGGGAGTTTGACCAGTAGTTTGGGATCACTCCTATATGAAGGACATATGGTAGAAAGGTGTCACAGAAACAGTGAGTGCTGTGGGAAAGGGATCTCTGTTCCTTTGTACCAATGCAAGCCAAGGTGAAAGCGGCTGATTCAAAATGAACAAAATTGAGTGCTTTTTCATGTAACTAAATGGTGGCATTTATCATGCAGAACGTTGCTGGAGGACAAGAATTCAGCCAAGTCTGGAAAGGAGGTGGGATGGTTGTATGAATGTCAGGTACATTCAGAGTTATACCAGCTAATGCTGATGGCTCATATCATAAACATCTAATTGGAAAGAAGAGACTGTTTCATGTAGGTTTCACTGAAACATCTCTTGCTGACTGTAGCTGGAGAAAAGCAGTAGCTTGGGTGGATGACAAATTGTTTGCAAGAAGACAGTTTCCGTGCGTCTGTGGAAACATATACCCTCAGGGTGCCCGCAGTGGTTTCTCTATTCCTTTGCCCATCATGGTTGTGCGAACAATACATCCTTGGTGGCATTTCGTTCCTCATCAAGCTTCTGAAAGCCTGACCCACACAACTCTGCCTTTCTCCTAATAAACTCTTCCAGCCCTGCCGTGGCTCTGGGCAGCACCCACACCCTTTGCTCCGGCTGGCCCCAGACCATTCTGGGTCTCACCTCCGGCTGGTTGTCTGTGCTCTTCCCAGTGCAGTCTGTGGCAGCCCTGGTAATCCCTTCAGGTGGAGAGAGGTCCCTGTGGATGCATGGAGATGTTTTAAAGATGGCATTGGGATGACGAAGAAATATGCGTTTCCTTTAGGTATATCTGTGATTTTTAGGGATGTTATTTTTTTGATGGAGAGAAGCCTTCAGGGAACCAACATGAATACCAAGTCTATGTGACCCGCCAGAAGTCTGGGAATCGGCATCTGTGTTTGCTGTGTGCACGCATGAGCGAGACAGCGATGCTCTTGCCTGCTTTCCGTCCTCCGCAGCCTGCTTTCTTACCCGGGTAGCTTCATCATCTCCCTCTTGCTCTCGTAGCAAGGTAATTCTGCTAAAAGTTAGAGAGCTTACTGGAACTGCAGCCATGCTTCAAAAGCAGGCAGGAGCGGAGGAGACGGAAACCATAGTTTATGTAAGGATGTGGGTTATCTGGGGGACAGATTCATAAGGAACAATACCTTTAAAGACTATGGGTTATATGTAGGAAAATACAGGACTTGAAATAACTTTATGAACAACGGTTCCAGAGGAGGGATTGGAGGGAAGGTGTTGCGATTGGCTTTCACACGTGCATTGGGATGCTGGAGGAGAGCATCGGTAAAGCCTGAAGAGCTCTGTGTTTTCCTCTTTTTAATTTCAGGCGCTTTTTGTTTTGTAAAATAGAAACAAACAGAGAAAAGAAAACAACAAATCAAACCGAAAACCACAGACCAGAAAAACCCCACAAAGTTTAAAAGCTTTTCGAGAGCTTGTGCCTGCCCAAGAAGTGGGGGTTAGCAGAGTGCAGGGCTTGGCTCTTTCCGTTCCTCCTGATTCTGGGCACGGCAGGGCAGGTAGGGCTCGCGATCTTTCCAATCCAGACTAAAAAAAAAAACACAAACCAAAAACCCACTACCCACACTTAATCATTGTGATTAAGGTTACCGGTAGAGACACCTTGGTGGAGATTCTGCTTTCATCTCAAAGAGCTGGTTTCGATCACGTTCTGAGCAAGTGCAAGAGCTGGCATGAAAATGATCATTTTAAAGTTGCTGTCAGCAAGTCTCTGTCATTTTAGACTGTCAGTATCTGTTGTTGGGATCTGTGGGTGACAGTGACACACATGTGAGTCACTCAGAAGCACTCCCAAACTATCGCAATACGCTCGGGAAAGGAAAACAAACATTGGTGGAGTTGTGGGCTGCTGATAACCTTTTCTTAGAAAAAGATACAACCTTTTGAGCGTTGCAGGCTGTTAGTGAGGATGTTTTCTGTTGCCCTTGATGCCATAAGGGAGCCTCGTAATAGTGATTCCTCGGTAACCCCATAAATTGCTTTGTTTGGTTTGGGGGGATTGGGATGCTTGAGGGTCTCTGATTTATGCCAGCTTTGTTTCTGTGTGAGAGCCCCTGTCAGCCCTCTTTGGGGTTTCCAGATCTGGCTGGGAGGGATCCCGTTTTGTGCCTAAGTGGGTTTATGCACTTGAGCATCCTCTAAGTAGGTGCCATTCAGCACTTGGCTGCCTTCCTTCCCCTGCTACTGCTGCCCGGTGATGCTTCTAGGCAGGCAAACTTCCGCCAAGTCTTGGATGATTGTGCCGCCAGTGGAATAGTTAGTTGAGATTTAATATGGCCATTATCTTTAGGTAATAAAATATCAACTAACTTGCCATAACTATCTTGTTTAATGTCTATTAAAAGCCCCACATACTTCATTCACTGGGTGAAATTTAGTAGAAGTTCATCTAAGCATTTATTGCTTATTTAATTTAAAAATAAGTTGATCTCCACAGTTGGTAACAGGCACTGAGGATTTAATTAACATTCAGTAAACTACGCTGTTAGCGCCGAATTACACAGTCAGGTCTTGGTTATGCATCAATTTGTAACTCCCCGCTCCCCCCCCCCCCCCTTTTTTTTTTAGGCCAGTGGATCTCATTATGGGGATCTGCAGCTGTCTCCCCTTCTCCCTCTCTCCTGATCTCTCCTCCTGCTCCTGATCTCTCCTCCTGCTCGAGAGCCTCTGCCAGGGCTGCGCAGCTGGGGGCCATAATGCTGCTGAGGAACCAGGACCCTGCTGCTTTCTTGTGGGACCAGCCTGGCCAGCTGGGGGAAGGCAGGCAGGGTGGAGGAGGCTGACAGATCGTGCTGCAAGACCTTGAAGAAGGGGCTGTGGAGCCCAGTGGGGTGGGTAGGGAAGCACTGCACAATGGGGTAAAAGCAGTCCAGCTCCAAGCCTTAGGTAAGCATAACAGAGCAAATTTAAAATATCTGTTCTAGGGCTTTTTCAGCAGTGTGGCTGGCTGCATGAAACTCAGGTTGGTGAGGTTTTTTTTTTTGGAAGAGAAATTTGGGGTGCTTCACAGGTGACTTGCAGGCAGTCCTGCTGCAGTTGCTGTGTTCATTGTACCCCAACTGCAGTGGTTTATATCTCAGTAACGTGCATGTGCATCTTCAATGTGCTGTGTGCATGTACCCTAAGGAGCTCTTTCTATTTCAGCAGTTTATTACCTCACCTTAACAGACTTGAATTACTCCACTTAATGAGGCAAGCTTGAATGAAAGCGAGGAGTCTCCCAGACAGCGCGTGGCACAAAGCGACTGGGTTGGGAGAGCGATTGGATTAGCAGCTGATAAGTGGTTGTAACTCCAGCTGCTGCATCTCCCCTGCCTCACTTGCCCGGGTGTCAGCAGCATTCCTACTGCAGCTCAGCCCTGAAGGAGATCAGCTGGCTTGAATTTAACACACCTCATTGCTTGAGGTAGAGACTTGTTTTGCTTTTCAGGGGTTTGGACAAATCTTGAGAGATACCTCAAGCTATTACTGTGGCCAAGACAAGCCTTTAATCTGGATTTCCCAAGAGAAACAGATAGTGATTGCGGCAGCCACGTGGCAGTCCTGTAGTTAATTACAAGCAGTGAACTTGGTTAAAAGAATGGTGTTAAAGTTGCAAAGTCCAAGTGCTCCAAAGCTATGAAATGCTAGAATGGAGGTCATTGATGAAACCTTAATTTGGCCTCCCCTGCAAGCGGGTATTATAATATAGCCACTTAATTGCCAGAGCACCTACTCTTTGTGTCCAGAGTGGAAGGTGATACTTAATGAGCAGCTATTCATTTTCTTTTCTTTTTGTGCGGTGTGTGGCCCCAAGCCTTATTTACTACATACTATTCAAACTTGGGACTGAATGCACAATTATTAATTTCCTTTTGTGCTGTTCTGGAGTGCTCTTTGGTCTTTTATTGGAGTGCTTTGCAAGTTGGGGGGACTATTTTTGCAGTGCCTTCCTGAGGTGAAGGAAAATTATTCTTGCCATTTTACTGATGGGACACTGAGGCTTGTAGAGTAGTGAAATTGGGAGTCTCGCATCATCCCTGACACTGAAATCCAGGAGAAAAAAGCCAGTTAGACCAGGGTTGTTCTCTTTAGTTTGCAGTCATAACTGATAATCAAACAGAGAAGTGGTTGAAAAGAATTGTTTGTAATTACAGACTGAAGTTAGCATCCTTTCCACGTAACTCCGGAGATTACTCTGAACTGCTTATTGCAGTTATGCCTATCTTTACAGTCCATCTCCCCCATCTTTTCTGCTTTTACCTGCCTCTTGCGCATTATCATCATTATCCTTGACTGGGGGGCAAGGCCTGTACTTATCTTGCCTGGGTATTGAAATGCCTAGCTTAGTATGGAAGCTGGTCTTTGCCTCTGGCATTTAGAAGCCAGGGCAGTTTAATGCTGTTGAATCTGAAACGTGATGGTGGGGATGTCCAGAAATGAACCACAAAAATGGTTAAGATCCAGGTGGTATTTATGTAGAAAAACATATTTCAAGGAGTAGAATGGGTAATGGGGGACTTCACATCATCAGCTGGACACTTCCTCAGTAGCTTATTTTCCTGTGTACAGTAAGACTGCCATTTTTTAGGGTAGTTTAGGCTTCCTTTAGAGCTGTGGTGGTTCTCCATCACTTCTGATCCAGCAGGCTATTTTTTGGGAGAATGAAAATTATGCCTTCCCTAGCACAGTTCCACTTCGGTGCTTTTTTAGAGAATCTAGTTCTTTCTCGGGTTCCTTGGGATGCACAGAGTTGAGCTTGGAAAACACGGCATTGCATCTTTGCCATTTAAGGAGGGCTCGGTGAACCTTCCGCATAGTAAGTCTGAAATTCAAGTGTATGAGTAATCCAGCTGAACTCTCTGCGGCTACTTGTGTGCCTAAAGATAAGCAAGTGTTTAAGCACTGTCCTGTACCCGAATCCTGATTTGCTCCCAAGGCACACAGATGTGGAAGAAACGACAGGCAAAAGGGTTAAAGTGATCTGGGAAGATGTCTGGCTTCTTTTCTTCTGAAGTGGTGCCGTAGAATGCAGAATGGCTATAGCCTCGCTGCAATGAAGTCAGCCTCATACAGTGCAGGAGGTCATATTGTGAGTGAAGTAGTCAAGTTGCAAGCCTCTAACAGTGGCATTAAGTGACAAATTGTGGGGCAGAAGCATATTTTGGAAGTTAGGGATAACGCCTTGGACCTCTGTGTTGTTGCAGGGATGAGTGTGGTGTTCTTGGCACCTAATGCCTCTTCAAGTGTCTCCCTCAGTGTATAAGATTTGGGAATGAGGCCAGAGCAGCAGATGAACTTAAAACAATATAAATGAGCGTGTCTTTCCAAGGCACTTCACCCACGCAGGTACTCGAAGTGTTTGGGTGAAAGGACGGCAGCTTATGGAGTGCGTGTGCGCCTTCTTCCATGGCTTGGCACGGTGTGTTTTGCTCTGCTGCATGGGAGAGCTGTGAACTCGGGCTGTGTAGAGGCTGGGGAATTTGGTGGAGAAGTTTTTAAGGACCGCATTGTAGAGTCAGAGGAGAAGGAGCTACAAGAGCAGAGCTCGTTGCCTTACTACACACAAGCATCACTGTAGGGTGGGTTCATTTGTAAGTTATTCTGGATGAAGTTATCTCCCATGCCCTCATTGCATACGTGACCTCTGGGCAGTGTTTTGTGGTCACTGTTTTTACAGGTGTGTATCAGATCTCTCTGAGGGTGCAGGGCAGATGGGTTGGCATCACTTTGCCTTTGCACCAGCTGGTGTATTGCCTTGCTGTGATGTACCCTGGGGTGAAAAAGGGAGGACTCATGCTCTGGTGTGTTACAATGATCATCTGTGCTGGTAGTGCCCCACCTTGTCTGGGGTCAGGCTGCTCACTGGGGTGTCATACCCATACCCGCACCACTCTGGTTCCCTGCCTGCTGGAGTTCCCTGGATGCCGTAGCCCAAGCCTCTGGTCTGTATGCATTTGCGCGCCTAAGATGGTGTTTTAGGTCTTGGGTCATGCTGTCATGCGCAAGAAGTCCTAGCAAAAGTGGTATGCTCCAGCTTTGTTGTGTTCAGGGCGGCTGTCTGCCTGCGTTGGCTGCTCCCCATCCCTTGAAGGTGAAGTGCAGTGAGGCACAAGCAACCTTATCGGTTTTTGCAGTAGCTCTTGATAAATTTCTCATGTCTCGGATGATTTGATTCATACCTGATTAAGGGTGTGCCCAGTTTCATGGGTGGAACTGGATGTACAAAGGTAGCTGTGTATTATCAGGAAGTCCCACAATGGATCATCTAGTTTAGTTCCAGCTGTCTTGGTAGATGCACCTGCTAGATGGGAATATTTTCTACGTGCTTTAGTTGTGCACATTCTACCTGACGTGTAATGGAAGTGATTCCAGATGCTCTTGATCTCCAGAACAAGACAAGGCCTATCCATCTAATGAAAGACATGAGTAATTCTGGGTATGGTATTGGTATGCTCCTGGGTTCTTGTTCGTCCTTCTCTTTGTTTTTGCTTCCATATCACATGGACAACACTTTCTTGTGTTGTCCGTATCTCTAAATTTGACCTGTAGCATCTTGGGCTGAGCCTGCCACTTATTATGCTACCCAAAGAAGAGTAATGAGTCTGCCAAACTGTGCATGTTGAAGTCCTGTGAACCCGAGCAGAGAGCATAGGCTGCACCCATGGAGCAGTGTCTGGGTCTGGGGAGCTCCTGCCCTGGGAGATGAAGATAAACCAGAGAATGGTGAGAGAAGAGCAGAGTGATTGACTTGGGGACATAGCGACTGATTATGAGGGAAGATGAAAAGGATGTAAAAAGTGTGTGTTAGCAGAATGTGACTAAGATGGAGACCTGATAAGTATTGAAATGTGTCTGTGGAGGAAAGGGGAGCAGTAGCTTCAGGCAGAGCAAAGCTGTATGTCTAGGACTTGCAACTTGGTGCAAAGCAGTTCTGAGTCACAGCTCCTGTGGCCCTGCCATCGGAAGCCATTGCCACCTATAATCCCCTTAACAAATGTGCTTGGTTCCATCTGGAACCTACTTGGGCTCTTCTTCGTCCTTCCTGGGGAGTTCATCTCCCACACGGCTGTTTATCACTGTGGTTTCTGAGCCGTGCAGGCTCTCTGTCTCATTCCTTAGCCCTTACTCACAGGAGGCCTGTGTGGGAGGGTGGGACACCCAAGAGAAATGTGAAACTTGATGCAAAGTCCCTTGCCACGAGGAATTTGGGTGGCTGATCTGCTGCAGCTTGGCCTCTGGGAGCCTGCCGGAGATCTGTGGGCTGAGAGTTTGTGATCTGCAGCCCTGGTAAAGCTCCAGGGAGTGCAGTGGAGGCTTGAGGGAAGGTGGGTTTTTCCTGCAAAGGGCAATCCATATGGCATTTGGGGGCTCCTGGTAGAGCCACACTAGCCCAGCTTGTTAACAAAATTCGGTTGTGCAATTGGATGGGGTAAAGTGGAGGAGGGAAGCAGTATGACTCACTTAAATTAGCAGTGACCAAAAGTGGGCTGTAAGCTCTAGGTGACATCTCGTGCCTCCATCCTAGCTTCACGCAGTAAAATCTGGCAGGGGAGGTACAGCCATATGTGCAAATACAGTATGTGGGTTTGGGTCTCGGTCCAGCATTCACATCCATAAATAGGTCAGCCCCTTTCTTATGATAGCATTTGTGTGCACTTTACAAACATGAACCAACTAATCCCAACAGATGTTTGGCAGCCTCCTGAGCCCACAAGGAAGTTAAATATCATTGCACTTTGCTAGAGAGATGCCCAGGATTCAAATAACACCTGCTGGAAGAGCCCATCTAAGCTGGGGCGTGTTCATGGCTGTGTGGGTTCGGCTTTGCAGAGCACCTGCCGCTGCTACATTGGGCTGGTCTGACCACAGCAGCTTTCCCTGCCTTCAGCTATGCAAGGGCCAGGCTCCGTTTCCATTGAAGTCAAAGACACAACTTCCTTTAGTTTTTGAGGGGGAATGGGATTTAGCGCTCTATATTTGCCCACTTGCACTTTATTAAAATGCAACTGAAAGGAGGGAGCTGTGGATTTTGCTTGCTGCCTGCCTTTGTCCACATGCTGCCGTGCCCATGTCCTTGTCGGTGGTGTCTGTAGGCATGATGCTCCTGACTGGCCTGAATCCTTTGCTTGCCTCCCTATCTTTCCTGAAATGTGAACGTTTAGTTGCAAGCTCCACGATGCCTCTGATGTCAAGCAAGTTATATGGATGTGTGTTGCTGAAGCAGCAGTTTATTCTGGAGTTGTCTCTGGACTCTGCACTTTGCAATTCATGTCCTGGCTGTTCCTGCTCCATCCCACCATGAAGTACAACCCCAGCCAGCTGCCAGAGATGACACACGGAGGACCAGGGAACTCCACTGCAGTAACTTTGCCTGTATGGAGTATTCGGAGATCTCTGGTAATGAGTGTCTTGCAGCCTTTTTTATCAGGAGAAGTTTGCTCAGTGTTCCATGGGCCAGAAGCTGCCTGATGCTTTGCTTTCCCCTAAAAAAAAAAAAAGGCTATTTGGCTAACTTTCCAAAGAGAAAATGAAGCTGTAGCGCATCACAGAGGAGTGAAGTGTAAGGAAGACTTACATATGTCACTGTAGCCTCCAAGGTCCATATTCATCCTCTTAATGAAAGGGGGAGAAAACAGGAATCGATCCTCTTCAATGGATCATTAGTGCCCCAACAGCTGGTCTGCAAAGAGCAACTGGGAACAAAAACAAGCTCCTGCTGCATCTAATTTTTTTTTTTTTTCCCCTGGGTGCTTTGAAAGATGATTGGGATGTTTTAGATGCTTGGCTTTCTTGCTCAAGAAGGGCTGAGGATTCTACTTGTTTCTCCTGGCCTCTATTTTGTGCTCTGGCTTGATGGCTGTCCTGATTTTTCAGGCAGAGTTATAATTATAAGGCTGCTGAGTGGAATGGGAGGCAGCAATAGGATAGCTCTGGATTACTAGTAAATCAAGGACTTTTCTTAGGTGTTTCCTCACTCAGATCTTTATCAGTCTCCGTTAAATATGGATGACAGCTACGGATACCAAGGTGTGCTTCTGTCTTCTCAGTTAAAGCTTCCTGAAGTCTCCTCAGGGCACAGACCCTGCCAGTTTTTGCCAATCAGCATCTCAAGGAGAAGCCTTGGCTGTGGACTGCCCCTTCTCCCTCATCACTCTGAACCTGCTGCGGTTGCTCCCTGCACACCAAGCGTGTGCATCTGACTCGCCCTGTGCTGCCTGCTGCTGCTGCCTGGCCTTTTTGTCTGCATTAGTTTGTTTGCGTGAGGAGCTCGCAGGAGAAGCTATTCATTCCCCTGGTAACTGTGCTTGACACTCAGAAGTTATCCTGGGGGTGAAGGACTGGTACAGATTTGTTTTCCTTGGTTGCAGAGCCGTAGCCCCTAATAGTTTCTCACTCAGAATCATAGAATTGTTTAGGTTGGGAAAAGACCTTTAAGATCATCAAGTCCAACCATTAACCTAGCACTACCAAGTCCACCACTAAACCATGTCCTTAAGCACCACATCTACATGTCTTTTAAATCTACACGTCATCCACCCAGGGATGGTGACTCAACCACTTCCCTGGGCAGCCTGTTCCACTGCCTGACAACCCTTTTGGTGAAATTTTTCCTAATAGCCAATCTAAACCTCCCCGGTGTAACTTGAGGCTGTTTCCTCTTCTCCTGTTGCTTGTTACTTGGGAGAAGAGACCGACCCCCACCTCTCCACAACCTCCTTTCAGGTAGTTGCAGAGAGTGATAAGGTCTCCCCTCAGCCTTCTTTTCTCCAGGCTAAACAACCCCAGCTGCCTCAGCTGCTCTTCATCAGACTTGTGCTCCAGACCCTTCACCAGCTTCGTTGCCCTTCTCTGGACACGCTCCAGCACCTCAAGGTCTTTCTTGTAGTGAGGGGCCCAAAACTGAACACAGTATTCGAGGTGTGGCCTCACCAGTGCTGAGTACAGGGGCACGATCACTTCCCTAGTCCTGCTGGCCATGCTATTTCAGGTACAAGCCAGTATGCTATTGGCCTTCTTGGCCACCTGGGCACACTGCTGGCTCATATTCAGCTGGCTGTCGACCAACACCCCCAGGTCCTTTTCCGCCGGGCAGCTTTCCAGCCACTCTTCCCCAAGCCTGTAGCGTTGCATGGGGTTGCTGTGACCCAAGGTAGGACTCGACACTTGGCCTTGTTGAACCTCATACAATTGGCCTTGGCCCATCGATCCAGCCTGTCCAGATCCCTCTGCAGAGCCTTCCTACCCTTGAGCAGATCAACACTCCCACACAACTTGGTGTCATCTGCAAACTTACTGAGGGTGCACTCGATCCCCTCGTCCAGATCATTGATAACGATACCGAAGAGAACTGGCCCTAATACTGAGCCCTGGGGAGCACCACTTGTGACCGGCCGCCAACTGGATTTAACTCCATTTACCACAACTCTTCGGGCCCAGCCATCCAGCCAGTTTTTTACCCAGCAAAGTGTACACCCGTCCAAGCCATCAGCAGCCAGTTTCTCCAGGAGAATGCTGTGGGAAATAGTGTCAAAGGCTTTACTAAAGTCTAGGTAGACAATATCCACAGCCTTTCCCTCATCCACTAAGCGGGTCACCTTGACATAGAAGGAGACCAGGTTAGCCAAGCAGGACCTGCCTTTCATAAACCCATGCTGACTGGGCCTGATCACCTGGTTGTCCTGTACGTGATGGCACTCAAGATGATCTGCTCCATAACCTTCCCCGGCACCAAGGTCAGGCTGACAGGCCTGTAGTTCCCCAGATCCTCCTTCCAGCCCTTCTTGTAGATGGGCATCACATTTGCTAACCTCCAGTCAACTGCGACCTCCCCAGTTAGCTAGGACTGCTGGTAAATGATGGAAAGGGGCTTGGTGAGCACTTCTGCCAGCTCCCTCAGTACTCTGGGGTGGATCCCATCCAGCCCCATAGACTTGTGTGAGTCTAAGTGGTGTAGCAGGTCGCTAACCATTTCCCCTTGGATTATGGGGGCTTCATTCTGCTCCCTGTCCCTGTCTTCCAGCTCAGGGGGCTGGGCACCCTGAGAACAACTGGTCTTACTGTTAAAGACTGAGGCAAAGAAGGCATTAAGTACCTCAGCCTTTTCCTCATCCTTTGTCAGTAGGTTTCCCCCCTCATCCAATAAAGGATGGAGATTACCCTTAGCCCTCCTGTTGTTGCTAATGTATTTATAGAAACATTTTTTTACTGTCTTTTAAGGCAGTAGCCAGATTAAGCTCTAGTTGGGCTTTGGCCCTTCCATCTTTTTAGTCCTCCTGAATTGCCTGCCCCTTCTTCCAAAGGTCATAAACTCTCCTTTTTTTCCTGAGTTCCACCCAAAGTTCTCTGTTCAGCCAGGCTGGTCTTATTCCCTGCTGGCTTATCTTTCTGCACGTGGGGATGGCCTGCTCCTGTCCCTTTAAGATTTCCTTCTTGAAAAATGTCCAGCCTTCCTGGACTCCTTTGCCCTTCAGGACTGCTTCCCAAGGGACTCTGTCAACCAATCTCCTAAACAGGCCAAAGTCTGCATTTCAGAAGTCCAAGGTAGCAGTTCTGCCCACCCCTCTCCTTACTTCTCCAAGAATCAAAAACTCTATCATTTTGTGATCACTATGCCCAAGACAGCTTCCAACCATCACATTACCCACAAAATCCTTCTCTGTTCGCAAACGAGGTCTAGTGGGGCACCTTCCCTAGTTGGCTCACTCACCAGCTGTGTCAGGAAGTTATCTTCCACACACTCCAGGAACCTCCTAGACTGTTTCTTCTCTGCTGTATTGTATTTGCAGCAGACATCTGGTAAGCTGAAGTCCCCCACGAGAACAAGGGCTAGCAATTGTGAGACTTCTCCCAGCTGCTTATAGAATAGTTCATCTGCCTCTTTCTTCATCCTGGTTGGGTGGTCTATAACAGGTCTAAAACAGACTCCCATATGAACCAAGGTTGACTTGGTTTACCGCTAATTAAAAGCCAAAAGGATATGCAGTCCTCCCCAAAATAACTACCATCTTTGGTGAATGGAAGAAAACTCTGGTTCCCGTTTGTTTCCAGACCCTTCTGTTTTGCCGCGTTACCCTTGCACTGACCATGATGCATGGGAGGGCCCCAGAATGGCCAGCAGCTCCTTCCTGCTGCACAGGGAGTTTGTGCTTGAATCCTTTCTCTTCTGTTGGGCCAAAGGGTAAATACTGGAAACGCATGGAGTTATGAAAAATTTTGTGAAACCTAATAGTTGCATTTAGAGGGAGGGGGGAGGATGTGTTTTCTCAGTGGGAAGCCACTAAAGGCGACAGAGGCGAGTGTGTGCACCCCGCGTTCAGGAGCATGTTTTTATCTTGACTTTTTATGGGCTAAAACCCAACAACAACAAAAAAAGGTTTTGACTGTGTCTGTGCTCACTACCAGGAACCCCGAATGCAGCTGCTGGAGTTCGTAGATAATTTGGTTTCTATCAGTAATTGGTTTCAGAGACGCATTAACTTCCATGTGTTGTTCTAGGCCTGGTGATGTAGTGGAAGGTGTCCTCTCTCCTCCCCGTTTGCTCGACCTCTGCATTTGACACGTTTCCGTCACCGTTGGGGCTGGGCCTGCAGCAGGAGGAGGACAGAGGGTCTCCTCACTTCTGCTGATCCTAAGTGTTCATCGAAGTGTTCAAGCTCCTTCAGTGCAAATCGGAGGGGCTGTCTGATGTCACCACTGGGTTGAGGACTGGAAGATGTCCAGTCCAAAGTGGTCAGGCTCCCTGGCAGCAAGGGCTGGAGCCCCGTGGATGCTGTTTGCTCTGCGTGTGGAAAGGCAGAAGCACACCTCCAGTCTTGCTACTTATCACCCCCATGACCTTATGGTGGGGTTTTTGCCTCTGAGCACCAGCTGGTGTAGGAGGAATAGCCATCTGGGCAGTGGTCACCAGCTGAACGTACCTCCTCTCAAAGCAGTGGTACAGGGATGGGCAGAAGTCTCCCAGGACCAGGTTCAGAGGCCAGGGCAGGATCAGCTCCATCCATAATGCTCCTTACGGGGATGTGCCTAACCTGCTGTTGGAGGCTGGCGATGGCAGCTGTGCCTGCTCACCTGCAATCTCCTCCTTTGCTTTGCTACCCTGGGTGCGAAAGCAGGTTGTGTTCACTTTGCACAGGGAGCGTTCCCAAAGTTGCTGTGCTCGGCTGCGGGGCTTGCAAGGAGCAGCAAAGGGGCTTTATTTTCTTAATCTGCCTGTTTCACAAGGTAGTATCTGGCTGTGCCTTTAGTAACATTTTTTTTTTTAATGCAGATCGAGTCCCCTGTTTTAATTGACTAAGCAAAAACAACTTGAAGAGGGTACGAACCCATGACCTTGAGATAAATAGTTTCTCACTGAGTCCCCAAGCCTCTAAGCAGCCCTCTCTTTTGAGAGTAGCGTGGTTTAATCAAAAGTCAGAGGTTTTGTTGTCTTTGAGAGCCACAGAAAAAGAGGGCGACGCGAGCGCGCTCTCGTCCGTCCTCCATGACTGCAGTCATTCTTGGCCTGTCAAGTTCCCGCTGAGCTCACTGTGCTTGTCCTCTCTTCCTGGATGATGGCTCTCTTGACCCTCTCTGCTCTCTGTGAACGCTGATAAAGGCCTGGTGATCGAGTCAGCTGTGTTTCTGGGGGTTGTAACTAGATATACAGTGGCTGCGGGCGAATGGCTTACGCGAGGCTGGTGTGAGCTTCTGTGTGCAATGTGCAGATTTGCAGCCTTGATAGGACAGTCTTCACTTGCCAGCTCTTCCCACGCAGCCTCCCATGCATGTCTCCTGTTTCTAGGCTGAAGGCCCAGTGTGGCATCTCACGCACCGCTGCGTGGTCAGTCTTGGCAAGTGCTGACTTGTGCATGGCCACTGCTGTCTGAGACATTGTGGTTGCTCACAGAGGTCCCACCTCATTTTATTGTCTGTGTTTCCTTCTTGGGTGGTGGCCAGGCATGTGGCTGTACCTCTTGTGATAGGTGCAGTATTAGTCTGTCTTTCTCTTTCCTCCTCTCCTTCCTTCTTCCTGACTGCAGTCACTAATGCTCCTTGAGCCTGGCTGATGGCTGGCAAGGAGCTGGTCTTGCTTGCTTGCAAGTTGGATGCCATCTTCCTTGATGTTGTGCCAAGTCAGTCTTTGAAAATATCAGCTGGCACGTCCTGGAGAGATCTTTGTCTCCAAAAGCTTCTGCAGTTCCTTTCTGTTTTTCTTCATCACCAAGTAAAAAAATAAAAACACTTGGCTTTATAACATAAATGCTGGTTTCAAGGCTGGCGACAAAATTCCCGCTGACAAGCTCAGTATGGTAGGGTAGGAGTAGGCGAGGACAGGTATGATGGTGTTACGCTGTTAGGTGCTCCCGTGAATCACACCAGCGAGGTGGAAGCAGGTTGAAGAGACCTTTCTTGGTCTCAAGTGTTTTGTACCCTCGGTGTGATGTTGCACCCACACACTGTAGCTAATGTTTCAAACAAATAGGCATGTGCTCTTCCAAAATACTGCGCCTAGGTGCAGCAGGCTGGAGGATATTGTGTGGCAAACTCTTGGAAAGAACACAGAGAATTAATAGCCAAGAAAACTTTGTGCTGAGAAACCATCAGATACATGGGAAGAAGCATGATCTCTCCCTGTGAGTACTGATGAGGTCCAGTAAAGGTGCTGAGGATGTTTAATTGGTAGCTTTGCTGTTGGGCAAACCAAAAGCCTCTTTCTTTCCACCAAGAAACAGGAACGTAGTAAAAATGAACCAAATCGTACAGGTCCAGGGGTGCAGTTTTATAGTCATTGTTGGTGCTAGGCAAAAAATAAAGGAAATGCAATGCAAGTCCAGCTTATGTACTTCTCTGCGTCAAGATAAAATGGCACACAGGGGCTAAAGACTTGCTATCCTTAATTTTTAAGGAGAGGAGACGTGACAATACTTGCACTTACTGTACTGAAAGAAGTTGTGAGATAAATCACAATCCCCTTTTATAGGCAATTAATTAAGCTCCTTTGGGGGGAGGATAATCTGCAGAATTCCCATGGAAGTCTGCACAGCTGGTTTTCCTGCACAAGGTGATGGAGGGATGTCCACCGCCTTCCCTTTGCTTGAGCCTGAGCCCCAGCTGGGAGGACGGGAGTGTGTATAGGGCCGGGTGCTGAGCCAATGGCATGATGGCTGCAGGCTTGTGTCCCCTATCCCCACTGCTGTCGTCTTGGGGTGGGGAGAAAGTCCCTCCCTGACATGTAGGGGAAGCGTGTGGAGCTGCGCGTCGTCCTGCAGGTCGTTGTGCTGAGATAGACGGGCATTTGACAGCCTCGCTGCGGGACGGCGTGTGCGCAGTCCTGCTGAGCCAGGGGATTAGGATCGCCTTTCCTTCCCATTGTCGTGCTGCTGTGTGCACTGGAGACCCCCTCCGTCCCCTTATTTTACTTATTAGTGCTGGGCTGAGGCTTGCACACCCCAGGGGTGGTGGTGATGATGTTCAGGTGTCCTTTGGCAGTGGCTTTGTCTGCGGTGAAGATCCGGTGGCTCAGAGGAGCGAGGAGCAGCACAGAGCACCCTTGCCATCGTCCCTCCCCATCCCAGCCCGGGTGTGGGGGCTCTGCGGTGACAGACTAGTTTTGCTGTCACAGGGAGGAAAAGCATAAAGCATGGCCTGAAACGCTGCCTCTGTTGGGTTTTTTTTTTTTTTTCATTCTTTTGGTGATAAGGGCCAAAATCAATGAGGAGCCTGGCTTCCAGCTGAAGTTGAGGTAATTTAGGAACTAAAACAGCTTTTTAACGTATTTTCTGTATGTCTCGGTCTCCATCTATGATGGAAGTAATGGTACTTTCTTGTTCAGAAGGCGGACACATCCACAGGCATCTGTGGTCCTCCTAGTTTTGAAATGTAGTAAGAGCAGTTATTAGGGCTTGTCAGAATCGCTCCAGAATTTTTTATCTGTATTTGGTATAAATGGCTCCTTTCTCAAAAATGGAGTTTTCTGCGGGAAGCGTCAGCTTGCAACTCAGTTCTTGTTTTGTAATGGAAAAAAATTTAGGTTTTTATTTTTTATTCTTCTATTTGTGATGGTAACAACATTTGTTGAAAACAAAAATGTTTTCATGAAAAGCAGTTGGTGGTGAGGCCGCTCCATTCTCTGCTGGCTGATTGCCATGCTTCCACGTTAACCTGGGCCCCTCTGCCCCATCAGGGCTTTTTCTGTTTTTGAAGGAATATGCTTCCTCGGCCTCTTGATCCAGCTGTTTGGAAAGAGGAGCAACTACACTGAGGAACTCTTCTTTTTTTTAAGGGCCCTTGTCACTCATCCCATCTGAAGGTGTTTGTTCCACGGCTGAAACTGGGGCAGTTTGCTATTAAGGTATAAAAATGAAAGAAGGTAGCTAATGCTCAGTCATCCTTGGATATGGGGGGAAGGAGGGGACAGACATTTCTAAACCAGAGAGATTTCCTGGTCCTGGCTTGTTGTGCTCTTTTAAACATCACGATGGATTACAACGCTTTCAAAAATACCTAACCTGACCAAGCGGGCACGGGAGTGGGGAACCCACTTGGCTGCCAGGTATTTGTTGTTATTTTCAAGTGATCTGGCCCAAACTGGATAAAACAGAAGCCTTGAACACAAAGGCTGTCTGGTCATGTAGGCTCAAAATTTTAAAAGTTTCATTTACAAATGGGTTTAAGAAGAGCGGTAAGAGAGCCCACCATGGTGTCAAGGGTTTCGTTGTGGTGGTACCCAAGCAAGCCTGGGAGAAGGTGACCTTTGCATTCAAATTTTGGCCATTTAAAACCAAAATGGTTAAAGGAACATCGTCCTTTACAATAAAACTTTATAATAAAACCCTTAGACTTGAACAAATGTGCACAAAAATGCCATCTCTGCCCTAGAAGATTTCAACCTAAAAGCGGGCTGCTGAAGACCCTGGGCTGGGAGTGGGGAGAGGTGGGTGCCTTCCTGACCCCCGTGCCTTGGGGCACAGCGCTCCTCCTCTGCTCCCTTGTGCTCTTGGTCACTGTTGGTCTGTTTTTCTTGACCAAGCATCTTAAGACATGGGAGGCGTGTTAGGGCAGCGTTCTGCTGGTGCTGCCTGGTGAGGATGGCCATTCCTTGGGGGGGAAAGAAATGACATTTTTTTGGTTTTGAATTGCAAAACTGTATCCTTTATTTGAAACCCAGGCTCTGTGGTGCTCTGATACTGCATGAGAACTTGAAAGCGAAATCAGTTATCCTTCTTTGATCAAGAAGCTGGGGTGCATTCGAGTGAGAAAGTGAAACTGCCCCCCTCTTGCTTGAGGTCTCTCTGACCAGGCTTAGTGAAATGCAGACAGCAAACAGTGGGGGGGAAAGAAAAAAAGAATAAAAATCAATGAGGCTGTTTTGAAAATCTTCCACTTCCAGTAGACTGAGGGAGTGTGAACAGCATGAGGCCGGTAGTCTGTGCTTGAAAATACAGGGTCCAATCCTGGTGTCAGTTACAGACACGTAAATCCCAGGCAGCGCTGCTGGCAGTGATGGGGAGCTGCTGAAAGGTCGCTCCAGCATGGGACCCGCAGGCTTTCTGGCACAAACGTGCTGATTCCTCTCATTCCTTAGCCACCCTTCTTTTCTAGCTGTCCTCGTGCCTTTAAAATAACAGGGATGTGACATGGCTAGTCCTGCTGATGGGCTGGTCCCCAACCATTGCCCAGTGGCTCTGGCTGAGAGCCAGTGGGGTGGCTCCTGGCTGCCAGGGTGCTGTAGGTAGGACTGTCTCACAGCTTCCTCGGCCACTGCTTAAATCTGTCCTGCGCCAAATAATTTTTTCGTTTGTTACAATACAACAGTCTCCGTCTGGGAAAGCTGGATGCCATCCCTTTGGTGCAAGCTGTATCTCATCCCTTCAGTGCTGCCATGCCGCTGGAGCGGTTTCTCCTCTTTCTTCCCCCTACTCTCCTGCTCCTTTTTTTCCTCTGGTTTTAGTCTCATTTTATGAACCCCAGGACAAACCTGAAAATCGAGTGTGACAGCAAAGATAAAAATGAGCCCCTTGGCCCCGAAGCCAGGTGTGCCACTGCTGCGGGACCCTGGGGCTCCCGCGGGGCAATGCTTTAACGCCAGGCTCTGCGCCCTGCAGCGTGCAGGGGCTGCCGGCAAGTTTGCTCTTTTATGGGAGCTAATTTTCCCCATCGGAGCTGATGATCCGTGCTGCAGCCAGCACCAGCCTTCCTCCAGCGCGATGGCCGGACCAGGAGTTTGGAAGCGATAAGTCCCATTATGGCCAATTTTGACACATGGGGTTGCGGCAGATTTAAAAGCAGCTCCATGCCGAGTACGATAAAGGAGGGGTGTGTGCTTCCTTGCAGATTGAAACTCACCATTTGCATAGTTGCTGCTTTACACCAACACAGGATCTGGCCTCCCAAATGGCAGCAGCCGGGTGTATTAGCCGTTGCTGTTTGTATCGATGACTCTCTGAGCAGGTGCCGCTGCTGGCAGCAGAGCGGAGGAAACGCGTCTCCAGCTTTTGTTATCTTGCGTGATCTTTTTATTAGATAACTTCAGCAGTGTACTTTTGAATCGAGCAGTTTAATTTTAATAAATGAAACCTGAGAAGCATAGAAGCAAACACTGAAAGCTGTTAGTCAGGGCCAGATCCTGCAGGCATCACTGTCCTGGGATAGCAAGATCAGTCCGTGTCTCCAGGTGGCTGTGTTCAAGTATAAAGCTACCCAGGCGTATAAGCTGAATTTTAAGTCAGGGTTGGACTCTGAATTGAGGTTTGCTTGTAAGGGGTCTGATTTTCCGATGTGTGAGGACATGGAGACTTCAGACGGCTCCCTCGGCGCTGGCAGTGGCCAGCACAGCTGAGGATCTGGGCTCCCGCAGCGAAGGAGATAACGTGAGATTTCTGAGTTTGGGGACTTTGGCCAGCAAATAACAAATATATTGGCACAGATGTAAAAATACACATGTCAGAACAGGGCAGGCTTTTAAGTGTTTTTCATTTAAAATGAAAAGGTCATATTGAATGGGGTTGTCGACTGGGGACACGTACATGCACCTGCCAGTCATATGGGGGGGACCCGTGTCAGTTCATGCTGATGGCTGACTTGCTGGGAGCTTGTCTGCACTTAAAAATTGATGACTGGAACGGTTAAAATGACAATTTTCCTTGTGGCGGTCAGGCTGAGCCATCTGGTCCACGAAGAAATGGGAACAAAGGATCCGAGCGCAAGGCTGCTTCATCCCAGTTTAACTGGTGTTCACGCTTCGACTTCTACAAGAATAGCCATACTGATTTAAAAAAAATTAAAAAATAATAAAAAAAACCTAAGCTCTGAATATTGGTAAGACTTTCAAGTGTAAAGGAGATTTAAAAGTGAATGCAACTTTTGAGCAGTCAGAAAAACAGACACTGTTCAGGCAGGCTGTTATGTGAGAAGTGTAATTAGCACTTGCTGAAATTATTTTCACAGGTAAGGTTTTCTTTTAAAGGGATTGGGGAGTCTGGTTCCTTCAGTTTCTAAGTGACCACTGTAAAGTTATGCTAGGGATGCCTGTTTTTCTGAAAGTGCTGACTGTATTTCTCTGAAACTTGGACTTCTTGCAGAGGTTTTAAACTGTCAATTTCTGAAAAATCTGAACAATATAAGAAAACTCAAACCATACCAGAGGACTGATATTTAAATTCAGGCATTGTAAACTACTGCTTTTAGATTTAAATCTGCAAACAGGAAACCTTGCTTTCTATACTCTACTTGTGTGTTAAGTTTATTCTTTTTTTGAGAAATGTTGATTCTTACTGTCGATAATACAGCATCAGTATTATCAGACAGTGAGTGAACAGATTGTTTCTGATCATCATGTATTTAAGGATTTTAGAGTTTGTAGATCTTAGCCTCTCAACTTATTTTCCTTTCAGCTTGGGATGGCTTTTTTAACTTATAATCACTTTCTCAGCTTTTTATGAGCTGTACCTTAAATTTAACTAGTTGGAAGAAACAAATGAAGAAAACAATCTTTTGCGAAATATGCGCTTTTTTGGTAAATTTGTGTTCCAGCAGTTTGTTCAGAGACTCTACTTAGTGCTTTAACTGTGATAGCCGATCCCTGCTGCTTGGGCATTTGCTTTAAATTACTTTGAAATGATAAATTGCCTATTGAAATGGTGCATTAAAATAAGTGGTCTGTATTGTGCTAAGCATAAAAATGAAGATGCAGATGTGCACGTGTAGGTGTATACAGACTCCGAAGTCTCGGCCACTGTAGCTGGTGATCTGGAGGCACAAGAGTCATACTGAGTTATGCCAGATGGGAGCTTGACAGCGTAAAGCTGTGTTACTAAAGAGGCTTTCCTGCTGTTATCTCTTGCAGGACTGTGATAGAAAGCTGGGATTTCATGTTGCAAGATGAAAATCAGAATTAGCTGTGTGCAGACCACTGAGCATCTGTTGCTGTGGCTCTGAACTAGGAGGACCTCAGTTTTTTGTAGCTAAAAGCCTGCCTGTTGTTACTATTTCTGTTGTAAAATTTCTGTTGTCTGTACTATTTCTGGATATTCCCCGTAAAGGTTGTTGGGGGAGGTGTGAAACCCAGAGGTGGCTCCTTAGGGACAGTCTTTGCATGAATTTCTCTGGGGAGTTCAGTGGGGGAAAGACTTGTGCTGGAATTGATGGCAGCAATTTGGGTACGTCTGTACTGTGCACTTGTTTGTCTTTCCCTACCTAAGCCAAAGCGGGAATGAACGTGACCGCGAGGGGCAGACCCTTTTTTGGGATTTGTCTCTCAAGGTCTTTGGGATCTGTTGTTGTCTCTTGCCTGCTTCCCCAGCAGAGCTGGCCTGGTTAAGGCATGGTTTTGCTAAGCCTCTGTGTAGTCCTCTCTGGTGCGAGGCTCTTGGGAGTGCTCCTTGCTGAGGGATGCGTACAGGCAACTGAGAAGAGGGACTTTGTGGAGAGGAACTCTGCCGGTCTTGGGGTTTGGGGGCCTTGAGTCTCGAGAAATGCTTCCCAGCGAGAAATGCTTGTTGAGATCATGTCTTGAAGATGTCTGATTTGGTCGTGGCATCATGGCTTGATGGCTTGTGATGCAGCAGATGTGTAGCTCTTCTGGCACCTTGGGTCTGTCCTCTGTATTCTGGGTATTTCTGCACTTAAAGACCCAGACTGACTTTTGCAGCCTTCTGCTAGAGAAATGGGGTCACAAATGGAGTAGTTTGACAGATACTCAAGGTAGATATTGCTGTGACCAGTCAGGCTGTCCCTGTCCTGCCCAGCTGTAGATGTGTGGCCAGGAGGGAGTGCATGCATGGGCATCAGTGAGTTGCTGCCCGTCTGGGACCATGCTGGGCCCCATGCTGCTGCTGGGGAGGGTGGTTTCACAGCAGGCTTCAGCTGGATGCCTTGGGGAGGGCATGTGGGGTCAGCCAGCTGTCCCCTCCTCACTCACAAGGTGACAGGGACAGCTAGCATGGAAAGTAAAGCCAGGCAGATGCAGTTCAACTAGCCAAGTCTGCTGAGTCCTATAATTGATCTTGTAAACATTTCTTGAGTTAAACCTGGTGAAAGACAAGCCCAAGCCAAGATCTTTTAAACACAGGTTGGGTCGCAAGAAATATTGTCTTACCTGGAGCTCCCGGAGGTGCTGTTGTGGGTTGAATTGAAATGATGTTGGAACCAGAGGGGAATGTTGTTGTCTTCTGCCTTTGCAGATAAGACCGAAGGGCATTTTGCCAGGAGCCTGTGGGAAGGACCTAAATTATATATAACTCTACATCATTTTAAAATGAAAAGTAAACATGCACAACCATAATATTTGCTTGTACTTGTCTCCTCCTTGATGGATGGAGAGAAATTGCTCTTTGGCTGAGTTCACCAGCAGTAAAACCCTGCAGTTACTCATCTTCATCCCAAGCCTGCAGTGAGTGGGAGAGGCCATTGTGATCTTGGTTGAATTTGTCCTCATCACACCTGAGGTGCTGAGAGTCCTGGGGACTTTTATACCTGTCCAGCCCTGTGGGAAATCAGGGCTGGGTGCCACTGCAGGGACTGTGGGACTGAGCTGGGAAGGTGCCTCCTGGGTCAGAGTGGACCTCATCACGCTCTTGTGGTGTTGGCACAATGGAGATCTACCACCGCTTGGGAGAGGCGAGAGCCCTGTCTCTCTCCTGGCTGCTGTAGCCTCAGGCATGGTGTAGGGGGCAAGGGGTGCTGGCAGGGGCAGGAAGCCGTCCCACCGGGTCACGGGGAGGAGGGACCTGACCTGTGAGCCACCATGACTCTTGCATTTTGCTGCATGTTGGTTGTAGACTTGTGGGCTCACATGCACCCTCACGAGCAGCACAGGTACAATGAACGCAAGCCTGAACTGAGCATTTCTGTTGTTACAGCAGCAAATAGCAGTAACTTTCTCTGCTGAGCAGTGATGACAAGGCAAGCCTGCGCTTGTCATGAGCAGAGATAGGGCCGTCAGGGCGACCAGGATGTGGCTGCGACAGGATGCTGGCCATGGGCTGGCGGGGGCAGGAAGGAGTGTGCAATTCAGATGCCACCTATCTCCCTGGATGCACCTGGCAGTGTGTCCTGGCAATGCCAGGTGCAAGACGACAGTTGTGTGGCCTGGCTGTCCCCTCTGCTCTACCTTCATCTTCTGCAGATGGGAAAAATGGCACCGAGTTGGTCACTTCAAGGAAGAGTTGTGTCTGCTTTGCAGCTACAGGAAAGAGTGAGGCAGTCTCTGATGGGAATTGGGCAGAGGTCCTCTGAGAAAAGGCTGTGCTGAGGTGGAGGACGAGGTGAACTGGATGGCGGTGTATGTCTGCTTGCGGTATTGGTTAACCCCATGAGCTTCAAATGGAATTAAATGATGCCTCCTAGCTCCTTGCTGTGCCTGAGGTCATAGAGACGAGCAATGGATTCACTCTGTTCTCTCATTGTATGCCTCATTTTACGTCTCCTTTTACCCCCTGCCCTTCTCAGGGGCATTAAGAGCAGTAAAGGAGCTGTGGTTTGAGGAGGTACGAGTTGTTGACCAAGCTGTGGCAGCTCACAGCTGGTACTAGTTGTTGGCCCGGTTTGAGGTGGTGATGCTTGCTTTTGGAGGGTGCTGAAAAGAGTCCAGGAGTATGGAGGCTTCTGCCTAAGAAAGCTGGGGAAGAAAATGCTGCATTTCCCAGAAGTTGTGTGGGTTAAACTTCAAGTTTTGGAGACAAGCCGTTGGGAGGCCCATCCGGCGTGCATCACATGGGTATCTCTCTCTCTTCTCAGGGCTGGGAAAGAAACCCAAAGTCGTGACTCCGGCAGAGCCCTGCGTGTCTCCAAAAGCCTCGCTCTGAGTTCGTCCCACCCAGCAAGGCTGTGCAGTGTGAGAACCGGTATGTAAACACATTTCACAGGTACAAGGGGCAACTTCTCAGAAGGATTTGTAGCTTTCCTGACCTTGTTCATGGTTCACCTTGTTCATGGCTCTCTGCAAGATCTCTCCTAATGGAGTGTGGAGGTGGGGTGGGATCACTGGAAAATACAACACAAACTGGTGGTTCCCTGGTGGTGCTTGCACCCAGAGGCTTTGGTGGGGAAGGGCTTGGCAGCAGAGAGAAGCTGCAGGTGTTCAGAAGTCATCTTGGACTATGACGCTGAGGCTTTAGATGCGCTCTGTTGGGTGGTGTGTTGTGCGACAGCACGCACGGATGGGTGATGTGGGGGGTAATGACAAATGCAAGCATGAGAAATGCATATACATACATATATATATATATACACACATGCTGTACAAATCGAGGCACATGGAAACAAAGATGTGCAATGCATATATAGTATATACTATACGGTGGCGTATGAGAGCTTGGGGGTGTATATACCAAATGTCTGTATATACTATATATGGCGTTAAAAGAATGCATATGCATTCATGTTCTCTTTTTTCTTTTTCTGTCTCTTCTGTCTTTCTGTGGAGCTGTTGCAAAACTACCAGATTCAACCTCCTGGGGAGCCTTTCTGGCCAAGGTTTTACAAGCCAGCACCTGCTTTGCCTGCCTGACTCCTTTCTATATTTATTCCTCTGCACCCGGTTTTTGCCTTTGCCTGCAAAGTGGAACTGTCACAAACATTTGTGCTAACTTTTGGCTGCACAGGACTTCAGCTTGCAAGTCCCAAGTCTGCTCTTGTGCATGTTGGGGGAGGAGGCATATGTGTGCATAGTTGTGCATGTGTGTGTATGAGCATCCCTGGTCCTTGCTTTCTGCATTACGTGGTCTGTGTTCCTGTGATGCTGCAGCAGTCCCTGTGTTCTGTATGCCGCGCAAGTTGTGCTCTCTGCCCCTTCAAGACATTTTTATGAATCAAATATTCTCAGTTGTCCTGCTTAAGTAATGCCATTTAAATGAAATTAGCCATGCCTGAGCCAGTGGCTGATTGATAACGATGTATACTGCTGTGCAGGAGCCTTGGGTTGGATTTTATTCCCAGGCCCCCAAACTTTTACTTGCCAGGGTTAGGACTGTGGCAAGGAAAGGGACTTGTGGTGCCATGTAGCGGGGGCTCCTGGTTAGGCTGTGGTTGGACCACAGATGTGTCCATCCCTCTGGTTCCTCTCCTCTGTGTTGTTTTGGGGTGGAAGGTGCTCTGAAGCAGAGATGCTGAATGCCAGCTGATGCTTAGGTACCACTGTTTAAAGTGAGCACAGTAGCAAGGGAGAGGGTATAATGCTATTTCAGCTGGGTAACCGAGGGGAGATCCTGGTGCTGTCCTGGGGAATGTGAATCTGCGGGAATAGCTGCGTGGTGGGTCTCCAGTCAGCAAATGCTCCTCAGAGGAGACGCGCACTTGTTCCCGGTCCGATGGGTATGACTTGTGTTTAGTGAAAAGCAGCGCTGGGCTGCCGGCCAGGAGCCGGGAACCGGCTTGTCCTTGTGTGCTCAGGCCCCTGAGCTCCCAGCCCCTCTAACAGCTATATTCATTTCTGGCACGGGAGTCCTTCTAAGGTCACAAAGCCATTAGTCCTGGGTTTCAACCCCAGAAGCCATAAAAAGTACCCTGCCTGACCCCTGTGCAAAGGCAGAGGCAGCGCGAGCAGCCTGCGTTCCCCTGGGTTTCGTTTCCCTGTCCCCACTGCGTGTGCCATTGCAGCCTGTGTTTCTCTCCTGTTCAGTAAGCCCTTTGCCTCTCCAGCTGACACGGCTGATATTTCCCCCGCTGGCAGGGCAGGCGAGGTAGTGGCATTTAACTGTTAAGGAGAACCTCGATCTGTTTGTGCTGCGGGAGCCCAGAGCAGTGAGGGCTGGTGCACACCTGGGACGAGAGTTTCTGCTAATGCAGGTGTTGCTCCTCCACACTTTTGTTCCCTTCCTTGTCTTACATTATTGCCTACTTCATCCCGCTGTTTGTCCGTGCAAAAAGCAATGCCATGGGAATTGTTTTCTGCTAGAAGCTGGAAAACTGAGTCAGAGTTTGTAAAACCTGCACCTGCCTGACCCTTCTTAGCCTGGTTTTGGAGCATCTTCTAGCACTGTGACTGCAGTGCTCAGAATATCTCCATTTCTGACCATGGAAAATGCTCCTGGTGACCTGGCTGCTGGCTGGGGCGCATGGCTCTGGGGGAAGTTTTAGTGGGTTTTTAGAAAAATAATTGATCAACTGCCCACCAAGAGCTAGTCCCAGCCTGCATTACATTGACATTGCCCTCGTGTACCACTTAGTGCCACTTGTACTGTTGGCTCTTTAAAGCTGCCTTTATAACTACCGGCGTAATGGACATGTGCTGGTGCTGCCTTGCAAGATTTATTTTTTGCAGTGGTAGTGACGGGTCACTAAGTTAAATGTGGTGCTTATTCAAAAAGGCAGAAAGCTTTGTTTTCTTCTAAAGCAAAGGTTTACATGTTTTCTGTCACCTGTGATATCAGGGGCTAAACTTGTGCTGCCACGAGCCCCTGACCTCTGCCTAGTTACTGGAGGTAATTGTACAGCCTCTGTCGCTGCAGGATTTTGGCTCCTCCCAAAGCCTGTGCTTCAGTACCAGTGAAAGCCAGATGTACTATAATGTTGCTTTTTTACAGTTTGTTTTGGCCATACATGGGCAGAGTCAGCTCTGGAATTCCTTCCCTATAAATTCAATAGCATCTTGTGGGTGGTGCTGGGGAATCACTCTGGTCTGGTTGGATCGCCTTGGCGGCCTGTTCGCCTTGAAAACGTCCTGATTTGCACATTCCTGAGAGGCTGCCTGCTCCTGGAGCCCATGGCTGCAGCTACCAGGAGGCTGTCGTCCTGTGCTGGCAGGCGTAGTCACCTCCCTGCTGCCCGCAGGTCAGCTGTTGCAGCAGGGGAGCGATGCCCGTGGGAGCAGTGGCATGGGTATAGTGCTCCCGTGAGCAGGCAGACTCTGCAGGGACAGTTGTGCCCTCTAAGCATAACTGTTCTGCTTCCTAAATTTGCTGTATGGGCTTGAGCATTGAACCTCAAGCCCCTCTGCCAGGGGTGGGGAGGCTGGGCACTCCCCAGTTCCCGCCTGCCACGGGATGCTGCGTTGTGTGTCCCCGCAGGGACTGAGGAGTGCTGCCATCCTGGGGCTCCTTGTCCCTGCAGGGACATCTCGCCTTGTCCGAGCAGCATGTTCCTTTCTGCAGAGCTGTGTTTTTTCCTTTTGTAAAGCAAAATCAAATAACGCTTTTTGCAAAGCACCAGCTAGCTGAGCCGGCCAGGGAATCTTTCCCTGCCCAGGTGAGCAGCCAGCGTGGGACCTGGCAGCAGGACCTCTCTAGTGGAACTGATTGCTGAGCCTTGCCTTTTCTGGTGCTGAGCTGGTGTCACTATAAACACAGACTGAATTTGCCTATTTGCCTTCAAAGAGCACTTAAAAAAATAGTTCTGGGAGGTTTTCTGCTGATGAGTCGAGGGATGAGAGGGAGGTTTGCTGTAGGGGGCTAGGGGCGACGGCTCCTGGAGCTGCTCCCGTTGCATGTCCCCGTGCATCCCTGGGAGGGGACAGAGATGCAGTGTCACCCACCGAGCCAGGAGCCACCAAAGCGCAGGTCAAGACGGCGACGTGTGGCCCCGTGTCCTAGCTCTGTGTGGGTCAGCGACAGCGATGTGTTCAGCTCAGGCTCCAGAGGGGCAAGTCATCCCCGTGCCAAAGCCAGGGAGAGAAGGGTGATTTTTTTTGACATCCTTTGGAGTTTTGATCTCCATATTTGGAAATGTTTACCCATTGCTCTGATCTATTGCAAGGGAGGGGAGGTGACTCAGGGTCTGGTGGAAGCAGGATTTGAATTCCTGTAGTAAGGTTTTTTTCCGCGCCCCCCCCCCCCCCTCCCTTCCCCCCCCCTTCTTGTTTTGGAAGCTTGTTGTGGTCAGTTTTCAGTTCTCTCTTGCTCCTGGACTTTGTTCCAAATTTGATCTGCTCGAGAGGGAAGTGTGTTATCGAAGGAGCTTGCCTGGATGCTGGTAAGTACATCATTGCTGCTTTAGCAATCAACTTGGGATTTTTTTTTTTTGTTTTGTTTAGTCAGATGGATTGCATCAAAGCGTGTGTGTTGCTGGTGAGGCAGGCATGTAGATCACCAGTCAACAGCAAGGGACCCAATGAAACCTTCTGTAGCAGGCTTAGTGGATGGGTCTCAAAGGTAAAATGTTTCTTCAGGCCTAGGTATAAAGATCATTTAAGCCAGCTTCTCTTCAGTCACGCTCTTCCTCTTAGTTTCGCTGGTTAATGCAGCAAGGCAGCAGAGCACTGTAGAGTTAAATGAGTATATATGCATGTGGTCAGCAAGTAAAATATAGCTTAAGTATGATTTCTGTCTCCTAAGCAAGAGTGTGTGTTAAAAAGGCTGCGTAGCGTATGGATATATTTCTCTCAAATGTTAATATTTAACTCTGTTTTGTTAGGGACCTGAAGAAGTTTAGCTGCTGTAACTGGATGAAGGTTCAGTGTCTGTTTTTTCCTGTTATTCTTTATTTTTCCTTAGCGTGAGGTTTTTAATGTCTGGTATTGCAGCTGGCTGCTTCTCTCCACCCGCCCCCCTGCCTTCTTTCTCTTTCCTGAAAGGAAACTGCAGTTCATCCAGACAGTCAGGGGCGCGGAGGGAACCTGGAAGATGCTCTGCTTCCTGTTTTATTCATGGCAGCTAAAACCATGCTGGGGAATCTGGAGCGGAGATCCACCGTCCCGCATTCCTCTTGTCATTTGGAGCATGTAACACTTATAGAGTGCTTTTAAAATGGCTCCGGGGGTTGTGTAGCAGCCAGTCCTGTGCCTCGGACAGAAAGCACTGCACTTGGTCCTTTTACTTGGGAAGGGGTGTTGGTGAAACACGTTTTATAGTTCCTACTGCTGGTTAGTGATGCCTGTATTTTCTTGGCTAACTGGTATTTTTAGGCTGATTCAAACCTGTTGTTATCATGCTCTCTCTGTTTTAAATTGAAGACCTTTGTTAGAAAGTTAAATCTCTTGTTGGTTTTCTTTTGCCCTTTTAAATAGGGATTAATACCCAGTGTGAGGTTTGGTTTTCCAAAGATGTGGATTTGCAGCAGGTCCTTGAGGTGTGAAACTGGTTTGATTGTCTGGGCAGGGAAGGATACTTGGCTTAGTTTGCACGAGGATGGGAAGTGAGCTGAAAAGCACTCAGCCACAAAAGGTGACGAAGAGGCTGCTGGAGCATATTCCTGCAGATGGGACGTGTTGGGAATTTGCAGAATTTAGCTGCATTTTAATCCTTGTTGTTTCAACAAGCTACTTGGATTACTGCAGCTTTTGGGGTCAGGGCCCCGCTGGGCCAGGCTTGGTACTGGTGCAAAGGAAAGAACTGCTGTCCTAAAGAGTGTACAGCCTGAACGGGCAGTGTAGGTGATGGGTTGGAAAACAGGACACCAGGGAGGCGTATGGAGCTGTTGCAGCACGTGAAGCCTCAGCCCATCGACTTGCCAAGGAGCCATCCATCCTCTGTCGTGCGTGGTTGTGTGAAGCCGTGGAGGGCAGCAAGCCGGCGGTCTGTGTCGCTCCTCGAGTGCTGTGCTTTGCCTTTGCACATGTGGCCCTGCACGATGGGGGATGCCTCCTCCCCACGCAGCGCTTCCCCAGCTCGGCTGAGCCCTGGATCAGCCCCTGCTTCTGGTGGCACTTGGATGTGGGGTGTCCAGGCTTTGCCAGCTGCTTGTAGCCAAGCTTGGTGTTTCAGGGACAGTACGGCAGGACTGGAAATGATGATGCTCTGTTCCCCTCGCCGTTTCTGCCCTTTCCCACTCATCAGGACAGGCTGCTTGTTGGAAGACGAGGATGAGCAGTGCCTGGGTGCCGTAACGCAGGGCTCCGGGCAGTGCTGGTTGGGGCCATTAATCTTCATGTCCCGATCCTTCTCTGTGCAACACCTCATCGCTGCGAGGATGTGACTGGAGAGCTGGATGGACTGTAAAGGATGAGCTTCCCAAGTGCTGCCTGTGTCCCCCTGATGGGTGCTGGGCAGGGCTGGTGGAGCTCAGGAGGACGGAGGATGCCCACGGCCGGGACCGCAGCCTGCTAGGGCTTTTTGTCTGGTATTTCTCCAGGACCTGGGCAGATCCAGTCATCACTGATGCTAACCAGGATCCACAGTGGATTTTCTTCTGCTCCAGAAACACAGCCATTAAGGGCTGACCTGTAAATTAATACAGCTGTTAAAAGATTTTTCCTCCTGCAGCCTGGCACCCTGTAGACGCTTGACTCTGAGAAGTCTTCCATGGTGCTGGACCTCGAGTGTGCTCAGAGAGCTCCATGCCTGCCTTTCTTAAGCTTCTCTCAGTCACTTCTAATGATGTATTAAACACAGAGGATTTGCTTTAGCTCCCATGTAAGGAGGATTGGTTCGCAGCCCATCCTTCATCCTGGCTGTTGCACCCATCGATCCAGGGCTGGCACTGCGCAGGACATGGTGAAATGGTGACACTGTCACTGTGTGACTCGGGTGCTGTGAGGGGATTTAGCGTGCACTAAATAAAGGGGTGGGTGTACGTGCCCCACAGCAGGTAAGCTACCCCAGATAGCATGGGGCTAGCACACGTGGGCATGGAAGGGATGAAGGAGAGGCAAAATTACAAGCCTCCATGGCTCTACACATCTGATACTTTGCATTTCTGTAGGCAAAGGTTTCAGAGCCCTTAAATACTAAATCGTGCCCACAGGCTGAGGAAAGCTGTATCATCCTGGTGTGCAGGTGTAGAAACTGAGGCACCGTGTGGCAAATTTGGGAAAAGTGCAAATCTCTGGGTTCCACGTGACAGTTCACGCTCAGCTCCTGCAGACAACTGGGCGCTTTGCAGCCTTGTGTCAAGTGGTACTGTGAAACCCATCTTTCTTACTCCAATAAAGTCGTACTTTTCTGAGCACTAAATATTTCTGCATCAGTTGCTTAAAGGTAAACCAAGTCGTATTGAGTATTTCATAAAGTTGATATACGTTGCTGATATGTGACATGATCCCAACACGTATCGTTACTTCAGGAATTTCCAGATGGCACCTTACATAATTGTACCACTGCTCCTTCCTCGGATCTGGGCAAAGTGCAGGCTTTTAAGAAATGTCTGTTGTTATTAGCTTTATAATACACATTCTTGTGTAACAGCTGTTGCAAGCAGCAGGAGGTCTCACTCGCAGCCCAATTCTTCAGCCAACTTTGAGGGGGGAATTTGCTCTTGTGAACTAGGTATTTGCATTTGGGATGAGATCTCCCAAATGAGAAAAACTTGTTTACCTCCAGTGAGCGTGTTGGTTCAAGGACTAGCGTGCCTGGGAGGAGGAAACAAGTTGCTCTTGTTGCTTTACCACAGTCTTCTAATCGTTAACTGTGCTTATTGCTTGACATGGGGGGGATGACTACGTTTTAAAGAAACATCAGGTTTTGAAAGCCTAGCTGCCTGCGGTGGGGAGGAAAGAAGTCCTTGTGCTGTGCTGTCTCACACCCCTACTGTGAAAATATCACAGGGACGAGTTCCAGGGGAGCTGCCCGTTTTTGGCAGCCACTTCCCTCCTACATCCTTGTTCTTCAGGTAAATCCCTCTTCAACTCCGATAGCCGTTCCCCTTTCCTCCCTGAAAAGTCATTATCATCCCTTGAAATTAAGGAAAAGACAGGAGGAGGGAATAAATGGATGTTAAGAAGTAGAAAACAATCAATTAAATAGTACATAGCATGTAATTTTCCTTGGAAACTTACCATGAAATTGAGGAGCACTTTAACAACTAGTAATTTAAATTGCATTTGAACACTGCTAATGGGTTGTTTGCATGGGAATTTTGATCATTTCACAGCAGGTCGTTGTCTTTAGTACCCCTTCATTCAGTTTAAAAATAAATAAATAAATAAATCTCATAATGAGGAAGATGCTGTAGACAACCAGTCCAACTGTTGCTAGTAAAAGATGGTACCCTGGAAATCTTGCAAGGCCCTGTTGCATTCAGAGCCGTTTATCATAGAATCATAGAATGCTTTGGATTGGAAGAGACCTTTACAGGTCATCTAGTCCAACCCCCCTGCAATGAGCAGGGACATCTTCAACTAGATCAGGTTGCTCAGAGCCCTGTCCAGGCTGACCTTGAATGTTTCCAGGGATGGGGCATCTACCACCTCTCTGGGCAACCTGTGCCAGTGCCTCACCACCCTCATGGTAAAACATTTCTTTCTTAAATCTGGTCTAAATCTGCCCTCCCTTAGTTTAAAACCATTGCTCCTTGTCCTGTCACAGCAGGCCTTGCTAAAAAGTCTGTCCCTGTCTTTCCTATAGGTCCCCTTTAAGTACTGGAAGGCTGCAGTAAGGTCTCCCTGGAACCTTCTCTTCTCCAGCCTGAACAACCCCAACTCTCTCAGCCTTTCCTCATAGAAGAGGTGTTCCATCCCTCTGATCATTTTTGTGGCCCTCCTCTTGGACCCGCTCCAACAGTTCCATGTCTTTCCTGTGCTGAGGGCTCCAGAGCTGGACGCAGTGCTCCAGTGGGGTCTCACCAGAGCGGAGTAGAGGGGCAGAATCACCTCCCTCGGCCTGCTGGCCACGCTGCTTTTGGTGCAGCCCAGGATACGGTTGGCTTTGTGGGCTGCGAACGCACATTGTTGGCTCATGTCCAGCTTTTCATTCGCCAGTACCCCCAAGTCCTTTTCCGCAGGGCTGCTCTCAATCCCTTCATCCCCCAGCCTGTATTGATACCCAGGGTTGCCCTGACCCAGGTGCAGGACCCTGCACTTGGCCTTGTTGAACCTCATGAGGTTCACATGGGCCCACTTCTTGAGTTTGTCCAGGTCCCTCTGGATGACATCCTGTCCTTCTGGTTTACATCCTTATCATCAGCTCTTCCAGTGTTAAATTCATGGGAATTTGTCGCTTTCTATCTAAAAATGCTTGGTATTGCTAAAAGGTAGGAAAATAACATTATCCCCGTTGCATTCGCAAACACGATGGAGGCGGGGTGGCTGAAGAGGCTCCTCCAGGCTCACAGGGCTGGGGTTTGCAGCCATGGGACCAACCCGGGAACACAGCCCGTGGCTCCGTCTTTATCACCTTGAATGAATCATAACAACATTTGGGATCTGATCCTGGCTCGCTGCATCCGAAGAGGAACAACAGAGAGGTGCTGATCAGCTGTAGCTGCGGGGTATTTTTACTTATTAGTCTTGTTTTTCCAGTGTTTAATGCTCTCCTCCACCATTATTTTACTTATAAAATGCCAGTGATTTTCAGCAAAAGGCAATATCAACCTAATTGTGTGCTATTTTGCCGCTGATTGTGCTGGGAACAGACTCTATAGGAAGGCAAACGCAAGTTACTTGTCGCCTGTTGCTGAATGAACATCCCATTTTCAGAGCAGGGTTTTTGCAAATCCGTGGGCACGCTTAGCATATGGAAGGGGGTTCCAGTATCAAAACAAATCTGGCCTCCTGTTTCTGGATGTGTAGGTTGTTTCTTAGAAGATGGAACCTTTAAAATCTGTCCCTGCAAACATGGCTGTTAAATCCTGCTATTTCTAGAGACGTGAGGCAGCTGTCTGCACTGAGATAAGCTATAAAAAGGCAATATTTTCCAAAAATGGCTTTTTTAGCTATACCTGCCAGACAGCTTGGCCAGTGGGAGTTCACCAGGAGTGTCGCCGCTGCTGCCCTTTTATGCACAGGGTGCTGAGCAATGTAAAAACTTCTGGGCAAGTCTCCAAGGGCAGCGTTAAGCACCAGCTCTTCAGTCTCTCTATCTTGTGAAATGCTGCTATGCAGAAAAGTGCATTCAGCGCGAAGGAAGGGATGCTTGTTCGTTTGATTTGTTCTTACGTGATCTCCTGTTGTTTTCTAGGTGATTGCTTTGTCCTGGACTTTTGTTCTTAATTCTCATTGCATCTTTCTTGTTGCTGACTCAGTGACCATCTCCTTTAATCACAGAGTAGTTTGAGTGCCCCCCCCAGATTATTTACTGGAAGGCATTCCTGTTTGCTGTGTAGTCTAAGGGTAGCTGGTGAGTTCAGATGAAACCAGTAACAAGAATTGTAATTTTTCCTAAAGGTCTGGATGAGGTTTCTCATAGCATAACGGTGTTATCGCTTGTACTTCCTGACGCACGCGCTACCCGCAGTGCTTTGTGAGTTATCAGCTAATTCTCCACTGAGATGTATGAGTATAAGAAAGCTACATCAGATAATCTCGTAGAGGCTGTTAAGACTGTAGGGACAGAGAAGGACGTGGCTTTTGAGCATGCTCCCAGTGAAGAATTTCTGAAAGCTGGGAGGGCACTGGAGATGGGTGTTTCGCAGCGACCGAAGTGATGTCCTCGTGTAGGCGAGGGGCTGGTGTGTAGGGGGAGGCAGGGGGTGAAGTCCATGCGGTGGAGGACTGCAGGGGGCCAGAGAGTAGCAACTTGGGGCGTTAGGAAACCCCAGACAACTCAGGTTCTCATGAGATAAGGAACAGCTGATTGCATCAACTCTGTGAACTGTCTAGCAACTACTTTTGCCCTCTTCTTTTTTTATTTTTTTGGTTGAATGAGCATTTTATCACATTGATTCCTGAGAAGTGCTACTCCCGCTATGCCAATCCCCCATCACGTGTGGGCGTTGTTGCCAAACAGCCAGCTGCTTCGATGCATCCTCTCAGCCCTGACATGGACGGGGGTTTTTGCGTTCACTGTTTTTTTTTTTTCCCTTGGAGCATGGGCTGCCTCTTAGTCACCTCTTGATGCCCTATGTGTTGTGGGTAACTTTTCTTCATAACTTTTTTTCCTTACCCCAGCTTTCCATTTCAAGAGCCCACTTGCCTCTTTTTCAGCCTCCTTCCAAAGGGAGATACACGCTTGGCTGGTGGAAGGCAATGCAGGTTTGATAGATGCTCCCCCAGCAAACAGCCGTGTGTGTCTGCTCATCCAGAAACCCACTGAAAACTGAATAGAAATGAGGCATGTGGGGTTTGAAATAATTCCAGTGAGTTATTTCTGGCCATGTTCTCCCCTTGCTAGTGCACATGGTGCTCCCACGAGCTCCTCTGCATCTCAGGGTTTGAGCTTATGGGTGAGCAGCACTGGTAAAGGCGCTTTGTTTCCCTACCTTCCTCTCTCAACTATTTTTTGAAGAATGCTGATAAATTTAAGTGATAACCTTGTAACTGAGAGATAAGGAAGAAAAAGTCTTACGGGTAGATTAGTTTGCAGTGGAGAGAAGGCAAACACTAAGGGAGCTCGGTGGAGGGAGCCCACGCTGAGACTGAAATTCAGCCCACGCTGAAATGCTGAGACTGCTTATTTATCATTTACCCACCGTAAATGTATACTGGGCTTTACAAGTGGAGAAGACAGTCCTTGTCTTAAAGAGTCTGCAATCCTAGGCACACAAATATGCACTTGAGGGCTGGGGAAGGGAGGGCATGGGTGATTGCTGGAGATAGAAATGCAGATAAAGTGGATTCCTAGAAGAAAAGGACTTCTGAGGTGGGAGTTGTGGGTGATGAGAAGGATGTTTAAGGTGCCAGAGGACTGGATAGACAGAGGAGGGTAAATGGGTATGGAAGACCTGATGAGAAGACCTGAAAGGAAATAAGGTTGAAGGGGAGGGTAGAAAGCGAGAAAAGAAGTAGGAGGAAAAAAAGAGCAACGAGTCAGCTGTGGGAGGGGATACTGTGGGATGCTGTAGATGAGAGTTGAGATGACCTTAATGTCTCTTCGTTGTGTGTTAAAAGCTATGCTGTAACTCAGCTACTGGGATTAGTCATCTCCCAGCGTATGAAGTACCAGTTTCTTCTCTGAATGGAGAGTACTGGTCCTAGCTGAAGTCCAGTGCTGGAAGATCTCTTGGCTGGGCTCGAATGCCCTGTGCGTCTGGTGGGGTGCTAGGTGGTTACACATTGTGCAATCCCATGTGTGCACCATTGCCAAACCTTAATAGGCAAGTGCATAAGTAACTTGCCGCCTTCTGCTTAATGCCATCAAAGTTAGTCCTCTAGAGAGACTTAACAAATCAGAGATTGGCTTGTGTGTCTGTATATATATATTTAATATCAATGTATATGGTATGGGTAGGTTTTCGAGTGCAGCAGGCTGCACTTCAGTGGCATCTGATGAGATATGGGTGGGATCAGTGGTTTATGTTGCGCCATACCCACTCCCCAGTAAAAGAGTAGTAATCTTTGCACAAAGGTCCTTGTGCATTAACTTCCATGGAACTGAGGTGGAAAAACTCACTGGTCAACTGGTTCCTATGTGTGCAGCTTTCAGTTCCCTAAAAAGACCTTGGGACTTCCACAGCTTCCTTTGGGGTTTTGTTTCATTCCCAAGGACTGAAGGTGTTGAGGAAGAATTTACTGTCACCAGCCTTATTTCCCTTTCTCTGATTTTTTCTCTCTTTTTGAAAGTGGTTATCCTTGATGTTTGGCATTTATACCCTGGCAAGTTCCTGTAGACTGGAAAGTCCACAGAGCTCTCCTGAAGCAGTGGTAGTAGCTTCATGTAGACCCTTTTCCTCCTCAATTTGATCCTCCTCCAGCTTGCTTATCTTTTTTGGGGGCTCGTGTCTGATCCCCATCTGTTTTTTGGGTCTCCTTTCACTGCTGATGCTTTCCAGATCTTCCTTCTGGTTCCTCATTTCCTCTCCAAAGTAGTCCCTCATCCTTCTAGTCCTTTCCTAACTATGCATTAGTTAGACACAACTTCTTTGTAGCTGGTAGAAGGCGTGGGAACATGAAGGGCATCTCTTGTGGAGCTCAGTCCATCTACTGTCATGGCACACTGTTCTAGCAGGAGAAAAACCTGAATTTAGAACATCTGAAATTGCCCATTATCTCGGCTCATTTCTTGCAGTCCATAATTTGGGGGTGGGGAAGCAAGGGGAAGAGGAGGCGAGTCACTCTTAAGAGTGACTCATTCCACAATAGATCAATACAAAATGTTCCATTACATTTTCATTGCCAAAAATGACTCCCCTCTCCCACCCCCCCTTCTGTGAGATGCTGCAGAGGCTGCTTTGCTAGACCTAGTGGTGGTGTCTCTTGGTACATGTAGGTTGGTGGCATAGCCAGCCCAGCAAAAGGGTGTCTGAGTTTTGCTTCAGACCTTACTTTCTGGGTGGGCTGAGGTTGCGCATGGTGGAGATGACCTGCTTTCAGAGGGGAAAGAGATTTCTGGCTGCTCTCAGGGGGTTTCACGTCGCTTGAGGCATGGAGCAGACCTGTTTGACGAGAGGAGTCACTCCCAGCTTTCCTCTTTGGGAGGGAGGCCAACGAATGTGCAAGGCATAAGGCCTTGCATAAAGGGACATAATAGAAAGTATCATGGGATATCTGCCAGCAACCTCTTTGGGCTGGTGCCACTGATCACTCCCTTGGGCCGATGAGACGTTTCGGTGGTGTATCCTTGCTGAAGTTTCTTGCTGTTTGCAGTGATGGGGTGGAGATGGAGGTGCTGGGCATTTTCTTGCCTGCAGGTGTTTACACAGTCCTTGGGTTTTAAAGTATGTTTAGGGCAGTGGTATTACCCTCCATTTACTGACCAGTAAGGGAGGGAAGCTAAGGGACTTGCCCAAAGCTGCACAGATGTGCACAGATGTATATAAGCATTTGTGTGTATGTATATATATGGCAAGGCTAAGAATTGATCCAAGTTTCCTGACTCCCTTTGTCCTGTCCTTCTTCCTGGGATGTTCAGGGGCACTTTTATGGGCAGCCCTACTGTAGCAGCTAGCCATAATTGTGCTGGTACACAGAGGGGTGCTCTCCTCCGGAGCTCTTTCCATCCGGTGGTACCCCTCTGCCGCTGTTGCCTGGCATGGCAAGTGCCACATGCCTGCGAATGGGATGGGAAATATCACTGGCCTGGCCTCAACAGCTTCTTCAAAAGGCCGCAAAGTATTGCTGGTTATAGCACATCTTACACCCGCCATGAGCAAGGCCTTGATCTGCTGCTAAACTTGCAGCACTGCTTTAATAAACAAACCCCACTGCTAACAGGTATGGTTTTGCTGGGACAAGTTCAATGTGTGAGGGAAGTGGGCTGAGTTCATGGGCACTCGCTCCTGATAATGTTATCTGTTAGTACAGATGGAACCAATGGCATCTTCTGCTTCATCCTGGACTGGGAGAAGGTCTCGCGAGGAGTTGGGCGATACAGGGTTCTGCATTGTGGTGTGCCGTGATGGCAGGGGCAGGATCCCGGATGCTTGGCATTCCCCGGTGAGCTGTCTAGATAGCTGCTGCTCTGCTTCGAAGCTGCTGTCACAGAAACTGAATGTTACGGGATCCAGGGCACACACAAATGTGATGTGTTTACTGAGCAAATAAAGGCGGGAGAGAAAAAAGGAAAAGCCTCAAAGTGGCTTTGGGTGTTTTTTAAGTGGTAAACCCGAGAAATTCCTGAGTGTATGCAATTAATGTCTGTTTAAACAGAAACTTCTTTGATAGCTGAAATATCAGCTCCTACGGAAGAGCTTTCCCGGTGGGTCTTTTTCATCTCTAACCGCCTGCCCTGGCAGGGTGTGCGGGGGGATGACCCTGAAGGTGCTGGGCTTGGTGTTTTCGGTTAGGCTTGTTAGGTGTTTGCAAAGGGCAATGCCTTCCTTCGTTCCCAGCTTGCTCCCACCTCCCTGATTGCATGGGGGCAAAAGTGGTAAGTTCATACAAAAACTCACCCATTTGGGTCACCAGGGTCCAATGTCTGACGTTGTTTTTTTTGGTGGAGTGTCATTTGGCATCATAGTGTGTATATATGGGTACATATGACATATGTTTAAGTATACACAGCAGTTGAGAGGGGCAGGTATAGCACACTGGCATTTCTCAGGGCTTCAGACAAGATATTGAGGTGTTATTATTTACTCTAATCCCAGAGGAATAAGATGCAGAACGGGCTAAAGGGCTTTTCTTCCATTTGAGCTGTACACGCTGTGTCTGCGAGCAGGCTGCTGTCTCTGAGCAGCTTTGCTGGTGAAAGCCCATGAAGTTGTTGGAGTAAAACTGCTGCGGAATGGGGTACGTGGTGGAGGCAGAACAGGTGGTAACAAAATCTTTGCGGGCATGACCTGCCCATTAAAACTTCACAGGGTCTTACTGGTGGTATGGATGTCATATCAGCAGCCTGCTGTGGACACGATGCTCTTTGTGTATAGTTAATTTGATTAAAAAAAAAAAAAAAAAAAGGCATGAGGATGTTTCAGAGCACTCTGCTGAGTGGTGACAGCAGGGCACCTGCTCAGAACAGCCTCACTGAGCTTAGAAGAGTGCAGCGAGCACTGCCGTCACCCTCCCCGTTAGTTCCAGCAGTGACCTGCCTCTTTCTGCTTGTGCTGGAACATGCAAAGGTACACTTTTCACCTTTTTCCTTTTATCTTTTCCTTTTAAAAACACCATTTAAGTGCCTTTGTGGTGCTTTGGCAGCAGTTGCTCAACCCTGTGCTGTTGTCTACGTGCTTGTTGGAGGCTCCTTTGTTATTTTGATACCACTTTCATAAGTAGACGAGCTGTAAGGAATAGTCTGCAGGACCTGCTTCAGTGGAGCTACACCATACCTGAGCTCGGTGGCGCACGGGCCAGATCCATAGCAGGTGTAAATGGCAAAGCATGGTACCTCACAGCCTGCTCTGTCAAGGCTGTTCTTCTCTGAATATAAAGGGACTGTGTTGAACTCCTCACAGTTTATAAGGCTTTGAAAGCTTGACATGGACATGATGTTCCTTCCCAGAGCTGTAGCTGCTGGACCTCTCGGCGCAGTTCTTTTGTTGCTCCCGAGTGCTGGAATTAATGTGGAGCAAACTCTGAAATGTTTGAACAAGCTGTGATCTCCTTGTAATATCTCTTTTTCCCCAGACAAACACACGGAGATGTTCAGCCCTCCCTCCCTGCTTTCCTTCCTCCTTCCAACCTTGAGACTGTCCCGCTATTGTGGATTGCTTGTGTCATGCACAAGTGTGTTGTATTTGTCCCTCGAGAATGCACCAGTCACTGCTGATTTGTCTCCAAATCATTGTCCCTGCAGTTTTGAATAATACCGATGTTAAGCAGGTGGAGCTGATACAATCACTTCCAGCGCAGCTGACGGCAACTGGGCCAGATCCTTTCTCGCTGTTTCCTGACAGAGGAGAAAATAAAGCACACGTGAAGGCAAAATACATGAGCTTTCCCCTTTGTCTGCCCTCCCTGGCCCCCAAATCATGGTTTCCTCAACAATAAAAAAAGGAGTCTCAGCCAATCTGTTTCACGGAAGAGGCTGAATTTCTTAGAGTCAACATTTCCACGTCTGACAAAGTTTAAAAAAGTTAAAAAAAAAAAAAAAAGAAGAAGAAAAAAGGGCAGAGAGGCTGCATGTGGTCTGGCAGGCAGCCAGACAAGGAGTGGTCTTTGGGGTTATTATTAGGCAGATAACAGTATCAAGAGCTTAAACATCAACCTGGTTCTGAAGGCTGCGGCGCTCTGTTTGAAATGCTGATGCACGTTTGATGCTCGTGAGAAAATGTATTGCACTATCTAAAGCCACTTCCCCCCCTCCCCCCCCGCAATAACTTGGGTGCCAGTAGAGTTCCTGGGAAGCGATTACAGGTGCTCCATGGGGAGCTATTGCTAGTTTTGAGCTTTCAAATCCTTTTCTGTTCTTACGAGCAGCTCTTTGTTCCTGCCTCTAATAGGAACCGTACCTAGAGTTTGCACTAGGTCCCTGAGTGAATTTCAACTGCCTTGAAGATCTTCTCACCCCTTCTCAGGACCTATCTCAGCAAGGAGGGAGGAAGTTTTGAGGCCCCTGGGTTCTGGTTCAGAAGGTGTGTGTACAGAGAGGTCTTCAGGGGTGTGGGGAAACCTGATCACCAGCACTGCAGTGCCCTGTAGCAGAGGGGACACATGGGGAGGTGGAGGGACAGACTTTTGATGATCCTTGAGAATTGAGATGCGGTACTTAACACACCTGAGGAGCGGGAGCCGACGGAGAGGTGCATGGGGCAGGGCGACACGGGCAGAGCTGCTGGGAAGTTTCTTCTCAAGTGCTTCAGGACCAGCAGAAGAATGTCTGTTTGTAATGCTGCTAGATGCCATGTATCTGTCTATGTTCCCAGCTATAGATGGTATGTGCAAGGCTATATATAAACGCTATGGTGGCTGGTATTTTGGCTGATACACTCACAGTTTTGTGCCACATTGAGAGATATTTTTAAATCTCCCTGTTCCAGGAACATCTATACCATGACAGATGTCATCTGGCGTGGGGAGTGGCTTCTGAAAAGGGAGCACAACGTTATTACTATGAGCCTTAGTAGTCTATTAGATTATTTATTGCTTCACTGCCACCATAAGACATGTGAGGTGCGTTATTTCTGCCTGTCAGAGTTTTTTCACACATGCAGGCAGGCAGCATCTGTCACTCCTCCCTGCGAGTCACTAGCTTTCATTCTCAATGAACTTTCTTTCCAGCTGGAAGGAAGGCAAAATAAAGGCTTCAGGACTACACGGAGCTGATGAGCAAGTTCATTAACAATTATTTACCTTGGAGTTGTTCCTCTGACAGCTGTCTTGAATTTGGGTCCTTCTTGGCCAAGGCAGTCACCTCATGCTTGCTGTTGTTTTATTTCAAGGCGAGTCCGTCGACCTGTTGTGTCAGGCCCTGCGGAAACCTGGTATGAGTCAGACCCGTCTCGGTTGCACGAGACAAAGAGTAGGGTAGGAAACAAATGAGAAATTACTTGCTCAGGACTTTCTTTTGGGAGTAGCTCTCAGGTTCTTCAGGCCTCAGTTCATCGGCCAAGGACCTGGCAGCGCTGCCTCATCCCCAGGACCTGTCAGAGTGTGGGCAAGTCCCATTTTTGTGTGTCCTTGCAGAGCTGTGGGGTTTTTGTGGTGGTTGTGAAGCACTGGCTGTGCCAGCCACGTTATGATGGAAGTGCTCAGGGGGTGAATGTGGGCGTCATCAGCAAGCTCTGCTTGTACACGCAGGGGTAATTCACCATTGCTCATGCTTTGCACCGGGTTTGGGTGGAGACTTTCAGACTGGAAGGGCTTGGAGAACATGTTGGGGTTTGTACCTCCATCGCAGAGAGTTCCTGGGCCTGTAAAGAGAGTAAGGCAGTGAAAAACGAAAAGGCAACAGAGATGTGAGAAGTCACACCTGAACCTTGACCTGGGTCTCTTGTTTCGGGTTACCCTGAGAGGTATCGGTGCTCCGTTCAAATCCTCCTCTGTGTGCTGGGGTGGGATGCTTGTCCTATAACCGAAAGCAGGGGAACCAAAACTTTCCCTTCTGTGTTGGAGGCTTTGGATGTGGGTCCATCTCCCACGTTCACTGGTGAGGGGAAAAAATGAGCAGCAAAGGTGTGGAAAGTGGGATTAGAAGCAGTCAACCCTTCTTATGAAGATTGACCAGGTAGGAGGAGTCCCTGTGGGGCTCGTTACTTGTCTGAGCCCAGCGGATGTGCCATGTTCCCTGCCTGGTTTGCCCGTGGCTTGGTAGGGTGTTGTCAACACTGGCCAGGCATCCTCGTCTGCCAGCTCTTTGCAGAACTACAGTGTTATTGGGGGAAGGTCTGCTGTAGAGGTTGGAGGTGGCCTGTAGCTCCATGGAACTGGCCTAGTGAGTTGCCACTGCCATGACATTGGTGCTTCGGGAGGTGTTGAACAGCCAAAAGGTTTCTGCTTTCCGTTCAAGAGCAGAAGGGTGCTGTGGGTTTACGCTCACTGGAGGCACAAGGGACTGTTGGATCTGGGCCAAGGTAGAACGTCAACTTTTGGTATCACTTTTAGTCCATCATTAATGTCAGAAGCAGAGGGATGTTTGTAGGGTTTTTCTGTAGATCTCCTGTTTCTTGTATCCACCCCACAATTCTGGCCTGGACCCACTCACTCTTGCCAGGCTAACGTATGCAAGTGATAATTCAAACGAGATTAAGCCTGGTACCTCCCTTTAACCTGGAGATGGACCTTCAGTGTTTTCCTGGCAGGAGAGGAGTGGGAGGGACATGTCTTGGGGCTGTCTCCTCCCTGCTGTAGCTGGGGATTGGGCTGACAGCAGCGACACCGGGTTGGTTCAGACCGCGTCCGTCCAGCCCAGGGTGCACCTCTGCCTATGGCCGGCAGCGGATGCCGAGGGAAGGCTATCAGCTTCCCCACGTCACTAGCAGAGAGGCACGGCTGCAGCGAGCCCTGACCTTGCACGACGCCCTTCCCGCTCTGACCTCGCAAAAACCCCGAGCATCCACTCCACGGCCCTGCCGGCGGATGAAAACCAAAATGCATAGAAAGCTTCGGCAGCGTGGGCGTGCGTTGGGAGAACGGAGAGGAGGGGGGTGGAAAAATAGCTCCGGTGTCACCTCACTGGGTGCCAGGAAATGGCCCAGCATTGGGGTGAAAGACGAGCAGGGTCCGGCCGCGGCGGGGTCGGAGGAGCCGGCAGCCTCGGCATGGCGGCACATTCTGTACATTCTGCAGCCCCGCAGCACGTGGGGCTGCCTGGCAGCCTTGGGTTGTGCTGCCAGGCATGCAGCTTTGCTGGTATTTCATTATCCTGATACCCGCTAAGTCTCTCTTTCTGCTTTTTCCCCCCCCTCCCCACTCTACTTTTAACTGAGGTGCACTTGTTTATCCATTAGGGCTCTACAGCCTATAAACAGGATGTCTCTCTATTTCCTTTCAGCCCAGTAACACTAAACCGCTTCAAGTGCAGATAACATGTTAGTAACTCTCCTCCTGGCTGAATGAGCCTTGTGTCGGTCATAGCTAGCTCCAGATGAGACAGCACACGCATATATATATACATATATATATATACATATTTATCTAATACATGGATGTGGTATGACTTGGCCATGGTGAACAAATTCACGTTGCTGAAAAGGAAGTAAGTGCATGTTTTAGGCAGGGTGGCTGTAACAAACACCGATTTAAACCGGATCCTGAATTTACATTTTGTAAAAACAAGCTATTGTATAAAACCCTAAGCCTGTGAAACCTTTTGGGGGAAAAATTTCTCCGGTTTATTTTGTTTAAAAGTCGCTTCCTAAAGATTTTCCCACTATGCTGGAGACCTGGATACTGACAGCTTGACAGTGAAATGGAGCATGTGGAAAGCGATTGCATTAACTAGTGATTGTAATGCTGAGTGAAATTTTGAAGGGGAAAAATAAAAAGAAAAGAAAAATAGTAACACTGTATTTCAAGAAATTGTTTCCCTTCAGAAAGGCAGTGTTCAGCCTGTGTGAAAGCAGAGAGCATAAAAGTCATTCTTCTGAAGTACTTTTTGATCAGGGACCTTGCAATCACAAATAATAGTAACAAGCAAAACAGTTTTAATTTGAGATGTTCAGTGTCTTAGCTTTAATGTTGAAGATGTTCAGTGATTTCTATTGATTGTGATCTTGTTGTAAGCTCTGCCCTATATCAAGTCTTTTATAGCCCCTGCTCCCTTAAATCTGTAATTTCCTTTAATAGCTAATCTTTCATTTAAAGTAAACTTAAGGTTCTGGGCCTCGTGGTTGTGTAGGAAAGCTTTGGAAAAAGGGCTCTCTATACAGAGTGCCAATAGGGGGAAAACTTTAAACACTAATTTTTGTTGTCTTAGTTTTTAAGCTAGTCTTACCAACTTTGAGGCTGGACTGATGATTTTTGAACATTTGAGGTTGGAAAGCAGGTCTCTAGAAAGGAAGTGAATGATGTCTGATTTTTCTTGGGTTGGTGTGCCCTTAGTTCCAGCGAATTGTCAGTGAGAGCTTATGCTTTTGTAAAGATATTAAGCTTCTACCCACCACTTCAACTGGGTTGTCAGATCAACACAACATCTCGTTTACGGAGACGTACTCTGGATCTATTACTGAGCCATGGTTCAGAATAGCTATTGAGGAACAAGTTGTTCTGCCACAGCTCTTCTGCGAGTGCTTCATGTGCATGCTGCTTCATTCCAAAATGAACATGCCTTTTTTCACTTAGTTCAGGCTATTTTGGAAGGTGGAGTAAGCTAAAACATGGAAGAAAAAAGCTCTGCTCTTCCTGAAATAAGGTGATCTGCATTGGGCATCTTTTCTGCGAGCTTTTTGTTGTTTGAAGTCGCTACCTACCTGGGTGGGCAGATCCCAAGCCATGTGGCTGGCCCTGAAATTTTTGCAATTCATTTCATGGTAACAGGGAGTCCTTAGGAGATCAGCTGTTTTCTATAAAAAGCTGGATGATGCTGATTTTAATAGAGGGGTCAGCGTGCTTGCCTTCTGTGCCCTGGCTTGGCACATCGTCCTTTTGTATGAGCAGGCTGGGTGAGTGACGGGGCATACTTGCACCCAGTTGCATAAGGGGTTGACACAAATGAATTGGGTGATGAAGCTGATGTTCCACCTGCTGTACAGATGCCATTTAAATAAAGATGTCCCCCTGATCCCAAAAGTATTTACTCATCACAAGGGCTGGCAGCGCTGGGTAATATTTAAGCCGTTTCACTTAGCTCATGGAAAACAGGACTAGATTTCAGCATTGCCTTTCTGGGTGGACAGTGTGACATTGTGAGCGGTCATGGGCCTCTTGGCCAGTGAGAAACCCTCGTGGAGCTGGTGGCCAGGGGAGCAGGCGGTGCTGGAGGGGTGGTTCTGAGCCTGGGCTTGTGAAACGGCCCGTCCCTACAGACTGCTGGGACGGCGGGGGATGTTGAGATTGGGTTTTGCTTTCCCACGGTGCTGTGTAACCTCTCCTGCCTCCCGTTTAGTGTGGCATTACCCAACTGCCATTGCTTCTCTGGTAACATGCTTGCATCCCCCCCGTCTCACATTTCTTAGGAGAAAGCGGAGCCGAATGGTGTGAGATCCGTAACTGGGCTAATAGCTCGCTCACGTGTTGGCATTCAGATCAGAGGGATCAGTTGGATCAGTGGCAAAGCTTCCTCTTCCCTCGGCCACACCTGGGTGCTGCGGCAGGGCTTGTCACGTATCTCGCACAAGCCGTGTGGCATCTCCAGTGTGCTCCCTCTCCCCCCCGGCCTCCCCCCCCCACCCCCCGCATTTTTTTCCCCCCCTTTCTTTTGGAAAAGGACAGAGCAGGACTGAAGGGGAAAAGTAAAGACGAATTTCAGTAGTCCCCAATGTCAACAGTCAAACTGCTTGTCCCCACCTCCAGTCCCTGTAAGCCATAAGTCCACCACGGTAGGGTACGCTGATGGAGAGCCAGTGGTTTTCCTTACCTAGTGATGGGGGATCCTCTCCTCCTTGTTCCTTTCCTTTATGAAAAAGCATTTGCTGGAACAGAAGTGACAGCAAATCCTTGCATTTGGGTACCAGACCTTGGTCCAAAAGGCAAGGTGCTGGTTAAATACTAACAGACACGTGCAGGCTGGGTTTCCACTTAGATTGACCATGATTCCTGATTGACTTATGGTTCCTGCTCCACACCTTCCCACTGGAAGTAGGGCAGCGCTGTGAGGAGCTGGGATGCTCTTGGCAGCCGCCAGACAGATGCACCAGTGGGTAAGAGCAAATTGCCATGAGGGTACATAAAACAGGCGAGGTTTTACTTCTCACCTGCAAGCTTGTGTCCTCTTTATGTAATTGGTGACCAGAAGTTAGTAGTTTGTAGACTTTGGACAGATTATATGGGGAGAACATCTATGCTGGGTCCCAGCTTGAATTTTTTTTTGGGGGGTGGGGGGGGTGGTGGGGGGGGTGGTGGAAAGTGTGTTGGGGAAGCATTTAGAGGAAAAGAAAGTTGGAGTGGAAATTGGTGAGGCTCTTGGAGTACACTGGTGACTGCTGTGGTCTAATCCTGCCATGTTCTTTTCCTGTTCTAAATAAGTCTTGGATTTTACAGACTTGAGCTAAATGTAATAACGAGGAACAGCTTTTAGTCTGGTGGTGTGGGAAGACCTACCTTTTTTCCTGAGGTTGCTCTGATAACCTCAGCTGCTTTAGGAGTGGTGTATGGAGTACACCAGGGGCTTGTAATCAGGGGGAGGCTTACCATTCCGTTTATCAGGATCAGGAGGAGACTGGACTTGCTGGTGAGCGCTCAAAATACTGATGTATGCTGTAGGAGAGAAAGCAGTGTCTCTGTAGAAACTTCTGGGACTGGGAGGAGAGTGTCTGAAGAGGGAGGAAAACAAAAAGTATTGCATCTCTGCGTAAAGGATGGGTATTAGAACACCCCCTTCACTTCTCCCTGCCAGAAGTCACTCTGAATATAAGGTGGTTCCCCTCCCTGTTCTTCCTGTGTCCAAGCAGTTGCTTGCTGTCCTGGCCATCTCTTGAAGTGGTCTCCATAGTTAAAGCTGCTCTGTGCTCCATGCATTAAGGTCAAGAATGGTGCGTTTCCCTCCCTTATATTGTGTAGAGAAGCTATCCTTCCCCATTGCTCACTTTGGCAAACATGAGGTGCTCTCATCTGACAGGACCGACCGGTGCGTGGTTCCTGTTTGAGCAGGAAAATGAACTAGGCTAAAAATGATAACTATTGTCATCAGCATGCCTGGGAGGGGACAAAAATTACCTTTGTCTTGTGTCAAACATTTGCTGATGTTCCAGTAGGTTGAGGAGGTGATGTGGCCCGATAATCTCCAAGTGCTGCTACCTTAATTGGATTTGTGACTGACTTTTGTTGACAACACAAGGGACTTTATAAGTTAAAAACTTTAGTCCTAAACCTTGCACTCCTCATCCCTGTGTATTAGCTTGGAGTGGCTTTAGAGAAGTCATCTGGTCTGTGTTCCTGATGCCTGGGCCACTGCACCTTGTGGCATTTGAAAGCAGGAGGGACATTGTACACGATATGAAGAAGCTTGGTGAAAGATACAAGAGAACAGCTATTTCTAGTGCATTCAGCAATGCTGATTGAAAAGTGGTAGAAAGAGAGAATGTATAGTCCAGGCATCTTGGTAGATAATTTCTCCGCAGTATTTAAACATTTTGGTGAAAGAAATGTATTTGAAAAGTGCTGCTACTGCATTAAGAGAGTAAGGGCAGTATTGCATCAAACTAGAGGAGAAAGATGAACTGATTAGTTTCCTCACCATTTCCCCCCCTACACTCTCTTGTTAACATTTAAAGTGGAAAAAGTCATCTGGTTTGAAAAATGTCACTTGGTAAAAGGAAAAAAACAACCAACCAAAAAGTCTAAGTAAGCATTTACTATGTTGTGTGGTGGGTGGGATTATAGGACCTACACAGAAACAATGCTTGGGAGCTGGACTGGCCCAGGAAGGAGCGGAGGGGAGTGATGAGCCGGGGCTGGACGTAGCACGCTCAGTGGTTCTGGTGTGAAAACAAGGCGTTGTAAACAGTTCCTCCTCCCAAAACTGAGTTGTGTTGATTTAGCCTACCAGTTAGTAGTACAAGAGGGGGAGCAATGGTTAATTTGATGGAAGAAAATGAATGTTAATGTGAGCCGGGGATTAATTCAGAGTTTGGAAGGAGGGCATTGCAAATGCTGGGGTAGTGCAAGCCTGTCAAAGTGCTCCCCACCGTCACTGGTGGAGCAGAGGCTGCTGCTGTGCAGGGTTCAAAACTAGTGCTTGGGTGGAAAATGGGAAGTGTTTTCTGTGGGGGGAAAAATTTAGAAAGAAACAGGAAAAAGCACGTCCTGTTTTTGACAAAAAATAACTCCTAAACACCTTCCCCTCTGCCCCCAGTAAAACCCACAGACCTCTCCAGAATCTGAACTTTCTAGTTCCTCTTTGGTTTAAGAAAAACAGTACAACACAAAGCTCCCTCCCCTCCAGAACACCAAAATATTGACTAAAAATCAATATTTTAGTCAAAATATTGACTAAAAATCATGCACAAATGTTGTTCTTGGTGGTGGGAGATAAGCAGAGTTCTCCTGGGAAATAAATTGATGGGAGACCTCCAGGTGCTGCCCAGAGCTCAGATGCTATCTGCTGCTCCACGGCACTGTGTGGGTTTGCTGGGAAGAGGTAGATTAAGTTTCTTGAGGACTTTTTTTTTTTAATGCTGGTGGATGCTGTGTAATGCCCAGTATTTTAATGTAATGCCCTTGGTCGGTTGTGCCTGTTGTCCGTGCTTTGTGTATTTTGGGAACCTAACAGTGCTCTGCCTTCCTTGGGTTTTTTACCCTCCTCCTCCTCTCAGCTGTGTAACTGGGTAATTCTGTCTGGTTGATAATCCCTGGCCTCAAACTCTTACCTTAAATCAGCAGGAAAGCATTATGTCCTCCTCTTCTCCTTCCCTGATTTCCTCATTGCCTGCGCCCTGTGGATGTGCTCCTGAGATGCTGGGTGTGGGTTACAAGTTCCTGAGAAAATCTGTGGGTAAATAATTAACGTGGCATAACACTGAGCTCCCCCTCTCCTCTCCCCTCCCTGGGGCCGACTGGTGACAGTGAATATTCCCCTTTTGAGCTTGTCCTGCCTGTCCCGAAGAGCAGATCTCCTCGATGGGGTTCTCTCTCTTTCTTTTTTTGTTTTCTTTTGCCTCCTCTTTGTGAGAGTAAATGATGCACAAACTGCAAACAAGAGGTGGAATTGCAGGCGAGGAGCTGACCTATAAGACTTTGTTGATCTGGTTACATCCCTGCTCGGTGGAGAAAACAGCTTCTTGCTTGAAAGAAGGTAAAGTGAGTTCTTTCGGCTCAAACTGGTGCAAGGATAAAGCCAGTCTATGCAAACAGCTGCACTTGGTTGGGGTCTGGTTTGAGCTTGCAGAGCAAACTTGCATCAGGAAGCAGCAGCACCCAGACCTCCATGGTGCATGTGCCTGATATGTGCTCACCTCTCCTACCTGCTTCCTCCTGACGTGAGCAGGGTGTGTGCTGCAAAGAGAAACATCGCTCCAAAAAGCCTTCCATAACCAACCTGGGCTGAAACAAAACGTTCCTCTGTGTGAACAGCTCTTCCTCTGGCAGCAGGTGGACCTGAAAGTCATTCTGGCTGCTGTAAAGCGTGAGTTTCATGAGTTGGACGTGAGGATGGGAAGGAAGGGACAATGAGTGGGAGTTAAAACCTTGGTGGGAGTTATGGCCTGTAAAGAAGTGGCTCTGAAAAGGAGTTTTGAGGTATGTGTCGATAAGCACTTCAGTGCAAGCTCCTAGCATGATGTGGTGGCAAAAAGGGTCTGGAGTGATCAAGTGCCTCTGCAGCACGATGCAGATACCAAGGATTGACTCTCTTGATATGATACTGGTATGATATTTGTATGAAAATGAGTGGAGTGTTGTGTCCTGTTTGGCTGTGTCTGGGTAGGTGATGTCTGATGACTTGGGTTGTGCGTGCGCCAGTGTGATGGTTCATCATGGGTTTGTGACTCCATGGATGACAAGCAAAGGAACTGAGCTGTCCTGCCATCCTCAGAAAGCGCTCCAGTACAGTGGGAATGGAGGGCATGGGAAATGGCTGTGGAAGAGTCGGTTTGCACCATCCCTTCCTGTTTGCGATACCATCTCTAAAAGGCAAGTGGTGGTAGCTCTCCAGGAGGTGGGGGAGTGGGAGGACTCGCAGTAATATCTGAAATCCTTTCCCCTAAGCCTCCGCATCAGGGCACGGGACAACAGTCCTGGTTGCATTGATTAGAAGTCACACACTTGAAAGCTACAGTGAAGTGTAAAGTGCAACCGGTCTGTGCATTGTATTCTTCATTGGGAAGACCCCCTGAGTTGCACTATGAATAAAAGCGATACTTCTGGTAATGAAGAAGTTCAGGGCAAGTGGGTTGTTGGGAATTGCCATGTTGAGATTGTCAGAAGCAGTGTGGCCTCCCCAGCACCCAGGGCAGTAGGTATGGATTAGACTGTGAACGTAGTTGCTTGCTGTCCTGGAAACTTTGGGATTATGCCATTGTTTTGGTATTTGTCCCAAAGCCCTTCATGAAACAGCAAGAAGTTCCAGCTCCTTTGAGCATTTCATCTGTACACCTAGGGACCTGGGACACTGCCAGCTGGCTTGGATGTCACCCTAAAGTGCCTCTTCTCTGGGCTGATTTAAAACCAAAGGTATATTATGGGCTGGAGCAATGGCTCTGCAGGTGCTCTGGTGTTAGGCATGCTGTCAGGCTGTGCAGTGACGTGCACAGGTCAGAATCTGTGTGCTGGGGCTCTGGGGAAGTGAGGAGGTGTGTTGCTGCTGCAACATTGCTGGGTCCTGTGTGGTCCCAGGCTGGGAGCTGGACATGGAGCATGGTCTGTGCAGGGCTTGGCCCATCCTGCCCAGCCTGCTGTCTTCCTACAAGGTGGGCCTCTTACTTGCTATCTTTCCTGCCCTCTTTTGAGGCAGGTAGAAGGAGAGGAAAAGAGATGACAATTTGTATGTTTTAATAGGACCAAACCTTGTGCCCTGTGCTGTCCCTCCTGGGGCACCAAACCATTGGTACCTGTCCTTGTGAGAGTCCACCTGGCTCCAGCCAAGGGCTTTTTTTTTGTTTTGTTTGCCCTGGGTGCCACTTTGTGTGTAAAATCCTAGGAATCCTATAAAACAGCCGCCCTCGAGAGATGGAGAAATATTTTATAGGGTAAGTTCTGTTGTGAACCCACAAAATCCAATTTCAGCTCTGTCACAGATTCCTTGTGTAATTTTGTGCCCCTTCAGTGCTTCCCAGAAGGCCAGTGTGACTGTTGTGTTTTGGTGGGGTTCATGCGGAAATTAGTAAGTTAAAAAGGCCAGGCTCAAGGTTAGTACCAGAATCAATAGTCTCAGGTGAATTGATCTTGAAGTTTGGAAAAGCACCTCTCATGCTTCTCTGTGCCTCAGCTTCCCTTTCTGGTAAAGTGGTGCTGTGGAAACCTCCTCGTGGGTGCTGTACAACACTAGCTCAGCCTCAGTCAGACACGTACTATGACGATGATGGCTGCGGAAAGACCTGCTGCTGGTGAGACCAAGAGGAAGAAAATGGGAAATACCCGATGTGTCTGCAAAGAAAAGGAACCCAAAGAGTCCTTTGATCTCAAGCTTTTGTGGGTTTCTCTTTATTTTGCTTGCTCACCCTCCTTGGAGGATTTCTGGAGGAGATCCAGAATTCAGCCTTGGTGAAAGCCACCTTCAGACCTATGGGCCACGTCCCCAGTGGGGCTGTGTGTGTGTGGGGAGAGCTCTGGCCATGGGGCAGGCACTGCTGTTCATGTGACTGCCTGGACCAGTTCCTAAAGCAAAGTACCCAAAGAACGGCCAGGCAGATTAAGTGTTTCCCCTACCGAGTGGTATTTGTTGTGATGTAAAGCTGGAATGGTTCCTAGAAAGCATTAAAACACAAATAATATTAACCAGAACTGAGAGAGAACAGGCAGTCGCTCGGAAATGAGAAATATGTTACGGTGAGAATGGGTCAGTAGGAATGAGGCCGCCTGGTTTCTACTACTAAATCCCTCGAGAGCCTCAGTGAAGCCTGATCCAGTAGGACAGGGCACGAGCAAAGCACTTGTCCATGCCGGGCTGGGACCGGGAGGCTTCAATTGCGGGTGGTGCTGCTGAAGTGGAGCATACTGGGCAAGGCTGGTCGTGCCTGAGGACCCTGTGATCATGGGCTGGGGAGTCAGTCCCTCTGACTCAACATATTGCCTGTCAGCTGGGACTGATCCAGCCCACCCACCCCAGGGACAGGCTGGGACTGATCCAGCCCACCCACCCCAGGGAGGTTTAAAAAGAGCATTTCTTTGTAAGGTGTTTGGGGATCCTGGGAGGTGTCATGCTAATCACATGCAAAGGGCTGTTCATTGAATGCACCGTTTGTTTATTGAGATATTTACCTGGATGATAACATCTCCTCCCCCTTCCCTCCAATATAAAACGTGCTTGATAACTCATGTGAGTGCTTGTAAGGCCAAAGGGACAGTCAGCCCTTTTAATCTGTGCTGTCATGGAATAAATAACCCACCGGGCTAATTCCCTGCAAGTTTGTCCTAATCTCACCTCATCCTCATCTGTGTTCACATGCGCAAGTGCATGCCGTCAGCAGTATGTAATGTGTTTCCCTCTCTCGCAGCTTAAATGAGTAAATCCTACGAGACCAAAGCTTTGGAGATGGAAATTGCATCACGTTGGTGGTCTCGGGCACGTGATTCAGGCAACTGAAGCACGGCTTGAAAGGACGGTGCTGGCTTCAAAGAAAATACATTCTCTTCTATCGAAATTTCACGCTATAATTCGGGGAAAAACATGTTTTTCAGTTTTGCTTCATGTTAAATAGATGTGTGCAATCACGTTTGTGTTTCAGAGTAGTTAGTTTCTACCATGGTTTGTGCAAGACTTTCCCACAGCAACCATGAGAGAAAGAAACTACTGAAAACCACTGATTTTTTAAAAACTTTTTTTTTTTTAAACATACTGGAAAGGTGGGCAAGGGACTCAACACAAGCGTAGGTCCTGAAACTACCTGTATTTTTCTCAAGTCTTACCCTTTATTGATACGCAGTTGAACTTGGTGGTAGAAGGAATTCGTTGCTTTGAAACGGGAAGTCGCAGCACCCTGCAGTTCTCCTCTGCCTGCCTCTTTGTCACTTCTGATTTTATTTGCTCTGTTGTCACCTTTGGAGGAAGATGATGTGTTTCCGTGCAGGGGCTGAGGGAGAGAGGAAGGCTCCTGGTGTGTGTCTGTAAGAGAAATCCATATTTAAATGATACAGGCAGTAAACTTTTCTGTCTTCTTTTCACTTTTGGATGGTGCTTGGTTTTATTCTTGTGGGAGGCACATTGGGATGCTGCACTTGCCTGGGGCAGGCTTGCAGGAATGGCTGTCCTTCTCCCTGCAGTCACTATGTGGTCTCTAATAGTTTCTGTAATTTGTCTGATCAGCAGATATTTCGACATCTGTGTGTTTTGAGAGGGGAAGGCAGGCATTTAGCCTTCAGTTGGAGCAGGGCTTGGCATCACTGTGCATCTTGTATTCAACGCAAGACTTGCACAGAGACCCTCCAGTTCAAACCCCCTCGCCCAGGGAGGTTGAGACTTCTCCCTGGCTCTGCGAGGCCCCCTGCTACTGGAGATGCAGGATCCCATTGCACAGGGTCCAGGAAGTCCCAGAGCGGGGGGAAAAGCCCTGAAGTTGTGTTGCAGCAGAGAACGATGTCGCTCGGTGCCCCTGCGCACAGCAGCCCTAGTAAGCAGTGCCTTTGGTCTTGGCTTCGGGCACAAAGCTGACAGGACAGGCAGCTCCATTGCTCCTGGAGCCTGTTTCACCATGTTGGGGAGAAGTAGTTTAAAAAGGCCAGCATGGGTTTGAATTGGACACCAGTCCCAGGCACGGAGAAGTTGCAGGTGCACTGGGAGTGTGTGGTTTTCTGTCCTGATCCTTTCCTGCTGCCCGGCAGAGGGCTCGATCTTAAGGCCTTGAGATCTTGAATCTGCAGATTTCTCATCATAATGTGTTCACCAAGTGGCATCCAAAAGAAAGAGGGGAATTTCAAGACATAAACATAAAGTCATCCTGCACTGCTGAACAGTGTTGAAGGCAGAGTTTGGTTTTGTTCAGTTGGGGCTTCCTCAAATGGAAGGTTGTGTTGAGCCATTGAGCTGGTAGAATCCAAAACCTGGACTCAGCATTTGATGTCTTACTGTGAAGTGTTTCTTCTCCCATGCCAACTTCAGCACTGAAGAGCTTGTTGATCCCTTATCCAGGAGCTTTGAGAGCAATGATTAATGCAAGGGAAGGGCCAGGGCTTGGAAAGGGTAGTGTGCATCACTCTCCTGGGCGAGTAACCCAAGGGGTGGGTGGATGTGGGAGCAACTAGACTGTAATGTGGGCCACTGAGGAAAGGAGAAGGGCGAGGCCATCTAACCTACAGGGGTCTGGGCTCTGCCCCAGGCTAGCAAAATCATCATCACTGTCAACATCTGGCCCATCAGTTTTTCCATTAGAAACTCAGTTCTTTGTGGGATTTTAATATCTTGGCTATTTTGGATCACACTGAGAAACAGCATGCCCCCGTGCAGGCACTCAGCATGGATGCTTTAGTTGTTTGCAAAGCCGACATGTATAATAATAATTTATTGCACTGCCTTCAGAATGGGCAAAATGGGGAAACCAAGCCCCTACGTAGTAGGAGTTCTATTGGACAAGCTGTAGGAACGATGTGCTTGCAATTAACTGTAGCTGGAGAGTAGCTGGTGAGGGGAGGGTTGGGCAAAGGGGCTTTTTTTGGCTGAGGTTCTATTTTTGAAACACGAGAGCTCCTTGATGATAGGGCTGGTTCAGATGCCTTTTGGTTATTGCTGTAGTCCTTCAGCCCACCTTGCTGGGCAGGACTAAAGACTGCTTTCTGTCACTTTTTGCATCTTTCCTTCCTCTTGGCTCTGTGGTTGCCTATGTGGAACAATTCTGCACTAGCTGCCATGGCCGGGGGATATGTTGGGTTGCATGGTGGTGGCTGCGAGCATAATGTGGGCCAGTAACTGTGGTCCTTTGCGGGCGGTTGGCTGCAGCACTGCGCCATAACCCTTCTCCTCCATGGCACAGTGAACTGGGAGCATCTGGCCTGGGAATCCAAGACCTCGCTGGGTTTGGCATGGAGTGTCCTGGGAGGAAAGGGATGCCAGTGGAGTCCTGATACACCTGTTTTTCTGGTGTCTACTTTATATTGCTCTCCTGGGCCACAGAAGACCCCAGGCATCAGAGTCCAGAAATTGCATGGAAGTTTAGCAGTTGCAGATGCCCAGTGAAGAACTGTGGTGGAAGACTGGGAGGAAATTGCTGTCTTCCTCATGGGTAGCATGGAGAGGTGTTGAAACGTGGTGTCCCCTTGGAAGCTGAGAGGCTTCTTGGTTGTGGCTCTGTATGTCTTTGTACACGCAGACAAAACCCTGTGGCATTTTGAGCCATAACCATACCCCACCAGGCAAAGTAGTGGCTCAGAAGGGACCACTGAAAGGTCCTCCTGGTACCTGCTGTGCATGCACAGCCCAGGGCTGGTCCACAGTGTGGTCCAGAGCAGGCACAACTGGGCCCAGGGAGATCTTCTCTTCTTGGACAGATCTGCAACTCCAGTGTGTTGTAGTGTCTCTCATCAGCCTTTGCGTCACTTACCAACTCTAAAACCTAGAGCTGACCCTTCATAAAGTCCCTGTCCCAGATAAAGCACTTCCAAACCTCAAGGTGGTTATTTAAACCTCTGGGTGAAACATTTTGGTCCATAGGTGGGCACAAAATTAAGGCAGTCTGGTTTGCAGCTAGGCTGAGGAGCCAGAGCTTTCCTGAGGGCATGAGCCACACACGTGTGTGTGTGTGTGTGTATGCAGCATCCCTACCAAACAGGATCTGGTTTAAGAGAGTATTTCTGTACAGGAAAGCACGTAAGTATATGCTTAAGTCTTACGGAAGTCAAAGCAACTTAGGCGCATATTAAAGTTAATCATGTACTTAAGTGATTTTCTGAGTTGGCCTGGATCTGGAATGGCACATAAGGCTCCCTTGAGTTGGGATTCACAGCCCTGTTTCTGTAGTTCCTTCCCAAGGCAGGTGCTGATTTATTTATTTTTAATTCTTTCCTTAAAGATGGCCTGTTTTGGCCTTACTGCTTTGCAAGTTATTGGAAAAGATGATGTGAAAAGTTAAAGCGCTCTGAGCAACACAGTCCTTTCGAAATGACTAAGAGAATTTGTACCATTCATTTCAAAAGGGCTCCGCGTAGTGAGAATAATGCCGTAACAAGGATGTTTCACTGAAGGATACTGTTGGAGTCGAAATGCCGTCTGGTGTGATCAGAATGACAGCCTGCTTGAAATTGGTGTGGTGTAATGTGCTACTACAGATTACTTGCCTTCAATGTCATTTTTTTTTCCTTCCTGAAGTCTTTTGGTGGTGAATGGGATGCTTGCAGCATGGATTTGAATGCGATATTGTGTAATAAGAATAATAAGCAGGTGCGTTGTATAATATTTAAGTGGAAAGCTAGTGCCTAGAAGGGAGAAGTAATGTGGTTACTGCTGCATCTTTTCCCCATATGAGCATTGTTCCCCAAGCACTTACCAGTTTCCCTGTGTGTGAGGTTTATTTAAGTAAATTCCTATTCAGGTGGATGGGACACTTTGCTTCTGAATTGATTTTTTCAGTAGAACTTTTTACATTTATAACAATAGACGGTGCTAATATATAGGTTCTTCATAAGAGGACTAATGTTTTGCCTGGAAATAACAGGATCATTTGATGAATGCTTGAGTGTTGCTAATGAAAAAAAGGGTGGGAGAGGAAATTACCTTTAATAAGGAGTTTAAGTGACATTTTTCTTATAAAATGCCACCGTGTTTGATTTTCACAGGAAAGAGAAACCAAGGTGTTCACAAGGCAGGTGTGGCGCAGCTGGGTGCCTGAAGACTTGCCTTGGCTACTTCTACGTGTCTCGTACTTAACCCATCCTTGCCCTACTGCAAGTCGGTGCTTCCTGGAGCCCGGCAGCCCTGGCCAGCAGCGTCCCTTGCTGTCCGAGGACAGCCCAGCAGATGCAGTCCTCCTGATGTTTCAGCCCATGTTTGCAAAGCGCTGTCTGTTCTTGTGTTTCGTGTCCCCGCTCGGCCTGGCCGGGAATGAACCCTTGTCTTGACCTGCCGCATCCTCTGGTAGGAAGGCTGCCAAGTGACTTCCAGCTGAAAACACAGTTTGTTAGGAAAGGGAGCGAGTTACTTTTTGGCTTGCCTTGTGGACCTCTGGCCTCCAGACTAGGCAGATCCTCTTTCTAGTCCTCACTGTAGTAAATCCAACCTTGCCAAGACCAGCAGTGATGTTGGATGCTTCTGGGATAGAGTCCTCTCTCCAGTGTTGGCCCATACAAAACCCTCCATCTTCAGATCTCTCTAAGGAGGGGGTTTACTCCTGTGAAGGTGCCCAGATGACCCCCTTCACTAAGGAAAGTCCTCAGCTAATGTTTAAAATCCATTTTAAGTCCCACTAATACAAATGATACTTTAGCAAGAGGAGGACAGGATCTCGGGGCTTTCATCTCCATATATGATGTGGTGCTGAATGCTTGTTTGCACAATGCTGACATCTCCTAGCTGTACTGATGAATGTTTCTTTGCATCAGATGTCCATTTGTTTTTATCAGAGGACTAGTGCAGAAGTGGACTTCTCAATATAGAAGGAGGACCGTAGACTATCTTTTGGGAACCAAGGAAGTTGGCAGAAACTGGAAGGTGCCAGCTTTGAACAACTGAGTGGTGCTGTTCAGGAGTGTCCGGTCTCTCAGGGAAGCAGCAGTTCACAGGTCCCCTTAGCTCCTCATGGCTTACACATGCTGAAATGGGAATAGAAAACAAAGCTTGAGGTGTCACCCCAGAAGGGTAGCTGGTTCCTCATTTAATGAGGAAAGACTTGGGTTCTTGGGAGCATGTGGCTGTGATAGGCTGGAAAATGGGGCAAACCTGAGTTCTTTCCTCGACTGTAGTACTTTGTCTTTCTGACAACTCACTGCTGCTCCGGGTGCCTAAACTTCCTTCTCTGGAAATGCAGTAATAGTTTACTGTTGCGTGTTATGACATTTGTAATGAACGTGTTCTTGCATTGTATAGATATAAAGTTTTAAGTCTTGGTGGGATCGATATATTAGCGCGTTTAACCCAATAAATTCCAATAATGCTCTGAAGCAAATTCTAGAGCTGTTTTAGTCCACGAGGGCTACTAGGCCCCGTGTTGATTTCCACTCTGAGCTGCAGCTGGTTATTTCGCTGAGACTTTGATGCTCTGGAAGGGGATCTGCTCTGAAAGGGGATCACCCTCCTCCTCAGGGTGTCAGCAGCACCTCAACTGTTAACAGGGAAATACAGGCTTATGTCAGAGGAGATGAGGGAGGAATAGGCTTGAACGGAATAAATTTTTGGAGGCGTGTATGCAGGTGGCCCATCCTGATTTTGCTCAGTTGTTTGTTGTAAAGTCTCTAAGGGAAGGCAGTGCTCAGCATTTGCCCGATTTTGGCCATTTGGGGTGTCTGAGCAGATGGGGATTTTTCTACTGGAGCTGGAAGCAGAGGTTTTTAGGAGAAGGAGCAGCCCCACTTGACACCAGCCATAGCATTGATCCCCATCTGCCTGTGCAGGGATTACTTGCACCCAAAAAGCTGCGATGTAGAGGGTCACAAATTCTGGGGCAAAAGGGGAAATCTTTCTCAATGCAGTTGTCCTATGTAGGATAAAGACTGTAGCATCTGTTTGTAAGGGCACGATCTGAATCGTCCAAGTGCAGATTTCCGTGCAGCGCATTTTGGCCGTTTCTAGAAGAGACACGCCATGGGCTCCGCCTCCTGTTCACAGATAGCTGGGTGATGCTCTGTTGTTTCTGCCTCTGATAAAGGTTACGAGTGGTCTGGTTAAAAACGTGATTGATTGCAATGAGCTGAAACTTTTCTGGAATTAGCTGGGGGCCCTGGAGGCCAGTTACTGCTTTGTACATCCTCCTTCCCTTTTCCGGCGCCACTGTGAGCTCTCCTCCTTCAGAAGAGCTCTGTTGTGCCACATGCCTTATGGCCGCAGCATCTTCCTTGCTGGCTGGCACTTGCTCAGCTCCTTGTGGTCCCATGTGCTTTCCCTAAGCCCCAGCCCATTTACCTCCTGCCAGGCTGTACCTGGTGCAGCTGTCATCCACATCCTTCAGACATCCCCTTCTTTTCCATCCAGGAGTGAGTGTGATGGGGCAGTGCGGCTCCGAACTTCACCTCTTGAGTTGTTTTGTTGGTTGGGGGTTTTTTTTGTGTTTGTTTTTTGTGGTTTTTTTTTTTTTTTTGGTTTGTTTTTCTTGAGCTTCCATTTCTCCTGTCTGCAAAGTGGGGATAATTCTTCCCTTCATGGGGCTGCGAGGCTGCAGGGAGGTGGTGTGTTATCACAGCTGAACATTGGCTGAGCTGTGGCAACCGTGTGTGCTCCCAGCCTGCTGCAAACGCGAGGCAAAGCCCTTCAGCTGAAACCACCGAGAAGTCACTTCACCCGAATTTGTTAAGTCGCGGTGACTTCTGGTTGCAGTCACCTTGGTATTTAGAAAGTGCTCTGGTGTCTGAGAAAGAAAGTGTATTGTGGGGTTTATTAGTTTTAATTTAAATGTTTTCGAAATAGTGGAGATTTCTGCTGGGAAAAAGAAAGGAGGTTTTGGTTTTCTTATGCTATCAAACCAGCCCTGGACATGGTGCAGACAGCTGTGTGGTTGCTGGGGACTTGCCACCTTAGCTGTGATATTTTTGCAGACGCAGCTTCAAATACAATTCTGTTGAAGCCCTTTGTAGCCCTAGAGTGAAGGGAATTATAAAGGGTTTGCACAGCCTGGCTTGGAGTTTCTGAGCTTATGAAAACGAGCAGTGTAAAATGTTCTTGGCAGGCTTTTGAGAGCAGCTGTCTAGACACGTGCATTGTCATATAACGACGGATCATCTTTGTTTGGGTCAGGCATCATCATCCTTCATTACAGCAGCAAGAACATACCTGAATCCACTGTTCTGTGTCCAAAAATGGTGAAGATTTTTTCTAACAACTAATAGTCACATCCCTGTTAAGGAGCTTCGATCCCTTATGGAAAATGATTCTGCATCTGTCCCAGAGCAAGAACGGTGCTCAGATCTGTTGGGTGCTCCCAGTGTTGCTTTTACTGCCGTGGTGTTGCAGCCATGAGGACCAAATTTGTCCTGTGTGTCCCCATGGGAAACACTGGAGGAATCTGGGTCTGTTGTCTTGGGTGCAGATGACCACTGTTGTGTCAGGAGGTTGGCTCTGGAGCACGGCAGCTCTGTGGTAGCTGCAGGAATTTGTTGCCTAGAGCATATCTCTATGGATGTCCTCTGGTCATTGGATTTATATCCACATAGTGCAAAGAAGGCGACTTTGGTTGTTGGGCCAGGTTTGGGTTGATTTTGAAGGCCAAGCCTTCTGCAGCAGTGGAAGAGCTGTAGGTGTGGCTGTGTTTGGCTGAGAGGAAACCTTCACCTTCCCGCAGTGCTGCAGCTCTGCTTGCTTTCTTTTGGTGTTCAAAGACAAAGCAACAACGAAATAAAAGAAGTAAAAGAAATCCCAAACTCCAAAGCTTCTGGGCAAGGGGGCTATACACCTGTGAGGGCAGAGAGGAGAAACACTGTTGAGAAAAAGCAGGTGTGAGCATTGCGTGTGATTTTTTTGGCCCATAAAGGTCTCGTGGTGTTCAGTAACTTTGCAGCGAACATAGATGATTTCCCTGGAAACGTCACCTTTGGATTTTATCCCATCTTGATGGAGATGAAAGGTGCCAAGCGTAAAACCACAGCAATTTTCCTGGTAGTGAAGGTAAAAACAAATGGTGAAAGAACATCTCTTCCTTGCTGAATGTGGACCTCTTGTCTCTGTGCCCCCCAAAACTGGAGGGGAGCAGTGGGTCCCGCTGTTCGTGCTGAGATGGTGGGAGGTCCTGCACGGGCATCAGGGTGGGCTGCTCCTCACGGGCCCCTCCCTGGGCTGGGGGCTGCCCCTCCTCAGGATTTTGGATGTGAAGAATCACTCATCCTTGGAGACCTGGAGAAGCAGCTTTGAATGCCTATTTTCCCTGCTCCCATTCTGTCTGTTGGCTCATGTGCATGCACAGAGGTGATTATTTTAAATTTTTTTTAATTTTCCGTTCTACTTCCCGGGACTTTTGAGGCCCCTGCGTAGCCCCTGGTCTCTGTAGCTGTTCCTGTGGAAGTCCCGTGGTCTCTCCCCTTGGGAACGGCTAGGCTTGCAGCCCAGCTGATTGCCAAACCTGTGCCTAGTCGGTGGTTCACCTGCAGAGATTTGGCCCTCTCGGTGAGCTGCCAGTGCTTGAAAAGAAAGAGGGGCATGTTCTCTATCAGGAAGGGGGAGAAGAAGGAGAAGGGAGGTAGTTTTTCTCATGAATTTATTGCTTTTGATTCTTATAAAGAAGAGAAAGTAGGTTCAAAGCTCAGCATTATTGACCAAGCCCTCAAAGGCAACGACTATTGTATTGAGACGCGACAAACTGAAGCTTCCCACTGGCTCCTCATCCTGTTCTCATCCCAGCTGACAGCAGGGCTGCTGTGGGCAAGCATCGGGGCACACAGCGTGATTGCCGTTTCAGGAACCATTGGTCGACCAGCTCACCTCCAAGAAACGCGGGCACGCTTCTGCTCAGCTCTTGTGAGCAGCCGCATGGGTCCACTGATCCTCCCCACCTCTTGCCCCTCCACCTCCTCTGGCTGCTCAGCGAGGACTGGTGCCTGCTAAGAAGTTCCAGGCATATTAGTCATTTATTGCAAGACTCTCTTTCTTCTCCTTTTTTTTTTCTTAATGCCGTAGCATTTAGGCAGCGGGAGAGAGGAAGGTTTCCAAGCTGTCTGCTTGGAGCAGGGTGGCTGCAGAGCACCTACTCTGGGGCAGGAGGTGACACCCTGCGGGGGACCGATGGTGGCTGGTGCTGAGCCACAGGGCACTGGGTGGCTTCCCATGGGTAAGGGACAAGTATGCTTGGTGGGGGGCATGTGTGGGCCTGTTGGCAGCAGGGAAGGAAGCATTCACTCTTACTCCTCGTGGCACACCGCTTTTTTTTGCTAATCATTCCAGCCCACAGGAATTTTTTATTTTACTGATTTTTGTTGGTGGTGGTTCTTTCGTTCATTCGTTTTTTGTTTTGTTGGGTTTTTTTTTCTCTTTTTTTCCTCCTTTAATTGTTGGAGCTGTTTTTAATCCCTGACCATAATAAAGCCACACTGTTAACACAAGCAGCGGGGTAGCTGGAATCGCAGCTGTACTACAAGCTCTGCTTTTAATTTCAGGCTGTTATTAATGAGGCTAGAAATCTTCCCATCCCCCAGTCGAGTTTCAACCGTATGTCTTTATCCAAGTCACTCCACTGGGTGCTTCAGAGCATCCCTGACTCCATCTGAATACAACAGGTGAAGGTTGAAGACTGTATTTGGATGTCATGAAGACATTTCTGGCCACTATCCTTCCCATTCCCCGGTGCAGGCAACTCTGCACCGGTGGATGGTTGGGAGCAGGCAGCTGCAGGAGATGGGGCTGGACCTCCAACGAGAGGGTGGCAATGGGAGATCACAGCCCAAAGGTGCTGGTGCTGGGCAGGGGATAGGACTCATCATGTTTGGGAGAGGATGGAGGATAGGACAGGGCAGCTGGGTGGGTTCGGGTTGCTCATGAGCTGCTGCCTGCTGCTGCGGTCTTGGGGCCAAGCGTAGGGGCTCTGATGGTTGATATTGTCATCCAGTTGGGCAGCACCTATAAGTCTCCATAGAGAGGGAAGTTAGTGCGGTGGTGATGGGGAACATCCCATTTCTCCTCAGGCAGTGTCCTGCCCTCTGAATGCATTTGCGGAGGGACTGAAAGCATTGGCATTGTCCTCTTCAAAGCACAGAGAGATGTCTGTAAGGGGGGAGGCAGCATTGGTGTGTCTGTTCTCCTTGTCCCAATACACAGACACACTCGATGATCAGTCGAAGCTGAAAGATGAGAATCTTGAAGCTGGTAATAAAAAAAGAAACAACTCTGTCACCCAACCTGTAATTTGGGGCATGGGGCTTGTTGCTAGAGGAGGCTCTTGAGGCCAGTGACCTAAGATCCAAAGGTAGACCAGATGCCTCTGTGTGTGTGAAGAATTATTTCAGTGCTAATGACTATTGGCAAAAGAACAAAATAAAATTGGGAGCAAGATTAAACCTCCTGCCTCAGGATTTAGTCAATCTTTATATTTTGGACACTGGAATGAGACGGTATCTGGGGCAGAAGACTGCAAACCTACCTGTTATGGAGGATTTGCATCATCTTTCAAGGCATCGAGAACCAGCCTGGGTCGAAGGCTGAACACCCTTAGGGAAGTGGGCCAAGTCGCTGATTTCTTTAAGGTTCCCCATCTTCATCCTGGCCAGCTCTATTGTGGCCTCACTTTGTACTCTGATGCCTGGCTGGGGAAAGCAGACAGAAGCACATTGCTCTGAAGTAGCAGAGGGTAAGGAACAGCATAGATGGTTGTGCAGATCTTTTCAGGTCTTCTGTATGGGAGGAAAAGCCAGGACTGAACTGGAGACAATCCAGACATTGGCAGTATGTCTGTGGGCTTCCTTCTTTCCTGGGGCTGTTTGCTGTGCTCTGACGGCGATTGATCCCATGTTTGTCTCCCCATCCCTGCAGTTGTTGTCACCACTTTCCTTTGCAGGATGAAATGAGAGCTGCTCTTCTGACGCTGAACAAGGCTGAGAAAGGGGAGTCGATGCAGATTCTTCCTGGGTATTTGTGATCCAGGATTTCCTGCCTTTGGCGGAGGAGCATGTCTTTCTCTTCTCCTTTTTGCTCCTGCAAAGTCCTGGGTGCCCACAGGAATAGTCTGTTGTTTACAGTAGAAGCAGCAATGGCAAAAAGCTTTTATTTTTTAGAATGTAATATTGCAATTGCATCCTGCATATGGAAATCCCAGTCTGCTGCTGAAATTGCTGCAATAGACTTTATCTTAGAGATTGTCAGGACTTTAGAAAAAATTCCCAGCTATTTGCATCTCTAAAGTGTTGTCCCACACTCCTGTTTATAGCCTGTGCATGTTAGAGAGGACGTATTTCTCTGTGGCCAAGGGCACGTAATCCTCCCAGCCCCAGGTGCACTCACTAAAGGCCAGGTTGCCTTTTATTTCCTGTGCAGATATGACTTGAGTGCTGCTAACCTGGGAAACAACCCTTTAGGACTGTAGCTGCAATAGTCTTGAGTTTTTAAATTAGCACCCCTCTTCCCTCCAGTGTAATTAAGAAAATTACTGCCTGTGCATGTGTACATGTGCATGCATCTCTGCAGGAGCACTTACTGGGCTGGTCTAGTTAAGCTTGCTCCTCTTTGTCCTGCATCTCAGGAGCGTGATGTCTGAGCCCGATGCTCTGCGGTGTGTGCACTAGCCTTTTTCCTAGATGGATTGATTGGATTTCCAGTAAAGACAAACAAAGTCAGAAGTCTAACGGCGCTGAGCAGGCAGCGCTGCGCTCCCTGGCCCAGCCTGCTGTGCTCAGCTCCTTATACGGCCAAAAAAAGGAAGAGGAAAAGAGGGCACAGCGTGAATACCAGACATACGATGCATTCCTCCCAGCTGCAAGCTCGGAATTTGCTTTTCCCTGGAAAGTGGACCCTCTGCACATCCATTAATTCAGGCTCTGTACTGTTTAGCAGGGAGAGGGAAGCCAGCATTGAGCTGGCTCTGAGCAACACGTAATTGTCTTGTCTAAAGGAATTTCTTTTCTGTGAGGGTTTTTTCTTTCTTTGGTGGGGGACAGAGGAGGGAAAGGGGCTGGGATGAGGAAGGGGAGAGGAGGCCAGGTTGTCCTGAAACTTGCTATGACTTGGCAAGCTGTAAGCAGGTAGACTGCAATTACATCTATTTTCTTGTCCTAAGAATCAATCTGATTCATCATTAGCCTCCGCCTTTAAATTATATTTTCCCTGAATAGCATCTTCCAGTTAGTGGGAGGCGGAGGGTAGATCAGGGAATCGATCCTGGTGCTTCATTCATAATCTGGCTTCAGCCTTCCCCCTGCATGCAGCCTTCGTTGCTTGAATAACTATGGGCATGAATGGTCGGCTGTGCTCAGGGGCTGCTCTAATCCAAGCTTGGAGTGCAGGTACAAAGCACAGGCCCTGTATTTATTAGATATGAACCCTGATATCTCCAGCAAGCCTGGGTTTCTGAAGAACTGGTTTGTTAGCTTGGGTTTAGCATCCTCTCGAGAGTTTGAATGAGGAAGGTCAGGCCAGTCCATCACCTCTCCTGGTTTGCCACTGACTCATGGTGTGCACAGGCACATCCTTCAACGACACAGGAGCTGAACCGCCATGGCAGGTGTTGTGGTTTCCTAGATTGTTTGGAAGCCAAATTGTGGACTGGAAGCCACAGCAGAGTGAATCACGGCGCTGCCTGTGCATGGGCGGCCTGCCTGCCTGCCAGCACCTGGGGCCACGCTAGCAGGGACACCTCCAGCCAGCCTTGTTTGCTCTCACTTCTGCATGGAGAGCTGTTCCAAGACCATGGACATGACCTGTGCTTCCTGGTGCATCTTTCCGTGGATGCTTTCTGTGTTTCGTGGGGGCCAAGCAGGTAGGAGAATTGGGCAATTGTCACTCAGCCAAAAGGCATTTCTAGTAGGGAAAAAAACAGCCTAACAACTTTGAGTCATGTTTTATTGCCTTGGGATCAGAGTGCCTGGAAAGCAATTCTCTATTGTCTCTTTGCAGGCCTTGTGGAGGTGATGATGCTACTTAATTTCACAAGCTCCTTTCATCTAGCTCCTGCACTGTGCTTTCCCATCTCGAGGATGGGCTGTGACAACACTTGACTAAGGCAATCTGTGTAGCTTTGTGAGGATCCCATCTGTTTCCCTACTTGACAGCTGGCTTGTTCGATGTACTTGCCTTCTTGCTTTCCTGTAAAACCAAGCACGTTATTAGGACCCAAAATAGTAGCTCCTCTGGGCCATGTTGTAATAGGAGGGTGTTTCATGATGACAAGTTCCAGCATTGCATGAAGGAAAAGCCCTTTTATACATGCAAGGAAATAGCAACAATCTGCTTGCAGGTCATGCATGGCTCAGCTCTTTGAACTTCTGCATTATCAAGTGTATGCTGTCTCTGTTCTCAGAGACTGTACTTTGCAACAAGCACTGTAAATTATCCAGCGAGGATAACAGAGGAGTTTGATGGTAGAAGAAAGAGGAATGAATGGCAAATTTATGCTAATGAAAACATCTGTTGAGTGTTCTTGTTACTCTTTCCTCATCCATCCCCACATGCATCCGGAGGTTGTTTAAAGCCAGGTGGAGTAAAGAGACTTTATTTTTTCTCTGAGTGGACCTTAGGGTCTTGGAAATGGATAGCTATGGGTGAAAGGCAAAACATTTGGGGTAGAACTGGCAGGTATTGTTTTTTGGCACCACTTCACATAAGCTCATTCTTGAGCGCTTTGCAATACCTGGGATTTAATGGTGCTCCTTCCACATTAGCCAGAGCTCACGGACAAGTTGGACAGTGGGCTTGGTGAGCGTTGGATTTGGTAGTGCCTGAATTTCTTGACTGTCTGAGCTCTTTACAATGATACTGAAATGGATGACGGCTCCCAGGTGCGGAGACTGGCAGGCTAGGAGGATTGGGTGTGCTCATAGCATCCCATGGGAGGTAAGGCTAGTGATTGCTTGGGGTGCTGGACTTGCAGTTGGGTTCCTGTGTGCATCTGGCTTCCTCCTGGAGATGGGGAGATCCAGCTCCCTGTCTGCTGCAGCTCCACAGCTGGTGCTGGATGGAGCGTTGGAGGGGAGCTGCGCTCGGGCAAAGCCCCAGCTGCGGGTCAGGCGTTGTGGCTGCACATTGTGGGAAGCCAGTGAGCCTGGCGGGGGAAATGGGTGTCAGGAGTCCACTCCTGTGTCCCCAGTGGGTGTATTGCTTGTAGAAGGTTTTCAGATGCTGCAGATGCCTGACCTGTGTGCATGGTCAAGGACCATCATGCGTTTTGTGGGTGCTGAAAGGTCACAGCCTCTCTCTTGCTTCCATTTCTGCTAGGTTTAAATGGGAGTAAATTTCCCCAAGCTGCTTTTCTAATGCAACAAAACACTGGAACTGGTGGAGAAGGAGAAAGAGACAGGTGACTGGTAAATATTTCTGTAAATGTTGTGGTGTTTTTGTTTCCAGAATGTTATTTCTTGCTGGGGAAAAAAAATGGTAATTCAGTAAACACAAAGCAGGCAACATGTTTGCACCCTCTAAGTGCAGGGGAATGCTGAGCTTCTGTTGCTTTTTCCTTATTTATATTTTTTTGTGGTACTGCCTTAAGGTGTCTTACCAGAAGTAGGGGCCATCATTATCAGAGAATCCTGTAAAACAGCTGGAATGATTGCACAATGTTCTCTATTGCTATCAGTTTTATAATTATTCATAGATTTTTTTTTAAAAGCCATGAGGGACTGTCTCTGCATGCATCATTGATTTTGCTAATAAAATCTTATATTTTAATGGTACATTTCATTGGAAAAACATCAACTGCTGCATAAAATTAAGACTCATAGTATCGTGGGATGGGAATGTTTCCTGTTGTCTTGATGGAGAGGTTGATCTAGATGGATTTATTCGGTTGCTTAACAGCTATTGGGGAAGGGTACAAAATCAGATACCTCATCTCCTCTGCTCCATCTTCTCTGACCAGGGGTTTGGAGTTTGGTGTCCAGTTCTTAACCTTTGCTTTCTCTGCAGGCTGCCGTGATGGCCTGGGTCCGTCCATGATGCAGAAGGATGCTGTGTGGCTGGCGCTGAGCTCAGTGTGACTATAGGAACGTAACTAGCCATGTGGCTCCAGGCTGGCATTGTGCCAGAGGCTGTGCCACAGCAGGTGCTTGCATATATGGAGCGCAGTCGTCCCTTGCCCGATTCCCTTATTTCATGGGGCATCAGCTCCCCCTGCCCTTAATTTAATTTTCTTCCTTCCAACCCACGAGAAGCCTGATGCAGCTCCTGGCCGGTGGCTCTGGTCATTGCCAAATTGTGCCTCTGCTTTCTTAAACGTCTCTCCCAAGCTCCCAGTTCCCCCGGGCTCCCGAGAACCACAGGGTGCTCCCTGCCCTCCTCGCTCAGGGGGTTTGTGAGGCCTGGGGGATCTGTGGTTTGCGGAGCGGGTCTCAGTGTGTTGCTCTGGGCTGCTGATGGAAGGTGTGCTGGAGGAGAGAGAACGTCCCACAGATGTGGAGGTGATGCAGGCCTGTGCCCACGCATCTTTACTTGCTGCAGGGAGAAGGGATGGTGCTTAAAACCTGTTTGAAATGATTCCAGCACAAGGTATGGGGAGAGGACAACCATTGGACCATGGCCACCATGTTGTCCCCAGTGGTCCCTCCATGCCAGGTTCCTACCTGGCTGCTGTGACCACTGGTCAGCTGCTCAGGTGGAGCATGTTGTTTTTATTCAAGCTATTAAAGGGCCACAGGCAGGTTAAACTGCCTTCATCTAGTATCAGCTAGAACATGTTTGAAAGCCCCAGGCTGAGCTTTCTCCGGCCCTTGCTAGCTGAGCTCTGCAGGAGGCTGGATCAGCAGAACATGGTTTTAGATTCCACTGCAAGCCCAGAGCACACATAAGGGTCCAGAGTGAGGTGAATCTGGGTGCTGCTCTGGTTCGTTTCGCCAAATGCCACCCTGCCATTAAATATCTTTTCCCCTGTAAGGCAGCAGTCAGCGTTGAACTGGCAGTCAGAAAGCCACTGCTGAGCCAAAACTCCAGTCCTGTGTTTTGCAGTAATTAGCAGGTTTGAGCATGTCCTTAGTTCAGCAAAAAAAACAAAACCAAAAACAAAAAAGGCCAGGAGATGACACAAGATTGCATTTTACTGTATTTGTTTATTTAGAGAGCGTGCGTGTGTTGTATTTCAGGGAATGTTTAGCGTTCAGGTTCGTAGAGCTGAATCCGATTTAGTTTTAGAGGAGACAGCCCAGTTGTCCGTAGCAACCTGAAATTGATTCCCCCCCCTGCCTACCGAAAGCTGTTCCCTCTTGAATCATCCCTTTAATTTAATACAGCGAACAGGATGTCCCTGCATGCGGAAACTTTTTTTTTTTTTTTTAACAACAAGGAACCTAGGGAAAAAAAAATTTCTTATTTGAGCAACAGCCCTGACTCTGTCTTTATTACCGCTTGGCATTAGTCCTTTCCATGCCATTTCTTTGTGCTTCGTTTTAGGCACTAGAGGCCATTATCAGTATCAGTTAATCACTGCTGTCGCTGCAGGGAGACCTCCCCCTGCATGCTCTGGCCACCTCGGCTGCCTTGTCTTCTTGGCAGCAGGTCCCTCTTCGGCATGAAACCCTTCAGGCTGCCCTGCTCTCCCCAGCCTCTGCTGTGTGGGTTGGCCTGGTGTGTGCGGTCATGCTGGAAAATATATTCCTTGTGGTCTGCATAGCATCAGTCCGGTGCTTTCCCCTTATGTGCAGTGGTGCCCGCATGCGGCTCTGGCAATGGCGTGCATTGAGGAACGGGGAGAGCGCTCCTTGCAACGGCGATGCACTGCGTGGCTTTTCATCCTGACTCAAGGAGAAGGGATGAGGCATGCTGCTGTTCAGGGCAATGACATGGTGGTTAAGTGTCCTCTCCACCTTGTGCTAATTAGGGTGCTTAGGGCCGGGAGCTGCTGGTGGCTCTGCTGCAGAGACCCAGCGCAAGAGAGGTGGCTGCTTTTGGCGTAGTGCTCTCGGTGCGTATGGCCTGGGGCGTATACAGGCCCCGAGATAACTACATGCTCCGTGTTGACCTTGCTGAATATTTTAAACTCAAAAAGCATTATAATACTGCTGCTTACAGTCGTCTTTGACTTGTACCAGTTTGGCTCTGGTTTCTCATGCTAGGTCTCTGCTTCTGTCAAAACCTCTTTTTCTGCAGCTGAAGTGGTGGAGCTGCTTCAGAGGAGGCTGGTTGGAAGGTGTTTGGGAAGAATGGGAGGACCTGCAGTACTGTTTTGCTCCTATTTATAGAAGAAATCTGTGTCCTTGCTGTCTCTGTGGTGCCTGAGGACTCCAAAGAAGTGACTTGCCTTGTCAGAGGAGTGTCAGGGATGAAAGGTTTAGGGCATTTGTGGTTTTGCTATCTGGAAGAGCGTTTGACTAAATTTTGGAAGAGCAACAGCTTGCACGTGGTCAGCAGAGACTGCAACCTGTTTCCATGGTTGCTTGCCCCTGGTTCTTGCACACCATTGCAAGACAGCACAGACTTTCTCCTGTGCTGTTAGTTCTCGCCCTGCTTGTTAACAAAGCTGTGTGTTGGAGGAGGTGTTGCTGGGCTGGGGCAAGGTGTGCCGTGGTAGCAGTTGTCCCACCAGAACTTGTCCCCGTTGACTGTTCCACTTGTAGAGAAGCGAGCTGCTGCTTGCATCTACGCTTAGGCCATTAGAACAAATTGCACCAATCTGTGCTGTGAAATGTCTGCCTTTTCCTGGCTTGTTTTCTGAAAAGGAAAAAAAAAGTGCACGAAATCAATATGGCAGAGCCTTCGGTTGTGTGTTCACCTGCTGTCGCTTCGAGAGGAAACCATGTCACTCAACACTTGTTGAGAAGATAGTTATTTAATCTTTCTGTTTTTTTCACATCAGTCAAAAAAATTGGTTTATTTAATGTGCATCATCTGAACATTTCACTGAATATGCTACCTGAAAAGGTTAATCTCCAATTCCGTACTGCTTTTACTGTCACATCCAACTGCTTCAGAGACAGTAATGAGTGTACCTCTAATGATGATTTTCAGATGCAGAGGTAGCAGAGGCATCTACTACTTTCAGGTGCCAAAACTGAGACTTACAAGGTCTGTTTTTTCAGAACACTTCATGTTTTGTAGTGCTGTACATGGTTATAGTACAAGTCTCAACTAGATACTGAACAGAGAATCTCAATCCATGACTGCTAGTTCTTGTCTCTTCTGGACGTGGTCTTTCTGTGCCTTTATTTAGCCAGAAAAGGCACAGCAATAAATATCTGGGAAAAATTTCATATACGTTACTTTGCTCTTACCCTTCAGGAGGTTTATGGCAGAGGCATAAACAGGATCTAATCTTTCAAAGTGACGCTCAGCTGCCAGACCATGAAGCATACTTTCTGGTCTCCTTACCACTGCCTGCCTTGCATGCTCCCTGTCTTCCGAAAACTCAATGAAGATGAGGAGGCCACTGTCCCACATGATTGCCACCTCTTTTTCCACATGACCTGGCTTTCATACACCACTAGCAAGTAGAGTAGACATTGCTCCAGGTCTCAGTGAACTTCCATGTGCCATTGTTTGCATTCCTCCTTTCAGAGGGAGCACTGCCTGCCTGAGAGCTGGGTTTAGAGCTAGGTATGACCTGACTGGGATACGCAGAAGTTCCTTGACTGTTCTCTGTAACTTCTGACAGTGGGATATTTGTAAATTTAAATGCTTCCTCCCAGAAGTATCAAAGGAACTAAGGCCACTTTTCAGCATGAACATGAAAGGCTTTCGCGCACTAGTGCAGCAAGGATTGCCATGGAGAACAAAGGCTTTTGCTAATCGCTTCTAATGCCTTTCAAGTTTATGCCTCATTTTTTCCCCTTTTTCAGACAGCCTCCCAGAGTACTGAGACTTCAGTGACTGACTCACCAAATAATTAACAGGAGGAGGACTCCATCTCTGAAACTTTTGAACACCTCTTTTAATTTTCTTAAACCAGCCAGTACCCTGGCCAGGTTCCAGTTTGTGTAATTACATTTGACCTAACTTAATCCCTTGGCAGTTTCAATTGCATGTGGTAGTCTTCTTGGCTCCCTGTCCTGGGCTGCCATTCAATGCTACTCCATGGTTTTCAGCAGCTGTCATAATTCAGCTGTAGAAACGGGTGTGTTTTCTTGGTGGAAGCACTCCTCGTATCTCTGTCCCTTGCTAAACTTACTTAACTTACTAGTATTTTGGGAGGTAATGTGTCTGATGCTGCAGATGATCTTGTGGAAGTCCTTGGAACTACTTTCACCCTCAAAGATGGGCATGTATTTAAACTCTTTTATTAGTTGGCCATCATACCTTTTGAGATTACTTTGAGTTCTTCATCTTCAGTGAAAGGTATTTATTGCTCAGTCTCCTCAGCTACTGTATGCTGCTGTAGGGACATTATTGGTGCAGGTATTCCTCTTTAGCCTTGGAAACAGCACTTCTGTTATCAAATCTGTGCTAAATAGGAGTGTGTCACCTTCCTGTGCTGACAGCAGTTGTGCTGGCTGTAAGTGTTTGCATTGGTAAGAGTGGAAATGATCAAGGAAAGCAAAAGCCCAGGGCAGCTGAGAAGGATTGCAGAAGAAAAAAAACCATCCCAAGTGGAAACTTGGAGATGGACAAAGTGCAGTAGCGAAAGGGATAGTCAGATGGATGGCACATGCAAGAGAGAAGACACTGAGTTGTTGCGTTGGCACATCCTTAGATGTGCAACAGGCATCTTGTTTTCAAGGCAGATGGAAAATTGAGTGTTTCTTGGCTTCAGCCCTTGGAAAAGGCATATTTGTTACAAAGCCACTCGATTCTTTGGGGCTAGCAGCAGCCCCTGTTAAGGGGAGACAGGAATTTAGATGAGATGGGGTGCAAAAGGTGATCCAGTGGTGAAAGATGCTGTTGTGGCAAATTGTCTGCTCTGTTTTTCTGAGAGCTTCCAAAAGTAGGATGGCAAACGTATTATTGCTGCTCTCCCTTGTTGCTTGTTCTGTCTCATGAAATTTGGGATGTTTTTGTTATTCAGAGCTCTCTCCTGTGTTTCCAAACACTGCTTATGTAAATTCTTTCTTTATTCTTTCCTCATTGTCACCAAGCCCTTGGGTTCAGACGAAAGATTTCTTTTTGCTAGATAGAACATCCTGAAGTTCAGGAGGTAAGGACTATGTTGTGAACACAAAAGTTACTTGATCTTTCATCAGACCTGACTTTTCTCCTCTGTGTCTATCCCATAATTACACAACATTCAAGTCTCAGAGTAGACAAGAAGTCTTGCCTCTGTTGGTTTCAGTGACACTGTAAATAAAGTCACCAGTGGCAACATTAAGATTTGTCCTCTGTCACAGTGAATAAAGCTTTGGAGTCAGAGCCATCTGATTTTGATGTGTGCTGGGTATTGCTTATAGTTTGGCAGAACTTTCTGCAAAGTCTGTGAGCACCTAGTTTCCTAGAACACAGATTTATCAAACCCTTATGGTGGTTGTCAGAGAAAATGCGGCCAAGTTTGAGTGGTGGCACATGATGTATCTACAGTCATTGATGTTGCTTTGAAGATCTGTTTGAATGTTAAGTAACGGGGTGGAAGAAATTGCATTTCAGAGTTGTTGGTTTTTCCTTACTGCTGGACCCTCTGACTACTATCCTAAAGACAACCCTTTTCTTTTTCTTGTTTCAGAATACTTTATAACCGGGTGTGCCTGAATGCATCAGCCTTTGGATGTGAGCGTCTTCTCTTGAAACAGCCTTCTGATATCCTAGCTGCCTGTTCTCCCGGGGTAAGAAAAGAAATACTCATGCAGAGACACAAGATTAAGAACATGCTTTGAGTGGAAGCAGAATGGCAGAGAGAGGGCAAGCCACACTGGTGCCTCAGCTTGTAAATTTTGGAAATCGTGAACTTGTTGTGGAGAGAGGGAATAAACTGTAAATCTGCCCACTGTAAACAAGACAAATTATGAGCTTAAGTTGCAGCAAGAGAAATTTAGATGAGACATTAGTAAATGATCTCCTGCATTAAGAATAGCAGAGAGCTGGAGTGGATTGCCCGAAGAGCTGAGGAAGTTTCAGTCGTTGGAAAGGTTTAAGAGCAAGTTAGCAAAGCTCCATCTGATGTGCTTTTAGGAGAACTGATCCTTCCATGTGGTGGGGAAGTGGACTAGATGACTTCTGGAGAGTCCTCCTAACCTGTTGATGGTTAGAAATTGGAGAATGTGAAATTCTTAACAACCTTATTCAAAACTGATAAGGTAAAAGGCAAAGCTCAGTGTATCTGTGCAGAAGGAGCTGCCTGATCTGATGATGAGCTTTGATGCAACAGCAATTAACTCTGGTGCTCAGTGTCTCTGTTACCTGAATGGTGATGTTCTTCTGGAGGGAAGTATAAGCTCGTGGAAAAGGAGTTCAGTCCTTGGTCTTTGGCATGTAGTGTAAACTTGTGATAAAAACAGGAGGTTCTATCAATTCTGGTTCCTTTGTAGCAAGTTCCTGGGAGTTTGGGTCTCTTCTGTGATCCATGTAAGGGCTTTACCCACCTGAGAGTAAAAGTAATCTCATCTGTTTTATTGTGACATGAGAACACAATGCTACAGATACAGGTATACTGAGCAAAATATGAATATCATGTGGAACACATAGATAGGAACCAAATGATTACTTTTCCTCTTTGTTTCCAGGGGCTTATGAGGTGGTGGAGAGTTTCATTTTTCTTTTCTTGTTCTTCTGTTCCTGTTCTCCATTGTGTTTCTTTGTCCTGTCTTGACAGCGAAAGCGGCAGGCTTTTTATGTGTTTAAAAATGCTAGCTCACCAGCTGGGTCTTGAAATTATGTCCTGAAGATGGCTGCTTATTTACTTCCCTTGCTTGTCCCTTGGGAGCTGCAAATGACAAACCTAGCCTGGGCTCAGACAGCCTCTGAGCCATCACCATGAGAGGAACAGGGTTCAGGTGCTTCATCTTCCTTGGTCCAGTTAAGAAGGATAGTCAGATACCTGTCCTGTGTCTTAGGACTCCTGAAATTCAATGGGAAATTCTTCAGCCTCCTGTTGGACTTTGTTTGGGATTTGTTTGGTTTCTCTAATAGTTACCTTTCATCCTTAATGTCAGCAAATACTGGTGTCTCCCCTGGAGTTATATTAGTGTCTTATTGTTCGTTATCATCTTCTGCCTAGCAGAGATAAGCTGTTGTGTCCCAGGGGTATAGGAACATGGAAGAAACTTTCAAGTAGCTCTAAGAAATGCACATGATGTCGAGAGAGAAATAAGGGGATGTCTTTCTCAAGTCAACTTTGTACATGTTTTTTTTTCTCTTTTCTTTTTTCTTTTTTTTTTTCCTCTTGAGCTTTTCAATTCCTGCAACTATCTGCTCAAATCTTGAAAGCAAAATGCGTTCATGGAAAGATACAATTTACTGTGTGCCCCCTGATCTTTTGATCTCAATCAATCAAATAAATCTAAGACCTTGCAGTTCACCTTGTTGCAAGGACGGTTAATAAGTTGAGGGGTTGTGCCAATGGCAGTGATGGTTTTCCAGCCTTCTGCTTTTTTATCGTCGTTGTTATTATTTTTTATGATTCTGACCTTTTGGACTGGTCAGGGTAAGATTATTTGCAAAGAATACTCCATAAATATGCCTGTCAGGACCGGAGTTAACATTCAAGCGTTGCTGCTTAGCAAAAGAAAACAATATGCCAAAGTTCAATTTAGATTTCCCTGCAGGGTTGAAAATAATGACAAGACTCACTTAACATGGCAGAGATGAGTCCTGCCACCTTTATGGGAGTGGTTGCCTTGTGGTCCTGCAGCCCATTGCAGCTATGTGCCTGCTTAACTCGCTGGCTGCGCCTGAAGATTTGGCGTCTGGCATCTCGTGCTGGAGCAAACGTGGGGCAGAGGAACCCCGAGGTGTGTCTCCCGGCTCTCCGAGTTGCAAGCTCAGTCGACTATGTGGTTTTCTTTGATTTTTGCAATGGAAAATTCCTTTTTTCTAGCGCTGTGCTCCTTGCTTACACCTGTAAATGAGGTTTCGTGGAGGTACTCTAAGCTCTGTGTCCTGCAAAACAATCCTTGCACTCCATCCTTGCACTCTGAGTGCAAGCTGGTGTGCATTGCAAGCGTTGCTCAAGAAAGTCCCAGCACGGCTTGGTGTGTTGTGAGTAGTGCCCTGTGAGTTGCTCGTTGTGATCTTTGAGTGCTTTGGGAATCCCAGATTTTGGTGGACAGCCGGTTGGGTTTTCCCCGCTGTGACTATTCATCGAAATAGTTCCTAGATGTCTCCCACCTAATGTTTGCTGCTGAGGAGGCTTGCAGCGTCCAGCAGCAAGAATCTTGCTTGTCTGTCAGGAAGTATAATGGTGATTATCGATGTTTCAGTGGTCCTGTCAGCACAATTGACTTCTGTGGGTGAGAGCAGCATGAGGAGTGAAGCTGGGAGCCAGCAGCTGCTATTTAAGCATTAACCTGCAGTGTTTGAAAGCCACACCAGTCTGTTGGGTAGAAATGGTCTCTCTATAGAGCCTGGTCATGGATGTAAATATAATTTGTCAGAAGCATGTGGCTCTTCTGAGGTTATTTTTTCCTCCTTTCGTAGATGAGAAAGTGAAGGTGTCGAAGACCTCTTACTTTACCCACAGGAAAGTGCACGGCAATGGAGCCCTGAGGTTGGGTCTGAGACCCATAGGTTTGGCTGGGAGAAAAAAAAAAAAAAGCTACATGTGGTGAAAGGCAGCTTGTTCCCTGAAAAAATTATGCCATCAATTGAGAAATCAGACTTGGACTGGGTGGTGAAATAACGGTGCAAAATGAAGTGCGACTTGTGGAGAGTCATGCGGCACCTCAGTGACAAATCCCCTGCAACGGCCCAGCGGCTCTGGGTCCGACTCTGCGACGCAGTAATTTGCAGTGAAACAGATGGGTCTGGTTCCTTGTCAGCATCGTCTGAAAAGTTTAAAAATAAAATAAATAAGTTAGTGTTTAGTCCCATTTAAAATCCAAAAGTTGTTTCTCCAGCGCCTGTAAATAACTTAACCCTTAACCTGGATTTACCTGCCTTGCACATAAAACTAGAGATATTGGGAAAAATAGACGATCGAGTGTGGCGGAGCAGTGGCATTGCTGTGTGCTGCTGCACCCTCCCCAGGCCAGCGTCCCTGCCATGAGGTGGGGAGGGGTGTCCCCATCCCCATGGATAGCTGCCATCCGCGAGGTGCCAAGGGGAAAAGCCCTGCAATACGCAGGATTTTTGCGTGGCCCAGACACCGACACTCTTTTTTCTTATTCTAAAAGGGACTGGCAATTAGCAGCAGGGTTAATAGCCACCTTGAATTAAATCGTATGGAGGCACGAAAAGTAGCAGGGTATATTTGGAAATATCTATTGCATATATATATTCCTCTTAAGAAACATGTTGGAGATGCCATATCCATAAATACTAATAAGGCTGTTTGATTCCAATTTTCAGGTAAGATTAACATTTTATTGAGTATTATATCTGTCACATTCAATGCTTTAGTGTACCATCCTCTCAGGCTTATTAGCATAATTGCAGTGCTTAAGCAACAATAAAAATTTCAACAGTAAAATAGCAGTTAGCACAGGCAATTTGTTATCAAAAGCTTTTACTTAAGGACAGCTTTTGAGCATATTTATTATCAAGTTAGGGCTATACATTATTTTTATTTAGAAAAACAAAAGGGAAGTATTGTAGGATTTTTTTCTTTTTTTAATGGCTAAATCAGAAGGCCTTAAAATTGGTCACAGCCTTTTTCTGTTTCTTAAAATTGCTCAGCAAATTTGCTTCGGGTGGGAAGACAAGATAACAAAACAAACCCCGGTCTGGAGCAGGGTTGTGATGTTAATAACTCAGCAGAACAATATCAATAAGTCCTGATGCTGTCTCGAGTGCCCTTTTAAAATTCCCTTACCACGTCCCAGGCTCTGAAGACACCGTGTTCCCCCTCTGTAACTGATAGCACTGTCATCAGAGCAGTGCAAGGACAGGGGTGGCCCAGCCTTGCACCCTGACAGTGCCCGCAGACGAGGGGAGAGACCGGACAGGACCTATGGGAAGATGGGACTTGGCTGTTGGTGATGGTTGTCTTTGAGGTTGAAGCGGAGGAGTACAGCGTGTGACAGCGCTGCGCGCTCCGGCTGCTTTTGTCCTCCCTTTGAGGACATGCAGGGGAACTGTCCTTTTCCAGAAAATCTGTAGCGGAGATGTGAATATGCGTGTGTTTGTGTGCATGCACCTGCTTGTGCACATACACACAGAAAATCCCTGTTGCCAGCGTGGCAAGATTTCACGTGTGTATTTTAATTTTCAACAAAAGGCATTTTGGGGGCAAATTTTCTATGTGCATTTAAAATATGAAATTGTACCTCATAAATACAGAAGTGAGTTTTAAACTACACAAGAAGTCCTCAAAAGAAGAGGTCCATCAAGAAAAGCACAAGCATTTGGCAAGAGGAAGACCATTGCTGTGATTGCTCATGGGTAAATGCAGACTTGAATCTTTTGCAGTCCTCTGAGGTGACAGCTGACAGGGACATGCAATGTGTTGTATTTATTCAAGTGAAATGTGCCCCCTTTTCTGTATGATTCCTTTGTGGGGGGAGGGTGTTTTCAGACCCCTCTTTGTGGAGTTGGCTCCTTCATACCCTTCAACTTCTGCTTGACTTCTTCAGATTGTCGTTGTCTGTTGTCCTTGTTGTTCCTCAGACCTCTGTTCACCTCTAGCATCCCTGTGCTCCTCCCTGTCACTGAACCTTGAGATCTTTCTCCTCCTGTGTGTTTTCCTCATCGTCACTTGTTCTGGGAGACCTCCTCTACCTTGTGCTGCTTTTTCAGAGGTTGGTCTCCCATCTTGTCGATGGATGACTAATGGTGGACCTGTCCCTGTTTGCCATTTCGGTGTTGCCCAACGCCCATGGTGAAGAGCTGCCACAGCCCTCGCAATGCCTTGATTGGGCTCGCAGTTGTTTGGGTTTTTTTTGCCTCCCAGTTTGAGTGTTATCTAAGCTCACCCCATGAGGAGAAGTGAAGGTAGCACTGCCCCGGGGCAGAAGCTCGTGTTCATAGTGAAACAGGATGTGCAAGCAGGTTGTAGGAATTGGGAAAGGAGCGCATGGAAACAGGTGAAACTAAACTGGGCACATATTAGAGAAGTGATGTGCTTCTGGGGTTCTCTTCACAAACACTCTCTTCTGCGAATATGTGAAATTTGAAAGGAGCTGGTTGTTTCAGATCCCGTTTTTTTGGGGGTTTTTTTGGGTACAAAAACCCATGTTATTCTCCAGAGATAAACTGTGTGTTTCAGATTCTTGGGTAGTCATGAGTATTGCATTGGTACACAGCTCACTCTCACCAAACTGCCCAGTACTGCACGGTGTTTGGACGTTCTGTCAGCTAGAGAGCTTGGTGATGTTCCTGGGAAGATGGAACACACAGAAACTGACTGTGGAGAGCTAAACTTCTTGGGAACTTCACGCTCAGTGGAGATTTGGCTGTGATTTGAATTGCAGTTGAAATATGTGCTCTCTGCTTCTGTGGTCACGTCCAGGAATGGGGACTTGTTGCTGCTCTTCCAAGAACAAGCAGGTTCCTGCACAGTCCTGCAGGTCCCCACTATTGCTCCTTTTGGCTCTGCTCGTCTGGCTTTAGTAGCGTCCAACACGTTAACTACCTGAGCATCTCCTGCTTGCGTCTAGCCTTGTAGCTAGGTAGTGGTGTGTGTCTTCTGCTGCGGCCAGGGAAGCACCCTTCTAGGTGCTGTGCGCAGGCAGAGGGCTCCCACATCCATGGGAGGAGCTGGGGGACTAGGGAAGGTGTTTTCTTGGAGTGTTGACGTGATTGAGGGCATTTCCATGTGGCTGCTACCTGAGATCTATAGTCCTCCAACAGTTTAGGTAGGAAGGACCTTGCAGGTCTCTTGTGCAGCCCCTGGCTCAAAGCAGGGTTAGCTTCAAGGTTGGGTGACGTTGCTCAGGGCTTGTCATGGCAATGGTGGTCTGCTGTGATCCTGAGGGATGATGATGCTGTATGTCTTGGTGAAGAAGAAGAAACCTTATGGAGGGCTTTGGAGGCTGTAGTCTGGTGTCAAGGTAGTGGAGCAATGAGGTTTCTGGGAGGGGGTCTCTATGAACAGTCAGCCAAGAGCCAGAGTCTGCACTACAGTGGCACAGGTCCTACATCGAATTCCCCTTGTGAAGTGGGGAACACCATCTCCAGCTCTGCAGGACCAGTGCTGCTCGAGGCTGGCTGCCACCGTAGCTGCTGGGGAAACCACATGGCTCTTGTTCATGATGGACGGGGAGCGATGATGGGAGGAGAAGGTCGGTGGCTGGAGCCGTCTTCCGCAAGGAGGAAAGTGTCTTCATGCTTCCTGCAGGGAAAAAAATTGGCCAAAAGAATTTAGTAGTGATAAATGTCATAAAAATACTTATGCTGGAATTTGTAAAGCCTGGAACATCTGTTCTTGACAGTGCTTTGATCATGTTGTGAGGCTTTTAAAATGATACTTCCATGAAATAAGTGAGATCCTTATGGCTGCAGGATTCCTTTCAGTGCCCTTTTTTTCATGGAGCAAAAAGGCAAATTTCACAGGGAACATTACATGACTTGAAACACATACTTTAATGGTTAGTATCAACCAAACAATGTTTTATTAGGTGCTAGAAAAATGTTCCAGTTACATACCCCAGGAAGCAAAGCACTCCCATTTACTTTTAAGCTTATGGGAGCTGTACTTTGGAAAAAAAAAAAAAAAAAAAAAAACAACCAACTAAAAAAACCCAAATCAAGAATTCATTGCTTGTATATTACTGTATTCAAAACCAAAACAAACACAGTGAGATGAGCTTAAACATTTTGAAGTTGTTGTCAGAAAAGGGCCTTTTTGGGTTTTGTTTCCAGGCAGAGGTGCAGACGAGCCGGGATCAGCGTATTTTCTGAGGGACGCGCAGTGAACAATTGCGAGACACCGACAATTTACTTTCCTCGGTGCACTGCTGTGGATTGAATAACTTTTTAGTCATCTGCTTTTCTCTGAGGAATCATCCTTTCCCCTTTCCTCGTCATTTTGGCAGGCTTCTGCCTGTTTCCCTTCAAGCAGCTGCGCGTTTGCGGGCTGAAATGTTGTGATGCTGAACGTCTCTGGTGTTTTAAGGAGCGCGGAGAGCTCCGATTGCAGAGCTGGGTTCTTTGCAGCTCGACACCTGGCAGGAGGATTTCTGCTCCTCTGCCTTCCTGCTACGCGTAGGAAAAAAAACCTCCTGGGCTGTGTTTGCAGAAACGGCCTGTAGGACGCGAGGAGCAGCAGGAAGGAGGGAGAAATTGAAGAGATGAGGAACGAGGGGGTCTCCTTCTCTGCCACATTCACGTGTTCATACTCGGCAAATCCTTTCCCGCTGCTGCAGCCAGTGAGTCCGGCAGCTGCCAGTGGGATGCCGGGGCAGCCTCCTCGCTCCCATCGCCCCTTCCCTCCGCTGGATGCGTGAACGGGGCCGCTGTGGCCCTGGGGCTCTCCCCAGCAAGAGGAGCCTGGGGTGGTCCACGGTTCTTCATTTTAAAGACTGCCCAAGCTGTGAAAAGAGAAAGAGTTATGGTCATAAATTACAGAGAAGGAATATGACTGTGCTTTCTAGTAACGTTCTGGGTGTCAGGGGTTAATTTATGAGAGCTAAATTGTTTAATTAATTTCTGTAGCACCCAACAGGTGAACAGGCGGCTTATTACTGTGACATATCCATTTATAGCAGTTTTCCTTCGCTAACACCTGCGACTCAGTTCTGTTACATGCTTATGCTGTCTGTTAATTATTTACCAAGGATTTACAAGTACGGAGTGCAAAATAAAATGCTTTTATGCTGAAGACTGCATTGCACACCTAAGATTCCTAGGATTCATGCCACTGTACTACCAGGTACAATCGCAGGATCATCCCTGGGCTTCTGATGGAGGACTCCTTGGGCGTGCATGAGCAAGAGGCAGCCTCCGGCCCGCCAGAGCTTGCACGCAGAGGGGCTGCGTTTTCAGTGAAGGGCTTGCTGCGTAGATGGCTGTGGTGTACGAGGGGATCTGTGTCCTTCGCTTCCTTGCAGATCGATTTTTGCCATTTTGATTGACTTTCTTCCCCCCCTACAAAGGTTCATTCTTCTTCAAGTGATGCCAGAAGCAAACTGTTTAAAAAAACCCACTGTGTGATGTACTTTTTTTTAAAAAAAACAGTAAAATAGTATAAAAGTCAAGTAGCAGATCGAGTTCTGACTCAGCTGGTAACTTACGATCCTATGCTATTTCTGTAACATTTTTAGCTTATGACCAAATTTTTCTAATATTAGGACATTGCCATAGAAAGTGTGTCAGAGTCCCAGGCTGCCAGAACCTGTCACTGTACAGAATATATAAATTTCTGAGCAAGTGTGCAGGAGCAGTCCAGTAAGTTCTTTGTTGTGGTTTTAAATTGCTGCAATTTCTTTTTTTGTTTGTTTTTTGGCTTTTTTTGTTGATTCACTTAGCAAACAGTGCCGTGCAGAACAACATAGCTGCTTTTTGTTTCTCATGCAGTCAGGCACCGAGCTCCCGTCCCCAGCTGTGCCTCTTGCAGACTGGAGTTGCTTTACTGGTAGATTTTCAGCGGTGTAAACTGCTGTAAGTCAATTCAAGCTGTACTAACTATGTGGATTTTATGGAAGCTGAGAATCCGGTCATACAGCTCATGGTTTTAGTAAGGAAGGAGTTCTGGAGATGGTCGTCCTGTTCTAGGCAGGCAAGAAAGTACACGCAAAGTTTCTGTAAGCTCAGGGAAAGCGTGTGTGAACAAATAAGCATCTGTGTTGCAGTACAAGAGAGGGCGATTACTGAGGAAATCTCAAAGTTTACAAGTAGGATTTTTTTATAGGTTCAAATCTGCTGTGGTTTCGGAGTACCCAAGGACACTTAAAATAATGAAACTCCAGACAGTCCAGCCCAAACATGCATGACACACAGCAGCAAAGCAATCGTTGTGTTTAGCACTACCAATCAGCTAGCTAATGCAACAGCTGCTCTGGGATTTTGCATTTAATTTTTGTCTGGATAATAATGAGGAACGCCGGGTTAATGATCTGTGTCCGGTTTCCCTCCAAAGTGCTTTATTTGCACTTTGTGGCTGCTTTTCATGGTTCTTTGCAGCAGCCCCAAAATGTCAACTGACCTGAAGAAATTGACAATGGATGCTTAAAAAATCCGAAAGAAAAGCTAGAAAGGATGTTGCTTTCTAGCTTTTCATGTGGACACCTTGTACTCAGACTCCCTTTGATTAAGTAACCAGCAAAACCTATTCACATGTATTCCAATTAAAATTTAATGAAGCAAGAGGATGTATTCATATATGCTGACTAATGCGGGAGGAATAGATTCCAGTAACTCGGCTCTGCAAGCCCTTTGCTTCACGTTCAGGGCTCGGTTTACTAGAAAGCTCCTCAGCAGCCATGGAGCTCCTCTGGCATGAACAACCCTCGCAGGTCTGCTGGGTTCATGCAGTTACAGCGAGAGGCAATGATGGCTTATACAGAAAATAATGTGGCTTTTTTGTAGGGCAGAGCCTTATCAACGAAGCCTGGTTTGGCTGATTGCAAGAGGTGAGGCAGGGCTCCTGCCCTAATGTGCTCCGTCGCAAGAGGTCAGGGAGTCTCTGGATGCGTGTGTTATATCTGCCCTTGTATCACAGCTCTCATCAAGCAGCAGTTGGATGAGTGGAGCAACACATAGCGAGAAGGGAAGCCCTATTGGCCCTAACTTTTAAGTAGGGAAATTGGTGCTCAAGTGGAGGCTGTGTAACAGCTCAGCCGGTGTCAGAAAATAGACAGGCTTTCAGTGCTTCTGCCTTTGCCAGGTTTACTGGGCAGTTGCTTTGGTATTTGCATTTCCAAAGGGATATGGTGCTGCTTTGCAGAGCATTTCACTTCTAAAAATGTTGCTCCCACCAGTGGGGAATGCACAGACATCTGCATGGACAATGAAATGACCTGCCAGGAGCAGTGTGGAGACTGGCTTACTTTCACGCTGTCTGTGTCTTTTCCCGAGCGTTTCCACCTCTCAGGCTGCTGCAGAGCTCCTGCATCATCTTGCGGCCAAGATGGGGGTTGGAGTAATGGTGTAAAAAGAGCTCATCTGCTCATTGCACAGTGCTCTGCGGCTTCAGCTCTGCATGGGGACAGATATCCCACCTCTGAAGTGGCATGTGGCGGTGGGATGATGCTGCACAGCTATGTTAAATGGCATTTTTGGATAAGCTATGAAAGATCCTGCTGTATCCACTCTTAGTAATGGGTTGGGCGACAGAACGGAAATGCCATGGTGGAATTTGCCTTTGCTGCTGACCCTTGCACGACACACAAGAGCTCCTCATCACCAGACCTTTGTTTTGCCTTATCCAGAATACAAAGCAGTGCTTCATCGGCATGGCTGGCTGTTTTCCTTCTGGCTTGACTCAGTGGCAGAACTGCAGCAAACTTTCTTGAGGTATAGTGAGTTTTCCAGTTACCATCCGCTTCAATCCCCATTCCGTCCTGCAAAGGCTCTCACTTGCTCTGCTGCAGCAGAGCAAGTTCTGAAGAAGCGACTCTGGAGCTGAGACCTTGTGCTTTATTTTTGGCCTGGAAAGCTGCTCTTGGAACAGTAAGCATGAGATTTCTCTTGAAACCTTCTTTGTGTGCCTTTCTGAAGAAATAGCTGGAAGGAGAAGACCTGCCAGTTGAGCTGTAAAAGAGAAACCTATTGGCTCTGAATACACTGGAGACATTATTTAAGGTCAGTTGATCTGTGAGAAGGCATGACTTATCTAACGCAGCCTAAGGTTAGTTATGCAACAGATGGGCTGTTCTTTGTTGTGAAGAACAACTTCAGTGTGTGCCTGTGAAAATCAAAGGTCTTGCTGAAGGCGTGTTGTGTTCTGGCTGGAAGCTATTGGGTGTCCTCCTCTAGTGATTTTCCTTCTGTAGTAGATTATCATCGCAGAAAGGTTTCCAGCGGAAAACGCATTCAGCAGTTGCAGGCTGCAAAAGTTGAGCTGCTAGTAGATGTGTACTTTGGCGGGTGGTGGTGTGGGACCATGGGCATATGGTGGTGTTTCAGACCAGCCATTACTTCCTTCTCTTGCCCACATACATCTCTGTGTCATAGACCAGATCACTGGATTGTCTAGATGCCTACATAGGGCAATATTTTTGAGGTAAACACTGAAGAGGGGTGTTTTCTGACTTCTAAAGAGAGATGTAACAATTTGCCATTCATATTGGTTTGAAATACAAGGTTTGCAGCGTGCTGGCTGCACTGACATCTCCTTTCTTGAAGAACCTTTCTTCCCTCTGTCATATTAAAACACGCTGCCCAGCCAAAGTTCTGTTATCTCCCCAGAGAGATTCAGCATCACTCAGCAAATCAAAGAAAGGGGATTTTTCTTTAAAACTAGGATTGATCTCCTTGTGGGGTGGGTAGGAGTGAGCAGTTCTGGGTAGCCAGTTTTGGGCTGCAGCCTTTGTGCACGGTGAAATATGCTTTATCGCTTGTGCAATGCTAAGCATAATATTCAGCAAGATTGTCTGACGTGCTTGTGGACTGTCTTCTTTCTGTGTTTTTTATTTGTGTGGTGTGTGTTGGGAGGTTTAGTATTTGCAGAATGAGGATATTTTAACTAGCGTTGCACAAATATTGGTCTTGCGTGGTTTGTTAGCTGCGCACTCCTGGGCAGAACTAGGGGATGATGAAAATAATCAAATATCCAGAGTTTTTTTTTGAGGACTTTATGTAAGAGATGGAAAAATTAAACCTTAAAAGGAAATAACTAAGGTGTATAGTCATAAAACGTTGTTTTTCCTAGATGTTCAACTTTGTATATAGATGGCTTGGTTAAATCCAAATTGTCTGCAGTGGAAAGGTGATGACTGTGATATGGTGTGACAGTGGGGGTGCTTGGGGAGCAAACTGGTCTGGCTGCAGCGATCCCTCGTCTGGCTGCCTCAGAGATAACGATGCTCTGAGCTCAGGGAGAGTGTTTGCATCTCCCTCGATGCAACTTGGGACTGAAAGGGTTTTTCCTAGTTGCCTCTTGCTCTGGAAGTCTTTTGGCTGTCCAGCTCTGCGTTCCTGTAAGCTCCCTTTGAAGTATGCTAAGGCGTTACAGTTAATGAGAGATTTCCTTTGCTTTACAAAATCAGACTCCGCCTTCCCCCTTCTCGGCATCCAAAATGATTAGTAGTTTCTGTAAATCCAGGCCTATGGATTTTATGAGGACCCCTGACAGCCAGGGGTGATTGTGTTCTCTGCGAGTGTTTCCTAAGTAGTAAGAAATCAATGCATCGGGGTGGACTGTGCCTGACATCTATTAATTACACTGTCCCCTTACATCTAACGTACCAGAAGAGGGTCTGAAAGGCAGCCCCCTTTGCCCTGACTAATTGATACCAAAACAAACTGGGGCAAGGGGATGTAAACTGGTTCCTAAAAAAAAAAAGGGAACATTTGTTTGGTAGTTGGAATTGGAAGGAGCAGTTGCAAACAGAAATAAGACGTACAGTAGCATGAGATACTTGGCTGCAACAGACCCCATAAATGGTCCCACCAGCCCTGCAGTGCCCCACGCTAAATGCTTGGGAATAAAACACGTCCTGCTGTTAACGCTGCATCAAATGAAGGCATTGTGGTACATGCTCGGGGCCATGGGCTGGGGGATAATTGCTGTTTTCTTCCTGTATACCATAGATGAGAGGATTTTGAAGCTTTACCATCCTGACTTTTGCAGCACACATTAAGTTGAATATGACATCAGTTTTAAGAGTTGTGGCACTTGTGGTTACAGCTTTGGGATTCCTTATATTTACTTTCTAGGGAACTAAAATTCAAAGCAGCTTTTATGGCTGTCACGAGAATACTGTCAGTTTCGAAAGAGGTGGGTAAATGTGCATTGACCTTTAACTAATACGGCCGTATCCTATTTTCTGTGTGTTTCCAATTAAGAGAAGTATGTTACGATTTTTTTTTTTTAAATTGTTAAAATAGGAAAGTTATTTAACTGCAAGATTCCTTCTGCTTTTTCCCAAAATAAAGACAGTGAGTTGTTGTCCAAGGGCAGAAGTTTTTATACAATTACTATTATAAGCTGGAAATCAAGATTTAATAATAGCACGCACCATCTGCTACCAGTGGTCGAAGAACAAGACCGAACCCTGGACTGCTGTAAGCAGTTTTAATCTGCAACTTGCAGCAAGGCCACAGGGCTTCACATCCTTCTGTGGAGGAGAGGACGGGATTCTTGGTTGCTGCTGCTGATCCTCTCCCTGAACTTTTGGGTTTTTAGCACTAGAAATCCCACATGCAACGTCTTGTTGCTCAGTGTGGTGACTTGTGCCTTCAGAGTAAAATAAAGGAGAGTGTTGACTCTGCCAGACTTGACCCAGCTCTGTCTGAAGCCAGCTGCAAACTCCTGGTTGTCACTGATGAGAGCTGGACCTGCTCTTTCGGAAGACCGTGGCTGTTTTTTTCACGTTTTGATGGTGGTGGGAGGTGATGGGCGCATCTGGCTGAGATAGAGGAGGATCTCTCCCTATGCTGCTTCTTAGAAGGCACGTCCCTCCTCCTTATTTTCCTGGGTGTGTGTTGCAAAATAATTTTATACTTTTGCTCCTAGGACTTGGGATCCTTTTCATAAGCTGCGGTGGATCTTTTGCTACCTTAGAAAAAACAAAACATTTTTCCACTTTTTAAAATGTACTTTGCTAAACAGGTATTTTTGTCAAAAATTGCAGTTTCCTCCAAAACGTTTTTCTTTATATAGAAAATGGGATTCCACCTCTCCCAGACCTTTGCTAACAGCTCTTCTGCTAGCTAAATATCACTGAATTAAAAAGAAACAAAAATAAGAATATGATGTTTTTTGGATAAAGGTTTTAGTTGACCATTTCGGTCCCAGGTAGAAGAAATCCTCCTCTCTTTTGAATGTTGAGATTTTCTGGGGATTACTACCCTGTTATTTTACCTTGCAGAACATTGTCATACTGCAGCATTTCTGGAAAACTGTTATACATGTGTATAAACATGCTCTGTGCTGGCTTTTGCCTTGCTCCCTCGCCCAGAGAAGTGCTGGGGCACCTCTGTAGGACCCTTGGTAACAGAGCATGCTGCTGATTTTGGCAACTCAGCTTTTGGAGCTGACCTGTAACGAAATTGGTGCAATGGGATAGTTTCAGGTCAGGGTGCGTAGGAAAAGGGTACCTCTGCCAGCCTTTTGACGGTTGCTTTGATTTGTTGCTGGGCACAGTGAGGATTCCTGGGGTATTATCTGAGGATTAAGTGCAACATTAAACATTGGAGCTGGCTTGTCAAAAAAAGCACAGTTTATCAAAATATAACTTATAACCAACAGTTTACTACCAGCTACAGTAATTAATATGGAACATGACGGGGCCCATCATTAATGTGCTTTGTTGTCTCAGCTTGCATTACTGCTGCTGGCAAGGCCAGCTTCAGAGGCTAATGAAGGACAGGGAAGAAAGAAATTTGTGCTGTTGTTAGCTGATGGTAATATTTCTCCAGGTCACACGCTGTACCGTGCATTGCATCTGATCACAAATCTCAGCCAGACATATCTGTCCAGTAAAAGCTGGTTTTCCAAATTCTTGCTTAGAGAGGCAAGAATTATTGCTTGCGTCAAGGTCACTCGGAGCCGATGACAAACTCCATTAATGGTTGGGATGGGGGAGAGGGTGTGCAGGCTGGTCTGGAGGATGGGGAGAAAACATCACCTCATCTGCAGTGGTCCAAATCCTGCTCAGGTTATTGGCGAGGGAAGGCAGTTGGCGTCCAGTGTTGGTGGTTAGTGAACTTGTCTGAGGGAGGAGGAAAATGGAAGAGGCTTTTCCAACATTTTCCAGTGGCCAAGCACCCTGCTGAGGGCAACGTCTGGTGCTGTGTTGCTGATGGGATTCTCTGTTGGTGAGGAGCTTGTGGTTGGTTGGAGGTGGGTCCCACTTCCTGATAGCCCATCTTGAGCTGCCTCAGAGTCATATGACTTCAGCAGAAGTTTTATTATCACGCTAGTTTCCAGAGAGATGTTTGGAGCTGTTCCCAGCATTGGGTTAAGCTGCAGTAGCAGCGTGAGCTCCTTTCTGGTGTTTTGGTGAGGGACAGGCCAGCTGATGGCTCTCCTAAGGTGCGTAAGGAGTTCATGTTAAAATAAACAAAGCTGTTCCCATGATCTGTTTGCTGTATCAAGTCTGTCTTTGCCTAGATTCCAAAGAAAGATCCCACAATGTCCTCAAACTTTGAGAAATACTTGGGCCTTGGAGGGGCTTGGATGTGGAGGGCGGTCAGGTCTCCTGTATGGAGATAGCAGTGGGAAAACCGTGTGCCGTTGAAATTTGGCATGCTTGAGCTCCGTGGTCACTGTGATCTGTTGTGACATTGATTTAGAAGAATATTTTTGATTTAGCATCCACCCTTAATTTAAACATTTGGTCAAACAGCACTTTCTGACCTACAGCTGCCCACAGTGGCAACACCTAACTGGGGCGCTTTTGTAGCAGGGTGTTGTATGTTAGTTGTATTGAGCATTGCCCAAACAGTTGAGAAGGACGTTTTAAAGTGCCTTGCATTAGTCCAGATTTAGCTCCTGCCACTTCCTGATAGCATCGGGGATATCTGCAGGGAATCCAAAGGAACGAAACTAGAACGTTTCAGCAGTTCTGCTCCAGCTAGAACCAAGTAAGCAATATTCTCACGGCTCTCTGTGTATCTCTTCCAAACCTGTCCTTTTTGGCGCGTTTGATGATAAAATCGGATAGATTCACTTCATGTTAAGATGACAGGGTAAATGGTACATTTGCCACTTTCATTTCCATGGCCTTGGTTATAATGGCTTTTGCTGTGAGCCCTTAGTCATCCCTGTTGCTGGCTGTAACAGGTGGAGGGATGTGCCTTGTGGGGGATTATATACGCCCGTCATGGCCTTTTTTAGATCGCAGCGCTTGACCTCCTTACTTATCCCATAAAGGAGCCTCTCAAACATTGGCTAATCCCACCAGGGTTTATGCAGACTGGCTGAAAGCCAGGTCCTCCCTGGATGGGTGCAAGATGCATCAAGGAGTTTGAACATTTGTGTCCTGGCTTGCCTGAATTAATCTTAGTTGAAGCAGCTGGATGACTAGGTAATACAGTGTTATGCCATCGGTGTTTTAAATTAATGCCAGATAGGGCTTTTATGACCATTAAGAATATTTGTGTGCAAACTACGAGGCTGGTCCAGAGAGGTGCAGAACAGGGAAATCACTGAGAAGTGGAGAGTCCTTAGCGTGCGCACGTAGTAGGTTCAGGCTCCAGAGCTGACCACATGACGTGCCACAGGGTTGAAAACCTTGCTGTTGGTGATTTACTTTTCTTCTTCAGAGATATTTAGTATTCCATTTTTTTGACATTTTTATTGTTGGATTGATGTTTGTTTTTAGCAGAAGGTGAATTCTCTCTTTGGGACCTTCAGTATATTTGACAAAGATGCATTTCCCTGAGAGCCACAGGGACAGCACAGTCAAGGCTTCTGGAGTAGAGCACATGGCCAGAAACAGCTCTCTAGAAAATGAACATTTCTGTCTAAAATGTCAGTGCTCTCGTCCGTTGTAGAGAGGGTTAAAATGCTATAAAAGGCATGGTTTGGTTTGATGCTGGAGCCAGCAGATTACCCATCTCCAGTAGTCGCAGTGTTCTTCCTGTTTGGAGGGTTCTTAAGAAATTTTTGCTAGAATTAGATTCATGCTCTGCAGCCGGGGGGCGGGGGGAAGTTCTAAATATTTTGAATACTTTTGAAAATAGTAATAATCTGGTCACAATGAATAACACAATAGTGATGTGTAAACAGTGGTTCAAATGTCACTCAGTAATCTTTACCCACTGTGTGTAGTGCCTTGGGACCCTCGGCATGGCTTGCAACTGAATTCTAGTTGCTTTTCCAAACACAAAATTGGTCCTTTTCCCCAAAGAAAAGCTTGTGTTTGCTGCTTCATGTGTCTGTATACACAAACGCATGCACAGGTAGACTTGGTAACACTAATGCCCTCTTCTGTGATTTCATGCTGTATTAGTGAGGAGTGTGTCATCGGCAAGCTTTCCAGTATTTGTAAAAGGTCTACACGGGGTAATAAAATCTTGTTGTTGGGAAAATTGGTCTAATTTTGAGATTGAGAGGTGTGAGAATAAAAAATGCTTTACTGTAAATTGTAGGTAGAAAACAACAGAAACTCAAATATTAGAAGAAACTGGGTATCGCACAAACCACACACTTTCACATCACTAAAACAAGAGCTGTGCTCACACAGAAACATGAACCTCTTTGCAAACCACAGAAAGTAAAAGGGAGCACTCCTGTTTCATTATTGATCTAATTGCTCTTTTCTTGATATGAGAATAGATATGAAATGCTCTTGAATATTCCAGCATGCACAAAAGAAGACCAGCACTTTTGGAAACTTCTAAAGGCGCAGCACATACTGATAAATGGCAAGGCCATTTAATTCTGAGAGTTACAACTGCCTATCTAATGTCACCTAATTGTTCTTTTGGAACTGAATATATTATAGCTTTGATGAGAACTTTCCACTCGGGAGTGATGTTGAATGAAGAGAACCTAGCCCATATTTTTATGGGACTAATAAGTTTTGGAAGATCAGTCAGTGCAATCTTTTAAGTAAGTCCTGTTTTAAGAAAAAGATCCTCTGAAGATTGGGTGTTTTGAGGAACCTCTGTGTTGGGCTCCTCCAAAGCTCCCTTTCAACCCAAATTGCTCTGCAATTCTTTGTGGTCTTTGCCTTTATCTGTAATCTCTTTCCTTTCATTTACAATCCCATTTAAGACCAAGTTTCCCGAGTAACCTGTAGGTTTGGGCCTGCGGGACTTGTGCAAAATGTGTGTGGTTAAAACCTTACGGTGTTTGCCTGTGAGAACAAACACGCATATGAATGAGGTTCCTGGATCGATCCAGCGAAGGCTGGATGCGTTTCAAAGATTTGAGAGTCTAGCGAGGCGTGCTTCTCTGTGGGGGAACTGTGAAGGTGAGTGTCAGTCTGTGCTCACCTCCATGTTTTACAACACTCTTCCATTTATGATCTCCACCAGCTTTGCTGCTCTGCCTGCTCCTGCCAGCAATTGCACCTCCTACTCCTCTGCCGGGCTGAGCAGATTCTGGAGTCAGGCAAGCTCTCTGTGCTGGCTGCTGGCAATGCCAGCTCCCCGCCTAAGCTCTTCCCGAGGCTGCAGGCAGAGCTGAGGGATGAGATCCTTGGTTCTCCTTGGGTTTTGCTACCGGCTTGCTCCAGTGGCATTGGGCACCTTCTCTCTCCCTTGGTTTCTACAACTTAATAAGCACCTGTATCGCCAAATTTGAGACTCTCGGCTAGAGCTGCACAGTGGCTGTCTTCTTGTAGTGGGTAGTTCATCCTAAATACCCAAAGGTGAGAGGGAAGCAAGATGCAACGTTTAATAAAATGTTTTTGAAGCAGTTTAGTTCCTTTTAAGAACTAATTTTCGCTTCCTAAAGTCTCCAGCACTTCAGAATGGTCTAGAGATTTGCAGAAAAGGTCGCTTCCAGCAGTAACTAATAATAGGAGGTGGAGAGGAAGAGCGACTTCTCTTGATAGCTTGTTCTTAAGACATCTGAATGATTTGGTTGATGAATTGGCGATGAATTTTTGACTGAATCCCCTGGCAATTCACTTTACCTGTAAATCATGTTCAGCACATAGTAACTTTCCTTTCTTGTTTATTGATTTGTTGATTATTCTCCCTCCCCAGGAAAACCAAATTAATTAGTTCTATTTAAACCAAGATGAGGGTGAGTCTCCAACTGGCAAGAACATGAATGCATGGTTGGAGAGAGGTCACTTCTACAGGGACATGGCTTGGTAGTAGTTGTCCAAACTGATGTATCACCATCCGTGTTCCTTCTAAGGGCATTTTCCCTTGAATTGTCATGCATTCCCAAGGCACTGAAGACACACTTGCACAAACCCATCCGAAAGTCAGCCTCTCAGAAATGCTAGGAACTTACTGGCTTTGGGTCTCTGTTGCTGAGCCAGTAGGAGAGGAAGTTGGCTTTTGGTTTAGGCAGATCAGGCCAAACCCTGATTTGTTTGCATTTGTGTACCAAGTTTTGTTTTGTTTTGTTTCTGGAATGGCAGCTGTATATAGAATACAATGTGGGAAAAGATTAAGTAATCTCCTTTCAGAAAAGCTTTTTCAGACATTTGCCCAAAAAAAGTTAAAAAAAAAAAAAAAAAAAGATTATTTTGTTCATTGTTTCCTCAGAGCTCAGAAGACTATTCTTTTGAGTCAAGGTGAATTGTTGATGTGTTCGTAGGATTAAATAGCTGTTTCCAAGATGCAGGTAAATATTCTGCAAGCTTCCAGATGCTGCCAGGACGAGAAGTAAACATTTAGCTCTGGAAATGTGCAGGTAACTTGCTCAGGGCCTCTTCCTTAAAGGATTTCTGTACTTCTTGTTTGTTGGTATTTCAGTAGCATGTGAAAGGCCTGAGTTTGGATTGAGTCTCTGTTGACCAATGCTGTAACAACAGTCCATGACTATCTCTGGTGAGGTGATAGCATGGATCGTGGGCACAGCAGGTGGATAGGAAGAGTGAAGGGGCAAAGAAGAGAGGATGAAAATGGTGCTTCTCTTGGTGTTTCAGCAAAGCTGGTGATAGGCAAGACCCGCTTTCTGAAGCAGTGTTGAATAGTAATGCTTTGCTTTCTTCCAGACTGTTCCTAGTAGTGGTTGAATATCGCTGTGCCTACTGGATGGGAGCTGGGGAGAGGAGAAGTGATTTGCTCCAAACTCCGTGTGAAGATAGCAGCTGAACCAGGGGCTGGAAATCCTGATACCTCAGTCCTGTGGATGATAAGAAGTTCATTTGTAATCCCCAGGCAGGTTTAGATATTCTAATCTTCTGCCTTGCTGCCATTTTCTGTAACCTTTTGAACCAGAAGTGGGAGAGCACCAGCATACGCAAGTTTGATTTCCATCCTTTTTACAGCTGGTCACTTTTAAGTACAACATTGTGTGCATCTGGTGTTCAGGTGCTCAGCCCACATAATGCCATTTTGAAGCGTATGAATCAAAATTAAACCAACTTCCACTTTCCAGGAGAGTGGTCCAGTTCCCACCAAAGGATCATGCCTACCTAAACTCTTGCACAGTTTCTGCTCGATGATGTTCTTCCCTCTATCATGAACTATGGTGTGGTGCTGAGCTGAGTACCCACCCAGAGATGACCACGTTTCTGTGGCAGACGAAATGGTTCCTGCCTCTATGAGCTTGTAAAGCAATTTGGGATCCTCTAGGACGGAAAGTATTGTTGTTTGTCTGAGCCAGTATTTTCACCATGCTTTACTTCCGTTGCTCCTGTTAGATGTGTTGGTTTTCATTATATCTTCAGATAAGGCTCATGTGAAATGAGCTTCTGTTTTGTTTTCTCACCAGAGGAGTGATTCATATTCAAATTGAAATGTTGTATTGCTCTAAGCCAACCTTCTCCCCTTGTGCTAATGGGAGGAGAGGGACATGCAGGCGTGGACCAAGCAGGATTATTTTTCTTCTACTGCATTTAGAAACTTTCCAAATGGCTTTTTAGGAAGGCATGGGGACTTAATGGCCTGGCATGGGACAATCCTGGTCTTGCATGTTTTAACACGAGATGAGCCTGAATCTCATCACTTGTCTGTTTAGGCTGCAGAGCCATATGCTACCAGCAGTATTGTCCAAAAAAAAGAGAATTTACTATCCCTTTTAAGTTGAGTTCTTTCGGGTTTTTTTTTGTTGTTGTTGGTTTTTTTTTGTTTGGGGTTTTTTTTTTTTTGGTCGTCTTTGTCAATGTGGGCCTATATTTTCTCTTTATTCATAACACTAGTTTTTAAGAAAGTTGCTTGTACTTGTCTTGAGGCAGTGACTCCGCAGGTACTTTCTGCAGTACAGCTAAGGCCATCAGCTCACGATCTCTGCTGCTGCCTGATGCTTTCTTCAAAGGAGCTGGTTGCCACACACAGAAGAGGAGAGCTACACAGTCTAGCACACGTTTCTGACCTTGTTAGAAATGGATGCTGGCTAGTCCAGTCCAAACTTGCTCAAGAAACTTTGTCACAGGTACTCTAAAAGAGAGAGAACGGATGCTAAGATTCCAGCTGGGGGTTCATATGTATTCAGAGCTATGTTGCTCTGTCACCTGCAGCTCCAAATAAATGTCATTGTAGATCTCATGGAGCCTACTGCCTGTCCCATAAACACCCAGGTTGAGATAATAGTGTATTTCATGGAAATCTATAAAATTTGGGTGAGTATCCTCACATTAATTAAAGTGACCTTAACTAGCCGAGCCTATTCAAGAGGAGATTTGCCATGTTTTAAACTTACAGCTCAGCTCAGTCTATTTGCTTCCTTGGTTCTTCCAAGTTGGACTTGGCCATGTGAAATGATCGTTCACCACTTGCCCTTTTCATTCCTACAGACTTTGTGAAACTGGTCGAATATTCCTAAGGTGCCCTGAAGTTTTTAGGTAAATGTGATACATGAAGAGACATTGACACTTTCAGTAGCACCCGAGGAGCACTGAGCCTTGGAGGATCTGTTGACTTTAATGGAATATCCATGGTCGTGTCCTTTGCATTGCTTTGACAGTTCAAATACACCAACAGGCTGAGGGCTTTGCGAGGATCAAAAATGTTCTGCATTTTTGTTGGCATAAAATTAGAATTTACGTGGAAGTTTTTCCAAGGAAGAAGAAAGAAAAGAGACACTGACAGGTCTTTCATAGCTGATTGTAGGTTTGTTCACCACTGGAGAGCTAGTGAGACAAATGTGAGACCTTGGTTACACGTCACCTAAATGCTTTCTGACTTAAGAGCATTTGAGCTGGAATCACTTGCAATTAGCATGGGCTTGGCAGAAACTGGCACTGCTGCTGTTTGCATAGAAACTGCACAGTCCAGTTGTGCCATGAGGAGAACTGCCGTTAGCAAGTAGCACAAGTGTAGTCTTGAGGTGGTGTCTGTGCAGTGACTGCTCTTACGGCAGCTGATGTCCTTGGTGGCACAGCAGCAACTCTAAAAGTGCGAGCATAGCTGTCTGTCTCCTGTACCTGGTCTCTCTCACCCAAATGTTATGGTCTTTAACCTATTTATCATCATAACCACACATTTTTTAGGCAGCTGTTGGTGTCTGGGAGCTTTTAGTTGCATTGCTTGTGAGAACCTAGGCCTGTGCATGGTCCAGGGAGATGTGACCGTTGCTCTGCTCTTCATAGTCGTCTTGGATGAGGCAGTTTCCACTACAGTTGACTGTGGTCAGGCTGATGCATAATGCAACCTGTTGTAGACTCAAACGACCCGTCTGGGATCAATTGCCCAATTGACACAATAAATTATATCTAAGAGTTTGTTAAATTAAGTAAATAGTGAGGACCAGAGGGCACCTGCTGGTCCCCATAACCTGTGTTGCTGCTCGGAGGTTGGGCAAGGTGTCTCCTGCCTGCTTGATGGAGCCTGGGAGCTTGTGAGTGGGTGGTGTGGGAACTGGGGACAATTGAGGATTCGTACAGGGATGCAGAGTTGCTCCCTGGGGCAGAAAAATAAATGTATGATTCTTGGCCCTAGAATGAAGAAAGCAAGACGCTGTGGACTTGTTGCAACCTGTGCAGTCTGTGAATGTTTTCTTCTTGTCAGATGCTGCTGTCACATAAGTAATTTTATTGCCAAAGGGCAGGGAATGAACTAATGAAGTGGGAGAGAGGGCTACTTATTGCAGGGCTATGTGTTGTGAAAATCAGTGTCCCAAATGTACAGTTCTTCACTTTCTGCTCTTGCAGTGTTTATTTATCTGTATGATTTAAGTGGGGAGAAGGGGTGGTGGTGCAGGAGGTACATCTGTCTTGTCCAGGAGAAAGCACGTGTTCAAATGAGAAGGCATTATGCATACAGTGCCTGAAATTAGCCCTTAAAATAGCACACTCCACATCTTAGTAATGTACTGAATATACCTTGATAAGAAACAGTCTGATTGAAGTATTGAGCTTATTGTAGTGGATCTGCTGTGACTCATCAGGAAATTGAAAGTCTTGAGACAAAACTCACCCCCCTTCACCCTTTTTGGAAGAGATGGGAATTAGTCTTAGACGGGAAGTAATTAATTGTTCTGTGATTGTCGTAAATAGGTACCAAACAACAAGCTTGTACTGAAGTATTTATATCCTAAGCCCTGTCTTGTGAGCCCCGCTATCAAGAGTCTCCATCAGACAGAGACAGTGAAAAAACAAGTTCTCTGGAATGAGCAGCACATGTGTTTAAGTGAGACAGGATGGAGGTGAGCTGGTAGGCTGCATGCTGTAATAAGCCATTTACTAGGATAATGGCTGCAGGCTACAAATGCCATTTCTACTTAGTCTGTCTATTCAATGCAAACATTAAAAAAAGAAAAAAGAAAAACCCTTCTACCTCAGTAAAGTCTATAAGACTCTTAATGCCCAGTGTACTTCATAAATATTAACTCAGGCAATGTCTCAACACCCCACAGAGGCAGATGACATGTACACGCAGCTTTCTTCATCTGCCTGAGAAAAAAGCTGTAGGAAGGACTTTAATTGTTTGAGGCTTCTGGTTTTAGACTGGGGCAAAATCCTGGGTAACAGCCTGGCTTGCCACTGAATAGGATGGAGCTGTCCTTCAGTCCTTGGCGGGAACGTGGGAATTCTGACTTTCAGGGACTAATCCCATAAACTTAGGGTTTCCTTTGAGAGATTTGCTGTCTGCTGTTGTGGGCAGCACTGCACTGCATGTTGGAGTCACAGAGGCCGCGTCGGCACGGTTGGCAGAGGTGGATTGTGAAGGGATGAATATGTGCAGGAATATCTCTCTAATTTAGTGAGTAGCTATAGCCATTATGTATCTGTCTGACTGTGGGATATTGCTGGAAATCCGGATGTTGGGAAAAGAAAGAAGAGAATCAAGATGATCAAATACCTGTTAAAAAAAACCAACGCCCAAGGAAAAGGAGCTTGATGACTTTGTGTTTGTCTGCAGTGAAGTCATGGCAACAGAGCACTCAGTTAGCAAAATTAACTGTTTCTCTATCTTACAAAAAAAATCAAATGAAAATGATGCAAGGGAACATCCTTTTATCTCAACCAAATGAGTCCATTTGTGCCAAAGCAAAGGAGTCATCCTGGGGAGTTTGCTCCAGAGAGCACGTACTTTATTAGAACAGAATGTAATAGTTGTCCCAAAGCCATAACCGTAAGAGCCTGGTGCCCTAGGCGAGCACTTTCAGTAACAGGAAAACCAAAGTTAGGTGCCTGCACCCGTACGATGTTGAAATACGCACTTTGGAGCATGATTTTAAGCTCTCGGTTGTTTGGGATTTCAGCTCAGTTAAGCTCTGGATACAGCTTTCAGAAGGGCTATAATCTCTTTGAAGTTCCTTATGGGTAAGGCTTAGTTTCAGAATTATTTAGGCACCTAGGGACGAAATGCTGATGCTGCTTCACTTTGGGTGTACCCAAATACTTGTAAAAAACCAGTTGCCTTTAAGTCCCTTTGACTGTAATGGAGACATAGGCGGCTTTGTGCCCAGGACTCCTTTTTAGCTCCTAACCTTAGTAGTATTTGAAATAATTCTCACACAAACCCCGGAAATAACACTTCTGTGCTACTTCTGTTTTGGTGTTTGCTCCCCATCTCTGTGTGCAGACCTCTCTGTGAAGCAGTACGCGAGGGTGAACCACACGGTGACTGTATTGGTAGGCACGAAAGCTCATTTTACATCACCAAGAATCTCATATTTGGAATTCAGAAATTGCTCATCTTGGTGATGAGCGGGGGCAAGCTCCAGGGAAAATATCACGAACTCAAACGTGTTGCTTGAGGCGCCTGGAAAGTGGTGTTTCTCTTAAGTAGTGTTTTCCAACCAGACCGAATTTTACTTTGTGGCTCTCCTGGAGATGGTTTTAGGCAATGGCTTATGGTTTCCATGAAAGCATCTGACAGCAGAGATACAGAGCTTTTATCTGTACGAAGGAGTGAAACAGTTTTGGGGAGGTTTTTAAGGATGATTCGACTTTGATGTGGTTTCTGTCAAAAATGTTGGGGAAGCTTCAGACTAGTTGGAAACCTGACCATTCATTGACATCAGTGCTCACCAGGTGAACATGAGTTGTTTTCCCTTGCTTCTCATACCTGGATGAAACTTGTGCCTTTCTCCTGCAACTTAAACTTTGGTTTAATGAAAGAAAAGTGAGAACTGAGTGTAGGTGGATGAGTTCTGGTCAGCAAAGGAAAGCCACAATAATTTTATACACAGGTACATTTCTCAGCTGTTGTTGTGGAGGTCTTCCATGTAAAAAGCCAAAGCTTGAGGGTTTTTTGGAAGAGGGACCTCATGTAAATAGTGGGGCTCTTCACACTGCTGGATCGTGCTTGTCAAATGGGGTGCAGCAGCTGCCTGGGGGTGCGTGATGTTTCCCAGCTCAACCTCAGGCTGGTGTATTTGCAGCTGTGGCTGGCTGTTTCTTTCCACTTGTTTCTCTTCTCCAAGGCTGGACGTAGCCCTCGCTTTAGCTGTTAACAGTATGAGAGCAGAAGGGCCAGGCTGTAGCAGCCTCCTGCCGGAGCGATGCCCGTGGGCTCGGATAGGGCTGCCTGGAGGGAGGAGAACAAGTGCGCGAGGGCGGGAGTGCAAATCCAAGGTGGTTGCACCTGAGATTATGCCTAGGGGCTTTTAAGGAGTAACAACTCACATCTTGGGTTTTTCTGGGGGGAGGGATGAGATCCCCAAACAGGAACACTACAAGTTAGGGAGCCCCAGCCCTGTCGGTTGCCCTGGCATGCATGGGGCGAATAAGCGCAGCGGAAAAGCCTGAGCAACTGCTGCCAAACGACTGGGAAGATGCAGCCCACGAAGTCTGTTGTGTCTGAGATCTCTGTAAAGTCTCTCGCATCCTTCCTCAAGTTTTCCAGTGGAGGCTGTCGCAGTAATGAGAATGTCTCCCATCTGCTCCTCACATGGCTTGGCACATTTAGCTAGAATATATATATTTTTATTATGGGGTTAGCCAGTGGTAACCATGACAATTAGACTTATCACGCAGCATTTTTTTCGCTCCTCAAGTCAGTTTGAAATGCTGACAATTAAATAGATACAGTACACTTTAGAGATCCATCAGTCTCTTTGTTGTCTTGACAACCAGAGTATATTTAGAAATGTAACAAGTACATGGAGTTCAATTGCACTTTTGCTAAAACATAGTTTTGTAGCTTGAGAATTTAATCTGTTGTTTGTAGATTCAGGTGCTTATTTGAGCTGTGCCTGACTTTCTCTTTGGTCTCTCTGGGAAGCTCCTACGCAGCAACGGGGAGACTTGGCTGGTGGAAGGAGGGTCCTTGTCAGGCAGGGAGCCTGTTGGAGAAGCTGTGCCTGGCAGGGGCTTGGCCGAGGGGCTGGCAGCCCCTGTCTACTTGGGTACTGGCTGTCCTGTACCCCTGGGTACTTGTGGTTTGGCTGTTGATTTGCAGTGCAAAAGGAACGTGTGTGATCGTTGTCCCAGATCTGCTGTTCCTGCAGTTCCAGCTCAGCAAATGGTCCTGGGAAGCAGTAAGCAGCGTGTCCGGGCATCCTTTCCTCCCTCGCACCCTCCCAGAAGAGCTGCTCTCACGGTTCAGTAGCACTTTGGTATGGGAGGACTGTGCCATGGTGCGCAATGATGGCAGACCATGGTGGCTTGCCTCCTGCACCTGAGCTACCCGAGCTTTGGTTGCAACTGTGTGCTGCTGTCTGCCACTGAAGGAATAGTGGAAACTGTTTCTCCATATCCCTTCTTCTCTTTTGTCTTTGATTTGCTGGGGGCATGTTTGTTTGATTTTAACAAAATACTATTACTGAAAAAAAAATTTTTTTTTTCTCCCTTCCCATTTGAATGGCAAAATTGAGCTCATTCTCTCCTCATTGAGCTGGAGTAGCAGCACGTGGGCTAGTTGTCTGGAGCTATGGATTTTTAAAGCTGCATGCAGAGCTAGAAGAGCAGAAGGGAATGTGATGGAGTGCACCTTGCGGGGCTGTAAATGTCCCTGTCTCCCACCACCCCTGTGCACACACTGATGGTGGGTGCGTGTTGTGTGGCTGTGCTCTTTCCCTTTTGAGCCAGCGGAGAGCTGTGGTCGGTGCAGGCACGTGCAACTGGGGAGCATGGTTTGGGTGTCAGAGCCGTACCTGTAAGCGTAGTGACGTGCCAGCCCAGAAGAGCAGCTGGGACATGTGGCTCCCATCTGCTGCCATCCTGCAGCCCGATGTCTGTGAGACGTGGGCTGGCACCACAGTGCCCTCGTTACGCACTTAGCACAGGACCCGGCAGTGCCACCGCCTTGCTTAACGCGCTGGCTTGCAAAGCTGTTTGTGAAGTGAGAGACACCCGAACACAAGGATCTCGGAGTATTTTCCTGCCTTGAGTGATAAATGAGTGAAATTAAAAGCAGCCAAGGAAATAGCGCAAATGTTCACCACCACTCCTCTATCTGGCTGAAATGGGTTGCGATGCTGGTCAGGGCTGCCCTTTCCGAAGGCTCGCAGGTCGAGGAGCTGGTGAAAAGGGCTTCTTTCCAGCCAGCTGTTGGTGGCCCTTCCTAATCAGCAGCTGAACCCCGGGGCAGGGCCTGGGATGCTCACGGATTTTTTTGCAAAACATCAGGCAAGACTCTTCCACCTCTCCCTGTGTGAGGCTTGGCTTATAATTGATGCTTGGCAGTACAATTTGGGCAGGACAACTGAAAAAACCAAACCAACCAAGACTCTCCCTCATCAACAAAGCTGTGGCAATGCAACAATCTGAACAGGAGCTTGGTTACAGTGGATGGGGTGGCCTTTTGCCCAAGGGAACCAGTTCATTTGGTGAGGTGGTTTAAAGAAGACAACTGTGGGTCCATGGTATGGATGTAGTGATGGTCAGTAGCATCCACCCTTTGGCAGAGACCTCTAAAACAGGTTGTAGCGTTGCTCTGCTTCCGGGGAGCGTGGTCAGCACGAGCTTGTTGCTGGGATGCTTTATTACAGGGGAGTAAGGAACGCTCGAGGGAGAGGAGCCCAACCTGAGATGAGCTGTTATGGCCAGTGAGGGCCAACGAAGTGCACGTGCATTTCTTGGGGTTCGTGTCGTCTTGTCTGTCCACTATACCTGAAATATAATTTAGTAAGGTTCAAAAGGAGGAGAGGATTGGTTTTTTCTAGCATGATTTTGCTTCCCTCATCCCTGTGTTTCTTTTTAATTCAGTATTTGTCAAATAACATGGGTCATTTTTTTAGTGTGTGCACAGCTCAGTTTCATTTTTCTGTTTTCTTTGCTCTGTCCATTTTACCTATTTCCCAGTGAAAAGCCAAAAACATAGTTAGATCTCCACTCCAGCTTTGTTTGTAAACTGTTAACATGCCTTTTTCAACTGTTTAATAGCTGTTGGGGTTTATTCTTAAAATACAACCACCAAAACCCAAAGATGCTAATGAGTCTTCAAGAGTGCTTTAAAGAAGTTGTCCAAATCAATCTGACAAAGATAATGGTCTTCTATTAGAAGATATTTAGCTGGAGGTTGGATGAGCTGTAATGTTTATGGGTCTCTAGATTCGTAACCAGACAAAATCAGAATAACTCCTTCAATTTCAGTAGAGCTGTATCTGTTTATTACAACTGACGCTTAGGCAGCGCTTTAGATGCAAATTGCAACCTCTCTGAAGTTAAGTGGGGTTTTGATTTAATTCCTGGAAGCAGTAATGTCAGCAAAGAAGTGAAGAGCTGGGACCCACATATCCCGAAGTCTGTAACTTTGGGTTGGTCTCTTTCCCTCGCTGTCAAGATCAGATTCCCTTGATTTGGGCTAGTAATTAAAATGTAGCTTCTCTTAAGCATCTCCCAAAGGCAGGCAGAGAGAGTGGAAGTGCAGCCTATGCAGATTTTTGATATCTATCTACACACACACACACACACACACACATACTTTGCAGAAAATGCCAGTAGTTATGTTGTTCTCTCTGACTGCTCATGGTTGGGCTGTTGACCCAGAGCTTGTGCTTTCCAGCTCTAAACATGCAAAGGGGCTACTGCTGAATTATCAGGCTGCGATGGGGAGGATCAGGCAGGGCTGGGATCGCCTTTCCCCCAACGTGTTTGTGTCCGTGTGGTGCTCGGGAGACACGGACCGCCGCTCATCACCCCCACTATGTGTGGCATAAGTGATTCACCATGCATTCATTTCTGGTCACATAAGGGGCATTAGTTTAAAGCAGGCTTGAGGCATAGGTTAGCATTAGCTATTTGAAGTCTTCAGTCTGAAAGCAACATCAAACAGGGAGCAGAAAATGTATCATGCACAGAAAAATCTCTGGGATTTGTTTCCCCCTTTAAAAAATAACAATAATGATAAATTCCAAACTGTTCGCATATGCTGTCTCCTCTGTGGTCGGGACACCTGTCTGCCTCTTTGCTGTTACTTGATATGGGCTTACAGTGCTTGCAAAAATGTTAACATGAATTTTTCGTCATGGCAAATATGAAAGGAATATCCAACGTCCGTGTGGGCAGGTCCTCAGCAAATTTCTCTGTGCTTCTTGCACTTTGGTGTGGATCTGAAGCAACCGCTGCAGTTCTCCACCGCTTGCTCCCCTTCCTCTGGTTCTCCTGAGCAAAGAAAGCTGATGGTGGGGCTGATGGGTTTCAGCCATGTTTCCTTAGAAAAATGATGTATGTGACTGGCTAGATATGCCTCTCCTGCCTCTCTTTAGTGATTTTTAACTCCTTGGCTAATCTCAGCCATGTTTGTTAAGAGATAATTAGGCTCTAGGAAAATGGGGGTGAGGATGCAGTTAAGAGGAGCTGGGGGTAGCCTGGGGCAGCTGGGAGCATGGTGGGCTGGGGGAGCTGGGGCAGGCAGAGGTGGACTGGACCTTCACTAATCATCGCTAGTATTTTTTAAACTTGCTTATTTCTCCTCCAGGACTGAGATGAAAGGAAATAGAAAACACCAGAATAGGCTCAGATATCAATAAGCTGGAAGTATGAAAGGCTGCTGGTTGAAAGCAGCTTGTGGTAACTTAGAAAACCTGTGTTTTCTTTTTAGCTGGGCGTCTTTGGAGGCACCCAGAAGGAAACCTGGGTGGAGGTGGAGGTAGGGTTTGGGCTCTCCCACCCTGCCGCTTGTTTTTTCCACAATTGGTGTGTGTTTAATGCATCCCATCTCAGCTTCTGTTCTTCTTGGTGCTTGCACGGCAAAGCCAACGCTGCAGGAGTGACTCACCGGCGGCCTCAGCAGCGGAGGAGGCTTGAGAAGAAGAGGCCCTTTAAGCATGAGACGCAGAAGGATGTCTGGTCAGGCTTTGAAAGAGACCTTGTTACCTGCAGCCCTTACGTCAGTGCCTTTCACCAGCTCTACAGTGATTTAAAACAAGTAGCTTCTCTCCCAAATAAACCTCAGTTACTCCAACTCTTGCTCAGATGTAATCTGTCCTGCCAACATGTGAAAAAACCTTATATGGGTCAAAACAGGGACAGATTGACACAGGATACAGGAGGGCAGCTGGTGTTACAGGCCCTCTTGGGGCTGTTTTCTTGGCGAGGTGTCACAGCTAGCTTGATTTACTTTCTGCTTTTGTGATGAGCAAAATGTTGATTCTGACCTTTCTGTTTGCACCCACAGAGGTCCCTTGGAAGAGCCTGTCTGTACATCTGTCTGGGTGCCTGACGGGGCCGCCTTGCTTCCAGGTGAGGAGTGGATCAGGTCCTGGGGCTTCTGCCAACTGCTGAGTTTGGAGAGACTGGGAAGACCCTGGGACCACATTTGGTCATTCAGCAAATGATGGGCATTTCTCCAAAGCCCGGGGTGGTGCAGGCCAGGCTAACCCAAGAGGCTTGAGGTGGTTTTACTATTTCTGGGTCCATGTCTGGAAGCAGCAAATGTGCAGGGCCTTCTGGGAGTGGGAGTGTTGCATGGGAGTGTTTGCGTGGCCCCGTGCAGAGCTGCGCTGGTCCTGTGGGCTGTATTACTTCCACTTCTTTTTGAATGAGACTTCCCTGCTTGTGGACCTGAACTCGCTCTCCGTCCATAGTGTGGCCCTCTGCAGCCTGGATACGCTCCCAGCTGATGATGGAGAGCTGACTGTATTGCTAGCTTTAATCTAACCATGCTTCAGTGGACAAAAGCAGAAAAGCACATAAGCCTATTAAGAATAAGCTAAATAGAAATATATGTGAGGAGCAAGTTCACAGAATGACAGAATGATTTGGGTTGGAAGGGACCTTTAAAGGTCATCTAGTCCAACCCCCCCACCACGGGCAGGGACATCTTCCAGTAGATCAAGTTGCTCAAAGCCCCGTCCAACCTGACCTTGAACACTTCCAATGATGGGGCATCCACGGCTTCTCTGCGCAGTGTCTCACTACCCTCATCGTAAAAAATGTCTTCCTTATATCCAATGCTAATTCATTCTTCAGAATTACTGGTTCCATTAAATTCACTGGAGATACTTAGCTATGACTTAAGGATCAGCCTGATAAACCACCCCAAACTCTTGTAGGAGTTCCTTGCCAGATTATGTGTAGGACATGAATTGGGCTTTGTGCCCATCCCGTGATATAATGATTAATTGCAGTGAGGGTGAGCCTTCAGGTAAGATTGCAAAAAAGGAGTAGCGTCAGGTCAGTAGGTCTGTCCTCAAGCCTCTCTCAGTTGTGCCATCCCAGGAGGCAAAAGAGGTGCTAGAGGTGCTCCAAAGTCATGGCACCTGGGGGAAAAAAGCAGCGAGCAGTCCTGTTGAGACGCGGATAACAAATGAACAGGGATAGATGTAAGCTGGTCTATAACTGCTCAATGGCCCTGAAGTTCTCCAGAAGGAGACGTGCCTTAGGAGGGTGTGGTGGCTCTGGGCAGTCTTTGCTGCAGTGGCGTTTCCCTGAGCCCGGTGGCAGCACCAGAAGGCCACGCATGGTGCATGCACTGGGGGCTGTGTTGCGAGCCAGCGTTGGTCCAGAGCAACCCATTGCCATGTGGGAGGGTGTGCGCTGGGTTTTGTTCTTCCGCTACCCTGATGGTTTTGACTAGTGTAGTTACTTCATTTGCCTTGATGTTACCTGACTTGAGAACCGTAAGACATCTGTATGGCATGTCGAAATCAGGAGTGCTTCTTCTTTACCTTGTTGTGTCACTGAATATAACTGCGCTTTCGTTCTGCCCTTTCGATATGCAACGTACATCCCTCCTTTCTTCCTTTACCCTCTTCTTGGGTTTATTTTTTGTGTTGGGTTTTTTTTTTTTTTGTCTTGTAAATTATGGCTAGCTGGAGATTTCAGCATCCTGTTTACTGCAAACAGTTGGGGGCATTAATAAATGTTGAAAGACAAAGACAGACAAGGGATTAATAAGTAGAGGACAGGAGATTAATAGCAAGAGAGTAGACTTTGGTTCAAGGCCTGGTCTTCCCAGTTGCTGGGTTATGGAAGATTAATGGCAGCTCTTCTGTTAGTCTCACTCTTTCTGTGACAGCTTTCCTGGCTAAGTCCAATACACTGTCCCAGTGGGTTGCTGTAAATATAAAATCTAGGAAGAAGCCCATCCTTACAGACTGTTAACTAAATGAGACAGCATTAGTTTTGCTTTCTATTCAAAGCTTAAGGAACACCATCAATATATTTCTGAATGGTGAAGTCAGATGTTCAGGTGCTTACAACTCCTCTTTGGACAAAAACATATCGTAAAATGTATCTTGTCGAGCAAGTTGTCTCCAACAAATTGTTTTTTACTCTGTGCCCTGTGCAAGAGATTGATTTCTCTTCTTTTGACTGTTTTTTCAGCTTTGTTTCCGTAGAAAATTGGGCTCTTGACCTATTGCATCTGGCCTCTCATTAGGCTTTGTGTGAGATTAGATCTTTGTAAGGAAACGCTAACTTTGCAGAGAGCATTCCTGGTTAAACTTGCTGGAGAACTGTAGAACGTGGGACTTCATCACAGAAAGTCTTTATTCTGGTAGAAGGGTGCATGCTGTTCTGGGTGTCCTATATAGAAAGTCAGCCTCAAAATCCTACCTTAAGGCTGAAACTGCCAAGTCAAGCACTGCAATAGTCCTTTGGCATCTGCCCTCGTGTATTTTCATAGTCTTCACAAAGATGATCCTAAGCTCTCCATACATAGGGTTATAGCAATATACAGGTATGTGCACGGCCATTTTGGGAGGGAAGCAGCTGTGTTCCCCTAACAGTGAGCGTGATGAAGACTCACTGAAGGGCTAACATCAGAACTTCATGCAGCAATAGCTGAATTTCTTTTCCAGGGAAGAAAGGCTGTGCACTGCTTCAGTGTCCCTGTAACAAAGCTCTTCCCCTCTTGTCTGCTCTTGCATGCAGTGCCCTTGGCTTTTCAGAAGTTAATTGATTTGTCCGTATTATGATTCTCTCTCTAATTTTATTTGTGTAAAGAAGAACATGCGCTAATCTTTCTCCAGAGAAATGTTTCACACTGCTCCTCTTTGAACGTTGGCCCCGGGTCTGCTGCATTTCTTAATGAGTCTCTAACTAAACGGCTACGGTTCCCACATGCTCCAGCCTTGACACACGCATACTTGTACACCCACGTGCCTGCTCCCAGTTGAACCGAGCAGCCTGCCCGCTCCCCTCGCACCCTTGCTGCTTTGGGATTTGCATTAGCAATGCAGCACCTCCCTGGGAAGCCCTACGCATGAGAGGGGGCTTTATACCTGCAGGTATAGATAGATTTGGCATCAAGTAAGCTGTCCTGTGAATCAGAAAGGCTGTAACCTCTTTATCACGCTGTCCCCTCCCCGCCCAGGCTTGTTTAATATGCTTCTCCGGGAGCCCAGATTCCTGTGGGCTGTGTTACCCGTGGTGAGGACCCGAACATGGAGCCGAACACCCAACACTGAATTACTGTCTGGTATGCCACCGGCTGCCAGATCTTTGATAGCTTGTTTTTAATGAAGATTCCTCCTGTAATTCCTAGAATATCTTGCAGTGCAAAAAAATGAGCTGTGTGTGTATTTTGCTGTGGGCTGAATTTTTTTCCTGCTCTTCACAGCTCCCTCCGTGAACAGAGAGGAAAGGGAGGGGGAAGCAGCTGACTGCTTTTTTTGTTGTTGTTTTTCTACTTGACTTCTGTGAAATGTGCGGCGATCAATCGCTCACAACTAACAAAATGTTTTTGTTTCTCTTTGCAAAAGCATATGGGAACTGCAGGAAAAGCATATGGGCGTTTTTAGGAAAACATATTGGTGAATGGACAAATTATAGTGGTGCCAATATGTTTTGGATGTCTGGCTAGACCACTACTACTACCACACTTGCTGGCATGCAAACCCATCCGCAAGATTTCCAGCATGTGAGTGGTGTGTAGCTGCTCCTAGGGAAACGCAGGCTGTGCTGGATCAGACCCCTGTTAAAACAGCATTGTGATCTGTCTTCGGTGTGCGTGATTGCCTCACCATGTCCCGGACCAGGCTCCAGGCTCGTGTTTATGGCAGCATATCCATTCTCTCAGTAGACTGAGCCCAGAGCTCCACTTGCAGCTGGCTGCAAGTAATGGTAATGGTAACCATTTTTCTTTCTAAAGCCCTTGACTGCAGTCCTAATAACACCTGAGCTTCTTGCAAACAGGCTAGGCAGCCTCTGGTTTCCCTCTGCTGCTCTAGCAGGTCTTTCTGTGTTAGCTGGAGCTATTATTTTTAATTTCTCTATCTTGCAGGCTGCTTTTAAGAAAATGCAAAACATTTACATTATTGCTTCTGGGCTCAGTCCTGTTTGCCTTGATACTGGTGATCCAGGGAAGGGACCCACCAACTGGGAGGGACTTGGCAGGGAGTGGTAAGGGGATTAAGTGGTCTTGGTTGGTGGGTCAGTTCTGGTGGCTCACAGCATCCCTACAGTTTGAGCTGCCCTGCTGTGGATCCCTGTGCAAAGAGAAGTCCTCGATAGCTCCGTCTGGGCAGCCCTTCCCGCTCGCCCTGGCAGTGAGGGAGTGCTGCCTGCCCTGCCGCTGCCTGCGATGGGCACGGCCGTGCTGGGTTGCAGGGGTGGTAGCAGCTCTCTGCCCATGTACGGGTTTCAGCAGGTCCTAGGGGACCGGCTGAGGCCTTGCGCAGGCGTGCATGGGGAGGAACACCTCCTGTCCATAAGAGCTCGTGGTCTACATAGGCAAAGCAGAGCCGCTGAGAAGGATGTAATGGTCTCCGAGTGTCGAGGAGATTGGCAATAACTGAACTCAGGGGGCGGTTTCATGACCAGGTTCAACCAGTCTGAGTTTGTCCTGCTGTCCGTGTGTCCCTGACCCTCATTTCTGTCCATACAGTCACTTTTATCCTTTAGAGGCACGAGTGGTGAGACAGAGGAGGGGGCAAAACATGTGGCTAGAGACTGAGGGGGTGAGCAAGATGCACGCTTGGACAGTCATTTGGATGTCATGTTGCTTATCTTGGTTATGAACCTGCACTCTCAGATATTCTGAGTGGTAATTCAGCACCTTTTAGCGTTCTTCCTCTTATGCCAACTTTGGGATGATTTGCTACTGAGTAATTTTACATTATTTAATGTAGCCGCTTTCCTTATAGCTCTTTTGTTCCGTGAGACAATTCCCTATTTTATTATGCAAACAGTACATTAAGATCCTTGTGGGCCAAAGTTCCCAGCAGTGCTCTAGATGACGGCAAAGAAGTAGGTTATTTCAGAAATAATGATTCTCTCCTCTAGAAGCTTTCTTGGAGTTCTGCTTTAACTGCTTTTGATATTGTACGTGCTTTAAAAAAAAAAAAAAATCCAGTACTTCCTAAATGTTATAGAGCTCAAAAAATACACTGTATGCCTTGTCACAATATTTAATACAGAGTGCTATTTACAGTAATGAATCAAAATGTCAGTTTTTAAAATATGAACTGTCAGAATGTTCCTACTTTGCAGAAAACTTTGATATGACAGTTTGTTAATCATATGACTATTACATCAAATGTGTCTCAGAGTACTTTTGCTCAACAAAGTCTTTTTTTATTCCTTCCCCCTCCCTTTTCACTGTTAATTCCGGTAGAGTTGTTTGACTGAATGCACTTTGATTAGAGGTCGGAAGAATCCAGAGCTGAATGCTTTTGCATATTGACAGATGGGATGTATCAATGCCTGCGTTCATGCTGATCGTGGTCACCTAGTCTTAGGTACAGCCTGGTTTGGATCATCTTTACCTTGTGTCCCCAGTGTTTGCTCCAAGCCTGCTGTGCGCTGGTGCTCAGGCAGCAGCGCTGGTGGAAATGAGCCCTGACCGAGCAGCGCTGATGCCTCTAGGTATAACTGCATTTGGGGCAGCTGGGGTAAAACTGTCTCCTGAGTAATAAAAGGCTGGCTTGTACAGTAACATTTCTAATCCCTATAGCTTTAGCATGAAGGGACAAGTGAAATAAAGATCTCAAGGCTGCCTGTGCATCCTCGTGTGAGCTGAAGGGGTTGTTGTGCAGGGCAGGGTTGGTGTTGCTCCTGGAGGAGGAGGAGGCAGGGGACTGGGGATGCCAAGGTCCTCTCCCCAGTGGCTTTGTTTGCTTTGGACCCAGGTCAAGGAGTGTGTTTGTGCCCTGAACTCCTCTCTGTGAATTTAGACCAGGGTACTTCCCTTTTTTTTGTTCTTTTGTTGGCTTATCTGCAAAATGGGAGTAATTAATTGATGTTAGTTAACTCACGAGTCTCCTTAAAGCCGATTACTCAAACAACTGTGCTTCTTGATGAAGATGAGGGGGAGCTTATGTAGATAACTGTGCTTTAGAAAACAGCCTCTGGAAGGAGAGGGTTTGGCACGCTGACATGAACACTGCAGGCCAGAGAGGAGTCTCAGGTGTAGCAGAGCCACGTACCTCTGCCCATAACGTCTTTGTGCCACATTGCCTGGGGCTTCAGATGGATTCCCACTGCATATTAAAACTTGCAGGGTTACCATTGTGTAGGTCTTACAAGTGCAGTATTTCTGATTTGGAGTTGGCCCAGCTATGGGAATAGGAGGAATCTAAAAAAGCAAAAGCTGTGTATCAGCAGTCCAGAAAAGAGGGAGTGAGGGCAATGCAAGACAGTAAATCTTAGAATCATAGAATCGTAGAAAGGTTTGGGTTGGAAGGGACCATCTAGTCCAACCCCCTGCCATGGTCAGGGACATCTTTCACTAGATCAAGTTGCTCAAAGCCCCTTCTGCCCTGACCTTGAACACTTCCAATGATGGGGCATCCACAACTTCTCTGGGCAACCTGTTCCAGTGTCTCATCATAAAAAATTTCTTCCTTAGGTCAAATCAGGTGGTCTTCTTGATTGTGGGTGTTTCTTGGGGCCTGATAAACTTGGCATTTCAGCTGGGCGTGTCTATTAAATAACAACATCAACCCTTTCACTAATGTTATTGAAGAGATGAGAACAACTTGTTTTCAGGCGTGTAATCACATATTTAAGTGCACTTTTGAGTAGCACATTAGCCAGCTCTCGTATGTGGAAGGCACAGGTAAGGGCGCTGAACATGTCTGAAGTTTGATACACTGAGGCCCACTGGGTCTCACCGGTGGAAAGAGATTTGGGAAGGTGGAGGCATTGTTGTAGCATCTCTCACAGTAATATCCTGCTGATAGAGGAGGTGAGGAAAAAATAGAGGGGAAAAGAAGGGGGGAAGGAGGTGGCTGGTGGATGAGGGGATGACGGCACGAGAGGCTCTGCTGGTGGTGATGCCTGGCATGGACCACCAGGAAGCCTGAGAGAAGCCATCTGGTGAAGCTAGTCCCGAAAAGCTCTTACACGAACACAGCCGGTGGCAGAGGGGCTGCCAGCAGCGAGGGCCACCGGCAAGGCGAACGTGAAGGTGTCACTTTTCAAACCATGTCTTTGTTACCTCCATCGAGCGAGTGCTGCTGCTTGCTGCGTTCCCTCATCCTGTGGAGGAAAATTGATTATTATTCAATTTTCATTTTAGACAAACCACATTGTTAGCGCGATGATTTTTCTTTTATTATCGTTACTGCAATGGATGGAAAAGGAGCTCTAACAGATGTATGATTAGCAGGGCATGAAATTAAAAATGTTTGTGTACAAGGAAAAGGTTGTTTACTACCAAATTCCTCATTTGAAAATTAAGCGATACTAAGATTGGCCGTGCAATTCTGCAGCAGGCACGCAGCCCCCTTCCCTCCCTCTCTCCCAGCAGCGTTGGCTGAAAAGTAACAATATTTTAAACGTTACCTTTATTAAAAAAAGTAGTAACACAACTGAAAGGTCAGTACCTGCCTTTGGAAGCAGATTATATAAAGAGCTTGTTCTCCCGCTCAGGCACCAACAATGGCATCGCGTCAGTTCAAGAAAATATTTTGACTGATGCTTAAGCCCCATTGATTAGGGCAAATTGAACATTTTGCATCCAGACTCTTTTGGGTGGAAAATAAGGTTCTGATTGAATAATTCTGAGTGTCGGTGTGTACCTGGGTGAAAAGTATTTGTTGTCAAAATGCTGAAAAATTCGTATTTGGAGTCACTGCTGCAATGGAGGGGTGCGGATTGGTGTGCAGTATCCAGTCCTTTACCCCTCGTTGTGGGTCAGTCTTGTGGCCAAACCACATCTCCTCGTCCAGGCAGCCTGGGAATCCCCAGTGCACTGGGATGGTGGTTCCTCCTGGGGTGCAGAGTCTACATGGGCACTTCAGAAACTGGAAACCAGCCTTCCACACCTGCAAATGCTGTCAGCGCTGGGATGGTAGTTTTGCACAGGAATGCTTTCAGGCTCTGGTAGAAAGCCATCAGCATTTAGATTTTTCTCTTAAGAGTGGTGTGGGGCTTTTGTCCCCCTAGAAAATATCTGTCCTTCTTTATTTTTTTTTTCCATGGTAATGAAATTTTCAGTTTGAGAAGAAGATCTGTTGTCTTATGAGGTCTACCTGTGATGCACAATTCTCAGGTAGAGCTACTCTTTCCTGATTTCCTTTAAAAATCTAGTAATGAATTTTGAAAGAGCTAGGTTAAGAAATGTACGTCAGAAACACTTTGTTTACCTGTGTTACGCTGTTGAGATGAGCCTGGCCCTACCTAGGACTCTGAGGGACTCTAAGGTTTCCCAGGTACTCTGAGTTTCTCACCTATCTTGTTCTGTTCTTTTTGTCCTCTAAAAACTTTGTGGCCAAGTTCAAGGCTGACGCAAGGTGAAGTCTGCAGGGCTACTCATGTGTAAAGTTTCACCTGGGTGAGTGTTTGCAGGACCCAGACCTGAGGCATCGTTGTGATGGATTCTGCCCGCTGAGCCTGGATGGCATTGAGCAGAAAATAGGAAGAGGGCTGAAAGATTGTTCCTGTGCTCTGGGAACAATTGAGACAGAAAATTGCTTCCAGGATTTCTTCACTTTTCTGCGGAGGGTAATCAGCCTGTGTAATTCTCTGCCACAGGAAATACTGCCCGAATCTGTTACCCAAAGACAGCAAGCAAAGTTTAGATAGCAGCCTGAATACCAAAGGTACTGCACAGCAGGGACTGTCCCTTACTTGGGGTTTTTTTTTGGTGTAGTGGCTGCTATATATGTTATAGGATGTCACAGTGATGCAACTAATATGACAGATAATTGAGTATTGGCTTAGATACTCTGTGTGTTCCTGGTACACAGTTGGACTGATCTTCGGTGCCCTAAACAAGGAGACAAGTTTGTATGCTGAGATTGTAAATGGAGTTTTGCTTAGCGAGGTGCTCAGGTTATAAGCCTGAGATTGTGGGGGAGGTTAGAGCAATTCCAGTGAGATGGTGGGTGTCCAGTAACTTCAGTCCTGTTCTTGGCTCATTTTTTATCTTTGCTCCATAAATGTAAGCAAATCACTATTTCTGCACCTTGTTCACCTATTTGTTCATCTGGAGGATGGGGCAGCAGTTGGGGTACTTGCAGGGGTTTGTGTTAAGTTTCAAATAAAGCCTTTCAGCCACATGTTTTATTGCAACTTTTAGGGAAAATGATTTAAATTTTTTACTTGAGTGAGAATAGTTGTGGCCAAATCACTGCGTGAGCATTATACCTGCTGAGCACCGAAATTTGATTCCTAAATTTCCATAAGCAGGTCATACTGGGCCAAAGGATCTTGAGCCGCTAGAAGAGAGAAGAATAAAACAGAATGAAGTTGGTGTTTGGTTATGGGCTCTGGATGTCATTGTTCCTGGCTGTTCATCTGGCTAATGTTTGCTTTTGTGTAGTATTTGTCTGTGTCTGTGCTTCTGTGCACATGGGGAAAAGGAGGACAAATATCACTGGGGTGGATTAGCATTAAAAAATAGTTAACTGATCAAAGCCATAAAGCTTGTCCAAGTGAATTCTTCAGAGAAATAGCTTTGAATTTCCCAAGCAGCCGCAGGCCATAAAAGCGAAGCGCTATCATTCAGAGATGCAAAAAATCCCCTTCTGTTGGAGTGTTGGACCTATTTGTTCCTTTTTAGGAGGACATTCAAAATGTTTTCTTAATTTTCTTCTGAACAGCTCACTGCTATCCATCATGAGCCTTCGCCAGCTGAGATAGCTCCGCTCCCCCTCAGTTTTAACCCTGCACTGAAATCTGTATATCCGTACTTTGCATTTTGGATGCCTTTCAGCTCTGTGCACTTTGCAGTGGGATAGCACTTAGAGGGTGCTTTTTGTCTCTGAACTCAAAGTGTTGTAAAGAAGGGGCTAGATGTTGTGCCCAGTGTCTGGATGGAGGTGACAGGGAAGGGAGGATGCCGATGGAGAGTGATGCCTAGAAAGATTTCCTACCTGGCCCGCAGGGATGGCAGGGGAGCCCTGTTCCCCGATGCCATGTTCTGTCTTGTCATCATTGGTCCTGCCCCAGCAGGAACACCAGCCCCACCGGGTTTGCAGAGCAGGTGGGGCAAAGTGGGAGGGAATTTAATTTTATTTACATGGAGGAAAGAAAGCACATTGTTTGACTGCTCAGAGAAAGTTATTGAAGGCTCATACTGAAGGTTAGGCAACCATCCTCCGGGAATTGGGCACATAAATTTGCTTTATGCTTATGAATGTCTCTCTTTCACAGTGTTTTGCTTTGTCGCTTCTTCCTAAGGTGTACAAGAGTGAAGTGCTGTTGTATGGTCCATACACAGAATATTTGGATAGCACCATCATTAATAGGAATGAAGATTACACCGAGGTGGCTTAGAACTTGCCAAGAAAAAAAGAAAGAAAAAACTCACAGAATACGTGAGGTGCTTTGTAGCTGGAAGTGCCTGTCGCCCTGCAAGGAACTCAGCTGTCCTTTTCAGTTCTAGTTTTCTCTTATTGAAAATATTTTGCTGCCTAATACCTACTAGCTTTTTAATACTGCTTAATTGTATGCCTACCCCCCCAAAAGCAAGCCGCACATATTTTTCTGCTCTTGTAAATGTTCAGCTTTAGGGCCCCCAGGGAGGGGTGTTAATGGCCATGTCCTGGGTGCCTTTCGAGCAGAGAATTCCACTTTTGCTTCCCTTCTGAAACTTGGAGTCTCATTCTCCAGATAACCCAAGTTTTAATATAACCACATTTAAAGTGTGTATGTGCATGTGTATATATATATTTTTTTTTCTGGTGAGCTAATGAAAGTTCTAAGTAGATTCTCCTAGAAAATGAGATCATCTTTGTAACAGGTGGGCAATGCATGGAGGGCAAAGTTGTGACTGAGGGACGGGGCTGCAGCTTTTGGAATGGGATTAGATCCTCGCACAGGTGTGGGCATGACATTCGTGTGTGCCATGTGTACACATCCTGTGCTTGGTTTCTGTGGTAAAGCAGAGATCATTTACCCACATAGCAGAGCCATTTGCTAGGGTGAAGTCATCAGTGTTCAGTTATTAAAGCAATATAGAGGCGCATCCATATACAGGATAGCGCAAAGTAAGTGTGAAGCTCATCCTTTTCCTCCCAGATTGTACTTTGGCCTCTTGTATAGGCCATATCCTACCCTCAGATGGGAGCAGTGCTTAGCTGTTGATAATATGGGCAGAAATTGAATCTGAAGCCTAGGGCCTTTCTGCACAGGGAGAGTATTGCAAAACAAAGCCAGGGTGTGAATTTAAAGTGCAATAGCTGTTCTGAGCGTACTTCTCATGTGGGCAGTCTTATTCTGCTCTGAGAGGGCCTTTGTGCAGTTGTGCTTCATCCATTGCCAAAGGCGCTCTCAGTGCAGAAAGAAGAATGCCCACACAGGGAGCGAATAGCTTTTCCAGGCTATTTCACCACGCTGAGGAGTCCCAGGAGATGCACATGGTTTCATGTCCCTGTGAATGTTGCAGGAGCTTACCCTTCAGCTCTCTCTTCCACCAGAGCTTTCACGTGGGGAGACTCCGTTTGCAATGGGCGGTTGGTGGAGTTGTGTCTTCTGGACTCTGCTAGGTGCAGCACGCATCACTCATTTGCCTGAAGTTATGGGGCTGGCCTCAGGGATCCCTGAGATCTTGGGCTTCTCTAGACATTGCTGGTGTTGCAGTTTGGCATTCTCCATCCGTACCATCACCTCTCGCAGCGTGTCCTAGCAGCTGAAGAGAGCTCCTGTGAGATCATGTCTGTGTTCATGTGTTGTTCCTTTTCATATGAAATCGTCAAGCAAACCTGTGCATGGGTGTGATAGTTATCTGAATATTGTAGAACAGAAAAAAAGCGCGCCCATCTGTTCTACAAAGAGGCAGTGTAAAGAGCAGGCTCTGTGACTAAATAAATTCACATCTGTTTAGCAGAACCATCAAATGGAGAGCAGAGGGGCCTAATGTGAATCACATGTTGAAACCACAAGTATGAGTGAGATGAGCTGCAAAAGAGAGAGCCTGGAAGTGTTGATCCATGTGAGCAACTGTTGGTTTCTCTCCTTATTCTTTCCCTCTACCAGTTTCCTGAGCAAATGATGTAGAATAAAAAAAACAGGGATGTGCAAATGTGTATCCATACATATGTGCATTTGTTCGTATTCCTTGCATGATTAAACAACCTTTCTATATCATCTTGAGCCATTAAATCATAACTTCAGTTGGAAGGGCAATGGATTGCAGAGGGGGCTGCAGAGGTGGGAGGGCAGAGCTGGCATGAAGAGAGGAGGTGAAGCTGTTCCCTGGTGGTGTTCCATCACAAAAAATGGCTCTCAGCTTGCTTTACAAAGGGACTTGCCTTGGAGGTGATTCCTTAGGATGGCGTCTCCAGCAGTGTCATCTCAAGGAACCTGATGGGAGCAACCTAGAATCTTCAAAGGGTAGGTTATGCCTTCCTGTGCTCAAGCTAGTTTCAAAATAGGTATCTGCCTACCAGTCCTAACAGACTGCATCTTTCCATGGATCAATTTAATTTGTTGCTTAGGTTTTCCCCTTAGTGTTTTAAGTCCTGCAGAAACAAAGGGCAGCTCAAGTTTCTGTATTGGTTGCATTTGCAGTTTATTTTTTTTCTGTGCCAAGAACATATCAATACAATTTCAAAACAGTATTTTTATGACTTGAGGCAGCAGTTTCTAACTTAAAAACAAGAAAGCTTTGGGGATGTACACGCAACTCAGGTGCCTCAGTTACAGTATTTGGCTGGTCTCCATAGCCCCTTAGAGAGTCCGTGCAGAGGAGCAAGCATCTTCTCTCCCACACGGTCTCATGAAAAGAAACACGCAATAATTTCAGTCTCAAAGGTGGTTTCTTGTTGCTGTCTTGCCTTTTGTCCTAGATATTTTGCAGTAAACGAGGCCAAACTTGCGGGAACAAAGAGTCATGGTAGATAGGATGTTAGACCTGATTTGCACAGATTCTGGTCTCCTGCAGTTCAGTCTGCTTTCTTCAGCTGACAGAGAGCTGTGCTCTTATAGCTCACCTGGGATGTGAGCTCTGCAGGAGTGCGCTGGAGGTAATGAAGCACTTAAGGGGCTGGTGGGGTTGAAGGTCCCCATGGAATGATTAAGGTGTTGGCAACTGTGTTACTTTGAAAGAGAAATTTGTGCCTTACACAGCAAAGGCATGCTGAAATGCCTTGCAGACGCTTAGTTGCGTGTGGGAATATGCTTTGCCTTAGACCTGTGGGATAGCGGTAGCAACTGTTGGAGGGCATTTGATTAAGTGAGCTGTGTGTGCACTTACCGGCTGCATGGCCCAGCTGCCCTAGAGTAGTTCAAAAGCAGAACACAAGTGGTTGCCAGCAGTGGCTAAAATGCAGCAGTGTATCGCTGTCTCCAGATACATTAAAAGTTTGGTTCTTCCTTCCCTCCAAAAATTCCCTCTGCTCATGATTCATTTCCTCCCTGCCCCCCCACTTCTTCTTAGAAGGTGCAGTGAAGATAAATGAGCACTGTAATGTTTTCCTGGACACTGTCAGATTTGAGCCGTTTCACATTTAGGGAACTGATGTGGCCAGTCTAGTATGGAAACTTTTGTCACAACAAAACTTCATACTGATTTCTGGGAAGGGGAACAAACAATTTGGGTGGTCAAAAACAGAAGACACCAATGTGATAGTGGTGGAGCAGTTTGAGTTAGCTTTCTAATATGATGAGCTTGTTTAGCAAAATTGCAAGGCCAGTGTGGATGCCTGGCTGAGTTAACTTCATTGCTGGCACTGTGGTTTGCACCAGCTGAGGAATTACCTCCCAGAGCTTTGAGTATCACTGTTCTTGAATGAACGGACACTGAGCTAAAAGGGAAGAGCAACAGTTTCCTAGGCTGGTGCTCAGTGGTTTTATGAGTTTCAAAGAAGAATTGAAAATCAAATCTCAAGCACTTGTCTTCAGTCACAAGTTTCTATTCAGAGCAGAACTAATGCCCTACGGTTACTAAAACAGGGCTTTATCTTGATGTGCTCCAGAATGTCATGGCATGCTTGCCTTTGCTCTTAATATTCCTCTTCACCCATTTCCCCATCCTTCCGGAACACCCCTCTTTGAACAGCCATCTTCTCAATGAGCTCTATGTTGTGTTAATTGCAAATGCCATAGGGGTGGCTAACATCACATTATGACTTACTCTCCTATCCATGTGCCCATGGACATTCTGGACCTCCTTCAGCTTTGGCACCATCTCAAAATATGCCTTTTATTCTTCTTTATTTCCTGACAAAAGGACCTGGAGTCAGCAGTGGACACCAGGTCAAATATGAGTCCAATATGTGCTATCATTGCCAATAAAGCAAACTGCATATGGGGTTGCTTCAGGAGAAGCCCAGACAGTAAACTGAGAAGAGTTATTATTCACCTTTATAGAATCATAGAATCATTAAGGTTGGAAAAGACCTCTAGGATCATCTAGTCCTACCATCAACCCAACACCTCCATGCCTACTTTTTTTACCACAGGATTTACTCCCTGCTGGCAAGGCTGTTAACCAATCTTGAGTCTTCCAGTGGAAGTGGGATGTTGAAGAGCTGGAGAGGGTCCAGAGGAGGGGTACTGGAGCAGTCAAGGACCTAAAGCACATGGCCTACAAGAATAGGCTGAAGGAGGTTTGCCTCCTCTCTCTGGTGAAGATGACAGAGCCAAATGTTTCTGTCCAGATGGCAAAATAAAATGCCATGGACATGCATAGTAGATTTGGGGGACTCAGCTGTAGCGTTGGAAAAACATTTTCATTGGGAAAATAGTGCAACACTTGAAAAAGTCACCAGATAGCAGGGGATTTTCCACTTTGGAGGTTTTCAAGGACAAAGCCACAGCAAGCCTTACCTAGTGTTGGTGATAGTCCGGTCTCCTGCTAAAAGCAGGACTTGGTAACATGCAGAAATCCTCTTTCTGTCCTGAGAGTACTGCAGGCTTTCAGCTTCTTAAAGAAGGAAGCACCTAAATCTTTATGTTTGCTTTGTGTTGCAAAAGGGAGACAAGAATACACTGCGGTGCTCATGTCTTGATGATGTCAAATCACCTGTCGTTGTGAAACTCAGAGAAATGTAGTCATTTTTCTGACCTCTTATACGAAGGGGTCTGTGTACTTCCTTTCCTACAGTTTTCATGTGCTCAAATATCTTGCTTCCATTAGCAATCTCTATACAGCATCAATTCCCAGCCATCTGGCAGCAATCGCTCTTATGTGTGTTAGGATATAGGATTTTCCATAGGAAAAAGACTATTTCCTTTGATTATTTGCAAGGTGCCATGGGCTGAGCTGCCAAAAACGAGACTTCCGGGATGGCTTGAGATCAGGTGGGAGGAAAAGGATCAGGGAGTAAAGATTTTCATCCTGGACACAGTTCCTGCCCATTTAATTGATTTAATTGCTTGCTTTTTAGTCATTGCAGTTTCAAAGTCTGGTTCATACTGCCAGCTCCTTGAGGTGTCACAAGAAGGTTGTAGTGGTGTTGGCCCTGCACTTGCCTCCTTGAGTGGAGCCCATGCTGTGCCCATATCTTGGGCTGCAGCTCCTTTTCCGTTCACAGAAATCTTCTCGATGGCTTGGGGTTCAGACTGCCAGTTGCAGATCTGTTTTCTTCCAGGGTCGGCGCCAGCTGACTCTTCCTGCAACCACAGCTGTTTTAGAAGAGAAGTGGAGTGCAGGGAACCTATCGTAAATAAAAAAACCCACCTTCGCCCACGCTAGGCTTGCTGGATAGGACCTCAAGCTCTGTACTGCTTCCGTGTTCACTCTGTATCAGTTTCCCACTCTCTACTGAGCTCAGATCCCTGCTGTTTCTCCCCAGGCTGAGACATATACACACAGCACCCTGCAAAGCTAATACAATTATCTACGTGTCAATATGCTGCCACGGTCCCATTTGGTCCCACTGGGGTCTTTGTTGATATCTCACTGCTGAGCTGAATGTTAGTTCTGCATGGTTCCTTCTTGTTTACAGCCAGCATCAGCATCCAAACAGCCTGGGCTCACTCTAACAGTTTTAACCTTGCCATCTCTTGTTGTCCTGATTTCTTTTCTCTTATGTGGGACCGTCTTGATAGGCTTGATTCCAGTATGTCTCCACAGTTTGAGAGGTCCAGTCCCTTAACCATTTTATTTGATGGATAAGCTCTAAGTTGCTTGGCAGTACCGTGCTGAAGTAGGAAGCCAAGTACTGAGCTGTACTATAGGCAAGACAACGAATATGGGCACAGGAGGAATAAAGGCAACTTTTTTTGGTAGAGGGATCTTGAAAATAAATTGTGTGCAGTAAAACAGTATTTGTGTAAGGGAGCTCATGGTCTGAGACTCCCAGAATAACCTTTCTGCATCCCGGCTGTTCTTTTGCTGTCCCTATTAATATACTTCCTCTCTCAAACTTTTCTTTGTGGTCCAGCAACACCCTCACAAACTTGTAGGTCAAGTTATCAGGAAGAGAAGCTTTAAGAATTGGAAGAAATTTGTCTGGCTCAGAGCTACCTCCTGGCTCAGCTCTTCAGGCTCAACCACAAACTTTGCTGTGTTTGAGTAAGCATTTTGGGCGGGCCACCAGGTCTACCTCCTCCATTGCAATTGCCCTGGGGTTTGTTGTGACCACAAGTGGCTGAGGCCTCGGATTAACGTTTTATCCAATATTATTATGTTTGGAGTTGCTGAGGATTGTCTCATACCACAGAAGTCAAGAATCGGTCTGCTCTCTGGTGAAATTGTAATGCGGTCATTAGAGTTGTATTAGATTAGATAGATCTATCTATCTCCAGGGAGCCAGTACTATCTCTTTGTTTCAATGCACATGGGCCAGTCAAGTTCAATTTATTGGGATTTTAAAGCCTAGTTTGTCATCCAACACCAGGATGTGACATGGCTGTAAAAGGAAGATCTCGTTCATCAGCTTTTATGTGTGTGTTTTGCAGCAGCAGTCAAATTCAAATAGCCTGCATCTAATCCCAAAACTAGTAATGCAATTATATTGGGAAAGAACAGGAGTTTTATGTTTAGTTTGCCCTTCTACCTTTTCCACTATTGAAGCTGATACGAGAGAAATGAGCTAAGAAAGAAACTTAAGGAAGGGTAACTTTTTGGTTAAATTGTCCATTTGGTTAAATTGTCCATCAGATACCAAAATTTTTCCAGAAGCAGGATTTTGGTGGAAGAATGAATGTGATATTGGGTTGGTATCTGATGAACTATATTCATGGTGATGTTAACCTGCTCAGGTATCTTTGTAGCATGTAGAATGTTCTTTACTATCATGTCTTTACTATCTCCACTATGGACTTGCTGTCTTCCTGTTAGGTCTGAGTAATACTGTAGAAGTTGTAGTGACTTAGTACATAAAAGTCACATCCCAAACTGGTGTGGATCTGCTGGCAAAAAAATGAAGTGTGGATGCAGCGTGCTAGAAAAAAAAAGTTATTTTCCAAGAATTGGTTATTTAGTTAAAAGAATGGGCACGTGCTGTGTTCATTTGTGAACCGTTGCAACTAGAGAATAAGGAATACAGTGTTGCATTGCCAGTAGGTGATATTGCTGGCGTATCTGAAGTAGGATACAGCTGTATTGCTGCAAACCCTTTTGAGTGCATATAAAGTCATAGCTGGAAGTCTGGGGTTTGAGAGTCATACAATAATTGATTTTGGAAGGGATCTCTGGAGGTCATTTGGGCCAACCCCTTGCTCAAAGCAGGGCGAACTTTGAATTTAAATCAGGTCTTCGGGAGGATCCTGTGGAAATTTGATTGAAGCTGTTAAAGCCAGAGTGAGATGATACTAGATTATATGCTTCGAGGAATAATTCAGCAGAGGCAGTGCTCTAACTAGGTTTCTTTCTCCTTTAATTCCTTTGATTACGTTAGTGATGTCCCGCAGCAGGAAACTGGTGAATGCTTGCAGCCCTGTTTAACTGAAGAAGTGACTTTGCTTATTTATTTATTTATTTATTTATTTATTTATTTAGAGGGGATTGAGCTGAAGATACAAACCCCTGCCTTATCCAGGCAATTGGAAGAAACTCTGGGTCTGGGGGGAGAGGAAGATTTAAACTTGCTCCAGCTGACAGATGCTGTGAGAGACTAAAGCAAAGCATCAAGAAATGTCCAGAAACAGTGTAAAAAGGGTGCAAGCAAAGAAACCTGATTTCAGGGAGAGATGTGCCACAAGGAGTCGGAGTCCATGTGCATCAAGTTTGCGTATGGTCAAGAAGGCAGTCACTGGAGTGTGACAGCATGTTCCATTCTTCTTCACCGTGTCTCCGAGTCGCTTGGTGGCTCAGTTGATTCCTGTTAGCTCTCCACTGCTAACCGGCAATCAGGGTCACGTCAGCTCCACACACAGGATTCCCAGTGCTCAGAGTTGTTCTTGTGGCTTTGCAGTTCTCCTGGTTGCTGACGTGATGTTTGAGGAGCACGAAGGGCCAGAGTCAATTTACTGCTGGGAGGGTCTGAGGGAGGACCTTCTTTGGACTGGTTAATATTACGGGACTTAAATTTGGTGAGATGTTATGCAGATTGGCAATGATTAAGGGAGTTCAAAAGGAATCACAATTTCCCCAAATCACATAATTTCCCATATGATGTAAAATTGATGAGGATAAGTAGTACCATATGGAAAAGACATCCCAGGAGAGCTTGGGCTGAGTTTGTAAGTACCTATGGCACTTCCTATGTTTGGTTAAAGACCTCTAATGAGACCAGAATTTTGACATTATATCCTCTTTTGGAGGCCACAACAAGCAGGAAAGCTTCATGGCTAGAGATCATTGGCCATAAATAGAGAAATTCATTTAACATTCAAAGGGGAACAGTGCCAAGAGAAACAAGCAGCTTTGGGAGTTTGTAAAGAGCAAATCTCTCTGGTCAGCCTCAATTACTGCTTTTGGCTAATTAGTAGAGGGGAGGTGATGAGGACAAAGCAAAGAACTGTGTTTTAGGAGGGCATTTGGGTTTGTGCTTTTGGGAAATTTCAGGCAAAAAAAATGAAGACAAATAAGCTTGGAGTAGAAACATCCAGTCTTGTGGGTTGCACGTCTAACTGAAAGGGGCAATGTGTGGCATGATTTTGCATCATGAAGGGTGTCCCCTTGGTTCAGTGCTAGAGCTGATCTTTAAAACTGGGAAGGTGAAGTAAAGTCAAGAATTTTCTCTTTCGTTTCTTTTACATGGATGGAAGAATAGGGAGAGTGGGCAGAATGCGGTCTGCCTTTCTGCGCATGGCTCTTGTAAGCCCTTGGAAACAAACTTGGGTTATCCAGGGAAGTGAATGTCTTGATTGTGTTCCTGAATGGTATCAGAGAGAAGCCGCAATAGGGCTTCCAGTTGCATCAGCAGCCAAGGTCCTGGATCCTTATATCTGGTCAATCCCTTGGCCTTAGGAGTGATGGTTAACTGTGCATGGGTGATACTAAGACAGAACATTATGGACCTACATCAAGCCAGTGGATTTAGGAAGGAGTGGGGTGGAAGACGGAGTAGACTGTCTGGAAGCACAGACAGTTGTTGCTTGTTTTTTGTTGAACACTGTTGCTACCCACTACGAGGCATTTAGCTTAATTAACTCAGGGACAAGTTCTTCTGTCTTGGCTAAGTCCATCAACATCCAAGGAGTGTTTGGTCCATATTACAAATATGAAAGTGAAATGAAGATTTATTTGGGTACAGTCTAATCACAGAGAAGCCAGCCTGTCTCAGAAATGAATGTACTAACAATTTCAAGAGTAGACAAATTGGTACTCTACCCTTCCGTTGCTTATCTGATGTGAGGCTAAATTGACTTGGAACCCTCTTTGTTTTACCTTTGCTTCTCAAAGGTGAATGGCATCCTGTAATTAAAAGCAAAAAAAAGCACTTATGCCTACACATCAAAAAAAAAAAGGGGGGGGGGGGGGAAGGAACAAAAAACCTTGTCAGGCTTTTATTACTACCTGGTATTATCTTCTATTGATATTCCTGGTCTGACATTTTTAGATAATGTGGTCTCATCTTGGGATTCGTGGATTCCAGTTCCTCTGCTGCAGTGTATTCTTTCATGGTTAGAATTTTCTGAACTTATGGCATTAAGATCGTCCTAATGATAGAACCAGAGCACACTGTTTTCCTTATTTATGCAGCATAATTTCACTCTTTGCTCTTAATGTTATTTATCATGGTTAGTCCGGTCTTATCCTCTGCCTCCAAAAGTAGGTGATGACTAATGCTTCCAAGGAAGGAAGGATCACAGAACCGCGGGCAGCCACAGCTGATTTCAGTCTGGTTTTTGTCTTTGATATTATTCATCACTTTACCCCTTCCATTTTAAGTTACCATTCTTGAAAAAAATGGTCTTATGCTAGCATCCACCATTTCATAAAAGGCTGCTGAAAAATTGAAGACAGTTCAGAGTAAATATACATGAATGAATCAAGGGAAGTCTGCTCTTTACAGTGAGTTTTACTGATACTTAATTTAAATGTTCTGATTTGATTTAACCAATGACCTGGCTGTGTTCTGAAAGGATCTGTGTAAGGAAGAAAGGCAGATCTGTAATGCAGATGACAGGAGCGTAACAAAATCCAATGCTTGGAAGCAGAGCTAGATAAATTTAAAGCCAGACATAAAGGAGAAGCTGTAATTATGGTGCTTAATTGCTTGCCCAAACAATTTACCTAATATCACTGCAGATTCTCCAATACTTGCATGTTTTCGGTTGAGGCTACGTGTACTTTCTAACAAATATTCTTTTGCTCAACAAAAGCATCATGGAGACATAGTTGGGTAGAGTTCAGTGCCCTGCACAGTGCAGAAGGGTTAGACAAGATGGTCAACAGGACTTTCAAAGTGATGACATAAGGAAGATTTAGGAGACTTGTCTGGGGTGGGGCAATGAATTTGGGAAAGGGATATTGCCAGAGTGGTCAGTGAGTGAGGAGTCATGGAAAAGCTTGTAGCAGCTAGATCAGGAACAGAGCTGTTGAGTTACTGCTGACTAAAGAGGGTGGCTATGTGAGAGTGGCAGGCAGAAATGCAGAAGGCTTCAGCCAAGAGAGAGGGAGATGTGGCACTGATGGGGAAAGCAAGAGGTTGCTGTCTCTGTGGGAAGGTTGCCAGGGGCATGGGCCCTGATGACAAAGGTCATTCCAGCCGGGCTGTCTTAAACGTTGGGTGGCTAGATTTATTCACGTTTGCTAGGAGGGGGCTCGCTGAAGGGAAACCATGCCTGACAAATGATTTGCGCGGAGCAGAAATGTGGGGGCAACTGTAGATTTAACCTGCAGTTTAACTTTTCAGTGAGAGCTCTTGGTCTAGCCATTGACTTGAGCAGCAGATGGATCAGGGCCTTAGTGCACTGCATTTGGCATACAAAGAGCAGCAACAGCTGTCTTGTCCAGTAAAAGGCTGGTGAGATTCACTGTTCTTCGGGGGGGGGGGGAGGGGGGGGATTATTTTTTGGAGAACCAGAGTGGGTTGGATGGTTTTTTCACTTCATCTGCTATTACCCTTGAAGGAGGAGCTTGCTGTATTCACCCTCAGAAGTGTGTAATGCAGCTATTGTAACAGCTCCATCCCTGATGGCCAAAGTGAGCAGATCCATTTTACTGCATTATCCCCTACAAGTGTGCATGCCTCCAGGATCTTTTTTCTGGTCCTGCTTCTTGGGTTCCCTCGCCCGTACATCTTGATGCTCCCTTCATTGTGCTTTTCCTGTTCGTTGTTTCTCTCAAGCCTGCAATATCCCATACAGCTTGTTCTTTTTATTCTCCGAGTTTCTCAGTGACTTTAGCTTTCTTGCAGCCACTGAATTCCGCAATCCCCCACATCCCGCGTCTAGCTAGAAACTTCTGAAAACAATACTGTTTATTGAAGAACTGGCAGAAATAACTTTTTTTGGAAGGAAATACCTCTGAGACAAAAGTGAAACACGTTTGCCTGTCATGTTTGCTGGCTAGCCAGAAAAGCACTGCCTTTATCTGTTGGAGGTTTTCATCAAAGTGCAGGAACCATGGCGACACAGAGGCAGTGGCATGTGCAAGAGTAAGTTTAGAGTAAAAGGATTTGTTATAAGCCCAAGTTTCCCTGTAGCATTACTTGTCCCCATCACAAAATGTTCATCTGTTTTGCTCCAAAGAAGCTTCTGATTGAAAATCAGGCAATATTGGAGGGAATGGTAAGGGAGCACTGATGGCTTTGTCTGAATTAGCCAGGACAAAGCCTGGCTTTGTCTGCTCCGCCATGGAGAAGTCTGCAGAGAGAGGTGAGGGGCTGTGCCTGTCTGCGAGCCACTTTCCCTTATATTTTGCCTTGCTCTTGGCCTTTTACCATATGAAAAAATGGGGGGAAAATAACAACAAACCCAGAAGCTTAGCTTCAGCTGTTAAAAAGAGATTAATTCATTTTCCTTTTTTATGATCTCGTGAAGTAGTTAGGCTAAATTTAATTGAGGCTAGGGAGCTGGGGCTGGAACAGGCGGGGAAAAGGGAACTTGCTGAAAACATTGTCAAGGCACAGATAGCAAAAATGAGTGGCAACAAATGCATAACAGAAAATGAGAGGGGGAGAAAGAGGAAGAGAAAAGGCTAACGGGGAAACAATTAGAAAATATCACCACCACCACCAAAACAAATGCGTTAGAGGGTAGCTGAGATGGAGCTGCATGCCAGTTTACAGTCAGCAATTGAGTTACAGCAGTTGTGGTCTTCACGCTCCCAAACTGTCCATAAGAGCACTGTGCTTTTTAAGCTCAGTCATTGAGATTCATATCATCTTCAGGCGTCCCCAGCACTGTGCAACCTGGCTGCTGAAACAGATATTCTTGCTTTGTGCGTCATTCAACCCATTCCTGCCATGAACCTGGCAGACCATGAGAGCTCAGTGGGACCAAGGCGTGTTGCCTGGGAGGTGGCTGAGGAACAACTAGGGAGCTTGCAGGACAGGAATGACGATAATGTGGTCAGTACTGGGATTTTTTTTGCTTTGAATCAGTATGGAGGTAATGTCCAGGCTCTGAGGGTGGTTCGCACAGCGGGATGCTCTTTCATATGAGATGTCAAGCCAGGGGCTGAAAACCTGTCAGAGTAAAACTCCAGGATGCTTTTAGCAATGGGTAAGATATAGTTGTCTTTGGATGTAATAACTCTGCAGAGTGCAGAGTTGTCCTGTTTAGCTCTTAAAGCTGAGTGCCCTCATTGCTTTCTGCTCTTAAAACCTAGATAGTTGCCTGAGTTTTATTGCTGCGTTTTACATTTTTGAAGGATGTGGGAGGAGGCAGCAGTGTAGGTGAATCTTACTGCTTGAGTGCCAGTTGTTTTCTAGGTCCATCAGGGCTGGTGCTGGTAACGGGAACTACCAGGCAGTGGGAGCGCGGTTCGCCTGCCCTCCACCCCCAGCCGTCGAGGCTGGTTTCCTCTGCAGCCCTGTGGGAAGGACCTGCCTTTTACTTCTTGCTTTCAGAATGATGCTCCACACTGTTAATGTAAGGTTGGAAGGCAGGCATATGTGGGAAGGAAAGTTGCATCCTTGCAGCTCAGCCTTGGATGCTCTTCCATCTCCAGGGTGCTCTTGCCACGCTCCTGTCTGCCTTATTTCTAGCTAGTCTCTCCATGCTGGCCCCGGTGTCTTCCCTTCACTGGTATCAGATGTCTAGCACAACAGGCTCATCCTCCAGTGGTAGGGATCACGAAACCGCTGCATGCACGCCGAGCAGTCAGACTGCACGGTGAAGAAGAGCCACAAATGATGTTTGGCACTTGCCAGTTCCTCTCCCACACAAGGAGCGATGGAGGTGGAAGATGACCACAAATTGTCCATCTCCTAGTGTTGGGACAGACATTGGGACTTTAAGTAGAAACGACTCCTCAAGTAGGAAACCTGTTACCTGGAGTAAACTCACTGGGCTGGAATAAGCACACATATATCTATACATCAGTTTTAACAGTCATTGCTGTTAGCTGGAGGTACTGTCTCCACACTACCATGTGGAGACCTTGCTCATTTCCCCCAGAGTGATTCAGCATTGCTAACAAGGTTATACATGCAGGAACCCACAGGGCTACTTTCTCTGGTTTATACCAGAGAGTCTTCATTTGCTTCTTTGATAAAGGACTCAACTGAATTTGCCCCACCATGAAGCTTGCAGGATGCAGATGCTTTGCCAGCCAGGATGAGTTGGCAAAATAGCTCTGCTCCTAAGTCACAACAGCTTAGTCTTGATGTTTCTAGTGATGTGTGAGCCCAAATTAGGAGAAAGGGGGAATGAAGTGTGATTTCTGCTTTGGTTTCTCTAGGTGGACTTAAATATGCTATCAGATATGCCTTCTTCCTGCCTAAATGTTCCATATAATCCTGGGGGCTGGTTGAAGAGCTCAGTGTTGTTTGTTTCTCTGAGAAGCATGTGTGCACGGAATTCTTAGCTATGAGGCACCAAGAATATGCCCGGGTAGGCTAGGAGTGGACCTGTGGCTGCATTCCTGCATGGTATCAATGAGCTGTTTGGAGCTGCACTTCTCAGCTTTGGAAATACCTCCTCGTGAGCCGTTCAAATAGACGGCTGCATGCATGACCACAGAGCTGTGTCAGAATAGTTAGAGAGCTGTAGCACTACGGACTTCAGTAATGATTTCACTCCAAGGGGGTCTACACCTGCCAGAGGCCACCTTTTGTCTGTCCCCTTTCCTCTTCCCACCCTAAGCTCAGAAGACTGTTCACACCAGCTAATACAGCCCTTTGCTGCCACGCTCAGCAGAGCTACAACTGCCTCTTGAATCTCAGCCCCAGCAGATTGCACTTGCTGCTGCAGTTAGAGACCACCTCTTTGCAAATCCAACCACGCCTCTGCTTTGTCCCATTGTTCCCAGATGGAAGTGCTTTTCTGCACTGGCGGTCCGGTAATGTCTCCCATGGCCTGGTGCTATCTCTTGCACTGATCCTTTTCCATGATCAAAACAAATCTTTCCTGATTGGGTTGCAGCTGCCTGCTGGATTCGGTGGCCTTGAGGAGTCCTGGCACCAAAGCAGAGCATGGGCAGAAGTGACAGGGTGCTCAAGAGCTCCAAAATTAGCATTGGCTTTTGCCTGTGTGGGGTCTTCGTTTCCTCATCACACCTCAAATCCAGCTCTGTAGGACTGGATTTGCTCTATAGGACTCTCTGTAGGACTATCTGATGATACTGTAGGACCATTGCTGCTACCCAGGGAGTGTGGTTTCTGTGCGGTGAAAAGCACTTGTTCATTGCAATGAACAGGTTTTTTATGGGCAACATTTTCAGCAGCGTCTGAGTCCAGTTCTCAAAAGTGATGTAGGCTTTTAAGAGGCCAAAGCCAAGATTTTCATAAATAAGTAATGATTTGGGCTCCCTCTGTTTTCTGTTACACAAGTTGAGATGTCTAAAAGGAGCCTGGTTGTCAGCGATTGTGGGATTCTGGCATTTTTTCAAAATTGACATGCTTTTAAAATATCTTAAGCTAGGCATTCAGAAATGGAGGCATCAAGAATGATTAGCTGCTTTTGAAATCCTTTTTCTTAAAAGTTTGAATGAAAGTTTCTGGGATGTGGGGTCCTAAATGACATGTGAAAAAGTGCTAAAGGTGTATTTTGGAAGTGTGTCTGCCTATCTGTGACTACACTTGGCCCCAGAACACCTGCACTGTTGTACATTAATGTACTCACAAAAGCCTAACAGGGAAAGGCACATATATCACTACTATGCTGAATGGGTGGTGGGACTGATGGGCTTCTCCACGGTATCAGCCTGCCTCCGCTTTGGTTTGAAGAAGAAAATAGCAACGCTTTTTGCGGGCACCACCAATGTGCTGATCAGTAATTCCGACCTACTGGGGAAAGAAAGGCAAGTTTGTATCCTAAGTCTTATACATTAGGACCAATATGTTTAAACATAAGCATGCACAAGTTAAATGCGTTAAAGGGTTTTGTGGGTTTGAATTTATAAACCAGCAAAGCAGTAGGTTTGCAACTGTTATTTCCCCAGCATAAATTCCTAACATAAGTGTGATTCTCTTTGCCTCTCCTCTCAGATCTGAACCATGTCCCACCCATCCTGGCTGCCACCCAAGAGTACCAATGAGCCTGTTGGTCACGTTACTGCAAGGATGGAGACCACACACACCTTTGGAACTCCTAGCATCTCGGTGTCCACCCAGCAGACACCAAAGAAGTTTGCACCTGTTGTTGCCCCCAAGCCAAAGTACAACCCATACAAGCAACCAGGAGGTGATGGTAAGTATTTTTTTAGAAAGGAACCACAACGGTCTAATTTAGAGGAATTGACTGCTAACACAGGCTGTTCTTGACTTGCTCTTTGTTGATGAGTTTGTGGGAGCCTCCCTGTTTCAGATCATTCAAATCAAGAAGAATGCGAACGCATCTCTTACCCTCACTCTGGCTAGCTACCCTCCTGAGAGGTGCAGGGCTGGGGGAGGACATGGGGACAGATCTTTCTTGTTTTTAATTGGAAGCAGATGTCCTGTGTCCAAGACTGGTACTTTTCAACTTTGCTTGTTTGGTCTCTGCTGGTATGTGTTCATCCAAGGAGCTGGGGCTTGAACAACCCTTTTCAGTATTGATTCTTTCATCCCAGCACAATGGGTATCCTTTACAAACGTGGGACTGAGCTGTGGGAGTATGGGTATGATTGGGGTGGTAGGGCATAAGTTTGGCAGAATGGGTCTAGGAGTTCTTCCTCTCCAGCCTGCTGGTTTGATTCAGTTTTATTCTTTTCCCTCTACTATGGAACGCTCTTGAATATGAAATAATTTAATGATATAATTCTGAGGATATTTACATGACCATTGCAATAGCCTCTGGAGCTCTTATGGCAGTAAAACAAATGCCTGCCAGTCACTGTGTGTCAGTCTTCCTCTACCTCCTGCTGCAACAGTCCTCCTGTCTTCACGTAGTCGAGCAGCGAGCGTGGGAGTTGGGTTCCTGGCTTGTGGACATATGAAGGGAAGGAGTTCCCAGCAGTGGGAGCGCATGGCTGGGAGCGCCTCTGGGGTTTGCAACTGAAAACCTGCCAGTTGGAGCACCTGGGATGCCCCTAGCTGACAGTGGAGAGTGTGTGATGGAACCTTACTGCAGCAGAAACAAGGTGGAAGCCAAGGATTTTAGGAGAGAGTGGTAACTGTCTTGGCAGAGTAGTGACTTTTCTATTCCCAGTGATTTACTATGGTTAGAAATGGGTGGAAAACTCTTCCTGCTCCTCCTCTTCATTCTGCCCCCAAAGAAAAACTCGGTTATATTCAAGAAAATTGCCAAACCAGCTTTTGATTTTTGGTTTTGGATGCTCTACTTTGTTCCATCACCACTTTCCCCTCTTTTGTGTTGAGTGCAATAAGATAAATGTCATCTGTATCTTTTTTTCCTTTTTCTACTCTGTCTTTTGAAAGTGTATGCATTTTCAGGAAGACTACAGAATAATGGAAAGGAGAAAGAAAATCAAAGCAGCATATTAAACCTCGCACTTGAGCGATTTTCTAAAGTTAAGGACATTTTGTAGGAAAGTTGGAAAAGTCTGATGAGTGTTTTGGTTTTTTTCCTTCTGCCGCTCTAACTTTGGAGAATTCAGAATGAAAAAAGAAAATGTGTTGGAGGGGAAAAGCGAAGTCATATGCACCTGTTCTGTTGCCTTCAGTAACAAAACATTAGCGAGTAAGAGGAAGAGAAAGACATTTGGAATTAAAAAAGTAAAAAATAATCCATTTCTGAAGTGCAATGAAAATGTCACCTTCAAGTCAAGTGGAAATTCTTATTTTTCTAATTCTCTTAAAATTTGAAATAATAATGGAAAAGGCACTTTTTTTTCTAGGAAAACTGTTGTTGATCAGCCACTATTTTTTTTGTGAAAAATGTCAGTATGCATTAATTGTCGGTGCTTTAGTGATCGTAGAGCCGATATATATATGACTCAGGAACATTATCACCTTCTAAAAAATTCTTTGTTTCTTGGCATTTGGGGAAGGAGGCTTTCACTAAGAGCAGAGCAGATGCTGCAGGCTGAGAAGGGGAGACGAGGCACGCAAACATTTCTCATGCAACACTGACTACCCAGTCCCGCAAGCAGCCGAGCATTGCCAGGTCTGTTAGAAACTAGGAGACATCAGGAGCTCACAGGAGGCCTTTTTCAGTGCCAGTCCCTTGCCTTGTCTGATGCTGGGCTTTTGGAGATCCCATTGTCATCTGACAGGCCTGGAAGAGCTAATGGTTGGCCAAGACCTGGCCAGGGACTGGCTTAGTGATGTGACAGCGTGCCTGCAGCTTAAGCTAATCCACTTTCAGAAGGTGACACGCTGCTGGTCGGTGTCAACACCCAGTGCAAAGCCATTAGCCCAGCCATATATAACCCTGAGAACACAAGACTGGGATCTGGCAGGCGAGGGGGGACAATGAGAAAATATTTAGCCCAACATGCTTCATTCACTTTCTGTGCCTCCCTTCTCTCCTCCAGGCTCCCTAATTGTTTCTTCAATGACCTCTGTTGTTTTTGCAGCAATAATTCAGCCTGGGAGATGGCTGCATGCCCACTGGTTCCCTGTGTAAAGGGGCTCCGCGAGTTGTTTTGCCCTGATTTGTTCTCCGTTGGTCACAGGTCTTTCCTGTCTGGTTAGCTGTGAGTCTGTAGGTGGAGGAGCTGCAGCATCCCCTTGTTATCCCAGTGTGTTTTCATCCCTCCTGCCCCTCCGGAGGTGCTTTGCTGGAGGCACGTGGGCTTTCCGCCCAGCGTGCGGGTAGTGCGCAGCGCAGCATCCTTCTGCCGGACACGCGTGCGAGCGACGGACCGCGCCAGGGAAGGGCTTTCCGAGGGCTGCGATGGGGCAGAAAGCGGCCGTGCACATCCGAGCCTGGCACAGCCTTGCCTGCCCTAGCCGTGTCACTGGAGTTGGTTCCCTGCTACCAGAGGCTACAGGGATGGTATTGGGAATCTCTCTGGGAGACCGGCAAATTCCGTTCGCAGTAATTTCTTCAGCTCGTTGCTTTTAACATCAGGAAAATGCATCCTCTGGCCTCATATTTCTTTATTATTGTTTTGTAGGTATGTTGCTTGCACGTAGCGAGTCTGCCTGCCTGATAGCATTTGTGGTTTTATTTCCTGAATCCATTGAAAGTGTGGTGGAAAGACACTGGAGTGACAGGCTGTGGAGCAGGCACTGTGTTCACGGCGGGGTAATGGCTGTCCACCCCTCTCCCTCCTAGCAAGGCATTTCCTTGGTCTCTCCTTGACTTTGATTTTATTTTTTTTTTCCCCTGACACCTGCACAAAAATCAGCCAGATTAAAAGCTACTCAATAGAACTTTAAAACAAGTTAGAAATGGTTAAATGACTGAAAAAAAGTGAAATCACAACAACCAGCAGTTTATAAACCAGCAACATTTTAAAGTGACTGGAAGCACTCAAGGCATGCATAGTTTAGACCAGCTAGGTGAGCAGTTTTCCCAGCGCTGCCAGCTCCCCTCCTCGCTATGTGCCACACTGACTTGCTGCGACTTGTTTCAAACTGGATTTGTCAACTCATCAAAGCAGAGATTGTGTCTTGTTGTCACATGGATCCATTTGGGGGCCCCTGGGAATAATAATAATAATAACAATAACAATAATAATAATAATAATAAGGACCACAGCTCTGATTAACATCCTGCACAGGTCTCTGCCATGCAGCTGGCTGGAGAGGCGAGTACAGCTGTGTTTTTATAGGTCCTACCGGACCAGACTTCCACGTGCTGTGTTTCTGGAGGATTTAGTGCTAGCGTTCCCTGCTGTGACACTTTGCGGGGGATTAACCTTGCCTGATCCTGGGAGGCCTGAGCACCATGGTCCCTGGGGCATACAGGTGCCCAATGTCTTACACAGCTCTGTATTTACCCCACAGAGGAAGGAGAGCTGTTCAAGCTTGGGGTAGATGATTTTCTACAAGATAAACAAGTGTGCATGGGGAGGAAGTGTAGCTACTAATGAGTTAGGCTGGAAATCAAAATAAGCTGTCCAGACATTCGAGCAGTGGCTCTAAAAGAGTGGCACTGGGGCCAAGGGTGGTCCATAGATGGAGCTGGATGATTTGCAGTTGGAAAGCATCTTCTGCATGTTGGGAGAAGACAGGTCCTGAGATGGATGAGACATCATCCAGCTGTGGGTCCTGACAGTCCACCTCTTGTATTTGGCTCCTTTCTCTGTGCTCACACGTTTTTGGTGCTACCTGCCTCTTCCTTCTGTTCCTCAGCAGACACCGTCCAACAGCATGCATAGCGGGTCTCATCCTCTGTACTCACGGAGCAAAAAAATCTCTTAAGAAAATAATGTGTTTTCCAAGGAAACAGTATTAATTTTGTTTCCTTTAAAAGCATTGGATGCCCCATCATTGAAAGTGTTCAAGGTCAGGTTGAATGAGGCTTTGAGCATCCTGATCTAGTGAAAGATGTCCCTGCCCATGGCAGGAGGGTTGGACTAGATGATCTTTGAAGGTCCCTTCCAACCCAAACCATTCTGTGATTCTATGGTTGCCTTCCCTCCTTTCCATGCCACTTATTTCTCTCCTGCTTTCCAGCTTTTACACTTAAATTGGTATTTCAGCATCATCAACAGAGCTGGGACCTTGGGGAAACGCTGCTACACAGCTGTTCCTGTCTACGCTGGGCTCAGGAAGATGGGGAGGTTTCATAGCTTGCAGATGAAGCAAATTCCCTTTTCTTCTCCTTTCACTAGTCCCAGAAAATGGGGCCTCACCCTCCAGGGCAGATGGAGGAGACGTCTGGTGCAGAGCGAGGTTGGTGATGGTTGGTCCACCAGCTTTGTGCGCACTGCTGTAGGCCTGGTGGCAGCAGCGCCAGCGTGAGCTTGCACGCTCCGTGGCATGGGGAGGAGAGCTAGCGGCCGCTCCCAAATGAGTGCTGCTGTGGCGGGGCAGCCAGGGTGCACTGGGATGGTGCCAGGAGTTGTGAGGCCAAAATCAGGGGCTTCAAAACCATGTGAAAATCTGTTGTCAGCCTGAGGTGCTCGGAAAAGCCTGAGCTTCAGGGCTCTTCGGGCCATCGGATGGCTTGAGTGCAGCGAGTGGCGGGCTTTGTGGTGTGATTTGCCTTCTGGTTTGGATCCTTTTGGTTTCAAGCTTGTTTTCGTAACCGCAAAAGCTCTTTTCCCCTTGCCTTCCCCTCTCCCCTCCAAATCAAAGCTCGCAGACGTCAGCAGTGCAAGTCCAGGAGAAACAACAGTGCTGATGAAGCCCGGCCAGGTTGCAGGGTTGGGCTTCCCAGTCCAGCATTCACGAGCACTGCCACGCTCCAGCAGGTCGAATACACCTCCTCTGCCATCACGCGTGGTCACTTGAAGGGTGATTTGATGGTGGCAGGGAAGGGAACAAGTCCATCCTCAACTACTGGGAAGTGCCAGATCATTGCTTGGCACCCAGGAGGTCTGCTCCTGCAAAGATGACTGTCTCCGCTCCCAAGAAATGAAGTTCCTCATATTCTTGCAATGTCTTTCATTCATATGAATCCGACCATGCGTGTTTCTCAAGCTGCCTGAGACAGACTGAGATACTGCAGTGCCAACCCTGGCCAGAAAGGGATGTGCAGACAGCATCCCTCCCAGGACAGCCGCTTGGTTTAAGGGGCTGCACAGCACTTGGACATGCTTCTCTGTCACCCTTGGAGGCTCTGAGGACAAAATTTTGCTTTGCAAAATTAGCTGCTTTAGTTTATGCACTGGGCCCTTCTAAATTCAGTATTTATTAGTGCTGATGTCTTTTCCTTGTAATTGCCACCCTTGGTGAGTATAATACCTGCAGAAACAGTTAATATGGATTTAATAATGGAAACTAAATGAAGGGATGAGAATCAAAGCAAGCTCTCAAGCTCTTCCCTTCTCCCTCCTTTCCTTGGGTGACTTTCAGATATGGTGGGTGACTTTCAGATATGGTGAGCAACAAGACTCACGTGAAGGCCTTTGAGGTTTTCTTTTCTTTTCTTCTCTTTTTTTTTTTTTTTAACCATCTCCTTCCATTTACCTTGGTTGGAGGACAGGGCAGTGACTCATGAGACAAGGCACAACAGCAGCACCAGCTCCAGGGCAAGGGTACGTGGTTAACAACAACGTGTTTGCTTGCCCCCGGCTGATGCAGGTTTCCCAGCGCTTGGCCCTCCCTGCCCTCCTCCTCTTCATGCATGTGGAGGCTCTTGAGCACTGGGTAATTATATTCTGCTGGGTCTGTAGGGGACTGGGAGTGTGAACTATCAGGCTGTTTGTTGGTTTGTTTGGTTTTTTTGGTTTGTTTTTTTTGTTTTTTTTTGTTTTTTTTTTTTTTTTTTTTATAGGCAGATATACCTAGTGGGTTTTGTTTACAGCAGCTGCTATATCAGTAGCTCTGTCTAATTTTTGAAGCTTGGGTATGGATTTATTGGACTAGACACTCCGTGTTTTAGCTGTGCTGTTCCCTGCTCTTCAATCTTTGACAGTTCATAGAAGCTAACCAGGTCCAGAGTCTATTCATTACTTGGATGAGAGCCCTGAAAGAATAAACTCAGGCTGACTTGGGAGATTCTGCGGGTTTTGTGTTGTTTTGGTTTTTTTATAGTTGTCTGTGCTGGGTCTGCACCATAGCAAGAGGAATCCTCGCTAGTGGGAGGGCTGTGCTGGTTGAGAGACGGCATACCTGCTCCTTGGTGCTTCTCGTGAGCTGCTGCAGCGCTGCGCTCGTCGTCGGGAGGAGGCTGGGGCAGGAGCAGCGAGCTGCGTCTCGGCCGCGCTCCGGCGATGCTTTGTGTGCGCCTCGTCCAACACTAACATGAGATAATGCCATTTAGTCTTTCATCGCGGTGGAAGCAGAGGCTCGCTGTCTTGCACATGTTGTGAGTTACGAACGTGGACCGTTGCTGCTGCCCAGATGAGGCATGGGAATACGTTGTTACTTGGTCATTTTGATGCTGAATTGAGTCCTGTGAGTACCAGAGCTTTTCCAGTGGGATCTGCTGGTCTCTGCCTCCTCCTGCCTTGCTCCTCAGCTCTGCCACCAGCTGAAAAAATCACTGATGCTCTGGGGGGGTGGCAGTGTCTCAGTGATGGGACAAAAAAAAAAGGCTGAGAAGTGCTCTAACCCTTTTCTGATCCCATCGTGCTCTCGGGATTGAGCTTGTGGAGATGAAAAATGTTGTGGGAATAAAGAGGTAACCTTACTGTTGCAAATCATCCTTACTGTTGCAAATCATCCTTACTGTTGCAAATCATCCTGACTGTGCCTCAGCACGGCCCCCACGTTGGTGCTTGTTTTCTAGAGAAAGCTTTTTTAAAGTGCATATTATAAACTTTTAAAGCCCTTCTTAATCCTTGCTCTCATTCTTCCAAGTGTTTCTTCTGCTGAATGAAATGGAGCAGATGAAGCAATACTTTATTCATTAGTGTCAGGACTGCATCATCCACAGGCTCTTACAAAATACAGCCAGTGAAAATGAACTTGAAGCTCCAGGCCTCTTTGTGGTGGCTTTGCTACCTTCTATGCAAGAGCATTCAAAGCACAAACAAAGCCCCCGAACCCTGCAGAACAAGCGGGAAGGCGGGGGTCCCTCATTAAGGGGTAGCTGCAAACCAGTTCGGAGCAGCCTTTCGGAAGTCTCCATTGATTTCTCTCTAATGACATCCTCTTCCCCGTTGGTTAAGAACCAAGTGAACCCAGTTGGAGATGAGTGGTGGTTCTCATTTGTGTAATAGTGGATTTAAACTGCCCCAAGCAAGCTGAGCTGTGTTGAAGAGGCGTGAGACCAAGCTGGTGCCTCTGTGCCCTGGCAGCATCCCTCTACTCAATAGCTCATGAGTTACGGGGGGACATGGAGTTTTGCTCAGTTGTCCACAGCATGGTGACCGGTGTCAGGACTTGTGATTCTCACTGGAGTAAATAAACCGACTCTGGGTGGGTCCTTCTCTTTCGATTGCAGTCATCCCAAAAGCTGTTACTGCTTGGGCTGGATAGTAGCGTCTGCATCTGCTTTTTTTGTTAGAGAGAAATACGTAGGTCTTTGCTCTTGGCTTTGCTCTTGGGATGAACATTTTCTTCTTTGAAATACCACCTCAGATAATGGCACCGGGAAAAATGCAACATAAAACAGGTGCATAAAAACTATTATTGAACCAGTATACTTATCTGTAGTTCACAAAATGTCAAGCCAAGCCACCAGGTTTTATTAACAATTCTGACTGTGTTTTGTTAGAATTACAAATATTAAACTTTCACAGGCTCTGGAACACATTGCCTCTTATTTGGGAACTACTTGAAGTAGTGCCTAGCCTTGTTTTTCATTCTGGTGAGTGAGCTTGTATTTTCTCTGTTATTTGGTATCATAAAGCAAACATTACACTCCTCAGCAGGTAGATTTTTAATTTTTTTCTGCTATGCCTATTTTTTTCCTCATTTTCTTTTCTTCCTGTCTGTCTGTTCTTCCAAGATACTGTATTTAATTTTTCCACTTCATTATTTCAAACACTGAATAGTGATTCATCTTTGCAGTAGCCTGTTCTGTGAACCACAGTAGTTTAGGTAGACTAAAGAAAAAGGGCAAAAAGGGAAGGTAAAAAAAAAAAAAAAAAAAGGTGGTTCTGATATACACTGGAATGGGAAGAAGCCATCTTTTTATAACTCGAATTGCAAACATCTGTCATCAACTATATCAAACCTACTTTATAAAAGATAATGTTTGTCCTCCATATAGTTTTAAAGGGCTGTGGTGCCCAATCAAAGTAAGAGACCAATGTTAATACAGAAATAGCTTGAATTCAAGCAGGCAGCACTTGTCCCTTTTATTTTAATCTGAAATTTTAACATCCTCCAGATGCTAGTCTGTTAAATAATAACAATTGATTCATGACAGTTAACAGTCAAGTAATATTTTTTATTTTTTTGCCCTTGTTCGCACAATGCAGCTCTTCTATGCCCTGAAAACTAACTGTTATAATAAAGGATTACACATATATTTTTCCTTTTCTCTGCCTAAAGCTTTTTTATCCTGCCAGACGGAGTACTGCTAAGTCAGAGCAACCAATAAATGTCTATTGGATTATATTACAGGTTGGTCTAATAAAAGGTTAGAAGAATGAATGAGCAACTCTTGAAGCCACAGAAGCTGTACTTGTGGCCAAAGAGCAGGCATTGCTGGCAGTGAACACTGCACAGTTACAATTTGGACTAAATATACAAGGCCTGAAACGCTCGTTGCTTAAGCAAAGCGTGTGGAGCTGAGGGTCCATGAGCAGGACTGAGAGTCCCGCAGCTTGGCTGCCCCAGTGGGGGTGGTTATGCAGAAGGGGATGAGGAGGGATCTGGTCTAGTTCCTAATAAGTAGACATCACTATCTAAAAATTCCCTTTGTCGTCTTCTTTAACTAACATGCATGCTGGAAAGTTGTAGCCATGGAAGAATATGCAAGCATGCTCTAGGAACTCGATTGGGGATTTACCCAAACTGTTTGAGAAGCTGTGGAGTGTGAAAGACTCACAGGTCTTTTCCAACTCATAGTTCCTGTGATGACAATGACTAAGGAAAGGTTTTGGTTAGGTCTAGACATGACCAAACCTTGATGCAAAGCCCGGTGTGAAGGGCTTGTTGGTAGAAATCATGCTGACATGAGAACTGGCATTTGTTTTGCTGAGCTCTGAGTTTATGGGAAATGCCATGGAGGTGAGGAATAATTATAAGAGGAAGGACCTGTATATTTGGGCCACCTCTGTTACAAGATCAATTTGCAAAGATTTAGCAACTGGCTTTTCTAGGTATTCTGCAAAGGCATTGGGCTTTGTACAGTCTGGGCACCTGTGGTGTGAGGGTCTGCCCAGGGGTCCTGCCACGGGAGCTGCTCCTGAGCAAGCTGGTGGGAGGAGAAGGGGCCCTCAAAAGTAGGAAAACGGTACTAAAACAGTACTAGTAAACACAATCTTTTCAAAAGTAAGTTTAATATAAGAAATTATAAATGTTTGAAATTTATGTTATAAGAAGTGAATATGATGAGGATTAAATTCTTACTAAGTGGAGACTGCTGGTCTCTAAGGTCGGTGACCACATCCTGAGCCATACCGTCTGGCAGCGGACCTGTTCTTTGGTAACAACATCAACAAAATCAACTTTCCTTAACTTTTTGTCCCACGTGCTCCTCAGCACAAGCTCACAATCTGAGCTCCACGTTGCTCATCTCAACTCACTTCCCCGCCAAGCCCCATCATGTAGGGCTCTCACGCAGAAGACACAGTGCCAGGCTGTGGCCATTTCAGCATATACTGGGAGAACGTTGGGCATCCCGGTGGCTTCCCTGGGCTGCGGTGCACCTACAGTTGGGTGCATTTCCAGCTGCTTTCCTCATTCAGAGCAATCCAGCTCCGCTCTTTGCAGGACCAGGTCACCTCTCGGCCCCTGAAGTGTCAACATCAGCTTTACAATGTGCTGTCGAACTGTTTAACGGAATGTGCTAACCTGATGCACGTTGTGTATTTGCAAAGTTTTTTGCAGGAGAGCGAAAAGGGATAATCATAGTTCCTGGGCCACTTCTCGGGAAGGGTAAGGAAAGGAGGGTTTCTCAGTGAGGATCCATTAACACTGCTCCAGCTGACAGGCAGTGAACAGAGGAGGTAAAAGTCCATTCTCCTCCCTTCCCACTCCTGCGATTTAAAATGTTTGAACACGCACTTCAGAAGCCGGGAAAGTAAAAGCCCCCAGTTGTGCCAGGAGACTCTGCAAAGGCCGTGGCGAGCAAAGGGGCTGCGGAGTGTTAATACAGTCCATCATTTTGTAACGAGCCCGATGTTCTTGTATGAGCCGTGTCAGGCTGTTGTCTGCACGCTGTCTTTGCTGATCACAGTAATCGGGTCATAAGAGAGGGAGAAGTAATAGCGCGTCTCTTAGCAACCAGCCCCAGGAGAAAGAGAAAATTACTCAAACAGACTATCCAGCCAGGGAAGTAGAAAGATGAAATTTTCTGAAAGTCTGTTGGAAAGTGCTCAGGGACATAATTCTTTTATGTGTGAGATCCTTATAGGCTGGATCCAATGATATCAGACACTTTTTTTTTTTTCTTGTTGTCTTCCTGGTAAACTTTTATTTTTAATTGGCCTCAGAAAAACAGAGGAGGAAAAAACCCTCTGAAACAGAGACATTTTAAAAAATAAGTGGCAGATTTTTGTATTATCTTTAACAATGCCAGGGAGAAGGGAGGGAGGGGAGGTCAGCGTGTCTCGGGCAGGAGATGAGGGGAGCCTCTTATCTCTGCGCGAGTGCTTTGAATGCTTCCCATGTCAGTACTAGCCAAAGCACGTTGCTGTATCTGCCGACACCGCAGTGGCATGTACAAAACAAACTCGTTGGGTCTCGTTGTATTGCACGGGGTGTCACGTCTCATGAGTGTCACGGACTGCGTGCCATGCTGAGTGACAGCTTGGCAGAGAGCTGGTCCCAATGTGCCCTCCCAGCAGCTGTGCTGGGACAGCCCAGCTGAGAGCTCAAATGGGGCAGGTACTGGTCGAGTTCATGTCAGCAGCCTTTCCCTCATTACCCTGGTTTTCTGTCCTCTTCCAAGCTACTGGTTTGTGTAAGACATGTAGGGGAACATCTTTGAGGCCTTCTCAAAGGCTGTTTGGGCAACATTGGCCCCAGGGCTCAGAGGAGAGGGCGGTGGTGGGGACAGTCTGGAAGTCATAGTAATAAAATTAGGGATTTGTGCTTGGTGTGTGGGACGGGGACAAGCTCGTGTGCTCATATCTTGTGCTTTTAAGATTTTTTTTTTTATTCCAGAAAGTTGCACTTCTGTAGGCAACTAGTTTACGTCCTTCCCGATGGGATATGCTGGCTGCTTAGGGGAAGAGGACCATGTCTGGGATAGTCTGCCCACCCTCGCTAAGCAAGAGCATAAATCCATGTGTGTTTAATGGAAAGGCGCATGCACTAAGATGGTCAAGCCTCCCCCAAATTTGCAGTTGCATCCTTAAAACTGTTGCGGGGGCAAAATGTTTCTGAAAGCCTGTCCCTGGCTCTGAGAAGACATAGGAAAACTGTTGCATATGTGGAGGGGAAGAGACACTTTTAGGTGACTGATCCAGCTACTAATCTGTGCCCTTCCTCTGCTTTTGTCCACTCTGTGATCCCAGGGCATGTCTAGGTTGTGCAGAGGGATCAGCTCACCTCTTCATGGTATAGCTTGACTTCCAGTAACAGGTTTACCTGCAGATTCGTGTGGTTTAATGAAGGTGGCAATCATTCCTCCAGATTGGGATCCTGGACAGTTGGATAAAGGGTTCAGGCTGACCTCTGGGCTGCTGTGGTTGATCTGTTGTTGGTACCTGGGTTCGTCTGAGTCTCTGTGTGCATGGCCTTGCACTCAACCTAGGGATGGTATTGCAGACATGTTCCAGGAGAGAATTGCTAAAGTTTTTGGAGACAAGGCTGACTTCAGCATCTTATCCTGGAAATAATCAGTAGAAGAGAGAGGAGGAAAAAACCCAACCTTGCAGCTGTACAGAATTAATAGCTTAGGAGCGACATCTACTACTGTCAGGGAAAAGCGAGATAAGGAACAATATTAATTGTAAGTCATAGAGGCTGCTGCTTTGCTGTGTTGTCATAAAGAAGAAAGACTTTCTTCCTTAAAAGTTTAGTAATTGAAGAGTTTCCTTGCTATTTTTGTGAGTGCCAGTAAGCGATGTTTCCTGGAAATTTTCCCCCAACTCTATAAATACCACCCCAGGGCTTACAACGGTGACTCAGTTTGGGAAGTCAACACCATACACTTCCTCAATGCAGTCAGGCAGCCCCTCGGGCAGAGCACACGACTTCTGCAAAACCATTAATTGGTTGTTAAACTGCAGTACAGTTAGGCTCCTTCTTGAAAACGGAATTCCTGTTCCCAAGCTTACCTTCTTGTCGTGTTAGAGATGAAGGCACAGGGGGCAGAGGAAGCTGAAGCACAGTTTGGGCGTGGAAAGTTGTAATTGATGTTTCGAGGTGCCACCTTTCCTGTCGGTAACATGCTCATCAAATGACCCCAACTGACAGATAGATGAGATGTTCCCAATTGCCACTGTCCTGGGACCAAGATTATCTCACAGATCTTGCTTTTGTAATTGGGTCTTTTGCTCCTTCCCATTACACTTTTGACATCACTTTTTGTACCAACTGGGCAAAAATAGAGCCATTTGTAATTCTTTGTGTGGTGCCCAAGGAGAAATAGGACCTGGCTGACTGAATTCATTCTGCAAGTATAGAAGGCAAATTGCACTGGGAGCTCAGGTCTGACACGGCTGTCTTACGTGAAAGTGAATTTATAAAGATGAGGCAACACGTGAAAGAAGTGCGAGCTGGGTAAAATCACAGCTGGCCTGCATCTCCTCTGGTATCAGCATGGACGTGAGACCACACAGTCATAACGGGTAATGTATGAAGTGTTGCAGTACATTCCTCATCTTCTGCTTAGTCCATTCAATGCCTTAGATTTGGATGAAATTTATAATTGAATTTTCCTTGTTAACCCGTCCCTGCCAACAGTGGTCCTGCAGAGTTTGAGTCTGTAACCCTTCTCTACAGCAGAAAAGGCAGTTGGGTTTGTAACATGAGAATACTTGACCGACTTCTCTTGGCGCATCAGGCGCTCAGCCTGTGTGCGTAAAAGCGGGACATGTGCCCTCAAGAGGGAGGAATGACCTTGCAGCAGCAGGAGGGGGTCGGGCTGGTGGATCTCCAGCTGCCAGATCTCTAGGTTTCGTTCAATTGTTCACTTCCCTCATTAGGGACAAGAGTCTTTATGAGAGCTGCAGGAACGGTTGGTTTGGCTGAGCCTGAAAACTCTTGATATTTAAAACATGCCAGTAAATTGCTCTTGTTGGCCAGACAGAAAATACTTTAAACTTAGCAACTAATCCAAGACAAGAGATGTGATGCATGATCACAGCTGAGCTCTTTCCCTACAATCAAAGTTGGACTTTTTAAAGAAATAATTGCTGAACCACCATGTTTCCATTCTGAGTATATGGTGCTTTCCTGAGATATTAGAGACAAGCTAACGGAGGATCCATTTGCCTTGTTATGCTTTCTCACATGGGAAGACTATTAATCTTCCTGGTTTGGGTGCGCATTTAGCGCTGCCTGTTTGTATGTGTCCAAAAGTGCTCTTGCTAATGATCCCTTTTGCCCCAGTGAGAATGTGTTGTGTAACTGCGGTAGGGAAACAAATAAAAGAGAAATAAGGTAGTAGGGTAACTATTTTGAGAGATGAGCTTTTGCTTGGCATGTTGATTTTCCCAAGAGATATGGCACATCCAATACCTCGTGTAAGTTGACCATCCAGCATGGCATGGGTCTCCAGAGCAGGAATATTCCATTTTAAGCATCTGTTGGGTAAGACATGGGCTAGTGTTTGATGGACACTGCCAACTATTTAAACGTTAAAGTGCTATGAATTCCACCTCTGAAACTGGAGGCGGAGGTAACACAAGTTAGAAAATCTGGGCCTAAATGTCAGGGCCTAAAGGTCACATTTCATCGGTGGAAAGTGCAGTTGTCACCACAAACGTGAGGCTGCAGGAAGGGAATTGTGAGGCTCCCTATTTGATCTCCTAGTGCTTGACCAAATATGCTTAGTTTACACAAAGTCCAGAGATTGTTTTTTCTAACAAACCTGTCCAGCAAATTTGGTTCTGATCTTAGGACTCAAACTCCCCTTTTCTTGTTTATTATTTTTTTTTTTCCATGATCCAAGAGCGGTGATGAAGGTTCTGGGCATTTGGTGAGCGACTGGGATGGAGCTGAAATCAGAGCTTTCTCTTGTAGCAGTTCTGGCTCTGTCATGCCCAGGCTAATGAAAGCTCTTTATGAGAGGAGCCAGAAAACTCCTGAGGCATCAGAAGGAGCAGGAAGATGCATCTTATTTCTATAAGCATTTAATTGTGAAATCTTTTGGCTACTTAGAAAAATGATTAGTCAAATCTATTGGAAGGCAATGAATGTCTATTTGTGGAGACTAGGGAAAGTTTGGTTCTCGGATTTCTTACCTGCTTGTTTTTCCTTCTTCTCTATTGCAAACGGTAAATGATTAAAATGAGGGTGTGTTTTGAAAAGAAGATTTCTAAATAAAGCTTGGAGGATTCTGCCCTTTTTTGTTAATTATTTCATATGTAATAATCACCATTTGCAAGTGGCCAAGAAACAACAAAACGTGTTTGCTGATCCCAATGTTTTAGCATGCCCTTTGAGAATGAAATCTTGCTTTTGCCTGGTTGTCCCTCATTCAGCGGTACCGCAGGTCATGTTTCCCTCTGACGCTTGCGCAGCCCAGTTGGTGCTAAGTTAGGTCAGTGATGGCTCCTCTGAGTGGATTTACATAAATGCAGCTGTCTGGACCTTACAAATATGTTTGTTATTTATGCACAAGACCTGAAGCCAGATCCTTCTTGTCAGGGCTGGCCCAGTTGAGCTGAGAAAAGGCTCAGCCTGCAAGGAAAAAACACTTTCAGCTTTAGCCAGTAGCTGCAGTTCTTATTGGGAATAATCTGCACCGGGACACAGATGTGTTTACTGTGAAAATGCCAATTTTATATCCTCATATCTATGTGCTTTTTTATATTCGTTGGAAAATAAGAGAACGGAGTTTTCTGTCTTTGATTAAATATTGTCCTGTTAGGGTTTGGAAGCTGTGTCCCAGCAGGCTTGTTCACATATTGGGCTTATCTTAATGGAGAAGGAGTTTGTTTCACAGTTAGCTGGCGCATGGAGACTAGGGGCTGGTGAAATCTCAGCTGAAGCTCAGTGTAGCTCTCATGCAAGTTAGCAAGTGGAGTAAAGCTGTAAGCACTGCGTTATCTTCACGTCACCCCAGTAAGTCCAGTGAAAATCACCGATCACAGTTTTGGCACCTCCTAGTCATCATATGTGAGCTACTAGAGTTAAGAAGGCATCTTCAGCCCTAAAGAGGTCCTTACTGAGCTTCTCGGATCTTATGACCAGTAGCATGGTAGTTACGATGCAGGTGGGCTGGTGGATTTGTATTGGTCAGCTGGCATATGGTCTTTGCTGGGGGTTTGGGACGTCGGTTTGAACACAGTGGTGAAACCTGCTCCATTTCTCATCAGCTTGACATGTTCTTCATCGACATTGGTACCTGATAAGAGAAGCGTTGCTTCTCAGACTTCATTGACACGTTGTCTGTTGCCTGTCATCTCATAAATCTCCCCGTGAAGCTCTAAGTAAACACCCCTGGGTGGAATCAACAGATCATCTTTGTGGCATTTCCTGTCATCTAAACAATAATTCATTAAAAATTTAATGACTCTTTTGCTCTGGAGAGGAAAAAAGAGAGCTGGCGCCTGCCTTTAAAGTTTGTGTCTTGTATCGTTTGGTGATTTTTGTTTTGTTTTGGAGTTTTTTTATTTTATTTTGAAGGAAATCCAGTTGATAAACTGAAAGAAAACCATCTTATTACAAAAAGCTTGAGTGCTTCTGAGAACATTTAAAACAAGGATGACTAGAAATGACCTTTCCATCCTGGAGCGAACTTTGAGTGTATTCTCCCTTTGGCATTTCTAATGATAGACTTTCCATCTGGTCTTTGCTTAAAAGCTAAGATGCAACTTGGGTTTTTTTCACATTAAAACTGTGCATACTCTAAAATTAATCCTCTTGATCATTTCACTTCAGGGAGAGGAGTGCAGAAACACTGGGAATATTTGCTTATTTTTAGCAACTCCATTCAGTCCTCCTGGCAGCACGTTCCTTTTGTCCCAAATCAAGCGGTTTCGGATTTGGGGGAACCCTGGATTTCCCTCTGCTTGAATTTGGGGAGATTATACCCCTTAGAGGAGATTTTAAAAGAAATTGAAGAGATGTCAGTGGCCCTGGTGGGGTGTGTGATCTGGATCAGTGGGAGGCATTTGTGGTTACATTAGCTACCCCTGGTAATACTGTCATTTCTAATGCTGCAAATTCCCTGGTCCCAGTTTCCCATACTGATTCCCCAAAGCTGAATGTGCAAGAGTAAAATCCTAGCAAATGAATGCTTTGGGGAAGAATTGGGGATCTCCTGAGAGGTACCACTGCAACCATTCAGCCTCATTTCAGCAGAATCTTTGGGGAAAGTACATAAACTGATCCTTTTGCTTAGCAAAGCATTTCAAGAAATGCCTAATTTGATACATGCTTTCCGAAGGCCTGTGGGACGTAACATTTAAGCATGCACTTGAACTTAAGCGTGTAACTGAGTTGGTGCTACGTGCAAGCACGTGAATGCACGAGGGGAATATTTCTCTGGATCACGTGTAGGAACATCAGACACCAGATTTTTTAATTTTTTTTTCCTTCCTGTAGCACTGGTCACTACTGAACGTGTGTTCTCTCTCTCTTTTTTCCTTCTTCATCCTTCTATTCAATGAAGTTCTACAAAAATGTATGTAGTTGGGAGATTACTGGTGAGCCATCCATTCCTCTAATGTTGTTCTGGTGGGAACAGCAGAAAGTAAGTCTATTAGCAAATTCATGTGTCTATCAGAACTACATATGGGGCATGCACAGAAAACATATGTTTTTTGCACATCGAGAAGGCTCTGCTGAAGAGCAGATGTTGTTTGGGGCTTTTGGCAGGTACATGCTCTGCTGAGGGTATCGGCGTTTTTGCTGCAGGTTCTTCTGGTGACCAACTCTATTAAAACAATGGGAGGGAGAAAGGATGTTGCAAATAATGGAAGAGAACAATTCTGGCACACGTAGCTTCCTCTTCATAAAGCTGCTTTTCCCTTGAGGCAATATATCTTGCGTCTTATGGGAAGGAAATCTTACAGTATAAAAGGAAGTCTGAACTGCTTACCAGTGAATTTAGAAGCCTAGAAGTTGGATTCCTTTTATGAAGAGATAATATGGGTCCTGTTCAAGTATATAGGGAAGCTTTTTTAAGATGCATCTCCAAAAATAGGAGAACTATGGGAATCACTTCTTTAAAATAATATTTGTGTGTGGCGTATGTTAATATTCCTGTAACCTTAGGGGATGTATGCTCAGCAAAATGAAGGCGTTCAGAGAACAAAAGCAGCAGAGAGACGGTATCTTTAGCCTGAGCTGCTTGGCAGGACAGAACATGGGAGGATGGCTTTGTGTTCCTGGGGATGCCTGTGACGTGGGTTAGAGTGGACCGAGGGCTGTCCTCGCTTTGCTCTCCTGCAGTAGCTCCTGAGGGGCTGTTCTGCCTCCAAGAATAGCTGGCACGTTGCAGTGCTCTAATTATGCTCGTTTTCCTGCCGCATCTCCTGCGCTGGGAATGGCGTGCCTCCTGCAGGCTTTACTGCCCAAAGGCTGCCCGCCTGCCGGGTTGGCTCGAAGGCGGCCCCACTGCTGCAGATTTACAGCTCTCTATTGTGTATCAGGGTAAAAAGCAGGGTCCGTCCAAAAGTTTGCACCCTTTTAGCCCCTCCCCAGTGCTCTTCCCTCTTTCCATTCCCCTCAATTAAAATAAAGGCATGGAGAGAGAGAGGGAAAGAAAACGGAGTCGATTTTCTATGAGGAGCACAAGTGGTGAAGTCCCGATAACTTCACTGGGCATATCCAAGTAAGGATATTTTATGCAGACCCTAGCAAGCCAAAAACAACAAACAAAAAAAGGGGAAAAAAGGCAGCTAGAATCCTTCCGCAGAATTTCTGCATTTTTTGCAGAGTACGTAATTGAAAGGGATTTTTTTGATAAAGACTAAATTGTGTATGGGCATGAAAAATTCAGCAGGGAATTTAAGCCATTTCCAAACCACATGAAACATTTAAACATTTCGCTCAAGAATAGCTTGAAGATGGCGTGCATCATCCCAAGCTTTAAGCAGTCATCTGATTTTTCTCCTGCAAATGTTAAATATATAGTAAAGGAGAGCCAAAGTAGGTTTTATCTTCTTTCTCATGATGAGTGCGGAGCCATTGCCTTGAAAGATTTTGCTGGCTGACCTGACACACACCTTTGTTTACCTGTCTCGGCTAGATGATTTTAGCTGCAACATTTTGAAGAACCAGGGGAGCAGGTGCCAGTGCTGCAGTCGCAGTGTGCCGTTCTGTGCTTGTGATCAGCTCCAGCCTTGGGCTCTGGTTTGAGTGGCTCTCAAATTAGCCTTTTAAATCCAGTGGAATTAAAGACTGTAATCAAGCAAGATGCTAATCACCATGACATGATGTGATATGTATGGCCTGATAAGGATATAGAGTAAATCTCTCAGTCTGTTGAAAGCAGAGAATCCTGTTCCTTAAATGATCTTCAATATCCACATCTAGGTTTTGCCTAGATGGGGTAGTGGATTTTAAAGCTAGGTTATGCCTCTATTTTTAAATTTAAAATTCTTCCTTTGTGTAGAAAGATAAACATTGGCTAATTTCGGATCATTTTCAGGTGTGTTCTTGATTACTTCTTGTTTTCTTGACAGCCTAGGTACCCAAAACATATGCCGTGTTTTCTCTTTAAATAAGGTTGTTACTCACTTGGGTGTCTTTCGTCGAGGAAATCTGACTGTGATTGTTTAAATCCTCTAGGAATGAGCTTGGCTTTTGCATGAAGCACTCACCTTGGATGACTGCATGCAGCAAGTCATGCATTGCAAAATTGCAGTGTGAGTTTTCAAAACCTGCTGTTCAGTTTCATTTAGCAAAGCTGGTTAGGGCTCCCTGAAGCAGGATGGTTCTCCTCTTCTCTGGGCAGCCACTAGGGCTGTGACTCTCAAGTTCATCTTCCTGTGCCAAAGGTGGTCCTCTAAGAAAACTCTTTGCCCTTTAACATCTCCACATGCACTCTCACCAGGGCAGACAGCATGCTTTCTCATCCTTATGCTGTGAAAACACCACGGTGGCAAGCAGTAACACAACCTTCCCACTTGGGACTGGAAAAAGGCAAGAGAGTAGCGATAGTTCTCAGCTCCAGGGCATCACTTTGGTCATGGGGGAGATCTAGACGAGGGGCTGGATAGTGTTGATGCAACCAGTCTGCTACAGAGAGCCCTAACCTTGAGCAGCGTGGAGACAAGCAAGTCCAGAGCAGTTGGCCCAGAAGATGCGTCTCTCCTTGTTGCAATTCATGAAGAAAGTAGAGACGTTGGCTCCAAAATTCTCAGAGCTCAGGGAAACTGTGCTAATAAGCAACTCCGAATGGTATAGGCTCCATGATTCATCATACAGCCTCAGCGCATCAGGCATCTCTGTGCATTAAAATAATTTCTGAGCAAACCACCTGCTTGGGCTCTCTGGCTCTTTACGCTTGCTAGTAACGTCGAATTGGAAGTTGTTCTCCTTCCCACAGGATCTTCTGCTTGATGGAGGAAAAGGTCTATTCCTTCAGTCTCACTGATGGAGAGATTTTTGTTAGAAGGTGAGATGGACCATACGCTCTTCCCCTGTGCTGCTATAAGCACTCTCTCCTTCCCGTTCACTGCTTCAGGAATGTGCTTCTGGTAGCGTGGGGAGATGCATATGCTGCAGCGAAAATCCTTTGTATGTCACTGCAGGCATCAGCAGGTCTCAAAGTATGATAGAGGTTTTTGTGCTCATAGAAGATTTATCCTCTTCTCTCGCTCCCTGAGCACACACTCAAACAATATATCCATTTTAATTGTTTTCTGAGAGGTTATTAATATTGGAGTGGGGATTTAGAATGAAGATCAATCATTAATCTGAAAAGAATGGATTTGTGCTTTCCTGCAGCAAGGCTGGAAAAGAAGTTAGGACGAAAGAAAATCATGAGGTATTCCCCACCTACCCTAATTTAATTTTTTTGCCTAAAATTGTCCAAGTAGCAGCTCTGAGGGAAAACCAAACCTCAGAGTGAACACTTCAAAAGTCCAGCCTAGAAACTGTAGCAGTATATTACTACAATTTGTTATCATTTTTTTCCACAACATTTTATTTCAAGAATAAAATCTCTGGCTTTTCAAACAAAACCACAATCTTTGCAGGAGATTTTAATTTTCTTCCACATTTTTCCTTTTAACAATATCCACAAATATTTCAGTAATTCATTTTCTATTGGTTAAATAGAAATGTTTGGATTCAATCTGAAAACGATCTCACCCAGGTTTCTCTACACCAAGTAATTGACCCAGGTTTTGGTGTGGTATGTTTTACTGCAAGGGCACCCTCTCAGTTACCCTGGGCCCGTGCCAGACCCTAATACTTTTTCTCTGGAAGGGAGGCACCATATGCTGAGCAGAGTTACAGCAAAACTGCTGGTTTGATCGACTGCTTTCTCAGAATGGTCAGAAGCTTGAAATGTGTGCTTGGATAACTACAATATCATTGTCGTTCCTGTTGGGAACGCGAGATGAGGGCCACGTGTCCCCCCAAACCAGCACAGGTACAACGCTGCGACCATTTATCCCTACTTCGATTCTGAGAATAGGCAGTCTGCCTGAGTCAGTTTAGGGAGTGAATTTTATTATTGTCAGTGTCGTGAATGGGAATATCATTCTCATTCTTGGGAAGTCCTTTCTGTGCCTCTGCCATTCACCTCTTCCTCACCCACTTTAGAATGCTCCTGATGGGAAGTGCTCTCTCTGCTCTTCTCTTCCCCGCCGCGGTGCTCTGGGCTCTGACCAGCAAGGAGAAGGATGGGGCAGTTCTCAGTAGGGGATTTTGTGCAACATGGAAAACATAAGTGTAGTTACTTATCTAAAAAGTCAGTTTAGCACGTTGTTTCCTAACCAGTTACTTTGTTGAATTGTGCAAAAAGTGTAAATTTTAAAGTATTTCTGCCCAAAAGATGGTGATAACTGCGCATGTAAGTGTGTACAGTAACTCTGGGGTGTTAGGCAGTGATCCTTGGTACAGAAAGCTTGTGCATCAGTGTTGTAGGGTAAACTTCATTTCAAAGAAGAGAAAGCCTGCATCATTTTTTTTCTCCTCTGCCTTCCCTGTCATCCCAGAGTACAGCAGAGAGAATGGAGAGCACCTTCAGGTGGAATCTACCCAGGGAAAGATACACACACCCCTTTTTTTTTTTCTTTTGATTATAATCCTATTTCTCTTCCGTGGTCTGGCCAGACCATGTGTGGCTTTTCTAGTAGGTACCAGCGAAAGGAACAAAACTCCCTCCACAAAACCAACCATCACTCCCTATAAATATATATTTATATAAATATGTATATGGAGATACGGAGCACTAGTTGTTTACTTTGAAAGAAGAAGATACAGGTGAATTCTATTTATCCAACATTTGATTTTATCTTGTTATCTTCGGATTAAGGATGTAATTTATTATTCAACTGTTAAACTGGTGAATAAGCAAGTGATTCATTTTATAGCATGAAGAAAATCTCGCTACTTTTTCTGCTTCCCGGTAGCACTGACTAATTGCAGTACAAGGAAGAAAGCCAGGGCTGTTTGTATTGGTGAAAACAGTGAACTAAGACAAGTCTGACGAAGACACGTGTTTTGCTTTAATCTTTCCAAGTTTGGATGTTTATGAGTTACATAGGGAGAGATGGGGATGAGGATGGGAGAAACTAAATGAGCCAGTTTGAAAATCAGTTTATGGGGGTTTTTTTAATCAGTTCATCTGTGAGTGTTTTTGCTCCAGTCTTTCAAGCCAGCAGCAGAAGACTCTGTGAAGAGGACGCCTTGCAGGACGGTTGACCCCATCACCTAGGGAAATGGTCTAGTTACAGCAGTGTTTTTTGTTGTCCTTCTCCTTTGTGTGCTGGGCAAGCAGAATGGATCCAGCGCTTCCAGATGTTCTGCATCATGGGCCACTGCTGGCTCTGAGGCTCAAGCCAAGGCTGCAGCACGTCACGTTTCCTCTGACCGCTCAGATTGCAATTCACCCCCAAAGTGGGGAAACAACACAAAACCAAGGCAAAGACCATAAAAACAACACAAAAAACAAGGCAAAGAACATAGGCAAAGATAAGTCCAAGATTGCTTAGAAACTGTTGGCTGCAGCTTCCAAAACTTGAGGAAGTCCCGTGGCAGTAAAGAGCTCTGGGAGATGGTTTTTGCGATCTGTGCAGTGTTTTGTATTTCATCACTAGGCACGGAGAGGGTTTGGTTGGTGATAAGAAAGGATGTATCTGAAGGACACGGTCCCCATCTTCCCTGGCTGCCTTCTCAGGGGAGAAATTTGACTGAAAAAACAGATTCGTTTTGATTGTGCCACGCAACAACAGCCAGGGAGAACAAGGTCTTAATCCAGTGGTGTAGCTCATTTTTTTTTTAACTCCTTCACAACAGTCCTCTTCAGTAAATATGTTAACTCTTGTCAGGCACGCTTAGCACCGAACAAATGAGTTGAACACCATAATCTAATAAACAAATAGATAGCTCATTTCGGTTTTGTTCTGAGTGAAGCGGTGTTTCCCTCATTGAGTTGTTTCATGGACCTTTCGCTCTGCAGAGGAGAGCGATGGTGTGTGGGAATGCAGCCCGTGTTTCCCCTCTGAGGATAGGGTTTTCTTTTCTGACTTAGGTGCCCCGATTTCCAGCATATTTCCAGTTGTTTGTGTTGAAATCTTTCCCTCTCAGCAGGCTGTTTTCTGTCTTTTTTTTTTTTTTTTTTTAATCATTCGGAACTACTTTTGTCCTTGTTATTGGACCTGAGCAGCTGCAACTGAAAGCGGGATCTCATCATACTAATTGCTGCACAGGCCAAGTAAGACAGACTCTATCCCTATGTCTACAAATAAACACTGGAGGGAAGGCAAAGGAAAGCTTTGCATGCCCATGGAGTGAGGCACAATGGAGGTCGTATCCCCAAAGTCCTAAAAGAACTCTATGACAAAGAACGGTACTTAGAGCTTTTCTCTTAATCTTATGGCTCTTCTTCCTCCTCCTATTTTAGCACAGATTTTAATTAAAGTTTTACAGTGCCGTGGGCTATTTCTTGCATTGGCTCAGCTTTAGTCCTTCACTGAGCTTTAGTAAAGGACTGATTTATTTTCCGTAGAGCTGAGTTGTGATACTAGCAGACCTCTCCTCTAAGCAGCTATCAGTGTTACGGAGATAACCGTTATGTGTAACGTGATCTGAGCGGGAGCAGAACTGGCTCATTCGCGTTGTGTTTACAAACCAAGTTGTTGAGGTGAGCAAAATAAGTTATCTCTATTGCAGAGAGGTTGGTGTGGGACATCAGCTGGAATGCTTTGCCCCACAGTCATATGGAAAAGTAAGTTGAAGAATCAATATGCAGCCTTGTATCGATGCCTTTGTACTTAGCGGCATGTATCGTAAGCGTACAATGTGTAGGATGTTTGGCTGATATGCATGGGGGAAAACAACCCAGCATGTGGTGATAGCTGCCTCCCTGTACCCGGTGACCATTGGGGCTGCAGGAGCATCGGTTGCATTTTGCTGGGAAGGATGGCACGGCTAGGTATCTACAGACACAAGGTGAACAAAAACGCAGTCTCATCAAAAAAAGCGTTGTTTTCACAATGAGGGGCATCCACTGTGGCGAAACGGCTGAGATTTTGCATAATTTGGGGAACTGAGCCCTTGTTTCCTACCCTCATGCTAATTACTGCCTTTGGGGTGTTTTGAGAGGGAGGTCAGCGAGTTCTGACGTGAACCAGAGGTGGGTGGGATTTTCCCCACTGGTGACCAGAGCTGGAGTGAAAGATCTGTGTACAGGACACTAAAGATAGCATCCGTTTATGCTAAATCAAGTTGCTCAATAAAAGCTGTATCATCTGCAGTGAGCCTGGCATGGTGTGCCAATGCCGCTCCTTGTAGCGGTCACAAACTTGTAGGCAATGCAAGAGGTCCAGCTCCGGTCCTACCGAAGAGCGTGGTGATGCCTAAATGGTGGTGAAACCCAGTTACCTCTTGAGAGGTGGAAAAAAATGGCTTTTGAGCTGCTGCCTCAGCTCAGACCCAAATATCAAAGCAGCCAGCGTTGGATCTCCCTGTTAGCACTCTCCCACGCGGCTCCTCTGTCCTCATCAGAGTCTCATCTGCTACTCCTGAAAGCTTTAGTAACTTATTCTGGCTATAGTACCACTGGAAGAAATCCAGAGCGATTCCAGCGGAGCTATTTTGGATTTGTGTTTGCAGGAGGAATTGTACCTAGAGGTTTTAAGTTAATCGCACGGTCATTTTTCCTCTGTATATTTAACCACCGAAGTTAATTAACATTTGAAAGTTTCACAGGCTGCTTCTTTCATTATCTCAGCTAGCTGTGGTAAAAGGCATGGCAGGAGGGTGGTAGTCCGGCTGAAGTTGTGCAGATGGGGCAAGTGCTGGGAATTGTTTCCAGTGAATCCCAGGGGTTTGGGTAGTTGGACGAGGGATGAAGGTGGAGGTGAGGATGCGTAAGCTGCCATGGTACATGTTGCCTATTGACTTTCCATGTAGTAAACAAAATTACCAGATGATTGTTGGCGTGTGGGATTTTTTTTTTTTTCATTTGAAGAGAATATTTTAAGCAGGACTGCGATTGATAGTCCTGAACTGTAGGGGACTAATGTTCCTGTTCTCCAGCTGGGAGAAACTAATTCAACATCTTGTGTTGTAAACACTCACTCATTTTAACTGATTACACCTCCAATGTTCCTCAAATCACTAAAATTACTAATTGCTATTCCTTACACATCAGAGAGTGAATCCTGAATAATTAACCCCAAATAAAATTAGATGAATTGGCCCTTTTAATTAGAATCCCTGCTGCTGTTTGTTCTGAGCTTCCTTTTCTTACTGTTAAGAGACTTTTAGAATGATTAAAACTGTTTAAGACTTAAACAGCCAGTGACCTTTTAATACGATATAAATCCATAAAAGCAATATTTCAGCTAGCAGGTGGTGAAGTAAATTTTCAGCGCAACTACCTGACAGACTCAGTATTCCTTTTTTAAAGGCTGAGGTTGAAATTAGCCAGTGTAGGTGGTTTTTTCTCCCTCTTGCTTATTAATACAGTAGCTGATTAGCAAAAGTAGTTCAAATGGTAGGATTAGTGATTGGTAAGCGAGTGGTAATTTAAACAGTGCTTTGGGTTGGTGGAGCTGCTTTATTTTAGGAATCACAGGCCAGTGTGGTATATTTAGGTAGATTGCGGAGCTGGTGCGTAATCATGCGATGGTTTCCCTTGCACTGACGTGGTGTCAGTGATCCCTCATGACATAGTTTTGACCAAGGATGCGCTGACACAAAATACAGTTTTAATCGTGTGCTTTCCTTGTCCAATGATAGGTATTAAATACAGATGTCACAGGAAAACGTTCATTTTGGGAAACTTCGTAAGATGCGTGTTCACACCTAAGAGTCACCGGGTCATATCTAGCTGAAGTTTTCTATAAAAATCCTGCGGCGTCACTTCTGCAGTATGAAGTTTCCCAGGCCACTTAGTAATACTACAGTATTCTGCAGGTTTTTGCAGTGGTTATTGTGGAATATGGGTTCATGGTAGCTTCAATCAAAAGGATTTTAGCCCAGTGCTAAATGAATTAGAGTTTAAGTGTAAATCTTATTTGTTTCAATGTAGATCACCCTCAAATTGCAACCTTTGGCTTTCTGCAGTGTAAGTTAAATACTTGACAGGGCAATGGGAAATGCCTGTATCTGCTCAGTGCTTTCCCAAATGGAGTCTGTTTGGATCAGAATGGAAACGCTTCGGTGGGGGTTTGCTCCATCACTGTCCTTGTTCTGGTCTCTGAGTCAGGGGAGAGCTGTGTTTTTCAGGTGATTCAAACCGATTCTGTACCAGCTTCAGAGTCAGAAATTATCAAGATGACGATGAGAAAGGGTTATTTTTGTTTGGAAGGAGAAAAATGAAAAACATCTGGGCATATAGCCTTCAGATGTCAGCCAGAGATCTGGGAAGGCCAGTGTGAACCCTGTTTTGTTGGTTGATAGATTTCATTAAGTTATTGTTTCAGGGAAAAAAATGATGTTTTGCTTTTTTGTGTTTCCAAGGGTTTTTCCCCCAAACAGTCTCTTCTTACTGAACATGTGAGATCTTCTTCGTGTCTAGAAGTTTCAAAGCTGCAAATTTTCATGTCTAAACAACTATGTCAGTCAAGGGGGGAGGCAATTACTGCGCTGCAACTCATTTGTTGACTGGCAGATATATCTCCCTGAAAACAAAGGCTTGAGACATACGAGCCTGATCCTGCAAAAAACTGAAGTGCACTTAAAAATTTAAAGGTTAGACTGTAAGTGAGAAAAGTGCTTGGTGCCTAAGACAGGATGTTTTTCTCAGCTTGTACTTGTACCCAGAAGGCATCAGGCAGCCAGTGGCAAAAATTTTAAGAGTTTCTATTCAACCTGACAGGCTCGTGCTGATACAGACAATCCATGAAGGCTTTGAACAATTTTTTATTTGTACATTTGAAAAGTGTAATAATGAAATGTCTAAATCTCCTGGGAAAGTGTAAGAGGGGGAAATTTTGGGGAGGAGAGTGGTAAAACCTTGCAAATGCATCGGCATGGCTCAGATTTGATTGGAGCCAGAAACCGGGCTGGGACTTGGGAGGCATCACTTCTGTTTATGGCTCTGCTATAGTTTCCCAACATAGCCGTGATGGACTGACTTAACTTCTGTCTAATTACTTGATTGTAAAATATGGGGGAGAGCATTACTGGGGCTGGCAGTATCATCTCTCGTGGCTGTGCTGGGTGATGCTCCGGCGCAGGAGCAGGCACAGGCGCCGAGAGAAGAACTCAGAGCTGCGGTTTCATGGCACGTTGCGCCGTCATATCTGAAATAACCGAGCTGGCGCATGTGTCGCACTGCGCAGCCCCTTCGTAGGTTGACTCATGGTCTTCACAGCTGTAAGAAGAAGAAAAAACGAGTAGCTGGCGCAATGAGGAGTGTTTATTTTCTCCTCTAAACGTATGGTAATGGGTAGAGATTTCTCATTGCGAGAGCTGAAGGCAGGTTGCACCGCAGTGTGAGGATGGGCAGGATGCGGCTCCCTGCCTGCAAACGTGCCTGCCCCAGGCTGCCTCTGCAGGGGGACTTGCCATCAGAAGGCGATTTCACCTGCCTTGAAGTATAAATTGCCTCCTGGAGGTGCCTTGATGCCTCGCCATTGATGGAGCTCGGTGCAGTCACTCTCATAACTTCAGTACCTCCAAGTGTTCAGGCTGATGCCAGGTGAATGTCAACCAAGACGCCAATCACGGTGCTGAGCAGCAATCAATACTAATAAGCCTTTTGCCCATCATATCCCTTATTCACGGAGGGGCAGTGGGGTTAAATCAGGCAGGAGAAGGGTGAGTGCTCAGGGTGGGATGTGTCCTCCACCAGCCCGTGGTTAACTCTGGTAACCCCAGAGCCCCATTTCCCCTGGGGCCGACAGTGCATCCATGCGGACCAGGGGACGATCCCTTCTCCAGACGGCTCCCCACGTGGCTGGCTGCTGCTGGAGGTGGTCAGCAGTGGGTGGCAGTGATATGCTCTGCCTGCATGTGGACTTTCCTGCCTCCTCCCATGGCTTGCCTGGCTCTAAGCAAGTGAAATCTGTCTGGCTTGCAAAGCCTCTGGGATGAGGGAAGGTCCCTGAGGTGCATTGGAGCAGTGTGTAGGGAGATGCTGCTTAAATGGAGTGTAAGCTTGCTTTCAGCTTTTTTTCCTCCTTTACTCCCTCAAATGTAGACCCGTTTCTTCCACACGTCATCTAAAACTGTATGCTGCTCAGGACACAGATTTTACAGTCTTTGCATGCTTCCCTCTCGGCCGGAGAGAGACTTCCAGCAATGCCAATAATAATAATACAGTAATAGCTTTCCCTTCTGCATCCGAGGGAATACTCTCCCGTGAGTGCAGTGGGAAAAGCATTGGGTCCTATGGCTGTGTGTGGGAAAGAGGAAAGTGCAGTGGCAGAATAAATAACTGAAGCTGTGAAGGAGAAAAGTCCATCTGTTTGCAGAGGACCAGGAAAAGGCCAAACATCTGCAAGGTCCCCCCAGTTCATCAGGCATCTGCTCTCTGCTTCCCAGTCTAAAAACCTTCCCGTTTGTGGGGAGAGCGGAGCCAGCAGCTTATATGACACAGAGGACAGAGTCAGCAGAGCTGGGCTGGGGTGCGGTAAAGCCAGCTGTCTCCTACTGCAAAGACAAGTGTTTTCTTCCAAACTCTAGAAAAGGGCTCTTCTCTGTTTCTGTCCTTCGCTCCTTTTCTGAAACATCTTGCCAATATTTTTTTCTTTCAGGAGGAATGGATCTTCCAAAGGGGCAAAATGGTATTTGGTTTGTGTTTGTTCTAGCAATCATTGTTTTCCCCTTCTGTTATAGCAATTGTTATTTCTTCCTTCTGTTTCTGCACAAACCCTGTCCTTTTCCCTGTCTCATGCCCTTCAACACATTCTCTACCTCAGTTTTGCTTAGGTGTTTTGAAGGGTTGTAATAAAGCAAGAGTGTCTGACTACTGTGCTGTGCAGGGAGCTGAGTCTTTGGCATTGGAGCCAGGACTAACTGGAGAAACATCATCTGAAGTGTATTCTTTGGGAAGTATGTGTCCGCTGGAGTTGAATTTGTTTGCAAAATCATCTTGGTTGGTTGGGGGGTCATTTTCAGAGCAAAGGAGAAAAGTTTACTTAGCACTCAAACATCCTAGCGTTTTTTAGAACTAAACACCAAGATATTAATTTCAAAATATTTCTTCTTTTCTTTTTACTCTGTATTGTATTTCATATGATTTGAAATAACAGATTGGATTAATTATAGGGCAAAGAGGAGGATGCTGCAGATGTTATTGGACATAATTTAAAATAAAAATCAATCTTGAACTCTATAATATCATGAGCCAGTAGGTTTCACAGGATTTTATGTATTGGAGCAACATGGTTGTCTTAAATTAGTTTTCAGTGTGTTGTTTTCAAACTGTCTTTGTGCATCTGTATTTAGGATGATACTTTCTTAGGGATTCAGAGGGGTTTTTTTGAGTCCTATCCATGCTCACTTTGGGGAAAATGGGAAGAAATTACTTTCCTGGGAAATAAGATCCCTAAAAGTCCTAGGGCGAGTTTGTGCCTTTCGGAGAGTTATTTGAAATCAAACAGAAGAGCTTTCCAGGGCTGCAGAGCCATCTGCTTCCCACAGCAAACAGCGTGAAGGTGCTGTGCCGGCAGTGCTGCCCAGCTGGTTGCCCGTGCCTGGGGCGGGCTGAGCCCGGGGCTTTGAACCCGGGCACAAGTGGTCCAGAGGGCTGCGGGTCACTGGGGTTTGGCTCAGCACCTCTCTGAGCGGTTTGGAGCCTGCTCCTTGGTATTTGGGGATGGTGCTGAGGGCCTGTAGCTGGGAGGTGGTGTGGCACTGCATGGAGATGTGGAGGGTCAAGTAGGAAGCCCATGTTTCCTCCCAAAAGGATTAAAACCCTCCAAAAGCGACAGTTCCTATACACGTGAAATATCACACTGTTGCTCATCTTGAACTTCCATCCCAGATGCTGCACACAGGAGAGGCAACAGCAAACAGCTCTACTTGCAGCATCAAGCTTTATAAGAAGAAATAAAAATATACTGAAGTGGTCAAATTACAGGCAGCTTCCTCCCCGGGAGCCAAATCCAGTGCTAATGGCAAACGCCCTTTTTTCCATCCTTAGGAGGTGCTTTCAGAGCCTGGTGTCCTGCTGCCTGCAGCCTGTGCTGCTCTGTCCTTGTTTTCTCCTTTGTGCTCCCACCTCCCATGAAGTTCTCAAAGAGAGATCTCCCATCTCTACGCTAAGCTGGATGGCTTCACAGCCAGTGTGCTGCTTTGTCTTCACATCAGCACTTTTGGAAGTTTAAGATGAGCAAATTAAAGTGTAGATATTTTGTACATCAGCCCCATGAAAACACCTCCTCAGAGTTAAAAGAGGTAGATGCTTCTGAGCTTGCAACTGGCCCATCATGTGGCTGTTGTCACTGAGAAGAGCCTGTGATCTTCCCAGCAGTTCTTTACATGAAGCTATGAGGTCCTCATGGGAAGAGGGGGGTGCAAAGAGTGTGGCTGCCTGCCAGGAGCAGGGATGCAGGAGATGGGCTGGTCTAGATTTTGGGCTCCAGCTCCAGCCCTCCATGTGTCCTCTGCAACAGGGAATCTCTGCTTTTAGACAGCATCCGATGCTGTCTTTATAGTGATCAAGAAGAGCTGGCATAATTTAGCACAAAAGGGGGGTGAATTGGGTGGGATTCATTGCAAGGCTGGACGTGGGGCGTTCATTATTGCAAGTTTTGTAGTTGCCTGCGGCAGGTTTGAGATGCAGGCTTCAATCTGTGGAGCTGGTTGTTGGTGCCTTCAGGCGTGGTGGCAAGTCACCTTCTGCTGCAGCATCTGAGCACCTCTAAGCAATATGCCAACGTTATTGAGCTGTTGTAGCCATCTCCTGAAGCAGCAAGGGGTGCAGCTGAGCATTTAATGGTTAAACAATGTGTTACTTCATGTGCCACAAAACCGATGGCAGAGTTGTGACTATTGCAGGGTTCATCCTGATCATCCATGATATGATGTGGGGAAATGCCGGTGTGAGTCTAAGTTCTCCCATTCTCTCTCCTAGGGGACTTCCTTCCTCCACCCCCACCTCCTGCGGATGACCTCGGGAACATCACATCATCACAAGGTGCCTTTCCCCCCCCGCCCCCTCTGGATGACGTTACTTTCAATGTGCAGGTAGGAAGAGAAGAATTTTATCTTTCGTGCAGTACTGATCCAAAAATTGTGGAAATGAATGGATGATAATAAAACGAGGTGGCAAAGTGCTGTGGTTAGTAATCATGTGTCAGGAACAACCAAGTCAGCTTTAGCAAGCTGTGTTTCCCAAGTAGGGAATATTTCCATTCAAAACTTGCTGGGCTATTAAAGGATTTTTCCCATCCGGCTTGAATTAGAAGACTAATTGCCTTATGTCCTTGTGTTGGCAGATGGGAGTGAAACCTTCCCAGAATGAATTGTTTTCTGGAAGGACCATCTCCTTCCATGGACCGTGGAGAGACTTTAGGGCAGTAATCTGATCTTAAAAGTGCTTTGTTTAGATGCCTAAAATTAGGTGAAGTAAATAAGCCCTGGCCCAGGCTCTAGTGATGTCACTGAGACCCTTTTCACCCCCTTTTTGCTGGTTTGGATCCTCTAGATTTGTCATCTGGATGAAAGTGCATCTTCTAAGATGCATCAGGTGATGATGGCATGTCCTGTGTGGATGGGGACATACCTTGAACACCTTTGAAAGAGATGAACGCCTTTGTGCAGACATCGCTGGCTTGCCTGGAGTGCCAGGAACCGTTGTGTTAGCTCAGGCACATTGAGGAGAGATGTATTCAGACTGCAGGGACAGGCTGTCAAGGTGATCAAGGAGTGAGGAGCTGATCTTGCCAGTGGGGACCAGAAGAGTTTGTCTTGTTAGCTGAGCAAAAGGAAGGCTGTGGAGGGGGTATGGTTGTAAATTTCAAATACATTAGGGAATAAGAGAAGAACAACTATTTCAGCTCTGGGTGAGTGTTGGTGCAGGAACATGAGAGGCTGAGCTTGCCAGAAGTACCTTCATGCTGGTGTTTAGAGAGTTTTTAAGCACCGAGGCTGCGAAGGTCTGGAAGAGCCTTCTGGGAGGACTAGTGAGAGCAAAGCGAGCGTGATCTAGGTTTGGGGCTGATGAGAGTTGTGTAACCATATATCCACAGCCATGGGCCTGCCCTTGATGACACTGGAAGGTTGTGGCAGTCCTGTGTCCCTCAATGGCTTTGAACCTGAGAATAGGCTACTGGGCAGACATTAAACAGGATTCAAGAGACCTGACTTAGTTCCTGACCCCACCACAAACTCTACTTTGTGCCTCTGTAAAAACAAAACATTTCCCTCCCTCGTGGGCTTCCTGTGATCTCTTGCCTCTGGCGAGATGTTCAGATGCTATCACGAAGTCTCAGTGCGTTCCTGCAATGGGTTCAGCGTTACAAGAAGCCTTCGAGAGGGAAGGGGTTAATGAGGATTGTGTTCTCCCTTGCCAGGAAAGGCTGCAGCCATCAGTGACATTAGCCAAGTGTGGAGCATGGCTTTTCCCAGCCTTGGGGGAATGAAGTAATTCCCCAGCAAGTGTTGTTCTGTCTCTTATCTCTCCGAGAAGAGTGGACCCCGTGGGAGCAGGGGAGCTTCCAGACCGCCCTGGGAAGCGGCGAAGCAGCAGGCTCCTGGAGAGGGCAGGGTGTTGCCTGCGCAGGAGCCCGGGCAGCCGGAAGGGGTCACGGTGCCTCACGTGCTTCCCCCTTGTCGGGCCGCCCAAGGAGGGGACCTTGCTGTGTTTATTGGAAGGGGCTTGTGTCTTCCGCTTCTCATGCCTCCCTCCTGCGATGGGTCCAAGAATGTGCCTGAGCTACTTGGGGCTGTCACTGGGATGTGCCCCTTGGTAGAACTACCCAACAGGACAGCTCTTCCCTGCTGAGCTCATGAAATTGCTATTTGTCACATCCTTTCTCACTGGCTTTGGGAACCTGGGGCTGGAGCCGTGTTCACAGCGTTGGGTTTTGGCAGGAGCTTGGTTAGAGCGAGATTCCTTCGTGTGGCGTCCCGTTCGGAGGAAGGCGAACCTACCAGTCATACCCCAGCACTCCTGCCTGTCACCACCTCCAGATGTACTCTACACAGCAAACACGGGTCCCTGCCTTTAATCTGTGCTCTCTTGTCACCTTTTTCCCCTTTCTTTTCCCTTCCATCCTCTGAAGGAGATTGGGAGCAGAAAAAAGCCAGGGCTAAGTCAGGAGCCAGCGGGGTCTTGTGTTGCAAGATCAGCTCCTTATCTTGCAGGAGCAGCAAAAGCCATGCTGAAGTAAGACGTAAGGCCCGAGAGATGAGGGAAAAGGGCAGGTGGTGATGGAGAAAGCTGCTCGATGCCTTTGTGCATTGAACACAATCATTTTCATGACTCTGGCCAGAGGTTCCCATGCTGAAGGAGCAGAACGAATGGTGGCTGTGTTCCTTCTGCTGTGAATCCTTTCTCAGCCCTCAGGACATGGTTGCCTGAAGGCAGGGGTCTCATGAGCACGTGTTGGATCAGGCTCCAACAAACAAAAGCTAAGGCTGATTCTGCTCTCCGATGCCAGGCCACTTTATTTCCATGCCTCAGTTTCCCCGTTGCTAAATGTAAGTGCTGGAGCAGATGACCCTGTTCCTGGGCACGGACCAGATCTGAGGCTGCTGCCTGGTGCAGTTCAGCCCCTGCAGACCCGTTGTAAGCCCTCCAGATTTACTCCAGAGTTTGAAATTTATCTGCTCCAGCAAATCAGCCCCTTTACAACAGAAATTTCTCTCTGGATGGCAGAGTGCCGATGACAGCTTATGAAACGTGTGCTGTGGCTCCAGGTAAAGCTTTTTATACTAGATGTTAAGTCGATGAGGACAGCAGAATATATATGTTTAGTTTGTTATCATTTTGTGTGATACTGTTAGCAGACGGCTAAAAGCTGCACAGATTATTACCATTTAAGTTGTAGCTTAAGAGCAGCAGTTAAAATAATAATGCCCAGTTTTCATAGGCTTGTTTATCTCTGGATCTCTATTTGGACAGTGGAACTGGCCACTTAGGATCAGATCCAAAAAGGTACTTTAGTATCTGACTTCCCTTGAGGTGCTTATGCTCTGATGGAAATCAGAGGAGGACTGGGTTGTGAAATACCTTTGCCATTCATTGTCTTGTAATTTCTGTTTTCCCATCTAGATCCGTCATGTTCGGATTCACAGCAGGGCTGGGGAGGAAAGGGGAAGGAAATTTAAACTCTCTTCTTATTAACTGTAATGCTTAAAAAAAAAGAAAAAAGAAAAGGAAATGTTTATTTTAAAAAATGAGTGTGTCGGGGCTGGGGGAGAGTTGTGTTGGGAAGTTCCCCATCGGCTGAAGTCAGCCGGCAAAGGCAAGGGCTTGTTCCCAGAATGGTGGTGAGGGCGCGGCGATGGCGTGTTTGACAAATAAGGACATGAGCAAAGAGCCTTTTGCCACGTTGGCTTGGGCTCAGTTTAAAAGAAAAAAAAAAAAATCCTGGACGGGAAGAAAAATGAAATCACTGTTTGTCAAAGGGAAATAGATAGATCTGGGAGGGAGGGAGGCAGGCAGATTTTTTTTTCTTTTTTTTTGCCTTCTGGTTTCAAAACAGGCATTATTCCCAGGCCAGGGAAAGCAAAAGTGAAAAACTCTCATAAGCAACCTCTCAAGTGCCCTGTTTGCTGACAGGGAAGGACCCTCTCTCATGGTGCTGGCGATTTCTTTCTTCCTCGCCAGGCGGGGTTGCTCAGGGATGAGAACTGTGCACAGCAGTGTGAAAAGCTGGTCCCTACCCCGCGTCCCATCCCCGGGAAGGCTGGCTCTGGAGCCGTGCATTGCTACAGGCACATCTTGATAAGCTGTATCGTGGGGGCTTCAGATCTCCACTGGCTTTGAAATGATGAGTTCTCCTTAAAGGAGAGGTTCAGAGCCCAGTGTTCCGTGTTGGGGCAGGACCTGGGTGGCTCAGAGCAGATGCGACCCTCAGCTGAGGACCTGCCAAGGGCCACCGTGGAAAAACATGCATTTACGAATTGCCGCTAATTACCCGCAGGTGCTGTGTCTGCAGTGTGGGTCTGATTTTCATTTGGGACCCTGTAGATGCTACCACATCATGGAAAGGAGAGGATTGTATTCAGCTGGAGATCGCCTCTTTCCCAACAACCCCTGGCTGTTACCAGTGTGTTTTTTATTGACAGGCCACAAAACAGTTTACAAAAGAAATACCAGTCTCTCCCTGATAAGGAAGCTGAAGCAGGGAAAGTGCTTTGCCTGGGTCACCAGGCTGACCAGTGGTAGGCTAAAAATAGAACCCAGATCTCCTGCATCCCAGAACAATTCTGTCTGCTACATTGCACCACCTCATTACTGTAAAAACTGTGAATTAATGAGTAAATACCACCAGTGGCTGAGACCGGAAAGAATTTGGGGTATACCAAAAAGGATGTGAAGAGTGGTTTAGGATGGGGTTTAGAGTGAAGAAACAATCAGACTTTGAACAGTTGCATGAAGGGTGGATTTAGAGTAGATATTAGGAAGAAATTCTTTACTGTGAGCGTGGTGAGACACTGGAACAGGTTGCCCAGAGAAGTCGTAAATGCCTCCTCCCTGGAAGTGTCCAAGGCCAGGTTGGATGGGGCTTTGAGCAACCTGATCTAGTGGAAGGTGTCCCTGCCCGTGGCAGGGGGGTTGGAACTAGATGATCTTTGAAGGTCCCTTCCAACCCAAACCGTTCTATGATTCTATGATAAAATAGTTTAATACACCAGTTCTTGTTATAACCACCTATGCATGGAGGGGCTGCAGTGCTGCTCTGTACGTGGGCAGGAGCTGTTCTCACGTTCAGACCTACTGGACTCACGGGCTAGGTTGTACCGTCCTGTTTCGATACGCAGGAAATCAGCCAAAGGGCTCAAATTCCTATTGCCAAGGAATTTGGGGAGGAGAAATGCTGTCTGAAGGTGTATGCGCCTTCCTCTACAAGGCTGTTCAGAGAGACCCGTCTCGCTCCTCCCTAGCGCTCACGCCTGGGAGAAGGTGGGAACGTGTTGATAGATGCGAGTGGCGAGAGCCTCATCCTTGTTACGGAGGAGGTTGCCAGGCATTTTGCTGTCTGACTCCCTCCCAGTGAGCGGCGGTGGTGGTGCCTCTTCGTGGACTGTGACTCACTGGCTAAGGAAACAGCCGGAACGGAGGATTTTTTATTTTTTTTTTTGGGTGCACATATTGACAAATAGTTGGGGAGGGAAGAGCGTGATTTTTGCCTACAGGGGGTGCTGCCTTAAATAGCACATCTCCTGCTCGGCGGTGTGGTGGCTGGGCTCTGCCTGGGTGCTGGGCTTGCTTTAAATCGCCTGCCTTTTATGTTTGGAGAAGCCGAAAAGACCAAAGAGAGCAGAACGTGTTCAGCCTCCCTCTAGTGCTTGATTTTGTTAATCATTGGGATTATTGGCCTGGGTGTAGGTGCTCGCTGGCGAGGAACATGGGTAACGCAGCGCAGCTCTTGCTGCCGGCAGGGCTGCCTGGCTCCGGGCAAGGAGCGGTAGCTCCCCGTGACTCTGTAAATAAAGCCATAGTCTGTGTGTATCGCTTGCCAGTCAAGATCTAGCTTTTGCAGATTTCTGGGACTCCTAACCTGATTTATTAAAACTCATGTGATAAGCGACTGCCTTTTATCTAAATTGAAGCCGTGTCCAGCAGTATAAATAAATTACCTGGTAATGTTAACCCCCTTACTCAAACCTGGGCTTTGCAGGAATGCTTTTGATCTGTCTCCCTTCTGCCTTCCTCGTGTGTTTGAGAAACAGGAATGTGCTGTGCTCTGAATTAGATTTGAACAAATAATATGTATGCTCTCTGCATGTTTAAATGCTCACTGGCTCTCTACAGGTCAATACGTGTTTGCTCTATACTAAGGGTTTCTAGGCACTAAGGTGAGAAAAATCAGTAATACAAAGTCTGCGTACGTTGATCAATACCTGGTTGCGTGATAGATAAAATGCATGTTTTTCTCATATGCATATATATATACACACTCTATATACGTATGAGAAATGCATAATGAGTGGGGATATAGAGCAGACCTCCACGTTATTGGGGAACAAGCATGCACATTTTATCCCTGCTGCTTTTTTATCCCTTTCTGTGGGTAGCAGGACCAGTAGATCCAGGATCAGAAGAGAAAAGGAACACTGAGCATTTCTTTCAGGCAGCTCTTGATGCAACCCATCTTATACGCATGTTTGTTTTACAATGCCAAACCACATTCTATTTTAAATCTTTAATGAACCTCTGTTCCCATCTATGTAACTTTCCAATCCTTACTCTCTTCAGAATAGACAAAGATGCTTATTATAAACCACAAATTTTACTGAAAGGGTAAACTGGAAAAGTTTTAATTGTACAGCGTAAGCTTGCCATTCATCTCTCTGCCTGGCTATTAATATCTTGGCAATGTTATAATGCAATACAGCCTTTAATAGCTAAACCTCTCGGCAAGGACTACAAAGGAAGCAAGGATCCAAACAGTTAACTGTGCTCATTATTTTCATCATGCTTATTGCTGTGTTATTTAATGTATTTGTTATGTTATTGTTTAATATAGTAACACAGCACACAGGATGAGCCAGGACCTGCACTGGTGCACACTCGTGCCTTCTTTGGGAGGAGGGTTGTGACTGGGGCTGGGAGACGCTTTCGGAGATGGAACAGAGCGGCTTTTGATAATCTGCCATACAGCGGGTGATGAGGTGAGGGAGCAGAAGAAAGCAAAAGCGTAATACAGATCATATGTAAATAAGGGTATGGGACCATCTAAGAAGCTGTAATAGGAAACAGAAAGGTCAGAGATGTTGCCGATTGTGATGTTCAGAGATCATCAAGCTAGAACCATCCCAGGTTGAGACACAGGGCAGTGTTATGCCCATGTGCCGGCTCGGGTCCCAACAGCGTGGCTGTGGTGCCCCGGTGCTGTGCCCGAGGTTACAAGCCGTGGTGGGCACCTCCTGGCTCGTGTGGGTACGTCTCTTTGTGGGACACTGTCACACTGCTGGCGCTGGAGTCAGGTTCAGTCCTGGCACCTGCAGAGAGGTTAATCTGCAACCTGGATTATCCACCCGTGGGTAATAGAGACATGAATGTGGAAAGTAATAGGGGAGGCATGGAGATCATGCAGAAAAAGCAGGCAATTTTCTCCTGTCAGAGCTAGTACTGGCCTGTGACAGACAAAAAGGAAGCAAAAACATCACTGTATCCAAGGTAGAATTATTTAAGCAGAGGGAACAGAAAAAGATAATGAAGATGTGGACAGATGTGGACAGACAGACAAAGCACATGAGCTAAGTGATGGAAGAGAGTCAGATAACATGATCAGAATTTTAGAAATTTTCATTCTTCTCATTTCTGAGAGCTATTCAAATCTTCTGTTGGATTAGCAGGTCCTAGGAAAGATTTCTTGCAAGATCATTTGCTCCTGTGTCAAATCCTGGATAGCCTGTGTTGCATCAGGTAACTGTAATGCAGCGGTGAAACTAAGACAAACAGACTGTCAGTAGCAAGAAGGAATTCTGAAAATTGCAGCAGACAAATTATTACGCCTTTTCTATGAAGCTGGCTGGGATTGGAAGATGTGGTTTAGAGAGTCAAAGTCTTTCCATGCATCTTGGGCATGGTGGTAGGCTGGAACGTGACAGAGCAGACGGAGCCATATTCCCACCTTGGTTTTGGTGCTTTAAGTACTTTGATGCTGTGCGGTAAAGAAATGAGCTTTGGTCAAACAAGGTGAAAGGAAATACAGCTATACTGATTGGAGAACCCAGTTGTCTGTCTAAATTCAGTTTTACAGCCCTGGAGTAGTTCAAAGAGTAGGGCAAACTTCATCCTGGTTTTGATGCAAATTTTGCCTGTCAGTAATGAGACATGGAGAAGTTGTGAGAGCATCTAATTTCCAAGAATGGAAGTAGCTCAAATGCAGATTCCTGTCTCTGTTTTTCAGTTTCCATTGCTGGTGAAAAACAGCTTCAGCTGCCATGATGGGTTTGTTGTCATAAAATGTTGCCTCTGCAAAGAGCGTGTGGCACAGCGATTGAGCAAGCTGAAAGGTGGTAGAAATACCACCAAGAAATGTTGTTGTAGACAGAGCTGGAGGAATTTGTTCCAGGACAGAGGAGCAGGCATGATTTTAAGTCTCTGCTGCCATTAAACTCCATCTTTGCAGGACCATTCCCCACAATAGTATTTTTCAGTTTTGATTTGCTGATGAAAATGCAGGATGTTGATTAGCTTTAACGCAGCTAGAACAGATAAGGAAGAGCATCTCGAAAACATCATATGACATTTTTAGGGTTTTGGTTTTAGTGGTGTGGGAGGTAAAATAGAAATGTTGGGGAAAGCTGTAGCAAATCCCAAGTACTGCTGAAGCCAGCAAGTGACAGCTCCACCAGAGGTGCCGTACAAACTCCTCTCGTTCAACAGTCCCAAGCTACAGCTCCTTCTCTCCCCATCTTCTCATTTCCACGTCTCTCTCTTGCCACGGAAACAGCCTCATGTCTTGTCACGTCCCAGGTCTAGCCTTCCTCTTCAGCTCTGTTACTCCACTCGCTCCTGAGTCATTCTCCCCTTCCTCCCCCTCTCTCTGGCTCTGCAAATTCCCCTGGTTCTGCCCTGCAGTACCCCTCTGTGTGTTCCCAAAAGATGCCACTGCCGAGGTCTGTGCAGACATTTGGGCGTCACGCTTCCCGTGGGTGCTGGTAGGGCTGCCCTCTGGGAGCGGTGTTTGGTCGGTGCTAAGGTCGGGTGAGCCTCTTAAAGAGATTTGGGTAGGGAATATACTTTCTGTGCAGAAGGAAATCCCATTTGGCTTCTGTGGCGGTGTTGGCCCCAGGCAGAAAGACAGTTAAAAGATATTTTCCTGAGGTCTAATGTGTCCTGGGGACACCACATTTTCTGATGCATGAATTGTTATTGAAAAACAACAACTCGCATTCATGTATCTGCATACGGACATCAAAATAAACCTTGGAGCTCACCTGGGAGGGATCTGCACACTGAGGATCCTCTCTGCAGGGTTTTGCAGCGGTCTCTGGGCAGCGCACATGAGTTGTTGTTCAGGTTTCTGTGTAATGCAGGTCCTTTTTCTTCAGCTGAGGTTCTCACTTAGGAAATGTGTAGAAGGTAAGGTGTCCAAACAAGGAGGTAGTTGTTAAAAAAGAAAGAAAGCCCACGGTCATCCAGCCAAATCAAATACCAGACACGCATCTGGCAGCCTTGAAGGGAAGGTAAAAGTGGGCCTAATGGTTTGGAAAATGAGATTGAAAACTTCTTGAAGGCAAGGACCTTCCTCCATGAATCAGAACTGCAGGGTCTTCCCAGCTGAGGCTTGCCTGCCCATGAACTGCAGCCATCAACCGCCCCAAAAACGTGCGGACTGAGGCAGAGTCCAGATTTTCCTCTTCTCAGCTTTGAGAGACATATAGTAGATTTTTAACGTGACTCATTTCTGCAGAAGCCAAAGCCAAGCCATTGACTTTCATGTAGTTTTATACATCCATTTTGCTGACATTTTGCCAGGCTCGCTGGGAGATTCTTGAATCCTTGCAAATGTTTTGGCGTGCACCCCTTCCTACTACAGCAAAACAAGCAAACAAATTCAGAAGTATGTTATATGTTTAACTTCTGGACTTGGAGCTTATTCAGGCTGTGAAAATTGACTGGCCAATTTTAATTTTACTTTTTTTTTTTGGTGGTGATTTCCTAATAGCTTCACAGCCCATGTTCAGGAATGCTTTCTCAAATTCAGAGAAGCTTGACTGTGTGCTTAAACTTCATTAAAGTTGATAGAACTTAAGCACACGTGTAAAATTAAGCATATGCTTATGTTTTATACAGCCTTTTTGCAGGTGACGCAAGCAGCTGCATATGAGTTTCCAACATGTGATTAAATTCCAAAAGGAGTTTTTAAAAACAGTTTTAGTCAACCTTAATTTTCTGAAATTGGTAGCTTTAACAAAACCTATCTTTTTTGATTAAAATTGCCTGAGACGTGTCCCTTTTTAAAAGCTCTTCATTTAACTGTCACAATATACAGTCTTGTGTGGGATAGAGTTTGTTCATGTAAATTTAATTTCCAGTTAAAGTGGTCCAAACACAAAGTGATTTCAATAGATCTCTATGAATGCGGCAGTGCTGTTGCTTTCTCACCTCTGTCGACGTGGGGGCCAGGCAGAGCCATTAAATTGTCAGCTGTGCCCTTCTGCGTATTGCAGATCATAAAGCTTCACCCAGTCACCCAGGGAGACCAAAGGCATCCAGCCTCGATCCGCAGACATCAAGAGATGGAGAAATCTTGGAAGTTTGTTCTAGCATTTAATTACCTACATAAGTGAATATCTCTGTTATTTTTATATGGAATTTCCCTGGCTCCAGCTTCCCGGCTGCTGTGTGTTTTTCTGTTTTGCTAGGTGGACAGTCTTGTGGTATCTGGTATTTTCTTCTGTGAAGCTATTTAGATATTGCTATCGAACTACTCAATCTCCTTCATAAGTGAAACCAAGTGAGCTCTCCGTGTGTCTCGTCAGCTGTTTCTGCTTTTCTGGGGTGTCTCTCAAGTTTTTAAAAAGCTGCCTTCCAGAATGGACACGGTGTTTCAGCACTAGACTCACCAGAAGTGTTGAAAGGAGTAAAATCACCTTCAGCTCTGCGCTTTCTTTGCTCCAGGATGGCGCGGCACCGGGCGGGAGCTGGTGTTTGGTGTGGCTTTCCCTTATGGAATATAGATCCAGAGTCGGGGGGCTGGGTGTGACAGCTTACCTTGTACATAGGTGTGTGTAATTCATGGCTTGTCAGACACGTCCTGTGCCGTTGGAAACATCCTCCTCTTCCCTCTTCTTTTACGCCAGAAGAGGAAAGAGGAAGATCACAACTTGGCCAGAATGTGGAGGTGAAGGGAGTCTTTGCTCTTGGACATCACCGTGGGATCTTTTATAAATGTAACGTTCACGTCATACGAGTCAGTGGGAAGGTCTTCCTTTATTGCTTAATGAGCCATTTGGTTTCTACATTGATTAAACTTTGCAACTGTATTGGGGTAATTGGTTACTCTTCGGTTATGGTTCCCCTTGGAGGCAGATGATGAAATATCCGATATCTCCTCTTAGTTCTCAGTTTTTCTGCAAGCAGCAATACTCTGCGGGGAACATCAGCTCTGCTTGATGGCTAATTAAACATTAATTTGTGACGATATTGGAGCAGATTTTAAGTTGGCGGGGGAGTGGGCAAAGAAAGGGGAAACTTTTAGCAGTCACCATAATTATCAATAACGAGTCCTAATGTAATTGCATTAATTAAAAGAAAAAGGATATATTCCCTGCTGCTGTAAAGTTAGTTACAGTCAGTGAAAGTCATGCTGGGTCAAAAGGATTTCATGGCCAGCTATTCTTGCCCCATGAACAGAGAGGTAACGCTGTCCTGCAGAAGGCATAAAGAAAAAAGCAATATATTCCACTTTATATTGTATATGCTGCGGATGAACAGGAACGTTTCACTAATTCAATTTAATTCCCAAGGACGAGTGATTGTAACTCCACCCGGAGAATATTAAATTGCCTTAATGGAAAAATAAACTGGTTTTATTCTCCCCCTTCTCTCCCCATCTTCCCCATTCAGTTTTCAAATAACTTTATGTGCCTCCTTAGTTTATTAATACACTTCTCATCTTGCTGCTGATTTTGCATCTGGTAGCACTTAACACAGACAAGACTCCCAAAGCTTTTGATCAGACATGTTAAGTAAACTATCAGGACTGTTGGGTCTGCTGCTCTGGCAGATGTCGGCTCGTGGGACTCCTCCTCTCTCTTCATCCCTTGACTGTTCCTTATCAAATCCATCCTGTTGCTTTCATGTGCTTGAGGATCATGGTGCCTCTTCCCCATGTACTAGCTGGCCCATAGTACAAAGATCCTCCGGTCGACTGAATGATATTTGCTATTTTGCTGTTTTTCAGTAGCACAGCAGTTTTGAAACCGTTTAGCCAACCTTGAAATCTCCAGAACTTCCTCCATTAGCAAAATGCAGTGGTCAGAAACCCGAAAAAGCCAGGTGTAGGTTGGAATGCCCGAGGCAGAGGTGTCAGTCTGTGATACGGGGAGCAGGGGGCTGGATAACGCTGTCCTGGGGCAGAGCAGATGGGGGCTGCGGGGACCAGACAGCACAGGACCTCTGTGTTGGCATCTCCAGCTTTGGGGCACCTACAGGCGCACACCTCGGCTGCAAGGCAGATCTTGTTGAGTGCTTTGACCTATTTGCTGCATCCTCTTTACTTCTGTCACATAATTGCCTTCTGTTGTCCTCAAGGGTGGCAACGAGACAGGGAGTGTTGCCCATCTCCTCATGGGCTATTACCCATGTCCCATCCCAGCCACCAGGGTCATTGGCTGCTGGCCTTGGACCCAGTGCTTCAGCAGAGCGTGCCCCAGGCCATGGAGCCTGTTGGCTAAACCTCTGTGGTGCAGCTTCATCTTTTTTTGTTTCTCCTCACTCATCCAATATCCAGGGCCAAATCCTCTTCTGTGGTCTTGAGAAGTCTGGACAAACTGTGGGTGTTTGCGACAAAAGCTCCTCTCCAGTGTTAGGGGCAGGAGCTGTTTGGAAGTCCTGGGCTCTGCCCTGGCATTACCGCTGCCCATCCGCACTGGTGGCATCCTGCCCCTGAGCGGAGCCAAGGTGCTGGTTTCGGGATTGGGGCCCCTCTCAGGATGTGCAGAGGGCAATGGCTTATTAAACAGTGATGGAAGAAGGGCCACTGCCCCACGAGCCAGCGTTCGGCATGGCGGTGGCTTGGATCCAGCCCTCTGATCATGTGAAATCAGGGCCATCCTGCAGTGAAATTGCAGCTGGAGCTTGGATGGCTTGGACAGCGGTTTGTTGTCTTCTGGCATGTTTTGCCAGGGCTGGGAGAGCAAATACAGGAATGAAATGTCCGTTAAGAAGCTGGGTTGGCCTGGTGGATTAGTGTCTTCATCTGGTGGCCAGAAGGAGCTTGGTTGTGTCTCTGAGTTGCAGCACCTCGCTCCAAGCCCTCTACCTGCTTTCCCTTCCTGGGGCTGGTATCCAGTTGACAATAAGCTCCTTGGGACAGTGCTTATTTTCCTAGTTTCCTAACTATTGTATGTGAGCAGTGCCAGTCACGCTGATCTCTAGGGAAATATAAATCTTTATTGTCATACAGATTCATAACTGCAACAAAGTCTTCGCTGTCTTTCATATATGTGTCCCAGGAGGCTGAGTGCAATTGGCTGTGATTTCTGTTGTCTTGGCTACAAGGAGGAAAGAAGTGGGTTTCCAGGTGTTGGTCCAAGCCCTGGCACTAAGGTGACGGTCAGTTATTAACCTGCAGAGACTGACATGTACCCGCCAGCAGAAGAAGTGACTCCTGGCTAGTGTCAGCTGCTGGATATAAAGCACAAGTGGAGGCTTCATGTAAATGTGTATAGACAGCCAAATCAGACCAGCAATGGTCAGTACTGAGTATCCAGAGAAACATGTAGAAAAGGAAGCACGGCGGATTTTTTATTTATTTTTAAAGTATCTTGGTGGAGTTTTCTTGCGTGTGTTTCTCCAGCTGCTTTTGAAGTCCATGCAAACTCATAGCAACCACAGCGTCTTGCAGCAGAAGTAGCTCTGCAGCTTAGCAGCATGTTGTGTGATGAAACACCTACCCCCTTTTCTTTGTTTTGAGACTGATGCCTTCTACTTTCATGCTTTCTTCTTCTGTTATCTGCTTTCTCTGTTTTGTTTTTTTAATTTTTATTATTTGTCCTTTTTATAAGCCTCCTACTCCACAGCGAGTTTATAAATTGGTTGTTAACGTTTTGCAAGATGTCTCCTAGCAATGCTTAGCAAATAACTTTTCTTCATCTGGTTGTTCATTTGCCCCAGCTGTAAGCCCATGCAGTTCTTTACAACACCTTGCTGCTTCAGAGATAAAATCAGTTAATCCTCAGGATACCCAGTGCTATTTACATTTTACATGGGTGGAGAAATTGAATGTGGGACGGTGGCTACCCCAGACCCATGCCATAGGTCTGGGACTGAGCTGAGCTTGGACGTCAGGAGCACAGCCCCCTTTACCCTGCTGGGTCTTCCACAGTTTGCTGGGGCATAACTGCTGGAGTGAACTTTGCCAAGGGAAGATATTTGGCACATTTATTTGCCCTTTTTGGGGCAGTAAGGTAGGCTGGTGTTTAGTGGATGATCGCCCCCCACCTCATTTAAGTCCCATTCCAGGTAGGCCCACCTGCCTCCTTATGGGGAGATCTTCAAAAGTGGCCAGAGTTGGAGCAATGTTGCTCAGTTAAATGACAGCAGCATCCAAGAGACACTGAATGATGCCTTTGAACAGCCCACTTCAAACTTTTGAAGTGTTTTCCTTTCGTCCGGCTAATATCCAGCAACACAAACCAGGTAAAACTATTCCGTGCCTGAAAAAAAAGAAAGAGCAGGGGAAAAAATAAATCAAAACCTAACTTCCCTTTGGCTTTTATCCTTGATGTCATCAAAAGACTAAAAAGGATATTTCAGGCCTGGCTTCAGCCTGATGGAACAGCAGGGAAGTTCTTTTCTATTAGATCCTTGATACAATCACGTCTGGTGAAATCACTGCGGTCACATCTGCTGAAATCTTCCATCATTTCGGATTTGTTTCAAAAGACTCAATCTTTCTGTTTTTAAAGGGCACGACTACTTTTCCAGCCCCTCCTTGGTGCCTGGAACGGTGATTAGGCATCAATCAAGCATCTTAGACCCCCCTCACTCCAAATGCTGCAGTCAGCTGGTGTCTCCATGTGTGTGCTTGGTGGGGCCGCCTCTTGGGACTGTTTTAATTTACATTAGGGAATTTGAAACAAAATGTTTGCACTTGTCTTTAAGCTCAGGAGAGAATAGACACAGCAGCTCATCTTCAAGGTGCCTCATTTTCCTGATACATGCCCTTGAGGGTGCATCTTCTTGCCGCTGCAGTGTCTTTTTGTGCTTTGGATGGCTTTTACGCCTTGGAAAGAAAACTGGGAAATTCTACAGCGAGAGAGATGGGGTAGCAGGGGTGTGTGTCTGAAAAGGATCTTGCCTCTGGCAGTGGTATTGTTGGAGAAAGTGCAAAGAAAGGAGGAAAAAAAAAGGAAAAATTAAACAGAAACCCCAGCCTAAAGTATATCAAGACTGAATCATTTCTTTTCTTCTTCCTGGTTAAAATTTCTCACAGTCTCTTCTTGTATGGATAGTGGATGCCATCAAAATCAAACATCTTTCCCTCCTCTCCCCTGCCTGCCCCCAGCTAAAACAGGAAATAAGAGCCCTATCCTTCTTTCTGTCGTCGGCTCTAAGCCCAGTGCCCGAGGCCATGGAGTAGAAGGAGATGCTAACTCCTTGTTTGGAGAGCTGTTTCATTTGCTCTTCCTACCACCTCAGTGCCTACCCGAGGATTTTGACAGCCTGCAGGGCACGGCAGGTGGCTGCTGTGGGTGCAACCTGCAGGAAGCAGGCAGCGGTCGCTGAATTTATCAGCTCTGCTGCCTCATCTGTGGCTCAGTTGCATTTGCTGGAGGAAAAGACAATAAAGTCTTTCAGGGCAAAAGTCTTTATTTACTGCCTACCCCTGGTTTGCCTAAATTCCCCTCTTCCTCACTCTCTTGTTGCTTTAGTCCTTCCTTTCCATGACTGTCTTTGCTGTAAAGGGCTTTTTTGCTCCCTGCTTTTCCCCGTTCTTGGATGTGTAAGTGCAAACAGTGTTGACCTGTTGCAGCCCAAAGAGAGCTCCCCAAGCACCTCAGGCTGCCAATAAAACTGATGTACCAAGAGCAGAGGGCACTGGGGGCCCCCAGCCAGTTTGTTTTGAGTCATTAGCTATGACCTTTCTTAATATCCATGGTGTTCATCTCCATTCTTCCACTTGTGAGTTATGAGGTTATCAGTGACTTGTGGTAGCACGGTGTGCAGAGCAAGCTGATGCTACGAAGAAGGTTGTGTGTCTGGCTGTAGCTCTGCTGTCTTGGACGTGTCTGTACATATATAACAGCATTGCATTTCCCAATAACAACAACTCGTGTTCCTGGGGCACAGCGCAGAGGATGAGCTGGCCACTATGCTCATGAAACGCACTCAGCTCAACCTACTTTAGAGAAGACTTGAGCAAGGCTAAGGTGGATGGGGAGAAGGTGGATCTTAATGCTGGAAAATTGCACTGTGGTGAGCAAAGTCCTGATGCTCTGAAGGTGTTCAGGAGTTTGGCTGTAGCCTTGTTTTGGAAGAAAATATACCCTGGGACTCTGAGGTCACTTCTAACCTGCTGTCCATGTAAGTCAGGAGGTTGCTACTGCAAAGCCCCCCTCCATCTTTCCCTGACACAGCAACACCACTGGACATCAACATGATTTCCTGTAGAGGCTCAGAAGCCAACCTGGCAACCCAGACCACATTGCATCCCTCATCCCAGGGGCTAATGACTGTCCCAGGCTGCAGCACTGCGTGACAGCAAACAGGGCATGGAGAGAGGGGAAAACAGAGAATAAAAGAGAGGCGGCTGGGTCTGGGTAGGGAAAGGAATTTGGAGCAGGAGCTAGGAAGGACATCTGGGAGCCAGATTCTTCTCTTTTGAGCCCATTGCAAGGAGCTGGCTTGGACAAACAAGAAGCGTTCTTATTTCTCTGCTGTAACCTGCAAAATGTGATAGGAGTAGGTGATCTAGGTTGTAGCAGAGGGTGGCATCTAGGGAAGTCATTGTGCTTTTCATGTCTTCTAGCTTGGTGAATAGTCTTACGGCCTTTTTAGCACAGTAAGGCAAACTTTGAGGCCACGTGTTGCTCTCTGCACTGCATGTTCTGTAATGAATGTCCCTTGGGGTGGTGCAGGGGCACCTCTGGCACTGATTGGTAGGGTAGGGTTAGCAAAATTGGGTGGCAGGATTAGCAAAATTAAAGCCAGTTTTCATTGGAACAGAGTGGGTTGAGAGGGCTCACGAGTAGATTACCATCACAGCTGCTCTGAGCTGCACACCAAGAATTCATGGGTGGACAAACAAGCCAAGCAGTGAAGCTCTCTGCTGTTTTTCTCTCTTTTGCCTCGCAGCAGGGACTGAGCCAGGGGATAGGAGTGTAGGCGTCGCAGAAGTTCACGTGAGTGGATAGTCTCTGGCATGAGTAATTTGTTGGACTGGGTTGGCTTATGTTTGCTTTTTGTCGAACTCGCGTTGGCTGGGCCAAAGATAGCATCCTTTTTCTTTTTAAACCCATTTTTCCATATTCTGCTGGCTGAAAGGGAGGGTGCGCAAGCGACATGTCTGCAACAATGCCATAAATCCAGACAGAAATAGAATTAGCAGTTCTTTCTGGTTCCGGTGTTTGTATCTGCGAGGTCGTGAGCTTAACCAGTCTGGGTTCCTCGGAGCAGAGCCGTGTCTGTGCAAACCTGTTGTGCCTTGGGACCTGGCGCTTGGGTTTTGTTCCAGAGCAATATCATAAAACTTTTATAGCAACGTCATGATGAAGAACATGAGAAGAGAAATAATTTAACCCCCTCTTGCTAAAATTAGCGTTGCAGATTCTTCTCCTGTTTCCACATGCAGCAAATCCCTTGGTTGAATCTGGAGTGCTGTGGGGAGAAAAATGCAAGATTCGTGGAGATGGGGAAGAGAGAGCAAGCAGAAACCTGTCTTTGCGACGATTACCATTTCTTAAATGTACTTAAAGTCCAGTCCTGTCCCAATAGGCCCTTACACACATCGGTAGCATTGTTCATTGGCACTGTCGTACTACATTGTGCTCCAGCATTTGTAGAACTGGGCTCTTAATCTATGTTGATTATGTTTTAATTGAATAAATAAATCTTTTACAGATCCCAGAATCAATAGAGATGTTTCCATGCTATTTTGTTTTATTTTGCTAGGTTTCCTAAGGACATTTAACTTTTACAGCCTTACAACTTGTTCTGCAGCATTTGCTAGTCAGCTATTGCGTAATTGTTCTGGGGAATGAGAACCTGGGAATAACATGGCCCAGAAATGCTAAGAAGCAGAAATGAAATCGGCTGATCTTCTCATCTGCCACCATCCTTCCTCTCCAGGGTCAGGGTACCAAACAGGCTGTGCATGGGCTCCAGTTTTATTCCTGGGTCTGCCATTGACTTGATTTATCACCTGAAGTGTTGGGGCCTTGGGTGCCCTTTGCACCTCCCAACCCTTTCCAGCCTGGCTTTTGTCTGCTTAGCTTAAAAATTCTCTGGAGTGAAGCAATCACAGTTTTTGTGTTTGGGAAGCCTGTGGCTGCCCTGTAGTTATAGGCCAACAACTGGAGGATGGAGAAAAACCAAACAAGAGCCATGAAGTGCACTAATAGTGGAAAGGAAATTGGACTTTTGCAGATTTAAAAATCCAGGTGCCTACAGCTAGCCAGGAGTAATGGCCTGGGGTAATTCCTGTGAAAAGTATTTCTTTTTTTTGAACAATAGTTTGGATGGATGAACTGGGGCTCTATAATAAAAATAGGCAAGAAGAACTGAGTTTGTACATAGTTTCTAACCTGACTCTCAGCCTTTTAAATGACGTGCTCATGCATAAAGCACATTGGAGCTTCCATTTTCTTGTTACTCAAGCCAAATTTATTGTAATCCAATAAGACTTAATAATCATTAGGAACTAATGAATGCCTTAGCACGTATAAGCTTGGCAGATCAGAGCCTGCCTGCTTTGCATAGTCTGTCTCTCTTTGACCAACTTGCCATTTCTGTGTCGGATTGATGACTGGGGAGTTCTGTAAAACAGGTAATGATCGAGTGCTCCTGAAATGAAATTTAAATAAAAACTATCTGGAGCAGACGGTGAGCCAAAGGGAAAGGCGAATTTTTGGCTTGGAAAATTGAAGTAACTTGGTGAGAGTGAAGGCAAACAGAGCTGGATTGTCTGTGGGGAGGTGCTGGTACGGTCTGAACAGGCTTTACAGTTCAAATTACGTGAGTTGTTAGGTAATTCTTTAGTATTTTTATTATTGTAGTAGTCAAGCTGTGAGTGAGCTCTTCTGCACTGAGCTCTGTAGTTGTACATATGCAGAGAGACTCCGTCTGGAGAATTTGCAGATAAGTCAGACATGGAAGGACAGAAGAAAAATATTGACTATGACTCAGGTTAAGAAAAGACTTTCAGTGTGTAATATTTCACTTGACTCAAGAACTTTGGTTTCTGCGCATGCCCTAAACGTGGTTGGCTAAGTTGGGTAGGCTCCTGGCACCTATCTCACACCTGATGGGGATCCTTAGCTGGTTTTCTTGAACTTCTAAATCCTGCCAGAGCCTAATTTCCAAAGTACTGAAAACATTGAGGAGGGAGATGTTTCCTAGCTTGTACCCACCTTCGTGCACTGCCGGGAGGTACTGCTGTATAGCACAGATCTTTCCCAGAGGTTTTGGACTAGGTTGATTTTTCAAAAACAAAGGGTGTGAACGAGTCCTCTTTTAAAATGCTTATTTTAGCAGGGATTGCAGTGCAGCCCTTGAACAATAGCTTGGGGATCATGTACTGTTCTGTAGTGCTGAGGCCTGGGTTTTACTTTTGGAGGTGGGTGGTCATGGTGAAAATTCATTTCTCTTCCCTTCCAAGTGAGTGTCCCTAGCAGCCTGGGTACAAGTGGTGCTGGGCTGTTTTGAAAGCAGAGAGAAAGCAAGATGTATTGAGACATCGGAAAGGGTCCTGGCTGTAGGTTGGTATTTGCTGTGGGCATGGGCTTTCCTGCATAATAGCCCTTTTCACAAGGACCTTATGTTTTTTTGTGACCGCTTATTGCAAATCATGCCCTTCACCTTGTATCTGCTAGAAATGAATTGAACTTTTTCATGCCTTCTTGAAGGAGCTCATTTTTTAGATGGAAATTGTGAAGAAGTGTTGAATCAGACAGGTATAGCTACCACGGATTGATTTAAAATAATAACAGGTGCAGGTGGCCGGTTGCTGGCTGCTGTGGCTTGCAGCTCTGCTCTGTTTGTGCTTCATCTGGGATGGGGATGTGGCAGAAGAGATGCTCTCAGAATGGAGGTGCTCCAAGCCTACCACAGCCTTGCTGCCCAGCCATGTGTCCTGCTAAAATACATCTTCTCTATCTGCGGGAGCAGGGATGGTCCTGCCTCCTCACCTCAGTAACAGATTGCACGCTGAGTTGCATAATCCTCCAAGTCAACTTCAGACAATGGGACCATTGTGGGAAATGCATGACGAAAAGCCCCAAAGCAGGCTGAATCCTTGTGAGATGGAGGCTTGCTGCTGGTTCTGGGAGAGAGCTATAGTATTTCAGCATGTTTGTCCCTGCAACCCAAGACTTATTGCGGGGGTATGGTAGCAGATCCACGAGGACAGTAAGAAACCATGTGCCAGGCCAAGTGGTTTGAATAACTGAAACTCTTCTTTCTTCTTTAAGGTGAATCCTGGTGGCAAGACGCTTGAGGAGAGGCGGTCCAGTTTAGATGCAGAAATTGACTCTCTGACCAGCATTCTGGCCGACCTAGAGAGCAGCTCTCCTTACAAACCTCGGACTCAACAGGTTAGTGGCACATTGTGTAAACAGAGAGTGGGAAAGTGGCCAGCATCGGCTGCTGGAGTCAGTTTGCTAACCGCTTGGTATTTGTGGCAAGCAGGCATGCCAGTTCCTCCTGATAGCATCCAGATGTGGCTGTCAATGGGGAGAAGGGTGCAGCCCCTCTGAAGGGGGCACCGGCTCAAAAGCTGCCATACCTCTGAGTGAAGGACCTCTGATCCCGATTGTTAGATTGCCATGGAGATTGTTAGAAAAATACTTGCAAAAAATGGCATTTCAGTCGCCTCGACTTTCTACCAACAATAGCTTGGGAATTAAAACCTGCTCAGTTCACAAGTACTTTTATGCTTGTATTTTTTGGTTGTTTTTCTGTTTTGTTAACTTTTATCTGTCATGCTGCCAGAAGGATCCAAATATCCATGTCTCAAGTTGTTTTCTTTTGTTTTTGTCGTCTAATCAGTGGCGACAAAGTGGCTTGGATCATAGCTCAGCTGTCAGGGTGGCTGTAGCCCAGCAAGGCAGACTGGAATTTGCACTTACTCTGCTGTGTCTAGACGAGGACTGCAGGGGTGACAGCAGCTCAGCTAATTTTTGTCACTCATCTAGGTGGTGCTTGAGTAGAGCTATTTAAGTTCTGGTAAGATGTCATCTATTTATCAGAGGAAGTGGTGACACCCCAGTGGCACTTTAAAAAGGGCAATTCTTGAGATCTCTAAAATCATCCCAGATGTGTTTGTGCCCGGTCGTGCAGTGCCTTCACTTCCTAATGTCATGACTGGTCTCATTTCTTATACATATAGGTCTGTAGGCATGTATGCAGCTGTATGTATATGTTGTGTTTGTCTTGCCAATGTCAGCCCTAAATAAAACCCCAAAAGTCAAAAGAATCAAAGGGAAAGTTGACTGATGCAGTGCACACCGATTATCCATATAGGCCATCTCTTTAGCTTGTGGCTTTTTTGGTTCTTTTCATTGTTGCATTTGTTTTCAGTAATTGAGAACCGATACCTTTGGAGCAGAACTAAAGTAGTGATGAGAGTTCGTTTAGATTTGCTCTTCTTTAAGTATGTGAACTTAGCAAAAGCAGAGTTAAATCAGATTTATGCACTTTTGAAAAAGTCCATCTGCACGCAGAGGCTCTGGCGTGGTGGCCTGCGTGGTTTCTGTCCCTTCCGCAGGGACCTCCCAATAAACTCTTCTTTTATTCTAGCAGCATGTACACAGTTATTGCATAAACTTACAAGACTTGGCCTTGAAAAACAGTCTGATTTGGGTCAGTCAGTCAAAAAGAGTAACAACGTAAACCAGATACAATTCAGACCTTTTCCCACTGGGTTTTTGTTGTTGCTATAAGAAACAAGTTTTAACGGTGATAGTGCTCAGGCACTGTGTCGAATAACCCATGTTCATTTTGTTTGCGTGGGCCAAACACATATGAATGCACACTGTTACTGGGAAATGCTTTATAGTGTCAAAACACTGCGACAGTTAACTGGAAGAGATTTGTACTCACCATTTTCCTTGGCAATGCCTGCAGTCAGCTCCAGCATCTTTGTAGAGACATGTAACTTCTGTAACTACTTCACTGAGCATTTGCAGTTCGGTGACAGTACTGCTGACTGTCTCCTTATACTTCTTCCTTTGGGATCTGGCGTTCTCTGAATAGATTGGTTTTTCACTTTTATTTTCTACATATAGTGTTAAAGAATAAATTAAAAAAAATCACGGCAGTCAAATGCAAAGTTCTGCAGGCGTATTTGAGTTTCTGGAGGATCGGAAGGCATAGCCCAAGTTCTAGACTTGATCCGACTTTTTAAGTTCGTCAGCCTCCAAAACAACGTGTGCTGCTCAGTGCGCATGCTTGTTCCTGTGGCTTTTTGCCCACGGTTCAGGTGGGGGCTCTGAAGACTTGTCCCCTGTACCCAGGAGCGATGGGATGCTGCTGCTCCCTGGTGCATTACAATAACTGTGTGTGATTCAGTGGGCAGAAGCAGCTGAATTTCATCTCTGGGACCAAATCCCAACTTTCTTTGTTCAGTGTATCAGACTTTTCAGGATTTATTGGTTAACATAATGATGTCCCGTGAAAAGTACAGCTACAGCAACTTCTAACTATAGCTGTTAGAAAAAGAAAATGCCAGAGTTGAATGTATCATCTGCTGTAATTAAAGAGTACTCAAACAAGTCCTTGAAAGGTGGAACTAGAATGTAAAGCTTTGATATTTTCCTTTGATCTGTACTGAGTATTAAAACTGGTGAGTCATTTGATGGTCTTATAGCAGGATAATAGATTAGGCTGCAAATTGTGAGGTACTTGCTCAGAACATCAGCACATTTATTGGATTACACCTTAGCTGACCTTCCCAAATTCGTCAGGATAATGGCTGCAGATAGGAAAATAGAGTTACGACTTGTTTTTAGAGAAGACGTTTCCAGTTGTGCTTGTGCGGTTAAAGCATTATAATAAATTTACAGGTATACCTTGCCCTTGGGATACTCCTATTCTGAAATAAGAGAAATTTTGTTGTTAGGTTTCTTTTTTATTTTATCTTCAAAATAGTTTTAAAGCAACATAAACTAAACTGTACAATAGTCTTCTCTCACTAGAGTAGGAGTGATAAGCGGGATAATGACAAGTTTATTTAACATACCCTACCCCTTGGCATAAATTCAAACAGAGGGAAGCTCTTTTGATCCGTGGTAGGAGTTCAGGATTGCAGTGAGACACACTGCCCAGGGAGGTGCCTCTGAAGCAGAGCGATTTGTACCTCCGCAGTGGGTTTGGAAAGCCCGTGATACTTGTCAGAATGGGTGGGCCAATGTCAGCCCCAGACAATTCCCCTTGGCCAGCAGACCTGCTGTTGAGGATGTGGATGAGTATGAGTCTCTGCACCATCCCTGCATTGCTTACCTGGGTATCACTCTGGTAACATTTTTTGTGTGCCAGGCAGGTGGCCATGAGCTAAAAATGACCACCATTAATAGAGGGCAGGGAGAGAGTTTTGACACCTGCGGTCAGCAGCACCCTCCTTGTACCCAGTGGTCCTGCCTAATTCAAGGCAGCTGAGCTGGAAAGGGGGGGTAGAGGAGTCACCCAGGTCCTGCTGGCTGCTTCCCATGCCTCAGGCAGAGTTGGTAGGATGCTCTCGTCCTGCAGAGTTGTGTTGCCCTCTCCTCTGAAGTCATGAGTTTGGAAAGCATTTTCTCAACATAGATCCTTTACGGAGCAGAAAAGATCTTTCCTTCCCATAGCAGCAGGTTCGGTGGGAGGAGGTCCTTCTGTGAGACTGGTACCCCAGTGTGAGTCAACCCCGATGTTGCCGAACCTCAAAATGAAAGATTCTCTCAGGCTTCGTTTCTGGTTAGTTCTTGTCTCTGTCTTGAGGCAGTTGTTGAGAGAGTCCCCTACAGCAGAGGTTTTCTAGGCAATGATAGTTTACTTCATATTGGCCATCAGCAACATGTGGGTGAGAAGCAGCTTTAGATCACCATCACCTCAGCCCCGGGCCGAGCCCATGACTTGCAAGTGAAAGTCTCTCTGACTGAGTCACAGAAGCAGTCAAAAGTGATTAAAATGCTAGGTTTTTTTCTTTCAAAATTGCACATATCAAAAAGAGTAGAAAATTATGAGACTAAATCATCATCTTTAGCTGCAACATAACAGTGTCTAAGGACGCTTTCTGTCATGTGAGGTGGTGTAGGAGAGACCATATTTCAAGAATTCAGCTGGAACTGGAGTTTTAGAAAGGACCAAACATCACCTGAGCTTGAGAGGTTTCTGCGTGACCTTCACCAACATGGCCAGTTCCAGCCTTCTGGTGCAGTGAATTGAAATGGAGGAGACGACCAACATGATCTCAAAATTACCATGACTGCAATGGCATGTTAATAGATGAGCTTGCCTTAGATATTGTTTGAAGAACTGCAGAAGCATTATGAAAAAAATCTAATTAATATTTTCCTCCTGTTTGGTAAAGTTTAGAAATGCTAGTGTGATGAGTAAAGTACAGAGCTCCTCTTGTGTAGCTGCAGTGTGTTTTCTGTTTACGTGTCACACCTTCTCAATTGCAGTAACCCACTGGAAAGTTCAGAGGCAGAGAACCCACTATGCCTTTCATTAGTAAAAGGAGGTCATACAGACATGGCATTTAGGTGCATAACTTCCATGGATGGGAGCAGGGGCTATTCCTAAATTGGGTGAACCCCAGCTAGGGGGCCTGGTAAATGCTATGGTCATCTGGCTCCTCTATTAAAGGGTATTTTCCCCAATTTTTACCTGTTCTGCTTAAATCCTTGCTTAAGAGATGAGTGCAGCAAGGCCTTAAGCAAAAAAACATGCCAAATTTCAGCCCATAAAATAAATGTTTGCATTTTTTTAAAAACAAGAAAACTTTATGGCTCTGGAGAGAGGGCTTCCAGCAGAGGCTGTGAAAATGAAATACTGAAAATAGCAGCATACGAAAGCTCAGGATTTTTTGTCCCTGCTGTGAATTATGTATTGAATGCTGATTGCTTTGTCCGGAATTGGACACCTACCTTCTCAAACTCTTGAGTTTTATCCCAAATTTCCAACAGACTGTCTGTTTGGCAAAATAGGAGTTTGTGGGAGGTGTACCAGGTAGTAAGATGTACCTGGTCCAAAGGTAATTAGCCTTTTTTTTAAAAGCAAATACTGAGTGGCCAAAATTTATGGAGTATTTAAATAGCAAAACCCCCATGCTTTGAATGGTCAAGATCAAATCTACTTATGTACAGCTCTCAGAGGCAGCTTGATCCAGAGGCAACTGGGCTGGCACTCTGGAGACCTGTTTCATTCCCAGCTACCACCACTGTGCTAAATGACCTTGAACGTAGCATTTCTACTCTGCTTCCTCTCAAAATCTTTTCTGTCCTTGTAGCTTGGCAACCTCTTCAAAGTGATTTGCCTCTTACTACCCGTGTGCATGGCATCTAGCAAAATGAAAGCTTGGTCTGGGTTGAAGGCCTTTAGGTGATGTGGTTGTACAAATAACGAAAAAGAGAAAGAAATTATTTTTTTTCATCTAACAGATGGGGAAGATGAAGGCAGAGTTAGGCGAGGTGTCTAAGGATTCATGCCTATGTCCCTGCCTCTGTATCATTGCCGCCAGTACTAGACATCTGCCACTATCCAACACTGTCAGCCTAAGTGAGTAATATTTTGAAGGAAAAGAAGCTAATTCTCAATGTGAGCTGTGGAACAATAAAAAAGTAAAGAAATTAAATTAAAAAATCAGTGATACATTTTCATTAAGTTCCAAACATACTGGGAAATAATGTCTTCTAATGACTGGAATTTAAAAGGGATTTAAATGTTTGACAGCATTGCTTGTTACTGCATCACTGCTTTTGACAATCAGTTGGGGATAACAAAAGCAGTGAAAGGCAATGGACATATTTTCTTGCAGAGTGATGGGACAGGTTTGAACAGTTTCAGCTGTAGGATGGCAAACCACGAAACAAGGCAAAATGTCGAGTGCTGAAGACTCCTAGGAGCACTCTTCCATGTGCATTTCTAATTTTAGTGCCCCACTTATAGCTGTACCAGGAATGCAGGGCTAAGAGTTCAGGTGTGTTATCTTTGTTTACGTGGAGCTGTATCTCCAACCATGAACAAAGCCTCTCCTGCTCAGCAAAGAGCAACACATTCCCGCAGCGTCCAAAAAAAGCCCTATGATTGCTCTTGGTTTGGGCTGTGGGATTGACATATGGGCTCTGTGAAAAACAGATCGCTGAATCTGTATTCAAAACAGTCCGTGCAAATTTGCTAGTCCAGGCTGAGAGTCTGATTTCTTGGTTCCTGTTATTTGCCCGAGCCTGGCTTGTTAGGTTGATATGCACCAAAAGGATTTTGCAAGCGCAGTCCGTGGAGTATTTGCTAGCATCCCAGTTGTTGTCAGGAATGTGTTTCTTTCTTTTAAGAATGAAAATTTAGGGGTACAAGCACATTAAGATTAATTTGGTGGGTTCAGAATTAATTCCCCCCGCCTGTAGCATTTATATGACACAGAGAGTTTGTGGTTCCTGAATTATGGGGCTCAGTGGGATTCAGCTGTTTGGAGTAAATAAAAATGACCAGGCCTCCTTCTGCTGGTCTGAGCACATCTAATCTGTGGGCATCTGCATAGCTGTGCCAAAAAGGCTTCTGAGTCCAGCAGCATGGTGTGGTACCAGGGGAGTGCTTTCCCAGTAGCAAGGGGCTCTCTGTATTTGTTCACTTGAGGTCTGTGCATTTTGGATTTTGTCAGCTTTTTAATGTCTTTGGTTGTGGGGCAGAAAGGCTCGTTGGGAATAAGCCCGTCTGCTGAAACGGAGAAGCATCCCCCATCCATCCTAAAGTGGTGGTGTGACCTTTTAGTAGGACCGTCCAGCCACTCCAGAGCTGCATGCGCTACACAACACATTTCATGAAGGCTGTGAGTTGCCGCCATTTCCCCACTGACTTGGATGGCTCGCGTGGACACAGAGGGACGACAGTGTCTCATAGAGGTGTGCCCAAGCTGGCATTGAGCTGGTGAGCTCCGACGCTTGTAGCAGCACCGGAGGGCTCGTGCAGGCTCACCGCAAGGCTGCTGATGAGGGCTGGTCTCAGTGGGCTGTGACACTTTTGCCATAGTCATGGACATCAGGAATTGCACGGACTGTTTTAAAGATGGGGTCACCTCTGAGAGCTGCGCTCCTGCTTCTGGCTGCAGCGCGCTGGCTTTGTGCTGTTTGGAAAATCCGGGTGGATTACTTAAAGTAGAAAAGGAAGTGTCCCATCTGGAGCAATTTCAGTGGGTTCCTCCCAGCACTCGAGAAGCAAAGCCTTTACGTCCAGGAAACTCTCCTCCTGCGGTTCCCCTCCAAAGGCAGAATGACATTCCCACCCCGCGTGGGTGGTGTTTGAGATGGTCCCAAGGTTGAAGCTTTCTAGGAGCACCGCTGCAGGCGTGCTGGCTTCAAGCAGGGCACGTCTGTCACGCTGTCCCTGACATGCCTGCAGGCAGAGGAGCATGCACAGGGCAGGGATGTTCAGCCGTGTACGTGTGAGTTGAGAAGCGCAGCCAACGGATGATTTCATGTATGTTTGGATTTGGCCTCTCTCTACAAGAAGGGGAAACCTTCCTGCGCTCATCAGCTCCAGCCGGCGCGTGCAGCAAACTGACGCTGCTCTGATTAGCAGATGCTCGAATCGGTTGCATCTGCTGGTATGTATTAAACCTTAATCCTTTTGATAAGCACACGTCCGTGAAGATTTTTAAAGAAAGTTTTCTGAGATCCCAGATTATCAGCTCATCACAGATGAACGGGATAAGAGTGACCTTTGCAGGGTATTATTTCTTCGTCTTGTACTATCATCAGAGTGAAAATAAAGCAGCACTACTCCTGCTGTTTCTTTTTTCTGATATATAATCAAGTTCACAGAAATCTCAGTAAGGTTTACTTTTCCCCTTTCCCCTTTCTCTTTTTTGCATCCATTTGGGCTTTCTGCCTACGTGCTTGGCTACAGCTTTAGAAGATGACTAGCGTTGGATATACTGGACTTTAAAATCTATGCAGGCATCTCAAATTTTTGTATGGATAAAGATAAACATTTACTTTGGGAACAGTGATAAAAAGCAAATAGTACCTCATAATTTGGTCTTTTTTTCCTTCTGCATTTGTGATTATTTTGTTGTGAGTGGTTGAAAGCTGGGCTCTTACTCTCTAAAGTTGTTCAAGGCCTTCTACCTATTGTTATATTTTGTTTTCTGTCTTTTTCCCCGCAATGGGTCCAAGCTTCTGTATACCATCACCTCAGGAAGCCTTTCATCATTTCCCCATCCGTGGTTTTTGGCACTCACAGTGGTTTGGCAGTCACCTCAAAGGGACCCGGCACACTTCACAAGCTGTCCGTGTGTCCAGCCAGCAAAGAGCAGCCGCCTCTGGGGCAGAGACCTGCGTTTCGTTGGGACGCAGTCTCTTCTTGCATCCTTGCACGGGTGGATGCATCTGAGTGCTTCAGCGGCATTAGATTTACCACCACGACAGCAGCCCTGTGAAATACGGAAGTATGCTTGCTATTTCACGGGTGAGGGAGGAACCGAGGCACTGGGAGATTAGATGACTTGGTTTGTGCATGGCTCACCAGAGGAGCTGAAGCCAGACCATGGGCACCCCACCACCCCATCGTGAATTTATCCTCTTCTTGCAGCACGTGCGAGTGGATGGGCAGAGAGTACGTGGGAACGTTCCCTGTCAAGAGGCTTTGGAGGGATCTGAGGTGTGGGGAAATGCATCTGCCTCTGTCCTGGAGTGTGTGAACCAGGCAGGGGCAATAAAAAACCTTACATTTCTTCTATAGGAGAGTGCTGCTTGATACTCAGCTGCAGTTTTGTGATCTACAGGCAGTAGACTTCTTGATGCACTGTCTTGCAAGCAAGCCCTGAAAGATTCAAACCCCCAGGTCTATAAAGTTGCGATGTCCTGGACCTGTATCATCACTCTCTGATCTCACCAGCACTTTAGAAGTGGGAAGTTGTTCTCCCTACCTGCGTATGACTGGAATGAAGCGTATGAAGTTGAACTTAGTCCTATGGCACAAGTTGGTGATGTCCCCGTGCATGTGGCAGCCACTCTTCTGCACGCTGCTCACCAAGGGAATAGCTGGCATATTTTGAAATGAAAGCGTAGTTGATTAATTCTTCCCACCCAGCACCCATCGGTGTCCAGCAGTTGGCTCCTCCCCACGTACCATTTGAATCCAGCTTTTAAGTGGGTCTAAGAGAGGAGTATATGTATGTAAAAGTCAGTGGCTGGGGAGGAGGGAGGCAGACCCGTGTCTCTCGAGGAGCTGCAGCGTGGTGCTGGCTTGTCCTCTCTGTGGCCGGTGGGCTGGCCCATCCGCACACGTGCGCAGCGAGCTCCGAGCCCACTGCGTGTCTTGCAGGCAACCTGAACTTTTGCTCTTCCAGACTGCGCTTTATCCAGGATCTCTGACCTGAAACACGGATTGTTTGGCTGACATACACAGATAAATGCCAAGGCTAATACTAAGGGGAGAAGGGAAGCAGAAGGGGCAGTCAGGAGAGGTAACAGAGGAGAACAGGAAGGGTCAGGGTCTGCTCAAGATGCAAGACACAAGTCCATAGGAAATCAGGCTTCCTTTGCTCTGCTCTTTATGGTTTCTGTTCCTTTTGTGTTGACTATTTCTCTTCTGCACACACTGGGAACCAGCTGCGTTTCCCTCCCTGTTAGGGAAATGAAATAGTTCAGAGCCAAGGGAACAGCACAGCAACTCAGAGAGACACCTGCATGGCAATGCATCACTTGGGACTTTGCTCCCACTGTGGCCTGCGCTGGATGTCTTCCCCAGGCCATTTCCACCAAAGTGGGAACAATGACTGTGATTTGTGCATTACACTCACAGCAAGGAGAGCATTGCCTTGATATGCCTTTGAATTGCCTCGAATCTATCCAGAGACCATTGAAGGGCAGTTGTAGATCCTGCTGACGTGACTTACTGTTGAGTTGCGCTCTTTAAGAGGAGGGCAACTAACTTCTGAGGTTGCAGTTTCTAAATACATTTGAAAAGTGAAGGCTAAAACACGCTAGGGAGCCCTAGCATTTAAAGTATGGCCTTCACAAGTTTGTCTTGGTTACTTACTGGTGCCTGTTTGCGCGAGCGCTTGCAGCTTTTCATGCATTTATCCTTGTAATGCCCTGAGGAAGGAGAAGTTTGATTCTTCTCTCTTGTGCAAATGGAGAGATGAGGCACAGAGAAACCATGCAGCTCACTGTAAAACGGGGCTTTGGACACACATCGGTGGGATAGTATAGTCATTTGTTGGTCTGTCCTGTCTTTCATGGTCTGTTTTTACAAGGGTCTGTCCTACTGGGGAGAGAGGACCCCTCCCTGGAGCCCTTGCTGGACAGTCCGAAGGCACAGCAGATCTGTTCCCAGCCTCATCTCATGTACGTCTGCCTGGAAGAATCTAGAGCCCTACAGAAAAGTGAGAGCTGGCCATGCAGTTTCTACATTAGACCCTGCTACCAGTGCATAAATAAACATGATACATTTATAGCCTGAACATATCTCAGGATTGTTGCAAGATGTTCCTAGTTCAAAACCGTTAACCATTAAAGTAAGAGGCAGATGCATCTGTGGATGGTTTAAGGGGCTGTGTCTATATTTTCTCTTATTGATTGCCTTTTGCCTTCCTGTCTGGAACCTTTTGAGAGATGACTGCGGTGCTGAGATGCATTGTCTCTTTCTGTATATTAAAGCTGCCTAGGCTAAAAAAAACCCAACCCACACCCAGCCCGTATCTGAAAGCTATGAATTGATAGATCCTTGCTATAGCTCTTCAAATAACTGTAAATTACTCCAGGCTGTTACAGTTTCATTGTAAGAAAGTTCCTTCCTTGACTCAGACTTCTTTGCATCACAGTAAAATGCAATTAGGTGACGTACATATTGTGGCTTGGAAGCACTTACAATTTTCTCAGCCTTATGTTGTCAACTTTTGCTCAATAGCAGGCTTGTGGACTGTGTCACTGTGCCTGTGTTAGCATATATTATCACCATATGGTGTTTCAATAGTGAATAGGAAACTTCTATGAGTATGTAAAAGAGGATGAAATGGAAAGAAAATATTACAGCAAGATAAACCTAACATGCTGCTTCACAGCTGAAAGTGAGCGCTCGAACTAATTGCTGTTTCTATGGGAAATCAATAATGCCTTGGTCCAATGAGTATCACTGTCTTCTCCCACCGATTTAAAAACAACAACAAAAAAAACCAAACAAAAAATGGACCTAGCCAGAAAAATGAGATTTTGATACAGTTGTTATAAATATTTCTGCCAATGTTTGCAGTCTGAGACTGATTCCTCCCTTCCCAAGCAAAATATTCGAAGTCTTAGAATGAATTCTTCGCTCAGAAAGAGGTAGTTTCATGTGTGTAAGTACAGCGAGAGCAAGGACAGGCTGCACGGTTTTATGGCATTATACAGGTAAAGACAGATAGGATCGTTGTGATCATCTCATCTGGTTGTTAGCATAACCCAGGTCGGAGACCTTGCTGTCTTGTCAGAAGTAGCACTGTTGTTTGTCTTTGGGTTGATGAGAGACTGGGTATGTTACCCCCTCTGGAGTGATTTGAAAGAAGTCGAGGAGAGCCTGTTGCTGTCCCAAGCAGCTCAGAGCCATGAAGAATTGCCATCTTGCACACCAGCAATCACTCCAGTCATCCTGGGGGCTTAGGTAATTTTGATTCCCTCTTCCAAAACCATTAACTCGTGATGCAAGGAGAATTCAAGAAAGATGGGAGGCACAGTTCTGTTTCTATCCAGCAGAAAGCTGGGATGCACATGCAGTTTCAAGCTGTGATTATCAAGAGGGGAAGAGAAGGTGTCGGGGTTGATTACTGTGCTGGTTTGCAGAAAGACCAGCTGTGCATTACATGAGATACCTGTGCAGCTACGACCATTTTGCAGTCTTAAAAAGTGATGGATAAGACACTGTTGCTCAGCTGGGATTTTTTGAGCACTGTATAGTTCAGCAGGGAGATAATGCAAATATTGTACTGAAGTCTATTTAATCTTTTTCTGGAAACATTTTGACTGGAGTCTGCATCAGCGGCTAATGTCCAAAGTGCAAGACAGGGGATCTGGCTGTGGAACAGGGTGGCCGCAAAGGTCACGGTGTTTTATGAGGCCCCAGTGACAGAGAGCTGCTACTGTGCTTAAGACAGCACTCTCACTTTGCACAAAAAGCCACGGAGATACCACGCAGAGGATGCAATCATTAAGTGCTTCTTTAGGGTAAATGTAGATCACTTAGGTTTTGGAGGTATCTGGAAGAGCCAGCACCCCAAAGCAGGGCTGTATAACACTGGAAATCATCAGGCTTTTTAGCTTTTTGGCAAGATTTGCCTTTGACAAGACTCGGCTTTCACACTGTTGAGTAATGTGGTCATTTCTAACTAATGGCAATAAAACTTTAGAGAACACCTGCTGTTTCTATATTGAACATATGTGTGCGTGCTCATGTAAAATCACAAATGCATGCAGGTCTAGAGAATGCAATTTATATTTGGCATCTTTCCTACAAATTGTATTTTAAAACACCTTCAAGTCTCCCTGTAAATAAAATCATTTCAGAATTGAGCTCATTAATGAAGAGAAGGAGATGAGGTAAGGTACAAAGGTGAAGGGGGAGAAAGGGTTTTTTTGTTTTGTTTGTTGGCTTTTTAAAGGCAAAACAACCATTTGATGAATTCGATCATTTGCTGAGTGTACTCAGTGATTTCTCAGGAGGACATGTAGTCCATCTCAGGAGGCTGTCTGCACGATAGGAACTGCATGGAGCCAAAACCAAAATGATGGGCTGATTGCTTAGAAAGTATAAATGGAAGGAACGTCTGAGGATCTCTGGCTCTTTTGCTTATGAGCCAGTTCTGGATTATCCCCTATAATCAGTGCTTTCCCCAGCCCAGTTTAAAATAAATTAAATGTAAATATCTCATTGCTTTCTTTGGTTGGTTATTCCAGACTGAAATGTATACAGCTGCTAAGAGCTATTTGACTTCAGCACTTCCTTGCTTAATTTAATCTCCTTGTTCTGAATGACACTTCATATATGTGTCCATGCATGTGCGCTTCTGCCGTGCGGATGCATTCACTTCCCATACCATGTCTATACATACAGAGTACAAGGAGGTTGAAATTCCCCAGTACAAATCCGTAATAAAAGGACTGACAGGACTGGGTCTGTAATATGCCTTACCTGACAATTAAGCAAACTTATTACTGTGTCAGCCTGCCAGATGGATCATCTACTCATGATGTAACGTGTATTGCTTCCGAATGTATTGGAGTGTAGTTTCCTATTTTATGTTTGTTGAGCTGAGAAAGGGAGAGGGAAGAGACAGTTTTATTTGAACTAAACCCACTCGTTTCAAGTGTGTTTAATGATAGCAATATGTGACAGATAAAATAAAATCCTAGGCCCTGGTCCATGTTTATTTTAATTTCAAGCAATGGGGAAAGATGGAAGAGATAAAATCATAGGCTAAAAATGTCTCTTGTTGTAAAACAGCAGCTTGAGCCCTGAAGGGGCTTTCCTTGCTGCACTCTGCAGGACTCTCAGATACGTCTGTCAGAGCTTTGCCGGGTAGGAGTTTGGGCTTTGGCCCTGAGAAAGGTCAGGTTGGACTGTTTGGCATCAGCTTTTCTAATTGTTTCCTCTAAGCTTACTAAAGATAGTAAGGCTATACTGAAAGAGGGGGGAGGAAAGAAATACTCAGTCTGAAGCATCTGTCACTGACATGGACTTTCTCTGAATGTAGTCCCACCCTGAACCTGAGAAGGAGGTGAGTTGTTCTCAGACCTGTGTTGTAGATGTGTCCCTGAGACTCTCAGACCTCTCACCTGCTGTTGTGTAACCTTGGCTGAACCATCTTGTGTCTCTGGGCTGCACTTCTTCTGTTAAATAGGGATAAACCCATTTCTTTGCCCACCTGCTCAGTGTAAGGCGTTTGGGTGAGTGTTCAGTACGTGGTGAGGTGAGGATGTGTAGGTAATGTTGTGCTATTTGTGATCTGCAGTATTTGCATCTGAACCTCTAGGGCTTTCTTCTCTCCACTTTTCTGTGACTGCAGCATGGGTGGATTGGGATAAATTGTCTCTCTCCAGGCTTATGTTGTCTCTCCTTGTCTCTCAAGGCTTATGTTGAGCACAACCTTGCACATTTGTGCAGCTGTTTCACTCTTCTGTTTTCTGTGTGGCTAAGCTGGCACAGCCAACACCAAAGCAGGTGTCTGTTTGTCTTTGAGATACTTACCAAGGTGCTGTTCTCCATTTTCAAGCTGTTCTCTGCTTGAACAGCTTAAGAACTCCCTATACATCCAAACCAGATCCCTCAATCTGCTAATGCACCTCTGAGGAGCTGTAAGCTTGCAACTCAAGGAAACGCGAAGGAGATCCTCTTGTTCTGCAGAGATGCTTGAACTGGCTTCCCAAGTGGGATGTTGTGCCCACCAGCTGGGAATTTTTCCTGCAGACAAGTGCAGTACGGTATAAAGGAGGCAGTAAAGCTTTGTGCTCAGGACTGCCATCTCCCTTGGAGATGCATTGTGTGTGGACGTACCAGTGCATCCAGCACTAGCTCTAGCTCATGCTATTGACTGGCCCTCCATTAATTGGACTTCTCATGTGCAGAAGAGACTGCAGTTTCACTCTGTTGGAGACTATCCCCTGGGAAATTTTTAATATCTTATTTACCTGCCAAGTTTTCTTGAGCATCTTAAGTGCTGGCTGTTGTGAAGACCGGCCTTCAGCTCTAGCTTGGCTCATTTGATGAAAGTATTGGTATCCTGCTTCCTGGACTCAGATAAATGCTTTTTGTAACGTTGTAGGACCTTGTAGTCGGCAACTGAGCTTGGAGGGAAGTCACATCTTGAGTGCACTCAATTAAGTACATTTTGTCCCAACTCCTATCATTATAGTGTTGGCCTACTGCTGTTTGTTTTTTTTAAAGACAGAAGTAGCACAAGTCTGGTTTCTAGAAAAAGAACCTGCCTGGATCAGAAACTGGAATTTAAGCCTTGGCTTTTCAGTATCTTTCTGTCAAGTGTCAGTGTATATAGGCCCAAAATTAAGAACCTGAGATTGCCTGTCCTGCATCAGATGAATGGTCACTCCAGCTCAGTGTCCTTCCCAGTAAATAGCAAAGGAAGAAGACAAGAGTAGTGCAAATTCGTAGCAATATTGCCCTTGAATATTTCCCTTTATCTAATAATTTGCTGTTCACAGAGTTTGACTTGATAAAAATGATGTCTTCCATAATAGTCAGGGATTTTTCCTCCATCAGATCATCCAGTTGCTTTATGAACTCATGTAAATCTCTGGAATTTAAAGCATCCCATGGCAAAGGAGTCCCATGGAGGTGGGGCAGACCCACCTTCTTCTTTATGTTCTCCATTTGCCTCACACTAGGGTGGCTTCATGTTGCTTCTTTTAGCACTGGAAGAGACAGAACAATCATTCCTCCTGGTTGTACCACTTAGAGTTTTGGCTGTCTCTTTTCAAGGCTGAAGGTTCCTGGTATACTTAGTTGTTTCAGAGGAATTTGAAAAATTTAAGTGCACTATCCATTTGTTTCTTATCAGGTATTGCTGTATAATTGCAAAGTGGTGATTTTGAATGCCAAAAAAATGGAAGTGGCTCCTGGACCTGTGTTATTCCCTTTGTTATTTGCTATTGACTTACTCTGAAGCAATGGATTAACTGTGGATTTTGTTTGTTAGAGGTCAAGCCTGTGATTCAGCTGTGGGACTTTCTTTTCAGAGTACCTTCCCTAGTGCCCTGTTTTTTCATTTTTTTTTCCCGTCATTGCAGGATTAAACAATTTGACTAGATTTTGACCTCTTTGCCAAGGTTTTTGCATGGTAGTTTCTGAAGACAGTATCCATGGGCACTTTGATGCTCGTAAATACACAGCGATAGGAGAGATACAAGATGACTGATTTGGGAGAGGTCTGATGCAGCCACGGTACTTTGGAACCAAATAGGATCTGCTGTTTTCCCTTTCCTCCCAGATCTCTGACATGTCCCCTGTATTTTCAGTAAGATTTTGAACTGTTCTAGCATTAAGTTTGCCATCTGTAAAACAGAGATGGTAATAATCACATATCCCACCTGGCTGTCTGACTTCAGAAAGGATTTTCAGATCTTCAGCTGAAAATTCTTCTGCAAGCACAAAATATTATGCTTTTGCCAGCTTATGTAAAAAATTGTCTCTTACAGTGAAAAATCAGTCTATCAAATACTTTTATTTTCTCTAAGGGAATTCAGCATCACACTCTTCCAAATGTGTTAGCTAATGTTTCGCATTATGGATTGTGTGCTGTTAATTTAATTTCAAGTTCTATGCAGAGAAGAAAATGTTGAGTGTACTTTAGTGATTTATACTATGATTTGATCAGTGTGTTAGTAGTCTGGCGGATCTTAACTTTCAGAAACATCTAATAGTTCAGTACATTAGAGATGAATAAGATATGTACACAAACATGTGCGCTTTTATTGCGAAAGCTAAATTAAAACTTCAGCCCTTTTGGGCTGAAATAACTAGCACTTCTCCAGCTCTTTTTCTGTCTTCCAAAACTCCTCTGCGCAACCAGTATGAATGTAATGTGCTCTGCATTATTTTGCTGCTTTAACAGGGGGACCTGTAGAGACAGTGAAAGCTCTGTATAGAAAGTATTGTAAAGTGAGGGAGGGAGCCCAACAAAGCTAATTATACAGACACTCCCACTCTATTACCCTTTAGAGAAATTGAGCCTAACATTCTGCTCTTAAGCTCGTTAAGCTATTCTTTTTGGGTGCAAGGATCTTATTGAGGGAATGAAATAGCTACACTATGTAATCAGAATGGGAATTGGAGCAGATCATTATATTTACTCATTTGATTAGCCGTAAAATAGCTACTGAAGTCCCCATTTTAAATCTGCTTAGCAATTGTGCAGCAGGGCAAACTGGGTGTTTTAATTAGGCAAGAAAAGAGATTGCGGTATTTTTTTTATGAGTAATAAATATATAAACACACACACATTGTGATCCTGTTTATGTAAATAACCTCTTCCCTGTGGGTGTTCTTGCCTTCTAATCATTCAGGGTCTGTCTGCTTCCAGCTGCAAAGAAAAGGGGAATCAAAGGTTCTGCACATCTACTTTGGAAAGCACAATGTCTGGGACTTAAAATCCAGTCGAAGAGGTTTAGATTAGCCATTAGGGTAAAACTGTTATAGGAGGGATAGGTAGCCCCAGAAAAAGATGGCATGGAGAAACGGTAGGTCCTCGATTACTGGAGGGGCTTTAGGTCAGGTTGTGCAAACATCTGTCAGGAGCAGTTTAGGCAGGGTCAGTCCTACCTTAAGGGAGAGGACTGGGCTGATCAGCCTCCTGAGGTCCCTTTCAACCTGTAACATTTGCTTAAGGAAAGTGAGGCCATACTACATCATCAGGGGGTTGCCTTTGACCAGTTCCCATTCCCGGAGGGAGCTGAAGTCTCGGGTGCGCTCAGCCAGGGGCAGCGCGTGGCCTCCCCCGGCACGCCCGAGACCTGCAAGACCCCAGCTCATTGACCGCCTTTGTGCGCAGCAAAACAGCTGAGGATGCCCTGCTTTCTCTCTAAGAATAATTCACTGCCCTGCCACTGATCTGTCCGTAAAGGCTTGGAAATGAGCCATTACCGAAGGTTTCATATTCTGGCTTCCGTTGCAGTCCGAGGGACTTGCAAAGCAGAGCAGATGTTCCAAAGACGGCGAGCTCTGTAGCCACTGGTTTCTCTGTTCAAGATGGTCACTGCCTTAATGTTTCTTAAGTATATAATATGCCTTTAGGAAGCTAAACACCTGCAAAAATATTTCAGCTTTTTATTTATTTATTTGGTTTTGAGACAACCTGAAACAGTGAAATAAGCTTGGTTACAGAGAGCAGACTTGTTTTTTAAAGGCATTAGACTATATGTGGAGTGGTGACAGTTGGCAAGTGTGTGTTGTGCTGCTCTACCTTTGTGGGTCACTGAAAAAGTCATGTTAATAATGAAAATAACAAAATCATTCTTGTGATGTTGCCTGTGGATAGCAAGGCCTTTGGCAGCAGGAAGGGGCACAGTAGCACTTCAGCATTACAGTTGTAAGGGGTGAAATAAGTATTTGGCCTAGTGACTCGTTTTTCATGGATAAATTCTCCAGTATTTCCTTTTTGGTCATTGATTTAACTGGTGCCCAAGGTTAGGATCCCCTTGCAAATGGCTGAACTCCTACTGTGTTGAGAAGTCATCTCCAGAGAGGCTTAGAGCAATCCCTCCCAGATGTGCTGTGGGGACCTAGAAGAAGCCACCTCAGGGCAAGGAAGGTCAGCACTGGCTGTTCTGCATCTGCCAAGGAAGGCATTGGTACCTGGAGTTGTTGCTCTGGCATCACTCCACAGCACTAAATGGAATAAGCAGGACATTGGGCAGGCAAAAAAAACCCCAAAAGCCATTATTAGGCCCAGCATATATATATGGCCATAGGCCCATACCTAATATATCTTCATGGCCAAGAGAACAAGCACCTAACTATAAAGAGGTTAGAAGTATACTGTAAATTTTAATGAACACCTAATTCTCTTTTTAATGTGGCTGGGACACCTGCAGCTGGATGGGGCTGTTCTGCATTGCCCTGCATCGCTGTAACCACCTCAGGGCCCACCTGGCTGGCAGGAGGAGCACAGTCTAAGTGGAAAAAGGGAGGCTGCATGGTTCAGTTTTGGCTTGATTGTGGCAGCGAAGATATTTAAGGGCTTTCTCTGAAGCGCTGCACACCTGTAGTTCCCATTGAAATTAATGGAACACTTGACATCGATGCCAGTTCTTTGGCTTTTCTTTCCATCCATCAGTCTTTGCTCAGATCCTTTCTGTGCCGCAAGGATGGAGAGAGCCCCAGTCCAGTCTCACAAGCGCGGTATACGCAGAATAACGGGCCGAGTGACCATCCTGGAGGAGCATTTCTGATGTGACATCCCCCCCTTTGATATGTGCCTTTCCCAAGCGAGCAGCTGCTTTGCACCCAGGGAAGCAGGGTTTGTGTTTAGAGTACGTCTGTGAATTGCGATTGTTGGACTGGATCAAGCTGTCGCTGTGTCACTTAAATGTTACAATCTTTCAAGCTGTCACGATGACTTTTAAATTGAAGCAAAGGTGATGGCTTCCTTTTCACGTCAACAGTCGCGCCATTTCCAGAGCCGTGTGTTCTGGCACTCTGCTGTCTGCCTTCACTTTGAGGATTTTTATCCCCCCGACCTCCTTTCCTAGGTTATTCGCGGCTCACCTGCCTGGCTGCCGTGAGGGCATGGTTAGATCAGGGGACACAGCTCCGCGCTTTCAGCCAGTCAGGTGTTTCCAGCCAAGAGCGTAACTTTTCGTAGTAATTTGGTGTCATTTGCATAGGATTCTCTCCCTTCCAGGGAAAAGCGTACTCCTGTAATCTGATCTAAAAGGGCTCCTAAAGGAACTATTTAGCTATTTCTCTAGAAGTATGTAATAAATTTCCCGGGAGGACTGGTGCTCTTCTGCTTGGTGGAGGAGTGAGAAAGTATTTAGTGAGATTTCCCAAGAGATGAGCCTGAATGCGTCTATTCTATAGACAAATCTGCTGTTATGGCTCGTTGCAGGGACATGCAACAGAGCACAGAAGCAGCTTTGGCTTTGCTGGTGTTTTGCCACTTCAGAAAGGGCTTTCTCTTCTGGAAGAGCTGATCTCACTAATGCTTGTTTTGGGTCCAAACACTCGGGTACCTCTGCTCAGTGAAAAAGGTCTGGGTTGGCTTGCTGAGGTGGTCTCCCATAGTTGGAATGAGCTGCCCTCACGCAATCCCACCACCAGCACACACAGAGCTTTGATCTGTGAAACGAAGGCAAGGGCACAGCCATTTCTATACATGCCCAGTTGTAAATGTTGGGAAGTCTCTGTGGATTTTTCCCAAAGGCTGCGTGGGCTGGGTTTTGGCATTTACAAAGCAACAAGACTGGTGCATGTGTTTATGTGACAGGCAATGGAGAATTCTTTGCACTCCTGGTGAATCCATGAAAATTTATTGGTCTCATGCTAATCCCTTAAGATCCTGCCTGTACTGGAGCAATACCCGCCAGGAGCTTGATGAGCCTGAGGTTATGGTACACACTCCTGCTCCGGATCCGGTTGTAGTGTTTGGTGTTTTCAGATGAAGCATTGGTAGGTGAGGAGGTGATGACTTGTGGTTAGGGATAGTTACTCATAGTTGCTGAGATTTCGGATAGGAGGAAAAGAAAATCGAATCCTGAAAGCTATGCGAAATTTGGTCTTTGGCATCCGAGTAGGAAAATGTGTGGCATTCAGCATCCACAGGGAGCTTTGTACTCCATCCGTCAAAGAGCTAGAGCAGCTGAAGAGTATGATCTTCTGTCCATTTTAAGGCAGGGATATCACTGCCTTTTAGCCCATGGAGGCTAGTGCTTTGCAAGGGATGTCCTTTGCCAGGCTCAGCTGGGAGGTGAGTAGGCTGCTGGCTGGTGGAGCTGTCTGAACACAGGAAAGCCCAGAGCCCCATTTCAGCCCTCCCCACAAAGGACCAAGTCACCTCTGCTTCTGGGTTGGTGACGTTGCAGTTGAGTTTCTCCCTGGCCTCTGGGCTGCCCACTCTCGGGTCACCTCCAGTTTCGGATGAGCAGGAGATGATGTTGAAATGCCCCCCTCCTCGCAGGGGTGGGCAGTAACTAAACTCTCTGTTGCAGTCAGCTCTTGGCCCAAACGCTCCATTGGTGTAATTAATGCTGCATGGGGGTGAGCAATTACTTCTCTGAAGCCCTTTGCAGGCTCTTTGGAGTCTGCCCATGTGGCGTTTCTGTCTGTGTGTCCCCTCTCCCATTCAGGGCTGGTGGAATGACTAAGTAGCGCTGACGGCATTAGTTGTTGGCCTGTATTAATTATTTCCGCGGGTTCTATTTACTTGCGTGTTCCCTATGGGAATGCTGTGCATACAGATCACAGCAGCACTTAATTTTATTGCAGTAAGCGGCTGAGGTTGGGGAAGGGGAGGGGGAAGAGGAGAGAAAGGGTCGTGTATGCGTCAGCCCTGTCAGGCTTTTCCTTCTGTTTCATTTGTGCTGAGGTTTTTATTATCATTAAGCCGATTGTATCTGTGGCACAAAGGGCTGAGTTACCTCGGTAACCACACTAGCTGGGATGGTAATCCATTTATAGCATCACTGCTCAGGTCTGATTAAATTAGCATGCTGATGACGTAAATGCTTGGCTGGGTGATGCTGACGAGGCTGCTCCTAATAGGAACTCTCGCCCTTACATTTATTCTCATTTATTTCATGAGACCCCTGCAGGAAATGTACAGAAATAAGGCTACAGATGATTGACTCTTGTTTTCAGAACAACTTGTGCTGCTAGCAACAGACAGCGCTTTATCTGAATGCAGACGGCAGCCTGCACATTTCGCCTTGTTTCCTCCCGCTGCAGAATTCCCCACGCAGCCCTGCCGAAGCAGAGCCCCGGTCTCGAGCCCTGCTTGCCATCTGCCACAGCAGCAGCGGGAGCAACTCCTCTGTCTGATGGTTTATTTCCAGACACCGCTACAAAAGAAATAAAAAGGGTAATAATAAAAGAAAAGGAACACCCTGGTTCTTTACTCCCTCTTGTGAGTTTCCTGCAAACACAGACATCCTTTTACTCATTCGAAACAAGCCAGTTATTTATGTCTGAATTTTCATCATTGAACAATAACATTCAGTGCTAGCCTTTAATACCATGTGGATCAAATGCTTTCAGCATCTTCTGTCCAGCCCCCTTGAGGGAAAACACTGACAACTGCATGATCACATAGCTGTGCCTGTTGTTTGATGAAGTGGTGAGAACAAGAGGACTGAGAGTTGCTGAAACTCCTGGCTTCCCTTCCCAGCCCTGCCTCTGATTTACTGGATAACCAGTCTTTGGGGCAAGCAGCTTCCTAGTGGGCTGTTGTGGGCTCCCGGGACTTCAGTTTTTCATCTGTGAAAAGAGAATTTAAAAGGATGCTTTATTTTTTTTTCCTTTTTGCAAGAGGCATGGGAGTGATTAAGTGCGTTTAAGTTCCAAAAGTATTTGGAGATCCTCAGGTGGAAACTCTGAGGTTCTGAACAATTTACCATTTTAATTGTCAGATTTGATTTATCCAGTCAGCATAGAAGGATTTAAAAGGAATTTTTGAACAAAAGCAGTTTTGGGATGGAGGGCTAAAAATGCAATAAATTTTAAGCAGCAATAAATAGTTTGGCGTTTGCCCTGGAGTGTGAGCAGATGTGGCTGCACAGAAACCACTGGAGCTACACCTGCTTTGAGTCGGATTTGGACGTGGAAATCTGTTATTTGTGAAATAAAGAGCATGGTTTTGAGACATGAATGCGAACGGGCCAGTGCCGTCTTTTTCTGGGCCTGCAAATTCTCATCTAGAGCTTACAGGGCTTTTCCTTGGGAATGCTGGGGAAAAGGGATGGTCTTTGGGTGCACGGGAGCCCTCTCCCCATGCCTCTCCCAGCCCTGGTCGCTCTCTTTGGGAATTATCCAGCGCTCGGGGAACCCTGCCCAAAATTTCAAGACATTGCTCTATAAAGATGAGGGGCACTGAATTTGTGAGCGGCAATGCTGCACCCACCTGGCAGCTAGCTGAGCCGGAGCATCCGGACGCTGCTCCATTTGCTCAGTGCTCCCTACGCAGCGATGGGGAGCGGCCGGGATGGGGATGCTCCTGCCCGCTCCTTGTCTGTGTGGGATGCACGCGTCCTCCAGCCGCAGCCCCACCAGCACCACGCTGAGACGTCGGCTCTGCTCACCAGCCTCCTGCCTAACTTTATTAATGAAGGTATTTTGAAGGATTTGATTCTACCTCTGGTTCAGCTCAATGCATCCCTCCGTCGAGAAGTCTCGTACCCATGGCCCAGGATGCCTTACCGTGGGACTTTCCTTTAAATTTAAACTTTAATGGCTAATACCATTAATTTACAATTTCTAGCGTAAAAAATGCAAAAGCCACCAGGAGCAGCGCGTTCAGGAGGGGCTGCGGTACTCCCTGCCTGGACTCTGCTTCCTCCAGAGGTGATGGGCACAAGCAGCATGTTGCTGCTTTATTTACTAGATAATTTTCAGCTCCTGGTAGAGCGAGCTGCCTCTGAGGGACATGGACTCATGGTGACCCACTCAGCACATGAGGTGATGGAAGCTCTTAGCAGAAATGTCCATCACTCAGCAAGGGGGACTCCAGACTGTACCGGGGCTTGGGAAGTCACCCCTTTCCTCCTCAGGTCCACGGCATCTCAGCTTAATAAGTAAATAATCAGCCCTCTCTTAATTACCACCCTTTGTTTACTTAACCTGGGTGCTGGGGCTGACAAGAATGTATGGAGAGGAGGCGGCTGTCTCTGTTCCAGCAGCGTAGTCGCAATGTTCCAGCATTGCCAGTCGCAAGCTGACTGGCAATATTTCGGCATCAAGACCATGCCTGTTCATTTCAGGGGCATCGCAAGAGGTCTAGCTGAGGTCTGAGCCCCTCCTTTTCAGCTTTCTTTTCGAAGATTTGTCCAAAGTAGGAGTCATATTTTGGTCTGAAGGGTCTGCCACTGACTTGGTTTGCTGAAGGAGAAGTTACTCTGGCTCTAACGAGCTCAAGTCAGACAACGACCACAGTGCAGGAGGGAAAGTCCCACTGAAATTCCCCTCCCTTCCCCACAGGTTTCTGTGATTTTTGGCATGAGTGCGTTGCCTTAGAGTGCCTGGAAATTTTCATTATAGTTGAGCAAAATTTCAACTCATTTGTCTACCAAATTAGAGCAAGGCAGGGGATGAACAGTAATAAAATTCCTCTTTGTTGAAACAGACACATTCTTGCTCATTTGGAGAAAAAGAAAAGCCTCTCATGTTTGCATGTGTTTTGATTTTGATGCTGCTCAAGCCTGGTCCCTCTCTTCTCTGAAGTCCTTGGGATATTTGTATTTTATTCCAGTGGGAGGGGAATCCGTTGGCAGACTTTGATTTAACACCATGGGGATTTCTTTTTCTTTGGGGAGGGGAGGGGGGCAAGAGTTGGTTTTTTTAACCATTTTTATTGTTCTAAAGGAAAGCTTGCTGCTTATTATCTCGCATGCTTTTATCTGGTGCTGAGTCATGGAAGTGAGAGAATGTGTAGGCGTCTTAGCATAAGAGAGAGTAATTCTGTCATTTACATTTACAGACAGTTATGCTTTCCAGAAAACTTTTTTTTGTGGGTTGCAAAAGTGATTAATCTGCTGCTGAAACTGTCAAAGGAGGTTTTCTGTTTAAGAATTTTTGAAAGAGAGAAAAATCTGTTTCTACTTATAGGAAATAATAAGGTAGAAATTGAAATGAAAAAAAAAATCATACTGAAAGAACAGACAAGAAAATGTTCCCTTTCCTAATGATATTTTTCCTTTTTCTTCTTATGTATCTATCCATCTGTCTATCAGCCTATATATCTATGTGTCTGTCTCATGAAAAAGTCGTGTGGACTTTGATAGATACAAAACTAAATATAGTAGAATTATGGCTGAGTTCAGCATTATCAATTCCAGCTGTTAAGAGTATCATGGGATCAGTTTAAAATAATGTGTATTTTCTCTTTAAAAAAAAAACTTATTTTGGTTTCTTCTTAATTCTCCATCAGGCTGTTTAGCTTTTATCATGTTTTAAGCTTTTTCTGCAATCTTGAAAACTACTTTTTTTTAACAAAGTCCAAAATCCTCAGTTAAATATTTCTCTGCAGTAGTAGTAGAATAAAGTATTTCTTTTCTTTTCCTTCTTCCTTTTTTCCTTTGTTCATTTTTTTTTCCTTTTTCCCTTTTCCATCTTTTCCTTTTAAAAAAAATTGCTGGTAGGTTTTTCTTTTATTATCAAAAAAAGAATTAATTACAGCTGAGGCAAAACCTTTCCTCCTTAGGATATATTCTCAGCGGTGAAAACTGTAGTGCTGTTGGGAAGTTAAAGAGAGCTTACCAGTTTCAATCAAATTTGTAAAGGCTGTCAAAATCAACGGCATGATCTGCTGTGATTTTTGTTTGTTGTACCCGTTCCTAAGGACAAACTGGACATGAAATATTTAGCCTGGAAATTTAGGGTTTTTTCTAACAAACTAGGCAGTGATGCTTTCAAATGATCTTCTGGTAGAGTCGGGGTGGGGGTACAAAAACTTGAGCTACTTTCAGCATAGTTTATCCCTTTATGAAGAGTACAGTATGCTGTGTCTGCCCAAAAAACCTTTCTTTTTGGAGTTCCATTGTAGCTGATAGCGTGTGGTTAGTTAGAGGCAAGGTAGCTAAAGCAGGATGCTGTGCTGCAAGCTGTAGTTGTCACAAGTAGCCTTGGACAGAGAGAATGAGTACCCATCATCTCACCTCCCACCAAGGAGAGCGTGCAGGGCAGAGGGGATGTCCTCTCCATGTCCCACCTAGCTGAAGCCCTGAGCCTAACCCGAAATGCCATGTCTGCTCGCTTGCTTTGGTTAGAAGGGCTGGTTTTGGTGTCTCTCTGTCCCTGCTCTGGTTAAAGTGTCTGCTCTCCTCATCCCCCATTTCTTACAGCTGCCCCTTCCCCCTCCCCAACCATAGTAGCTTCAACTATGGTCCTTTGGCCTTCAGCAGAAAATTATTTGTGCCGTGTAAGAGGAATATTGATTTTTACATCACGTGGCCCATGAGGCTTTGGAAATCACATTTTTTCCCGTTAGTGTGGCTTATAGCTAGCTTTTAGGAAAAGGTGAGCTTTGGGCCCCGTGAGATTTCCTGTTCGGGGTGAACGGGCTTTGCATTTAGATCTTTTCACTGGAAAGCCACGCGCTGCAGCTGGACTTCTAAATTAAAGGGGGAGGGAATTAACCTGGCTTAACCTAAGTTTTGACAATTCCGTTGAGAGGCCAGTGAGTCATTTAGAGAATTCAGCGAGTCCACAAGGGCTAGAATGATACTTCTGAAAGCTTATAGAATGTCATTGCTTTGTGTTTTAACAATTGGGTCCTGCAGTGAATTCTTGTGGGTTGCTATGGGAAAGAGATTTATTGATGACTTGTGATGCCAGGATGCTTGCTCTGTGCATAATTTTTTTTTCTTAAAATACAAATACGTCATGAACCGCAAAAAAAAAAAAAAAAAAGATCCAGTGCAAGCTAGAAATGAAATATGATTTAATCCTGCCGTAAATTCAGACCCAGACCTGAATCCTCCCCACTCCCCTCAAGTTCAGGTTTGGAGCTTAATTTGACCTGTGACAAACAAGAACGAAAGCCATGAAACTCCGGTTTGGATCCAAAATTCCTTGCAGTTTTTGGGCATCCACTGCTGAGTTTTGGAGAGCGTTGAGCCCTTGTTAGAATGTTGTTGAAGCCAAGCTGCTCAGAAGGACTAAATTAATACTCCCTAGTCCCAAAGTTTTTAGCATTTAGCACTCTTGCCCCAGGGCTAGAATGTCACTGTTTCAAATTCTGAAGTTAAAAATGTCAAAATCGGTTAGGCTATAATCCCAGTAGCCATCAGTATGCATTTATACATCCACCACAAGGAAAGAAGTGAGGAGAGAGGGAGGATATGTCTGTTTGTTTTGAATTAGCATGATTGTTTTTAATTCCTAATGCAAAAGTGTTTGTGGACGGGTGCACAGGTCGGGGTGCACAGCTGGCCTGAGAGCTGGGCGGATCGATGCTGCTGCCGTTGTGTGCCAAGCTGGGTGCTTGGAGGTGCTGAGGTTTAGTCCAATGCAGGCTATATTTAGCCTCGATTATAAATTTCATTTGCTTTCATTCAGGTTGCAGCAGTATGAATTGCCAAGATCTCCTTACATGTTGAGTTTTAAGCAAAGCTAGACGATTATTACCTGGAGGAGGTTAGATCCGTAGGATTCATTACAGCGTGCATAGAAACCTCTGCTGTGTTCCCAGTGGGGAGAAAAACCCTCCAAATTCAGAGGCAGTAGTAGGCCAAATCCCGATCTGCAACAGCCAGCATATTTGGAGTAAATCTGCTGGAGTCAACAGATGTGCTTAAGCTGGCACCAGTGTCACCAAGATCAGAATCTGGCTTGATAAAAAGCATTTTTAAAAAAAATGTAACTCAGGCAGCAAGAGGTATTGAAGAATATTCTGGTTCTCAGCTATGACTGTGATAACCTTAACCCAATCAGCAGCCATGGAGCAAATGTCTTGGGATGTGATTTTGGTCTAAGAACAGTGTAAGCGAGGAAAATTATAAATCATAACTTCATCGGGCTCATTAGGTCGTTGTTGATGAAGTTTAGCAACCTTTTTTTTTTTTTTCCCCCTCAAACTGCTGAGCTGAGAGAAGTGTTGCATAGGAGAAAGTCTGGTATTAAACTAGTATGTGGGACTAAGCTGCATCAAAAAAAGTTGACATTTTTGGACTGAGTATATAACCTATTCAGCAATATCAGTTGTTAAAAACACAGCTCTTGCATTCCAGTTAAGAATGAAGAGAAGATTTTTTTGTTCTTTTGGTTTTTTGTGTTTTTTATATTAAAACTTACAATGGCTATTTGTGGTTTTGTTTCCTCAAGGCATGTTTAGGAAAACTGGATTAATTTATAATGCCATTTGCAACAGAACCAAGCCTGGTGAGGCAGTGGCTTTGACATTGCTTTACACAGGCTTTTTAGAGTGATACTGTTATGATTCTAAATTTTTATCAATGTGTCTTTTGAGTAAACACTTTATTAACCATACATTTAATGTAATTGTATGTTCTCTATGAAGAGAGGAAAATAGTGGGGAAACAGTGATTATTCTGAGTTAATACCTTAATTTAAAAATATTCTAACTTTCTATATTGTTTTATACTCGAGTATTTCTGTGGTACAGATGGCATTTTTTTCTTGTGCTATAAATTAATGCTCTCTCTTTCGCTTTCCTGACTTGTTACAGTACTGCCCTGGTGTTTTGACTAGACATGTTGCAGTGGGTAAATTCTGTGTATCTTGGTGTATGTATTTATATACCTATAGAATAATCTAAAAAGCCACAACAGGTGAAAGAAAACCTTTCCAATCAGATAGATTTCTCAACATTGTACTTGGAATCTGTGATATTGTGGAAAGACTAAGGTATTTTGGGCAGCGGTGATAACCCAGGCAGACGGATAAATGAGGGAACGTTCCACTACACTTCCCAGAAGGAGCCATCTGGGAAAACCGTTAAATTTGACCTGTTGTTGGAGCTTGTCAGCCTTTTGGAAAGGTGTACATTGGACCTAATAGGAAAATAACCTCTTTGTCACATCTGCCTGTCTTTTATGGGTTTTTTTGGTTGAGCTGTTATTTTTTTGGTGAGGCTGTATAGTTTTTCTCTGTTGCTAACCACTCAAGTTACTAACTTGAATCATTTTGTAGCCCACTAAAAATATTGGCGGATGACGGTGGGTTCTGGACCTCAAGTGAACCATAAGAAAGCAGATGTTGTATGAACACGGAATTGTTCGCTGATGCTTCTGCTCTTCTGTACTACTATTCACGCAGGCTTTAAAACGTGGGGAAAAGAAGAATAAAAACACATGGTTTTCACAGGAAATAGAGACAATACTAACATTTGAAAATGTTTATGCCCTCTGGTAGGATAATTTTTTATATCTGGTTTAATAGAGTTTTGGAATTTGAAAAGACAAATAGCTTATAAATGCAAGCAATGCAGCAAATAAATGGAATCGTAAACAAATAACAAGTAACACAAAGTAAACCAAGTAGTGTCTGAGTGCATATGTATTTCATATTATTTTATGTGTGCATATGCACACTCTTTTAATGTTCTCTAGAATTAATAAAAGAAGAAAGCTTGCATACTCTATAAACACTCTAAAACTCCTTTGCAATTTAGTAGGAAATGAGAAGCTTTTATAGAGTTTTTGGACTGTTCTTTAAATCCGTTGTTCAACACACAATAGAAGATGATAACTTTTCCATATAAGTTGTAGACGACTTCTCCAGAAGCCTTCATGAATACATGTATTTCATCCTGTCACTCACAGGTGCACATCCCTTCCCCTCACTCACGCATCTTCCATTATACCTTTTTAATCCATTTTTTTTAATCATGATACATATCCATGGATAGCAGCATAATCTGTATAACCCTCCAACCTGCCCATATTTATCATGCACATGAGCTTCTTTTCCATTACAAATAGCGAGTTATAAAAGGAAGAAAAAAAACGTTTTTAAGTCTGTGGACAGTGTAATTATGATACTTTAAGCTTCACTAGCTTAGTAATAGCAAAAGTCATAAAAATACTTTGCTTACCCAAAGTTCTTATTTATAGGGGGGTGGGGGCTTCCCCATTGTCAGGCAGGGCAACATTTTGCCTAAATTAAACAAGGAGACTTGTTCAACCCGTTAGAAGGGCCCAGTTTGCTGAATGGAAATGCTTTGGAGATTCCTGCGTTGCTAAGCCTTAGAGAAGGTGCTCCTTAAGGAGCTCGGTTTCAGTTCTCCATGCACATAGTAGCTTGTCTTCACGTGGTACTGCTCTACCCTTTTTGTGGTCTTCTGTTCCAGGATTGTATTCAGTAGTTCTACATTTTGATGTAACCAAAGGGCTGTGGTGCACGGCTCCTTATGTGATTTATTGCTAAGTCGATGCGCCACCGATTCAGCCAGTGCAGGGGGCTGCTGTTGCATGTTCCTGAGGTCCAGAGTGGCGCACATTTTTCATTTTAGTGATGATAGTGGGAAATTACAGAAATATCCCAAGATGAATTCAGAAAACATTTAACTTCTCATGACTGGCATCTTCTGTAGCTTTTTGATAAAGATATTCCTCGGGCTGATAGCCGATGTTCTCGTAGATGAAGTTGCTACTGCATTTGAACTGGTCAAGTGCAATTGCTTAAATAGGAGAGTTTTAATCATAACTAGCCCTTTCAATGAATTAAGCTAAAATTATGGCCCTTGACTGTCCACCAGAACTAGAAGTATTTAGGTCAATTGTTTGCACATCTTTTAAAACTGGTCTCTCACATAGTCTTTCTCATAAATACCAGATGATCACTCATCAGAAAGGGAAAAACAAATAAAAAAGCTCATAGTAGTCATCGTAGTGATAGTATTGGGGTAAACAAATAAAAAAGTAAATATGAAACCGAGAAGGAAAAGCAAAATTCTTCCCTGGCATAACACTGTTGTGTTTTGGAGACCAAACTTTTCAGATGCGTTCAGGCTCTTTGGAATTAATGGAGTGTTGGAAAGTGGAAACCCAGATTGCCTAAAACACTTGACACCCGTACTGAAAGCTGAACCAAGGTGTGTGTCTATAACTGCATGCGTCAGTTGTGAAAGGCTGTTTTCCATGATAAAATATCGGAGGTCAACTTGTTACCACTTTTTCTTTTGTGCACCCTATTCTCCCTTGTGTTTCAAGCTGGGCTGTCACAAGGAGTACAAAAGAGGTTGTGAACAGAACCATTAACAACTATGTTGACTCCTTTTCCACCCGTGGTAGCAGCTGAAAAACAGATCAAAGCTCAGAAGCAGTTGTGTTCTTGTCACACTTTATGGCATCTGTAAGGTATTCTCTTCATTTGAGAACCAGAGATGAACACTTTATTAGATTTCTCCTCTTCTTCTTTTGGTATAATGCCTAGGAGCAATCTGTTTGAATACCTTGATAGCTTCTGGTGATCAAGCCAACAAGCTGAAACCCATCTGGGAAGTATGAGTGTGGCTGCTGATCCATGCACAGCCCATGCCACCGTGACACTTGCTTGTCAGCTGTAAACTAGAAATGAGAGAATGATGAAACTGTAAAGAAAAGCTTCATCTGATTATAAACGTGTTTTGGCTAAGGGTTTTAAGGTTTTGGACCAGACTTCAAAATTTTGGACCGGCTTGTAAGGGCATTTGGACACCTAAAGGAATCTGTGTTAGCAACTGAGCTGTGCACACCACATAGCAGCAGTGCAAAGCGGACTGACGTGTCCTCAGTGTGCCTGGCCTACTATCTGGACATTATAAAGAAGGCCAGAAAATCCTGTATATTGAAAATGCATCAGGTATGCTGAATGGGGGCATTGCATCTGCCTGGGATCTCTGGACATTCAGCAACCCAGCTGGAGCTTTACCAGGACTCCAGGCATCTGCAAGTCCCAAATGAAAGGCCAGATTTCTCTTTTTCACCCAGATGTTATTTCAGACAGAAAAAGAGGATATGTTCAGGGGAACCTGGCCGTACATTATCACTAGCAAGGCAGCTTGTTCAAATACAGAATATGAAGTCAGCAGGAGTTAGATGTGTCTGCACATCAGGAAACACCGTAAAATGCCTGTTCACATTTTCAGGTACCTAGAGGCCCAGGTCTCAAAGCAGAGTATTTGGTTTTTCTCTGGGGTTATCCTTCCCAAATAGAGGGGGAGCTGGGATCTGCTACCTCAAGCAGGAGGGAGGCTCAGCCCAGCCACTGCTCCTGGCAAGGCGGCAGCTCCAGTTCCAGCAGGAGCCACTGTTCAGCATGGAGGTGGAAAAGGGGGTGGGAAAGGGCGGCCCACCCGCCTTCATATGCTGGAAATGCCTTTGCAGCCCAGCCTCTCGGTCTTATGTTGGCTGCATGGTGTGGCAGGGTCCTGGCTGATCGTCTGAGCTGCTGGCACTCAGAATTCCCCTTGGTGCACAGCGCTAACTGAGCTTGAGTGGCAGTGCACTTAATGCAGGGAAAAGGTATCTGTGCTTCTTACAGTCACATCAAAATTACCTGCTTATTGTGGAATTTGTCTCCACTTGTGCTGTCTAAATATTCAGTGACTTGTCTCAGCTGTTTTTATGCTTCTTTTACAGTCAGTGGAGTGAAGTAGATTCCCCCAGTGGATGATTCATCTTGCCTGTTTTAGGCTTCAATATTAGAATGGGATAAATGACCCCGTGGAGATGCATTTCGCAGAGAGAGCTTTAAGCACCTCCAGCTAGCCGAGGTGAATGCCAATCCACGGCGTCAGCAGAAGCCAAGTTAATTTTCCACCCTTCGCTGCCTTTCCCACCCAGGCCTCCAACCACCACCACCACCACTGGATGATACTTAAAAGATTTCAGCTGGCACATGCCTGAGCTGGCCCCACGTTGCAGTCCAGCTTGTGCTGGTGGACCGTGCAGAAGAGTGGTTGAGTTAGGAAGAGAGGTGCTGTGCCAGCACTGTGAACTGGCAGTCCCCTGGGAACGCTGCATCCTGGGTTCAGCCTGCTTGTAGTTGCCAGGTTTCTGCCTTTTGAGGAAGAAGGGTTGTTTCATTCCTATCCTGGAGTAAATAGTGACCAAAATGCTCGAAAAAGGCAGCCCCAGCTAGAGCTGTGGTTCTCAACCTGCCTCTGCAAACCCTGGGGGTCCATGGATCACTCCTAAGGTATCTAAGAAGAATTCAGTGAAAGGTAACTTTAAAAACCATGTTTATTGTCAGTAGATTAACTCTCTCCGTAAAGGAGCTTGTCTCTCCTGAAAAACATTTGGGGGCTGCCGAGCATAAAGGTTGAAAACCACTGAGCTGGAGTAATGTATCTTTATATGTGATAATTTGACAGCTAAAGGGCTAAAGCTATTCAACTGTACCTTTATGAAAAATGCCTGGAGAATTGAATAGAATGTGATAAACTTGGTGTTGGCATTTTTGATCCAGTCTGTGAAACTGAGTAACTGAAGGAATTCTATAGAAAATACTCTACAAATGCACAAAATAAAAGGAGAATGAAGTCCTTTTCATAAGGGTTCCAGCTGATCGTATAGAATCATGCTCCTGCTGTAGACTATCATTATTCTGTACTCTTTTTGAGATTTAACCCTGACAAATGATATAGAATTATAGGCTAATATCTGTAGAACAACAGGTTTCATCCCTAGGACCTATGTGATGACTTTTTAGTTGTAGGTATACATTGAATTTAATTTAAGATCTATGTAAATAATTTCTACAGAATGAAGAATCACACAGATACTCAGGATTTTGGGTTTCCCCACCAGGGCAGCTTTGAATCCAGATACCCAGCTTTGACAGTCAGACCCGCAGAACAGCACGGGTTTATCACAACACCGTAGACTTTCTCGTATGATGGTTGATACAAGAAACTCCTGCAAATGTTTATAAACTTTCACTGCATTTAAGAAGATAGGGCAGGAGTTACCAAGCAAAATGATTCCCCTCATGGTTACACGTGGTAACTTTTTTTAGGAGAAGTGTTTTGGGGTTTTTTTCCTCCCACATTGATTGAGTTTTACTTGATTTTGTCAGTATTAGTTCACCTTTATTTGAACTGCTGGATAATTCATTTGTAGAAGAGGTAGTACATTTAGGTACTTCCATCTGTGTTTAAACAAGGCTCTTGTGCTTTCCCCATTAAAAAAAAAGATTTTGTATTATAATGCTTGTGGTAGATGAGGTTCTGAATTTAACTCCTTCCTACTCTAGTTTCTCTTAACAACTCTGTGTTATCAGCACCTGGGGTTTCTAGTTTACTCTCTCTTTGCAAATATGAATTTGCAAGAAGGGGTTGATGGTAAGTAGCGTGGTTCTAATTTGCACTTGTGAAGTGTGTCAGACAGTTTCATCTAGTTCATGGCGAGCAGAGGAAAGCCTGTCTTCCTCTGAAAACAGCCCTTAGAGGATGTCAGAGAGTGTGTTTGGCTGCGATAGTCACTTGCAAATGCAATATGGTTTTGAAATGAGCTGTCCAGGAGCTGCTGGAGGAAGGGATGCCTGCACTCCTATGAATCCACTCTTTGTCTTTGTCTTTCTCTTTCTCCTTTTTCTTTGTCCTATTTCTACTTGTTTTCATGCTTCTGGGCTGTGCCTTCGATGTGCTTTTGGATGAGTCTACTTCGTTGCGCTGGTAGAAGTTCTGTGGACTCATTTGGATGAAACATTTGTGACAGTCATGGGTTTGCTGGGACTGTACCCAGTGATAGAGGTAGCCCTTTCCAGCCTTCTGTTCATTACTCCCTCTCCATCTACCTGGCATCTTTATAGCTTCATCCATCCCTCCTATCCTCTCAGTGCCTTCCAGACATCTGTTGAAATCACTCTTCCCCATGGTATCTGAGTACCCTTTTCTCATCCTTCCACATATGCCTGTCCTCAGAGCAGGAATCTTGTCCATAGTTCATGTGCATTTATAAAGTATTTTCTTAATCCATTAATAATCTAGAGGTTTAAGCCTAGGGTGATATTTGAGCGCATGGCTGGACATACAGAAGGCTGGACTGTGGCCACCCATCTCTCTCTCTCAGGCAAAAGGGCAGAGGATTTATGGTGATACCTCACCTGTGCCCTTGCTCAGGAGCTATAGCCAATGTTCCTCTTTGCGTTCCTGTAAATCATCAGTGCTCCAGAAGTGTTAAGTTCCCTCTAGCCTGCCCCATTTCTCCACTACACCATATTAACTAGGCTTACACCCTCTTCTCCCCTCCTAAGCCCAGCTTTCATCACACACTTACCCAGCACCCTCAGAGGAATTCAGAATGAGTCAAGCAGGGTGCCTCTGGGGACTCCTACTGATGCAAACTTCCTCCTCCTCAAGGCAGCCTGTGGTTTGAATGCCACAATGCAGCCCATACTTGTTAGTTCGAGCCTTTGCTGTGAAGTTGATGGCAGAGCTGGGTCTCTGGCCCAGACACCCCCAGCTTGCTGCCTTCCTTCACTGGCCTCTGGTGCAGGACGGGAGACATCCTCTTTGCAGTGTCAAATGCGGGAGCTGCTCAGAGTGCCAGTCAATAGGCAGCGAAGGGTTTTTAGCAGGAAGGGTTTATTATTCGTTCTTAAGGTGTATTCCAGTCCAGGCAGGAGACTGGCATCAACGCATTAAGTGAAGTGTTATGTGGATGTTTATATGTAAGATTAAAGTCCCCTGGTTGTTGGGATGGAATAGACTTCCATCGCAAGAGCTTTGCTCGTGGTCTGTCATCACCTACTTCCAGAGTCTGCATTCAGAAACATAAGATGTGATGAATAGGGCTCATTTATGTTGTTTTGGTTTGGGCTTTCCCCCTCCCCCCCGATGGGCCATTGTCTTTAAAACATTATCTACCTTCTCCCTCTTCACATGGGAAAGAAAAATGCTTTTCTGGTGGTAATTACACAGTGCCGCGTTGTGGACCTTTCATCCCATTACAGTAAGTGGACAAACTACTGTCATTTACAAGGATGAAATAGGTGAGGAAATGGGAAAGTTTCTCGCACTCCCAGGCATAAATGCCAAGCTGACATGGGAGAATAATTCTGACAGAAAGCAAATTTTCTTGCTAGCAATGAGTGCTGGTGCAGTTGTGCTCTGACGCAGGGATGGAGGAATGCCTGTTCCTCGTCAGGTGTTTCAGAAATAGAAGAATCAGGCAGTATTAATGGAGGGCCACAGACCCTTAACCTGTCTCTGCCCTTGCAGTTCAACTGAGACACGCTTCAGCTCTTCCTTGCTCTCAGTTTCAAAATCTCTTCAGTCTGTCTGCGTACTACCTTGTCATGGATCTGTTGGCAAGGTCAGGGTTTGAATACATTGAGATGGTTTTTTCTCCAGCAGAAGTTTGCTGCCTTATTATTCCCCACCTCTGCATACACGCCTTCTACGTCTCTCAAAACAGATTGATGCTCTTATTTGCCTGTTTTTTTGCTCATTTATAGTGATTCCTCATGGGAGGTTTACTCTCACGGGAGGTTTGCCCTGAAGGTGTGATTGCAGGAGTAACGTCTTTACCAGTGCATCAGCAAAAATGTATTTGCATGTCATGAGGGAAGAGCTACCAGTTGTTTAGTAGAGCTTCCTTATTCCTTTGGTAGATTCACTTGTGGGCTGTGGACTAGAAGTTGAGCAGCTTGCTCTTATCTCCCTTTTCTTCATATGTGGTGGTTGCCAAATGCTGGGGGGTGGTGGGGATGGTGTCTGCCTTTCTCCCACCTTCCAGGGAAGGTGAGTTTGGTACCCTTGGAGGCCCAGAGAAAAGGGTGTTTGAAGTTCCTCTCCAGCCACTGGCCTGGGTTGGTTTGGCAGCAATTTATTGCCGCCACCTGCTGACCAGGCAGAGGATTTCTCTGGCCCGGGTAGAGCTTGTGCACGGGGTGTCCCAGTGAGCCCCCACCACTCTCTCCCCAGTCCAGCGGTCCCAGCAAGAGGGTGATGGGGCAGTAGGTAGAGGTCAGGGTGCCTGCATAAAGCAGGAACACCTGGGGACAAATACAAGATTGGTCATTTAGGGAAAGGTGGCATGTGCCTTAGCATGAATACAACCATCGGTGAGGGCTGAGCTGGTCTGACTTTGGGCTGCTGTGAACTTGCAGGTTATCAAGGGGATCACGAGTGAGATCAAGCCCAGTGCAGGAAGTTTGGATGAGGTATAACCCGATATAACTATGGTGTTAAGTGCAACTGCAAAGAAATACTGTCAAACCGCATGTCTTCACTTTAATGCATCTCTGTATAGGAAAGCATGAAATTCAGGTACTCATTCAGAATAAAGGAAAATAGAGAGGCAAGAAATTTTACCTGATCCTAAACTCCAGAAATTCATGTTTGCTCTTGTTTGATTTAGTGAAGACTTGAGGGTGATATTCAGTGTTCTTCAGAAACTATTTCACATTGCTAGCTCTTTAACAAAGATGTCCTTTGACACCGGTGTTTTTGGACAAGGGATTTAACTAAGAGGTAAGCCAGAGTAAGTATATTAGACAGAAGGACGTACGATGCCTATTAGGACAGTGTCACTGCACTAGATCTTCATTCGGTGGCCAAATTGCAGGAAGCGGCGGCACTTGCTGTGAACCTCCTCCCTGGCTGCCCAAGCGCTGCTGTGCCTGGGGCACTGGTGCAGGGTTACACGGCTCCGTGGCGGGAGCTGACTTCTGAAGCTCTCGGGAATCCTGGCCTGCTTTCTGCCCTTTAATGAGCCATGTGTAACATTTGCCTTCTCTGGGGTCACTCCAGGCTTTCAACCAGCAGCGCTTAGGAGCAGAGCCAGGGACAGGGACACCTCCATATTTTGCTTTGATCTAGGTTAATTCTTACAGCTTGGGAGCTGCTTTTAGGCTATCCCATTCTGCTGCCTCCTGTGTTGTTAAAGGAGCTCCCGTATTGGGGGCAGTACCCTACAAGGGCTCTAGGGACCCAAGGAATTTCATGTCTCTGTAGAGACTAATCTCATTTTCTCTCTTTTTCAAAATACTCTCATTTTCACAGGAATGCATGATTTTCCCCTAATTATTCTCCAGCGAGTCTCCCTTTTTCTTGCGTTTATTGCTTTTTAGTTTGTTTGTTTGTTTTGAGGTGGAGGAGAAAACTCCAAGGAATGACAAAACGGCGTGCGCGGCAGTTCTGCTCGGCTGCCACGGTGCCGTCCCTGTTCTGTCAGAGCAGGGAAAGGTTGCTATTACCATTACTGTGTGGTCTCAGGTACATTCCTGCTTTCCTAAGCAGTTTGAGTTGCTGTGCAGATGTTACTGTAAAACCCCATTTCCACTTAACCCCTTGCTGCTCGACCTGATGCCCGAGCAGTCGCTCCCGCTGACGCTGCAGCTCTCTCTCCTTGCTCCCTAGGGCTCCGGGACCTCGAGCAGCTCTGCTGCCACCACCCCATCCGTGTCCACCCCGGTCACCGGCCACAAGCGGATGATCATCCCCAACCAGCCTCCCCTCACCGCCACCAAGAAGTCCACCACTAAGGGCCCGGGGCAGCCGGCACCCATCCCGGTGACTCCCGTCGGCACCCTGAAGCCGCAGCCAGTGCCGGCCTCCTATGCCACGGCCTCCACCCCGAGTCGCCCGGCCTTCAACGTCCAGGTGAGGACGGCGCAGCCCAGCCCGCACTACCAGCCGCCCGGCCCACAGCCCGCGCACTACGGCAGCCTCGGGCCCGGTCAGCCCTACGCTCCCCCACCGGCCCGCCCGCCCGGCACCCCGCAGTACGGCCCTCCGCAGCCCCGCGGGCCTGACTACGGCTACGCCCCGCCGCCCGCGCGGCCCTCGGAGCCCGCCTATGGCTATGCACCTCCACAGGGCCGCTACCAGGACCCCTACTATGGGGGGTACGGGGGGAGGAACGGCTCCGAAGCGCCCTATGTGCCGCAGAGCACCTGGAAGGCTGAGCCAGCGTATCCTGCCAGTAACACCGTGGGCCAGGCTCCCCCCGGGCTCTACCAGCCGCCTGGCACAAAGAAGACCTACATCACTGACCCAGTGCTGGCCCCACAGCCGCCCGCAATGCAGCAAAAGGTAGGAGATGTGGGTCCTCGCTGGCCTCCCCGGGGGAGTGGAGAGCCACAGGGCTGAACACACCCTGGGACCCTTCCTGAAAGGCGACGTGGGGGGTTAAATGGTGCCTGCGGGGGCTTGGGGCAAGTATCCCTTCATATGGCTTCCTAAAAGCTGGAAGCAGGGAACTCTCGTCTGGTTTGAAAAGAGGCTTTTGTGGGGGCTTCGAAACGCTGTCAGCCTTGAAGGACGAGACGGTGTCACGTGCGTAGGCGCCGTGTCACCCTGAGGGCAGGAGGGAGGTTTCGTCCCTCTGACATGACGTTACCCCAGGAGATTGCTGGCCATACCTCCGTATGGCATCGCTGCACTTGGGTCTTTCCTTCTGGGCTCTCCCAAGATCAAACGAGAGGTTGGGTGTGAGCTTCTGCTCCATGTGCTTGTGGACACCTCTGGTTCACCGGACAAATCCTTCCTCTTAGGCAGATAGGAGGTAAACAAGAGGCTGGTTTTGATTGTGGTTCAGAGCAATTGCGGAGGTTGACCTCTGGTGTGTCGCTGTTCAAAAATCACTTATCGCTGAAACCACATGGAAATGAGTTCCCACAGAGCTCAGCTCTGATTTTCCTCTCAGGTGATGGTACAGCAGGTGGCCTCCATCCACTTGAACTGATGCCCAGACTTCATAAAGCGAAGCCGATTTGAGATAGAAAGTTAAACTGGTCTGCCTGGTTTCTCTGCCCAAACTTCGACCCTGGCTGGCTTTTGTCGCTTTTGCTGGTGGCCATCTCTAACGTGGCTCTGGGGGGGGGGGGGGACAGGAGCTTTAGCTTTGTGGGATCTTCATAGTGTATGATGGACTTAGGCTCCACCAAAGGGTGAGGATGGCCAAGCCCAGGCAGGGAGGCAGTGAACCCATCACTGCCCAGGCCCACCCTGGCTCGTCTCAGGATGTCCCTGCTCTTCAGCTTGTGGGTGCTCACAGGGAAAGGGGAAAAAGCTTCTGACACATAACAGAAAGCCTGTCCTTTTGGCATTTCCTTCACTAGAGGCACACATAATGTTTTCCCTGAATTCCAGATTTCCTGACAGTGGGAACTTTTGAAGGCAAAGATGTTTCTCCAGGCAGTTTAGAGAGGGCCATAAATTACAAATGTCCTTGAAATATTATCTACTAGCAACTAAGAAACCGCTTTTTCTCTTTTCTTCCCCTTCTTTACCAAGAAGCTAGGAGTGGGTAGAGAAGTAATAAACTCTCAGCTCTGCAGGTACTTGGTATAGAGCTCAGATTGGAAAGTAGTGAAAGACACAAAATTTGCACATAGCCTTAACTCCTGTAAATTGCTGTGGCTCCAGTGGAGTCACTGAGGAAGTGCTGAGGTACAGCAGATCCATATTTAGACTTTTATAGATACAGGTAGGCTTATATATATAAAAAATTTAAAAACTTTAGTTCGGTCAGCATCTCTATGGAAACGCAAATCATCTCAAACCACAGACAGCACGAGCTTGTTCATCTCATTTGCATTACAAAGCTGGAGGGACAATTTAATTTAGCTCAAGTTTGGGGTTTCATGTATGCATATATATATATATTTGTATATATATGTTTGTGTGTGTGCACGTGGCATTTGCAAATACACATGCAGAAATACTTCATATATATCTCTATAACAATCATTTCAGTTCTTCTGCAAAACAGACTATTATCTGCTTGGTGATAAATTCCTCCAGAACTTTTATTCCCTTCGAGCCTGCTAAGTATCTGCGTTATTACCTATTTCACTTTTGAACTTACAACTCTTCTCTGACATATTGGCAGCAGACTCTGCTTGATTGCTGCTTTGTAACGTACATAGTTTAATTGGTGAAGAATTGAAGGTGATCTTACTTACAGTCTACAGAAAATGCTCAGTAATAAAACACTGTATGCTTTGCCAATGAATCAGTGTTGTCCAGTTTCACCACATGCTGTTCTCTTCCTTTGCAGACTAACTCATTCATAAAATCAACTTTTGGAATGATTTTATTTAAAGAGAAAAAAAGGAAGGCTGTGTTAGAGCCAGGTATCTGATACGGAGAATTGTCAGTGTAATTTGACTTGTTGGCTACAATGTGAATTTTAAGGTATTTTCCTACACACAACTGGCTTCTGCATTTTGTGGTGTTTTGCCTTTTCAAGGTTGGTTTGAGGCCTTTCAGTTAAGGAAATTGATTTGAGAAGCCAGGGTAAGAAGCAGGCATTAATATATAGCACATAAAATGCAAGAAGACCTTTAGGAATTTTTCTTCTTGCAAGGGAATGATCTTAAAATATAAAACAATTTCTAAATGTATTCAAAAAGTGCATTCTTAATTTTGAACATACTTTGTGTGCAAAATAGTAAGGATGTTGTAAAAAATCCATCTCAGATTAGAAGTTCATGGTCCTTAATGCTAACACATACCATAATCCATCACTGTGAGAGGTAAAATTTTTCATTAAATTTGTTTGGGGTTTTTAAAGGGAAAAAAAAAAAAAGGATGAAAGGATGTTTATATTTTGCATTCTGGCTAGGAAGAGATTCATGGTACTGTGGCTCTGTGTTTTTTGCTGCCTGCTAATCATGTTGAAGTCGCTGCTGATCCAAAATAAATCCGGATTGGTATGGGAACAGCAAATAATCTGTACTGGTTCTTAAAGCCCACTGAGAACAATGAGTTTTACTCACACATAATGCTGTGTTGCATTCTGTTCTTGGGCCAGCTATGGAAGTGAGAGTCATGCATGTGAAACCTCTGTGCATTTTAGTCTTTTGTAGCACCCCGTCTAGCATTAATGCCCAAGTCCTAGTTAGGAAATGAACTGGTGGAGTGCATGTCCTCATTTAAACCTTCATGTGTTTCAAGGGCATTCCTGGCCAAAAACCTCAGGAGCTTTCTCCTCTGGGTGGTAGATGGTGGGGATTTCTGTAGAAGCAGCAGTGGAGTTGTCATAAGACCATCACAGAGACATGTGACACAACTGGCTGCTCTTGTGCTTTTTGCCAGCAGTGCTGGCAGACAAGTCAAAGTCTGAAGCCTCTCTCTTAACTTCTCCCCTCCCAAAGGCCAGAGAGCACAAGACCAGGATGACTCATTAGGTACGCTGATTTCTGGCACCAAGATATCCACAGCAGAAAACAAAAATTGCAAAGCCAGTTTGTGACATGGAGAATTCCTGCAAGTTTGCCCTGTGGCCAAAACAGAGTGGACGAAACTCCCACCGCTGACCAGCTCAGCTATCATCAATGTTTCTGTGCTGGAGTGGTTAAGACACCAAATACCCTTGTTGAGCTCCCATATCTCCAAGTAGGTCTAGGTCCTTTCACTGTTTTTAGTCATGTTTTCGAGTGTTTTTGAGACACTACTGCATGTCTCCCAGCTGGCTTTGTGGACCGTTCAGGGACCTCATGTGGCTCCTGGAGTATTTGAGGGGTGGCCACTGTAGACACCAGGGAGGTCTGTCCTTCCTAGGTCTCGGATCCCTTGTGTTCTCCTTCCTCTTTCTGATTCTACTCATAGGCCTGGGGAACCACATTCCCTCCCAAAGGGACCTGCCACAGACTGGGTGCCGCTGAAATCACTTGAGGCAGCTTGTGGTTTTAGTCCAGAATGGTGGAAACCTTAACAAAAACATTGATCTCTTGAGAGCGATCTGCCAATTTTGGGAGGACAAAAGTGTCTTGTAGCTCTGATTTAGTATAGCATACAAATCTATGCTCCTTTGCTGTAGATTTGCTGGAAGGAGGAAGGGAGCAGTGTCCCTTTGGTGGCTGTGTCTGTTCTCACTAACATGGCACAAGTGTACAAGTTCCTTAACGCGCTTAGCCCACACTAGCCACGAGTCCCATTGTCCCCATTTACATATATACAGGCATCGGTGCATATGGAGCATGACCTCCTCTTCAGACAGCCCTTCAGTGTTGTGCGCTGTTCTAGGTGAGCACCGTGGAAATTTAAGTGGGGAGACAACTGGAAATCAGGAGGTAAAATTAACACGGCAGTTTATGCTTTTGGCATGGTTTAGGTGGTGGTGGCCACTCGTGATTAGCAGACCTCAACCACCGCATCGTTTCTGCACTGCTGGAGGTGGTGTTTCTGTGCTGCCTGCTGCCACCAGCATCGACACGGTCTCCTGAAACTTGCAGTGCCCAAAAGGGGACTGTGACGGCTCGCTGTTTTCTCATTTTGCACAGCTTTTGTCAGTTTTTCCACTGATTTAATACCTGTGATGGAGACATTCGCTTGGAAGTTTCATCTTTGCCTCAGAAACATCTGCTCACCAGTGTTCTTTGCTATGACTGATGCACTTCTCTTGTACTGGTTTAATAATTTTTACAGTCTGCCATCACTCACATAAAGTAGATACCTCCGGCACTTGCGTTTGAACTGAGACTAATGCTCTTGCTGTTTGCTGTTAATCTAGTGACTAGGAATTTTTTGTTCTCTGCAGATGAATAAATGCAATCTGCCAGATTCCCTCCTGCTGTCACAGGGATATATTCTTTCTTAGCGTTGCTTTTTGCTTGTGGAGAAAGGCAGGCAGCTTGCTGTACACTGCCTGCCTCTCCCTGCATGTCTTCTCCCCCAAAATCTCGTATCTCCACCCAAGTGTCCTCTTCCCAAAAGTCACGTATTGAAAATTTCCACTGGATGAGATTCAGAGACGGTGTAAAATGATGGTTGAAGTTGGTTTTCTGTCAGTGTGAGACAGTGACTTCCATAGTTTTAAAATGCTAAAATAAAGCAAAACCAAGTAAAATGAAAAAAGGCTTATTGAAAATATTCTACTTTGGCATTTAATGAATTAAAAAAGACAGAAAGCTAATGTAAAATGAAATAAAAGGTGAAATTCCAAAATTCAGAGTTGAATTTGTGATTTCAATGTGACATTTCAAAATTTCCAGATGAATATGCAGTTCCTTTCTACCCTGAGAATAGCAACAAATGTCAAAATGTTGACATTCTTCACAAAACAGTAATTCCGAGTTCTAACCAGCACTAGCTGTATATCAGCTGCTGACTCCGTCATTGCTTCAGGGTGGATTAAATTAAATGCTGTTGCTTCTGTTAAAACGAGGAGGAGGGGAAGAAGGCAGTGGTGTCTAACAATGAGATGAGAAGCTCAGAGTTAGGACTTGGCGGTATTCTGTGGCATTGAGAATGATGTTTTCATTTTCAATGTATTATAAATCTCTGCATCAAAATCTTTGTGGATTTCTTCAGGATTTTTGGGTGAAAAGGTGCTGGCAAATGGTGCAAAGAGGTGTTTTCATAACAGCGTGCTTATCCTGACTGCAGGAATCTGACACAGTCTGGTTTATACCCTAAACTTTTGAAAGAACCCAATTCTCAGCTTGAAATGTGTTTCACATTTTCATTTCAGAACTTTACTGTTTGTTCTTCGTATTACATTTTTATTATTTAAGTACTCCATATACTAGCAGGAACCAGCTGATGACAGAGCAATTAATCAGATTTGTCTCTTAGGAATCATATATTTGAGTTGCTTTCCTGAAATAGAGAAACAACTAGTTGCCAAACAATTACCTTGAAGTTAAAGATAATAAGGAGGCTGCAGTTACAGGAGTAAGTCAGGTCAGCATATACTGAGAAACCAACTTAAATTTACAGCTTCAGGATGCAGCTTTTGCAGCTTTAGCCTTTAGTCAGCCACAATGGGTTAGTAATGTAAGAGGAATAATTGAGAAAGAGGCTTTTGGCATAATACCTGGATGTTCTTTCTTGCTCCTTCTTAAAATAATCTCAGGACAATGCCTCCATACATGATAAGGCATGGGGCAACCTTGAAGTTAATTAAGGGCTCTGTTTCTGTGCTGTTTAACTCTTGATAACCAAGTGTCTACCTGGACAGATACTGCCAGATCATGTTACAGTCTAACAGATAAGGATTTTGTATCTGAGGCCATAAAATGTAGTGAGCATATATTTACCTATAGGTGGAAAGGAACATCTGATGGGGAGGCTGTCTGGTTTTTGAGCAATGGTGCTTGCCTGAACCCTGGGGCCAGCCTGGTCTGTAACACGATGAGGCAAGGACGGTTGGCCTTGCTACCAGTTTACAGCTTTCAGTTCAAAAAGCAGCACCCGTGAAAGGGAGTGCCACTTAATTAATTTGCAGGCATACTCTCTGGCTGTTGCGTGTGATGGTGCTGCTGATTACTGGAGGAGCTGTTTCTTTCCATTTTAAAATACGCTTGAGTCCAACCACATCATAATTCTTCCAAAGCCATGGTACCAAAGCACATGGTGAAGCTGTTCTTCTATCAAATAAGCTGTATCATTGTCAAGTTTATTGCAGTGAAGCTAGGACGTGAATGGGTAGGGAAACTTGCCCAAGCTTAGGCACCAGTTGATTAGGAGAGCTGGAGAGAACGAGGAGGCATGGAGCCCTGTTGGTGTGAAACTCTTTGGTCTTATGACACCCAATGGTAATGCCAGTGTTAAGACAAGGAACTGCTCATGTCATAGTGATGCTTTGGGTGATATATTTTGGTCATGTCATTTGAGTGGATCGCCCTACGTTTGGGTGATTTTCCCACTGACCTCTGTGAAGCGTATTTGTGGTCTTAATCCAGTTCTTAATGGCACATGTACACATATTATAGTAATGGTTCGTTACTAAAGCACCACTTTGTGTAGGGAGCTGTGCACAATTTAAAAGATGGTTCATTTCTCCATTGATAGGCATAGTTGTCCACAACTAGACTCTTGAGCCTAGTACTTCTATGAGCAGGCAAGTTAGAAAATGGTCATGGTGCATAGTGAGCAGTGCAAGCCATGGAGGATCCCACCTAAAATAGATATTCAGTTATAAAGAGTAGAGGGTAGTCTATAATGGCTGCTAATATAATATTTTTGCCTCCAGGAGTAAGGGTAAGAGTAAGAAATAGTTGGTAATATATGGTTACATTTACTGATCATAAATGTTCTGGTACTAAACTAACTTAGGCCCCCACATAATGGGCTTCCTGTTAAGATTTACCTCGAATAACTATAAAGAAACACAATATAGTAAATTAAATAGCAGCCTTTGAAAAAAAAAAAAAAAGTTGAAAAAAAGAAGAAGAGGAGGTTTCCTATCACAAGCTGAAAGTACTCCTGCAAGGCAAACAGAATCTGCAATTATACTGACAGTTTTGTTCTTAAATGAAAATAATAGTGAATTATAAAGCTGTAAAATTGTTTTCACAACAGTATTTTGTTTTTATAACTCATACTATTTCACTTAGTAGCTGCCTGGCTCCAGAGCAAGTTACATAACATGATATTATGAATATGGTGCCTCAACTTTTTGTCTAGGGAATTAATTTAAGGGCTCTAAACTTTCCAATCACATTTTCTTCTTTGTTCCAAATGCAGTGTATTCTCTCTGCTTGAAAAAATATCAGATGAACTGTGTCTTGCTTGTAGTAGAGTAGTATTCGTATGCCTCTTTATCCACACTAATAGGGCAGTGACTTAGTTTTACATGGATCCTCAAAATAGTCCAGATTGAAATGTGCTGTCTGAAGTCAGCTACATAAAACAAATTAGAAGAGCAGAGCTGCTGTGTGTTAGCTGATCAATCTAGCATTAGCAAGGATTTTCCATGGTGTGGTTTAGCACCAGCACAGACAGATGAATTATTATTACTGTCAGTATCACTCATCCCCCCCAATTGAATCTTTTTCTAAACAAACAAACAAAATTTCCTCAAATGAATTGGCAGTAACTTAAACTGACGTATTAGGATTACTTTAGTCATCAGTAAAATGGAACCACACCTGAGCTATAATACAGCAGATCAGCTATAATAATTTTCATCCTGTTATTGCCTAGTTAGACTCTATTTTAGCAACACCTGAAGGATATTTTTTTCAGGGGTTTCCTCCAGCTTTGTGAGAGCTGGTCACTCATTAAATGAATCACCTTCCTTTCTGTTGTTGCTGTGAGAGACCTTGAAGTGAAAACTCATGTTTTTTTCGGGGAAAAAAATTACATAAGTGGCCAAGGAAGCTCCTCTGGTGTATATGCCACTGATGGATTCCTTCTAGGCTGTCACCAGGAAGCCTGGTGGATTTTATTTTTCCGTCTAAGTCAGACAACAGAAGAAATCTCCGTGAACAAGTGCCCTGCAACATTTGTACTCTTGTAAACTTCAGTTTCATGAGTATCTTGCAGACTTAAAGTCCCAGGTGACTATCGCATTCCCCTGGTCTGATGACCAGTATCAGAGAGGTGCCCGGCACCTCCTTCTCCAGCTTGTGTTAGAAGGCGGCTCTTCTGTTTCCTTTGCCGCATCAAAGTCCTTTCTCCCTCCTGTTAAGCAATGCTTATTTGTGAGCCCTCTTCTCCCAGGCTGCATCACAAGAACATGCTTTAGAAACACATCAATTCTTGCACAGCCTCATTTGAATACTTCAGTTAAAACTTTCTCCTGAACCCATTTCTTTAACTGCATTTCCCGTAATCTAGATTTTTCATGACTTCTACGTGTTTCCACATCATTTTCCCTGAGGGTTCTTGTCCTCCAAGGCTTAAGCTTAAAATTGGGGCTTTTGCTGCTGTTAAATTTCCAGATCACTGAGCAAGTGGTGGATGAGTCTTTCTAGTAGATTTTAAGTACAAAGAAACAACACAGTTGTATTGCAGGCAAACATGGCCCTGTAGATAACAGAGGGTGTTGGAAATGCTTGTGCTTGTGTTTGTTTCTTTGTGAGATTGCGCACCAATAAATATGTCCAAATATAGTTTTCAAATCTGAATTCAGCTTCCCACCCACCTTTCTTTACCCTTTCACCATCAGGTCACCTTCTGGTGAATAAATACAGCACAGAAATTAAATCCTTATGTGTAATTAAAAGAAGTTCAGCATAAATTTAAACAGCATGAAGATAAGAAAGGTAAAAGGATAAAGACAACTGGAAGCTCAGTTCTGTGTGACCCGCTTTTGAATAAACAACATTATATTCCACAGTCAATTATCCAAAAAGTACAATGTGTTCCATTGCCAAAAAAAGGTTGTCAGATAGAAGTGGTTAGTCAAAAGGACACATGCACTGGAGTGAGCATTAGTCTATTGTACTCAGTATAATATTATACAAACAGAGCTGGTTTGTTGCTGGCTTTTTTTTTTTTTTTTTAATTTTTGACCACAGACAAGATTATGCAGCTTTTTAATATTATTTCATAAACATCTAATTGCAGGCTTCAGCAAGAGGTGCAGGCATTGCTAGGGAAATCAAATAAGGTATGCTCCGTGCAGCCCAATAATAAGGCTTCCAATACAAAAGTGGAAAAACAAGTCATTATTTACAACCATCGAACGGAAGAGGTCTAATGGGAGCCACAGGATAAACATTCCGTTTTATTATGTCTTCGTTATATGTTTTGCAAGACTCTGTGGTTATAAATTAAAATTGCTTTTTGCAGCAATAGCTGTAAAAAGTTCAAAATCTGTGAATGTACCTATTATTTCTATTTATATCACAGCAGGTTGCTAGCAAAATTAACTTTTTTTTCCTTCTGTTTGTTAGTTAAAAGATGGAAAATGCATACAAATGCGTATCTGCAGGCAGCACTCAAAAATGCCCCCCTCCCTTTTTTTTTTAAATCAAGGTGGCATCAACTTGAAGTGGGAAAGTGGGGGAAACCCAAACATCTCAGATAAAATTGACGACTTCATCATTACACAAGTTGGTAGGGTCTGGTGTTTGTTTAGAAATTTAAATTAATTCTAATTAAAACGTCCAGATTGTGTACATTGACAGATGAGTCGGGGTTTATACTTGAAACCATGTCGCTGACAAAGTGGAAGATTTTCCAGGGCTCTTCTCCAGTTGAACTGGCAGTCTTGAAGACCCTGAGTACCAGCAGAAAAAGCAGTGTCAGGACAGGATTTTCCCGTGCTGTCTCCTGCCTTCTGAGCAGGCAGGAGATGTGCTGCTGTGTGAGGGAATGCATTCAACCTCTAACTCTCTGCCCCAGACTCTTTTCTGAACCTTCAGCAAAACAGTACATTTGTTTGGTTTTTAATTCAGCTTTTGGAAGTCACTGCTCCAAGATAACAGCCAGAGCAAGAGATTTGTGGAATGGAGGTTTGGGGTGGTTGGAAACATCTGTTTCTCCTTTTAAAAAGGATACAAAGGACATGCAGTCGTAAACCCTCATCAACCCTTCTTCTTCTATTTAGGAGTTAATCATTAACTGTGGGACCAATAGACAGCTGCTTCTCTGAGGACAGGCTATCCCATACCTGTACAGTAGATCGGTGCTTTCACCTTGCAAATCCCAAGCGTCAGCAAATTACTTCTGAGCTGTACTTCCCCCTGATCTATGGAAGCCTGTCATCAGAAGCTTAAATTCATTATGTGGGGGCCTGCACGTCCAAGGAAGAAATAAAAAATGGTATGCAAATTAAAAGAGGCGGAAAACCACTGCCCTAGGGACTTTCCTACTCTTTCACATTAGCATTCCCCATGGGCCATTGAGGAGGCAAGCTGAGGTGGTCTCACTTGGGCTGGGAATTCCTGCTGTAGGGGGGGACGAGGTTCATGAGCATCTTTCTCCAGGGACAGAAGAGCAAGAGCCTCCAGGCAAGGACCACGCAACATCTCTAGGATGCATCAGATCAAAGCAAAAAATTATGTGTGCTTCTGAGTTACACAGTGCTGCTGCTGCTGCTGCTTCTTGGTTATTACCATTATAATTTTGCTAGTGTTGCTTAATAAATGTTCTAAATACTAAATAATGCCAAGAAATCAATACCATGGGACCTACTTGTTTTTCTATCACAAGGAAATTAAAAAAAAAACATGTTTAGTGCCAAGGGACCTGTTTTAGAGTAGAAACCTGAATTTTTCTGCACAAGCTAAGTTCCTGCAAACGTTGCCTCCCACTGTGCTGACAGTTTCTGAGAAATTATTTTATTTCCCATTTTAGATGTTGGACAGTGACTCAGTATGCCCTGGAAATACTATCATTCTAGCAATTTTCTCATGTGGTAGCTCAGCTTAATGTCAGAGAAATGGGTAGTTAGGAGTCCAGACACTATAACGTCGGACTTAGATGCTAAAAATAAATGTTTGGTCAACTTTTAGTTGTCAACAACTTTTCTACTGCCACACATGCTAGAAAATGGAGTAAGTGGCCTCACACAATTCCAGGCACTCTCTGTGATCAATAGAAGTATCTATAGAAGATTAAAAATGCTGATAATACAGATAAATGCTGTGGCTGCTCTTGCCATGTAGTGTGTACGCCCTGCTGTGTAGAAGTTTGGGAGGAGAAGAGTTGACTGTTTACTAAGACGAGCAAGTGTGGGTCTAGATAGGCCTTGCTAGCATGCCTGATTTCTCAAATGTCTCCCTTCTGGCTCTAGGCTAGGTAGTTTAACCTTTTTCCCTCTTAGCTTCCTCTGTAAAACGGGTATAATGTTTGCCTCCTGTATCGCAGTGGGGGTTTTGAGACTTGATTGTCTGCAAAGTAGTTTTAAAGTCTATAAATGCAAAGTATTATTCCTATTTTCTATGTGAAAGGCAATTGAAATCATGTGCAGAGCCTCTCACAGCAGGCACAGTGGTTATTTGCAATGAAGAATATTTCTGCACCTTTGTATGGAAACGAAGAAAAGACCTCTCTTAAATCTGTGGCTATTAAAAACAGTTAACTTTTAGCATTTACGTAGTGTTTTATAATTTCAGAGCCCTCTTATGAATCTTAACTAAATTCTTCACAAGGCCTCTGGAAGGCATACGGCAATATCCTGCTTTTATGGTCATTTCCCCATACTCACGGAGGGAGAAAGTAACTCAGCTGGGCTCACATGGGTAGCAGCCACGTGGCTTTCTCCTCCACCGGTCTGTGTCGTGATGCAGTGGCAGAGGGATAGCTAGGTACCTGTGCTGAGGAGATAAAAAGGTTGCCTCAGAGGTGGAAAATGAATTAACCAAGTCATATGGTTTTAAGGATGAGTTAGCTTTAGGACAGTGAGGTATAGACATGCTAGCCTTGAGGAACAATGCAGCGTTCTGACCTTGTCTGGGTCTGAGGGCTTTGGTGGGATTTAGGGTGAATGCGGCCCACTCTCTCATCTGCTGAGTGTGTGCTTAGAGCGGGAATAGACAGTGCCTCGCCATGGCATAAGTCCCCGTTTTGTTTTGTTGCCAAGCATGGGGAAAGGCCAGTGAGACCAGGCATGACTACTAGCATCCTGGGCTTTTCTGTTACTGAAGCATCTGCATGTTTTATGGTGAACCAGATGCAAAGAATGTGGGAAATGAGGAAGAGGATAAATGTTGTTGCCCGGTGTTCAGGACTGTTCACCCAGCTTCCTTTGGTGTTCAATCTGCGATGGCTCATCTGACATTTGGTGGCCATGGTATGCCCCATTTGGTTTTAGAAGGCTGTAAAACAAACTCATTTATGAAAGGAGCTGTTTTGCAGCTGGAGTCAGGCTATCTCCGTACAGTAATTCCAGCTGTTGGGAGTTCATGAGTCAAGAAGCCAGGAATGGAAACGTGCAAACATCCAAAAAAAACGCAGCAGATACGACACCACAAATATGAAGTCCATATAAAGAGTATGTATGGAATAATATTTTAGCAGTGAGTTTGATCTATCCTGTGAAGGCACTTGAGTTGTAAAGTACAGGTTACCATTTTGTGATATGTATATTGGACCAGAGTGATGTCGGTATAGCTGTATTAACTTTGGAGCAATTATGTTGATTTAATAACAGCTGGGAGTATAGATCAGAGGCTAGCATAGTGTTTGTCATCTGGGGTTCTCAGGCAACAACTAGGAGACTGAGTAAATCACAGAGTAACCTCTTCTATTCTGTTACTCTCTGCCTGCCTAAAATAATTACACATTGAACCTAATTCTGGTGTTACAGAGATTTTACAGTTAGCTCTAGGGGAATCGACACCTTATACTTGCTGGTATGTAGGAGAGCTTGGACTGGTGTGTACTAGCCTTAATATTTTTCGATACTTTCTTTCATGAGACATTGATTCTGAGCAAACAGAGATTTTACTTCCCATATAACAAGGTATCCATGTGTGAGTTCTTATAAAGAAGCAGGAAGAGGAATGCAGTAACAGACCATCTCAGGTAAATGACACCCCACATCCATTTCTGGGGAGGTTTGCTGTAGCTTTTAGAGTGGGATGTGGCTGATCGGGGTTGTTTGTGCACAGACACCTTCCATGATGTGGGACTGGTCAGAAAGGACTGTTGGCAGTATAGGTAGAGAGCAAAGATAGGTGTCAGGATGTGTTGGTTGTGAACATGCATCCTCACAGATACAAAGCAGAAATAATATTGAAAACTTGGGCCATTTTTACAGATATGTGTTTCCTCCTAAGCTTTCTTTCCAAGCCCCCTACTGATTTTTCCCAGAAGGATTTCTCTGTATCTGACATCCTGTTTTTCTTGGAAAGAGGTTTTTTCCTGCTTCTCTTACTCTCTGCACAAGAGGCGTCTGTTCACTCCTCAGCGATGAATATATACGAGGTCTGTGTGTGAGGTTCGATATACAAGGTTCAGAGCATTGTGATGACAGTGAGCAAGGCAGCTACACTGAGCTTTTGCTGATGAGAGTTTATTGCTGATGGTTTCATATCAGCTCATATCTGCCTCAGCTGTTCTGCAGATGCCTTTCTTCCCCAGCACTGATTTTTCACTTGAATTGCGGGAGACTGTGGTTCCTCGGCAAAGGTTTGCAGCTTTCCTCAGACCTGTGTGATTGCCACTGGATAGATTTAGATTGGCAGGAGCCCAAGAGATTTGAGCACTGGGAAAACCATGAGGACTTACAAATCAGGGGACTACAAAAATGAATATAAAAACCTACCTGACAAACGGAAGCAACCTGGAAACTGGATGACATACGTTGAGTCTGGGGTTTGCTGTGGGTTGTTAACACCCACATGCATGCGCATGTATGTAGGCAAATATCAGCTGGGTAATTGCACTTCTAGAGCTCTACCCGTGTTCTCAGTGTTGGCTGTTCACCTGTGATCACCCATGATTTCTGCTCCTTTTGTGCCTCCTATTCAAGAAGTTCAAAGTACTAATGCTGAGGACTGCAACTTATGGCCTTCAGCTGAACACGGGCAATGAGGTGTTTTCAACCAAAACGTGGATTAGTTTAAGTGGCCTAATGTCAGCCTCTAGAACACTCTGACCAAAGAATTTGCCAGCTTGGTTTGGCGGCGTGGACCCTGTATTACCTTCCTTTCCCCTGGGGGTTACTGTGGATGAGCTGTTCCACACTGATTTCCCACATAGGCCTGCTTGCCCCAGGCATGTGCGATTCAGGTGGCTCATTCTTCTTTCATAGGGACTCTGGTGGGATCTCTAAATCTACCCGCAAGGGAAGAAGCCTGGGGACTTCTATATGCAAGCAGTGAAGGACTGTAAGAATACCTCTGAATAGCTGGCATTCATCATGCAGACGGGGAAACCAAACCTTGCTTGGGTTAATTAACATGCCCAAGTCCAAAGAGCGAGTTGGTGCTGAAGTGGGGAAGTGAACCCAGAGGTTTTGACACGCAGCGGTCTGTGCTTCCTCTTAAAAGGAGAAGTTGTGATGGCACCTGTCAGGTCTGAGGGTTGTTGTGTGAGGCCATCCAAACCGCCAAATCCAAGTTTCAGTGAGTCTTTCAGTTTTCCTTTGTTCCTGCTGTGCTGGGTTGTCGGAGAAGCTCTGAGGGAAAGGGGCATGTCTAGGTGTCCTGTGAGCTGCTGGGCACCACAGGTGAGCCTAGGCCAGAAGATGGAGTTGGGATGTCTTTCAGGTGATGCTAAAGAATGACATTGCCTCACTGGCTGGGATGCTCAGGCACAGGGCAGTGAGCAAAGCAAACACGAGTGGGTTTGTGTGTGTGTGTTTGCACATCAGAGCGCAGCTGCCTTTGCTTGTTTCAGAGCACGAGGGAAAGGGGACAGCCAGCGGTCACCAGCTGCCTTTAATAAAACGTTATCTCAATCAGTCATCTGGTTGTGTTGTTTATTAAGGGACAGCACTGTCCACGCAGCATGTAAGTTTATCCCTGCCTTGTCTTAGTCCGAAGGCTAGGGCAGCCTGATGATGGAGCAAGCCCAAAATTCTTCCGGTGGATGGCACTGAAAGAGCAAACCTCAAGAAAGGCTTTGAGTGTAGCTCAAGGCATAGTCAGCCCTGCTTGTTTGATCTCTCCCTGTTCTCATTCTCTTGCTGCCACAACACACATTAGTACTAGTTGATTTGTGAATGTACATATTCCCTTCTCCTCACTCTGCATCTCTCTCTCTTGCATCTTCTAACATATAAGAAGGAATTTGTGCAATTGGCTGGCTTCTGTTGAAAGCATTGGGCACCTTGCAGGGCTGACCCTTCAGCCTTTCCTTCCCTCGCTGTTCATGTTTTAACATGAACGTGTTTTCACCTAGAGGCAACAGGTCAAGACCAGGGCCAGGCCTCCATCATGTTTGATGCTCCATTGACACAGCAGTGTTTGTCCTGGTTATTTCTTACAGCAGTGAATTCCAGCAGTTCATTGCTATTTCCTTTCCTGTTTCCTCAGCACCCTGATCTGTAATACCAGCAGTCCTTCCTTTTTTCACATTTTTTCCCCAAGCCAAGAGACTGTTAGACTCACCAGTTTCTGCAGTCCCCTGTGTTGTGGAAGCCATTGCGTATTATCCATTGCTCTCTTTATCCGGGTCATTTGCAAATCTGCTGGTGCCACATATACATATCAGCATCTTGAGAGACCTGCTAGTTTTCCTTTCAGCGCGTGAGCTGTTTTGGTCCCAGTCTTTGCTTTGGAGAGTTTCCCGTTGTCATTCAGTGTCTAGGGAGCTGCTGGCTTTCTTGGGCACCTTTGTTCGCTTGTGCAGCAGGGACCGTTGATCTGTGTGTATTTGCCGTATTGTTTGCTCTTGTCACACCATGTGTCCTCTAATTACACTGTCCTGGACGGGCGCCAGCAGGAGGACAAGATGTACAGCACAACGTGAGATGGCACAGAGAGGTTTTACTCATGTGCGAGGGAAGACTTCATCCTGCCCTTTTAGCAAATGTTTAATATTCCCAGGAATATCCAAAGTGCTCTCCTTGTTCTCCGCGACCTAGGGCCTGGCTCTGAGCAGCTGCAAATAGCCACTCACAGCCTTGCACATGAGGCTCTGCGTGATGTGAACACGTGGCTGTTTTCACATAGGTCTTCCCTCCATACGAGTGGCGTGCTTGATGCCAAATCACCTTGGAGCCACAAGGGACTTACTGATCCCACCGAAAGCTCTCTAACCAACTGAGACAAATCCACCTTTGCAAAGTGAACTAATGCAATGTCATGACTCAGAAATATCAAGGGATTTTTGTTTGTTTGTTTGTTTTGAACCACAAATGGTTCTATTTGAGGTTTACCTAGGGTCAAGCTACAAACTATAGAGCCAGATTTTGACTGTGCAGATGTTTGGGGCTTGGCTCATTATAAGGAGGCCAGTCCTTAACTGGGATACATAATCAGATTTGAATTTCACCTCAGAGCTGAGAACTGATCTGTAACTTCTACAGTTCTGCATTTTCTGTAAAGTACGTATTTATAGTCAATGTAATGCTGCCACATGACTGGTAAACAAGCAAGTCCCCAAAATAAACACCAGTAGGAAAGCTTTGGACAGGATTTACATCATCAGAGTTTCCCTGAATATTTTCAATTATTATCTTTTGTCTTATGTTGTCATAGTCTTTTTTGTGTTTGTTTGGTTTTTGTTTTTCTTAGTTGACTCTGTACAGATTTCTTTTAATGTGAGCTATACACCATGTTTTACTGATATTATGTGTCAGTGAAAAACATGCATCTGATTTGGAGGGAAATCCTGTTCGGGCATGAAGATAAAGCAAGGTTTGTGTAGTACGTGCAAATTAGATTTGTTTTCATCCTTTGCCTTAGTATGAGTATGGTATTTATGTGGGGATAGGTGGTGCTCGTTTCTAGTGCAAAACCAGTTGTTGATCCTCCTGCTCTGAGTGAAAGTAGCTGAAAAGTAGCTGAAAATCCCAGGGAAAAGTAAAGAAGGATTTTTTGGGGCATGTTCCATCTCAGGCTGGGGAATGTAACTTTTGCTTTTTGTATCTTCACATGGGATCTTGCCAAAATTTCTAGCGTGCTCATAGCTCTCTGTCTTCATTGCTACTTTGCTTTTTTTGACTTGTGATCATCTCAGCTTCATTAATAACAACTAACCCCTTTCATCACTCTGTCTCTCTGTTTATTTAGAGATTGACCTTTTGAGTGTTTGCACTAACAGTTTCTCTTTGTGAAATGTTCAACCGCCGAAAATAAGTTCCAAGAAAGGGAATGTTATTTTTCTCTAGCATACTTGCAGCGTTCAGAAGATGTGTCTGTGCACCTGCTTTTCAAAAGGAGCACGCCCAGCTGCTCTTGCCTGTTTTGAGGTGCCCAGAGCTTAGGAGGTGGTGCCCTGTAATGAATGTTAACAATTGTGATTTGGCCTGGAGGGTAGCATTAGGGTGTATTGGCAGCAGTGATCACAAGGGGGTAAAGTACTTTGTTTTGCATCACCTTTGAAAAATCCCCCCCTTCCCTCAGGGACGCATTACTAAACACAGTTTCTCCAGAGCTAGCTACATACATGAACAGCATATTCTACCATTTGTGGGGCTGGTTATGAGAGACATCCTGCAGAATCTGCAGCATTTAGAAGAACAAGAGCAATATTGTCTTCTTTATTACCTTACAGCAGCTAAAACCCTGTACATTTCTAGTTTTCTGTGATCCTTGGCTACAGTCAGAAATAAAATGTAGATATGTTAAGAGGACAGTGAGGTCTTGATTTGGCAGTTGTTCTAGAGGTGACTATGTTGCCCTCTGAACCATCGATACAATTTCCTGTATGAAGAAGAGAAGGTAGAAAGTTTCAGCAGGAAAAAGCAGAAACTCTGACCAAAGTAGAAGAGCAAGCACTGAAAAAGCACAGAAGCCCTGTTCCCCCCAGAGCAAACCAAAACTGGGGAATGAAAGACTCAGAGAAAGCAGGACACTAAGGATTCATGTCTACCACAAACAAAATCAGCTTTGAAACGGTTGTTGCATAGGACAGCACTTCAGGTACTCCAGTGCTCAGAATTAGGCTAGAGTGACTCTGAAGAGCTCTAGCATGCAACTCCTCTGCAAAGTGTGAGAGGAACAAGAAACCACAGGGAAATGACTGCAAACCCCTTTGTCAAAAGCTTTGAGAAACCTTCCTGTCTTTGTCTTTTCCAAACTTATCATGTCAGCTTGAACCATTGCTATTCCTAAATCTGTTACACTACAAAACACAGCACATGTGCAAGCTGCTGAGTTGCTGTTTAATAAAACATAGTTTCCTATTGCCTGTGAGACAGTTTTTACAGACATGAGGTTTGCACTTCGGTTTGGTTACGAGAGCCCAGCCTTGAGCTCAAGAGGCTGCAACGTCTTCAAGCCAGGGACAGTCCTTCTGTTATTTCTGCACCTCATTTAGCAACCCTGTTGAATTTACTAAGACTGATCAGATGAAAGCCATGGTCAGATTCCACCTCTTCAGCCCCGAGAAGAGCTATGAGAAGTTAGTCTTTGCGGTATGTGGTATCACCATTCAGCTGCACTGTCACCTGCACTGTTGTAACCACACGGTGCAGGAAACAGCAATGCATTAAAAAGAGAAAACATGCTGCTCCTGTCACAGTCATTTCAGGCTCAAAGCCTGGCCTCACCATGTCCTCTGGCGCGTAACAACTTTCACTGGCTGTGGGTTCTGGCACCCGCCTCGCACTCAGGTTTCTCAACATTCAATCTGTTGATTAAGAGCCACGTTTTATTTAAGTCCTGTAGGATTTGCAGCTGGCCAGGTTGCTCATGCTGAAATACGTGAGTGCTGTGCCTTTCAGGGCCCTGCGATCCATCCGCGAAAGCCAGTAGAGTGTGTGTTGCTTGCCCAATCCCTGAACCTAGACATGGCTGGGCTTTTCCTCAGCCAGTAACTCATGCTGATGCTGATGCCTGTTTCCCAGTTATCTCTGGGTTAGCCTGTAAGGTTGTTGTTCATTTTATTCCTTCCCCTTAATTCATTATCTCTGAGACTGTCCAAAGAATGCTGCCTTTCTTTGGACTTGGTTAGAGTAGGTTTGGCTTTGCTCACTGCATTTATATGGACTTTTTCTTCCTGGTTATCCGGCTGTAGTTTGCACCCCCAGAATCCATGATTTATTCACCTGTCTGCAGCTACAGTCACTTCTTTGCTGTGGTCTTCACCCTTCTCCTTTTTGACACTGCCTCTGTTCAGACGTCTGGGTGGACCCTGTCACGACTGCCACCAGTTGGCCACGGGTGTTTATCTTCAGCCTTATACATCCACCGCCTGCTTTTGTCCATGGTGAGAATCGACCGCTCCCTCCATGTTGCTGCTATTTTGCAGTGACAGTCATGCTGATAGGATTTGGTGCAAAGCTGAGCAAATTAAGTAGAAAGATTCACACCCGATGGATTTCTTTGGGTTTTGGGTCATGTTATGGGGACAGACTGAAGCATTTAGCACCCAACACGCCACTAGTGTGCTGAAAGCAAGATTTTAACAATACGGTCGCCACCCTAACTCTGCTCCGTCACAGGACAGCAGCTCCGTAATTCAGCATTCAAGCCGTGCAGCCTCTGCCCTTCTTGCTTTTTGGTGGCATTAGAAAAAGGGTGCTTTGGAGATAGGCAGTCGTGGTAGACCAGCTCTGTGCATCTGTGACTTCATTAGGCATGGAGCATCGTTTCCTACATGCCGTGTCCTGCAGCAATGGGGAGCATGGAACAAATGGGGTGATGCTGACCAACAGTTATAGGGAAAGTGGGAGGGTGGGGGGCACCCAGTGACTCTGTGGAAAGAGGCAGGGAGAGGGAGTAGGGAAACTCCCTGGTGACAGTGGAATATAACTAATAGGTCCCTGCAGCTGTCTCCCCTTTCTGGCTACACTTTCCCTCTTGATTTCCAGCATGGAGAGCAGCAGGGAAAGCCAGAAGTCTTTCCTGCTGGCAGAGAGGAGCAATTTGGACATCTCTCTGCCAAAAATGTACATTCTTGAGGGAACAGCCAGATGCCTTGGCGTCACCCAAGATGCCTCAGTTCATTGAATCTTAGAAATGTAAAGGCTGGGAGGGATGGAGACTATCTCATCCCATTCCCGTCAGCAAAGCAGGATTAAGTATATCCCAGGGAGCAGCTCCCAGACACTTCTCCTGGCAAAGGCCACTTCTGGTTGGGAATCCTGCTGTTGCTACTAAATATCCTCTGGGCTCTTGACTCAAGTTCCTGCTGGTGTGGTGCCACAAGGACGCCCAGCATACATTTGTCAAGCCAGCCCTGTCAAGATGTTTCCTCCATGCCAAGTCTGATATCAACAGAGATGTGGGCCTGCCATGGGGGCGGTGAGCTGCAGTGCTTTTAGGAGTAGATTTGGGAGGGTTTGAGACCTGGGCTGCCTTGTCTTCTCTGTTCTTAAAAAGAAGGAAATCTGCACTTCTGTTACCAAATGGTGATTTTTTTTCAACAATATAAAATCAAGGCCTCGAACCCTAGTTTTGCAAATAGAAGTTAGAAGCTGATCTTTCTCATTAGAAGTAACTGTGCAGTGAGAGAGTGATACTGCAGCTGTAACACATTGCAATCTCTCTTCTCGTTTTTCTTTCCTTTGAGGCCAATTTTTTCTCTCTGGCACCCAGCATTAGACGTATACATCTATATTTGGCTACTAAAGAAGCAGCCTGAGGTACGATTTTCCATAGCACAATGCATTTGACTTCAATAGGGGCTGCAGGGACGCAGCAGTTCAGAAAAGCTAACCTCTAATTTAGTGTTTACAGGTGCATTTCAAAGCTTGACTTCAGGCACGTGAATTTGAAAATGTTTGACCTAAAGTCCTTTTCCCCTTTCAGTTTATTGCCAGCTCTTATCTGGTCGTTACTGTAGCAGGTCATCACATTATCCCTTAGCAGCAGCCATCAGTAAGTGTCAATTCCCAGCAAATGAATTCAGCAACTTGCCAATATATTTTTTTTTTTATGATGGCTATTTAAAGATGACAAAAATCATAAATCTTCCAGGCTTGTTATTGAGAGTTTATATTGAGTTTGTTGATGAAACAACTTCACAGCTCAGCTGAAGAGGAACTACAGGGTTTGAAGAAGCAAAAGGCTTTTGATAGTGTGCAGTAGTCCAAGAAATTGAAGATAAAAACCAACTTGCTGGCATTTTGTCCATATTCCTTCTTCCTAGTCAGAGCAAGAGCTTCTCTTCACACCCCTGAGAGAGTCTGAGCGTTTTCCAGCCCCTACAGAGGCCAGCCACCACATAGAGCAAGGGGATGTTTTCAACCCTGGGGGCTAGAGAAGGGGAATTAAGGCCCAGAGGGCGGCATGGGGGCGAGCGCAACCTCCCTGAGCGCAGCAGCGTTTCTTTCTCTCCCTCTTCACATCCTGCAGTGGAAAGTTCCATTGCAATATTGTTGTTTTACAATTGCAAGTTTTATTTGCTGAGGAAAGTTTGAATCTTGTAGACGTTTTGATAATGGCCACTAAAATCTCCTCCATAAATCTGTTTGGTGAATCCCCTGGTTTCCGTTTGCATTCTCATCCTCCGTACAGGCCAATGGCTGTCATTGACACTTAGTTTGCAGTCAATGAACTGACTAGCAGTTTATGGAGTAATTGCAGCATTACGCAACAAGTGGAAAGGTTTATGGCTTTGGGTAGAAGGAAGATATAATTGTAACAAGTAACATAACTGCTTTAGCAACCACCGTAACATCAGGTTGGTCCATAAAACGCCAAATTGGATTGAAAATAAAGTGTCTAAAAAGTGTGTTACAGGAATAAACCTCTATTTGAATGGATTTTAGCTGGTTTTAGCTGTTGAAGTTATTTTCGGTATCATTCCCTTTTTTTTTGAAAAGCAGGGATTTGCTGATCCTCCAAGCTTCAACTGGCTGCTGTTTCTGAAAACTGTGGCACAGTGATTCTGCGGTAGTATATTTATCAGTCCAAGTAAAGTTAAACATAATAGTAATATCTTTTGTTATAACAATAGTTATCTTGTGTATCTTGTATATTCATTCAGTGGAACATTCACTCTTGTGTTTCCCCCAAAAAAAGCCTCATTCTCCAGAGATAAAATCAGACCATGAGATAAATCCAATCCTAGATCGTTCTAGCCTCTGAAGAGAAATTATGGTTTGAAAACCTGGCCCTTGGCTAAGCTCCCACTGTCTCTGGCTGAGCCAAAATTTCACCTATGATATAGTAAGCACCAATTTTTTTCCCTTAAGTGAAATTGAGTCACATCAAAGGTCCTTTAAGTGTCCTTGTATTTTTCAGTCTTCCTGCAAATTTTATATTATGCTCGACCAGAGCCCCTGTAAAACATGCATGCACTAAATCAAAAAACTATCAGCACAAAATTGTCTTATGTCTTGGTATAGAGTGCAGAGCCATTCTTTCCTTTTTGCCTTGCTATCTCAGAGGATCACAGCATCAGTGGCTGGATGCTGCTGTCCTCCGAGATGAGTTTAGAAACACAGGCCCAAGGTGAAATTTCCTGCATCTGTATTAGGCACAACGACAAGTGACTTGATCTTCTAAATGCTGTTCTGATAGCACTTCCAGTGCACTTCATTGAGCTGCCTAGATTAATGATTTTAGATGCTTTATAGGTAGGTGTGTGTTTATATAGCTATAGTACCTGTGTATGTATATATTGTATGTATTATACATATGTATACTATTTACTTGGGACTATATTCTTGAAGAATCTTGGTCTTGTTCTCCCAGCAACTCTTTTCTGCAGGTACCCACACAGACCATGGAGAGGGTATGTTAAAAGGGCTAAGATTGAAGGAGGGGAAATGGGATGTTGCAAGCATGCCCAAGCGAAAGAAGCAAAAGTAATGTAAGTTTAATGCAAAGCATTTCAAAACATTGACCTCTTGTGCATCAGGCCTGAAGCCCTTAGTAGGTTTTGCAAGTGTTTTTGGTACTGCCAGTTCCTCAGTTGAGTTTATTTTAAACTACCAAGCAAAACTACAAAGCCTTTTCTGTGTAATTGCTAGAGGGTCTCAGAAAACTAATTTCCACAGCAGAGTGCACTGAACTATGACACTTGGCCTAAGAGAGCAGCAGTAGCTTGCTGTCCTGTATGTGGAACAGCATAGAGTAGCATAGCGCAGACTACTCGCCTGTGCTGCCTATCAGCCACGCTAACAATAACGTGTTCTGCAAATATCTCTCTAGTCATGCATATCTTAAAATGCCATTTTAATAACTGAAGGCTTAATGCTAAACTTCCAAACTTTTAATGTTGTTTACACAACATACAAATTAGACAGATTTTGACAAACCCTGAACCTTTGTCAGGTGCAGTTACGAGCTTGTTCTGTAACAGCACTGGACTTTCAGGAATTGCAGTAAATAAATTCATAAAATTAAAAGCCCTGTGGTGAACTCCAACCAGGGCAGTGGATCAACTGGAGGCTGTCTGCCTGCTGCAGAACAGCACTCCATCTTCTCTGATGAATCACCGAGTTGTGTGTGGCATTAATAAACATGAGCCAGAGAGCAAAAAGGGTGTTATCTAGATGTAATGAACTCCTGAACTGCCTTGGAGAACGCGGCATGCTGACAAGGTGTCATCAACTATGAAGCAAGGCAGGCCCCCTCACCTCTGAAGCCCAGTGATAGGTATCACAAAGCCACTGTTATCTGAACCATTATCTGTGGAGCCAGCTGTGCATGGTTGCCCCATTAACATTTCATGTGCAAAGAGACGAGGCTGCAAATGCTTAAAAGTCTCCCAGTGGCTAAACTGCAATGTTTTTATATTTTCTTTAATTGAAGACTTAGCACACAGGCGTGTGTGCACACATAATCTTCAGCCTGGAGATTTCAAGCTGTTAGGTAAATGAAATATTTCAAAGAGAACTTTTTGGGTTTTGTCACTGGATACTGTTAGCCCTTAGTAAATTAGGACTAAATACTTGCAAAGAGAGTTTTCTTCTTCTTCAGCACCATTTTCTGATGGCAGCTGGACAGATAATGCAGCCACAAAGTGGAACTCCTTTATAAAGAAGTGCAAGTACAAGCTCTTCTGAGGCTTGCAGGCAAAACCCTGCAGCTTCATAGCAGTAGTCAGTAGTATTTCAAACAGTGAGAAGATAATGGTCACTCTGAAAGGTAAGAAATGGATTCGGATGGTGGGATTTCAAAACCAAGCACCGTTCCAACAACTGTGACCACAACTGGTTGCAGCAGAGTTGTGCCAAAGAGAAGCCTGAATCGTAGTCACACTTGAAGCCTTTGTGCATCCCTCTGGTTATAAAAAAATGGTTTTAAAGTGAGGGGTAACTAATCTGCACCTGCCCACTGCAGGAATTGCTAAAAAGGTGTGGGGCAGATGTGAACCAGGCATCTTGTGGGTGGGAGACTGAGTCTTTCAGTGTATGGGCACTTACAGAACACAGGTATTTTGGTTCACTTTTACTTTTCCTCTCTTGCAATTAAGTGAATATAGTTGTCTCCAGTATTATTCTGCTCACCTTGAAAACAGTGGGCTGCTCTGATTGTCAAAGGGTGTTCAGTAGTTTTTAAAAAGCCCAGTTCCTTCGAGAAGTCAGGCAGCGAGATTTGTCAGTGTCTTCAGCAAATGTTGGCTTAAGTTTTTGAATGTGATTTAAGGTACTGTGAACTGTTAATTAACTTATTTTTGAGTCTGTCCTGCCCTCTTGTGAACCCAGATGTTCTGCTTAAGCCCTGAGAAGGGGAAAGTGAACCTGACTAGTGTGTAGGTGAGAGACTTGCAAAAGAAGTAATGCAAACTGCCAAAATGGAGAGAAGTCTGCTGTGTCTTTGGTCTTTCTCATGCATTCCTTCAACATGGACAAGTCTTTAAATGCATGTCTTTTATAAAATGCCCTGTTTCCCTTTCCCTGTCTGTAATGGCTTTTTCTAGCCACCACTATCCACTCAGCCCCTGAGTTGAGCTCCAGCTGTTTAGATCCTTCCTGCTTCGTGGATTAATAACAGGGACAAAACCTGCTGAAGGAAGAGAGACAAGGGGATGCAGCCAGAGGAGCCCTGCAGCTCGCACGCCGCCGCCACCACGGCTCTTTCAGCATTGGACAGAGCTCTGCGGCAGGCCGGCACGGGAGAGCGAACACCCCAGGCTGCCTTAGGCAGCAGCAGGACGTCCAGAGGCATGCAGCGTTGGGCAGCCTTGCTGAGGGTTTTGCCACAGGTACTAGCAGCACCAGCAAAAGGCCATAAGAAGAAATCCCAGTAGCTTCCTTGGGTAAAAGCTTCCACAGAATTTGGTTTAGGCTGGATGGGGACTGCAGGAGTGTGCTCCTTTGATGGTAATTCAGATAACCTAGTGGAAACTTAAATATTCACTTATAAACCAGTGTAAAAATAATACTCTGCATCTGTTTAACTAGTCTTGGTCTGTCTTGTAACAGTTCACTGACCATCTGTTACCGTGGCATAGAGACAGACATTATGAATCCACTTGACTGTATGCATTTCAGACTTCAGTTTATTTTTGGTTGCTAGTACATATGGACCGTGTTCTGTTACTCTCCATGTGTTTGTTCACAAGGACTTCTCAGCAGAAATTTCCCTGGGAGGGGTGTTTCAGAATGGGGGAAGAAGGGGAAGAAAAGCAATTAATTTTCTACTTCAACAATCATAAATAGTTTCTAATTTGGATCCCATCTCACTCTCTTTACCCCCAGCAAGCTGTGTGGATGGATGAAGCAGCCAGGGGAGGGTGGCAACCCAGATGTGAGCTATCTGATTGATGAAGTCACTGTCAGGCATGCATAGTAAAACTCAGACAAAATGAATCATTTCAGAGTTCTCTTATAGGTGTTTCTCCTCTCCCCCCTCTTTCACATGCTTAAAGGTTGAGCAGGGTGTTCAGGCACACACTCACTACCTCAGTGCTCATTAGTCTCCACATCCAACAGGTGCTGTAAATTAGAATTGCACTTAGCCCGTTGGATGCATTTGCAGGACTTGCTTGTGAGACATACTCTTGGTTTTAGCAGCAATGCTCTCGGTTTTATTAGTGATGCTCTTAGTAGCCCAAGTCAGAGTAGTCTCTGCACCAGGCAAAGGTCAGGGAGAAGTGGCTCCTTTCCAAGAGCAAGCAGCATTATGAAAAGGAGCTGCTATTTGGTTGGGCTTCTTCATGCTGCGTATCACTATTTGTTGCCGCATCCATGGTGTGTGGCTGTTTTATTGACCCTTACTGAGTTCAGTCTTGGTGAAATACATTGGAAGCAAATTTTTCCTAAGATCATAATGTTGTTCCTTGTGGACAGCTTCCAGGCAGGGGCTTCGTAGTCCAGCAGAGCTGGACGAGGTGCTGTGTGCCAGAGCTGGCTTTTCTTCCTGCTTCTGTTTTACAACAGGGTAACTTCATTCATGTCTGTAGTACTCCTGCCTTTGGGTGGCATGAGGTGGAAGTGAAACTTCCACAGCCTAGCCAGGTATGAGCTAGGCAGCCATGCAGCTGCTAGGCAATTAAAGTAAATGTTGACATAGTCTCCATTCCTTTGATGGAAGCGTTTTAGAAAGGCTGTGCGGGTTACACGGGAACGTTCCAGGGGTTAGTCTTTACTTGTTCCTATTGCTCATAAGATGTTTTGTGCTTTCTTTCTAAGTTAGCTTATTTAGACAGGCAACAGCACCCATTCAGGCATCACCTAGTGCTCCAAAAGAATTGAGTTCAGCTCTAGATCAGCTATAAGCCATCACGACTCCTTTTGTCAGGAAACCCTTCTAGCATGCACAAATGCTATGGGGAAAAATACAGCCACGATAAATGTTGCACTGGGAGGAGCAACGTAAGTATCTAGATGGAGCAGTGCCTCAGCGAACTGCTGTTTCCAGGCTGGGGAAGCGTTTCAGGATCCTACCAGGGCCTACAGTATTATTGACTGTTGAGTAAAAGGAGTGGGCTCCTATACAGTGTGGAGAAGCAACCGAATCCCTCTCATCGGGAACCGATAGCACGTCTGTGTGTATAACTATAACAGACATGTAGACCAAACAGGATTATGGTTCTGCATTAATTATCAGCTAATTAGCCCCCTTGTTTTTAGACAAGGCCTACTTTATAAAAATCAGGTGAAAGGATTTCTTGCATATATTACTTACCAAAGCTTTGTTAACACCTCACCACCTTTAATCCCTCTCCATTCTTATTTGTATTTAGTAATCAATCTGAATTAACAGTGGTGTGACCCATTCTCTGCTGAGGCCAGACTGCCAGCTTATAGAAATTACTGAAACGAGGCGCCAAAGTAATGTAAGGACAAATGCCTCCCCGTACAGATTGGCATGAACACTGGAGGCAGCATTTGAGCGTAATATTGACTAATTATTTAACCATGAGTGGCAGCTTTGAACATTGTGTTCTTTTTGCTTCGCTTCCTGCATTTACTGTGAATCTAATTATGAAGGGAACAAGTATTTCTTCTCAGGTCGCTGAAAACACAGCAGCTAGCTTTGGGAATGTGCATGGGATGCGAAGTGGAGGCAGCCGTGAACTGTGCATCAGCTAGTTCCCGTACTAGAGCTAGTACTAGCATGTTAGCAGTAGTACACGCTGAGCAGAGAGAGCAGGTGTTGGCAGGGATCTGGTCTGGAAATCTGAAAGCTGCTGCTAAGAGAAAAATACATCTTGGACTAAAAATCCATAGTTAGAAAATAACTGCTCAGATTATTAGCAACATGATTTTTTTTTCCTCCCTTTCCAGAGGGCTTAGCTTTTTAATGATGTTAACAAGAAGTGTCCCCAGTTGGATGCTTTTCAGTAGGGGTCATGTGTATCAGGAGATATGACCACTAAGAGAGGAATGTAAGCTTCTGGCATTCACTTTGTGTGCAAAATCTCCCTGCTGTAGACAGAAACTTTCCTGGATTTAAAGGAATATATATGTACAGTAAACAGCTGGATCCCCTGAAGGAGAGAACTTTCAGTTGCTTGAGAAGGCATATGGTCATCTTATTCTTTCCCTTTCCACTATCTTTTGGTCTCCTAACCCATGAGATGAGAAATAATAGACTTCAGCTCCTAAAGGGCTGAATCAATAAACATGGCAGTAAGGGAGAGAATTAATTTTTAGGTGCTGCACTGAAGTTTGTGACACCCTGAGCAATTAGACATGTATCTAATAAGAAATTTGAGTCTGATCCTATTTATTCTGCAGCCCCTAGAGAGAAGGACTGTCTCTTCAAGGGGTTTGTGCAGTCAAGTCAGACTCATGACATGGACCTCAGTGGAGACTTGTGTCCCAGAGTTACCCTGGACTAACCCCTCTTTGTGCTGAGGAGTATAGGCTATCCTGTTGAGGTGGCCTTGTGCCTCACCTGAGTCCTTTTGAGTAAGCCTGTCTTCACTGTTGGATTTTTCCGGTTCAGAGGACATGGTTTTAGCTCAGCCCGCAGGTGAGCTGTGAAACCCACGTCCGTGCGTCCTCGCTGGCTGTGTGCACATTGCTGGGATCTCCAAGGGCACCCGCGTGCCACGGCTCCTTGTGCGGCTGCCAGCTCAGCCTCTCTATGGCTTGTTGGGTTTCTCTTCCATAAGCAAAAAGTCACCTGGAAGATTTTGCTTGGCCCTTGGGCTCATTCAGAGTTGTGGGTGGCAGCTGGAAGACAGCGAGTGCCTCAGCAGTGGAGCAAAGCTTGCTGGATTGCTAACCATACTCCAGCCTCCCCCCAGCAAGCCTGGCTGCACACACCTATGCTTTTGTGGCAGATTAGCACAGTAGTTGTGGCAGGCTAAGGACACCATTGGGTAAAAGATCATATTGCTACTGCCTTGAGGTGCATTCTTGGAGGCTGGAGTCATGTGCAGTATAAATATATCCTCTTACTCTTTCATCTGGAGCCGGATGATGCCAGGCTATTATATTAAACTCTGTGTTGCAGTGTGTACTCTATGGATGACTTTGTGAATGATACCTTTTTCCACAATAAATGAGGTTGAAATCCCCTAGCTCTAGACCAGAGTGTTAATACCAGCCGTAGCCCTTGCTTCCTTTCCATTAAGCTTTATTGAGTTAGCTATGGTTGCTACTTGCTGATTTTCCTCTGTGAGAAATCTACTGGCTGTCTTTCCTGGAAGTGCCCAATGGATGATTTTAACTACAGAGGTTATTGAGACATGCCAAGACCAAGATGTCAAGGTTGGCCTTGAGCATTTGTCTCCGTACTACCGGAAAATTTATTTCTGAAGTAAAATGATTGCCAAAAACACATTAGATAACTTGATGTCCTCTGTTCCTGGTTATTTCCAAAGTCTGCTACAGGGCTCTGATCCCAAAACGCACTTTTAATAAACTTGGAACTGCTCTGGTTTTTTTAATTTAAGGTACCATTTCTGCAAACACATAGTTGTACCGCTTTCTCTTTGCCCTTGATGCTGAGTTGGTTGTGCATATTAATTAAGGGCCATTAGCAGAGCAAGTGCAGAGCAGTGCAAAATGTGACTGAGCCCATGTGCTGCGCTGCAGTCTGCAGTGTTCTGTGTTGCACCACTTTTTGATGGGATTTGAAAAATTACAGGTGAAAACATACTCTTCCTTTATTAGGCACTATTATTAGAACCATATGGCTTGAACTGAGGAATGAAGTGTGCCTGGCATGTATCAACCTAGCATGTCTCTGCAGATGAATATAATTTTTGAAATGTAGATTAAAGGGGAAATGAAGGTGGGTTAGTGTTGTCACACAATTGCTCTAAGAGATGCTGGCACTATTTCTCATTTTTAAGGTCATAACACAGCATCACTGGAGAATGACGCAGTGGTGCAGGGCAAGTTCTCTGTAGGAATGCTGATGTACTGGCATACACTTGCATTCAACTTTTTGTATTCCCTCATAAAATGAGAATCATCCTTGTTTGTGTAGAGGTTAACATGTGATACATAACACAAATCCATGGAGGGTATTTGCATATTGGTGTGCTGCTGCTGTGCTGCTGAGCGAAGTTCAAGATGAGACCTTGACCATCCTTGCCTGGCTTGTCATGAGATAAGAAAGCATGCTGTCACACTTCGTAAGAGTCTGCTTTTGAGAAGAAACATAAATCCTCCTATTTCAAAGCAGTCTAATTACAAATTACCTGGAGTCAAGGAGGAATTAGTCTTTTGACATACTGTTTAGTATTTTATTGTTTTATGCTTCTTTTATTTTCTACCACTTCATCATCAGGTGATGGTCCCTCTTGAAGACAGGACCCTGCAGTGGGTAGAAACCACAGATCTGGTCTGCCCTGGGGATTACGTGAGTTTCCCCTTGTCTAGAGGGTGTTGTGAGTACAAGCACTGTGGACACCCAAGATTTGTGCTGTGTTGTTACTAGGAAAATGAAATGCTTCTTCCTTGGTCTCCAGAATTAACGAGTCCAATAGGTCCTCAAACACATACTTTATTTTCCTCCTTCTTGGGATAAGGAGGTTTATTAAGCAATCTCTCAAAATCACTTCCAAATCTATTCTCTCTTGTTATTTCTTAGAGTTATACAGGCTTGTTAGGTGTCTCCTCTCTGCCGCTTTTAGAGTTTAATTAAGTCCCTGTTGGTCCTGAAGGACATTTGACCAGGCCCGCAGCCTCAGTGTGTGAGTACAGATCTGGGGAACCAGCCACTGCTCTGCTCTCGCACTGTCTCCTCATGCAGCCAGGGGCTCCAGCAACAGGCAGCATCCCAGGGCAAGTGATGTCCCACTTCCGATTGCCGTCTCTCACCCAGCTGCCATCTCAGGAGAGCCTCATCAGTCCGACAGCAGCCACCACCGGCCTAGCATCAACTAGTAGCTAAAAATAACACAGGGTGGGAAAAAACACCCAACGTCTAAATATAAATCTCTAATGCCTCAGTAGGGAGCATTGCATTTCCTAATCATTCAGTCAAATTGTTTAAAGATTGATTAATACTGGAAAGCCTTTTGTTTCCACTGTGGTCACTGGTCTCTCCTTACCCCAGCTCTTTCTTGAGAAGGCAGAAGTTTCCTTTTCCTTCCCTCCTGGTTCTTCAGCAGCCCTTCCCTTGCTTGTGTGCCCTTTCTCATAAGCCCTGCTGCCCACTGGAGCGGTGGGAGCACCATGAGTCCAGCCGTGTTTGCAGAGCTGCGCTGGCTCCTGCAACAACCTCCCAAAGAGCAGCACGTTAGGGCAAGAGGAGGGGTCCAGAGGGCACAGAGTAGCGTTCAGGGTGCCATGTCTTACCGGCTGCAAGCCAGCACAGCTCCCACGAAGTCAACCTGTTGAGTTGCACCACCTGGGCTTGCCACCCACCCTTAATCGTAGCACAGGTTGAATGAAATAACACGCAGACGTGGGGAAAATGGAGAGAATGTTTTTTTCCCCAACCCATCAGCTGGCTGCCTTTGAAAATCAAAGGCTAGAGAGATTTCTTTCCTCGGAAACACATGCCAAGCAATCGTGCTCCATTGTTGCCGGCAGATTTGTTTTTGCACACTTCAGACGGGAAGAACGGCACTCTTGGGGCGAAGAAGCTGGCACAGCGCAAGCGAGGTGGGAAGAGGGGAAAGAGCCAGCAAGTGGCAGCGAAATCTGCGGTGGCTTCGCGATGTTCCCTAGCAACCCACGCCCCGGAGAGCCGCTTGCAATGTCTCCTCTTTATCAGCGCAGCTGCATGTGATGTACTAGCCTCGCCGTGGTCTGGCTCGCGCTATTTTGGGTTTAAAAACTGAAGCGTGTGATTGCGGTGCTGTCATGGGCATAAGGACTTTAGATTGCTCTCTTGCACAGATGGGAGCAATTCACAAGGAGGGTTGGGAAAGTGACTTTCTGTTCTTGCTTGAATGTTGTCTGGTACCAGCTAGTAAATACTGTCTCGTGGCTTAAAGACTTTGCAATGAGTAGATTAGATAGCTCCCCTACCATTTGTTTTCCCTATAAGGTGGTATTGCAGGGAGGGCTTGCGTGGATGTTTCTGGAGTAACTTCTTTCCTTCCATCCACTGCAGACACACGTGGGTCTTTGCACAACAGACACGTGGAGCATTTTGGTGTCTGGGGCACCTATGCTGATTTTCTGAATGCTTCCTTGCCTGCCATTTCCCTGCTCCTGGCCAGACTCACTGCATCCTGTCTAGCTCCTGGGAGGTTCTAATGGTGATTCAGCACCAAGTGCTGGATGGGCATTCCTGTGGACCAGGACAAAAGAAGCCCTCTATTTGTCTAACACAAATATTTACAGCCTATACAGTAGGTGCTCTGAATGTGAGCTGCCTCATGCACCCAAAGTCTAAGCTGGGGATACAGCATCTTGGAGATGGTAAAAGAAGGGCAGTCACTGTGCCTGTTTAGGACCTGGCTTCATTGTCATACCATTTCTGAACAAATTTGCTTTGATTTAGCATCTGGAACAAAACCATGAAGTAACTTAATACTGCACATGAGCTTCCTTTCCTGTAAGCAGCTTCAGCCCTGAAGAAGATCCATAGGGCCTTCAGCTGGCTTTGCTCAACTCTTGCAGAATATGTCACAACTGCTGTCACAATCACAGAAGCATTAACAATAAGGCTGGAACAGACTTGAAGATCTGTCTGCTGCTCAGAGACAGGATCAACTCAGCCTAAGCCATTCTTCACAAATATTTGTTTGTTCCTACTCTGAAAAGCCTTAGTGATGGAAATCACAGACTCTCTCCAGGCAATCTCTTCCAGCACTTTGCTGGCCTCAGTGTTTCTCCTCCTCCACGTTGCAAACCCTCTAAAGTGTGTGAGTGATTTTCAGATGTGTGTCCTACACAGGGAGGGGGCCTGAGCCCCCTATTATTAGTGTAAAACTAGTGCAGAGGGGCAGGAAGGGAGCATGGAGAGCAGAATACATAGTTTTGAGGGACAGAAGAGGAAGGATTCTGCAAAGTGTTTGATGTTCGCAACTTTTTTCTAGGTATGCTTTTGAAATTTGCTTGGCTCTTAGGAACAAGTGTAGGTGAGAAGGGAGGTAGAGGAGGCATGCTTGCTCCGAGGTCCTCTCCAAGAGGGAGCCAGCTCCTCAAAGGGAGCAAGAAGAGAGGAGGCCCTGAAAAACAGGTTAGTCTGAGCTGAGAGGTGGTAGCAGGAGTCTATGAAAGCCACACTGAGAGGGGCCCCATAGTTGGGGACAGGGACTTTAACTAAGTAAGCCCTAGGGTATCACCTGCAAGGAAGCAGGTTTCAATCACCCGTATCGCCACAGAGTGGAGTCTTTCTCTGCAGTGTTTGCTCTTGGTCTGGCAGTCTGGGAGACAATTTTCTCCCTGTGTCATATGTTCCTGTGAAAGACAAATGCAGCTGAGGGCTCAGAGGGCTGCAGTTAGTCTGGGCCGGGCTTGAACAGCCTTGTTGACTCAAATAGTGCCTCTTGACCAGCCGATCTACACCTGAGTCCATTGCTCACTTTGGCACGCTGAGCTAGATCCTCTGCTGCTGTGTAAGTCAGTGAGTTCCCTGGAGCACCTCTGATTTGCACCATCTGAATGGCTAGCCCATCCTTTTCAAGTAAATTCTGTAAGCAGAATTATATATATCTCTTTGTTTTTCCCCTTCAGCCTTTGCTCAGTCAACCTGCGAGCTGCTTAATCATTAAAAAACAGAAGGGGGCTGCTGCTGTTGTTGTGGTTGGACGGGACATGAAAATGTTTCACGGACAAAGTGATCTTTTTAATACATCAAAGTGGTCCAGGTGCAGTGTTATGTCCTGCCACAGCCCTCAGCCTCCTCAGCTGTAATTGCACACGCCACCGCCTCTTTAGGTTCGCTCCATTCTCCACGAACTACTGCTTGACCAATTAGTGAGATAAGTTCATCTCTAGCCCAGGAGGTATGTGGACAGCCTTCTTAGCTGCATCTCTGTACATGGAGGAATGTTTTGACAGCTAAACATGGATCTTGTTGAGCTGTCAGTTCTGCTAACTCTTTCAAGTGTCTCTTATTTATTAAGCCATCAGGCTCTTCCTGACCTCCGCAAAGTCAGTCCCAGACTCACACAAAAGACGGCACAGAAATACAGCTCGAGCGTGGCCTTCTGAGCAGGGCGAGTTTCTTCAAGCATTTGATGCCAGATCATTAGGTCTGTATGTCAGTGCAGTGGCTGCACCCTCAGGCTGGCGGCAGCCTTAGAGGCTGCAGCTGGGGAAATTCAGATTCCCTTCCTTAGTAGGCACAGCCTGGTTTGGCTGCCAAGATCTTGGGGCTTTGTAAGAGGCTGATGGCAAAGCAGAGGACGAAGGAAAGCAGTAGAATGGCTCTGAATCCAGGGAGCCCCACATACCCTTCTGGCTCCAGCGCCAAGCAGGGAATTTCTTCTCCTTGCTTTTTACTCCTAACCTCATCTGGCTTGGAGACCATAGGTACTTCTGCAGTACACAGCACAAGCCCCACAGCATAAGCACCTATGCACTTACCATCTGGAGCATCATGACCACAAAGTAGTTTTCTGTTTGGCTGGAAAGCATGCTTGTGATGGACATGGGATCACGCACTAGATGCAGCAAGGGAAGCGGAGGGGGGAGCATGTGACATTTGAACCTCATATAACCCTTCCATGTGGGAATCAAGTGAGACTGAGGGTGTAGTGCACTGCTCTGGGTGCCCACCCTCGCTGATGCCCCAGCAAAAACACACATGCACATGTGTCCAGAAGCATCTGACCAATCCCATAGTCTGAAATTGGTGGGTTTTGATTAGCATTGGATAGTTCTTGTACAAGGGAGCTGATTCAGTAAAATCAGCTGATGCTGATACCTCTCATTTGCTCTTGCTTTCCTGCTTGCTTCCTGCTCTGAGGATGCTGTTAGTCCATCCTACCATTTCATCCAGCTCCTTTGCACATTAGTCTTCCCTAAGCCACTCTCCTTCATGCAGTGGGTGCACACAGCCCTCTCTCCATGGGCTCTTGCCAGCTCTGGAAGCTGCTAGCCAGGTTGCACTTTCTTCTTCTTCCTCTGTGCCTCATCCCATCCTCTCCTCTGATTCTGGGATCTGTTTCAAATGCCCTACTGCACACTGCCTTCTGACTGGTCTTCCTCTCTTCCTCTTCCTGCCAGCACTTCTCTCTTGCCTTTGTAGTTCTGCCTTTTTTACTTGTTATATTTGTGTTGGAAAAGGCTAATTTGCTCTCTCCCCTGGCTCTTTCCCCATGTTGCCAGAGCCCTCATTCCAGCTCTGACCTTGACATCTCTGCTCCTGTGGCTCTTCTCCTCCAAGGGCCATCTCCTGCCCTCTCCACAAGCAGGATGAGTAGCATCCACAACAGCTGTGAGTAGCACAGCCAACTTGGATCTTCACTCCTGTTCCAGCAGGTTGCAAGGAGAAGGTTGAGACCCTTTGAATACTGAATAGCCGCAGTGAAACTTCCTGCAGCATTTTTTGATAGCCCATGACCCCTGCTTCTTTGCCTCCCTGCCACAATTTGGCCCCTAGGTGGGACGTGCTGGGTCCTCAGCCTGTGGTTCTCTCAGGGAAAATCATTCTTCATCTCTTACTGCCCTTTACTCAGCTCCCACCTCCCTTTGATTGTGGGAAATTCCTGAGCAGGGACAGTGTTTCAAGGGAGAGTTGGAGCTTTTATCTGAGTAATACTTAACTGCCCCGGACTGTATTACAGGAGAATTATGACTTTGTTGAGAAATTTCTACTGCTGTGAGCCAAATGAGAGATCATTTTTTTGTAAGTACATTGGGTGAAATAAATGATAATCTAGATGACGGGCATTTGCCCTGGCCTTTTTCCCTCAAGTGCAGTATAGAATTTGGCACTGCTTTGTTCTGAAAATATTACATCTGATTATCCTGAGGTAATTGATAGTGAAACATGTATAAGTCTCTTCTAAAGCAGCAGTGCTTAGGCTATCAAGATGACGTTCACTGGGGGCTGCAGCCCTTTGCTCTCTCCTCCTTCTTTTCATATTACTCCCTCTGCTCCTGATGGCACTGTTTAATTTCACCACCTTTTTCCTTACTGCCAATGTGTCGTATCCTCTGCCTGGCAGTGCTCAGCATCACGGTAGCACCTGCAGGTACAGCTAATGCCTTGTGGATGCGGGCTGCACTGTGAGCTTGCTGCCAAACACTTTCCTAGACTCTAACATGGGCAAGTAGCATTAGGTCTGCAAGCAAACTGCCCACTTTTGGTGGACACCTCCATTTCACAAAAGGTGAGAGGGATCTTTAAGTTTTTAATTACCAGTCATTATGATCAACTCCAGTCTGGTAATTTTGTGAAGAGGCCGTTGTCCTAGCTTGGGCTGGAGATAACAGAGAGGCCAGGGCTTGCTGGTAGAAGTGGTACGTGTGAGCTGCTGTGAGCCTCAACACTGACGGTCCGGGCAATTGCTCCTCATGAATTAAATAACACATCTTTGCAAATGGTACTTGACATGATGTTAGATGGCTGAGCTGGGATTCAGGCGACCTAGAGATACCTGCAGAGGGCTCTTCATGAGGAGAATTAATTGTTTTAAATGCAGTAAAGCTTCAGTGTCTTAAAGGTATATAAACCAATTCAGCAACAAAACCGTGCACATAGATGTTATAAAATATAGAGACGCTCTAACTGAGGCAGAAATTAGAGGACGAATTCTGATCTTTACTGCTTAAATATTGTGTTGAGCTGTGTCAGTACCCTTTTAATACTCTTCTCTACAATCTTTCACCACAAGTCCTTGAGATGCAAACAAATGAGCTCTCCCTCTGACTTTGAAGAATGGCAATCTTCTCATTATTATTTGCAAATTCTCTTTTCTCTTGCATCACTAGAAGAGGTGTCATTTTGAATATTTCTTTGTCATCCTTGAAGCACAGCTCAGCTGAGGGGCAAGCACCATAGATGGCCTGGGCAGAATCCAGATGTCTGGTCTGTCTGTTAAGTTTCTGCCTTCTTTCCTCTGACTCAGTCACCTGAGAGACTGAAAGTCAAATGAAGGATCGTACTCACCGCTTACACTCTCTAACGTGTTCGGAGCTCCCCATCTGCTTGCCAAAGGAACTTGTACTCATCTTGTTAAAAGGGGTTGGGAACATCCAGTAAGCACTTCAAGAAACATGGCCTGTGCAAAACTAAAAGAAAAACAGCAGAGCTCTTAGAGTGAAAGCAGCTACACATGAGGAAAAGAGAACAGGTGATTCTGGGATCAGAACATGAGTAAAATGGAGAAATCTTCCTGTCCTGAGATAAGGAAGAAATTTCTGAGTCCAGCAGGAATGTAACTTGCTTTTGCCACACCATTGTTTTTGCTAGTATTATTCTTATCACTTTTATTTATACAACAAGACCGCTGAGGGGCATGTTGGGAGACCAGTGTTTGTTTTGAAGATGTTATAATCTTAAAAGACAAAACATAGGCACATATGAGTGGAAGGAGGCACAACTTTGGCTACCAAAGACAGTTAATAATAGCCATAATTTGTACTCATTCAGCATCTTTCATTCAAGGATCTCAAAGCATTTTGTAATCAAGAGTTCATTGAGACTCTCAAACTCTCTTGAGACAGCCAAGCATTATGAACACCATTTATAACAGCAGGGTGCAGGATCAGACTGGTTAAGAATACTGCTGAGGCTAAAACTCAGGAATCCTGCCCTCCAATGCTATGGATGCTGAACCAAGCACCCACTCCAGTCTGAGAAGCTTTTTTTACTGTAATTTATATATATAATCTTTTAATGTTAAGCAAAATATGTAGTCTTCATTTAAGTCACTGGTGTCCTGGGAAGTGTAATGGCCCATGTCACAATTGACTAAAAGTGAGACTACAGATAGTGGGTTAAACACATTTGGTTAACCATTTGTTTGCTGTTATAGTTTTCACATGAAAAAAGCTTAGATTGAAACCTGTCTTGGTGATGGAAAGTGATGTGATTTTAAGTTTCTTTGTGTATTAAAACAGAAACCAAATTTGCATATTTTAGGTATCTTTTCTAGCATATTCAGGCATCTGGCACGAAAGCTATATTTAAACTGTTAATACAGTATGAATGCAAGTTTCACATGCAAAATTAGTACCATTAAAGTTGTGAGATTTATTTTTCTTTTGAAACAAGTGATGCCCCAGCACTTCTGTTTTTGTTACCTGATAAGGCACTGCAGCTGGGACAGCCTATTTTTTCAATAGGCGCCGAACCTGAACCACAGGGCAGGTGGTGCTCATTTGCACAAACACCCAGTCCAACTCCCGGCACCCACATGGTGAATGGCGGTGAGCTCCCTCATCGCTGTGGTCCGCCAGAGAAGGCACTGCACCAGAGGTGTGCGTAAGCCCGTCGTGCAGTGTCATTTTTCATCGTCTGTGAAAATGTTTTGAGTTCTGCCTTTGTGAAGTGTTTTGCAAAAGAAAAACTTAAAAAAGAACAAAGCTCAGTTATTTCCTTGTGTTTTCGGGCTGCTTCTGGAAGGGTAGGTTTTGGAAGGAGAGTACTTTTTTCAGTGGTTTTATTGTGGCAATGAGTTGCCTGGGCTAGTTGTGTACTGTGTGAGCAAACTTTTCATCAGTATGAATTTTGGAGCATTCCCATTTTTACTAGGTGTGCCCCTGCTGCTTGTCCTATAAGATGGGAATGTTGCTTGGTTGGTAGGAAGACCATGAGCCCCACTTTGGAGTGCCACATGCTGTGACCAGGGTCCCCCACAGCTCTGTGTCTTTCAGTAGCACTACCTCAGATTTACACAAGGAAGCTCTGTACAGCTCTTAAGGCTCATCTTCTCCCCAGGCAAGAAGCCCTAGATGGCACTATGTACCCCAAGATGTATAGCCAAGATGACAAGTAGCAAATTCAAACCCATCTACAGCAATTCCCTGTGCAGCTTGGGACTAAGGCTTGGAGACTGTCATCTCCTATGGTTGCTTATGGCTCCTACTCTGAAATGCAAATTTTGACCTGCTGATAGTAGTAAATGTAATGCTTAATTAATTAATGCTTTGAAGGCAGCCCTGGAAGCCTACACCATTAGGACATAAAGAGGAGGGGAATTGATAAGTAGCTTATAGGGTCTTTACTGCTGGTGAAGATACATGGGAGTAAGAGAATGCTTGACTCTGAGCCCAGAGCGATGTGGCAAGGCAAGCAGCTTGGAGCAGAATAAAGCCTTCAATCTTGAAACAAATAGATGAGTATGCACAGGACCTTCTGATGTAATTTTATGAAGCAGACCAATCTCTTCCAGCCAAAAACATAGGGATAAAATGATGCGATCACTTTACCTGTATATTGGTGTAACGGTGATGCCTCATTCTCCCCCTCAGTAGTACCACCCAGCTTGTGCCTTGAGTTCCTGGCTTTTTTAAAAAGTGCCTAAAATGTCTGTTACTGAAGTAAGTGGGGTTAATTGGAAAACACAAAACACCACAGCCTGCTCCCCTTTTCATATGAGATAAGCCTTGACAAGTAAAGCATATTTGTGTAATGATAGGGCCAAGAGGCCCCAGGCAAGATCAGGCACTGCTGCACTTGTTTCTGTATATACATTGAAGCGCCAATGGGACATTAAAATGTACTATTTTATAGATGTTCTTATTTGAAATATAGTTTAAATCTACTGTTTCCTGAGATAACATGTAAAAACATTATTACTAGGAGATCTGTTTCATTTGCTTTTTCTAATGAGAAATGGCCAATGTTGCTCCATAAAAGTCTAGCTCATCTCCTGTTAACCCTGAATATATAAACAAACCACAATGTCCAGCAGAAACAACGACTCTCCATAACAGAAGTGGAAGCTGTCATTTAACACAGTCATGCTCAATGCAGAAGCAAGCAGCAGATAGCGGTGTTTACAATTATTCAACTTCTATAACACTTAGCAAAAATAACCAGCCCTTCCAGATTCAAAATATTAGTGAGAATGTGAAGAATAGCAAGAAAAGTTACTTAGCCTGTTTGCATATAATAGAATACAAACAATCCAAGGACAAAACAGTCATGCTCATTTATCACTGTGCTTGATGATTAATAAAACACTCTGTCTCTGTGTAGTCACTTACATCGCAGAAGCTTTGAGAGCTTTGCAGGCACTGATTAATTAGGGGAGAAATATTGTTAAACCCATTTTACAGAGTAATTAGGGTGCATGCACAGTGATCCTATTGAATTCAGTATCAATACACAGAGACCAAGATTTTGGTTTTATGACTATAAACTAAAACCTGGACTCCAGAAAGTTGAAACAGGCAGCTGTATGAGCACCCTGATTTTCAGAAATCCTGGGAACTTCTCACCTATTTAATGATTTTGCATTCTGGCTCTATTGTCTTCCTTTTAAAACTATTAGACAAGATACCTCCTCTTTCACCTGTCTACATCCAGTTTCACAGTGTAAGAAAAAGAGAAAAAAAGATATATTTGGGCAAAATTTCAGGCTGTGAAGTTAAAACAGAGAAAAATATTTTTATTATTATTATTATTGCTCAAATTTTGTGTAACTTACTGTCACAAGAGATCGTTGAAACTAAGAGCTTAGCAGGATTAGAGTAAGACTGGGAATGTGCTTGGATAGCTAAGTGAGGATTCAGTTACAATAATGAAGTTTAAAAATAAAGAAAAACATCCTCTAGAGCTTTGAAGTAGTTACAAAAGTGTCCTACTTCAAAGCAAGCCAGTGTTTAACAAATGAGGGCTCTGCTGCCAGAACTGCCTGTTCTGGATTGCTGGTTTGCTGCGGGAAGCGGTGGCAAGGCAGGTAGGCAGCCAAGGAACCAGTGGCTTGTCCCGCTCCAGCATATCCCAGAGGAGACCTCTCTCCTGCCTGCCTGAAGACTTGTGATTTCGAGCTGCTGGTGTGGGCAGGAGGTCACTGCCTGTCAGTGGGTACCTCCTCACGCAGGGCGGCTTCTTCAAAGGATCTCGATGAATTATTCTCCCACCAGGAGTAGACCCAGGAATGTGCGTGTCACAGGGAATCTAGGCAGAATCGTCTTTTCAGGAATCTGTATGAACTCTGGCAGCTGTAACTTTTCACTGGGAAAATAAATCAAGAATTAAAATACTTTTTTCCAGTGCATATCCTCTGTGAGAGGGATCTGTTGGCCTTAATTATGAACTGAATTACAGCTGCAGGCAATCTTGATATTTCTTTGGGAGCTCAACTCGTGAGAGATGTGGCACCATGCTGGATTTTTTGGTCTGAAAGTTTGTGATTGTTTTGAACAGTCAATAACTTAAATGAAAAAGTATGGTCTTTGTCAGGCCATTGAATAAAAAATGTGCTGCGATGCTATTTAACTGTTTATTTAACTGAGGATCAGTTTTGGTGAGTGAAGTGAAAGGGAGGTGCTAACTTTATGCAGATGAACAAGAAGAAAAAAATGAAAAGGAAAGTAAGTATCAGTGAAAGATGTTTCTGGCTGCCTTTCAATTCCAAATTGGGCTAATTCTACCTTCTGAAAAGAAGATAATTTCCACGTTTCTGTAATTCGGAACACATAATTGAAGTTATTTTCTCTCAGAGAGAAGCAGCTTCTTCTACAATATTTGCAAATGGACAAGAAAAATGACCACATACAGTGCACTCTGAATGATGGTGCATTCATCACAGCATCATCGTCAGATGCCTTTGCAGATTTTGCTCTGTGGTTTTTACCCATCTGGGTAAAAATTTATATGTGGATGGGGAAGGTTCACGCACTAACTGCAGAGCTCCCTTTTCTGGGCAGCCATTACGTCAGAGGCAGCTGATTACCAGTGAGGCCTGGAGTAGAAAACATGTGCCAGAGAAGCACTGAAACAAGTATCAACTTCATGTACCAAAATAATTATGCAGTGATTCCACGCGACTGCTTCTGTTGACCTGGCTTTTTAGGAACTGAACTTTAATGAGGAAGATGAGCCAGATGTTGTTGCAGCGCTTTGAGAGTGGCACAAAGCGATTAACTCACTTCCTTTCTTTTGTAGCATGAAGATATTTTCTGCCACAGTGTTTAACCCTGGGAATGCTGGCATTTTCATAGACATCCCATTAACTAAGCATGCAGGACAGTGTTTCTTAATGAACGCATTTGCATCCGCAACACGCGACTGCATCATGCTCTTCCTTGAGGTCGCTAGGTATTTGATGGCAGTAGCAAGGGTTGGACTCGGGTGCTCCTGCTCCCGAAGCATGGTGCCTCCTGCTGGGTCTTTGCTGTCCAAGGCTCTTTTCCATTTTCATAGGTCAGTTTGTCATCCCTGATGTTGCTGGGATAAGCCAGACAGAGTGATGCTCAGAGGATCTGGGAGGCCATGTTGCAATTCGGCCGCAGTTTTGACCTGTCTGTAGCTCAGCAATATATATTTGTGTGCATCAAGGCATTGTGGAGAAAAGAGAATGCATGAAGATAACTGTGGTAGATTAGACAGCAAATTGGATTTCTAGACAGCCTTGATCATTGTACAGATCAGGAGAAAATATAGGAAGTTTAATAACAACAACACAACTCTGTTTTGTAAGGAAAGCCAGAGTTATATTTTTTCCCTGACCTAACAAAGGAGGAGGAAGGAAACTGTTCTGCTGAAACAAGCATTTTAGATTGGACTAAGGATACACTTTTCTCTCTACGTTTGTGTGCGTGCATGTCCCAGCAAACTCAACAGCATGTTCATATGCATGAAATGCATTTTCCTGGAGGCACATAGTCAGCATGTGCCATGCAAGGAGGAAAAAGATGTGCCTAGCACTGCTTAAATTTTGGTCAAAAAGGCATAGCATTTTAGTAAAAATAAGTTAAAGTGTCTCATAACATTGTGGTTGGTATTTGTTATTTTTGCTGACATTGAGTACTGGATAAGAAATCTGCCTGGTTTGGAAAAGTGCAATGTAGATAAAATACGAGAGCAGCCTATTTATTGTGTGTACGAGGCAATGTGGCCTCCGAAACCAGAGAAAGTCAGACAGAACTGAAAATCTGCAGATTTTGGTCTTTCATTTTAAATGGCACAGCCCAGGTCCTTACTGGAGCGGGCATGAGCAGGCCCTCCGATTGGGAGGTGTGGGAAGCCAGCGTGGAAGAGAGGGAGAAGCTTCACACACCGCCTGCCCAAGGTGTCCTGCTGAAGCCTGGCTGGTGGTGGCCTGCAGATGCGGTAGCTTTGGGTTGGAGTTTGGCCAGTGTAGGTCTGCAACGCTGAGTCCGGCCCCAGCGGGCTGTGTGCAAGGCTGAAGATGTGGGGCTTGCAGCAACCTGGCTGCAGATTTTGTCTTTGCCTTAGAGCCCACATGTGACGATGGGCAAATCACTTCAGCTCCATGCATCTCGCTTCTCTTTTCTGTGAACAGACAGCAGCTCATGCATTCTGTTTTGGTCCATTTATATTATAAGGCCCAAGAGTAAAAGCAGTGTTTCAGAGTATGTGCAGACAGAGCCCAGCAGAAAGGCTGGAGCAAGGCGCTTCCACATGTTCATGCCACACTGGTGATGGCTGATGGGGGAAATACAGTGATGGGGGCCATCATCAGCTTCATGCTGTACAGTCTTCTCCGTGCAAAGTCTGGGGAAGGAGTCTTAGTCGATGGGGTGGCAATGGTCATTCCTTTTTGCATGGAAAGTGAAAAAGGTACAATAGATAGAATAATATTTTGAAAGGCTCAGTTGCCAGATTGATTTCTTAAGCTAATAAATCCTTGGCTGCACTTGCTGTGTTAAAATATATATTCAGGCAAGATTCATGATCAGCTCTCAGGAACAAGAGAGCAAAGGAAAAAAATAGGTTGTTCCAAGATTAAATGCTTTACATTTGGCACCTTTAATTGGCTTATTAATAAACCTTTTTTTTTAGGGTTATGCTATTTATTATTTCTAATGAAATAGTTGTCGACTAGCCTTCTAAAAACATCCACAAAGCATTGGCCAAGGGCATCTGGGTGTGCGAAGTCAAGGACCTGGCTCTGAAACTCCTAGTCATATGAGTGGCCTTATCCCCACCAAAATGATATATCCCACAGAGATGGCACTTAAATGACTTAGAAAGCAAATGCAAGGCCTGTGCGCCATACAGGCCTGTCTCCCTGTATGAAAAAATAAGTTGTGGTAGCCCACACACATCAGCGTAGTTGCATTTGTACAATAGTGTACTGAGCTGTGTGTAGACGTTCAGGATTTCCGGATGTTCAACAGCTTCCTCAGAACAACTGCTAGGCATCCAGAAATCCTGGACAAACGCACAAAATCCTTGAATGTTGCTCAGAAAAAAATCCCTGAGCAGAAAAAGAAAACATCTCTGGGAAAACCTGAATGTATGGTAGGTCCAATCTATATTCTCAGTCAGGGAGGCTGAATATACGGCAAATAGACCTCACACAGCCTTCCAGGGAAATTCATCCAGCCTGGGGCTTATTCTAGGTGCCCTTTCTTCCAGGGGACCATGCCACCCACCTCCCTTGTGCACTGCTGCTACTCTGTTAGAGAGCAATTGGCAGGCAGGCAGCGTATTGTGTACAGAACTGCCGTACTGTGTGTGCATGGCAAGTCCAGCGCTTCCAGGGAGTGCAGTCGTGCTGTAGCACTCACGGGTGCAGCGCCTGTGAGATAGATCAGGTCAACCAGCGAGGGGGTGATGGCGTACAGCTTAGCATGGGCCCTAGAAAAATAAATATGACAAGGTCAGGAACATGCAAGTGTTTGGTTTCTGGGAGAGGATGATTGAAGTATTATTGCTAAGTGCCATTCTGAGACCTTCTCTACATTGATTGATGTCTCATTTGAAATCTTCTTCTTGCCTGAAAGAAAAAAAGCGTGAAAGCATTTAGTTACTTCTCTTGCAGTGCTTTAAAGCTGCTGTTCTCTGTTGAACATGACTGGCTCAATAAAGATTCATCATGTCAGATGTAGGCTCTCTAAGCCAGATAGAGGTGGCCAGTGTATTGTTTCTCCAGTGATTTTACATTTTCTTCCCATCTAAGTAGGTATGGAGCATGGAAAAATGCTTCCATGTAGACTAAGGCTCATAAGTTTCATATCTAAGGTCCGATCCTTGATGAAGGCAGCAATTAATCAATTAAATCACTTGCTTTACTGAAATGCTGCATTTCATAAATAAGTTAGTTTTCGCATGCAAGTCTTTCAAGAAAGCAGTGCACGCAAGGAAAGCTGGTGTCAGCATTTTTTAATCCTGAAATGACCGAGTTTCTTATTATGGACACCAAACTTAGCTGCTTCTAAGAAACTTCTAGGCATGAGACTATTTCTGTGCTTCTCAAAATATGCCCATACTTCTGCTATTTTCCAGGGAGAAGACTCACTGAGACAGACTGCAAATACTATATGCCAGCTGTTAGCATATGAAGGCCAAGAGGTCTCAGTTTCTAAGCACATATTAAAACCTTTGTATCCCTGGTACTAAAAATCTGTGGACCAGCTCCTGCTCTCACTAATGTTAACAGCAGGATTTGTGTCAAAACAAACAAGAAGAGAACATAACTAGCAGCTCGGGATTATCTATCTTTGTCCATATACTCTACCACTGTAGGAATGATTGTTCTAGCATCTTTTATATTGCATTGTTAAGTGATGAAAGCTTTTGCCAAATCCAAACTGAAATGCTTCCAAAGCCTTTTTCAGTGTTGGAAAATGTTTGTATCAAGTTATCCTTGGAATAATTTTCTCCTTTATTTATTATTGTGTGCTCCCCAGTAGACACCTAATTACGAGGCACAGAATACTTCTCATTCTAGGAGGATACATAGGACTTCACTGGATGTTTTTAGGAGTCCATTTTCATTACATTAAATGAGATGTTTACTTGCATGAATCCCTTGGGTTTTAAAAAAAGCAAAAATAAGACAAAGAATGAAGTTCAACACTCAACAGCCAATAGACCCTCTTACTGGGGGCGAATGCTTTTATACCACATCACAGACTGTTTGTCCTTTTTTTTTTAGAGTGGGTATCCAAGCTCTGGACCTGCATCAAGCACTCCTGCCTTCAGGCCTGAGGATGAGCTGGAACATCTGACCAAGAAAATGCTGTATGACATGGAGAATCCTCCCTCTGATGACTACTTTGGTGAGCAGTGCCACATCACAAGTGTCCATAGCCCCTTTCTGTATTTACCAGGTTCAGTAATGGGGAGGTCTGGCAGCTACACTGTTAATGTAGGGACGTTCGTATTGATGTATATGCTTTCCATGCTTGAGCTGGAAGTGTAATCATCCATAGGAATTCCTCTGTAATTTCAGCATAAATCTCATGCTCACTTGCTGTATGTTTGTAGTCTTTCTGGTTATAAAGTTGAATTTTTCAGTGTCTGGTTCATTTTCACACCATCTGTCCCCAGCTTCTAGGCTACCAAGCTGAATTCAGGTGCGGTGCGCTGCCTTGCCCACCTGTCCCATCCCTTCTCATTGCAGCTGCAAAAAAACCTGGCAGTGTAAATGTGTTCTGCACCCAAGGCATGGATTTTCATTTTCTGTATGCTGGCATAGATTAAAAGGAAATCCATTTTGAGTCAATCAGGTTGGTTTTACATGAGGACCCGTTAGCCCAGAACTGGGTCCAACAAGTACGAGGAAGACAAATCTGAACTGATTGGCTCATAACTATGTCATCTTCCTTGCCTGGAAAAAGATAAGCAGATAATTGCCTTTTTAAGTGGTATAGAATGGAATTATCTCAAGCATCTATAGGTGTAAAATATATATCTTGCCTTTATATAAAACACAGGTGATATTGATGGCCTCTGAACTCTGCATTAAAGTCAAGAGCCTTGGGCACATTTAGTGCATCTTATCTGTATACTTAGTTTCTTATAGGCTTGGGTGATAGTCTTGTTAGGAAACAAACTGCTGTAGTTTGTAGAGTTAAAGACTGGGGTAGGCCATTCATTTTGTGTTCTTTATCTTCCTTTATTTCATCATTTCTTAGAAACTTCATTTAGATTGCCCCCTAGGTCTATTTGCTATAGATTTTGGTTGGACCAAAACCAAACTTTTGTGGTTTAGTTTAATTGGAAAGCAGGTGGGACCAAGGTTTCACTAACAAAGATCTTGCAGTGACAAGGATCTGATTACCTGAAAAGGTCAAGATGATTACCTGAGAAGGTCAAGATGTTCTCATCAGACACACATTGCCTTTGTAGATGGGGTTGATATCAGTCCTAATTCTCCATCAATACCTGCCACCTTCTATGGTCTCCACCCTCACAGCTGAAATGTCTTCTCTATAAACATTGATAGTCATCAGAGTTGATGACTAGCACAGATCTGAGGTGTAAGCAAGAATGACTAACTGAAGAGAGGATAACCAGAGAGCATTTTCTGTGCTGCTGCATTTGACTTCATCTCTGCCCATATCCATTTGCCTTCACTCTCTGATGTTTTAAAAGCGAAGCAACAACCAAACAAACATAACATGTATTTAGCCATTAGCGTGGGCGGGCAAGAGAGAGAAACCTTTTTCCCGCTCCCTTCAGGCAAATGGCTGAAGCCCTGAAGCATGAGATTTGATTACAGGCATTTTCTTAATGCAGAGCTGTGAGTGGCAGGAGCTGGTTGATGGACCAAAGCCCACCCAGTTCTCCTCATAGCCCAAGAAGGTAGGCAGGTGAATAAAAAATTTGGAGATTCACAGGATCCAAGGTCAGAAAGGACCTTGCCATTATACAGCCTGATGTCCTACTCTCAGTTTCTCCCAGAAACATGACTGAATCATGACTTTAAAAAAAAAAATCTAATCTTTTCTTAAAGACTTCAAGCAATGGTGAGTCAACCACCTACCCTGATAAGCTGTTCTAGTGATTAATTTTTCTCCCAGCTCAGAAATTGCTTCCTGAAGTGGAGCTTTAGTTTTCTTTAGCACTTGTATTTATGAAACTGAAATGCTCGGGTTTTGCAGACTAATACTGTATCACTAAGACGGCTCTGCTCTGTTTGAGAGTGTGGTACATCAAAAGTTTTTTCATCCAAAAGGGATGCATAGCTCAAAGGGTTGGAACATAAAGTCTCTCAACATTAGGTCATCAGTTTGGCTATCAGATGGGAGGTCAGACCAATGCCATGCCAATAGCTCTTAATTCAGCAGGAGACAAGAAAATGGAAAGGAGGCTCCAGAGCATTCAGAAATTTTGCCAGTGTTGTTTATATAAGCGGTAGCATGATCAAAGATGGAATAATCATGCATGATGCAAGCTGGAAGGTGAAAACCAAACACCAACCCTTGTCCTGTCTCAGGCAGGTGATGCTTAATTACAAGCTGCACCTGATAGATCTTCTAATTGCACTGAGTCTATGCCACTGAAGGTCATCTCTGAAGCAGTGTCCAGCCTTGGCATTCTTGATGTGCAGAAGAACCGTGTGTTGGGCTGAACTCCTCCTCAGCTCTCTAAGCATACTGTGCCCCATGCAGCCATTTCGGAGACATGGCCACAACTAATTATATACCTACCAAGAAAAACATAAACCAAAACCAGCAGTTCTGGAGCACAACTGCTTTTTATGGTTGGATGAAATCAAAGAGGTGGGCTGCCCTCATCCTCCTGTGTTTGTTCCAGCCTGAGCTACTCCCAGAGGAAGATGGTCTCCGGAGTCACAGTGGATGAGGCTTTTTGATATGGCAGTGCAGGCCGGGAGTTTTGTACTAATTCTGGCTATGTCAGAGCTAAATACCCATCTACTTGAGCTGTCAGCCAGTGCCTTTCTGTAACTTCATGCTCATGTGGAAAGAACAAATTAAGTGTGGGAGGAAAAAAAGGGTCTTTCAACTTTGGTTAACCGTCTCAACCAATATCTCTGCCTTTGTTCTTTATTTGTTTAGCATGGTAGCATGGATTGTACAAGATTCATATGGCACATTGATCAAATAATCAGAAAAAGGACAAATGGGCAGAGACATTGACTCTGATTTGCATTAAATATCTTCTGCCTGAGGTCTAAATGCCATGGTAATTGTAGCATACCAGATAGCTGTCAGCTAATCACTTTTATTAGTTTGAATTTAGAAAACTGGATTTCAGCATATTAAAAGTTGGTTAAGAGCAGATAGGTTTTGAATTGAGGAATCTAATTAACCTTGCTAGAAAGCTGCAAGGCGTTATATTAAGTCATGAAAATAATTTGTTGGAATAATTACATTTGAACTGTCAGGCTGGAGAAGGGTCATTTTACTTGGCCTGTCAGCACTCTGGGATCTTTTCTGTAACCATCTTCCTTCTGCAATTTCACTTGCTGAATCTCTGGTTTTCGATCAAGCCATCTTGATTCTGGAGTCAGCATGGGCAGAGTGGAGGTTCCTGGAGAGGGAAGAGGAGTAGGAGCCACTAAAGTTGTCTCTTTGCCCTGGAGATGCTGTCTGGAACTGCTGGCAGACCAGGTGAGCTGAGCTCAGGAGCAGGACAGCCAGCACTTCCATCAGGTCTGTGCTCACTACACCTCTCTGCAGCTTCCCTGGGTGGAAATTACTGAAGGTGGTTTCAGAGTCAGGGGAACTGTTCTAGCTAGTGATTGCTTATGCAAGCACACAGCTGGCAGCACGGCATGGTTCACACTGCGTTCCCAGGGAGCCTGGGTACATGATGAGAGCCAGAAGAAGCATGCTAGAGACACACTTTGCAGCAGTAAGATCACAGTTTGCAGCTGTTTGTTGCCTAGACTTACCACAGCAGCACGATCCAGTCACTGGGAAATCCTCTAGCTGCCATTGGCAAGGCAGTGCTTAATCATGGAAATATCATCACTAAGCATAATAATTAAAAAAACACTGAATTTTTAGGAGTTAAACATGCATGCTGGGTATTCTGCCTAACTAGTTTTGTTGAAAGGCCACACTACCATACTAAGTCTAAGCACCCCAATCTTTGGTGTATGTCCCCTCCTACCCCCCTGTAGGTTATGGAGTGACTTATGGAGTGCCTTCTCCTGGGAAGTCCTTGGCCGATCAGCACATTGAAGTCTCTTAAGTCTAAGCTACTCTTCCTTCTTTGCTGCTGATTCAGTTGCTGATCTGTGGTAGTTGGCTGTCTTTAATCTAATGCCTTTTTATTAGGAAGGATTCCCAAATGTGTTATGCACTGTGCAGTAGGGATGGTTTCTCTCTGTCACAGCCCTCCCCATTGATAAATGTGCTATTGTAGATAGGCATGTCTGATTTGTTGAAAAAAAATAATACTTTGTGGAGTGGAAGTTGGGTAAGGTTTGGGGAGTAGAAATGAATATTTACAAGAGATTAGGGTGAAACTATCAAAATTGTTTGTTGGCCACCATGGGAAATTAAAGCCCTTGATGTTTCATTAAAAAAAAACCAGAATCCACGCACACAAAGATCACAACTGTTCTGGACCACTGTTTCAAGTCTCATAGAAAGAAATTACTTCTGGTAGCTTATCAGTCTATCACCATGCAGACAGTGCTGATTAAGACTGGCAAAGTGCCATCGGGGCCCCTCATCTCCTGTTGCCTTCTGGACTATGTCCCAGCTGAGTCACTCCCCACAGCAGAGGACTTTCCCTGACTGGTGGGAAGAAATTTCGCTGGTATTTTACCGTAAGCACTCAGAGCTACCAAAGGAACCATGAGTTTGATGTATTTGATAATGTAGCAGTCTCCTTTTGTAGTTCCAGTGTGCTGTAGTGGAGTTCCATGTGCACATGGGGAGAAGAGAGGTACTAAGATGATCCTGTTGAAAATACTCAGTTCGTGCAATAAAGGGATCTTGATTTGTCTCAGGGCTGATAATTCAGGATATGTAGTTTTCTTATGTGCATTTGCTGTATGCCCTGACTTTGACAATGGGAGAGGTGGTGCAGAGTTCAGAGTTAAGCTGAGGAGCAAGGCCAACAAGCAGGATGCTTGACTTCCTCTTCTGCTTCTCATCCTGACCTCTTGTGTGACCTGTGGCAGATCATTTTACCTTTCCAAATTCCCTTTTTTCCCCTTTCACCCTATTTGCAGGGCACTTAATCTGCATAGTCCTTCAGACAGGAGCTGATTAACAGCGGCAGTTGTATGAGTGCCCCCCATGGAGAAGCCTTCATCTCCAATGGTTCTTTGAGATGCTGTGTCACAGTTAAGACTAAAGAATGATAAGTGGCACCAGTATTGAATCTGTCAAGGCTCAGTCAACCGTTCCACTCACTGGCTTTGCGTGTCCATTAGGCTTCCATTCATAAGCTAAAAATCCTTCACTAGGACCAGAGACCTGCTGTCTGAATGGTGTCGAAGGTGTTCCCTAATTTTACTTCTTGAGAGGCAAGACATGGGTTAGCAGGTAGCAATCCAAGTAAGATATGGGAGAGAGGGTGGTAGAGTCATAGAAGCTTCAGATGAGGAGGCACACTAGGTTGTCCAGGTACGGCTTCCTTCAGTTCATGGTGTCTTTGTTTCCTTTGACATTGCTCTGTGCACTGAACAGTTCTAATGTCTCTAAATTGAACATGTTCTGCATTGCATTTCAGTTTTCGTCAGGCATTTCCGTAGCCTCTAAGAGGCTCAGGTAGCCTCTTAGTTTCATCTGAATTACCACCAGAAAAAGAAAATGAAAGTTGTCATATCTTGCCTGTATTCCTAGGTCTCTTCTGAAAAGGTTATCATTAAAAGATGCAGCTTATTATTACAAGAGCATAATTACATCGTAATTTTGCCATGTAATGTGATGTGTCATCATGCCTTTTGTTTAAAGGCAGGGTTTCTGGTGCAAGATAGCATACATCCTCATCTGAACAACATCTGGGTCGGAAAATAGTAGGTTAGATTTTCAACAACTGATGAGCCGACAGTCATTTTCTGTTATGTAACCACTCACAAAAGCAGGAAGAGCAGACATATAATGGGGACCCTTTCTCCATTGTAGTTCAAGTTACAAGTTCTTATGTTCAAGCCATATTCCAGCATTTGCGCACAGGCTACAAAGGCTGGGAGCAGCCTGCGCTCAGGGAGGTCATGGTGCGGTACCATCAACATTCAGCTGCCCTCTTGTGGCCTGCCGCAAGGGGAGTCACCCTCCCTCTGCTCCCCAGGGGCTTTAAATTACCCTGGTAAATGGCTTTCAGAGCCTGTTTCTTCAGTCTCACTTCTGTCAATGCTTGCCACCCCCATCTAGCTTTCTTTCAGAGAGTCCTGTGACTGCCAGCATCCTTGCACAGCAAGTGCAGGTAGAGTTTGGAGAGCAAATTTATAAGGATAGTCTCAACGCAACCTACAGGGTGACTTTTGGCCTACAGTTCCAAAGTGGGAAGAGAAAAATAGGAGGCCAGTGAAGTGGTTGGAGAGCAAAATATACCATGTCTACGTGCATTTATTTCCAGCCACGAGAAAGGCAAGATAAAAATGGGGACGCAGAGGCTGTGAGCTGGTTTAAGTTGCTTTTCAGCAATTTGGAAGACTGTGTAAATGGATGCAAAAGTTTGATTCTTCCTGCTATTGATGTGATCCACATTCTACTCTGCAGTAATTGTGGGAAAAATGTTTTGTGAAGCTAAGCACCTAGATCTTTTTATGCCAGGGATCTTAGTCTCATAAAGTCTTGAGTGCGCATCTCTTAATGAAGGTCAAGCAGATTTAGCAGTCAGGAATAAGGGAAGGTTGCACTCCTGTAAGCCCTGAGCACCTGGTACCCACATGTGCCAGGAGGCAGGAGACTCACATTCCCTTTGTCCTCTTCTTATCCACACAAGAGTGGATGAGACTTTGCATCATGAGTGTTTCTGAAGCAGTGTCTTCAGAGGCCAGCACTGCTTCACAGACGTGATCTAAATCTTGCATCAAAACCAAAATTGCACTTTGTTACTGTAGGTGATAAAATGCCAGCTGGAACAGGTAGCAAGTAGCATGACTTCCTTGGTGTTCTTAAGTCCCTGGTTTAGCTTGAATTGCTGGCAGTCCACCTAGACATATTTTTACTTTTAAACAGAACTGATTTGATGCAGAAGTCATTTGATGGAGAGTAAGTGTAGAGTACCAAGCTAGCATTTTAGCAAAGGGATTTCCATGATCACCTGTGTGCTGTGAAAGAAAGGTGGGTTTCAGGCCGTGAACGGAATTAGGTGTCCCAACAGTCAGTAAATGAAAGCTGACAATTTCCTGCTGTCTTCTAAGAGGAGTGAAATGTGATAATGAAGTACCAGGGATGTGTCTTTCTAAAGTACAGCAGTATTCTACAGGATTCTTCAGCATGTTTAAAAATGAACATATCCATGGAAAAAAATTAATCCATGAGGGTGGTAGATATTTGTAATGTTGTGATAGGGCCCTCAGTGTGCTAGGAGCTGTACAAATGGATAGCAAAGTTCAGCCTCCTTCTGAAAAGACTTTGGACAATGATGAGGCTACTAGCCAAACCCCCCAAAATTAATAGTCCTACATGAAAACAAAGTAAACCTTTCTACCTTTATTTGAGAAGCAGTTCAAAGAGAATCCAGCTTGTTCATTATAAGCTTACCTGCCTGAAGTAAACTCTCTATGGACTGAAACGGCTGAAGAATTGATAGTGAGCCATCAAGTCTTTGGCTGCAGGTCATCAGTCCGTAGCTAACTCAGGTCATTAAGAAGCGAAAGTGTGACCTACCTTATGGCTGTTTCCTGCCCCACATGAAATGAGTTGGCTGGTCTCAGGGGGGTTCTCTGTGGGTACGTCATCACCTCACTAAAAACCATAAATTGTGGCACCCGGAGGACCCTTGGTTGGGAATCTCCTCGAGGAGGCCAGGAACTGGAGGCAGACTGTTAGTCTAGGCGCATGTGGGATGGAGAAGGTTTGTTCTCCCTCTCCTCCTGTTAGATCTTTTTTATGGAGACGAGTGAAACCAGGAGTTTCCATCCAGGATTTCATAAGCACTAAATTCTCATGCACAGGTATTTTAAGAGGGGGTGTATCTATGTGTGTCTATGAATGAGTGAGAATGTTCTTCTGGATTGTAGTTTTATAGAAATAATTTTCACTTCAGATAGAGCTTTGGAGTGTTTTAAGCCTCAAGACATTCTTTTTTTGGTCATAACTTATGGCTAAGTTGTGGAGAGAGATACAGGCAGTCAGTTTTGGAGCTGGAGTTAGAAACCACACTTCCAGCCATGCAGTCCTGGACAAATTTTTGTCCCAGTAACATGAAAACAGTTTAATTTCTCTTTGTTTTGAGTTAGTTATGCATACGACCTGGCATAAATGAACCTTCTTTTTGCTTTTTTAAAACGGAAAACAGCTCACCTGTTGTTTGAAGCTGGTTGCACAAAATTTGCAGTTGCTTCCATGTTATTTTATGGCTTATTTGTACAGCAGTAACATCTAAGCCTGCTAACAAGACTGTGGTCATGCTGCACTGTGTGCAAATTAAACATGAAGTAGGAAACTGTATGCATCCCTCAGAGCTCCCGAACTGAAAATATGGCAAGGACCAGGAAACGATTATTGTCCTTAATTTACAAACGAGGGGCTGACTGGCAGAGTTTAGATGACTCACCCAGAGTCATGCAGAGAACCAGTAGCAAAGTGGGAATTGAGCCTAGAATTCCTTCAAGTCCCGTGCCTTACCCACAGCCGTGGCCACACTCTTTATTTTATGCGAAAATCAACAAAATGGACTCGTGAGCCTTGTCTGATGAGAAATCACAAGCGGTCTGAAGGCTCTTCCCAGCATTTAGATCACAAGCCCTGTTTTCCAGGGTTAATAACATGGCTGTGAAAATAAGAAAGGGGGAAAAAAGCGCTCCAGGATCACACTTGGTAATTTTAACTGCTGTTAATATAATGTACTCACTAATGCTATCACACTTCAGCATTTAGATAGTTCAAGGCTATTAGGAAAATTGATAATTCACCAGAGTAATCTGTTACTTTCCAGTCTAGCAATTACCGTTCCACAGGGGTGGGTGGGGGGCACGGTGTGGCATTTATTTTTTCTTTTTCTGGTGGCATTTGTCTCATGCTGTCTTTTTTGATATGGTGGTTTGTCTCTTGCCAGTAACTTTTGGGGGTATTTTGAGTGTCATTTGAAGTTTAGTTGGGGGGGAAAGGCCAGATTTTATCTGAGGGTGAAATGTGGTAAAAAAAGAATTAAATGGGGCTGTCTCATTTGCTGAGTGTTCTCTTCTGTCAGCCTGTTCTCTTCTGATGGAAATGCATCAAAACTGTTTGGTTTTTTCTTTTCTTTTCTTTCTTTTCTTATCTTGTCTTTATTTTTTTTAAGGGATCGCTTTGACTCAGATTGTGTGAGATGAATCATAACCCACTTTCTCATCTGAGATGTGCAAAAAAAAAAAAAATTCCAGCTCTGCTGTCAGTGTCAGCATAATCAATACAGAGTGTTTCTCGGTGGTGCAAAGAGGTAGGGGAGGATTAAAAGAATGAAAAGAATCAGAAGTAGCCAAACTTTCCTGCTGCTTTTAGTGAGCTGTTTTCATGTCTGCAGATGCACCTTGCTCTTCATCATGTCATCTTGGACATGAACACAGTTTTCACATCTCTGGCTACAACCCAAGGTCATAACCAGTGCTCAAAAGTCAGGAGACTGTCATCCCAAACTGGCAGGCAGATCACGAGAAGCCAGCCCTGGCAGACATTTGGGATGCTACCAGCAGCCAAGAGTAAACCTGTTTCGACTTGTGAAACTTGCTGTTAAGATGTCACCTGCCTGGACTGTGCCAGCACAGATTTTGTCAGCTGATTAGGAGAGTGTGGCAAAGCACTGTGCCTGTCCTGTGGTCCTGCCTGAGCCAGCCCTATTGAGGGAAATGGAAAATTTCAATAGCAATAGGGTCACTGTGGGTGCAAACCGGAGACAGGAGACCACATCTGATACCTCGTCACCAACTTTCATTTATGAACTTGCTCATTTGCATTTATTTTTTCTTTTTTTTTTCTTGTGTGTCTGCCAAGGTATACACAGAGATGTAGAAATAGTTACCCCTGGTAGTGTGAGCTGAGAGTGAGAGCTTAACCCCTGAATAACTATGTTCACAGCACCAGGGTCAAAAGGGGACAGCACAGGTAGGTGTATGGGTTTTAACAGTTGACGAAATTAATCTCCACATTGAGCAGAGTGGTTCAGTAAAACATGGAGGCAATAACAGACACCTTTGTAGAGAGTTTAGAGGTGTGGGTGCAATGGTCTTCCAAAGCGTAAGACACTGTCCACAGGCACCTGAAGACAGGCACCTGGACATGGGATGTGAATGATTTTCTCTCATAGATCCTTCCAAATTACTGTCCCAGCCACACTAAACTATTTGTTTAAAGCTATGAATCAGGCTGTATTCAGTTAGCAGCAGTGTTCAGCTTTAATATACAATTTCCTCAACAAATTCTGGTTCCAGGAACAGTATCTTGAGACAATATCTTGAGATGTTAATAACTTACTACCTACTAAGTGTGTGTTCTGATTCTGTCTGTGCTGTCAGGGGCAGACCGGGCAGATGATATGCAGCATTTTATGTGAGGGCAGGTTGGAAGTAGGGGAAGTTTTTGCGGGGGTTTTGGTTGTTTTTGTTGTCATTTAAAATTACACTCTGAAAAAAACCAGCTTTTAAAATGCCACTATTTCCTCATTATCTGGTTATGCTGAAAAGCAAGTGAATTCAGCTGCTGGCTTCCAAAAAACCTGCAGAAAGCCCGAAGTCTTCTACCTTGACTTTTCTCTTGTGTTGATGAATGGCTGGGACATGACAATGCTGACTTGCCACCTCTTTTTAACATGGGGATTGTTTGTGATCACATGAGCTTAAGGAATTGTGTCTGGCTGAGCTTTCCTAGAGGGAGACATTTGGAAGGGATGTGGAAGCTAATGTGTGTCATTTATGCTCTGCAGGAGACTGTCATGTGCAGTCAGCTCTTCTGGACAGGAAAGTCCTAGTGATCATCATTGCCAACGTGGAGCTAATTCTGGTCATGTGCTCTCGTTGTCATCTCCACGAGCTGGCAGCTGCTTCTCATTTCTGTCCCGTGGCTGAAATTAGTGAGAATCCTAAAATGCATATATATTTGTGTGTGTGTATGCATACGTATATAGTGCAGGATGCTGCATAGACACTGGGTTCTAATGGCATTCCCTTCTTTCCCATTCTCCATCTCAACGTCTCACATCAACTGATCCAGCTTTCGATGCCTACGTGGTCTGGTGAAGTGTGACTGTCTCCAGTGCTGGCAAATCCAATGCATGTGTTTAGAGGAGGGAGGAATGTGTGGAGGGAGGACAGGACTGGGGAGGGTATGGCTACAGTAAGAGTGGATGTTTGAGTGGGACATTTTTAAATATTCCATCTTTTATCTGCATATGTCTAAAAACACTGGCTTCTTCTAAAGATAAAATGGCAAACTGATGGCCACAACCTACAACCATAACCTCTTATTCTATGTATACTCAATTTCCGTGCAATGCAACGAGAAGAGGAGGGGAGTGAAAAAGGGAGGTTGCTTACGGTCAGAATTATTTCCACTGTTTTCACAGGCATAATTCAAAAGGTGAAGAAAGTGGAGCATGTGCACTGCAGATGTGCACAGCTGGTTCATTGCTGGTTCATCCCTCCTTCAGAAGGGCAGCTGAAGAGAGCCAGAAGGGCTGTGTCAGTTATATGGCCAGCTCCTAGTGAAAGTTTGTCATTTAAACTCTTTCAGTCTCTTTCTGCACTGCTGTCTCCATACCAAGTGAGAAATGGCAACTGCTCTGTTTGTTTATGCAGGGGAGAGACACATACTTTCAGGTGTAGAGGGCTTAGGAGAAAAACCATACAGGTAACACAAGTTTCAGGAGCCTCAGTAGGAGGGTCAGAGATGGGCGTCTGAAAAGAGGCCCAAACTTAGGACAGAGGGACATTGCTGTTCTGGGGCTGCAGATCTGTGCCCTGAGCTAGCCCTGGTCATGCCATGTCCGTGAGTAAAGGGCTTTGTTTGTAAGGCCCATTGATCTAAGTGTGGCTTGGTCTTTTAAACAGAAACAATACTTCATAGAAAGCCAATTAGTCTTGGGATCTTGGTGGTTTTTCTGTTATTTCTTTGCTCTGATTATAGCAGGACATTGAATGAGGAGCCATAACTAAGCTGTTTCATGTCTGCTAGCTTCGGCTTCCTTGTGTTTTGTACAACTGCAAGGTGTTCACACACAGCCCCACTGCCTATTGCCCTTTGCAGAACAACTTACTTTCATTTAGAAGGGAAGAGAAGAAGGCTGACCTGTGGCCTTGAGTCTCCTGCAAAGGACCAAAGTCCTGAGACTATGAAACAGCTGTTAGGCAGCAAGTAGGAATGGTGTGCATCCAGCAAATGCCTGATTACAAGAGATGTTCTGGCCTAGGAAAATTGCAGCTATTCAGAAGAACAAGTAACATTTTACAGGATGATGTTGTGGAGCATGGTCTAATCGTGACACATAGTGGGTCACATCTCAATAGGTGTGTGTTGACTAGAAGATGCTCAAACTGACATCAGCTTGGCTAGAGGTCTGGCTGACTAAATATAGCCTAAGCTCTCAGGAGACCAGTGTGTGCAGCGGCTTCATGCTTGTGCTCTGGGGACAGGGGAGAACAAAACAATATGCAGCGGAAATAACACTATAAAATGAGATATTCATATTTTTTCCCGTGGGCAAGTGTTTTACTAATTTTGTATCCCTCTTAGCTAGGAATATCCCATGGTGACCCGTAGTACCTCAGACAGGGCTCATCTGCAGGAAAAGAAATTCGTAAGTCTTTAGTCTGTGGTTTCCAAAATGCCAGTCTATCTCTTTCTTGTTATGCAGAGTTTGCTTTGACTTTCTTGTGAAGCAGTACTGGAATTCAGACTTTTTCTGGGTGTTCTAATGTCTGGACATGGATCTGAAGCTTAACTCAAATGCTTCTGCAGTCATCTGGTCTAGAACATGGGCTGGAGACTTCCCAGGAGCTGCATAATGTGTGTTATTTCACAGGTCCTCATCTGTGCAGAGGCTGCAAAGGGGATGCTTAGAGTAGTGCAAAACAATGAAGGATATTTCCAAAATGTTTGAAGTCTCAAACATTTGCATTGGGTCTCACGTTGCTGCAATTCTCTGTTTTGGATGCTCACTTTTGCAAGTTGTAGTCTTTCACTGGGACAAAAATCTCCCACACAGTTTCCTGTGCTGGGGTGTGAATAATAGCTTCCCCGATCTACCCATCACATCTGACTTTGTCAACATAACAGAGTTGCATCATTTTAGGTGCAAATGGAAACCAACTGACTTAAACCACCGTTGGCTTTCTGGGATTGGTCATATAAATTCAAAAGTACTTGAAGTTGACTAAGTTTACATCAGTTAAAATCAGGCTTGGGATAAATTGAAATGAGTGTCTCTGCACGTACCTCAGATCTAAATTTGAAGGTCTAGTGGATTTCAAATGATTCTGTTATAGCATGTAAACAAGTCCATCAGTTTTCCCTACTGTCGTACCAAAGTGCTTAATGAGGATTAAATATACTTACAGTCTTCGCAGTGAACTCCCATGTATGTAGGAAACCAGTAAAGAGTGCCCTGAAAGTTCAGAGCACAACAATTTGCCAACTTTCTTCATATGGAGGTTGCCGTCACTGGTTCGGGATGTTCAGGAGGTTTTTCAACACCGAATTTTTGGCAAACGCTTATAATCCCTGATGATGATAGCCTTTTCTAATGCCCACTCAAAGGGCATTGGACTGGCAGGACTCATCATGACCTCTGGATATCGGATCGGTCCTTTCTAATTGGTTCAGCCCTGTCATGAGGAGGGAAAGCTTTTGACATTTCGGTTTCCATTGGCGCAAAATTCTCAGGTCAAGAATTGTGTGAATAATTCAGGAGACAGGGATTGGTGCCCTTCGCGTGGAAGCCAATTTAGAAAGAACCTTCCATCTTAGAAATGTGATGAGTAATACTTTGAGCGCGCCTTTGTAGATGCTGATCAACATCAGAGCCTCCCAATGGAGGACTTCAGGTTAAATGTCAGGACAATCTGTATCATGATAAATATGGATCAGAACCCACATTTCCTATGTCTCCTACTGTTAGTCAACAGGCCCTAGAGTCTAAACTACCACCTCAGACAGAGCAGTCTTAGGGCCTCTAAAGAGCATGGCTTTATGGTGTGAGGTTTTTTTTAACTTATTTTTTAAGCCTTGCTAATTATGTATCAAAAGCTGTAGGATGTGTGAGAGTGACACATGCAATTGTGCAGATGGGTTTTCCACATACTTTCTTTAAATAAAATAATAATTTTTATAAATATGTATCTCATATTTTACACTAATTCACTTCTAATGGAGCCCAAGCAAGAAAACTTTTGTCTCCTTTTCCATCAAGCTCTGAGAATGTGACAATCAGGTGAGAATAATGATCTATGGATACTTGATATCGTACTGCTCCATCATGGACTCCAGATATACAGTGTGTGCCACAGGGAGGTCATTTTGAAAATAGTTTAGAGTTATGAGTATTACTTTCCATCTCCCTCAGCCAATAAAAGCAGGTCCCATGACCAAAAGGATGAGCAGAATTGTAATTAGTGCATAATTACATGAGTATAATTAATATGGTGTCACCAACATCGAATGTTATTTTAAAAGGACTTTTGCTCTCAATACCAATGTCACATTTTAAGGTTATGACACGTCTGGTCATCCTGAGTAGAAACAAATGTTGCGCGTCCCCTCCAGAATGGGAGTGCCTCTCCTTCTCAGGTTGTAAAGCTCCTGTTACTTGTCCAAGAGAGTAAACAAATATTGGACCTTGCACCTGGTTGGAAAAGTCCCAGATTTTGGGGCGAAGAAGGAAACCTCTGTCCAGTAGGTTGCTTTAATGAGAAAAAACAGAGTTAGTTGATTCCAGCTGCTGAGAAATTTGGAGTGATGGAATTCAGTGCAAGGGACGGCGGATAGTCGGCGTACAGGTAAGGCGGTTTCCAGCGCCTGATGGATGTGATTTATGGCAGGGCTGCTGTCGACACGCAGACAGTGCATGTTTCAAAACAGCAAGGAAGCTTTGGGCTGGTGCCGGATTATGAAAGGCAGGGTTTTCAAAAGACCTTAAACAAATGAGGTGCTGGTTGAAATTTGGTGGGACATCTTCTAATGCAGTCAAACACCTTTGAAAACCCCAGGCCTCAAAGTTGTTGGGGATATGAGAGCTGCCATTTGTTCAGGACTCTACTCTTTGTGGGATCCAGCCTTTCTCTACCTTTTTTTTTTTCTTTTTTTCACTTTTGGCAGGGGGAAGAGAGGTTCCCTCCCTGTTTCTTGTTTTTTGTCAGACATTTTTCCCCAGGCAAGCATGCGGGAGGCATGCCAGGTTGGTAGGCCAGAGCCATTGGCACAGGAAGCATCTCTGACTCAAAACTTCGCCATTACTCAGGCGTTTTCACCTTGTCTGCTGAACAGAGCCTTTGGTAAAAATCACTTCATGCCACCACCCTCCCAGTGATGCAGCAAGGCAGAGACAAGCTGCCGAATACCAGCTGGAGCACAGCCAGGCTATAGAAGACTGAATTGAGTCATTCATGCCCAGCAGCGGATGTGATTTTTGGCTGGGCTTGAGTCTGGTGAGCATACTGATGGCACCTGTCCTGGGCTTATGAAATGGGTTGGCTGGGCTGGGGGACAGAAGTGGTTTGAAGTGCCCTTGCGCAACATAGGAGCAGTTGGAGGTAAAAGTCTTTGGGAAAGGGGACATTGTTTGCTCTGTCTTTGTCCAGCACCTAACACCGCAGGGCCTTGACCCATCTCTTGGGCTCCTTGGGACTGCTTTCATGCAGAAAGTGGCAAACCTAACTGTAGTCCTTTGGGAACGCAATAGAAGACAACTAATTTTTTGACCTAGACATAAAGGCTGCTCTCTCTATTAGTGTGAGTCTTAGAGGTCCCTTCTGACTGCACCCTCGGTTCAGCTCTCAAGAAAGCAAGTGCTAAGGAGAATTTGATCTACATTTAAGGCATGCTTGCTCTGAGCAGCAGCATCATGAGCCTGTGGGCAGCTGGTCGCTGGTCCTCCCCACCTGGAGGAGTGGGTGGGAGAAGATGCACGAACCGTTGCATAACGAACACTAAGCATCTGAAGAGGAGACCAGCTTGTCTGGCCTCCAGATCTGCTCTGTTTTGCAGCCACCACTTACGTACGGGGTTGGGTGCAGCAGCCCCTGAAATTACCCTCCGCTGCTCTACCAGCAAGTCTAATCTCCTGAGTCAGTGGGCGAGCAGGCTGGGACAGCATGCTCAGAGAGACACCTGCGAGGGGGCCCAGACAGCCCGGGGAGAGCTGCCCCCACGTAGCCGCAGGCTGGGGCTTCCGCCACTGGCCCTCCCAGTAGTTGCAATGTATTTTTTTGTGGCTTTCCAAACGAGGATCCTGAAATCTGGTGCAGCATTACAGAGTGAGCCCAGTGGGCCAGGGAATCACCCAGGAAATCCCCCCTGCCCATCACTGCTGATGAGGGTGGAAGGAGGATTGATTTCTGCCTCCTATCCTGCCTTCCTTTCCCTGCAGGAGATTCAGACAAGCGTGGTTGCTCACCTTGTGTGCTGTCATATATTTGGTACTTCCACTGTTGAGGGTTTATCACGCAACGTGGCTTTGCAAGTGTAAGTGCAAAGGGACCTGGCTCAGTGTCTGTTGCTTTGGGATCACCACAACTGCCAAAATTTGTCTGATCCACAGCTCTGCCAGCAAGAGTTTCCCTCGCTAAGGTCCTTCCCAGGAGGGGCAAAACCCCACAGTATCAGCTTTGGGATAAGTTGCCCAGAGAGAGGTTTCCTGCCTGCCCCACTAGGACTTGACTGATACCCTTTACCTTCACCCCCTCACCGGGTTTTAGTGAAGAGCTGCTGAGGTTGTTCCCTGGGTGCCGTGTAATGGTAAGGTCTCACTAAAAAATAACATTTCGACGTTAGTGATGTGTTCCAAGGAGAAGAGTCATCTTTGTTATAAAAACTCTCATTTTCCTATGAAAGTAAAATCAAAGAAGAGCTTTCTCAGCTTTTGAAAGCATGGGAAAGCCCCACTTTCTCACAGCCTTTATAAATTTTGCCCCATTTTTATTTTGGAAAAAAAGGAGTTTTTTATGCCTCTTGCTTTTTTAACTTCCTATATGTGATCAGTTTCCCCTGAAGGAGAGGAGTGATGGCACAGGAAGGTTGGGGGACTTTTGTGAAAGTAGAAATTTTTAAAATTTTTTTATTTTTACCAAATTAGATGATTGCATTCCTTATTTAGTTAAGCATTTGTCGGCTGGGGTTTTTGGTGCAAATCAGTGCTTTGAAAGTCTCACCCCTCAAACACAAACATCTTAATTAAAAAAAAAAATTATGAAATGTTACTTCTTTCCATCCAACTCTATACTTGCAACTGAAAACTACTTTTCTTTATCATATCCATGCCTAGCGTTAAGCCCAGGCTGGGAGCAGTAGTGAAGAGAAGCAGGTAGTGAGGAGTGCCCAGGAAGCAGCATGGCACATGGCACCCTGTTTGCGGTGTTGGAGAGCCGGGGGGATGCAGGAGCTGGAGGAGGAATTACTGTTGCTTCCAGAGACAGCATCCCATGCCCCGGCTTGAGAGCGCCTGGCAAAGCTACGCCAACAACTCGCTCCTCTATTTCTCGAGCTGGGGCTCTTCAGCAGATATACAACTGTAGTCTCTGTCATCTGGCAACTTTCATCAGCATTAAAGGAAACATCTATAAAGGAAATACAGTACATTTTACTCTCTCCCTTGCATTTCCTTGATTGATCAGCAAAGGGAGGAATGTTTCCTCTCTTGCACTCTTTTTTTCACCCCCTTTCTTTTGTCTCCAGATGTTATTGAGGCTCTATTTCAACCCGTTTGCACATGGTAAAACATGTGCCAAAAAGCTGACACAATGTAAAAAAAAAAAAAAACACACCAACAAAAAAGCAGAGCATGCTGCAAAAAAAGTATCTGGGACCTTAAATATTGTAGAGCATCACTGACCCCCACTGGGCTGGGACACTCACTGCAGATCACCAAGTTGGGGACTGGTACCTCATCGATGTGTGGGGCACACGGTCAGATCAACATTTGCCTACATTGCAAGGTGCCTTGCATGAGGAGGGAGGGGGGGCAATTTTCCTTTAGGTCCCTTACAACTGGTGTAGGCCAAACCAAGCCTGTATGTGTTCTTTATGTCCGTCGTGAGTAGAGTAAAAAGGCATTGGCTTAGATTACTGTGAGGGATGTTTTGGTTGGGTGGAAGGAAAGGCTTGCTAGTGGTAAGGTTAGGTACTCACTGAAATTTTTTGCCCAAGTTGTTGGTGAAATCTCCGTTGCTGGAGGTTCTTAGGAACAGGTTAAACAAGTATCTGTCAAGAATGTTGTAGAGAGAGTTGATCCTGCCTTCAAGGCAGTAAGATGGTTTCCATGACCTCTCAAGATCCTGTTCAACTTGAATTTTTATAGCTTTGTGGGAAAATCAGCAGTGCTTCTCTCCAAACCTTTATTTTGTGGCAGTGATGCATTGTGGTTGCAATAATTTAGGAAGGTACCTCTACTGCATTGGTAAGCACTAATCATAATCTGCTTTATATCAGAAACAAGCTAAATTGTCTCTTGTGTCCCGTGGAGTTGAGGAGAGAGTGATGTAGATGTGTAAGGGACAGAGACCATCACCACATGGATGTTGAAAGAAACACAGGCCTTTCTTCCTCTCTCATTAAACAGAGGACAGTAGCAGAGGCACAAAACTCTTGGTGCTCAGTTGCTACATGGCTCAGCCCGGCTGCCAGAGAGCGACGGTGTGGCCTGCCCAGGGAGCATGTTCCTCCTGCCAGGGAGGGGATTCCAGCAGGGCTGGTGCTGGGAGCTCCCTCTGAAATGGAAGAGTTTTCGTGCTGCAAGCGTGTCTCACCATCAAGCCTTTTCAGAGATGGCCTTGTGGTTAAAGAGACTAGACTGGGATTGAGAAGATGCGGTTTTAGTTCCTAGCTCTGTCACAAACTCCTTGTGTGACCCTCGGCAAGTTATTTAACCTGTGTGGGTCTCAAGTTCCCCACCTGCATGTTGGGTGTCCTAACAGTCCTCTACCTTCCTGGGGTGTTGGAAAGATTCACCATGAGGGCTGGTGACTGGCTGGGATACTAACCTTGTGGTAAGCAGCACGGAGAAGTGTTTGAAAAGGTACAGTAAAGTGTTAGCAGCATGAGCCTGCACAGTTGCAGTGCATTTGCTGTGTGGATTGGAAAGAGACCTCCAGGGCATACTGGGAATGTGTCAGGTTTGCAGCCAAGCAAAGTGAGAATATGAAGTTGTATTGTGGTTGGAGGAAAGGGATGCAAACAACAGGAGAGTGCAGCTACTGCTGGACAAGCACAGTACAAATGACAAGGAGGTCACTGCAGGCACCTGTACATCTGGAATACAAGTGCAACGCAGTTAAAGCAGAGTAACCAGGACACGGTAATTAAATCAGGGCCTTGGATTTAATTTATGAAGTGTTACAGGCACACGTTGCAGCATGAAGCTCTGTTTACTGTGAAAGATTGTGTTTTCTGACGTCTGCTGAAGAAGAGGGAATTAAGATTGATCTGTCTCGTGTCCAAAGGCTGTGTAAGACAACTGATGCATACAGCCTGCTGCTGTCAAATGGCGAAAATTCAAGCTTGGATCCTGGCACAATAAACCATTGCCAAGGGCTTCCCACTCAGTGAGAAGTCTGAGTTCAAAAGCAAAAAAAAGGGTAGGTAAGGAAGGCAAGGATAAGATGAGAAAAATACCATAGTTTCCTACAAAATTCACAAACTACCTTTGGGTTTCCCTTCATACTATTATTGCAGTGCCCTGAGTGCCAAAGTATTGGAATAACTCCAGGACAAATCTGATCAATGCATCTTTCCCTAAGAGAATCACAGTCAGACATGTACCTCCCATGCTCCACAGGAAGGGAATAAACCCTCTCTTGTGGATCAGAGATTCCTATTTTATTCCCTTTGGACAAATCAAGGAACCCAGGACCTGTTGGGTTCTTATGAGTTGCAAGACCTCTACTACGAAAACTTAACTCGATTAAGGTGTACTGGCAGTTACAGTCTGCTATTACACTGTTATCCTAATGGATGAACCTCTGCTCCTGTATCCCTTTAAAATGGAGTAATTGTGCCTGTCTGACATAGGTGCCCTGAGGAATCCCACGTGCTCGGGAAATGCTTGAACACCCTTGGACAAAAGTCACTAGGAAAGAGGAGGGAGGGAGGGAGGGGAAAATCTTGTTACATTGTTGACTTATGGTCAACGTTGTCCTCGAAATGCTGTTTTGTCATCAATATTTCTTCATTAGGAATAATGATTTTTCCACATTTACTGCCAGCTGATTCAAAGCCATCCAAGAGCAGAATGTGTCATGAATCTCTAAAATGCATTCGCTGGCGAACTCTAAACAGAGATGATTAGAAAAATAACACAGCGGAAATACTGGGTGTCTTGAGGCTGCCAGGGGAAGTTTTTGCGAGATATTTTGTTCAATGTATTTACATATTTTAAAAATGTTCTTAGTACACTTTTGTAAAGGCAGTATGCTGTATTTCTTTAGTTCTTTCTTGCATAGTGTATCAGGGCTGCAGTGAGAACTGGGGAATACACTTAGCTGATCAAGGGAAATTGTGTAATTGATAGACACTGAGGATATGACCTTGTGGTATATTCCCACAGTACTGTTAGGTGGGAAAGAGTTTTTTCCAGCATGCAGAAGTTTCTGAGATAACATTTTTTTTCCCCACATTTCAGCAACTGCAGAACCTTCCTACTTTGATGCTTTTATCAGAAAATTATCCCCTATCTCCTCTCTACATAGGATGCATGCTTTGAATTCATGAGTTTAAGCCTTTTGTAGGGAGAAGGTTTGCACATTTTCTCTCTGCTTTCTTTACTCTTAGTATCTCTAGTTATTGCCTGAATTGTCTGTTAGGCACTGGACATCACATAGCAAGAGGCAGTCGGTGCCCCCGACAGCTTAGTGTCTAAGTAAGTATGACAGACAAATAATGCTGTAGCCTAAAAGAGGCTAATGCAATCCTTGGATGTACAAACAGGAGCATCTCAAGCTAGCTGGAAGGAGTTACATTACCTCTGTATTTGGCTCCAGTGTGATTGCTATCGGAATACTATGCCATAAGCATTAGTATGGCATGTACCTATTCCATCATCCATCTTCAGTGGTAGATGTTTGTCTGATTGGCTCACATTCTTAATCTGACATTTAAAAGTGACTCATGTCCCAGATAAGGTTGGACACCCTGTATCTAATTCCTCATCTCCAGATCACACCCAGACTCTGGCCAAATCTTAAGAATCTTGCTGAGTAACAGCTCATATTATGGCCTTTCTTATTCATCTTCAGAGATAAAACCTGCATCCAAGCTCCAGTGACCTTGAATCTCTGCAACATCTTTTTCTAAAAGTGCAGTTTCTCCCTGTTCATGCTCAACTAGAATGCAGCTGCAGAAATCACTCTCTAGCTTGTAACTTAGGCCAGATCATTCCTGCCTCTTAATCTCTCCTCTGGTTTCATTTCTGCATCGTATCAAACAGAAGCTTCTTGTCTTTACTTGCATGCCCTGTAATGACCTGTTCCCACTCTTTTTTCCTCTAGTATTCTCCAGTGACATATCAACTCATCCTTCCCATCTGCAGGTGTCTATGTTCAATCTTCAAGCACTTATGTTCCCTTTTGTGCTGTCTTTGTCCTTTCCTCAGAAGCGTCCCATTAAACTTCCCTCAAACTCCCTCTGGATCCTCTTTCAAATTCTTCCTTCGCCTTTTCCTATGCTGGGCTGTCTACAGACTCCTTGTCATTAGTAAAACATTTAGAGTGCTGAGACCACAATTTTCCTTGCTGACCGGTTTTGTCTGATTGGTTCTTTGTATTTCCTATCTATACCCAGTTGTTACTGCTTGTATTAGATTGTAAACTCCTGCAGTCGGGCCCTTCTTTGTATTCTGTGTTTGTCTAATACCCAGCACAACGGGGCTGTTCCACAATCTGAGTAGCCAGGATCTGTGGCAGTATAAGCAAAAAACATGTAATAGTAGTAATAAAATAACAAGAAGTTAGAAAGTGGCATCATGTGCAATATGAGCTCCTCTCCTCCCTTCCCCCTCTTCCTTCAGATTCGCAATATTTCAAATTTTTTCTACAACAGAAGACAGTAAATGAGGAGGTTTCAGAATAAAGTATAGTAGCTGATGTTTCCTTTCAGCTGCTGAAGTGTTTCCCTGTGATCCACTCAGTAATGATGACATTTCCAGGAGTTTCAGCAGGGAAGCCTCTGTGGGCACCTCTATATGTCCCCCCAAGGTAAGACCAACATGTGGCAGCCAGGCTAGGCTGAAGGAACGTCACGGCCAAGGTTATGAACCTCTTTAATGCGAAAATAGAGGACTCGGGGCTCCCAGCCTTGCTGCCATTGTATCACCTTCTAGTTTTGCTGAAATGATCTTGAAAACGGACCTAAGAAGGGCTGAAGGGGCAAAAGAAGAATGTTGAAATGACATAGTTTCATCTTCGTGCAGTTTAGTACTAATTTTGTCCTTTGTCTTTAAGCTGCCTTTTAAGTGCTGTTTGTCTCTGTGGGAAGCAAATGGGTCACGTTGTTCTATGTTTCTACTGTAATACGCTGCCTGCTATTTTTCTCTTAGATTATTTGTGTAATCTTTTTTGTGCAATCTGTTTGTTCTTGAGTCTTGCAAGCTTTGCCTTTGCTACTTCTTTCCCAATAAGCAGTGTAACTTGTTCTGTATTCACTCATGGGTATTCTGCACACAACAGACTGAGTTATTTCAACCAGTGTGAAAATATTAAAATGGGGAACATGTGTGGGCACTTAATTGTGGTGAGTCTGACCACAAATACCTTCGCCGTTGGTAATTGGCACACAGGAAAAGCAGACCTTTGTTTTGTTTTTATCAGACTTAATGATAGATACATTGTTTTTAGTGGGGTTTTTCTGGTTTTCTAAGGAAATGAGGCTTGTGCAATCACCCTGCCTGTGTGCATGTGCCTCTGTTTGTCAGTTCCTCCCTCACCAATAATGCTTGAAACTAATAGCCATTTTCAACCAAATTTGAGCAAGGCGCAGGAGTTGGGGGAAGAAACCTGGTTTTACACAAGTCTTGTGAGTTCCCAGATTGCACCAAAGTCTGCAGAAGGTGCAGCCTCTAACGGCCACATCAGTGCAAGCCAGATCGGTCGTTTATTTGCCTACGTGCCTTTACATGGATCCAGCCACCTAACTGTAAGCTCCCAAATTTTAATATTTTGGCTTACTTGCTTTTACCCTTCAGGCGAGTGAGTCAGTTGGGGGTGGTGCTAGGCACAGAGCTTGTGTTTAGATTCTCACTGGAGTGGCCATTTCTCATGAAAAACACGGTTTGCTCCAGGCCACAGTGTTACAATTTGCATATAAACTTATGAAAAAGGAAGCTTTCTTTAAGCTTTCCTGTGCGAGAGTTTACAGGAGCATTTCTGTCTGTGTACATAATAGCAGAAGCTGGACTCCTCATAAATGTAGATGGGTTAAGTCTGTCGCTGCCTGAATGGGAATCTTCTGTGGAAAAACCCAGAAAGAGGAAGGAAAGCCTAAGGAAATACCAACTTCAAGGGGAGAAGTTGGCCAAGACTTCTGTTGTGCTGCTCTTTGGTTTGTACCTGGCCACCAGCAGTGTAGTTGGGGAATGCCTCGGAGCCGTGCAGGAATGTAGCCTCAGGGCACCTTTGGGAGGCAGAGAAGATGTCTTTATGCCCTTTGCTCAAAGAGAGGACAGAGGTACAAAGGCACCAAGTGATTTGCCAGAGATTACAAGAGTATATATTTGAGTTAGGAAACAGACCCAGATCTCCTGACACAAGAAGTACAGCCAGAAGTATGGTCTACATACAGACAGCTTCTCCAGCAAATGGAGAGATGCCTTGGTCAAAGAGGAAGATAAATGTTGAAGTATACAAGAGCTGGCTAAATTATGAATGTGAGAAGAGGAGGAGGGGAAGAAAAGATTCCCACATATTCTACTCAGATGTTAACAAAGAAAGCTGGGAAGTGTTTGCATAGACACTACATTATTCCATGTCCAAATGCCTCATAAAAATAATACCGGATGATCACAGAATGGCACACCAGGGAAAATAAATTCTTCAGCGGAATATTCCCTCTGGAAAAACACTGTGTAAAGTAATACACTAATGGCTTTCAATTTCATGTTTTATATATAGAGATATTAACTGCTCCCCAGACGTCTCTTCATATTACAGCCCAGCTACATGAGCAATTTGGAGAAGGCCACGGAGCACACTCAGTCTTGTCCGCACACAGGACCAAGCAGTGGTCTCCTGTTGTACGTGCAACTCCTGTGGTGTATACAGTAGGTTTCTTCTGCCTCCTTCCTAGAGCAGTACTGCTCCCATGATTCTCTCCAGTGGGATTTTTTTTTTTTTCTTCTTCCTAGTCCTCATGGTTTTTTCCATTCTTCCCCCATGCTCTGTAGCCTTACCACCATTCTGGGAACCCTGCATTCCTTCTCTGCTCGTAAAAAAGGAGTCCTCACAAGAAGCGTTACAGTGGAGTGATTAAAGCACAACACTGTCAATCAAAATGCTAATAACAAATTCTAAAGAAAGTTAAGTGTAAAAACAACATTAGTAATTCCTTTCTGGGGGGTTTCCAGGCTCGTCTGGATTTATCTGGTGACTTCTCTCTCCACATTGCTCAGACAGGGAGCTGTTTGAGTCAGGAACTGTCTGTCCTGTATAATGCCAACTACGGTTATGCCGTTGTAGCAAATCAGAATGATCTGGGTTCTTTTCCAAGCTTTCCTAATATATCTCAAATGTGTATATATATCATCCTGCAGGATCCTGAGGGATCCAAAAGTAGCTTACATGCTTTGTTCCCTGGATGTAGCCTATTGGAGTCTGCGACAGGCAGGGAAGAAGTCGTGAGTGCGGGGACATTGATGTTGCACTGCACAAGGACAGCAGCCCTGCTGTTGGAATGATGAGGCATGTCCAAGTCCTTTTAGGAAGTCTTGCAGTATTTGTTTGAAAAGGCCAATAAGCACAGACCATGGTATGAGATAACATCGTATCGTTGCTGGATTATTATTAGGGACATATTATTTGTATACGCATTTATGAGTAATTCTGTTTTGAACTCAGTCTGCCTTCCTGCTTGCACTTCAGCTCTCGCTTCCCTTCCCCTCCTTCCCACCCTCAGTGACCACACCACTCCACCCATAGAGCCTTGAAGGAGAAGTGCAGGGTCCCAAGACTGGGGACACCACAATTATTCTCAAACTGGACAATAACATTTTGAGTGGGACAAAGCCCCAGACCATAGTTGCTCTGTTGCCTTCAGTGGGGCTCTCCTGTGTAGGGTGGCTGAGGTTGTCCTAAATACCTTCCATGACTCTGTGCATGAATTATTTTCAACACTGATTGCTGGGCAAGGACATCAGACCTGCATAGGGTATCCCCATTTTCTAGAACTCAACTGAATGGCAGAGGAAAATTGCAAAGGTGTGCCTTCCACGCACCCTCTTCCATCATCTCTGCACCACAGTCTTCACTAGGAAAATGTCTTTCCCATGATCTCAGAAAACCTCTTTCTCTGAAATCTCATCTTCACTTTAAATCTATCCACCACATAACATTTTCAAAAACAATCTGAACAAGGCCACAAGCCTTTTGTACGTGTGTGTGCATGTACAAATTTTTTGTGTGTTATATATTTGTATGTGACATTAGGGACCTTTTTCAGAAATAGCCAGAGCTCTTACAGCTTGTCTTTACTTAGAGTCCTTACTAGCAGCTTCTAATACACCTTTCTTGAAGTACAGTGAGAGTACAGTATCCGTACATCAGTTTCTTGAGGAATAGTTTCTGTGCTTTAAATAGACACAATATCTTAATCTGTATTAATCGTCAAACCAAAAAAAAAGTCATTTTTCCATGTAAGAGATGATATTGCACTCTTTGTAATCACTCAGTCTTTAGCTACTACTTTTTATTTAAAATATCAACTACCTCAGCATCAGCACCTTAGCAAGAGTATGAGGATTGATACTGCTATACTGGCAAAAGCGTAAAAAGTTAAATCCTTTTGCCAGTATAATTGGCTCCATTGAGGGAATTGGTTTAAGCTGTACAAGCAAAAACTACTCTTTAAATGGTAACAATTGCACTGCCACCAGGCAGCTTCACGAGGCATCCTACCACAAAATCCTTTCATGTGGAGGCAAGGCTTTAGGCACAGGTTTATCCAATCTAACTGAGGAGCTGAGGATGACTATATAGCTGGGTTAGGTGATAGTTGAATGGTTTGGTTCTGGGGCTTAGATTCCTTGTGATGATCCCTGGCTAGCAGCAGCAGTAGAAGTGATATCTGCAGTCTCGGGAGCCAGTTTCAAGCCTCTCTAGGTCTTTTCATATGGGTCAGTACTAGAGTGCCTTCCAGTGGCACAAGATCTTTGCCAGCAGTGGCACAAATTACTCTTCTGTCCCCCTTATCCACTATGTAGTACAGGCATGCAGGAGGACCTTCTCTGCAGTTGAGACCAGGAGCTTCCTTTGACTTGTGTCTTTTCCCTTTGGTGACAGGCCGCTGTGCCCGCTGTGGGGAGAATGTTGTTGGGGAAGGCACTGGCTGCACAGCCATGGACCAGGTCTTCCACGTGGAGTGCTTCACCTGCATGATGTGCAACAACAAGCTGAGGGGACAGCCTTTTTATGCAGTGGAGAAGAAAGCCTACTGTGAACCCTGCTATATTGTAAGTACCTGTTCTTGTTTGCACCCTGATTTTAACACACAGATGTCAGAAACATTGATTTCTTTCATTGCTGTACAGTTGCCTTACAGTTAAACCTGAGAATCCCATGGCAGTACCATGGGCACCAGTTACTCCATGGTCTTCAGAAGAGCTCAGATCTTTTCAGCTTCCTGGGTGAATTTTGTTTCCTGGTCTAACATATCTCTGAAATGAAGTGGCCAAGGAAGGGGAAAGAGGTGCTTTTTGTGATTATTTCAGCTCTGTATGGAGCAGACTGTGCAGTGATTTTTAAGAGGTAGTGTTGCTCTCAGAAGCTTTCCGTGTTGAGAAGCCTGTTACCAAAAAGCTTACGGACTTTTGGTAAGTCTGTGGTGCCTTCTAAGATTAAGGAGGTGGGATGCAAGATAGCACTAAAACTTCTAAAATAAAGACCTTTGCATTGCGTGATGGAAGTCCTTCTCCTGAACTAAGGGTCTTTGGATTGGATATCCTTTGAAGCTTACATTACTCTAAAACTTCATTTCATGTGTCCAACAAGCTCTTAAAGCAAACAATTAACAGTTGCTCTGAGGAGCTGCACCTTTTAAGAGGCTCCCATAAGAGCTAGTTGGAACCAGTTGCACAGTTGCAAATTAAAGAAACATCACATAATGTGCCTGAGGCCCCACCTTGCTGTGACCTTAGCATACAGTATACAGGGATAATCCTTGTAATTTAGAATAAGAAAAGCACCAAAACATTCTTAAAGCGTTGATAGGTCTTTCTCTAAACCCCAATTCAGCGTTCTTTTTATAAACACTGGACCTGAGACCCTTCCAGAATTGGATTTTCACTTCTGAAAGTAAAAATTGCTGCTTTTCTTGACATTCCTGGCATTCCAATAATAATTAAAGCAATAATATGTACTTCTGAAAATGCCACCAGTATCCCATTATTCCTTCTGTTTCTGCAGAGCCTTTGCAGTGGGATTATCGCTGAAATATTGAATATAAAAAAGGAGGATTCTGTCTTATTTAGAATGGCAGTGATATATGGGCCTTGTTAATTGGCTTTTAAAAACTAAATGATCTTTTGATGGAATATGTACCTTTTAAACCGCTTCCATTTTTGTTTGCACTAAAAGGATTACACCATAAAAATTTTAAGGTTAATTTCATGGAAAGTTTGACCATGTGCAAAGCACTGCAGACTTTAGGAAGGTGCATTCATAATATGATTGGAGCAACTTTATGTAACTGGAATTAAACATTTCATTGACTTCAGGCTGGAATTGACTGCATCTGCTTGCAGATTGATACTTTCTTTTCCTCTTTTTAAATCAAGCATGCATTCTTCACCACTCATCTGCTTTAGTTTGGGAAAACATCTGCATTAGCCACTGTAGTAATGGTTTAAGATTATTTAATCCCATTACTTATACACTTCATTAGCCTGAGTGAATTGTTGGCAAGGGTTCAGTAAACTTCCTACATTGGGAGATAAAAGGATAAAAAAGGAAAGGGAGAAGGATTCTGTTCCTCGTTTTCTTTCAAATTTATCTTCTATCTATTTAAGGGATAAAGGAATGATAATTGCCTGGTTGCATCTGTGTTTGTACGTTCTGTGATACGGCTTTGCAGCTTTAAGTACAGAGGAAAGAGTAAACGTTTAATAGCTTTCTTTTATATAACCAGAAGGGGCCTTTAAATGTTTATCCATGCAGTCCACAAAAACCTGGCTGTGGACTTAACCCAAAACACGTCTGGATCCATCTGCTGCTGCACATGCAGGGGAAAGGATGGTGATGCTGATGGGGCTACGTATGTGTAGCTGGACAGCTGGTACTATGAGTGGGAAATGGAAAGCAGGAATCTGGCAATCTGATGCAGCAAAGAAAACAAAAACACCCAAGCACACATTAAACTCTTAAATGTGGAAGAAACAAGTGTTGGGAGCCTAAGTCTCGATACCTTTCAGAAAGCTCAGGACTCTGCTGTGCTGAAAGCCAGATCTACAAGGGATCTAGGCACCTGCCATGCTATTGGTTTTAAGCCTGAGGAATTTGTATTGTAGTGTGTATGTCTCATTGATTTTTCAATGAAATGAGGTCTGCATTGGCTTCAGTAGGATGATGAGTGCCTAAGTACACTGAGGGCCTGAGCTAAGCTTGCAAGTTGTCCTTGCAAATGGATTGGGGGCTGTTAAATTGCTGAGGCACAATCTGAATGCTTTTGCCTTCAGATGTGTGATGTGGTCATACTGAAGTCAATGAGAGTTAATGACCTGCTTAAAGTCTAGCCTGTGCTTAAGGATTTTGCTGAATTGTGGCCTCTGATTTTTTTGGAACTTTCCCAAGTCCCATTATCAGAAAATAACTTGGACACTTGGAGCCCTAGTTCTGTAGGAAATCAATGGGACTGAAGAACCCAGACTGAGATTCCTGTGGACCTGAATTCCCATGAAAGGTGGAGCCTGTGTGACTAGCCCAAGATTCTACAGCTAATCCATGGCTGTGGCCAGCTGAGAAAACAGGATTCTCAGCTGGTATAAATCTGAGTAATTCAATGAAGCTTGTTTACTGGTCTACCTAATTCACACTGATTTCTAGCACACATCCCCATTTCCCCAAGTCCAAAACTCTTGACCTGTTATGCAAGCCATTAGGTCAAGCTGCTTCATTTATATAAAGAAAATGAACTATAATATTTGCCTGGTTGTGATATATAAATTCACGGATTCTTTGATTTTTTTTAATAATTCCCTTGTGTGACTTGTGGCCGTATTCTCATAAAAACTGTGCGTAAAAATAAAAATACACATTTTTCAACAGTTAGAATTGGCTAATCTTCTCAGTTTATTATGTGACTCTTCTTAGTTGTGGTGAAGCCATAATTAAGATTACTGTGAAGAGCTGTATTTAATTAGTTGTTAGTCAATACCCAGCCTAAATAACCTGCAGAAGAGTTGGTCTTTTTGTTTCTGGTTTTGTTTATCAGTGACCCAGTTAAGATGAAATTCCCCAAAAGTCTGAATTAACATGTAAGGACATCAATCACCTGTTTAAAAAAAAATGTTTTTCCTAATGAGAATTTGAGTACCAGAGTTAATTTCTTTTGCACAAAAATCCCCCCCACCCAAAAGCCAGTCACTATCATTTCCTGTTACATCTTATGAATGCAGTGAGTTCTGTTGCCAATGTGTTTGCTGGTTTTGCTCTGCATCCAAGGATTCTTTCATTATTAATGCTATTTCTAAAAGAGTACCAGTCATCTCCATTAAGACACTTCTGCTGAACTAAAAGTAACTGTAAAAAAAGTGTAAATAGGAGACAGATGTCTCCTAGTCATTATGACAGTCAAGTAATGTCTGAAATATCACGATAGGGTTTCCAGTGTAACCAATGTACTGCTGTACATGTGATGAATACTGTGTCTACAGCATGTTATCAGTATACTTTTAACCCTCCCTTACAGGCCAAATTACTGACAAAAACCATTTGGTTTGCTTCCTCTAAGCAGTTGAAGAGATTTTAGCACTGGGCTCAGTGCAGAGAAAAGGTTAAGAATAATATCAGTGGAACCATTGTTATAAAAGATTGAAGAGCAAGATGTTAGAGCAGTGCCAGCTGTCTGCTTTCCAAATATTGTATTATCATAAGGACTGAACACAAGGTTAACCAGACACACCGGTCTGGCAAGAGTGATGCTGCTGTTTTGTGAATGGGATGTTCTTTGATGTCCTGATGACTTTCTCCAGGATGTGGAAATTTTCCTCCGTTCTTTATCACCTTTCCTGGCAGTCCGGTGGTTGGCAGTTGGAGATAAACTCTCTGAGGCTGAGGGCTGAGAGGTGCTGAGCACCTGCAGTTAGCGCAGAAAGCAGCAAGATCTTGCAGGTGCTCCTGGCCTCCGAGGGTGTCTTCTGTCCTGCCCAAGTCAATGTGACCCACCACTGGGCCCTGAGGGAAGGACCATGGTGTGATGGGGAAGGGGACAAGAAAGCAGAAATAACTAACCAAGCAAAGCAGAAATAGCCAGGGTCAGATGAAGGAGATTTCAGAGAAGTGGTAGACTAGAAATGATGAACGATTGAAGGAGAAGAAACTGTCTCATGTCTGTCTGTCTAGCTAGAGTGGGGGAAGACGGTGGGTATGCTCTGCAGTGCCCTATGGAGACCCAGGGATCAAGGTTTCCTGTTTCTGCTCTATGCTGCGAGATATTGAGGACACGACCTTAAATGCTACCCCAAAGATCACTTACAAGGATTTTGTGGGGTGAGGTTCATCTTTGCACAGTACTAATGCTGTGGAAGTGCTTGAAGGAGGAAGAACTGTGCATGGAAGTCATGCCCTGATCACTGCCGTTCCCTAGCTTTAAAGTCAGGATTGTAGTGCTCCACTTTTTTTCCCCAATTATTTGTTTTGTGAGGAAAAAAAAAATACATCTTCAAGGTGTCTCTCTCTTACTAGCTTCTAACTTTCTGGCCTATCAGAGGCTGTAGTTCAGTAGGAGAAGATAGTTCAGACCAGAACACAAGAGAAATGCTGATGTTTTAGGAAATTGTATGACTAGTGCCACGGAGCATCCTGGGAAAGCTTAAATTTGCTAATCATTCTGAAATGTTGGTGTTAACTCAATTTGTGCTCATTGACATCTCTGGTAAAACTGCTATCGGCTTCAGTGTGGCTGGTACTGTAAACCTCACCCTGTGTGCACACGTGAGTGTGGTTGTTTGAAAGCTGTGCAAGAGCAGCTTCCTCCAGCAATACGGTTTAAAGTGTAAGGTTGATCCCTGCAGTAAAATTACATCTATTTTTAAAAATAATTCTGCAATTTGTAAGCAGAGATTACAGCACTAATTTAGCAACCATGTAACAATTTAAATTGGACCAGAAAAGAGAAACTATAATTTAAAGATTTTTTTTATACAAGTTTTCTTCTTTTTAAAGTAAAAAGCCCTTTATTCTTGTTTTTGTCAAGCAATGTATTGAATTTGAGAGTAATTTATGGAAAGTGCTGCCAGCATGGTATTGCGAGTGCTCCACAATTTGAATTTAAACTGCTCAATGGGATCATTAAGACTATTATGCCTGCTTTCCAAAGAGTTTGAATTCAAAATGACAACTGGAACAAAAATATAAACTAAACTAAAGAGAAGTCATGCACTCTTTACGTGGTGGAATTTTTCTGCCCTCAAAATATTTCATTGAGATCAATGTCTTCTTCAGTCCTCTCCTAGAAAAAAGCTGGTGTTGCTCGTTTTAGTTCGGTGCTCCTGTGTGAGTCATCAGCAGCAGTGAGCTGAACCTGTGACCCGTGGATCTAAAAGCATTAAGTCTCGGCTGCTGTAGCAGAGAGGTGTAGCTTGACTGCACCAGACAGCAGCGAGCTCCTGTCCTGGATTTTTCTTACCCACAACAGAAGAGGTCTGTGGGCATAGCAGACACAAAGCAGGTCCAGAGTTTTGATTTGCTTACAGGCATGTTTTAATCCTATTGATTATTAGCTTTGGTAATTTAGCTAGTCTAGGCCCAATTGGTAACTTCTTTGGAAAAAAATCATGGCAAGAAAAATCATGGCAAAATCATTCCTGGTAAACTGACCATCATTTGTAAAACTGAAAAATGAATAAATCCTTTAAGAGTATAACAGCCTGTTCTATTAATACCACTCAGCAACAGTTGATATAAAAAATACAGATGGAAGCTGGGGGAGGAATGGCAGCCATAAGCTCAGCGCTACTACTTTGGTAAATGGTCGTGTGCAATCAGGGCATAAAGTAGAGGAGGATGGGGTGCTATTGCATAAGCTGCACCTGGAGCTTCCAGAAGCCCAAGTCTAGGAGGTACAAAAACATGTGTGCATGAGAGAATATGTCAGTGAAGCAGCTTCTGTCAGAACTGGGTTGGATACTGAACTTAGCTGACCTGCTGACCCTCTTGAAGCCTGCATCTGTTTTTTCAGCCTGTCTTTAAGAATGTGTCCTTATTAGGTGAAGACTCCTCCTCCACACCTGGGCTTTCTTGAGACTTTTGTGATGGCTTGGCAGAATCCAGATTTTCCCTCCTGCATGTGTTGGCAGCCATAACAACTTGAATTGTCTTCTTGTCTCTGCCTTGTGCTTTTATAATTAGAGGCATTTTTCATCTTTGATTATATGAACGAAGCATTGATTTGACATGTATAATCTAGAAAAACTATACCATGGGAAACTTTGTGGAGGGAGTTCTTAGTATAACTGAAATAAGATGATATTGTAAAGGACCAGCTGCTGCCATGCAGTGAATTTCTTGCCTCACAGGGTGAATTTCACTGACCAACTGTATATTCTTAGGGAGAAAATAGTCTCCCTTTCTGCAGGACCAGTGGGGTTTTATGGCTTCTGACTATACATCTGCTTATGGATCATACTACAGTTAGGGGGGGATGGTGAAGACATTTAGCAATGACTTCAAGCTGTGTGTTGAGATTTGCCTTTAGAAGGTAGCCCAACTCTTGTCTGCCTTTGAAAGCTAGCAGAAACAGGTTATAAGGAAAGAATAAAGTCTTACCATGAGCATCTTTGCAGTAGTGGGGAAATCTTCCTCATTTGCGGTCAAGTGTAGATGGGTATTAGACGGCAAGCCACATCTAGTGTTTGTAGCATTTATTGCTGCTTTTCTTTCAATTGTACTTCACCACCTTCTCAGCAAACTATTTGCTGCTTTCACCCTTTGCTACCTGAGTAGCATCTAGAGATCCTAGTCATTGTGGTGTACCAGTGAATGACAGGTGATAGCCTCTGCCTCTAAAAACCTTCCTAGCAAACAGCAGCAATTGGATGGGAAAGGCAGTGGCATTGCCTCCATATCGCAGATAGAGAACTGACCCCAAGAAGATTAAATGCAGTTTGTTTAGGGCATGGATCTCCATTGCTGAAAGCCTTCAAGGACAGGTGGGGCAAACATCTGTAAAGAACAGTTAAGATCTAGTCAGGCCTTCTCAAGGCAATGGCAAGACCCAGGGGTCTTTTCTAGCCCTGCTTCTTCCAGTTCTTAGCTCGAGTGACCTGTCCAGGACCACAAACATGGCCTCATGTTTTCCACGTCCCAGTGTTCTACCTAGTTGCAGTTCAGCCTGCAAAGATCTTCAAGCAAAGGAGCTACCTTTCTTTTCTTGCCCTCCTCAAACCACTGCTGTTAGGGACTGGGCATGAATATGAACAAGCAGCTGAAAGCTTAGTGAGGGCTCTTGGAAAACCCAGGAGCGTGGGAGGTACCACAACAGTGTTCCCCTCCATGAAGTCCTACTGCTTGCTTGTAGCCCCGCATAGTTATTTGTCAATTCAAACCGCTGAAGATAATTATTTTGGAAAGGCTGTGGTTTATTTGAGATAGGGCTGTAATTTAGGTGTGCAGTTCCATCAGATCAATGTACTATTGTGTTTGCTCTGTCCTTCTTAGTGCAGTGATGTCAAAGTGCTGCATGGTGTCCAGAGATAAAAAAAAAATTGGAACTCGCTGAAGTAAATACAGGGTTAATATTTTTAGCAAACCCTTTTGATTATTTTGCCCTGCTGATCCTATGCAAGCAGAGCTGCTGGTAAAGCATAGGCCTTGCAGCCAAGCTGTGATACCTGCCAGTAACAGAGCTGAATCTGTCCTGGAAGGGGTGTGTTTGGATTTAGCAGGTATGATTTCCCCTTAGTAGCCTTGCAGAGAACAGAAAGTCTTGTCTTGCTCACTCTCTGATTCCAGATGCCCTCTTACTTTGGTCCAGATAGCAATTTGCAAGCCTGAAAGCCAGGGAGGCGAGCGGGCTTTTGCGGCGTGCCACTTCAGCCGTCTCCTTGGTGAAGCCACACTCCAAGGAATTTGCTCTGGCAAAAGCTCAGTCTGCGAGTCGATCCTCCCTCTAGCGTCCTGCCTCTGTTTCTTCACTCCAGGACATCAGTTTGCCTGTGTGCAATGTTTGTTTGCAGTAGAGGAAACTGTTTAACTTGCCATCACGCACGCACACAAACCCCAGTGGGCTTGGTAGATTTCTGGTTAGAAAAAAACAATGTCATGCCAGTTTAGGGAAAGCACAACCAGCATGAATGATGACAGGAGAAAAAGTTTATTGATTCTAAGTGTATGGTGAGAGTTTGGTGCTCATGGAGAGTCAAAGCAAATTGCAAGTATGTTGTTTTATCTCGGCTGCATTGATTATAAAGCTGCGGGCCAAGTACAATATTGACAGTAGAGGTAAATCACCCTGGGCAGAAGGAAGACTAGGTTATACCTCAACTCTGGTGCCGTAGCATTTGCTGGGGACAAGAGATTATTGTGCACTGGTAGGTAGCAGCTTTCACAGGAGCAGAGAGCACATTGGTTAATGTGGCCAGTAAGACCTGTGGTCCCTGTGTCTGCACCCAGCCCTGTGAGGACCATCTGTACGAGTCAAGGCAGCGATGGCACCCTGCGCATTGGCGAGCGTGGAGCTGGTGGGGCATCTGAATGGTTTAAAATGGGCAATGAGGTCTGCACAGCATTGCCCCTGCTTTTCCCTGGCTGCGGTTCTGTGACAAATGTGATGCAGAAGCACCATGTGGGTCTTTCACAGCAACCTGATGCTGTAAACCTCCGAGCAGATTCAGCCCCCAGCTCTCTGAGGCAGTGCAGTAAGTGCAGGGAATCAGAAACTGGTGGCAACCTTTATCCTACATACCCGTGTTTCCAAAGCCTTTTGCTATTGTCAGAAATGGAGCTTCATGGGGAAAGAAAACCAAGCTGAGAACATTTGTAACATCTTTGGTTTCAGGTATAAAGCAGGGATTTGATAGGCTGCTTCAGGCACCATAGGAATGTGCTCCTGCAGGCACTGGGGACTGGAAAAGATCTTTGTATTGTTTTGATTTTTATTGTCTTGCTGAAGTTAATCTGCTAACATGTGATAGTTTAATGCTGCAGCTCATTGTATTTACATCCTTGCTGTTTGACTCTTTAACACGAAGTGGCCTTCTGTTGTTTTCAGATTCTCATGTTACCTAATGCTCTTTATGTAGGTATTTTTTCAAACTACTCTGAAAATCTAAACAATTAATGGTTATGGTGTCCAAAACCTAAAAGTTGCTATTGACCAAACCTGGATACTTTCTCTTGATTGTGAAGGGAAATATAGCAAGAGGGGGGGCGGGGGGGAACCAAACAGTGTTGAAATGTAAATTGACTTTCAGATGTTATCAGGGATTGAGATTTTAGGTATGAATATTCCATTAGTTCCGAACAATGTAGTTTTTTATTTAAGGACGTGTTTGAACCAATACACCATCTTGGCGTTCCACCAACAGAGGTATCTATGTAAGTGCAATCTGTGTTAAAGCCAGACAACACTTTTAAAAATTTATTTAATATTTCCTACAGCAAGCCATCTGTGGCTGGTCATATTTTAGGAAGCAAATGAACATCATAGCAATGTTCTCCACTCTATTTGAGTTACTTTTAGACTTTTTAATTTAAATGTGCTGCCAAATATTTATGTTCTGTTGTGAAAAGAAAAATATTTGTTTGACATCCTAGTCTCCCTGGCAATTTGCAGTCGGTTGCTCCTCTTAGGAGCTGTGCTCTTCTCGTGGGTAGTGTAGGGCAAAAGAAGGGTACGGGCATCCCTGAAGCTGCCTTCTGGGCTCGCTCCTCAGCAGCGAGTAGGGGCAGCTGTAGCACACGATGGGGCTTTGCAGGGAGTGAGAGAGGTTGAGCCCTGGGTCCTTGCATGGAGGATGCAATGTGGGACAGTGGCAGGTTAGGGGCCAGGTTGTGCCCGCTGCTGGCATTGGTGGGTTGGAGGGCGGTGTAATAGCCACCGTGGCACGGGTGACCGCTGCAGCACTCTTACCAATATGCAAAAGGCTCGAGAGTTCCTGGAAAAGCCAAACCACTTTGCAAGATGTCTTCCAGTGTATCTGCCACAGACACTGCAGCCATCACCAAGGCAACCAAGTTGCCAGAATTTAGTGGCAGCAAGGCAGAAAGAAAAATTAGTGATGGCCTAAATCACGGCTGGCAAATGCTACTGAGCCTAAACTGCTGTAATGGGGCTGAGCTCTGCTCTAAGTAATATATACGCTGCTTTTAGTAATAAAGTTCACAAAAGTCTTGTATCTTCTCCTGTCCCACAGATTTGTCTTGCTTAAACGTAATCACTCTAAGGTAGTGAAATGCATTTGTTCAAGGGCTCAGAAATTGGTGTGGTCCTCTTGTTACACAAAAGTACTAATAAACAACTAAAATATCTGAAACCATCCTGAAATAGTTAATTCCATTTTGGAAAGGCTGAAATGTTCTGTAGAGTCCCTGGTGGTGTAGCACCAATTTCTTGCTTAGTGCTCATTTGGAATGGTCCATATAACTTGCCTGTACTTACCACCTTGGGACTATTGCAACCAGCAGAAGTCCAGGTGAATCACCAGCACATAACCTGTCTACATGTGTCTGTCACCTGTAGTATCAATGCCATACATAGAACGTACATATTCTTACTTAAATGCTGGAAAGAGGCCCTTGAAACATAGAGAAGAAAGAGAAAGCAGTCCTGATTTGCTCTATTACCTCTGACAGGTTTACTTTCACTGTGGCATGGCAATAAGATTAAAGTTTTATGGCAATATCACCTCCATCCAGACAAAAAAAAAAACCCATAAAACCTCTCCTCTCTGCTACTTAGATTTCAAACTCTTTTATAGAGCTTCTGCATCTGTTAATAAAATCCTTAATTCATTTTGAACATTTTATTGTCACTTCGGATAAAAGTTTAATCAGATAGAATTATTGCCTTTCTAATATTCCCTTAACCTTTGCATTTTAGACTTAGACCATATCAGTTAAATTTTAAAATCACTTTTTTTATAGACTTGAATGCCCCCATCTCTGTTTTAGAGGGTACTTCTGCACAGAAATGCCGTAGTCTATCTTGAGGTCATGTGAAAACTTAAAAGGCTCTAATGTGAGCACTGCTCACTTTCCACTGAAGTGTCTTGCATGCCCTATTAATTACTTTAATGGTGACATGCTGGTTTAAGGGAGTTCTTTATTAATACCACTAAATCTTTTTTTATTGTTGTTTAAACACTTTTTCTTTCCTTTATGTAGATGTATTTAATCCTTTCTGTCTTTAAAATAAATGAGTGCATAACTCCACATGAGGCGTTTGACACTTCCATTTTGCATTCTCAGGAGGGAGTAGGGGAGCATTTTGCTCCCTTCCCTGCAACGTCTGCATCCCAACAGAGAGGTGCACATCTGTACTTGTGCCTGTAATCATGTGTTAGAGTGTTGTGGTGGAAACAATTTAAAATCTGGTATCTGTCTTTCCAGAAATAATATGCAGTGAACTTGCTTTTACTCTTCCAGGATGTTGAGATTTGAGAGGTCAGTTTGGCTTTCTTGTTGAAAAGTGCAATATTCCCAGTTCACAAGAGGACTTGCTTATGTTTGAGCCCTTTCCTAGCAAGGAGGACACATTGGTTTGCTCTTCTCAGTCTGAACTCTTTAAGTAATAGTATTCTAGCAGTTCTTTTTAACTTTAAAGAGGGATAGCATTCACTATACCAGTTTGTTTATAGAGTAGCCCTTTTACTGAACTAGCTAGCTGGTAAAGCATTTATACCCATGCCTGCAGGTGGATTTAAGTATCATATATCTGCTTTTTAAGGTGATATCTTTTGCAAAATATGTATTTTGATCCATATTAGTTGCAGAATTTCTTGGTCTGGGGAGGGGAAACAAGGTATGAGAGAGAAATTATCTTTGACACCTGGAGAAATATTTTCAAAACCACATAAATGACTGAGGAACTTGCTGCTTTTTTTATCTGCTAACCCACTTGTGACAATGAGACTTAAATTCTTACTACTAAGTAATCTTATTCTTTAGTCACTTTTGAAAGTGTTGCCTCCAAAGTGTTGCCTCTCCAATAGCCGTTGATGGTGGTTTTGCCATGGGACTCTCCCACGTTTGAGATCTATAAATAACCTTTGCTAATCTTAAAGAAAATCCCAATGGATTATTGAAAAACTAACTTTGAAGAGGTTTTACTGACAGCAACTAGTCTTTTCTTTGGTGAGGGGACAATGGTTTTGGGCTGGGGGTTGTCTTTTGTTTTCTATGGGCAAAGTATGAAAACTTGCATTACGCTGTGGGGTTTGTTCTTGACCTCTCCTCTCCCAGATGACTTCTGGCTCCTAAAAGCTTCTGTGCCCAACTGGGTAGTGAAGTTCCTGGGCACCCTTCCATGGCCAATGTATACCTGTACATACAGACTTGCACAGGAAGAATCTGGAAGTCTGAATTCAGTCTGAAATTACTTGGCATTTGTGTGGGAAAGGTATTCCTTCCTCTTGTGGACTCTCCCTCGGGCTTGTCCAAATCACTCTGCGGTTATCAGTAGCACACTTTGCTGTTGAGTGGGCAAAGCCTTTTGCTCACAGTTGCTATTTTAATTTTGGGAGCAGGCAGTATACTCGTGCACTTATACGGTACTAAGTGGTACCTTTTGCATTTTCAATCTTTGCTAAATGGTACCGTTTGTTTTAGAATAAGTAGCTAATTAAATGGCAAGGCTAAGTGCTGTTTGGTGGGCCACGGGTATAGGGTCACTCTAGATTAGACAAGGGACCTGATCATGTAAATCCAATTAGTCTAAGGTATGGGCCTGATCCCGATTGGAATGTTTCATTTAATGTCACTGGGAGCGGAATCAGACTTCTGGTACCCAAGACAATGTGGTTAATGAAAGCGTAAGAGGCGTAGACCCCATCTCATAAAGTGACCCTCTTGATTGTGTGAGGAATCTAGACTGGCTACATTAACAGAGTTTTCAATTTCTAGTTTTTAAAGTCGAAGATAAGTAAGGAGGATTCACATGAATTTTAGTGGAGATTCTCTAAAATTAACTGAAAAGCTAAACAGATGCTTCCCCCCCTTAGCTTGTGTTTACTTCCCTTTTCCCTTGTGAATACCTTTTTTATTTTTTAAATAAACAATCATATTTTAAAGCAGTGTAAATAAATTGCAAAGTGTGCTCCAATGGGGTGGATAAATATATTCCATCTGCTGGGGAGTGATTATTAAATAATTCACCAGTGGCAAACCCAGGAGTGGTTATCCATTTTCCCCTCATTCATGGGTAATTTTTTCTACATCCCGTAGGAGCTCATTATGTTTTCTTTGTACATAATGTTTAATAATTTTTAAAATTGGGCACTAACCCCTCCATCTACAGATTCTTCAATCTTTCCAAAATATTTGTGCATGTGTATGCATGTATGTGTTGGCAGAGGAAGATGTTTGTTTCCTTTCCTCCTTTTTTTTGTGTTGAGAGAAGGTGGGCGTTGATGTATAAAGTGAGATGGGGAGTTGGGAAGCAAATTTCCTCATGTGCAAGGGAGTTTGCTCCTGCACAGATGGTGGATGGGTCACATCCCTGCTCTTACCCTTGTATGGGAATCAACGTGACTTCAGGGCTGTGGCAGCAGTCAAGGTTTAACTCATACTTCAACATTTATAAACAAAGGAATAAGAAGCAAGGAGAGGGAGTAGGATGTGTGTTTGAAGGGCTCTGCCCTTTTTTTTTTTAACTCAATGTTAGGAAGAGTTTGGTTATCTTCTAAGGGACCAAGAGTGAGCCCAATGAGCCTGGCTTTTGGATAAGCCGCAATTACCTGATAAAAGCTAGAGCCATATCCCATCAGTGGAAAACTTGCCACAGATATGTGGATTGGTGGGGTCTGAGTCCAACCTTAAGGGAAGAGCTCAGCTCCTCCTGGTATCTAGCAGACCCAAAGGCCTCCTGTGTGGGCTCTGAGCAGGCAAGGAGGGCGGCTGGGAGGGGGAGGACTGGATGGAGCTGGCATGTAGGGGAGGCTGTACAGTCAGCAGCTGGCACCTCCAGTGCTGGATCCCATTTCAGCAAGGTTCATGTTCCTGTAACGGCGTCTGCATCACTTGCTGGGCAAGAGGTGAGGGACCACCATCCTGTCCGGCAGCTGCCTGATGCCAGTTCCCAAGGTCCTGTGGTCAGAGCTGGGCTCTACCCCTGGCTGGAGGCAGATGTTTGCAGTTAGAGAACAATCACTATCTTGGTGCTAAAATGAGTAATTAGCCACAGGAAATTTTTTCCTCAGCTGATGAAGACAGGAAGGTAAAAGTGTCCCTTAATGCTTTCACTGCTTTTCTAGGGAGTTGAGTGAATATGGCTGCCCTCACAGGGGGGAACAGCAGTCCTATTCCCAAGCAGGTAATGCTCTCTGCTGTTCTCTTGCACATGTCCAAAGGTCCATGCTGTCAGGGAGGAATAAAACCCTCTCACTGAGAGGCAGAGACCTGTTTTCTTTCTTTCTCCCTCTTCACATTCACTGTAGGTGTGTGCAGGCTCCAGGTTTCAGAGGCAGCTGTGCTCTGTGCTAAGCAGCAGCAAACAGCTTTTCCCTGGGACAAAGAGCAGACCCCAACAATTTGGTTTTGGCTATAATTTTCAAATGATTCTTGACCTGCAAACTTCTCCTTTTGTTACTCTGCTAATCCCTTCTCCTAACTGGGGAACAGGTGTGGGGGTTTTTTCAGGGGGGAAGTAGTCTGGATGTGAATTAGCAGAACCTTGAATATTTTGCTTGTTTGTGAAGAAAGGCTTCTTTCCTTTGCAAGACACTTCCCAAATTCACATTCTGCATAGCTCCATCATAGTCAAAGCTGTGGTCAGAATAACATTTCCCATGACTGGTTTCTGTGCAAAACATGAGTTTTGCTGCTTTTGGTCTAGGATTGAAGTGCTGGAACAACTGAGGCTGGTGCTGACTCTGGGCTCCCTTCCCCATCTCATTTCCTGCTCCGAATGGTTGGTTATTTTCACTCCTGGCAATGATGCTCCAGGATGGAAGAGCACAGGGAAGCTAATATCCAGGTGAAAGAACTGTAGTGAGTGATCAGATTTAATATGAAGTCCTAGAGCAAATGAACAGTGTGTTCAGCACTGTATCCACTACAGACATACAAAAGAGGAGGTTACACCTTGCAGAGCAAGGGCCAGAAGGATAAGCTGAGGTGTGCTGGCCAGCACACCAGCTGCAAGAAAGGTTGTGTGAACTTAGGGTTTGCTGGGCTGCTCTAACTTACAGCTCAAGAAACTGGAAAAAAAACAGCTGAGGACTGGAAGGGTGTTTGAAGGATATGGCTGGAGCTGGGGAGTACAAAATTACTGCCATGCTGGCTCTTCTGTGCCCAAGGCTCATCCTTACATTAGCAGTTCTTCAGCTGTACAGCAAGGGAGACACCTGCGTTCTCCTTGCAGATCTGGACTGCTGGCACTTCTGTTGGGGATGCCATTTAATTCTGTGTTCATTGATGTCCTTGATACTAACCAGGACCGAGCATTGTCGCTTGAAAGCAGCAGGGACAGCAAGCTCAGTTCTCTAGAAACCTGAGCTCAGGATGTAGATGTAGATAGAGATATTTCCATGACGTCCTTTTTTTCCTTCTTACCCACATGTGCATCCTCTCCCCCTGGACCTTGCTGTCTTCAGGTCTCTGGCTCCTTCTTTTTGTGTGAATTTTCTGTCTGTTATGGTGATCCAATTGCTGCTCTTGCCCTCTCTGTCAAGCACGTTCAGAGGGAGAGAAGTGGTTGGGTCAAACAACAGGTTAAGTCCAAGGGCAGAGCTGGGAAGATAGCTAGGCTTCCCTGCACCCTGTACCACTCATACCTACCATAACCAAAGCACCACTTCATGCTGCTTTTCTGTAGTGGCAATGCTGGCAGCACCTCTGCCTAAATGCACAGCGAAGGCCCTGCACAGAAGAATCCCACCACAGGACACACGCTCTCAGTACCGACACAAAGCCTGTCCGTAACGGCTGGGCCGTAATGCGGTGTAGCATGTATTACAATGTGCCATTAAGAAAACTGTAGTTGCCAAATGTTTCTGTTTTTACATAAAGCTATTCCACCGAGGTTGTTATCTGATTTTTTTCCTCTGGTATGGAGGAGAGCGGTTGAATCAGACAAGAGACCTTGTGGGTGGAATACATTATGTCCAAAAATCAATCATAAGGTAAGGTAGGAATAGAATTGAGTTTATTTACAGTCCGTTGACTTTTATAGTTAGCACCATTTATTAGAGAAGATGAAGAAGAAGAAGAAAATTAAGCAGAGGGCAGGGAAATGTTTCTTTGTGATATTTTTGTGCCTGGCAATGAAAAGAGATGTGTGTACGAGCTGACAATTTATCTTCTGCCCTGAAGAGGAATGACTTGTTCTCAAATGGGCATGAAATGAAATAGTGCAGAACACGATAGGAACTTTTCTGAGTAAATGGGTCAATTTCCTGTCATTCTCTCGATAATTGTATGTAGAGCACACTACGCTCCAAACACTGGCAAATGTGATTTTTTTTTTTTTCCCTCCTGTTATTTTACTCCTCTTGTAAATGGGTGGAAAACATATTCCAGTGCTGGCACTATTATAATCAGCTTTTGCCGGTGGCTAATAGCAGTCCATTTTTGGTGAATGCTTATTACCTCCAAGCAGTCCAAGACACTACATAATAACCCAGCACTGTGTAGATTGGTACCGCTAGGAACAAGACATAGTTATAGGGACTCTATTGCAAATGCCCCATCACAGCAGGAGATTCACTTGTCCCTTTATCTTCTCTTTCCTAACTGCAAAATAAGCCCTGATGCTGCAACTGGAGAAGGAGCTTTGTTTGCCTTCTGAAACTTTCTGGTATGGTTAGGGGCTTTCTGCCTCGCTGTCCCTTAGCAGGTTGATGCATTTTCCTCTGCTTACAGCAGACCTAGCTGTTACTGAGGGGGCATAGATTCAAGTCAGACTTACTGAGGACTGAGTTGGTAATTTTACTTTGGGTGTTGCTAATTAAAAATAACAGAAGTGCTGTAGCAGGTGTTCAGTGGGTGAGGATTAGGGCCTCTGTGGCAGACTGGGTAATTCTCACTGGTACTGGTTAGTACAGTGACAGAGCTTCATGAATGCCTTTGACCCTCAATCTGAGGAAGCCCTTAGGAAAAGAGGGAGAATGTTATAGGGTCAGCTCCAAGGAGCTGGATTCTGGCTGTGGGAATATCTGGATAAATCCCAAACACTTGATTTCAATAACTCTTTTCCCTCTTAACTCTAAGCTAAACAAGACCTAGACTTGTCCAGTCCATCTCACCATTCATACCACTATACATCTACTTGGAGGTTATAGGAAGGATAAAAATACAATCCAAGTCTGATGAGGACTACAGATACCTGAGCTGTGATCCGTCACCTGATGGGGCAACACAACCCTGTGGGAGCTAAAACCCATCACTGCCTCTCCAGTGACTTAGGGACATGTATTCAGAGTTGCACAAGAAATGGATTTCAGCTGAAGATGGCTGGGAATTGCTGTTTTCACCCCTCTTGTCCCCAAAAAGAAAAATCTTAATCACATGTTTTGAAGGATGGAATCTAAAAGCTTTGAAAGAAAACCCCCAAGAACAGATTTTTCTTTTATTCTCTCCGCTAGTGAAAAGCTGCTTCTCAAAAGTGTGTTGGGATGAGACATTTCCCATGGAAATTTCCATTTGGGAGGGGAAGTCAGGGGCATTTCTGAAGCTATAAACAAGATATTTTTTTACCAGCTGTAGCTACAGCCCTTCTGAGAATATCCCCCAGGGTCAGTGTCACCTTTGTTCTGTGTATGCAGGACAGGTTTCACTCCAATACAGGTTGGATTGGGTCACAGCTTAAAAAAGGCTATTGAAAGTTTATAAACCCCAAATTTCTTTTTTTGGTTGTTTTGTTGTGGTTTTTTTTTTCCACACTAGGACAGGAAAATGGCAGCTTCTAGTAGATGTCTGTAAGATCAGACAGGTCTATTCATCTTTTATGTATACTCTTGATGCAAATGAATTGGAAATAAGGATACTCACAGGACAGATCTTCAATAACTTCTGCATCTGCTATGAGGATAGGGGAGGAATTCCTGTAGCAAACCCACTCTGTGAATCAGCAGCTGCTAAAGCATGCTTATGACTGCTCAATGGAGCTGGCCCTGCTTGGTGTATGTGTGAGGCTCCAGACTCCGCACAAGTCATGAGGAACTGGAAGTAAATGATTTCTGACCTCCGTCAGCAGGGAGCATGGAGAAATGTGCGCTGTTTATTCCACCTGTCTTTGGAAATGTGCAGCCCTGAAGGACTGATTCAGAAGCCAGTTATGCTCAGTATGTCTGGAGTAACTCAGCTGCAGGGGATAGGATTGGCCCACTGTAAAAGCCACTAGGGGAATCGGGTCAGAATTCGGCTGTGCTGCTGCTTCAACCAGAGAATAAGATCTAGTGACTCTTACTTGGAGCAAAATACGAAAAGATCAAGGGTAGAATTAGTCATTTTCCCCATGTTACATAAAAATATTTTAGCAAACATTCTTCTCCCTGAACGTTTAAATGCATTGCTTGAATAATCACTGAAGACAATGTGGTAATAATATGTTCCTTATGTGTTGGAGGCGAAGCATTTATTCTGTTTTTACTTTTGCAAAATGTATTAAACAACTTAGTTTCTGTTGATGTTTACACACAGGGAGTTGGGGGGGTTGTTTTGTTTTTTACTGCTATTTCTTTAAGGGAGCACATTTTTTTGTCTGATTTGGAGACAACTGGATTTCTATTAAATGGGTCTGATGCCTGTGGGTGGGATTCATCCCAGATAACTTCACCTAGCTACAAGCTGCGTGCCTGGTCTGACATGCATGTCTCTTGGGAGTGATGGTGGAGACTTGCTGATACTTCTCAGGGAAGATTATTTTAGCCAGCCCTACCTACAACCCTCTTCAAATCACCCCGGTGTCGGTGTCGCCTTTACTTGGTGTATTTAAGGCAAGCCTCATCTGAGTACCTAGAAAGTAGGTTTTCCTCCACCTATAGTTCCCGAGTGGCCTGGTTGTTTAGTCATGCTCTAATTCACCCTCATTCAGGGCTGACTCCACCAGAAAAGGCAGTTCTGACCATTTTCTTTGACAGAGCCAGGAAAAGAAACTGGAGGTGTGGTACGCCCAGACTGTGTTATGAAATGCGTGTGGTTAGGAAACGGGCCCTGGAGATGAGTGACCCAGGCTCTGAAACCACCTCAACTGGAGGGCAAAACCACCCCAAAACTGCCATCTCTTTCAGATGTAGAGGAGACACGAGCAGAGAGGCTGCTCAAGGGAGAGGTCTTGTTGCAGCTCCAGCTGAGGCCAGCATGCAGAAAATACCCTGGGATGTGCAGGGTCAGAGAGGGGCAGGGAAGGATGGGAGTGCTCGTTGGGAAGATGTGGGTCAGGACTGTGCCTGGCCTCCCACCATGGGGTCCCAGCCTGCTCCAGCTCCCCACTTGGAAAAGCACAGGGCTAATACTGCTGACTGCTAAAAGGGGCTGGAAAAGGGTCTTGCCCCCTGAGAGGTGTGCGGTGGGCACTGCGATGGGCATGGCGATGCTGGAGGGGTGCGGCTGTATGGGCTACAAAGCTACCTGTGGGGAAAAGGTAGGTTGAGGAGGAGTGGCGTGATTTCTTTGGCTGGCCGGCTGAGGGGGTTCTTATTGTCAGAAATGGATTTTACTGGGCTTGAAACTTGGATTAAAAAAATTTCTACATTAGCTCCAGACAGAGATGTACCCTGGAATCTTGGAAATTGTTTCACTGCTGGCTTTGGGGGGAAATTTTGGCTTTCTAAGTTACAACATGACTGATATGTTCTATTTGTTTTTTGAGAATCTTTTTTTTCGTACTCCCATGACTCAAATCCATTTGAATTTTTCCCTTTGAACCATGTGTTTGTAAGCAGTGGCTAGCCTAGAATTGTATTTGATATTCTGGCACTGGGCAGTGGAGGATGGAGGAGTGTTTTTCCACTGCTACCACAGCGGTCTTCAGCTCAGTGTTGCAAAGCACAACTTTTAGCATAATCCACCACACTCAGTTAGACACTTCCCAGGAGAAGCAGGCATGGGGATTTTGATTCACCAAGGCCAGCTTTGAATAGAAGCACTACAATAGAGAGGCACAAGCCTTGCCTCTTATTTTAGCATCTCCTTCTGGCCTGAAAAGTACCACCTCCTCCCCGCCTAAGTTTTGCTGCTCTTCTGTGCTTAAGCAGGGTCTGTCCTTTAATGGCATGAATCAGGGTAGGGGGTTGTTCTTCACCCACCCTCAGGCCCTTCATACAGTCCCACTGTTCAGAGCACTGACCTGAGATGTAGGATATCTAGGGCCAATTTCAAAGTGAGAGTTGGAAGGCAGCCCCCATCTTCTGCACCATGCAGTGCAAGGGAGATGGTTGGTGTAGGCATCTCTTGCTTTCTCCTGGGCAAGCGTTTCTGCTTTGCACAGGTAAATATTTGCTGGGCCAGAGACAGGCGGAAGAATTGATGCTATCACTGTAAGGTCAGGCTGTTTGGAGAGAGAGGACGCCAGCCCTCCAGGCATGCTCTAAGAACACACTGCAGATCCAGCTCTGCAAACAAGATGTACAAGGGCATGTCCCATTTGTGACTTGCCACCAGCCCCAAGTCTCCAGCCAGCATTGAACAATCAGCACATAAATGGTTGTGTGAATGCCTGGTGATGAAAAATGGAGGCACCTCAGGGACTTTATTGAAAGCCTGCATGTTTTCCCTTCCTGCCATTTGCACCAGCTCCCCAAGGGCTCAGAGAGCTGAGTCTGCAAGCTCGTTTGCTCCCTTACGTGCTGTTTAGGCAATTGGGCAGGCCTACCGAGGCTCTCTGGGGCGTCCTCCCCACGTGAGGAACAGCACCACCCCCCGGGTGCTGCCATGGCACTGGTGCTTGGTGGAAACACAGCCAACACATCTGATGCCTGGGAAGGGATTGGAGTCCACCTTGCTTTCTGGGAGCTGGGTTGCCTGCAGGGCTAAAAGGGGTAAAAACTTATTTTTTTGTTGCTGCTGTCAGCTGACCTGGCTCTGATGCACTCATGTAAGCGGGCAGCACTTTCACATCCGTGCTGTTTGCTTCAACATGTCAAACAGCTGATATTTTTGCAAGGTTTCCCTAGCTTCTCCCTCCCTCCCCTTCTCTTCTGTGTCTATAAAATAATACTGCTATAATCCAGTTTGACTCAGCAGGATCCCTTTCACGCTGGCTAATCCCCATATATAGGCATCAGTTCAGGGAGGTGCACCAGAACGCTGCAATATTTTCCCTAACATTTTGTTTAACCAGGATGACATTATTCAGACAAATTAATTCCTCCAAGATGTAAACTTGTTCTGACTGAGTGCTGCAGCAGCCTCCCTGAGAGCAACAAACCATGATCTGGCATCTTAACAGCTCTCCACACGGTCAGGGGGAGTCTTACAAAGATCTTCAGCTGTGCATATCTGCAAGGTGCAGCTGCCCCTTTCTGTAGATAGATTTCTTTTCCAGCAGGTTTTGGTGAAAAATATCTTTTTAAAGTGAATGGGATCTAAAGCACAAGCCATTTTGGAAAATATCCTGGCATATGAAAACAGAGGGTAGAGACTACCCTACCCTGTGAAATCCTTGCCAAAGATTTGAAAAATGGGGGTCTACTTATGTCACTCTTCTTCCATCATGCTTTGAGTTCACCTTGCATGTCTGAGCTAGCATGTTCCTACATGGGATTTACAAAGCTCAGATGCGTGTGCAGCTATGTCAGCTGTATGTGCCAAATGGCAGTGCCTGTAGGAATGGGAGATGAAAATGTAATCAGCCCTTCAAGTCTGCCAAATGAAGGAACTCCTGGTGCCCTTCATGGGGAGGAGGTCCCAGCATGGGACCCTATGATGCTGCTTTTACCCTATATAGGGTATATACAGGGAGGTGAGCTACCTTATGCCCCTCTGTGACACCATCTATTTGGGGTGGTATGGCCAGGCTACTAGAGCTGCATTCAACCGTGAGGTTTCTGTCCACATTCCCCCAAGATGTTTTCCTGGTGCTTGGGTTACCTCTTGTACTCTCTAATGTCTGGGCTTTGGGAGCCAGGTGGGAAATGGCTTTTTCCTCCTCCTGCCTAGAGCATCATTATGTCTGTTCAGGTGCCTACCAGTCCTTCCCCTTGGTGCTTCCCTTAGCTCATAGATCCATAATCCAGCAGGTCTGTGTGCTGGCCTCAAGCATGCCAAAGCTGCTGAGAGTGCCCTAAAACAGGAGGAAGGAAATGAGAAATCTGGTTAACTTAAAGTAGCTGGGGCTAAACTATTTGAACATAGTCCCGGGTCCATATCTCCCAGCCTTCCATATCTCCTACTCTGAATTCTTCTGCTGCCTTATGTCTATCTTTTGCTCAGCTTGAGGTGCTTCCCTGTGCCTCAGTTTTACCTCCCTGAGAAATGGGTTGATGTTAATCATTTGTTCATTGAGACTTGCATGGAGTGACTTCAAAGGGCTTAGCTGACTGGATGGCCATGGTGCTGGGAACTTCTTCTAGCTGGATTTCTCTTCTACACCTTATCATCTCCTAGGCTAGCCAGAGAAGCTTGGGGAAGACATGTTCTCTTCTCTGCAGCAGTGTATTATTGACAGGGGGCATTGCTAGAGGCTCCTGGTACTCCACTTTAAGTACCTTAATGTAATATCACCATTCATTCAAACTGAGTTAAGGTTACAGCAAATAAGTGTAACATCCAAAAGACATTGAATAATTAAAAAGATTTATGAAGTTAGCTTACAGAAATGGAGTTACGGATGCATAAAATTACGTTATACTTAGATTAGTTTCAGAGGTTCCCCTTGCTCTGTAGTGGCTGTGGCATATGCCTCCCATTTTTTTTCCACAGGGATCTTTTGCATCTTTCTCCTGGTTCTGTTTGTGAAAGGTCTGGCATTGGGAATGCACTTTCTTTTATACTGCAGTTTTGTCTTTTGGGGGATGGTCAGTCTCCAAGCTCTCCATGCTTCTAGCCCTAGGATCATCTCTGCCTGGTGATTTTGAGTCCTTGTTGCAGAAGTAGGCTTGACCAGTAGTTTTGAAAATGTTGTCACTCGGACATGCCTAAATGCAACTATCACCTACACTATAGTAACCAGAGTCAGCTTGTTGCTTTCCAGGGGCTTCTCAGAGTGATTAGCAATTTACAAATTTTTTTTTTGCCTGTAGTAAGATAAAATACTTTTTCCTCCTGTTGAAGCAATTCTTAAATCTTCCTGCAAAACCTTTTGTACGCTGAAGTTTTTATTTCATACAGACATATGGAGTAACTACCACATGTTATACAAACTCTGAAATGATATTAAATCACACAGCTTCTTAATGGTTTCTGGTTAAGACTCCCTATTATGGTAACCAGGCAGCCTGGGATAAACCATTTGTCCCAAACTGTGTCTTTGGGGCCAGTGTGACTATCCCTGCAAGAGAAACCATGTGAAAGGGCATGGCTGAAATAGATTTCTAGTGTGGTACTGCAGAGCTGTTATGTCTGATAGTACTTGATGCTTATCTGTAATCTGTTATTAGCAACAAAGAAAAAAAATAACTGATAAAATTAGTGGAATAGTAAGATGTCAGAGCATTGGAATGGAGGGGCATGGACTGATGAACATCCTGGACTCATTTGAGCAAAACTGGTTTAATACACCCAACTGTGAGGCCATCTATCTGTCCAGGAACAAAACCATCATCTTCTGGCACACCAGCTCTATCTACAGCTGGAGGCTCATCCTGCAAAGTGCCTTCCTTAGGAAGGAGAGCCTTCTGTACAGCCAGCTAGGGAGGACTTCTAGTGTTGTGGCAAAAAGGGCTGATACCAGGCCTTGCAAAAAGACTAAGTCGAAGACTTGTTTTATATCAAGTTCAGTGTTGGTGAGAGTGGAATCCCCTATCTAAGTGTCTGTCCATCCCTTAGAAGGACACTGAAAGACTGAAGAAGGTGGAGAAAAGAGCCAAAGGTGGGAGGAAAAAAAAATACTTTGAGTTCAGACAGTTTAGCTTTGCAGAGGTGGTATGATGTAATGTATAAGGCAAAGTACTGGCTAATACAGAAACTTTTATAGTGGTGAAAGGCAGAACAATGGTGGAAGCAGTAGCCAAACACACTCACAGTAGAAGTGAGACAAATACTTTAACAGTAGGACTGGTTACTACTGGAACAAAAGACTGGTAAGCGACTGGTAAGCGGTAAGTCTTCATCTCTTGATGTCTTCAGACTAGGCCTGGACACTGTCATGGAAGTAAGTCCTGATTTAGTCAAATCTGTAAAGCACTAAATATCATAAGTGGATCAGTTGCCAGGGATTCTGCACAGAAACAATGGTGTGATAGCACCAAAGACCTCAAACTGTGGATTTGGGGTAGAAGGGGTGGTGCCTTGTTTTGTTTTCTTTTTGTCACATTCCCAAAAGAGAGCAGAGGGCCCAGGCATGGTGAGAAGACAGGAAGCATGCACATCGTATGCTGGTAAGGTCCCTGCATCCCGTACATGGCACTAGCTAACACGTTCTTCCTGTTAGACCACTGCCATGGCAAGTCGAGACGTCAGTAACTCCAGCTGATACCACTGAAGAATGATGGTTTACAGCCACTGGAGATTTGTCTGCCTTTGTTCAAGGAGCAAAAGAAAAGCACTTTGAGGTGGTGCTTGGGGTGGTCAGCCATTTAGGTCAGAAGAGGTAAAGCTGGTGTTTTCAAAAAATGGCCTTCTTTCTAGCCATCTTGTGGTTTGTCTTTTCTGTGAGAGGCTATGGGCTGCTTTGTTTTTGTTTTTCTAAGATGCTGAACATACCCCAACTCAAGCTGCAGGCAGAGAATGTCTTTAAGAAAAGGTGGTTTGAATTAACCATCCTAAAATATAGAACACCGCATCCCTGAGGACACTTTGCAGTGTGTGACTGAGTGATTGGTAGTTAAAAGGAGGGTTGTACTCAAAGTGAATTAATTCACACATCACGCCCTGAAAAGATCAGCTCTTACACCTAGCTGTAGTCCTAGGAATGCCAGGCAAACAGGCGAGTTTGAAGTGCATGGAAGCAGGAGAATTAAATTGGAAAGACAGGTCTTTGGTATCCAGGCAGTATTTTCTTACCAGCAGATCTCAAAGCACTTTCCAAACCCTGGTAAGAACAAGGATACATGGGGTCAGATGAACCTGGTGCCTGGTTTTCAGTCACACATTCCAGATCTCAGCTCAAATATTTTTGTGTTGGGTTTTTTTCAGAAAAGTACAGAAAGACCCTGGAGCCAGAAATACTGTATAAAACACACAGGGTAATTAGCAACCTCCTGGAAACATGTGCAACTTTAATAAAATTTAAACTCCAGTTCCTTCCCACAGGTGGAGTCCAGCAGTGCTGTAGGCAATATGCACAATTAAGCTATTTTTATGCCTCTTCATCTAAAAATGTGAGTGTTAAAACATATGTAGGTAAAGCAAATGGAAAGCTTAAACTTGCCTGCGTGCCATGCTCATTTGAACTTGCTGCATTAGTTCTGCAAAAAGTCTGGATCACTGCTGAACAGTGTACTCAAGTGATGATTTTGCAAAGAGAAATATCTTCACCTACAAACCTGGCTTCTTAAAAAGCCCTATGACTTTGCAGCTCCAGAAGATACTGACTTTCCCTGCCAACCACAAAGGGGAATAAATGACTCTGGGAGGGCTCAAGTAATTATACAAAGTGCCTGGATCAACTTTTCCATGGGGATCCTGTAGCTACTGGTCTGATGGCTTAATAATGTGCTTCTGAAATGGCTGCTTTCCATTGCTGTTTCTCTCTGGGGCCAGATTTCCAGCAAGACTCCTTAGCTGCCCTTGCAGAACTGGCAGGAGGATGCTCGCTGGACTCACGCTGCATGTGAAGGAGCCAACATTAACTTTTCCATAGGAAAACTTACAGGTAGGGCAAAGTTGGCCGATGCTGCCCCAGCAGCAAACCCAGAAAAAGAGGATGACTCAAAGTCCTACATCACTTCCTTGCTCCCCACCCTTCACTGCCACTCCCTGTCCCTCTGTCCTTCTCCCTTGTCTCTTTAGAAGCTGGTGTGGCAATGTGTGTGGGGAGGGACCACTTTGCACAGTAGCGTAGTATGGTGCCAGCAACAAAATGTTTCTTTCATTAGGAGACCAGCAGCACTTGTCCATATTGCCTGAATTAGCTGGATCAATGGGGTACATGAGCCATATGTTATTACCATGTCTTGTCCCTTTGCACCTGGATCTGGTCCATAGTTAGAGCCTGATGAAGAATAGTGCTTCCTTCTGTTGTTCCTAGTAGGTCCATTAAATAGGCAGCTATGGAAAGATGTGGGCCACACCAGTTTTACTTCGCATGAGCTGCTTGGCAAAAGGTGAGGGTCACGTTACTTTGGGTGTTCAGATGTTCTTGCTGGGGAAATGGCAATTTCTGGTCTTCAGAAAGGAAAGTTGGATGTAACTTGTATTAGGATGGAGATGAGCAATTCAGCAGTTACGTTAATGAGAAACAACCATTGGTGCAGGTGATCTCAGACCTCTTAAAATACTGTGTGAAGCACCAGAGCACAGTCTTTTCCACTGTTATGGAAAGAAAATCCCCATAACAGAATGGAACAGTTACAGAACAGAATGATCCTGGAATAATATTATTTTTTCCCCTATATTCTATAACCACTGTGATTTCAGCCCGAAAGTCCATACACTGAGAGGACGCCATCAACTGGAGAATGGACATGTTATATTGTATCTATTATACATTCAGTGTGTTTTATGTAAATGCACATTTATGTAACTGTGTCACTAGGAAAACAGTGCGGTTGGACAAGTTGGTTTCTCCTTCCGTTGCTGCTCGGCTTTGCTTGTTGATTCTTGAGTGCTGTCACAAGACTGTGGAGTTTGTGTTACTGCTGTGTGTGCCCAAGTGAATCTCTTCTTCTTTTCAAAAGCTCCATTCACATTTGGGTTTTGCTGGTTTTTCTCAACTGTTGTTTCTTTTTTTAAATGTAATATTTGACTGAAAGCCTTTGGTGTTGCTTTCACAAACTCAGGAGTAATCTGGTTAGTATATATTAGGGACTGACAGTTAGTTGACTAGGACAGTGTTCAGTGGTTGTGCTTTTCAACTTTAACATCCAGGGCAGCCTCTTCAAGTGTTGTAAAAGACCTGGTAAAGAAATGCCAACTGTCAGCTTGATTTTCAGTCTGCTCTGCTCTGACATAAACCTTCCAGACAGCTCAGACCAGTGTCCTTCATATTCCAAATTAATCCAAAATTTCTTGTGGTGATGAAAGGGAAGGAAATTACTTTAGAGTGAAGGTTTCCTGCCCTGAACATCCTTGACTAACCCTGCTGACACCAGAGAATTACCACCTAATCAGACATGCCCATCTGCTCTTAATGGCAACTCTGAGCCCAAGACGTTTTTATGTGCATTCCAATGGTTGTGCCATCCAAGATCTCTGTATTCAAGTCTCCATATTGTCTGTCCAAAATAAGAAAACTTTTTTTTTCACAAGGAGCCTTAATTTTTCTAGACAGAAAATGACAGAAAAAGAACAGTGCCAAGAGGTTAAATCAACTAGGTAGGCAATTGTGTTGCAAGGAATCTTCTGCCCAACAGTCCCATCACAGTGTCTCGAACAGAAGAGTAGCCCAAAGCTTCTGGTTTACTTTTCACACATTGTTCCAGGAAGGATCTGATCTATAGTGCAGGTATCAGTTTGTAAGTTTAGAAGGAAAATTGTGTTACCCTTTTCCTTCCAACTCTGTCATGCTGAGTTCTAGCAGAAGCACCCTCAGAGGTGGGCTGGAGGTGCAGAGAGGCTGATGTAAATCATATTCTCTATCTTTCTGTGGATGAGATCATCTCATAGTAGGGGAATGAAGGTGATGGATGGAACAGTCTCCAGCTAGAAAGCAGATGGATTTTCACTTTTCTCATATCTCACCTGACTTCTTTGGGAAGTTCTCTTATCTATGCCATGCCTTGTCTGGATTCTTCTTACACAGCTGTCTCCACTTTCCTTTTTTGTATTCCTTCCTTCTTTGTCACTCTTATCTCAGCAGGTGGCTCAAACTTGCTTCTCCAGACCAGGAACTGAAGCAAGCATCCAGGTCATCTGAATGAAAAGAATAGGGATGTCATTGCATCTAAAAATAATCCTGCTAGGTGATATATTTGGCCCTGGACTTACTCAGCAGCCTGCACTTATTTCCAATTAGAGTCTGCCTCTAGATAGAAGAATGGGTGTTGCTCCAGGGGATAAGTCCGTTCCAGCCTCTGAAGAAATCCTTGCTCAAAAAAAAAAAAGATTCCTGGTCTTGGTATAGAGGGGAAAGAGTATAGAAACACAGCTCTTTGCCTTACATTGACTCAAATTCTGCTTTCTGTTATTCTTGACAGTGGCCAGTGCTGGTTGCCTGTGATCCCTGCCCGGTGTTCTTCCAAAGTCTTTAAGACATGCATTTCACTCAGGAGGGTTTCTTCGGGAAATAAGAAACCATCTTTTCCTCTCCCTTTGGAAGGACCTGAGAGCACCCACAAAGTTTTCAGCCCTTGTATTCTGGGCACAGATAAGTCTCCTATTGCCCTAAAGGCTCCAACACGTTCTCCACACATCAGGGACTTAAATGCATTTGGCAGCTCTTTAAGAAACACATCAGGGATTGGGGAGAATCATATTCTCACTGTCAGTTTAGGTAGCAGCAGCATCCAAGCGCTGTGAGTTTTGGGGGTTTATTCCAAGCTTTATACTGGATTACATTATCTATTAAAAGCAGCTATTTTTATGCTGAACTGTTGCCATGACCTGTATCTCACAACTTGCACATATACACTGAAAAATTATCTTGCACTCAAAAGGTGTTTCTGTCAAAGCTCCATGAAATTCTGTGCAAAATCTCATTACCTTCTTGCTTGTTTTTTTGGTTCAGTTGGTTTGGGGAGTTGTTTATTACTTGGTAGTTCTAGGTGCCAACTTTGGTGTTTGTAATAGAGACGTGACTTCTGTCAGAGCATCACAGGCCTCCCAATACCTTACTAAACCCACTCCACAGATAATGTGAAGCACAGAGGTGGAAAATAATGAAATGAAAGTCAGTCACTGGTGAACCCAAGGACAGAAGCTAGGGATCCTTAGTTTCCAGTGCTCTGTCCCTGCCACAGAAAACACTGCTTTTTCCTGTGACTTGTATGAGAGACACAAGAAGCTTTGCATTCTCTTTGCTTCAGTAATTTACATGGAAGGGGGAGCTGTTAAACTGATATTCAGCTGAAATATTTAACCTTTGGTACCTATTAGAAGCAACGTAGAGATGCCCTTATCTGTGACTTGAAATAACCAGGAGAAAATGGGTTGTGTGCCTTTCCTTGTGGCTTAGAGAGATGAGGGGGTTTATTCTCAAGGAGTGAAGGGGAAGGATTCTGCCTTTTTTGGTGCAAACTTTAGAAATACCCAGACTCTCAAGTAGTAGCCCTGTCTTTTCCCTTGGTTTCTCCAGGAAATCTCTCTTGGAGAGCAGAGGAGGCATAAAATGCCAGCTTTAAACAGGCTGCAGTTAAAAAGCTGGTGGTGTTCCATCTGTAACCAAAAAAGCTTATCTTCTCATCTTTGCTGGATGCTAGTTTATTGACAGAGTTTCCAACTAAAATTTGATTTCCATGTTAATCAAGAAGATTCCATTCTCGTGATGGTTTTTGTCACAAATTCTTGCACTGCTTAGACAGTCCTTCAGGAAAAGCATGGCAGGCGAGAATTCATTTCTAATGTAAAAATACCGAGAAAGAGGAGGGTGAGGGGAACTATAAATAACCACCGAAATGTCACAGAGTCAGTCATTTTTTCCTCCGCAAGTCAGCTTTAGCAGTTAAGGTCAAGATAACATTTCCATGTCAATGGTCAGTTACATCAAAATTCTAAAACAGGAAGATTGAATGGAATTTTGGATTTTTTTTTCTTGTATTCTGCCCAGATTTGACCGATTTATAGCCTCTTCGGTCTGCCAGCTATGAGTTCCAGTGTTATTTTGGTTAAGCTCTTTGCCAGAGTGGCAAGCTTGGATTGGAGCATCAGGTTTATTAAAGGCTATGAAATTAAATTCTCTACCAAAAGAAAAGAAAAAAGCCCACTTCTTGCCGATAGTCACTTCTTTGTATTTCCTTTGATGCGGTTCAGTTTGACTTGAATTTTAGCCTAACAATTTGCTACACAATTTTGTTTTGTTTTCACAAAGTTCTAATCAGTTTAAACTGCAAGCGGTTTGAAATGCCTCTCTAACAGCTTCCTCGGCATTGCTAATTAAGCTTGAAATCTCTGTGTTGTCCACAATTGTATCTAAACAAGGAGCAGAGTGTATCTGCTCACTGTTTGCCACATCTCCCAGCTGCATATAATTCTGCTGCCTGTGCAGAAAGTAATCCCAATAGGATAGATCCTTCAGTCCTTATTTAGGCAAAACTCCCAGGGTGGCATACAAGGTCAAGCACATCATGTGTTGACGGAATAGATGGATTTGATGGTAAGAGCATGTAAGGCAAGCAGTACGACATCTATAGCGCAAAGACTGGAAGCGCTTGGGCAGAGGGAACAGCTTTGCTTTATCCCCCAGGGCGCTTTGTACTGCGGAGTCCTGAGTTACGATTATGGTTTGTAGGTGCTCTCACCTGACATGTGGGTGTTAATAATAGGTAAAAGCACAGGCTATCAAAACCTGTCATGTATTGCCCCTGTCTCATAGGAGCAAAGCTAATAGAATATCATAGTTTTTGAAACTACCAAGGTTCACTCCAGTGGAAAAAGAGTCCTAACAAATCCTTGAACCCATCTTTCTGCAGTCGGCAAAGCTGGTGGATGATTTATCTCTAGGCAGTGACCCCAGTGGTATGAAGCAATACTAATCTTCCAAGGTATGGCTGCCATTGTGCGACAGGGTCCAGGGATTTCGGCAGTAGCTCTGTGCCAGTTCGCCTGCACTGCAGAAGCCTTGAACAAACTGTTTACCTCTGGCATTCTGGGAGGGATTCTGAGGGATTTCCTTCATATTAGAAATCTTTGAAAATCAGCATATCACGCCAGGCGTTGTATTATGCAACTGTTTGGAAAGCAGGCCCAAGGTCTGGTTGTGAGCTCAGGATCTCCTGGGACTGAAGAAATTCAAGATGGAAACTGTCTTATCAGATCATCCCTCCCTGCCAGGGCAGGCTCATCTCCTTTGCTCAGCTGGTGCTGCTGTGCTTTACAGATGCGCATCTCTCCAGCGCTGCAAAAGCCTTCCCCAGCTTAGTGGTTGGATGTTTCTGGACCAGATGCAGTCCTGATATAGTGTGGCCGACTTCACATAGTTATACTGGGGTTCATACCCAGTGTGCGGTGTGGTTGGCAGTGCTAACAGCAAGTATGAGCTGTGTGCACCAACATACACCATGCACTGTTTTGATTTTGTGGGAAATGTGCAGCTCCTCTTTTCTGGTGTCAGTAGACAAGATGTGAGAAGGCTTGGATATGCACCTCCACCAGAAGGAAAATTACTGAAGGAACGGGAGCTGGTTACCAAGATATATAGCAATGTCCTTTTACATAGTAGATGCTAAGGATGCTTTCAATTGCTTGGCTTACTATAGTATTATGTGCAACTATAATTATTGTTGTTGAAAAAATTTCATAGGCATAGACTTTTTTATTCTCCATGCATTTTTAAAGTCACCTGTGAGTTACAAGTATTTCCCCCGTATTAAAATTTTTTCTCTTGCAAATTGCTGTAGTCACATTGGACTACTCTGAGTAACAGCTCAGATGCTGTTGCCCCGTACTGCACCTTCCAAAGTCAGACCTTGTTGACTTTTGAGGTGTGTGCAGTTGTTATAGATAAAAAAAAAACTGGAGTTGTTGCTGTTAAAAATACCTTGTTTCCATAAAGTACCCATTTGGGCACACAAACTACTTCACAAGTATTTATCAAACCTAACGGCATCCTGTTTCTCACTGGAATATGCGACTTTTACAGCCATTTTACTTACAGGCAAACTGAGGCACAGAGCATAGGAGTGCTTTGCCTCTGACAGTTACTTGATTAAAAAGCCAGAAGTAAAATCCAGGAATTTTATCTTCCAGACCACCAGTTTAGAGAACGAATCCCTCATTTGTTACATTCATAAGTTCTGCTGTTTTAAAGTGACAAAGATCTCAGTGTTGTCAGAGCAAGGAATGTACAGATGAGTAGCTTTGAGTGCCAGAAAGTAGTTAAGTAATTTCCAACATCAGGCTTCTTGTGGATTTTTAGCTGGAAGGAGTCTGTGTGATTGTGGTTGGACATTGAGCCTAATGCACAGCAGATCGTTTAACCCTGACATTCCTTCATCACTCTCAACTTGGTGGTACTAGAGATGGATGTGGGTCTTATCTAAACGGGCACTGAGCAAGAGAGAAGTCACCCTGTCCTTGCCTATGCTGTTCCAAACATTAATTACATTCACCATTAAAAATATATACTTTTCTTCAGGTAGTATGGCCAGCTCATGTGCCTGCCACATCCAGCAGTCTTCTCTAGGTTTCCTCTCCAGCCTTTGGTATGCTCAGATGTCCCTTAGCCTTCACTTGATAAGACAGCTGTCTTTAAGAAAGAGCAAATGGAGCTCCTTCCTCCCCTCAGAGTAGAGCATATTTTGACATCTGCATATCATTTATGAAGCATTTCTCAAGCCCTGTTCCATTTTCATCATGGCTTTCATGTTATTGCACATTTGTGGACTCAATTGCATGTCATTGTCATCTTTCCTACTAACATAAGCCATAAAATGCATCTAGTCTTTCCCTAATAGTTTCAGGGCAATGGGAAGGGACTCCTTCACCCTGTATGCTGAGAGGAGACCGTCACATTGACCTCCAGCCGCTCTGAGTCCAAAAATACAAAGCTGAATTAGGTTTTCCTGACAAGAAAAGCAGATTCCAGCAGAGGGGAAGCATGCCAGCTGTGGTATTGCTACTGTGCTGGGAAAGCCACTAAAAACTGAGCCGAATGGAAGAACTATTTGAAAGCCACTGAATACAGCAACCTCCAGGGCCTGAGTCTACACTATGCAGTTGGTAGCTGTATGCCCAGCTCAGACCCGCATCACGCTGGGAGAGTAGCAGGGATGCCAATGTAATTTATTCCAGTATTTTCCCTCCCCTCTCCCAGCAAAACAAGCTATACCAGCTAAAGAGCACCCTCACTGCTTACCACTGTGTCTGAATTAGAGGGTTTTGTCAGGATATTTTGGGCTGTCAGGGGTCACATCTCTTGCCCCAACACACCGACACAGCTATGGCAATGTGGCCTGAACATCAGAGAATCGGCCAAGGTGCTTCCCCAGGGCTCCCCCTTGCTGGACCTACCCCTCAGAGCAGCAGGAAGGGGAGTGCCACCCACTGCTAATAATGTGACCGGCTGGTCAAGCTAAGTGAGAAACATTAACTCACGCATGTCCAAATTATCTCCTCAAATTCGGAGGAAGGCATTTCCTGCTGGCCATTACTGAACTGAATGTTGTGTTTGCCAAGATTTACCCATCTGCAGTGACAGCAGTTGGGGATGGCTGGGGATTTTGGGGGGGAGGAAATCGGGTCTTGGATTTTCCTTTACTAGAAATAATGCCAAAAAAAAGGTTTTGAAAGTGTTGAAATTACATCTTGACACTTAACCCCTGCACCAATGTCTGCTTTATATTTAATTTATAATCCAACTATATATTTGCAGACCCAAAAACTAAATGAAACCATTTGAAATTATTTGAAGTGCAGTGTTTCAATTGACCTGATCTAATTTGGGGTTTATAAATTCACCAGACTTCTTGAGATTAAAGTGTTCTGTCTTCACTTAAGTATGGAAACATTTTCAAGCCTCAAAAATTATCCCACAATGGGGAAAATGTCTCCTGCTCTGCTTTCCTCACAGTCTGAGGAAATGAAGGACGGAGTCACAAGATTGAAAGCAATTCACTTACCGCACTTTACTAAGTTACAGTTCAACTACAGTAGTTGACCATGTGCCTGTTTTTAGCACAACAGTCACTTTTCATTCCCGCAGCTAATACCATCTCCTCTGCACAGTCACTCCAAAAAATGTATTTCTTCTGCAGTGCTCACAGAAAGTGAGTTCGTGTCCCTGTGCATGAGTTGCCAATGTAATTTAATTTATTCCAGCAACTTCCCTCCCCTCTCCCAGCAAAATAAGCTATACTACGCTCATGTCCCTGTGCGTGAGCGCTCCTCAATCTGCTGTTCACAGTGCAGGAGAGATTATTTATGTTCATTAGAGCTCTGGATGAATTTCCAATACATAAGAAGCAATGACTAATCTCTGTGTGGCTTTTCTTCTGTATTCATTGCTAGGTCATTGTGGGAGGGTCCTTGTGCTGCACTATATTGCAAGTTACTGCTGTCACCCCAAATTTGGTTATGAGGGGTTATAATCTACAGCATTAAGGAAGCAGGATGAACTGCAGCCCACAGGCTGTCACTGCAGCTCTGCTCCTCGAAGCCATTTGCCAGCTTTCCATCTGGGATGTGAAGTTTTCAGGAAGGGATTCAACCACTTCACACTTCCAGTCTTCAATGGCTCTTGTACCCCAGAAATCTTTCCCAGCAGTTTGGGTTTTCACTTTGTGTCCCATGTTTAAACCTAACATCTGCAGAGCAACTCCCTTTGGCTTTCTGTGGCTTCTGAAGGGCCAAGCAGTGCTATAGGGAGGCCCTCAAACAACTTCTCCCACTACTTGCTGTCAATACTTGTTCCCAAGCAGCTTGCTCCCACTTTGCTGCTGATTGTGCTGTACGTGTTTAAGTCTCTTAGTTTTTAGTTGCATCAAGCTGATGCTTGATGTCCTTGTCATTTCAGTTGTTCTTTGCTTGTGTTTTAGTGTATCTTTGCTTGGGGTTATTTTTCTTACTGATATATTAGGGTGCATTATTCTCCCCAGGTGAGATTCGTTTTCTTTGCCACAGATAAGCAGTTCTGCCCTCAAGAGATGTGGACCCAGACTCAGCCTTTAACATTGGGCCAACCTTCCATTTAGGAATGGATGGTTCCTTCCCCATCCTTTTCAAACCCCAAAAATTAGTGGGATTTGGAGACACACGTGTCTCCAAAAAAAGAAGGGCACTCCTTGCCTCTTGGCCAAAAACATGGGAAAGGATGGTAAACTTTCCCCTCAGCCCATGCTGAATTTGTGGTCCGTATTCTTATGACATGAATTTGATCACAGCCCCTAGGTCTGATGTTTCCTAGCTGGTTCTTATCTTTCTTCTCTGTGCCTTGCTTTGGCCCTCTGCATAGCTCATCAGATGCACTCATCTCCACTTGTTGATTACAGAGAGAGCTGGCAATGGCAGCTTGGGAGAAAAGAAGAAAAACAGGGCTGTTAGTTTTTCCTTCATCTTGTTTGGCTTTCTGAAGGCCTGAAAGCTCCAGGAGATACTAGGAGAGTTAGCTAAACTGCGAAAGAGCACAAAATCAAAAAGCCAAACTTATGATCCTACAGGGATTCTATTCCCATAATGTGCAGAAATACCTTTGTGCAGGTTGCTAGCTGCTGGGGCAGCATTTAGGCATGTGGGATAACCTAATTAAAGAATCAAAGAAAACCCTGTTAGCTCCACAGGCCAAATCCTGCCTTACAGCAACCTGATGTCAAATGGGTGTGAATCAAGGAAGCTTTCCCTTTGGCATCTTCTGATAACACCTTGAAGACAAGGGTCTGAGCCAGGGTTCTAGCAAGGAAAGAGGCTTAAGGAAATATACTCCCAGACAGGGAGTGAGCTGGAGTCTGCAACTAATGACTTTGTTTTTCCTCACTGGTACAGACTCGGAAGGGTGAAAAAAATAAATTTCTCAGGTCTAATTTTCAGGTTGTATAGAAGGTTTAATCAGGAGCTGGTTAATTTAAAACGCTTTTCTTAGCTGCGAGAACGTCAAACAGTGTGACTGAGCTGAGATTTGGGAGCAGAAGACGTGTTTTCTGAAGGCATAATCCAGAAGCGTGATGACCTGCTGTCCTGGTCACGGCAAAACTCCCACCAAAGTCAGCGTTAACATGAGATGTCAGACAAGATGATTGTAATGATCCCTTGCGGTCTTAAACTCTGTGTGTCTGAAACGTGCGAGTAGGAGTTGTATCAGATCTGTAGTGAGAGCATTTCCAGGCCACGCTGTTTGGTGTTAAATCCCTTTGCAGGGTGGATTGCAGCTGCAGGTTTCTGCTCCGTGCACAGTACCAGGTAGGCTGTGCTCAGTGTTGCTGTTTGGAGCACTGTTACATAGGCTGCTGTAGCAGACATGGGGAACTGCTGAGCAGATCAGCCCCCAAAGTGTAGGTAAGCCATGAAACTCCCAGCCATGTTGTTGAGTGCTCAATGTTTATCAGAATTCAAAAAGCGATCAGGAAAGTTCATGGGACAAACATCGACTTGAGGCTAAGTACAGAGAAGTCGAGCTCAGGAAGTCCGTAAGCCAGAAATCGCTGGAGGCTGGGAGCGTATCCTAAGGAATTGCTGTGTTTTGCTTGCCCTGTTCTCATACCTTGGCCTCCGCTGTTGGCAACTGTTGGAAACGAAGCAAGCAGTGACTTGGTGAGGCAAACGCTCCGTACCTGTGCATATACAAAAGTTGTCATAGAAAATGCCTTACGAGTGGCACAATCTTCCATTGGTATCTGCAGGTATGCTGTGTTCCTTCCTCGGCAATACAGAGAACAGCATGGATACAGACTGAGATGATGTGATCTGCTTATGCAAAGCAAAATGGTAAATTTGCCAGGTTATTTCTCCAAGGATAAAATTATTGACCTTGCTTTTTCTGGCATACCAGCTACTGTTATAATGATGATGATGGTGACAGCAACCAGACAGAAAGGCCAGCAATAATTCTTTCCTGCCCATTATTACAAGGCATAAAGCAAAATCCAGTCTGAAACCAATGCTAGTCTGGCTGTGCTCTCCTTACAAATGTGTGAGGCAGTTCTCATATGGGTTGAAATTCAGGACTTTTCATATCGACCTTTCCAAAAACAATCCTTTTGATCTTCTGATATGAACCTGTGTATTTCTATGTTTGTATCTTACCAGTGATTTGCAGCCCAGAGATAATGTCCGATAGCAAATATGTGAGTGTAGAAGTAACCTCTCTGAGCTCCTGGGTGTTTCATCTCCTGACAATACATTTTGGCTGCACATGTAAGGGCTGGATCTTGCCCCTGAGAATATTGTCTCAAAGAAGCAATAACAATGTGGTCAGTCAAAGGACTACTTTCCCTGGGAATTTTGTTGCATGAGGAAGCAGAAGAACTTTAGCCTTCCTGTGTTTGTCAACGTGATCTACCTTCCAGTAGCTTTTTATAGTTCTGTCCCATTAGACTTTTTTCCTTTCCTTTCCCCCCCCCTCCTTCTTTCTGTCTATCTTAATCAATATTGTAATCAGACTTTCTACCTCATCCAAGATTTAAACACTGGTTGATAACATTATTTGATAACTCCAGACGCATCAAGCAAGAATAGTAGGTGAAGTTTGCTTTTCTAAAGTCCAGTGAAATGACCCAAATCATTGCCACAGATTTATTGTTTGCATCTGTGGGCTGCACCCTCCATTCATGGCATGTGTCTTTAAGGTTCTTGGTTTGAAAGGGTAAGTTGCACAGTTGGTGTCAGAAGGGCTGGTGTGGCTCACAGACGGCCATCTGAAGCAAAATTATCTTGGTGTTTCTATAACTAACTGCAAGGGTGAGTGAGGGTTGAAATGAGATGAATCGTTCAATGAACCCCACTTGAAAGGTGGGGTTTTTTGGCTGCAGTGCTTCAGGAGCAGGCCACTATGTAAAACCTGTGCAGCAAGGTTCATGGCCTTAGAGGTGGCATTTCACAGTCATTATCTCAAATATGGTGGGCCAGAGATAAATGAACGGTTTAAGTTATCCTGAACTCCTGTCCTTGCAACGCTTTCATTGCAGACACTGCTTTGTTCTCTCCCCAGACTCAACAGTAGTTTCTGTGATGGGAGAGGAAGATCAAGATTTTCTTACAAGGCAGATAAAGATCCTTTATGGGAGCTGTATTGGCAGAGCAGTTAGGGGGTCTCTGTGTAGCCCCAGGAGTTTGATCTTCAGCTTTGCTCTGCACGTTGTGGAGGTTGTCTCTAATCAACTCAGCTGCAAAATGTCATTCAGACTGGGCAGTCCAGAAGGAAAAACCCAGGAGTGCAGGCTGCATAACTTCTTCATGTGCTCTTGGCTACTGAAGCTACAACGTCTCAGATACACCCACCTGATGGGCCATCTCTGATTGTTTATCAGAGCTGCTGAGAGAAGCCTCTGGCTTGTGTTCTCACACTATACTAAAGACTTGACCCAGGCCCTGTGCTGTTATCATACTCTTTGACTGTACTGTGCTTATCTAGAAGAAAGTACCTAAAGCTTCTAAGTAGACCAGCAGCAGCCTCCAACACAACTGACCTTTGTAAATGTCCTGCTGAGATGGTGCTCACATCTGTTGTGTATGTTTTGTTTGCAGAACACGCTGGAGCAGTGCAGCGTCTGCGCAAAGCCCATCATGGAAAGGATCCTCCGAGCCACCGGGAAGGCCTACCATCCCCACTGCTTCACCTGCGTGATGTGCCATCGCAGCCTGGATGGGATCCCCTTCACCGTGGATGCTGGTGGGAACATCCACTGCATCGAGGATTTCCATAAGTATGGCCCAAGCTGCTGAGAGCAGCAGCTGGCTTTGCTTATTGTCTTTCTCTTTTGTCCCTAAAAATCCTCCTTTTTTAATTCTGAGTGTCCAAAAAGATCTGAACCCTCTGCTACTTCCTCCCAAGGCTCTTAAATAGCAGGCAGAGCTTTGCTCCAAGCAGGCACACCATTGCATACAAGATAAATGGGTTAGGGGCCAGTGCTGCTTGATCTTGGTTTTGCTTAGATCTGAATTTATGGATAACCTCTGTGTTCCCATTTTAAATGCCTGCATTCCCCCCGCCTTCCCCTGCACTCAGCATGTGCACATTTCTCCTCACTGCCTGTACCTGTGCTTCCACATCAGCATCTCCCCCGCTTCTCCCACCAAGCAATTGAGAGGTCCTGTACTGTTGCACTGTGCAGGTGTTTGCTTACTGGCTAGAGGGATCTAGGTGGCCACAGGACGCTCACAGCTCCTCTTGTTTCTAGTTGGTAATTAGCTTTTTAAAGCTGCTAAAAATACAACCCTGGTAATAATTTATAGTGAAACTGCTATTTAAAGTAAGTTGAAAGGTATAGTTGCAAATAGTTTCTGTCACTGCCATGCTACCACCCCCATCATCACAACTAATCTAGGTAAGACAGGTAGATATAATCAGAGCACAAATGTTTCCCCTGTATGGAAAAGACAGACACATTACACCCCTCAATTAAAAGAGGAAATCAATACTGACAAATGTGAGTTTACATCTCAACCATTTATCTCTTAATTTCTAAGGGGGTAGACTTAATTAGAGCCTCGTGACATCAGTGTGTGGGCCTGAAAGCTCAAAGAAGCAGGCTGACTTGACAGAAAGGGAAGCAGCCATGATCAACTAGCATGTTAAAATCCAACATGAGGATGTTCCCTGTAGCTCAGATAGGCTGCGTTAATTGGCACCTGCTGTGTTGCCTTGCTTTTCTGTGCCAGCAGTTGTGTGTAAGGTAAAATCTGGTCCTGAGCACAGGCCCAACAGAAGGCTTACACACCACTCAGGCTCCTGAAGGGTTTCCCTCACACCCACTTGCAATTTGGAGACCCTTCCCCAAGCCCCACAGGCCAAGGGCTCACAAGCCTTCAGGAGGAAGGTTGGGAGTAAGAGCTGATGTCCCATGTTGAAGTCTTTTGACAGTGACTGGATGTGGACCTCAGGGCTTTGAGAGTGGGAGGCTGTCAATCCAAGGAAAGGACACAAAATCACTGAGTGAAAGATTGAGGGGAAGATGGCAGGAATAGCATGAGACCTAATCATAGAATATCTTGAGTTGGAAAGGACCCATAAGGATCATCCAGTCTAACTCCCTGCTCCTCACAGGAGCATAACGGTTACGTGACACTCAGAATGTCTCTGGCCAACCACATGTTTAGCAGCACTTCAGCCAGTCCAGTTTTAATTGATCAGGGATGACATGTCCTCCTGGTCTGGAGGTCGAGTGCTCTACACCTTGATAACCTCTTGATAACAAAACTCTACCTGATGCTCACACTGTCGCTTAGCTACCCCCTGAGCTTGGGCCCCACAGTAGCACATCCACGTCCCCTGAAATCTGCAGGAGTCATCTCTGAGTCGTGGTTACTTAATATTTGGTTCATAATGAATTACCCACAGTGGCCTGGACAGAGAAATGTTGAAGTATTTTTAAGCACCACATTTGAGCTAAATGACACAAGGAAGTGCCTGCATGAAGCGGCATATAATTAACTGCGATTACAGCTCCGGTCATATCATGATCCATTTAAGTTATTTTTCAGAGCGCTCGCTATAGCTACTGTTTAATTCTCTTTTTTTCGTTAGATCGCAGCTACACAGACATTTTTCATCTGCTGCCAGTGAAATTAATATTTTTCTTTATTTCTAGTACAGATTTCCCCCCCCCCCCCTCTTCTAAGCTAGTTAATTCTGAGATGGTTCATGTGACAGGCTGGGTGGCAGAGTCAATCTTTCCTAGGCATTTCTGAAGAGAAGGGCTTTTGATCTCCTTGTGTTCTGATGTTTGCCATAAGCATTGCCCCCTGTCACTCTATAGCCTGTGACCCCGGCTCTCATTACGCAGCAGCAGATTCTGTGGGTACAAGGCTTTTTTTGTGAGCAGAATTTGCAGCCAGGGAATTGGTACCCATAGGTTTTGAACCAAAACAGCAAATAATGATTCACCACATGCTAAATATTCTCAAGCATCTCCACCTGCCTGGGAGCAGAGATGGCCACTTCTCATGGGCAAATGGGAGGAGCAAAACCAGAGTTAATACAGAACATATGTGAATTAGCCAGAAGGGTATACAGTGGGCAATACAAGGGGAAAAAGAAAGGTCTGTGCTCCTTTTGATTCCTGAGCCGACTAATCTAGCTGACTCAAGCCAGTCCCTTCATGCAGTGGGTGATGGTCACCATACAACTCGGACTCACGCTGACTGTGGAAGAGAGAGCATTGGTGTCTCTGCATCCAGACCTGTTCCCTTTTAGGCCTGGGCAACCCACTAATGGATAACAGAGTTGGTTTTAGCTAGAAAACACAGCTAGCCAAAATTGCCCTGATGCTTCTTGTTTGAGAGTGAGCACAGCCAGGAGCGTGCACCTGTGTGCCTAAGTGGGTAAGATGGCTCAGAAGTTTAAAATGGATGGGATAAACCTCAAAAAATTAGTGTAGTGTAAAGCAAATCTTTTTACCATCTCTATTAAGACTTTTTACCTATTTGTTCCAAGCTCCAATCTTTAATATTTTGATTTTTTTTAAGAGGTGGTCCTGAAGCAGATCCTGGTCATCTTTCTAACCTTAGGAACTGCATGGACTTTCTCAGAGTTAGGCTGGGGGTTGAGCCTGATGGTTGCGGCAGTGCATATGTGTCACAATTGTGGGTCACTCAATAGGCACTTCAGTTGTTAATTAGGGCAAGCAGAATATTCTTTGCTGCCTGTCAGATATTCTTGAAGTCCTCTCCTAATAGTCTGCAAAATGCTCTTTAATATCCTGCAAGCCTGAAATTGCATTGTAAGACTAAAGTGCTCCTTCCTGTCTTCTTTCCAAGGAGGCAGCTGTGCAAAGCTGCAAACCGTGACATATATGTACATGGGGGGAGTGTGTGTGTTTGTACAAATGCACATGTTTCTGGCTTGCTGGTGCAGTTAACAAAAACTTTCACTCTGAGTTTGAGGATGACTGGGACCATCTCTTCTTTCTTCAGGAAATTTGCACCGAGATGTTCAGTGTGTAAGGAGCCCATCATGCCAGCCCCAGGACAAGAGGAGACTGTACGCATTGTCGCCTTGGATCGTGACTTCCATGTCCAGTGCTACCGGTGTGAGGTTAGTATTCTAATCACGTGAAGGACAGAAAGCAAAGGTTGGTTTAATTTCATCACTGCCTCGTGTTATATACACAACAGGCATACCCTATTGTAACACTGGCTCTACAATCAAATTACTTCATTGACTTCAGCATGCAAGGAATTTTTCCTCATTTATATCAGCACAAATGAGAAGAAAATCAGGTCCCTTGTTTATAACAGGTTCATTAGGAGAGCAAGAGAATGTGACTCAGGTAATTAGAGCTTAATATTTGAGAACATCATAAATTATAGCTTGGACACAAATGTTGCTCATGTTTATGTTCTTAAAATGAAAGCTAACGCATGTTAGAATTTGAGCAAGATTGTACAGGAAACTCAACATATGGCTCTGGGTTGAAGAATTTTAATGGACACATAAACATGATCATTCTTGTTTTGTGCAATGCTTTTTGTGCTACTTTCCTGTTCAGTTTCATTATGCACTTCATATAATTTTGATGGTAAGAGTCTGAAGACAGAAGAAAAATCACCTTAAAGCAATTAACATGTGGGAACAGCTGTGTTAGGGAACCTTCAAGAATTTTTCAATGCAATTGTTACTTGTTGGATAATGCATCAGCCAGATGGCAGGGTAAGAAAATGAGACCAAATGTATTTCTTATTGCAGTTGCAGGTTTTAATAACTTTAACCGGAAAGAAGGATGGACTAAGGCTTAAAGGTCTAGGCTGAGATGTGAGGCATCTGGTTCTCTTCTCAATCTGACCTTGGCTTCCAGGATACATATCAGCCCATTACTTAGGCCTAGTTTTTTTAAAGACGCTGGGGCATCCCTACACTAAATTTTGTAGAGCTAATTTGTCATACAGCATGTCCCCATGCTGGCTGCTGAGATACCTAGGCTTCATGCACATGAACGTCAGAAGTAGATGCAGTGGAGAGCTCAGGACACAGACACGTAGTTGGCCTTGATCTTCATGTGCCTCAACTCTCTCAAAAGGAGCCACAACGATATTCCTCTTTCCACCACTTGCATGCCAGGCATATTTACAAACACAGATTTGTGACGAAGAGGCATGGCCTCTAAGCAAGCCATAATCCCCTCACCGCAGCTCCGTCAGCAGTCTTTGGCCAAGTGATTGCCTGATCACACAGTGAGGGATAATTCCCAGCTTTCCTAGCAGCTATATTTAGCCCTATGTACTTAGGGGCTGAGGTCTCTGGAGCAGGTTTTGGGCCCTTTTAGTGGGGTTTCCATGTGCCTGTCTCAGTGACATCCTCCTTTCAGCTACAACCTTTTGGGCCAGTTGCAATACAAACACAGGTGACAGGTCTGGTAAGGGGAGACAGGCAGGGAGTTTGCTTAGCTGTCACCCTGGAATGGATGCTATAGCTTTGTGGCATTAACTCTTCCAAAGGAGATTACCTGTAGTCAGATATTGGTACCAAACTTCCTTCCCAGTGATGCTTCTTTTTTATCCTTTTTTGCATTAATAAATACATGCTTCATTTTTATGTTTTCTCCAATGCTAAAGACCTTTCCTTCCTCAGAAATGTGAAGGGAATAATCTTTTATTTTCAATTGGATTAAATTCAGCAGAGAGCTTGGGAACCCATCTTCCCTGCAGCATTGTCTCTTATCAGGAAATGGCTTAATCGTGAAAGATATCACATACCTCAGCTTCACGCTTTACGCTGACTCAGGCTGGACCCTGTTACAAGGTGGAGAGTGAGGAGAGAATTTCTTTGACTAATAAGATTCTTTGGTTAATCTTGTTCTTCTTTCTTATTCACTTTGCTCTTTCTGTCTGTTTATTTCCTAGGACTGTGGTGCCCTCCTGTCTGAAGGGGACAATCAGGGCTGTTACCCTCTGGATGGGCATATCCTTTGCAAGACCTGCAACTCTGCTCGGATCCAGGCTCTGACTGCCAAGGCCAGCACTGATCTCTGAGTGTCAACTGTGACCCTCCCCAGGATGCCCATTGGGGAATATTGCACAAGCTTTGCATGATTTCTTTCCAGCCTAGGGCCTGAATCTCTGTTTTTAAAAAATTAAAACTGGAAGGCCTTGGAACAAGAGGGCAGTTCGAGAGGCCATGTTCAGACTGTCCATGACAGGCACCTGATTTAGACATGACTTTTCAGGAGGGCAGTGAGTGAGTCAGACCACTTGCTGTCTCTGCAGCTGATGGAGATAAGCGGTCATGGCACCTAAGTTATCTGCCTGTAGAAGGAGGTCTGAACATGGTCCTAACTGTTTTTCTGTGTTTGATTCCTGTCTCTTAAGAAGTACATGAAGGTAGAAGGTGAAAGATGGCTGAGCTCGTTCTTTCTCCCAAGTTATTTTGAGAACCTGACCAAATCTTATTGAAGTCATGGGAAACTTACCTTTGACTTTAATAGGATCTGGATCACCAGCAGAAGTAGCTCCACCGCCCTAGAAGGGTGTTGAGAGCAGACCCAGCACTCCTCTCATCACAACACAGACAATGCAACTTCAACTGTACTGCACCTAAGAGTGTAGGTGTGACCTGGTATCCTTGGGACACAGATTGGTTATCTATATCTTTTTTTCTTAGGCCCTTACTTGTCTCCATTCCCTTCCAGTTCAATAGGGTTTTTTTTTTCTTATGAAATTATATTTTGCTATTGCATAAATTTATTCAGTAGTGATGCTTCCAATTCACAACGTATGAGCAAGCACAGAAAGATGTGCGCTTGCACACACTATACACTATACACTACACACACACACACACACAGTGTGCTTTTGATTTACCAGAGGTATAAGCCAATCATGTCCGTTGAGAAGGTCTTTTAAGGATGTGGGGCTGGAAACACATTTTTAAAATCCCAGTGGTTAAAAAAAAAAAAAAACCTACGTAGGACTGCAGTGCAAAGCAATGCTCAAAAAAATCTTATGCCACTCTCTCACACACCCCAATCTAGTGGGACCACTGGCAGGATTGGTTTCTGGGTAGATATTTAAGCAATAGAGTCTTGTTCCATCTCCTGTTTATTGCAATGGGAGGATTTTCCTTCAACTGTATCAGGGATTGAATCAAGCCTTGGGATATAAGTTTCTCTGGTGTTAACATGCATGATCTGGAGTTCTCATTAAAAAAATTAAGGATCTTATGTCAACAACAGTAAAAAGGATCCTCCTAAATATACATGCTGTTGTTCAGTTTTTATCTTAAGAAAGCTAAAGAAGGTATTAAACCCTTCTCTATGCCATTCCAAAAAGGCAGCATTTTTTTCCTCTTTCTTTTTCATCCCAGCCACTTATAACTTCTCTTTGGTGAAATGTCATTGCAGAAGAGTGCTGGGCCAGCAGCAGCATTTTCGTCTTCTGTCCAGAATTAATACATATGCCAAGGTAAATAAAAGCTGGGCACAGATAATCTTTTTTTTTTCATGTTGGTGGGTTTTTTTTTAGTTTGGTTAATTAAAAAAAAAAATTAGAAATCCACAGTATTCTGAGCAGCTATAATATTCTTGTTCATGAAACCCATAATAACTAAGGTGCAAATTACATAGCGAGGGAGTAATTTTCTTATCACTGAATTGACATTAATATCTTATTTGCAGATGTAATCAAAGAAAATACCTTTCTTTGCGCTTAACAAATTAAGAAGCAGAACTGAAACAGTTGCAGGCTGATTGACCATGTAAGTGACAAACTGGCACTTTTCAAGAGTAAGTTATAAGAATTTTTTTCATGCACCCACTGAAAAACAATGAGAATGTGGTGCTTTCATCTTTATTCTCTATAATAGAGGCCTGATATAATTATACCCACTAATGCTAAAAAGAAAGGAAAAGTTAGAGAAGCTAGACCGATAGGAAACAAAGACGAAAAATTGAGATACTCACTGCAGCTCCTGCAAATGGTGCATTTCCTTTCAGTTTAGCACTAACCTTTATGGAAGAGCACTGTGAAATTTAATAGCTTTAGCTATATACAGTAAATTCAAATACAGAAATACCAGTCTGAAACCTCTGTTCCTTACAGTTTATATGTTGGCAAACTCCACCGGTGTCGGGGAAGATTCCCAAAATTCACAGCTCGGAATGAATCCTTCTTTGTAGAAGGGTGGCATCATTAAGCAAAAGAAATCATTCTCCACCATCGTGGCTGTGCTGAAGCAGTTTGCCTTTTTATACTAGATTTCTACCCTGGCCTTCAAGAATTTTACTGCCTCAGACGTAAACAGATTTTTTTTGCACTGTGACTCCTGCCAGGTTCCATCTGGGCTCCTGTTCCCTGAACCGTGGCACGTAAGGTACTTCTGAGCTCGCTTCTTTACATGCAGTCTGCACCACCACCAGTCAAAAAAACCTTGCAACTATTGAGCAAATCCAGTTTGAACTAACCCTACAAAAACATGGGAGGTCAGAGCTGGGATTGCTAACACCATTGTATCTCTGTGGAGGATTTTACATCTCTGCAAGCACAGGGGAGGATGTGATGCACTTGGGTGCAGAATAAGCCATTCATCAGGCACCAAATGTAGCTCTGATCTTCCTTATTCTTGTTAGTGTTAAATTAAATGGCTGATGAGACTGTCCTGAGTAACACTGGGGTAATTGATGGAAATGAGCTATTATGCCTTCCTGCAGAATGTGGCCTGGACTAAGGAGGACCGAAGTCCAGAGCCTTTGGGCTTTTTATGGCCCTGCTATAGGCTGGACTTGGAGCAAGTCAAATGGCTCCTTGTCTTCTGCCCTCTGCATGAGAGGGTTTCTTTCCAACTTCCCAGGGATGTTATGGGAATTAGACTAATCAGATTGGCCCAAACTACTGATTTTTGGAATTCTGTCTTCTCTTTTCTGAAAAGTTTGCTGGTATGTAGGTTTGGGATTCCAGCCCATTCCTGGCCAGCCAGCAGATCTCAATCTGAATCCCCTGTGTTATAAGGGTGCTGTGGTGAGTTGGGCTGTTGTGCAGGGAGGTGAGAGCCAAACTTTTCAAGCATTAAATACTCCATGGGTGGAAGATGTTTGACAAAGATTGAGCAGTGTTGATATTTGAGGTACTGTGGCTAATTTCTAGACCTGACACATCTGGGCAAAAGTACTATCATGCTTTTGTTTTCACCCCTGAAACACCAAAGCCATCTGCCTGTTGGAAGGAGTGAGCATCCAAAACACTCTTCTTTATTTTCTGTAATGCATGTGGTTTTGGCTTCTAAAATTGCTATAAATATATTCAGAAGATATTACATAAATGTATATACATCACAGAGGCTCTCATCACCCGCGTGTGTATAGAAATCTCCCCTCTGATGCTTCAGGATTTAATTAGGAAATGCTGGTGGACTTACCTCAATTGCACTGCAATTAAGAACCACTGGGATATTGCTTCATCACAATATTTATCACATATTTATAATATATCCTGTTTTATCTGTTCCAAAGAAGGATTCTTTTTGCCAAAGAGACCTTGCTTTTCTTAAGGTGCACTTCTTAGCCATGATAAAAATTCACGTCATCTGTGGCTGTGGTAATGTCCAAACTGTTCGTTTCAGAAAGAATTGGAAGATCACACAGACATTTCTGTTCAAGTCTGCAGAGGTTTTTGCTTATGCTGCTTTGGCTTTGTCTAGCATTTATTGGCAAGTAGGGCCTGATCCCATGATTTCTGTGGCCAGATGGGGCCCAGGAGGGTCCAGGATCAGGTTCTAATTTAGCAAAATATTTAAGCCCATGGGGTTTGTTTAAGCACAGGCTTAAAGCCATTGCATGGTGTGAAATAAGCCATGGGTCTACAGTTATTAATACCAGACTGATTCTGTATCACCTAGTCATAACAGACTTGATCTGGGTAGGATGTGGGCACAGTCAAATTTCTGTCAAATTACCCAGAACGCAAGAAATGGCTCCTGTGTAGCCCTTATGCCAACTGCAGGAGGGCACCTGGCAGCTGATCCAATGTAACATGTGGACAACAGGAGGATGAGTTCTTACAACTTCATGTCAGGTGGCTGTGGCACTTTCTATATGTCACAAGTAGCCCTACAGCCAGATTTACTGTATCTTTGAACCATGGCTTTAAAACTGTCTACTTAAACTTTCTCCAGAAGATTGGGTTGCCTTGTTTACAGCCCAATCCTTAAGCATGTCCCCAAGGCTAACACTAGTATTTTGTGAATGTGATGGTTTTATTGTCACTTGTTTTAATCATTGCCTGAACATTGCTTTTAAAAACACAAAGCAACACCATTGCCTTAGCCTATCAGATAATGCACCTTTAATTTTGGTTTGTTTTTTTTTTTTTTTTAATATTTTAATTCTTAGATTTTTATCACAGCTGCGAAACACTTGGGTAATGACTTAATCATAGAGGTGTGGGAGTACCAAAGTGTTTGTCATAGTGAACTCTACATAATAGTATTCATCCTGATGGCAGGAGTGAGATTTTCATGAGACACAGGCCTTAAGCTGACTTTCTGCCTATCAGCAAAATGTACCTGAGAAGAATGAGAAATAAGCATCTTTCAGAGAAACAGTGGTTGTTGAAGAGAGTATGCAACAAGTCATACTGAAGTCTCTTTGGACCTGTTACGGCTGCTGCCTGGCCATGGTCAGCCAAGCCTAGCTTAGGTTTGATAAATGCTGGTTCCTTTTGATTTTGAGACAGTCCAGCAGACAAGGGATAACAGGACCCGAGAGAAGGTCCTTGAGGGAAATCCTGTGTCATTGCCCTCCTCCAGCATCAGAGATAAACGTTAGGTACCTGGTGCTTCAGCTGAATGGCTCAGAAAGGATTTGAGTTATAACTGTTCTCTGTTGATACCTGGTTGCTGCAGTTGGTTCATCATGTTGATTTGCTATTTGTTCACCGAGTTGGGTTGACTACGCCTTATATAGACTTTGATACTGTAAATGAGGGCTAGCAGAGACAGATGTGCTGAAGAATCTCACTGTGGTGAAATTCCCATGAGAAAACACTAGTGATGGTAATTGAGGGTTTGTTGCCAAAGGATAGCAGGAACTACTTAGTACTTTCTAGAGGTTAGTAAAGTATAAACTAAGAAAGAGCTGCGAGAACACTATTTCTAGTAGAGCTGGTCACAATTTTTACACTAAATTATGTGGTCAGGAGGGCCATTTTTTTTAATGAGGAATTCTCTCTTTTTGCAATATTATCCACAATAGTTTATTTTCCTGCTATTATAATTAAAACCATAGTGAATTTTTATCTAAATAAATTTCAGAATTGTTAACAAATATTTTCATTTCTCAAACCCATGTCGTCTTTCTCAGTTTTTTGTAGTTTGGGTTTCTTCTACTGGTAAATTAAAGTTTCTGTGACGATTTTGAAAACTACTTTGGATAAAAATTCTACTTAAAAACAAACACGTGTTCTTGGGAAATGGTTCAATATTGGACCTGGTGAAATAAAAAAAATCTTTGAAACTTTTCACAAGATATTTTTTCCCTATTTTTAACTAGTTTTGCTAACTTTGAAGTCACTGTTTCCTTTGTTAGAACAATCCAAATATTGTGACTCTTCTTAAAATAACAGTGTTACTTCTGTTGGGTTCATTTTTCTTTCCTGTCTTAAAGCCATGGAGTGGCTGGCTATGGAGAATGCCAGGGTCTTTTTCTGTGGCAATTGCAATTTTCTTCTTTGGGTTCTTCCCCCCCCAGCCCCGAAATTACTGAAGAATGTAAGCACATTATGGCAACTGCGGTGAAGATCAAGAGATACTGATTGAACTTCATCTCCACATACCCTTCTGGGCTTGGGAATGGTATTTCTCCTTAAACATTTCTAGAACTACTACCTGGCTTCCTCAGCATTTCAAGTTTGAATTTGCAACAGTCGATTGCACGACTGGTATTCGGAGCGTGAGAGAGAGTAGACTTTAAACTTGTGAAATTACAGCATTCACCCAGCATGTAAAAATCTCAGGAAAAAAACCATAACCTCGGTAGGTTTCCTGGTAGATGTTGGGGAACAGCTCTCATTTCAGCCTGGAAATTCTCTTCCGTGGTTTGAAAAAAACTAGGCTCAAACACTTGCAGACTGCTCTGGCATATGCACTCACATGCACACATAAGGTGGTTGTGGGGCTACAACTAAGTAGAAATACAGGCTGTAATATTGAGCATTGCCACTTAAACCCCACTGGGCTTTATTCCTGGCTATGTGTTCCTGGTCTCTTTGGCTTCATGTTACATGTGGAAGCAACGGGGTTGTCACTGGTATCAAGAGCACTCAGTTCAAACTTTTTTTTTAATGTTGCTGTTTGTCCACATTTCTCATAATACCTAGATCTTTTAGAAAATGAGGAAGGAAACAGAAGCCCCAGGTGGTGGCATTACCTTTACATTTCCAGGGGTTAGAGTCCCTCGCTGGGAACGTGACACTTGGGGTGTCTCTACTTTTTTGCCTCTGCCTCCCTTTGTCCGCAAGCAGCTCTTACCCGCTTTTTCCATTTGCTCAACGTGCACTCATCTTTGCAGTGAAGATGGTATGTTACTTACTTCACAGAGGTATTATGAGTCTTAGCTAGTAGTTGGAAAAACTTTTCCAGATCTTTAATCAAGTAGTTTTGTGCATCCATAGTATCAGTGGCCTGCCACATGGATATCAAAGAAAATGATTATAATTATTGCTTTTAAAATGATTATGAAATTGTGCCTTACTTTTTCAGTCATATTTAACCATGTCATTTAGAACCACATGATTGCAGGGATTTATCATGAAGAAATTTGTTTGAATGATGGTTTGTTTGGTTTTAAATATTTTTTTCTCCAAAAACGAATTTATTAGGTTTTCCTCTTTTATTTTTTCCTCCAGTTTTATTCCTTTAATATGTTTGTGTAAAAGGGCAGCCAGAATTTGCATTCGTGAGAGACAGAAGATTTTATTTGGTCTTGTATGTAGAGCTTTCATTTTCTTTTATGTTCCTTCAGGAAAATTCCTCTCTGCCTGATTACTCATACTTAGATGTCTTTAAATGCAGGCTGACCAGTAAGGGTTTTTTGTCGTTGTTTAATTTAGTGTGTGGTTTGCTTTGTGTTTGGTTTTTTTTTTTAATTAACCAGATATGGGGTACTGGGGAGGCATTACACATTAATGCAGAATGTTAATGCTAATTTTCATAGAAAAGACAGAATTAGAGTCTTTCCCTGTCTCCGGTGCAGTTTTGTTAGTGTTTTGTGTACAACACTAATATTAAGTCAGGCTGTAAAGGCAAAATACTCGGAGTGACCTACTTCCATTCACCAGCAAGAACCCTTTGTCAGCTGACTCCTGTTTGTTTGTTCATTTTTAAATGTCGGATTACAGAACGAGCATCTCCCAAAGATGAAAGAAAACAGTGTTTTCATGTGCAGGAAATTTGGGGTTGCAGTAACAGAACATTTTCTTTGTGAATTTGGATGTCATGGTGTTTTAAGCTCCTGCCTGGAGCCTAAATCAATTTGGCCTCTCATCCAGTTCATCTCACTGGTGCTCCTAAAAGGCTGCAGCCCTGCAAAAAGCTCATGCAGCATTTTTGGCTGCCTTCCCTTGCTCCCATGTGGTACATATTTGCACAATTTAACTGAGCTTTTCTTTCTGCTGAAGGTCAGATGCAAGTGATATGAAACACTAAACTTTATAAACAAGCAAAGCCATTTCAACCACAGCATTTTGGACTAGAATGGATTTTTAGGTGGCGCACTGTCTGCTGGCCTTTGGAGAGGGGATCCTGAGACTACATTGGACTGGAACAGGATGCAAAGCCACAAGCCTTGATTTTTTTAATAAACTACTTACTGTAATCCAGCTACACAGTTTCAGCCTCACACTTCAGAAGAAGCTTCCGGCAGCAATGCATGTACAGGCACTTTCTCTCTTGCAGAAAGTGAAACTTTCCCAACCAGAGTAAATTTAACCTATTGCATAAGATGCTGGAAGTTTGGTTTTGTTTTGTTGGGTTTTTTTTTTCCTTGGGATTCTCACTGTAACCTCTATGTGTAGAGGATGAATAGCTTTTCTTTTTCCCTTTTTTTTTTTGACAAGATTAGATGTTGCATATTGATGAGCTAGCATTTCAAAGGTCCATGGGGCTTTGGAACGTATTAAGAATCTCTGAAGTTTAATATTCACCATGTTTTAAATATTCAGAAGGAACGATCTGCATAAAATGGCTTTTGATAAATACGTTCTAGGGATTCTTTCTTTCTGTCTTACGCAAGCGTTATGGGGATTGTGGCTGTACCAGTTTTGTTCCAAAGTGTCTTTTGTTTCAGCATTTCAGGACCATTTTGATCCCATTTGTATGCCCACTGCTTGTCCTGAAGTCTTTTATGGTTTATGCTAGAACTGTACAGCAGGCAAGTGGATGTGAGCAAGGCAAAGGGGCAGCTGAGCATCCTAACTCCTGAGTGCCTGCTTGATTGCTCCCCTCCTTATGACAGCTGGGCACATCCAGCCTCTTTCTGCGCCTGCTTTTCGTGATGCAGGTTGGGATTAGCCCAGTGGTCAGGCCTGGCTGAGATCTTTCTGCAAAGGTGCTCCACACCAGTGGGGGTTTGAGAGGGCAAGATCCTGGGTGCTGCAAAGCAAAGTGCCCGTCAGTACATCTCAGATCTCACAGGGCAGTTTCCCCTGCCTTGGATGTCTCTCTTTGGTAAGAGTCTCAGCAGTAAGAGAAGTGCTTTCAGGAGAAATCCTCCTTTGGGGATGCTCTATTTCCCATGCTGTTGAAAATCCAATTGAAGCTTTAGATGAGGATGATCAGTTATGGGCTGCAAACAAGCAGCTATTTTACTGTATTATGAACTCTCTCGTTTTCCTTACCCTTGATGTCCCATGGTACATACCATGGTGTGCAGGACAGCTTCTTTGGTCCTGCTCACACAGCCTTGACTTTGTCATACCAGTCCCTGTTGAATCAGTGCCTGGTACTTGTTCTCAGGACCGCTCTGGCTTGGGCCAAGGGCATCTCATGCTTCTATGCAAAAGGTGGTGCTTTCAGGTTTTGGCTTACAAATAATGCAGCCCTTTCAAACTCGCCTTTCCCCTCTCATGTATTCCTGACAGAAGTAGGATTTCAAATATTTCATAGCATTTTTCTTTCTTCCTTTTTGCCAGATGCCTTGAAAACATTGTCAGATTAGGATCTGGGTGGGGGTTTTCAGGATCAATTTCCTTTCCTTCTTGATTGCATGGTGTAGGTTTGCAGTAAGGTTTTTTCCTTTTTTTCTTTCTTTTCTTCTTTTTTTTTTTCCGTCTTACAGAACAGATGCCTTCAGTTTGTGCAGAGAAAGATTGACTATGATTAGAGCTAATCCAGGATGGCAGGATTGGACCCCCACAGTGAAAGCTAGAAAAGTGATTGCAAAAGTATTCTGTTTCTCCTTTATTAATTACACAGGAAGTTTCCACCGAAGGCCAGTTGTGCTACATGAGCCTATGTAATAAGTAGCAGGGCCTGTAATTACAGTCTGTCTTCTGATCCTATCTGTGCTCTGACTTTCTAGGCACCACAGTTCTATTTACATCTGTGTCTTTGTCAGCTTTTAAATTTTTGATTGGTCACTAAGGGAAGAAGAGTACAAGCTGTGAGGTGCAGCAAGTCTAAACGAGGGAGTCGTCCTTCTCAGGTATCTGCCTGATTTGGGACACAGAACAGAACATAGGGAACGGGAGATTTTACCAGCTGTGCAGCGGGGTGGGCTGCATGCCAACTGAGTATCTTTCAAGATCTTGGAGTCTTTGTAGGACTGGAAATTTGAACCTTTTACAGGTCTTAACTGGTGTACTATCCTGTGAGGGAGTTGATATATCAGCATTTCTTTGCTCAGAGCAGTTTCTACAGGATTTGACCTTTCTTTTCTGTAAGATTCAGGGTTTTATGGTTGCAGAGAGATCCTTCCACATATGGCATGAGGAGGGAGATGGCTTTTGGCATCATGCAGAGAAGCTGGGCCACAAATCCTGGTATCAATGTAAAGCAAGAGTAACTCGAGTGGAACAGGGAAGGCAGTGATTTACACATGGTTCAGTACCAGGTTCACCAGCTCTGAGCAGCAGCGAGCGCAGCCTCAGGCAGATCAGCTCAGTGAGATGTCAATCCAGAGACCTGGCAATGAGTAAATGGGCTCCTTGTGAAAGTGTTTGGAGCTGGGCACTCTGGCAGTAATCTCTTGTCTCTTTGGAAATGTGCACTAAAGTTAGGGTAACACTACAGAATGGTGCTCCCCAGTCTTTTTCTTCGAGGCATACTCCCAGTGCTATATTTGATCAAGAGGAACGAAAGCCATTGTGCAAATACTATACTCTATGCAAAAAAATATTAACAATCCACTACAGATATGTTTAAAGTCTATTAAACTGTTATGCATATTGTCCCTTTTCTGCAGCTTGTACTGTTATTTAATTATTTTTGGTCTGACTTCTGTTTTAAAAAAAAGCAATTATTTTTAAATTTTTTTTCTAACTCTACTTCTAAGAAAGTTGATGCTTTAAAGGAAAAAAACCTTACTTTCAAACATGGGTTTTTCAGGCTTCGAAATTAATAATTTCTACACCTGACCCAGTTCCTGCAGCTGCCAAAAATGAAAAGAGAAAGCTATTTAAATTTCTCATAGAACCATTTATCTCTTAAAATATGCCAAGGCAATTTGAGGTGGGGGTGGAGACTCAGCTATTTATCTCAGCAGCTTGATTTTTCTCTTTATGTTTCTAACTGTCAGGGGAAAAAAAAATGGTAGGAAGCTATTCTTGGGCTATTATTGATGTATTGTGTTGCCATTATGCAGGATGTCTGCTTTGCTATATACGGAAGGACATTAATAATAGCCATCTTCCCTGCCCCCACCCTTGGTTCCTCTTTGGGAAGATATGGTTTAAACTGGAGCATCTGCCGTGTTCAAATTGCTGCTCCCTCCTCCCCTTCCCCCAATTCATTCCCAAACTAGTTTTGGGAACAGGACTAAGGGAATAAGGAGACAGGTTATATTTGCCATTTTTCTGCCTACTTGTGTGGTTGCTCCAGGCAAGTCATTTCCATGCTATGTACCTGTCTACCCTCTTCCTTCCCATGTATTGCCCCTCCTTTCATTTTAAGTTCATCAGTGCAAAAGAAAAAAAAAAACCCTTTCTCGCTGTCTTTTTCTCACAGGAGCTGGCTGGCAGAACGGGCTCAGCAACAGACCCCTGATTTGTTATTACCCAGCATTTCATATCCAGAAACATTGGTTTCTTCATTATTTCCCATAAGTAGAAAAATGTATTCCTGTTCCCATCCCTCCTACCCCAGGTTTAAAACATTGTTATGAAACTTTAAAGGGTCCATCCGCTTGTTTAAAGACTCGGATGCTTGTTTTATTTTTGGAAGCAGAGTGTATGGTGAACAGGAATAGTTTGATGTTTAAAAAATAGCCCCACTTCAGCATTCCCCTGAAGTGCGGGAAGTCCTGTCTCTGCAGGTCTGTGCCAGCAGTGTGTGACAGCCCAGAGAGCAAAGCCGACTTGAATAGGAAAAAGAACTGGCCTGCCCCATTTCATCTGTGAGAAGAGAGAGGTGAAAATAATATATGTGGCAAAAAATAAAGGGCGTAATTGCTCTGATTTTTTTTACCGGCTGTTCCTACATCTCATGCTAATTGTGTTCCATAGAAGCTTTGCTTATTCAGCATTTCTGATAGTCGGGACCCTGTGCTTTTGCATGGTGTCATTATTTTTACTCGTCGTTTGTTGTGTCCTAGTCTTGCTCTGGTCCCTATATGATACGGAGCCATTTTGGTTTGGGCAGTGAATTAAAACAAAATTAGGAGCTCTGTCTAGGAAAGCTCGCCTAGAGTTTAGGACCAGAAAATGCAATCAGAATATTTTCTAGTTCTGATATAGGGAGGTTTTTCAAATATGAATTCTAGATGGGAGGAATGCCTTCATTTGGGAAAGTGTTTAGATTTCAGAATGAAAGGTGTCCTGGTTTCTTGCTTTTGCTCTTCCGATTCTCTCCCCCATCCCACCGGGCGGAGGGGAGGGTGAGAAGTGGCTGTGATGCTTAGTTGCCGACTGAAGCTAAACCACAACAAAGGGAGATGACTATTCAGTGTAGTTTCTTGTTGTTTTTATTGTCTTCCTTGGTGGTGGCCGGGGAGAAAAATGCCACCCTCTGAAGTGTTCCCCAAACTAGAGCCAGAGCCCAGCACCTCCTCTGCAAACGTTTGCTCTAGCTCCAGCTTGACACGCTGCTGCAGCGTGAGAGCAAGGAAGGCCTGCTAACAAAGCAAGGTCCACCTCATCCTCTCCATGGTCAGAACTGCTCCCTGTGGTGAGTCTGTGTCCAGCCTAGGGCTTGTATTCCTAGTGCAAGTATTTTGCCAGAAACAGGTGTTTTCTCTCTGCTGTTAGCTATGGGATTGTGTGCAATGATTTGGATTTGCTGGGAGGGAGGAGAAGATCCTGTTCCAATTAGGCTGCCTTTGTGCTAATGTTTCATTCAGGGCTGTATGAGATAAGAGCAGTTTGCACTGAAATGCACAGCCGGAGATTGTGGTTTGCGTTTCAACTATGTTGAGATGGTACCCATTGAAAATACAGAACTGGGGCACTTTTTTATATCTGCCAGTGCTTTACTGACAGCTCTGTATGGGTTGGAAACCCATTTTAGTTTGGCAAATGGACGTTTCCGCCTTGTCCCCTGAGCCTGATCTAGTTCTCTGCTTCATGCACCTAAAAAGTAGTATTTCTAATGTGTCTAATGCCTAAGTAGCTGAGCACCTGACAAGCATCTAAGCAGAACAACCAGCAAGGTGAAGAGTAGGCTATTAACTGAGCTGCCTTCACAAGAAGTGTATTCCACTTTCTTCACTATGTGCCTTTTTGGAGACCTGCGGTGCTCCTTTATGGGCAGCAGAGAAATAGCCCTAGTGCCGAGAAGGGATGGGAACTATGAGAATGATGTAGAACAGAAGCAAGAGGTTAATTTTGAGCATCTGTTCTCCATTGGGATAAGCAAAGCAATGGCTTTATCCCATCAGCAGTGCTCGTCATCTTACTTAACACACCTCATTGTCTGGTAGGCAACTGTTCAGTAGCAGAGGTACTTGGCTGTATCTCCTCAAACATCTCTGTCTTATTAGAACTCCAGAATCATTCATACCTGGATATTTTATTCACTTAATATTGGCTCTTATAAGCTCTCCATTATTCATTTTTTTATATAATGCTAGAAGAGAAAATTTGAAGGTGAACCAAAGGCTGAGTGTTTGGTGCTACTGTATTAAAAAGGGTGATGTGCTCTCACTTTAAATCCCCAAAATCATGTTTTAGGAAACTTTTCCCTGCTGCGGTCAGAGAGGAAATGCAAGGTTTATTGGAAAGGCAGCAAAGGGAAAGGTTTGATGTTTTGATGCTCAGTACTGCACCACTGTGACCTTCTCTGCTGTCCCTTTGGAGAGTGAGGACTGAGTATTGGTTAGAGATATGGGCAGAGCAAAGTTATGCTTGGACTTTCTCATGATCTTGCTAGACAAGATCTGCCTTGGTGAGACTTCAACTTCCTTAAGGGTCCTATAATTTCCCATGTCACAGCTTGTGTTTTGGACTGTCAGAGAGTGGAGGGCAGCCTCCAGTACCTTCTCTCTGGTTAGTCAAATGAGAGACCGGGAGTACTAATTCTGCAGTTTTGGTAACAGCACTTTCTAGCCCAGAACAAACAGCAGAGGTTTGTTGTGTTTCAGAGCCTAATCTCTCACACTGGCTTTACCTGTGGGCTGATACAAGGGGGTCTGAACCACATGTACGTCATTCCAGAAGGATTGCTCTTGGCTAAATGCCCCATGGCAAACCCCCCAAGGGCTGGGAGATTGGCTTAGCTCTTTAGTAGGCATGGAGGTGTTGGGTTGGCAGTTGGACTAGATGATCTTAGAGGTCTTTTCCAACCTTACTGATTCTGTGATTCCAAACTGCAAGGAGGGAGTGCCCCCAGGAACTTACTTGTCCTATGTAGCTGCTATGCTTTGGCCTGTCCCTGCCAACTGCAGACCTGTCTGCTCTAGGGTTCACCGGTGATGATGTCTATTGGATGTGCAGTAATTCATAGTGGATGACTAGGCCAGGTTTGAAGTGGTATTTCAGCTTTATGGTAGATGTTGGTTTAGCCCTTGAGATAGAGAAGGTTTTTTTATTGTTGCCTTTGTTGCAGTTGGGAGGGGAGCGTGACTGACCACACTTCTCCTTGTCCTGTGCCAGCAGACAGAGGCTCCCAGTGGTATGGGAAGGATCTTCCTTTTAAATGTGAATCACTAGCCTAGGTATCTGGGCAAGAAAGGGGCACAAGGAGGCATTCCCTATATGAGGGATGCCTTCTGCTGCACACTCCATGCCCTCAGATCCTAATGGAAGTAATGTTACTTGAGCTTTTAGGACTGGTCTCCTGTCTGTCAGAGCTTGGGGGTACCAGAGTTTTACCCCTTGCTGAGCGCAAGCACTATCCAAGTCTGTGAGGTGCCCAATCCTGCTGCCATTGGAGTTTTCCCAAATCCTGCGAGTTGCTGAGTGCACCTCCTGTGAGCTGCTGAGTAGCCTCCCTTCTCACTGAACCCATCAGGCCACTTGTCTCCTTCGTTGACTACTTCCACAGGGCTTTGAGGGCACTCGGGAAATGCAGTCAGCACCTTACAGGATTGGTCTGCTAGGTAATGTATGAAGTTTTTTCTCTGGTAACTTGTGTGCATGGATTGAAAACCATTTATTCCAGTTTGTTCTGAGGACAGATGCAGCATATACACGTTTCTATATTTATAAATATATCTAGATATATATATTTTGTTCTCAGCTAGTTACCTCTTCTAAACTGCAATTTTCAGAGCAACCGGCGTATATTTTTTATTCAACACGTAAAATGACTTTTTACAGTAAGAGAATGAAAGCTGTTTTAAGCATGTTTTCTGTATTTTTATTACGCATTATCCAATTATATTGAGATGTATTTTCCTCTTTGCTCTGCTCTTTCAGTTGTTATCCTTTTTATCAGTTATGCTTTTCTAATGTTTTGTAAGGGAAAATAAATATGCAAAATCACCAGATGCCTTTTTTCTTTGCAGAAGAAATATCACAAATGCTTTTTTATTACATTTTACCAATCCAATAAACTCCTTATAAATTTCATTTTTGTTTGCTAGCGTGTGAAATTATTTTTTCAAGTCGAATGGTATTTACTTTCTCCCAACCTCCACCTGCAATTATGCTTCATATCCTCCCCCCCCCCCCCCCTCTTTTGGGTTCAAAATTTCACTGTGTGGCTCCTCAGCATACTTAATTCAAGAGCCTCTTTCACTTTTGGGTGAAGCAAGGATGCTAGAAATACGTCACAAGAGAGGCTACCCCTTGCTTGTACTGGCCATCTCTTGATTAATTTTGCGCTGTTCTTAAAAATGTGTTCCTTTGCAGTAAAGCGCGCTCCATTCCTAAACCATGAGGAAATCTGGAGAGGTGGGTTATACGTGGAGGTTGCCCACAAATATTCTCAAATTTGAGTTGTGATTGGGTGACAGCAGAGCCAAGCACCTTGCTTTGCAGCTGAATAGAGGAACATTATTCAAACTATTATGGGCAGAGTCAACAGAAGTGTGGTTTGCAAAGCCTGTCTCTTCTAGGAAGTTGTTTCTAGGCTGTCATTGCAGTAAATAATCGGTATTGTTCCCAGTCCAGTCCAATCTGTTTCAAAAATACCACTGATAACCACCCAGCCTGACCTTCACCTCTCCAGTCAGAGAGCCTGGCACAACACCAAACCCTCACCGAACACTTTCCCTGACCGAAACGCTTCAAGAGACAGGGAATCCAGTGTATCCCGGTAAGCTTTTCCAATGACCGTTTCTTACCTGCTAAATATCTGCACCCTGCGTATAGCCTCTGTTTTTCTACCCTCTCTATCCTTGGACCTTTTTATAAAAGCCCTTTGTTCTCAGAAATCTTCTCCTGTGCGGAGCTGCACAGGCTGTCTTCAAGGTGAGATTCATCTCAATGAACTTTAGCAGCCTGGAAGACAGCGTTGTTGTCTGAGGTGGCCCTCTAGTCCTCTGTAGTCAGTGGAGAAGGTCTGTCATCTTTTCTTTAGGTGAGCGTCTGAGACAGGTTTGTTTTGTGTCTTTAAGGGTTAAATGAGATGAATACTGACCTCCATTCATATCAGCAAAAGTAGTTTTCTTAAAACATTTTTTCACGGTGTTGTAGAAAGATCCCAAGGCACACAATACAGCTAAACCCATTCCCCATTTGTCACTCCCAAAAAATTTTTATCTAGCATCCCCTTGAAGACATCCGCAGATGGAGATGCCACAACATCCCTTGTCAGTCCATTCTGTAGTGGTGTCGTCTTCACCCTTGGACAGTGTTTCCTACTGTCCAGGCTAAATATTCTTGGCTGCAAATTAAATCTCATACCTCCTTTCCCACCTCCAGTGAACATGAAGGACTTCTTTAGTAGGTTATGTATTGTCAGGGGATGCTTTGTTTGCCATGGAAGGAGGCACAAGCAGTATCTTCACTCCCAGCTCCTCCTCCCCTTCCCCAGGGGACTTTAGGAAGGGGCTATGTTCTCCCTCAGGAAAGGACAAACTCTGCAGCTTGTTCCTGCAGGACATGGGAGTCCAACAGGCTTTGTCTTGGCAGTAAAGACAGTGTGGTGCTGTAGGCTTTCAAGTCCATTCAAACTGCTATATAGTTTTCCAAACTCGATATTATTACTTCCTTTATAGCACAAGGCATTTTTTCCTAAACTTGTTATGGAAAAGTTCCAGGGATGTGTTGTCCACACACAAACCAAAATGCATTAGCAGGCCAGGGGCCAGAGGTGAGGGCCAAGGGTGGGGGAGCTATTAATTCGATAGTTTGGCGCTGCTTTTCTTGCAGTCAAAGGCAATGAGAATCCTTTGAAGACAATGAAAGCTCTGGGAGCAAAGTGTATCTAAAACCCAGGTGCCAAGCTAGCTGTACTGGGGGTTTAGGGCAGGATGGAGGTGGCGTAGGCTATTTGGCAGCCCCACAGGTTGCTCTGTTGATGACGTTCCTGGTCAAATGAAGAAGCAGTTGTACAGCTGCGTTCTGGCGTGATGGCTCTCTCTAACTGTGGCTACTGTAGGTTTAACCACCTGGCTTTAAAGATGGGTCTTGTATGTTTATCTTGAAGATATCTAGGCTGACTTGCTGTATGACTTCCTCTGTATCATAAATAGCGTTTTATTACTGAGCAAGGATGAGTTTTGCTTTCTGTCTAATTTGAGAAGATTTTGGGGGCTTTGTAAGCTTCCTCGGGGGTTTTCAAAGCTGGGAAGAAACTTGGAAAGCTGGGGAATCTGTCCACAGTGCTGGTCTTAGCAGGCGGTATTGGTGTTCTGGACAGGGCTCATCTCTTCCATCTCTAATAGTTTGGGAGAGAAGAGCCCAATGCAAGCGAGCTGCAGGGCTCCCTCTGTGATAGATGGACACCTCCAAAGGGCTGTTCCTCCAATGTCTCTTAGTTCACCCTGCCATGAGGAAGGTGTCTGTTTTCTAGAGATGCCCCTCTCACTCCATTGACTGTCAAGGGGCTCTGAAAGACCAGTATAGACCAGACTTCTTCCTTTCAGACAACTGAAACTGGAGAAGACAAATGGACACTGTGAGGGGGCTCTTTTCACCACTGTCTGTTCCCCACAAAATGGCAAGTGGCTGCATAACCAGCACCACCTCCACTGCAAAAACAAGCAGGGAAAGGGGGGGAAGAGGAGTTTGGATTGGGCTGTCAGGAGAATTGCTGCTGCTGCCAGTGTCATCCATGACAACCTGCCAGGCTTGTGCAAGACAAAGTGCCACTCCTCTGGTGACACAGAGGAGCTCCCTTCCCAAGGGAGCTTTCAGGAGGAAGGCTGGGAGCTCTCTGCCTCTGGTCTGCTGGACCAGATCCAGGCAGTCCTGGTAACGGTGAGTCAAAGTGGGGGAAGCCTACGCTGCTTTTGCTGCTGAGAGTTTCCGGGGATAATGTTTTATTGATACTGAATCCACTTAAACGACACAAGGTCGGTCCTGAAGCAGAGCAGAGACATAGCAACTGCTTTCAAAGTGCTAACTGCAGCTCCAGTGCAGTGTCACCAAGAGATGCACATGACACTGTTTTCCACAAGGTAAGGAAAAATAAATAAGCCCCAATCATTGCATAGCAGAATGGGCTGCTTTTTTATCTTGCAATATTGTTGATGTTGGACTGAATCTGCTGTCTTAAAGTATAAATATAAAGACGCTGCTAAATCATCACTATTTCAGCAACTAATTAAGGGGTAATGCTCATGGTGCAGCAGTATATGAGGCAATAAACGGCTTTGGCGGCTGATTAAACGCTGGCACTGAGGCATTTAATTACAGCAGAAGCCAATTACCATGCGCATATTCCAACACCACGGACATTACTCCTGTTATATGACAGAACAAGGAAAGGCAATAAACCATGCTATAGAGACGTATAGTCCAGGACTCTAGCTTTGCCAAAACCGGCAGCCTTCCTCCACTGGCTCTGAGGTGGAAGCTCAGTCTCCATAGGGAAGGCTCAAAACAAGGTCACAGAATGAAAATTCTTCGTAATTTATAGGACTCATTTGAGATCTAGAAACTGAGATCTGAGTCAAATATTGCAGATCTTCGCTGTACTAAGGTGCATTTGACCATTCATAGAAGATGAATATTCCCACACTCAGCGAACAGGTGCATTTAAAGCCTCACCTTAGTATATTTAGCATCGATGGTCAAGTCAGTGGCATTGACGGAAGAGGTTATGGGTGGCCTTTTTTTTCTTTCAGTTATTGCATTGCAGAAAACGTAATCAGTCGCAAAACATCACATGCCATTCTTCATCTAATTGATTTAAAAGCTGGAGTCTGATTTTCACAGGCTTTCAGCTCTTGCACCATCCGTTTGACTTAACCAGCTCAGCACCTCTTCAAATTAAGCCCTGGCTCTCTTTAACCAGACGTGAATTCTTCTTTTGAAGGAGTTTCCTAGAGAAATTATCTCTTAGAAAATCCTTGGCACGAAACCTTAGCCAGCCTTGGCGTGCAAACCTGCCTCACGCTGGCATTAACAAGCCTCTTATTTAAATGTTGATGAGCTCTTTGCTGCCAGTTAGCAATGGGAAATGCAGTCTGTGTGTTAAACGAGAGCTAGGAATGACTTCCAAATACCAAAATGTTTGTTAAACTCACGGCCCACCTCTTCCCTCCTTGGGGGTGGGAAGCTTCCCAGCAAATTGGCCCCATTTTGCACAGAAACTGCCAGGCAGGATCAGACCAAGGATCCCTCTTGTTCTGTGGCCCACCTGGGACTGACGCCAGAAGCACGGCTTCCCAGGACGACCTGCAGTACCACTGGTGTGCCGGTCTGCCCAGGGAACCTGCCCCCGACCCCGTTAATTAGTGCTGGTCTGACGCTCTGAAGGCAGGCTCCCCCCACTATAGTGTGCATTGGGGTTTACTTGTTTGCTTTTAACCTCTACTGTCGTACGGTGGGTCTGGTGGCTGTCACCTGTAGTGAGAGCTGATGAATCACACCCCCCAAACCTTTTTGGAGTCACTTGGTTCTCCGCAGTGCTTTATAGAAATGCATTCCATAAGCTGATTGTGATATTATATATATTGATATATCTCTTCAGCTAGACAGACACCCCCTAAAATTCAGCCCGAGGCTGTGGGACCAGCTTCTATTTGCTTGCCGTCCCATGGAGACCAAATGCTTTGTTGCCTCTAAACCAGGAGTCTCTCATACGGTGGGGGCTCTTCAGTCCTTCTGGGACTCTCCCCTTTTGCAGTGAGTCTGAGGTGAGTCAAAGGACGAGTTTCAAATAATAAATGCCAGGAGAGGGAGTCTCCTTGTATCCTCGTGTTACCTTTGCTGCCTTCCGAAATCAACATGTTCCCCAGCCAAGGAACGTGTAAATTCTTTCGGCTATCACTCACTTTTGGATGAATCCCAACTGCGCATATATACAATAGCTGGTTTCCTCGGTGTTTGAATGAACCAGAAGGGCTTTGTCTGCTATAGATGGGAGCTTTCAATCCCATTTATGGTACATTATATCAGTCTGAAATAGCATTTGTGAGGTCCTTAAACTGAACCACCATCAGATTTACAGTCACCGCAGAGGAGTTAGCAGGCTGGCTCCAGAGAGTTATGAGCAGTAACCATATTCTCTTGAAATATTTGCTTTCTCTGCAAAGTTGACCTGAGGAAGAATGTGTTGTTCGTTTGAAGATCTCTGTTTGTTCATTTATTCAGAGAACGTCTTCATTGACAGGCACTGTAAAGAGATGAGCTTCAGAGCTGAGAGCCAAAGACATGCTTCTTGTCATTGCAGAGCTGGTGACAGCTGCTCAGACAGGGAGCTTCCCGTGGTATGTCCACACATCTGCAAGGTAAAACGTGGGGGATTTGAGTTGTTCGACATCATGGGATGAGCAAGACAGTTCAACTAAGCACAATCTTCCACTCAAGCCTCTGCCCAGAGGATGACCGGGACCTTGACTGAAACTCAGCAGACAGAACAGCAAAGGCATGCACTGACATGTTCTCAGTTTTTAATATCTCTGCTGCCTTCAAGAGCACTTGAAATACCTTGGCAAGGCTGCAACAGCAGGGCAAAATAGGATGCACCAAAAATCTCCCCCAGGAGCCTTTCAGTCTGTTGGTCACCTGTGCTCTAATGCAGGCCAAACTCAGGGGAGTTATCCCACCTACCATCCTCACTGGAAACAGCTGGCGGAATGGCTGTTTGTTGTCAGTTGTCCTGGGGAAGCGCAGGAAGCCAACTGAGATTGGGGAGGTTTTGCTTGATGCTGTGCAGACATGGCCAGTGACAGCCCATGCCTCAGATGCTCCCAGTCTAAGTAGGCAGGACACACGAAGAGCAGGCAGTGCTGCCAACTGAAGCTGCCAGAGCCCTGTGTTTATGTGAAATTCTTGGCTTTCATTTAAAATAATAATAATCATAATAAAAAAAATCTGACCAGCTCAGTTGGAAATATGATCCCTAAAGAGTCAGAAACCACAAGGCCATTCAAAAAGGCCCATAATTCATATGTATATACTTACAGCTCTTGATTTTTAAGCCAAAATCATGGTGTTTGGAGGCCCAACTCAAGACTTATGAATTCCTAGAGGCTGACAGTACCAAGTGGGGAAAGGGCAAAATTAGCACATGGGAAGAAAGAGAGTTGCCAAAGGTATGACAGCAGGTCAGTGGGAGAGCCAGGCCTCCTGCCTCCTCGCCCCATGTACTAGCCACATTGCCTGGCCTCCTTCCCCAAAGGAAATTAAGAGTCCTTAAAGCAATCCTGGCTATTTTAGTCTTGTGTTTCCATCTTCCTTTTCATGCTCTTATTTTCAGCAACACGCAGATCTTGCAGCATCCTGCTGCTCCCCATAGGATATTATTCCATCTCTGGGGCTCATGGCCATGGTACTGTGTGCTGATGACAGCTGTGGGAGTTTGCAAGTAGCGTAACGTTTGCATGCCATGAATATGCAGCTCTGAGCATGGCCCAGTTCTCCATGCAGCCAGCCTGTGCGTGTCTGCCAGGGACAACAGCATCCTGCATGTGTCTAGATCCCAGGAGACACCAGTTCCTGGTGCCTTGGGTGACATTTTTGTGTATGCTTGGCTGTTTATAATCACAAACACCTGGATAACCAGCTTTCTGTTCAGCACCCTGGGAAAACTGGGCTTGCTTTTAATCACAGCAAAAATCAGGGTCTTCCTGGTTGAGTAGCAATTGTCCCTACCTGAGCCATTTCCAGGATCTGATTTCTACCCGTGAGGAGCGCACGGAAACCTCCCGGCACACAGCACAGCACTGGCCAAGGGCAGAGCCTGCCAGCGGCTCCTCTCCCTGTTACACGGACTTCTAATCTCTGTTTACACCAGCACAATGTCAAACATCGCAGCAGCAGCTCTGGCGGAAGGTGAGTCTGTTAGAACGGAGGTGTCGCTTCCTCTGCTGAGGCCTCTCTAATAACTCCAAGATGCTTTTCTAACTAATTAATTACAGGGTTTTGGCTGAGTCTCTTTAATGACTCCCATCTTCCTGCTGCTGCTCTGCAATCAGCACTACTTGCAGTACTGTTCAGAGCAACACTGATGCCATCAGAGCAGACAGATGAGCGATACGGAATTTTTTTTTAAGCCGGTCGTACTGTGAGCTGCTTGACTTCCTGCTCTCTGATGTACTTTCCTGGAGAAGAGGATAAAGATACGGTAGGCAGGTAGCTCTAGCGGGCCCTTAGCCCTGCCCAGGATTGCTGTCTCAAGGGAAAAGCTTATGCAGAGTATAAATAGTTCTCACCTTCTCACTGAAAAGCCGTAAGGTCCTCAGGGTCCAGCTTGCTTGCACATCCAGTTGACTTGGTGAATCGGAAAAAATTGAAGCTGTAGCCTGGAAACTTTGCTCCTGGACCTTGAATATCAAGACTGGCCCTAGATGGAAGTGTCTGGTCAGAGTCAGCACTCCAGCCCACCTATTATTTACGCTCTGATAGCACATAGTCGTAGTCCATGGCCTCCCATGCTTGTACAAATCAAAAACTCAGACCCAAATACTTGCAGACTCAGAAGACAAAGACTGCTGCACAACTTGACTAGGCTAGACCAGACTATATTATACTATAGCATGATTGTGTGTAGGGGTGATCTCTAGCTGTGAAGCCACATTAACTGTTGTTGCTACTTACTGCCTGCTTCATTAATCGACTCTTCATATTGCAGTGGGAATCAGCTGCCCCAGTCTCACCCAGCGCCTTACTGCAATGGCGACGACAATTCCTCACCTCAAAAAATGATAAGCAGAGTAGAAAATGAAAGGCAGCACGAGAAGGCAGCTGGGAGGGCAGCAAGTCAGCACAAAGGCAGCAGCCTCAGGAAACCAGCTCTTGAATGGCTGTAGGTCACTGCAAAGCGAGATGTCAGGAAGAATTCGAAGGCAGACACTGGTGTCCTGTAAGGCCCATTCCAGGAATAAGCATGAAGAAATATTATGGTATTTTTCTGAAATAGATATGTCAGATGGAACAGGTGCATTAAAAGAAATTTTGTTTTGTTTTTCCATAAAGGTGGGGGTTTTTTTCTTTTCAGTACTTCTAAATGTCTGTATAGGTACTTCCATTTCAATCCTTGTGGCATGAGCCAAACTGAGAAGATGAGACGAAGTTTTTTGAGCTCTATAATTAACAGCTAGTCCCCTGAGCAGCAGAAGCAATTGAGCCTGCTTTCCTATGGATCTGTGCCATATGTGGATTCTTTGCTAAGAAGGAGCGAATTTACTCTCCAGTCCTTTGCTTACAGAAGGCCTTACTGAGGTATTTCTCTCTGACACAACTTGCTGGAATCTAGTATCTTTAAGAACCTCTCCACCCCATTCCTTCCCCTCCAGTTTGAGGGGGTGAAATTGGTGAGGGAGTCCTGAAGTTATCAGAGGGTGGGAAAGATGGGTGGTAGGGAAAAGCTGGCAAACAGATGAAAGTACATAATGCCATTATTTATAATAAGAAACTTGGGGGGGGCTGGGGATATATCTGAAAGGAGATAAATTAAGGTTAGAGACCCATTTTCCATGATTCCTTCCTGGGGCACCTATAACACCAAATAAATGCCACGCTGGTCTCCAGCACACCAACTCACCAGCTGAACCTGCTGCACTTGGTACAGCTCTGCCTGCAGCCAAGCACCCAAAGAGTCACCCCATCGCTACAGCCTGTATCCGAAGAACGTCTAGAGCTAAGCAGAAGTTCAAATGCAAAGTGCTGTGACCTCCCTCTCAGTGTAATTGAAAAATATTAGCAGCGCCTTTGTACTGGCTTGAAGCTTTTGTGCTGAATTTGCATCTAATAAGAAGGGGCCTTTTAAGGAGGAAATAAATAAATAAATGGAGGAAACCTTCTCTTTGAGCTAATTTTAGGCACATCCATGCTGACAGCTGCTCTTCCCTGATATATCTCAGCCACATCCTGGAGGGGCCAGGGGGACTAAGCTCTGTTCATGCCACTGCAGCTGAGAAAAGGCCTTTGTTTGGTTGTTTTTTAAGGGACTGATGGTAGCTGGCTCTCCAGAGCCTCCCTTCATCCTGGTTTCCATTATAATACAGGTGGGAACAGGGGAAAGGAGTCATGGCACTTGTATGGGTGTCCAAGCCGTATACAAGCCAGCAGGGGTGGCAATTGCCGGGCACAGCCGTGTCAGGCTGAGGTTTGCACTCGGTGGCCTCTTCCCGCTTTGCTAGCTGGGAAAGAAACCCCGGAGCACTGAGATGTGAGCCCTGGAGATATCCCAAACATCCAGCAAACAAGTCTGGCACGTGGGGTCACCTTGGGGGAGAGAGGCCCTGATGGACTGCAGATGTGCGAGAGACAGCTCCAGGGAGGAGAGCGAGGCAGGACTTGTTCACGTGAGCCTCATGTTCAGCTGTCAGTGACCTGACAGATCTGGCCATACTTCTGGTGAGATGAAGAGCTGTAGGGAAGGCTCCTTCCTCCTCTAGGCATAAAGTAAGCCAAGAACTGCTCCTTGCACTGCTTTAGTCCCTAGGCTAACCCTTTCGTCTCTCCTCGCTCCATCTCACAAGGCACTGTATAGATGCATAAAACTGAGATGAGCATGGTAGGAAAAGTCCCAGCCCATATCTGCTTAGAGAGTGAGAGACAACGTGGCATAGATACTGCTCTTTAATCTCCACCTGTAGCTCCCTGCCCCACCCCCACCCCCCCCCGCTCAAATTAGAAACTCAGGACTTGTCTAGCTTGGATGATTGTTTCATTTCCTCGTCGAAAAGGTGATTACCCCTTTAGTTCTCATAATTACCTAATCAGCAAAAATCAAATCAATCAATGTTAATTTCAACCCTAATAAATATTCTCTGGTATTCTATACCTTTATGTATATCTCAAAACTCATCCTAATTTAAAGGAAAATATGATTTCACAAGTCAGACCAACTTGCTCAGCATCAGGTTCAGCAGTGTGCCACACATCCTGCGAATACACAGAGAGGGGACAGTGTGTGACAGAGGGAATCTGAACAAATGCACCTGGAAACTGGGATGGGAAAGGCTGATGCATAACAAGGTATCACCTGGTCCATACCGTGCCACAAGATGGGACCAGCTGGACCCAAGCAAGTCCAGACAGATGTTTGCCTCTGCCCTGTTGTTGAAAGCAATTGAGGATACAGACTCCACAGTCTCCTCAGGCACTCTTTTCAGTGCTTAACTGTCCTTATTAGTTGAGACGTTTAGAGATAGTGCCAAAGTGAAACTGTCCTTGATGCACTTCAAGCTTATTGTTTCCTGCCCTGCCCAGGCTGGACTAATTAACTGGACTCGACCTGGGTTACTGCTTCCTCTGGTGGGTGGATCTGGGGGTGATGTTATCCAGTGAGAAACTGAGCCTGGCCTGGCTGTAGTTGTTTCACAAAAACTGCCCGATGGTTTCTGTGAGTTGGTAAATTCAGGAGCCAGCTGATACAGGAGTGAAGCCTTCACTAGCCTCCTAAAACCACAAAAAGTCTCAGCTTTTGGGATGAGCTTCTCCACTCAGGACAAGTCATGCGGGGGACCCAGCTGGTGCTTGCCTGGCTCAACCTGCTCCATAAACAGGGCTGGAACATTTCTCTGTCTTTATACGTGTTGGCCTTGATGCTTGTTCACTGCCATGGTTTCTACTCCAGCATGGGAGTAGAATTTCCCCAAATCCATGGGGAAAGGGAATGGTGGAAAAAAGTAGTATGAACTTAGCAGTCACCTACCTGCTATTATTTACCCCGATAAGGGGGGAAAATGCTTCTTCTGGCATTGGTAATAGCAGCAATACTTAAATTGTAATTGTCCCAACTTAAGCCTTCTCAGCATTGTACCAGATGCTGAGATGCCTCTGGCAATTTTTTCCCCATTTGCACACCATTGTCATCTGTGCCCTCCCTGCTGACTGAAAGTTGCCCCACTTGCAAACAGCTCTGCTGGACAGCAAAATGGCAGACGCGTTGGGCCAGGACTGCGATTTCACGCTGGGTTCATGCAGCGTTAGCACAGTGTGCTGTGACGTGGGTTCATCTCCATAGCGGGGCATCTGCTGTGGAAGGACGTGAGCCAGACAAAGAGGATAAGGCTGACTTTGCCAGAAAACTGCGACTCCATGTACGCCTCCACCCAGCTCCTCTTGTAAGGGTACTCCTGGGGAGGAGCTCCTCCTTCCTTCCTGCAACCTGTGCCCTCCTCCCAGCTGTCCTACATCCCAGGACTGCGTCTGGACCTTCTCATCCTTTGGAGGAGGCTGATGTGTGGCTTAGAAGTCGGGAGGGTTGCATGTTTGTGGTTAGCCTAGGCTTATGTTTTAGAGGATGCTTTGGCCCCTGATGACTCTCTCTGTGGGGCTAGCCTTGAGGACAGATGCTTAGCAGTGAAGTAACGCAGTGCCAGAGTTTTAGATGCTGGCATTTACTGTGGGTTTTGAGGAAGTTCCTCTCCACAGAAACACACTTTTTTTTCAGGACTTACTGGAGCAACTCCTGGTACAGGTAAACCCGACTCATCTCTTTCTTGGGCTGCAGGTGATGAAAAATCCTCCTAAAGCCATGTCTGGCAAATGCAGAGAGCAATCGTGGCCTCCCAGCCCCCAGCCCCCGTGTGGCAGATGGAGCTGAGCAAGAGGCAGTTTTGTGCTGTTTTTTTGTCTTTCAAGGAAATAATTCCTGAAGAGGAGGGAGGGCTCCACTCCAGGGAGATAAGCAGTCCCATTGAGCCAGACCTCTCATTTCTTCTCTTCCCAGTTCACAAGACAGCATCCTGAGGGATGGTGCAAAGGCGGCTGTCGAGCCTGTGGGAGCAGGGTGAGAGCCCCGGGGTGCTGCCAGGGAGCCTGGCTCCCATCCAGCTGCCCTCGAAGGGGGGAGCACACGCTCTGCCCGGCGCACGCCCTGGCTGCACTGCAATGCTGGGGACTAACCCTTTCTCCAAGCCCTAGCGCAGACCCTGTCTGACCGCTCCTGCTACACCACGGAGAGAGAGCAGGGCTTGGAGCAACGCTGGGTATGCCCACGGCATGGGCCTGACCGCAGGGTATCTCAGGTCCTGTGGGAAGGCTTTGACACCTCGCGTGTGGCAACTGGTTCCCCTGAGCTCTCCCCAGGCCTCCTGCTTTGCTCGGTGGAGTTCCACCTTCGTCCACTGCTCCTGACACCGTCCATGCACACCTCGGTCAGAGGTGGCTCACAAGACTCGTTTCCCAGCCTGTCTCCTTGCAACAGGGCTGTGCCAGCAGGCTCAGTTGTGACTGTGCTGGCAGCAGGAGAGGAGAAAACCCCCCCTTGGTGTTCTACAACAGCAGGCTGTGCCCTGGAGAGGCCAGGCTGGAGCAAGAAAGGCAACATGGGAGCAGGCAAATATGGCAGGAGCGGGACGGGAAAGGGAATGGGTTGATATTGGGACCATGATGCGGCAGCATGGCTATGTCTGAGAAGAGCAGCAGAGGAGGAATGGGACCAGGTGAGCTGCTACAGCGGTGTGGGGCTTGGGCAGAGGAGCCCAAGGCTGGGATGTCTATGAGGGATATGCTGGGACCAACTGGAGTTGACACAGCTGTAGGAGGGTGGGAGGGAAGGAAAGCCCATGCCTGGCAAGGGTTGGGGCTGAGAATTGGCATGACCGTATGCCAGAGGCTGTGGCCCAAGTGGAGAAAGGCTTGTGGTACATCATCAGGGCAGTGCATGCAGCCCAGGGCATGATGGAGCTGCACATCTGGCTGGAAGGTCCCCAGAGCAGCTGTGAGCAAGGCCCAGAGCTGAACTAGCAGGAGATACCGCACCTAGATAGGATGGGAAAGCTTAACAGAGATGCCAGCCTGGGAGAGGAAGGGTTGCAAGGGTTCCTCTCGGGTCAGGACCCCAAACCTGGTTCTCAACACTGCTAACACGTGAGACCTGTACATGTGACACCTAGAAAACAACATGTGGGTTTTTTATCAGAAACGAGGCACAGGATGCCTGGGAGGGGAGGTTTGCAAGAGCCAAGGGGGTCTCAGTACGTGTTATGGCCAAGGGATCTCAGTAGAGCTGCAGGGGAAGACCCCAGCGTGGCTCAGGAGAGGACACCAGGCTGTTCACTGAGCAAAGGCTTGCGGGTGTGTGTGGAGTGTGTGATCATGTTGGTCTCTAGCAATGGCAGGCACCTGCTGCTAATAGGTTTGGTAGCTCAGCCACTCTGTGAGCTGCACATTCAACCCCTGCCAACAGAGCCTTCCCTAAGGTCTGACTTTCCTCCCTTTACTGTGCAAGTGGCTGGATCTGAAGCAGCCAAGCACAGTGCCTCTGAGCAGCATCTTTTGCCCGAGGTGCAAAAAGATAAATAAAAGACCATGTAGGAACTTCTTCTTCTTCTTCTTCTTCTTCTTACCCCTCACTCCCCATTTTCCTGGCTAAGCCCCTGTTCCTCTTGGGATATTGGACTCTTATTCAGGAAAGCAGCCCTGGTTCCCTAGCAGTATTCGTCCTGGGCACAAGGGCATCAGAAGCAGGATCTTAACTGTCAGCGGAGCCGGGAAGCACAGGCCTGTGCGGTCCCTAGGGGGGAATTATTTGCTGATTGCATCTGTTTCCCAGAAGCATCACTCCAATTTATCCTGGGATTCACATTTTTATCTAGCAAATAAGCACCTTGGGAGCTTCATTTCCATCTCAGATGTTAAATTTAGAAGTGGTGCTTCCCCTTCTCCCACCCTCTCCCTGCCCCCTTCCCAACGGCTCCTGTATCTCCCCTCTAGCCCCCACCCTCACCTCCAGCTCTCCCTCTTTGTCGCATTACATAGTAATCTGAGATGCATTGGCCGAGCTCCAGGGAACAGAATGTACTTGGCAGGGAGACGGGTCTTGATGTCTGCAAAATGTCGGGAAATGCAGCCAAGAGCTGCTAACTGGGTCATTAACCTCTAGAAGAAGAGCAAGTTGTGGAGCTGTGCTCTGTCTCCCTTCATCTCGCCAATAAAAACGTCCCAGCAATGAGCGAGGGAAGAAGAGGTTTACAGCTTTAAGTCCTAAGTAGTCAATGCAACCACCCCTCCCTGACCCCCCTTCTCCTTACCCTCTCCCCCAGCGCAGTATTAAAGCTTATAAGTGGCCTTTTAAAAACCCAGCGGTCCCCGAGGAGCTGTCCCTCGGTGCTTGTAAAGAGGCTACTGGAGCAAACCAGTCACTTCCAGCGGCATGCTGCTCCTGCCGTTCGTGGTTAGAGGGGCTCAAAGGAAGGGCCTTTTTGCTGGGTTGCAGGGGGCTGCAACTCTTGTGCAAGTTGGAACCGGGTGCTGCTATTGCCCCCGTGTACCTATGTACCCCCTTCACCATCCCCAGCATAGCTGTATGCCATGTTTCTGGCCACCCCGTTTCCATGAGTTGCCTTCCTGTGTTGGAGGCGCTGGGGCCAGGCAGAGCTGGCTGGTTCTGGTCCATGGGAAGGGGCGCAGCGCGGCGAAACAGAAGCCAACAGGGCAAGGAGGGTCCTGAGCTCAAACGAGGCAGCCCGTGTCACTGGGTGCAGCTTGAAATAAAGCAAACCTGCTTGCCGATGGCAGTGAGGGCTCTGCAGGCTGGGAGGGGGTGGGTCCCCCAGAAACGGGGGTCCTGGCCAGAGGCAGCCAAGGGGCAAGGCGAGGGTGCTGCACCTCCAGAAATCTCCATCTCCCACAACCCGCAGTGGCTGTTCAGTGAGCAGATCACAGGATGGAGGCTAGTGGGGTGGATGGGAGAGGGGAAGAAAGGTGTCATACTGCCAGACTCCTTCCTCAAGAAGTGCTTTATTTCCATCCCTCTCCTCCTCCGGAGGAGATCCATCCTTAGGAGCCATTTGGCTGGGCTGGCCAAGGACACCACTGCTTACTTCTGTGCCCGGTGCCTTTATGTTGGGACCCCCGTGACTTTTTCCACCCAAACACACATTTCCTTTGCTCTTAATCCATTCCCTGTTTCAAAAGAAGCCATAGCACTTCTGGGATAGGGAGAAACAGGGGAAAGTGCTGCCTTCAGAAGCCGGGTCTCTCCAGGCGAGGCAGGTTGGCCAAGGTGGAAATGAGCTGCATCCCAGGAGCACACTGGGTCCTGAAGCAGACCAGGCCAAAGGGCAGTACCCGATCCGGCGTTTAGGACGTTTGGTGCAAACTCCTCCTCTGTCACAGCCAGTCCATGTGACACCGCGTCCCGGTGGCAACGCCCCGGGAAGGGGAGCCTGGAGAAAGACCGGGGTGAGCCCAGCGGGATGCCGGGCTCCGGCAGCCCCTCTCTGGTTGACGCATCCCGCGCCTACCTGCACCGCAGAAGCCGCAGCCTTCCCCCGCCGCCTCTCGGGGCCGCCTCAACACGGATCGGGCAGCTCAGCTGCCTGCACCCCTGCCCGGCCCCGGGGCCCGCACCCCCGTCTCTGCAGGACGCCTGCCCGCCGCGACGCCCCCCCTCCCCGCCGGGCGCTTACCCCGGCCCGGGGCCGGCCGCCCCTTCCCTTCCCGCCGGCCCCTCGGCAATCCTGCTCCCCGAGTGCCCTCTGCTGACGAGCCCGGGCTGGCGCAGGCCGGGGGGCGCGGGGCGGGTGGCGGGGGGAGCGGGCCCGGGCCCGGCTGCCGCCCACCCAGCGCTGCCGGCGGGCAGGGCAGGCGGGAGGCGCGGGGCGGGCGCGCAGGTGGCCGCGGCCAGCGCCCTGCGTGGGAGCGGGGGGGCCGGGGAGCCGCAAACGCGATGGGAAGGGATGGGAAGGCTCCGCGGACGCGGGCGGGGTGGGGGGGGGGACACTCGTAGGCTGGAGCCGGGGGCGCGGGGGGTGGCGGCAGCGTTTTGAGGGATTACAGCTCTCCTGAGGACATGATGGAGTCATACAGGTCTGTTGGTCTCTGGGGAGGTATCGGTCACTGGGGAACCCCAGCTCTAGGAAATCTTCTCTACGTGGTTCAGTTTGGTTTGTTTTAACTTAAAAGTTCTTGTGAGGTCAGGGAATATTAATTTCTTCCTTAGCAAATGCACAGATTAACACCTTCTCCCTTACCCAGCAAGGATAACTTTGTCACCTGCCAAAAAAATTTAAATTAATGCAGCCTCCCCTTCTCCAACACAGAAAGTTCCCCTAGCCCCTCAAAGGCAGTGGCAGTAAAGCCGTGCTATAAATCAAGCCCCATTCATTCCCTCCTCCCCTTTCGCACCCCACACCATAACTGCCAAAGCACGAACTACCCCAGTTCCTCCTGACTTCCCCAAATGCTTCCTTAGGTTTTCTGGGTGTCTTGAAGACTGCAGAGCAAATGCCAAAAATCAAGAAGCCTCTGCTAGGCTCTGTCCCACCCGTGCTCACTCCAGGATGTCCAGCACCCCTGCTGGGACCTGCTGTAGGAACATGGGCCAGGCAAAGCCAGCTGCTTCTAAGGTAGAGTGATCTTGGGGCTCTACTGATTGCCTGTGTAAGCCTTCTTAGATGAAAAATCATCTCTAAGGGAGGAGTTGAGTGAAGGCCCCTTTGAAATCACTGACCCAGACGAAGAAGCAGCTAGTGACAACCAAGCCCCCAATGCCTATGGCAGCAGCCACAGCGACACTGTCCTCCTTTCAGCAGCATTTCACTCGGAGGAAATGAAAGCATCGGAAAAGGAAATGGGGCTGAAAAGGCTTAGATCCCCAGCGAGCGGGCCTTTGTTTTCCCATTGTGCTAGCCCAGCTGAGCCTGTGTTGGAGCAGAGCCCTCCTGCAGCTGGGCCCAAAAGCAGCAGCCAAAGAGAAACCCTGGCAACAGTCTGTGGCAAGAGGAGGAGGGATGTGCAGAGGCTGGAGCACTCATCCATGCTGGGGAGGAGAAGTGAAGGGCTGGTGGCACCCACAGCCCACCTCCACAGCCCCAGCAGTGCAGAGCAGCTGCCCGTCCTGGGGCAATGGGAGCATCTTGCCAGCTCTGAGCAGAAATCACAGAGAAGGAGCCTGCAGGGGGATAGGTCAGAGGAAGCAGAGGTCTTGGAGAGCAGGACAACAGCCTTCAGTTGGCCCTGGACCACAGCAGGACTAGCCAAGGATCCTGAGGGCCACAGCTGTGAGCCTATCCCCCAGGCCACAGCACGGCTGTGTGCCATGACCAACCACTCCATCACCAGCCAGCCCAGAAACACCATAGGCCATGCTTGTGCTTCTTGGCATGCAGTGAGAGCCTGTTTCTGGACATCCCAAGGGGTGCTGGGACCAAAAGTGGCTTTTGAAAAACACCGCAGCACATTGGTGATGCATGTGCTGAGTTCCACATGCGGAGCTGGTGATAAATCTGACAACATCTCTGGCAAAATGCTTTCTCTAATGGCATGCCGAAAACAACTGGGCATGAGCAAGTATCCTGCAGAGCACAGCCCTGCCAGTGACCTCGGCTGCCTCGGTGTCAGCATGGGGAAGCACTGCCTTCTCTTTCAGGTAAGCAAGGGGTTAAACTCAGATCTGCTTCCCCTCTTCGCCCTGTTGAGGGAATGGTCTGTGAATCAGCCTTGGTCCCACCTCCATCACAAGCTGAAGGGCTCTGCATGCTTTCCAACCTTAACTACTGCTCTCTGAAAAGGAGACATCAGTGTAGACGCTAGTCTTACCATGATTTGCCCTAAAATGATCAGCTACCTCTTGAAGGAAGGTTGCTGATCAGTGGATGAGAAATCAGTGATGAGTCTGGGGGAGCTGGGCAAGAGGGCAAGACCTGGGAACACCCAGGTTTGAAGACATGGTCCTTTCCCTTCCTCTGTGTTGCTGACAAACATGTAGCAAGCAATACTTTGGAGGTGGCAAGGATTCCTTATGGCTTTTCATGCCTTCCTTGGGCAGAACAGGTCTGCAGGAATAGTTAGGCAGCTCTGCTCCTGCTGAAGATGGTGGTGTCCTCAGCGGCCAACACAGCCTCCTCAGGTGTCCAGGCTGCTCTCAGCCCAGCTTGCAAACTAGAGGTGGCAGAAACCTTTTCCTCTCACTTGGGTGAAGTTGGAGAACGATGCCTTGGGGATTGTGCCTTGCAACAACACTGTTCAGTCTTTCCTGGCGTAGCTCTGAAGAACATGACATGACTTAAATAAAGCAGCTACAGACATAGATTTCACAATGACTTCGTTGTCAGACTGACGGTTTGTCTCCCCTGAATTCATACCTTAAGGAGGCCGTGATGGAAGGACTCTGCCCACTAACCCTACTTAACACTACCACTGCTGCTAGTGACTTTGAGCAAAATGATGTTGCTGGTGTCATTGTATTGTCACACAAGTGTCTGGCTGAGTAAGGGTCCCTGGGGTTTCTGCTTAAGTTTTTCAGTCTGATAACATTTGGTGGCTCTTTAAAGCCCTTCTTCCTGGATTTGTGCTATTGCATGAATGTTTTTATTTATTTTTGGAGAAATGGCTTTTAGGCTGCATAATTACTGAGGAAAAAAGCTTGATCCTTAAAGGCTCCCCAAAGTAAATAAATTAAAAGAACCAGCACTTGAAATTTTCTCTTTAAGCTAATGATAGTAGAGACTGATGACGGGGCCTCTGAACTCCTGGAGTCAAACAACATTGCTTCTACTTCCTGAAATGTCTTTTTCTTAAAGGACCTGCATGTATTTTCCCCAGCTGATTAAGGATCTACAATGTTTTATTCATGCACAACCCGGGATTATCAGCAGTGTTTTACATTTCAAACCAACCATTGCCAAGACTTTCCCAGCTCGAGGAAGCCTCACTTCCTCAGTGTAGCTTGAGGCTATTCCTAGAGAAGGTGTCACAGCTATTAATATTTGTTACCCTTCTTCGTTAACCTCTGGGATGAACTGTTAATGCTTGTCTCCAGTGCTGCCTTTGCTGGCTCATTTGCCTTTTTTTTTTTTTATGCTCCCAAAGCACTATGGCAAGTGATCATCTTTGTATGAGTCAGTGCTGAACCAGTTGTTGCAGTGAAGTGTCAGATTTTATCCAAAGAAGGAGCTGCGCTTCGGCACTGGGTGAAGCATTTCTTGGATATACATGAATATCTAGACAGCAATATTCAGATATCCATGGCTAGCCAGGATGTCTAGTGGGTGGCTCTGCCTGTCCAGGGACTACTTGGAGCTTCATGGCGACCGCTTCCTTTTCCAAAGTGTTACCCCTCCTACGAGTGAAAAATTCCCCTTTTGTTGTTAATCCTGCAGGGTCTAAAACACACAACAATTTCTGATCGCTAAAGAGAGGGAGTGCTCCATTGCATTTGTAAATAAGAAGGGCCTAACCACTGAATCTTACTGAAGACAAAGTGGTTGCAACAGCAAATGATTCAGCCATCTGAAAGAAATACGTGGAGAAAAACCCGTGTCTCCTGCTGCATGGTTACTGCACAGCAAAGAAGGTCATATATTAAAATTGTGAGACTGTTTAAGCACTGTGTAATTAACTGCTGTCTATTTAACCAGACAGCTAAAGCAAGTTAATTCAGTGTCAGTTAGGAGACTTATTAAGTGTCTGTATTTTTTTAACAATTTACTGGTCCATCATTAACTACCCCTAGATTATCTTGTCAAATTGATAATTAAATGCCTCAAAAATTCATTACAGACTCAATATATTAATAGGAATATAATTAAGTAATGTTTGCTTATGTGATCTGCAGTTTATTACCTGCATGCTGATTTATCTCCAAGGCATTTACTAAACCTTAGCTGTAGACTATTCAGAATCAATACAGGCCCAGGAGTCAATAAATGTCGTATTAGATCCAAACGAGCTATTTAATTGGGAGAATGCATTGAAGTTGTCTTCTGGATCTCCAGTGAGTTTGATGAGGGGAGTGTGACCTTACAAAGACTGACTGAAGATCTTGCAGTTGCTGTTTTATGGCTGGGTCAGAATCCCCCCCAGAAGCACAGGTTTTTGGTCTAATTTTGTTGACTGTTTGGTTTGGGCTCTGTAGTCTGTTAGAAACTGCCTAAATTGGTCCTACTCTGCTAGTCAGTTGGTGCAGTGATGAATCAGAGGCTCTATTTTGTGTAAAAAAACAGAGTTAACTCCTCTTGTCCTGCACAAGGAAGATAGCCTAATGAATTCCTTAAATTTGTAACCCTTGGACTTTGCATGTCGTGGATTTTTCAGAGAACTTACAAGTTGCTTCATTAACTAGTTTGAATAATAGGAGACTTTAAATTTTTAAATCATGAGCGGAAAATAAATGCTTCTTCTGCTCCGGATAACTGTAGAGGTGGAATAAAACAGCATCTGAGATTTGCTGTACTGCTGAACTTCAGAGAGACCCTGTGCGCGGCAGTGTTTAAAGAAATCAGCTTGCTATGAAGGTACGTTATCACTGGTTACTGTCTGTTAGGATTAACCAGCCTGCAGATAGGCTATTGATCAAGATAAATCTGCGCAGGGGCAATGGCCACCCTTCCTCTGCAGCTGTGTGTGCCAAGTGATGGGGTGTTGGTGACTTGATGGGAGGAGGTGGGCTGAGCACGTCTCCAGACCCTGGGATCGGCTGTGGCTCTAGGTGCTATACCTGCGTCCAGCTGCAGAGCCGGTGTTCTTGCTGGGTTTGTAGGCGAGAGCTCCGTGTATGGTTGCGTAGCTTTCTTGGTAATTTTAAAGACTAGGGAATTCTCGTTAAGATGGATTTGAGTTTGTGCATATACACGTATACGAAATGCATGGTTTAAAAATAAATAGTAGGCTGGCTGAATTATTCCAAATCATAACGTCATAAACCCCATGAAGTAAACAGTTATATTTAAAAGAAATTTTAAAAGGTTAAAGTTAAAATAGTATCATTGTAGCAGTACTCTCAGGGACTTGAACTTCCCTCTGCTGTTCAGCGATGTTACGAAATAACTGTATTGTCGTGAAGAAGATATTTCAGTGTTCTTTGGCCCAGATTAGGTTAAATTAATTTTTTATGTGGCATATCAACATTTTTGTCGTACTATTTTCCATTGTGGCATTATCACAAGCTTGGGAGGTGACTATGTTATTGCTTTGCTGTCCTACTTTGAGCTATGGTACTTTTTCTGGGGGGAGGCAAGAGGGAATAAGCTGATGATGAGTCTGATGGTTTCCTCTCCTCAGTGTCAAAGTGATGTTAATCACAACCAACCTACGAAGGAGTGCGTGGATACAGATCCAAGATAGGCTTTGGCATGGAAGTATTTTGCGAGCATGTCTGGGGTTTAACTTTTTTCTCTAACTTTAGGCAAATTTAGCTTTGTTTTTCACACTTAAATATATTTGGACTATTTTGTTTTCAAAATTGGTATTCTACTGTTTGAATTATATGAAAAGCTGGCCAGATCCAAGCTGAGCATTCCTGAGGGAGAGTTCCCAGCAAGCATGCTTGTGTGCATGCAGCCTTTGGTGTCTGCCAGGCTCTTCCATAAAGCGATTGTAGCGCTTCAAAAACAACAACAACAACAACAACAACAAAAGAGGCTGAATTCTGCTCTGAAACACTTATGCAATTCCAGGGAAGTCTGTTGGCTGTGGGAGTAGAGTTGAGGGCAAAACTTGAGCTGGTATCTACAGGGCATTTTTCCACATGTTCTGTATGTGCATTGTCCTTCCCATCGTCCAGACATGGAACCTCGCAGGTCCTGACCAGGAATGTAAAACTGTTGTAAAATTTACACATGCTTGTCTACTAAGAGCCTTTGCATAGGGAATTTGGTTAGGAAATATTTTTCTGCTTCATCCTTCTCTGAGCTTTACTGGAATCAAAGCTGAACCAAACTTTTCTGAAAACTCTGAAATGCTTCAGTAACTTCTGTTTGTTTTCCTCATGCCTCTGTACTTGGCTTCTGGCAAGGACTGAAAGCAGCACTGAGTCACTCAGTGAAGAAGTCTATTTTGACAGCATCCCCCTGGCCTAAGCAGGAAGTTCTCGAAGTCTGAAGACATCGAGAGTTCTGGATCTCGCATGGTTAAAGCCCAGATGTGCAAACCCTAAGGGCTTCGGGGAGGTGTTTAAGCTTCTGGAGCTGCTTAGACCGTGCAAAACTGGCAGTACGGAGAATCTCATCCATCACTGGAGCTAGCCAAAAAGGTGGCTACAGCAGAAATCCTTAACCATATAGAAGTTTTGAGAAAGAGTCAAATTCTTTGAAGTTTTTCTATTCTCTAATGTGACTATTTAAAAAAAAAAAGAAAAGGGGGGTGTGGGGAGAAAAAGCTCCATCTTACTCACCAAATCTGCAGCCTCTCTGTGTTCTGAGTCATAGCTGCTGGCTGCACTGACAATGGCAAGGTTTTTTAATTTGCTTTCTGTCCTCATTACTACAGTAAGAAAAAGGGGGCACAGCAAAGACAGGGACAGAGATAAGATTGTGCAAGCATCAACAAGACGACAAATTGGCCCATTGGTTTTCCTTGCTGGGGTTAATAGTAAGGAAGAGCCCAACTTTAGTCTCAGGCCCCACTACGAGTTTTGCAAGGTGGAAACTGGGAATGGGAAGTAAGGAGGCTGGGGGAAGAGGAGGCCAGGAGCTCTTCAGTAAAAAAGATATCCATTTATGAACATTTGATGTGCAGACTAAAAGACAACTGTGTTCCTCTGTACAACGTCATGTTAGCATGGCTTTACATAAAAGAGGCACTGAAGCAGATGCCTCCACAAACTTTAGATTTGGCAAGTGGTGCTGGTGTTTGTCACCTTGCAAGGGAAGTCGCAGAGGAGGTCACCCCGTGTGAATTCAGCTACCTTCTTTCATCTTTCAAGATGAAGAAGGAAGAAATAAGTGAAAGATGTGAAAGGGGAAGAGTTAGGTCTCTTTTGATATTTGCTAGCTATATGCCTGCCATGAAAAAGTCAGTGCTTGTTAACACTTCCTACGTTGTGGGATGTGGCACACCACACTCCTCACCCTGCGCACAGAGAAGGAAATTGCTGATAACCGTGGTAGTTTGCTGTTGGGGCTACCTCCCTCTAGTTATCTAAACTGTTACAAAATATATCAAGGTGAAGAAAGGCCCCCTTTCATTTCAGTTGCATGCTAAATACTGCTCTGCTTCCTGTACTCAAGCATTATCTGTTGCTGCTCTGCACTAGTAAGCTGCCTCTGAGTTCTCACCCTGAAGTAGTTTTTTGGTTTGTTTTTTTTATTATTTTATTTTTTTTAATTTTGGTACCGAGTACAGCACTTCGTAACATGTGAATGGCCACATGCCCTACACTCCCACAGCCAAAAATCTCCAATAGAGTTTATTTTAAAGCAGTTCCTATCTTTGTGTTTGTAGATGACTTTGGGTACCATCTGGGAAAAATTGTTCTTTGTTAAATTCCCCTTTATTCCCCTTGGGATATGTATTTAAGGCAGGAGATGCTGAAGGATGTACTGAGGACTGTAAAAGCAGCTTGAAGTAAAGATGTAGGAGGAAAAGTACTCAAGCTGTTTTTCTGCTTTTGCAATTGAAAGGAAACTCATGATATAGCAAATTTTAAATGGCACAAGAAATTCTGCTCTCTACTTCAACATGGCACTATTAGGCCAGCAACAGGGGGAGCAGCTGCTCAGCTGTTGTATAATTGACATCGCTGATAATGACATTGGATTCATAATTAAGCTTCATGGGTTCATGAGGATCAGGAAAAAAAAAAAAACAAACAAAACACCCACCCTTAAAAAAAAAGGTCACAAACAACTGTATGAGTGAGCACATTGGAACGCAATGAAGGCTGAAGAAAGCCTGCCTGTCCCAGGGCCCTGCAGGGGGTGAGATGTGGGCGCTTGCGCTGGGAGCTCTCTCTTGGTGATACTGAGCAGTTGGCCAGAAGTGCTGACACTTTAGGAGGAGGCCAGAGAAGTTTAGATTAGAACACACTGCTGTAAAAAAATGTATTTTTTTTTCCTGGGAATGAATGAGTGGGTTCATGCCAGTAACACCAAATCTACAGCAAGGCACACATGGCCTGCTGCCTCCAAGTATAATCAGTGCTTAAAAAAAAACCCCCCATGCTGGCATGCATTGCATGTGGATACCTCCTTTATCATACATATTTGAGAGCCTGGACTTTGATTGCCACCTGAAACTGGGCACTGCGGTTTTCTTTCCCCACTCAGTGGGTCATTTGGTTATGATCCTGCATCCTTTTCTGAGGCGCTTTGGAGTCCCATGTAACCTTTATCCATTTCTCTTTCTAGCAAAAATATATTTCAGGAAGTTCCATAATTGCACGTCTATATGGTGAGGTTTGGCACACAAAACCTGATTTGAGGTTGGCTTCTTTTTCTTCCCTTTAACTTACAATGTTTAAATTGGGTTCCTCCACAGATTCAAAAAACACATTCTGCTGGGTCACGCTGGAGCTTTGAATCACAATTTTTGTCAGATGAGGAAGAAAAATACATTGAGCTTTCTGCTGCAAGTTGCCTTTACAGAAAATCCCACGGTATTCCTGTGTGTAGAGAATCGGCCATTCAGTTTGCATTGAACTTGTCTTGAGCTGCAAATAGCCACAAACCTGTAGATGGATGTGGCAGTGCTCGGAGCCCGCAGTACTTGCATGCTCTGGATTTTGCTGGGGTTGTGCTCTATTTAGACTGAGGACCCACTGGCTGTTCAGGGAGGGGACTCCCATTTCCTTCTCTAAATAATGTTTGTTTGTGTTTGGGAAATGCCAATCATGTTTTGACAGCTACTGAAACCTAAATGCATAAGAAATGTAAAGCTGGATGAGCACAGTTTTCTTCCAGAACAGTTTTTGTTGCGTTCCTGGAAGGGGTTATGCGCCTTTTTTACTGCGGGGTAGGAGGTCTGAGCCTATTCCTTTCAGAGCTGCCTTGAAATCCCATTAAATGGCTGCTTTCATGAAGCTGGTTCTTAATCAGAAGGCCTCTGATACCTTGTGGAAGATGGATCCTGTCAAGCTAAACTTGGGATTATTTGTGATGAAATTAAAAATAAGGTCAATAAAGATACTTGTGGTTTGAGACTCATGAAAAATATTTGTCTTGGTACTCATAACACTTAAACTAGAATGATTCAAAATCAATGTGGCAGAGTAAAAGGATTAAACACTGGCTTGGAAGCACATCCCAAAATGTCATTGTAAACAGGAAATCAGGACTGAGTGGGAGTATTTCTTGTGGGGTCTCTGAGATTGCTTTGGGGCCCCAAATAACCAACTGTTTTAAGAGCAGCCAAGCAGAAAACAGCGAGTCGGTGGTCAGCATGGCACAAAGCCTGGTCAGGGGCACACAGCGACCTGGGCTACTCCGTGAGCTGGGCAGGCGAAATGCCGTGCTCTCCAGAGTCGCCCAGCGCCCAGATAGGAAAGGTCTGGCTACAGCCAGCTTCCTTCTGCTGCAGCCCTTTGCACATAGCTGCCGGTGCAGTCCAAGAGCACATGCTCCTCCGGGGGAAGGAGGAGAAACAGTGATAAAATATTTGAACTGCAGCTGTCCCTTATGAGAAGCATATTAATTAAATAGAAAACACTGTCAAGGTGCCAAGGTTCCTGTCTGGCTTTCCAGTCTGTATTAGAGGAAGAGTCACCGGTACAAGGATGGGTCTTACCAGTTTTGGGTGAGATTGCACTAGAGAAGAAGTTGAAATGCAGAAGAGAAGTTGCTCACGGCATGTGAAGAATGAGGCTATTGTGGGCAGGATGTCTTGACATCCCTGACCTCCTAGTCAATGGAGAACGGCCCCTTCTTTGGCTCCGGTGTATGCCTGGATTCAGACAAAATGGGGTTCACTCCAACCAAACTTCCAGTCATTTTCCCTGCAGCCTTTTTCCTGTGCCTTTTGAACTCGGAAAGGAGACTGCTGCTCCTAGAGCGCTGCCTTCCCCTGCTGCTGAGTTTTCCTGTTTACTCTCTCTGCACAGAGTGGACTGGTGGAGCTGAGACTGACGCTTGGACAGAGGAGCAGAAGCTAAATGGGGCATCTGAAAGAATAAACAATCAGGATTAAGTACTGCACAGGCTGTGGGGCTGAATTAATGCCATTTGTTGCAAGAAAGAAATGATAGTGGTATGCATTTCCAGACCTGGATTTAAGTGTAGCTGGAAGGAAAGAGCTACAGGGCAGCAGGACCTCCTGCTCTAGATAAAATATAACAGTGCTTCCAGAGCTCCCTGAAATACTCTTCCATCAAAATAAATAGATGAACCTTGCAATCATCCTTGCTCTCTGACGATGCAGGGGACCAGTTTAGCACTGGGATAGGTAATATCGCCATTTAAAGCCTGCTCCAACTCTGTCACAGGGGAGTCACAGTAGAGGGATGGCTCAGATTTGCTCATTTGAGATCTGGAGCAAGACCGAATGGGGTTCTGTTGGGGGAAGGTAAGAGGCAACGTGGCCATGTATGCCCATACGTTGTTCGTAGAACTGTTGATTGGGTGGTCTTGACTGTGACAGTGATGTCCTGTGCGCATCCTCTGCCCAGCGATGGGGCCTTCTCCCGCCTCACCTCCCGGTGCTGGCTGGCTGCAGAGGAGCTGATGGAGGTTGCGCGGGCAGCACCGCCCCTCGCCCGCAGACGACGGGGATATTTCAGGCGTAGGGAGGCCAGGCTGGGTTTCTGGGCCCTGTGAAGCTTGGCTTTTTTTTTTTTTACTTTTTTCTTTTTAAGGGCTTAGTTCTGTTTAGTTTTGCTTTTAACGGGTGAAGAGGGGAAAAAACAGCTTCCAGAAAAAAAACAACAGCTCAAGCTCCAGGAGCCAGATCTTAGCATGAGAACCCGACCCAGTGTGGGGGAGGGCTGTGTCAGATCACTGCATACCCGAGGAACAAGAATTCGCTGCCTGCTGAAAAGCCGCAGAGCTCAGACCCTTTTTGAAAGAGTAACATCTTTGATATAAAAAAAAAAACCCCAACCAACAACCCAAAACCACCCAGCCAATAAAAAGCCTCAGACATACAGGATCCCATTCATGGTGGGAGGGATTTAGTGGAAGTATTTTCCTTCTTTAAGGTTTGGCACAGCCTTAAAGGAGTCTCTTTAAAAGCTTCCAGAGCCGATTATATTTTGGATTGTGTTTCAAATCACCCTTCCCCCACCATGTTTGGTGCGTCCTCAAACAAGTTCCCAGAATAAATTAGACATAACGGTAGCGGGATTTTTTTTTTCTTTTCTTGAGGAGGAGGAAGGAATAAATGACACCAAATTCTGTAATGGAAAGAAAAAAGAAAAAAAAAAGTGTGTATCGGAAACTGCTGCTGAGTGACTCATGCTGCCGGACAAACGGAACCTCACTCATCACTCCATCTTCATCCTCCTCCTCTGGTGAGAGAAAAAGTCTTGGAAAAATATCAGCCCCCCCCCCCCCCCGGCTTCTTCTCCCGTGGCATCCGTACACAGGGAAGCAGTCCAAGCCACAGTGATGGCTTCATGCGCTTCTTGGGGCAGGCGTTTTTTTTGTTTTAATAGCCAACTAGGAAAAGCCTCCGAGGTGACCTTGGAAAAATGTATGCACCAAAGGAAAAAGTTGTGGAAGGGGAGGGGGGGCAGTGTTGGAGTCCTTGTGTGCTTTATGTTTGGAGGCTTTTTTTTTTCCCCTCATAATGTTTTTCCAAATTTCCACTGAAATAAATTTGCAAGTTATTATTATTTTTTTTTACGAGTGGGAAGAGAGGGGAGGATGCGCTGTGCGAAAGGCAGAATGAGCTGGGCACAATTCCGACTTAAATAAATGCTGCGTCATAAAAGTATAAAGGGTACTGCAGGGGGAAGGGTGGGATGCAAAAAATTGCTCTGTTTCTCCTCTGTTCGGGAGAGTAATTAGCATTTTTATGAAGCATATAAACTGTATACAAATCAAATATGTTTTTATTACCATAAAAATGGGGGGAGTATTTCTTTTTTTTTTTTCCCCTTCTCAAAACATCTTCTGCAAATGTTTGGGACTGCCTGCCAGAAAGCCACTTAAAATGCAGCTTTTTAGACTGCCAGCTCCAGCCAGCCCTGCTGTGGGCACGAGGGCTATTAGCCAGTGGCAGCCCCTTCCCAGCAAACGCCTTTTCAGCTGTAGGGCAATGGGGTTGAGTGGGTAGATACAACGGCTGTGCTCCGCCTCACAAAAAATCTTGCCTAAGGAGATGCCATGTTTTTCCAGGGCGTTGGTTCTCGTTCTTCATCAAGAGGTTACTTCTCCCTCCACCCTGGCTTTTGAGATGACCTGAGTTAGATTGTGCACGGTGTGAAAATGGCCATGAAGAGGTGTAATATTCTGTTCTTCCATGCTTTTGTGATTGTGGTCAATCCCATGCAGCCCCTTTCAGGGCTCCCACTTTTCCCCCATATCCTCCCACTGTAAGTCTTCCCTTCTTCCAGCACCATTCACTGTCTCCAGCCCAGGTTTGCACACACCGTCTGCAGAGCTGGAGGAGCTCCCAGGATGCCGGATAGGAGTGGTGCCAAGAGCAGAGGGTGGCCTGTGACAGCAGTTTGGGGTGGTCAGAAGCCATCTGAGGATGCAGGACAACAGCACTTGGGCCACTTTGCCTAAGCAACTCTTCATGGGGATACACAGACGTGATGAGATGTTGCTGGTGGCAGCAGCTGCAGGTCCCCAACCTGAGTGGACCCTGTGGAGCTCATCCCTTGTGCTCCTTCCCTCACCCCCAGCCCTTCCCTGGGTTTCACAGCCTATGGCATGACTTTTCAGAGCCAGCTGCTCACCCTGTCCCCATGCTGCTCTGCACATGGATGGGACAGCACCCAGCCCCGCTCCTGCACCTAAATGCCTATGGGCAGACCGGAGAGAAGCACCCAGCTGTGGTTCCCAGCTGAGGCCTGTGAGCAATTGCTGGATGATAAATGACTTTCAGCTGGACTGCATTAGCCATGGGTGGTGCTGCCCGGAGAGATGGCTGCAGGGAGCAGCAGCTCTATTTAAGGCAGTCTCTGCCAGCTGTCTCTGGGCTATCAGCAGTGGGAGCAGCTGTGCCAAGCTGGGGTCTTGGGTGCTCCCCTGTGGGCTGAGGTCCCTGGGAGAGCTGTGCCTGTGCTGGAAAAGCCTTCCTGGCTGTAAGTGCAAGGGTTCACACACCTTCCCTCCCCCACCTCTTCCCTTTCCTTCATTCCACAGGAAAGCAATCATAGTATCAAGTGTTTCCTAATAACTTTTTAGGTTGATGACTAATTTTTCAGCCATGCTGAATGAAGGGTAATAGTCAGATATTAAGCCCTGCTATGAAATAGGTGTCCAAGTGAGAAAAGCACCAGGGAAGAAGCTGTGCAGGAGAGGGAGGCTTTTGAAATATCCCAGTTTCAGGAAAGCCTCTGTTCAGAGCTTCTGTGCCCAGGAGGCTGAAACCAATCCTTTGCCAGGTAGAAACCCATAAGAAAATGAGCTTTGGTGGAGTTAATGTTTGTGGCCTTGCCTTGCTGGCTATGGGAGGGAGACCTAAGCAGTTTTCTCTTAAAACCCTCATCCTACCCTGGGGAAGGATATTAGATTTCAATCTAGGCTTTGCAGATGGGCCCCAAATGAACTGGAGGGCTTGTGAAAAACACGAGGAAGTCAGATGTGGGTTTGGATCCCAAAATTCCTGTTCCTAACAAGGAGCCATCTGAGTGCCGCTTTGGAGGCTTTCAGCCCTGAATTGCTAGATGCTCCCTGCGGTGTCCCCGTTTGCGGTGCATGGTGGGCTCCCAGGCACTTGGTTGGGCATGACAAACTCGCTGCTTTGGGCTTACAGTCCCCATTTGGGGATCGTAAGCTCCAGGCAGACCTGTGCTGTGCCTTCCCTGCTCTCCAGCTGCAGCCTTCCATGAAGATTTAGGATGGTGGAGGGGGGAGTGAGCAAGAACAGGATGAAATCAGCTTTTTGTGTAAATCAGCTGATGCGCTGTATAAAATGCAGGTCTAGGTTTTGAACCTAGAATTTTCTTTAATAACAAACCAGGGTCAATGAATGTAAAGCCCCATGCAGAGCCTTTTACTGTGTTAGTCATAGCTTGAATCCTTTATGTTCCCTCTTCTAATGGCAAGTATTATCCAGCATGCCTTGTTACAGTGTGGTCTTTGGAGGGTGTGGAAGTTAGTAATGATGGTGCCTGAATGCTGTTCCAGAGATCACTGCTACAATTCACAGCAGATAATAGGAGCCACAGCCAGACAGATAATAGAACTGACTGAGATCCATTTATTGCTAAGAGACTGTCTGAATATTTGTACATAGCCCGAGCCACTCCACCCTCCTTCATCACATTTCCCAGGAAAGAGGGGGGGAAAAAAAACAAAACAAAACACAAGCCTAGGGCAGAATGGGGAGGAAGCAAGAGATTTGCAGACTCCGATGCATTCATAGCTTTTTTTTTTTAATGGCCCTTGTCGTAACTGAGCCAGAACGGTGTAGATTGCTAATGTATTTACTGCCTGCCTATACAAGTGGAGGTGTGGGACGACCACGGGGAGCAAGTAATGGACTGGGATGGGAGCTGACCCCAGCCTGTCTGAAGCCTAAGCTAACATCTGATCACAAAGCTTTCTTCCCTCGCAGGTAAACAAGCAGCATGATGGAAGGTTTCAGTGATGGGCTGCAGGCGAAGCCGAAGTCAGGGATAATGGAAGTAGCCAGGCTAGGAAAGCTCGACCTAATTCAGAGCAGCATAGTTCATTGCCACTTGAAATTTTCTTGGTCTTCACATGCTTGTTAAGCTGCTTAGGCCTTGCAGAAGCTGTCTGGAGAGGTAATTCGTGCCAAAATGTATATCTGTCATTCAAGTTACTTGGGGTTTTTGGTGTTTGACTGACCCTCCACTCACCTTTCCCTGTCTGGGAAATGTCGGCAGATTTTAAGGAGCAGAAAAGGTTGGGCATTTTTTTTCTTGCTTTCCAGAGAATTTTATAATGTGGTGTTTGTGCATGTGGGAAGTAAAATACCTGTAGTTTCTATTCCTGATGGTTGCACCTTGTCTTTCAAGAGGGCCCACGGCTGTGCTAGCCCCTCTCTTATGCCTGGTGCTGGCTCTGTCTGTTCAGTGTCAGCTATTTCTAGGATGTCCTTGGTGAAGAGCAAGGAACAGGCAATGGCAAACTCCAACCCAGCAACCAAGGCAACACTGATGATGCCACCTCTTCCTACTTCTTTGTCAAGGTGGTGGAGGGTAGGGAAGTTATGCTGTAGTGGTCCTAGCTCTGGTGAAGGACTGTGGTTTAGTAGGTTGAGAGCAGCTTTGATGGTCACTACCGACTCCTTGCAGCAAGCCTGGCTGTGCTAATGGAGGGACTGAGACACTGATGGAAGTGGATGACGTGCTGCGAGATAGCTCCCTACCTGCCTGCTGAGCGATAACTGGCTGTCCTCTCCGACTGGCTTGGTTTCCTGGCTGCCTCTGTCAGCACATGTTTGGATGCTGCCAGTAAGTAAATCCAGCCTTGCCCCCACCTTACCCTTTGCTTTGAAATGCTTTGTTCATGGTGTTGAGCCTGTGTCTGGGAGCCCGTGATCTGAGGCACTCATGGCTCCCAGATGTTAGAGCTGCTCAGCTGGCGTGGAGTCCTTGCCAAGCCAGTCTTCTGTGACCATTTATTTTTACGGTCCACATCTTTTTTTTTTTCTTTCTTTCTTTTTTTGCCTTCATCCCAGAGGTGCTAAGGCCTTTTCTTTACTGAACAAACAGTTCATTAGTGGGGCTTCTTCTTCCCGTGGTCCTTGGAGGTCACTGAGTTTTTCTGTTCAGTAGTGATCTAGGTTAGACTTGTGCTAAGGAGGAAAAAGTTAACTCTGTTTTGATGTGCAAACATGCTCAGATGCAAGTCTGTTTTCACCCCCAGATCTGCATCATGTGCTGTCAGTTGGTGATAGCAAGCATGTAGGTGAAGGGGATAAGGGCTTTGATTGCAAATCAGGGCTCCTAGGCTCTGTTCTTGGCTTTGAACTGGTGTGTGACATTGGGCAACTTGTGTTACCTTTCTCTGTCATTGGGACTGTGAGCTGCTTTGGGCAGGGGCCACCTCTGTGCGCTTGAGAGTGACTAGTTAGGGCTAACAGATGCTGCCTGTGATGGACAGTGAAAGAGTGGAAGAGCTTTTACCTACACATCTTCCCAGTCAGAGAGGTGCATGGACAGTGGCAAATCAAGCAGCTGGGTGCTCACTCATCCCTGGATACAGCAGGTATACAATGGTAGGGAGTCCTGATCTCCCCTGTGCTACTCTAATAAGGGTGCCAGATGGAGAATTCTAATTTCTGGTCTTGCATCGTAGGCTTCTTCTCCCACCCATCCCTTCTTTCACATTGTCTTTAGAGACCAGAGATCTGTAATATGAGGTATTGCACAAATCTGTAGCATAGCTCTGCAAAATTCCCAGTATCTTGAGTAGATTAATGAAGGCATGTTGTTTTCCAGCTGGTTGGAATAGATCTTTGTCTTGGAGAGCCTTTCCTTTTGTGAAACTTCCCCTGGGAGGTTATGTGGAATAAGGCTTCTGCTAGCAGCAAATACTGGTCTTGAAGCATTTCCCGAAGCTTTTGTGGAAGGAGGAGGGATGGGATTTTTCTTCTACACTGAAATTAAATGCCAGCATTTTATGACCCCTCGGTTGGCCCTTTCAGCTGAAAGATCCCACCAATGCTCTGGGAAGACAGTGTTTGGTTGGGGTTTTTTTTGCAGATGGTGTAGGAAGGGCCACTTCAGGGCAAGAGGGTAGATGTTAAGAAAACTGGACTCACTGTGATATTAAGAAATATGTTAATCACAAAAGACACAGGTAAATTCCAGGCTAGATTTGGACTTTTCTAAGATGTTCTGTTAGCCTAACTGAAACCTATAGTTTAGCTAGTGGACATTCCCTGACTTCAAGATTAATTTATTACATTTCTTCACATACAGTTTGGCTCACTTATCAAAAGTCTTTCAGAGTTCTCACAACTCTTAATTTTAGGTCGAACAGGCATATATGTTAAGGGAAAAGGAATGTCTTGAACTGTGCTCAAAAACAATGACTATATAGTTTAAATATCACTTTGGGGAAAAGAATTTATATCCCAGAGGAATGAGTTCTAGCAACTCCAGCATTGACGTTGTGCATGACAAAGTATTACTAAGATGTTTTCCAAAGGCTGTACTGAGGGTCTCTGGAGATTAGCCCTTTCCTTACCATCTTTCAGAATGATGGTGGCCAAAATTTTTCCATACTAGGAGTTGGTCAGTCTTCACCACAGTGTCTTCATGAAATTACTGTGACTTGTGCTCCCAAATCACCGAGGCATTTTGGAAATATTACTGTTAAGTACTTAAATCTAGGCTCAGGAGGAGCTTTAAGGGAAGGAGAAAGAACAACCCTATTTTCTTTAAAGTTTAGGAACTGGCAGAGATTGAGGTTGCCTAACCCTCAAACAGATGGCTGGAGCTCAGACTGTGCTTTCCTAGTCGCCAGGAAGACCTGAGCTCTAACTGTAGTTGGGGCTATAAGTAAGTTGTGGACCGCAGGCAAATTCTTGTGCTTTGCTTCCTCCCTTGCAGAATGGGTGAATTGCTCCTTAGAAATGCAGCTGGTCCATCCTGCATGCCAGGGCCTGTCAGGATGTGTGTGTCCTACCTGCTCCTGTGATGATCCTTTTTTATCAGATTCCGAGTTACTCAAAGAAACAAGGGAGATGAAGGGTGCTGGGGCAAGTGAAGGGCATCTTCCCGTATGGTTTTTCAGTTCAAGCCTGAAGTAGCATGAAACAACCACAAGTCTTGATGCAGATTAGTTTTCTTGACAAAATGAGTGATTTCTTTTTTTAACACTGATAGACATGCTTAAATCCTTCATCATGCATGAGATCCTTTCCTGAACCATACCTTGCCTCTGCTCACCCTGTATAGTCAACATATGCTGCCACAAGGGCAAAGTGAGAGTGTATCAGCATCACTATCACAAATACAAAACTAGGACAAAATCCTGGTTGAAATCCAAGACCTGAGCATGAACTTGACTGCAGAGATGATCCAAAATGCTGTGTAAAATATGGCTGCCTGGAGAGTTGGACATGACCACCCAGGAACTCCCTTGGGTTTTATGGCCAAGTTCCTAACTACAAAGCTTTTCACTTGCATTGTCTACCAAATGCATGTGTAGTTCAAAACTGAAGTATCTGAAAATCATCTCCTCTAATTTTGTTGGCCTGAAAGTACGGATCTGTGTTCCTTTTCTTCTAGGTCTGACAAATGTCTCAAACGTGAAGAATAAGCAGAAAGTTATAATAAGGCATGTATGATGAATTCCAAACATCATTGTGCTTTGTCTTCCGCCATCAATATAATAGCTATAAACTAGTACTTAGACGATGACAAATTAATTTGAATTTGTACTTTCGTATGTCCACAATGATACATGGAGTCAGTGCACGAGGAATCAAGGCCTATGGCCACTCCTCCACTCTGGTGTTACTGATATAGGTTTAATGGACAGTTGAGCAACCCTTTAGAAGGTCTTTTATCTCTTCTGCCTGTCCATTTAGATCAAGCCTAAGACAGCAGACTGAAAGCTGCCACTGTCCAGTGAGCTGTGCAAGGGAAGCTGGAGAGTGTGATGACTTATGAGTAAACAGCAAGAAAAATAGTCTATGATCAAAGCCTGCCTGAACGGTACCATGGTGGAACCCTCTTGTATACCAGTGCTCTGAGGTCATGCAACTTGTCTGTGCAACAGGGTCTAGTGTGACGCACTGAGCTGCTTGTGCCCAGCCTCTGGTCTGGTTCAGGTTTGCTCCTCATTATGGTCTCCAGTTTTCAGCTCTGACTGGTCTGGGCACTGATGCACTTTGCTGCTCAAATCCTACTGAACATCTCTTTATACTGGAAGAGGCAACCATAATTCCCCTGAACCTACAGCACAGTCAGAATCTACAGCACAGTGAAGCTGTAACACCTACCTCTAAAGGACAGATAACTTTTACTGTATCCTGACTTCAGCCTCTGCTTCAAATCTGGGCTAGGTGATTTGGTTTGCTGTAGTACTGGAGGTATCTCACAGAGGTCTTAGAATGAATCTTCTTGATTACTGTGTACAGCTGTAAGTAATAAGAGGTATTGTCTGTAACCATACAGATTAAAAGGAAGGATCCCAGCCTTTTGCCTAAAAATACAATCTACTGTCCAGTTCATCAGGCCAGGAAAAGATTTCATGACCCTGGGCAGGAGGTCTAGGACTTACTTTGTGTCTCTTCTGCTGCTGTTAGGGTGGGACAGGTTTAACAGACCATTGCTCTGATCTGTTTGGCACTTCTGACTTCCTATGTCTCCCCAGACAGTGAACTTCAGGTTTGGTCCTCAGCTGAAAAACTACAGCGAGGGTCTCTTATTACAAGCTTTGAGATTGATCAGCTACTAACTATAAAGAAAGCCCAGCCCAAGGAAAACTGGAAGGCTCTAGCCAGGAAATATCCCTGGATAGGACAGGAACTTTCCAGAGTGTAGTTTCAGATCCTCAGCTTGTATTAAAGGACCTGGTTCCATGTTTTGGAGAACTGTACACTTGAAAATAAACTCATGTGTAAAGGAGAGAAAGAATTTAGTCATGGTAGCTTAAATTCTCTTCTTTTGAACCATGTGAAATGTCAGGAGAACAGGAAGCTCTCCTGGGGGTAATCCCATCTGAGACTCTAGCTGCTTCTGAATTAACAAAGTCCAAGTAGTCTGATACCACAGGATGCAGATGTTTTAGTTCTGGCAAGTAACATGAAACTGCAGGCCAAGATTATGCTAAAATTTTCTTTTTTTTCATACACGTCGTGCTTTTTTTTAAAAAAGTTAAATGCTCACCCAGACTATAAGCCTTGTTTAGAAATGTGAATGGGTGTATGTTCTCCTGCTGGCTTGGTAATTTGGTAGATGTTAACACAATGTAAATACAGTAAAAATACAGTTTGGCATGGTGTTTATAAGGACATATGGGAACTATCATTTTTATGCAACCTAGTACTGGGTTTAGTGCTTCTGAAGGGCTTCTGCTTTGATTGTACGTGAGTTAGACTATAGTGGGAATGAATTACAAAGAGGAGCAAAATGTGCATGTCTTGTAAACATAGCAACATTGAAAGACCCAGATAGATGGGTAAATGCTGTTCAAAGCCAATACCAAAAAGAGCAAGTCTAAGGTCAGATGGCAAAATCTTTGAAATGTGGGACTGAGTGTTTGTCTTCCTGTTCACAGGAAGATTTGAGAATATTTGCCTGTCACACCATAGGGAGAACAATCATTGATACTTCTTGTCAGCCTAGACCTGTTCTGGCCCAGAAGAGAGGTGGGTTGCCAGCTACAGATCCTACAATGAGCCCATGTGCTAACTGCTAGTGATTTGCTTGTGCAGCAGAAATATTGGACATCTGTTGCCAGCCAGAAAAAAAACCCTAGGAATGTGAATATGAAATGCACTGCCTGAATCAATGAATCAAAGTTGCCACAATCTTAATTTACTGCATATGGGATGTTTAGACCAGCAGGGTCTTCCTGACCTTTGCTAATATAACATGTTGCAGAGCATCTCTCTGTATCCCATGACAAAAGATGAGTGTATGTATGCAAGGCATAATGCCAGCAAAGGCTTCCCAGTGCTGCTGTGAGGGTGTTTGCCAGGAGAGAATGGCTAGATGACACTGAGGAGGCACCAGGCCCCAAACTGCGGGGGGGGCGGAAGACAAACAGAAGTTATTTACATAATGGTCGCTGCAATCTGACTTGGAGGAGATTCCTTCCTGTCCCCAAATCTGGCAATTGGTCTAACTTTGCATGGGTGAGGAAAAACAAACCAGCTGAGCATGTGGAGACTCCCGAGTGCTGGAGGGAATCCTGTCCCCTGCCACCCCCCCGCCTCATCTGCACCAAAGATTGGTCTCTGCTCCTTCTGTCCAAGGTGAAATGCTTTGGGTGCTCAAGCTCATGGGGCAGAAGGAGGAAAACGTCTTCTCTTGTGGCCCATACTGCAGTTGGAGCAAGTCAGAGAAAAGTCCATTATTCCATCTTTCGCCTGCAAGGGACAAGAGAGCATCATTAGGAAGGGTGACAACACAGGGTTTTCATTAGGCAAAAGGAAGGTTTCATGCAAAGCCAAGTTACTTTCATTGCTATGGAGGCTTCATGGCACTCTACTTCTCCGGTGTGGGCTCAGTCCCCCCATTGAGACTTGTTTATTCCAGAGCTCAGTAGGTTTCTGGGAAGTGCTGTAATAGCTGGGAGGAGATCCCATGGAGAGGGTGGATTCTCTCGGACACATGCTGTTTAACAATGCCACTGTCTGCAGAGGAGCAGAAAACAAACAATGCAAAATCCCTGCCGTAAACCATGCAGTGTGCACAAACACCAGAATATGAATAGCCTCTCAGAAGGAGGCTAGTGCCAAGCAGCTCTGCTGCTATTGTTTATTGTGGCAGAGGAACTAGAACCAGCTCTTCAAAATAGGCCAATATTGCCCATTCATAATGGGTTAATGGTTTCTGCAACTGAAACTGAAGTATAATGGTTCCTGGTGAAATGGGGGAAACATCTGTAGAAAGCAAGTTTGGAAGCAGTAAAAACTGCAATGAATTAATTTCATTTTATTCAGACATCTCAAGCAGGGAGAGCTAAGGGCCCTGTTTGAATAGCTGTTGCAATTGTGTGCAATAAAAGCCGAGGGATTGTCTCTAAGGAATTATCATCTAAGCACCAGCAAAAGAAGCAGGTGAAAGCAGTCAGACGGGTGGGAGCAAAGTCTAGCTGGAGTGGCTCTGAGGGTGTCACTGAGCAATGTGAGTGGCTCCGCGGAGTAAATCAGATGGAGGTGAGAATATAACATCAGTGCTATCTGCATTTCCAGGGGTGTTTTACTTTGGATTAGCTCCGCTTTGGAGGACCAGTCCTTAGGATTGGATGTTGGTGGTTGGAGTTCATTTGGTGTGCTCTGGCATGTATCTCCCAGTCTAGCTTCATCTGAAGGGAGCCCAGGCTGCATCCTCTAAGATCACCCTGTGATGTGAACTGAAGTGCAGTAAGTGGGGACAACTGGGAGATCTGCTTCTAAAGCACCCTGTTTATCTGAATTCAGATGCTTGTGTAGATATGCTCTAGGCATGCTAACCTATGTGTGAAGATGGAAGTAGCTCATGGAGCATGCTGGCTGCATTATCTGTAAAGCCCAAGAGCATGTGTTTGGGCTGAGAGGGTGCAGGGTGCCTTGATCCTGCCAATTGTCTCTTGTGTGTTTATTCTTTGCATGTAGGTCAGTTGAGAGAAGATTGCTTTACTCTTCCATCCACAAGTTGTGGGCAACCTATGGGGAATCTGTGGTTTTTGGAAAGCAGCTCCCTGAGCCTTTGACATGGCCACTGGGACTTATATGTGGACTCTGGGGGAAGATTCCAGCTCTTTAGTGGTGAGCCTGTGCATACTCAGTGCCTAGGTGGTTGGTGACTCTCATTTAACCTGCATTCATCCATCCCAACCATTTGCAAGGTCACTCACTGCATGCCAAGAGGAGAGAAGCAACTGCTGTGTCTTTCTGAGTGAATTGGAGACAAGGGCTTTCCCCAGAGGAGCCGGGTCACTCTAAATAAGTTAAACACCACCTATGCTAATTGCAGTGGAAAACTGAGAGCAGCTTGTGCTCGGCTGCTGTGTGCTGTCCCTGAGTAGGGATTCAGCAGAGCAGGTGGATCCTAGAAGGGCTCTAGAAAAAAAGAAGGTGCTCAGAGGAGAACAGTGTCTTCTGCACTTGGGGTTAGTTTCCAGGTGTGGTTTTTTTTGGAGATACATTTTAGGAGCTGCTGGGGGGGGAGGAAGCAGTGAGATTGAGAGCCCTGTTTTCTATTCACAAATGCATCCTGTAGTGAAGATCGAATCTATCAGCTCTCACTCTGGTTGGTTGGTTGGTTGGTTTTTTCTCCTAACTTGTAAGACTCACCCGGGGTCATACATGAAGGAGAGATGGATGGTATGTGACAGGAGAGAGTCTGCAATCTGCAGCTGGCTCTCCAGCAGAGTTTTGGGTACTTGGAGCATTCCCAGCTGCAGCATCTCCTGCTCCAGCCCTGAGGGCCAGTGCTGGATGGGACATAGAGCTGGATGGGGCATTGTTGTTGTGTTGTACTTAGGTGATACGTGACAGGCTGGACATTCAGCACCTCCTGCCCCAGCTACTGACATGTTCAGCAAAGAATAGCCACTAAGGGAACCCTCAGAGGTGAGTGAAACAAGATGCTTTTCCCTGAACAGCAGCAATGTAGACCAGCCCTTCTGCATCAGTGGGTAGTAAGCACAGTGCAGTGACTTCCAGCAGGGCTGGGTTCTAAACTTGGCTATAAGAAGCTCTCAAAGTTTAGTGCTACACCTTAGAGCTCTTCTCCTCCTCCCTAGCAGCAGGCACTGTGATGATTAAAGCTCTGAGAGTGATGATATAAAAGCCTGCTACTGCTGCAGGTGATTGGAGCTATTCCTTAGGTCAGGCATTTACAACCTGGTGCAGGTTTACACTTCTGCCAGTGAGTCCCAGTAAGCATTATCCCAAGGCACATGAATGCCATCCAATTGCTGCCACGGTTCTTGCCATTCTTGCCAAACCATGTCTGTATTGGCTCCATTGCAAACCAAATCCTGAAACGAAAAGAGCAAGAATCATGAGGACCCTTTTGGACCTGACCTGCAAGTATGGGAATTGACTCTGTTTGTCCTGCAAGCTCTCCAGCAATGAAGAAAGCAAATACCAGCCTGGAAATAACTTGTCTTGACTCTTCGCTTTTGCTAGAGTGCAGAGTAATACTGCTTGCCCTGCTGCAGTTGTGCTCTGAGCTTGCTACCAAGAACAACCACCCATGTATTTCAAGAAAGCCATGGTAAGCCAGAGTGATGTACCTTTGAAATCATGCTAGACAAGCTTTTGAAAACTCAGGAACTAAAGAGGTCTGGATGGACGAGAGAATCAAAAATTGTTGAAGGATTATTTGGCCTTACAGAACAGACCAAATTCTAGTTATTTTAGGAGCAGATATTTCCAATTTATTCTTTTAGGTACCCCTTCACTGAGTTATTAAGCATGCCTGACAGTCTGCTGCACAGAATACCTTGCAGAATTAGGGAAATCTTATCTCTTCTCAAACACCAGGGAGGTGAGACATATGGAGACTAAAATCCACATCCTCAAAGGAATGTAGATTTGTAATTTGCACTGGAAACTGGTGGAGATAGCAGGATTTCCCTAGGGTTAGGGTTAAGCTGATTGACTTTTCTGGTATATAGGCATGTAACTGATTATCTTGGAGGCTCTGGGTCTAAGCACTTTCCTTAGATCACGTCTGTAGGGGAGGATGGAAATGAGCCGGTGTCTCCTGAGCCACAATCTTCCCTCGCCTGAGTCACTGCCGCTGCCCATGATGGTGTTTCTTACCCTTGCCTCTGAATCAGATGATTTAAGCTTTGTGGGAGCCAGGTGGGAAAATGCTCTGATTTTGGTAAAGTTATTACAGGCCTCTCCTTTCAGATGCAAAACACAAGACCTGTCTCTTATTTTTTCCTGTTATCGCCTCCTTTTCAGCTGCGTGGTTTGGGGAGCCTGGGCTGGCCTTGCCTCTCCTTGCCTAACCTCTCACAAACAGCCACGAGTGTTTGAAAAGGGCCCTGGCTGGCTTTGCCAGCACTCCTTAATTTTGCCTTTCCTCATCGCAAGCCGCACTGAAGCAGCGCTTTGCTATTCTCCGGGAGGAAAGAAAAAAAGTAGGTCATGGTGTCACGTAAGGCAGCTGAGCGTTAACATGGAGCCAGGCAGCGGAGCAAAAGAACTGTCGGATCGGATGAGCTGAATGACCAGCTGTGCGGGACGAACAGGGCGAAGGGATCGATCCGGCAGCGCCCTGGGAAGCGCAGGCGCCCGGCGCGGCGCAGCGCCGCCCGCCCGTCCCGCGTCCCGGGTGCCGGTGGGCGAGCAGAGCTGTAGGCTCCTACCGCAGCCGCGGCTGGTCAATGCGCCCTCTCCTGGCACAGGTGAGTCTTATTCCTTCCCCTCCTTCTGAAAAGCAAGCAACGGTGGTGGTGTTTTCATGGTTTTCAACCCCCCCGCCCCGCAGTGCAGCCCAAAGAGCCAATGCAGAAAGCATGAGACACGCATGGAAAATCACTCGCAGCGGGCCAAAACCCCTTGGTTGCAAATCACTTTATTTTTGTTACCCCCTGAATTTTATAGGTTTGAGTCCCCTGGTTTATTTCATTTGTGTTTTATTTTTTGCAGAATTAACATATGAAAAAGGAGGGGGTTTTATGCCCTCCAGCTCTCTTGACTCTCACCCAGTTATTACTCACGGGGCCTGGAATAGATCTGTTTGAAAGATGGACGCAAGCCTGGCCTTATCTCTGAGGCAGGATTTCAAGCCACCCTAGTGTTTAAGGAGAGAGATTCAGGTCTGGAGATGTGGTTTATCCCTGTAAGCACCCCTTAATTTGGGGTACTGTTTACAATTTGGTGTGGATGGTGATCTCTGCTGCTTGCCTAATTTAGAATTTTAATCTACTTAAAAAAAGGGTGGGAGGCAACCTTAAAAGACAAAAGCATTTCAAATCAATGCCTGCTGAGATAGTTTAGGGTGTTAATCTTCTTGCTGTATTCCTGTAGGCATAGTGATTGTTTTTCATTTTCACCAGCCTGTTTATGGCATTGCTATTGTCACTCAAGACAAATTCACTTTGAATTTGTCCTGGGTCAACACATGCTGCAGGGCTCCCAGTCCTTCAAAGCACATGCAGCAAGGATGTAACCACTTGCCTCTTCACCAGGTCAAAACTCCCAACCTCAGAACTGGGGTGGGAGCACACTGGGAGGAAGTGACCCTGGATTAAGGAAGGCTCAACTGTCGAAGCCTAGAAATGAGGGTCCTCTTTGAATTTGGAGGGCTTGATTTTCTCTGTAGTCCTGCTCACAGGAACCCAAAGTTTTGTCTGGAGGGCTGATATTTAAATCCTGCTCATAGCTTCCATCCTCTGACTGTAAAAGCCTCTTCAGCAACTTGGAGCAAACCTTGCCTTGTGCTCAGGGGTTGGTGGATCCAGCTGTCAAGTTTAGCAAGCTGAAATCCTCTTCTTTTTCACTCTTTCCAGGTAACGAGGCTGGTGGAGCAGAGCTGGGCAGCCTCCTGGTGTTGTCAACATCTGCTGCCTGAGCTGCACAGAAACTGGTGCTGAAGTCCTGTGTCTAAAAGATCCTTGAAACCTTCATCTCTTCCTGTTCTTCAGCCAATTTACTTCTGCAAATGCTTGGAAATGCTGGTGAGTAGTGGAAGCAGCAGTCTCCAGTCTACCCAGGGTTTTCTCCTGCTGCTGGCTCTGTGGAAGAGATTTTAAGGTTAGTTTTAAAATAATTCTGCCTAGAAAGAGCAGGGTTCAGGAGGATGGCATTAGCTAATATGCATAGGCCAGAGATCTGCAGCCAGTTGCTCCTGCAGGCATCCTGTATCTGGTGGTTGAGCTGAACCATGGCATGCAGAAAGCTCTCCCATCCGGAGTGAGAGTCTCGGCAGTGCCAAGGGCCAATTATCCCTTCCCTGTTAAAAATAAGTGTCCTGTTTACTGTTTGAACTGGCTGACTTAAAATTCCAGCTTTAGTCTGTGCTTTTAAAAGATCTTAGTTCCAAGGATCTTTAAATACTGTGCGGGCATTAACAAGCCCTGATGATGCCCCTAGAAGGCTGCTTGGTAAGTAGGACTACTCTTGGTTCAGCAAAGGGGGCACAAGAGGTGAGGGGATGTGGCTGCCCATCTCTGTCCCCGTGCTGGTGTTCTTGGCTTTTGCTGCCATGCTTGATGCATGTGACAACTTTGTGCCTCCCCTCACAATGGCACTGCTTGTCCTTGAGTTACCAGCCTGATTTATTAGAGGAAACTGAATCAGCACATGGTGCTCACCTGCGTAGGCTACTGTTGCTTCTCCTATCCAGTAGGTGTGAGCTCAGAAAACAGTTTGAAACAGAAGCATAAAGTGAAATGCATTAGCTCAGCTGGAGTTTCCAGAACCTGTGGGATATCTGGCTTGCAAAATACACACAACTTTCAACTTGCAGTATTTAGAAGCACAGCATGGTTATGTGGCTGTTCCAGCCCTTGGGAGATGGGAATAGTGGTGTTTGGGGTAGCGAGTGGGGTGAAGGGAGCCTTTTGGAAGCAGCAGTAGATGAAATTGTATCAAAGCACAGGTGGTGTTCATATTGCTTCCTCAAAGGTCTTTAGGTCTTATATTAGGCTGTCCCTAGGTATTTCCAAGGTTATAAATCCAATCACGATGCTGAAAGGGGTTCACCCAGAACCAAGAATTGTGTTTTAATGTTCATCCTAGTACCTTCAATTATTAATCAAATATGTTTAAAAGACTGGCTGATGCCACTTTTGTTTCCAATCTTCTGTTCCCGGTGATCAGGAGTTATCCTGATATTCAGGGTTTCAGCATTTCAGAGGGCTCTTATGCCAAATCAGCTCTCTTTACTCATTTCTTACTTCCCTTACTCTTTAAATGTTAGGAGTTGAAACAAAGCCTGCCGTCAGTTGTTGGATTGGATTCTAAATACTGACCCACATCCAAATTTTGCAATTGGTTCCATTTATTATAATGGGTGGAACTAATTCTCTGGATCCAAGTACAATTAGATGAATCTAGATCATAATTCTGGGCGTTGCACCCAAAAAATATGAAGTTTATTTCCCTTTATCTTCTGGTTCTATTGAATAACAATAGTCCAGTACTAGCCTTTCCTGTTCAAAACCTATTACGAGCCACCTCAAAGGCCAATGAAGCCTATAACGAAAGAGCATGACAGCCTGTGAGGGAACAGCATGTCTTCACAAGCTTGCAGAACCGGAGTGGTGGAGGAAGGTGTAAATACATGCCTCAGGGAACTTGCAAACAATCCTCTTTTTTTATTTTTGCCTAATACCCTGGCTTATGTATTTTAACCCACACTGGATTGTTTTGATTACCTGTTTTAACTCTACCTGTTATGAAGTGCATGGCAATGATTTTGTGCATTTTTCCTCTAGACAGCAGCTTAACCATTGCTTTGTCCTGCAGAAGTGGTACAAGTCCTGTGTAGTACCTTGTCAGCGTTGGGATGACTCCGAGGCCACTACTTCTATGCTGATGTGGAAAGAACAAAAGGCTGCTTAATATCTGCAATGAGTCTGGGTTTGGTGCTCTCCCTCCTGAGAGATGGCTCCTCCGTCAACAACCCCAGCACAAACTAGAAAACAATGCTGCTGTCTCTGTAGTATGGAAAAGAGCTTAACTCTGTTCCAGTAGCATCACTCTTCCAGTATGAAGCTGAAATTTTGAGTAGCCTAGAACTTTTAGGTTAGTTGCTGTCCTGCTAAAATAAAAACCTGAGCTCATGAGTGACCCTATGGTGAGACTGTTGAATGACTTGTTTGCTTTTTGGGACTGATTCATAAAATAGGTCCAGAGGAAACAGCCAGGAACACATGCTATTCATAATAACGCCTCCAGAGAATAGCTCATTTCTTTTTCTATTCCAATGGTTTTGTCAGCCTTCAGTGTACTTAAAAAAAGACCTGGCACAGAGAGTATAGATAAGTTAATGAAAGAATGAAGAGAGACTTTTTTTCTCTTAAACAAAGGATGATGATGACTTCTAATGAAATCCTCTTTTAAATTGGGATTCTTTTTAACATCCCTTACTGTAGTTTTGAAGAGCTTTGCCTACTTGCTCCAGATCTTGAAGAACAGAAGATAATATCTGGAGTTGCTATGTAGCTGCACGAAAATGAACAAATCTTAGATTTGTGAAGAACTATGAGTACTTGTGAAGTGTCAGGAGTGTCAGCTATAATTCTTTTACTCTACACAGTCCTGGGGAAACAGCTGGAGAATTGTGTACAATTTGCTGGGTACATTTTGGGGAAGATGTGGACAATAGGGAGATGCCAAAGGAGAACAGGGAGAACAATTGTAGATCTTGAAAGCATAACCTCAAAACAAGGATGGGAAAAAAGCTGACTAAACTGGAATTAAAATAAAGCAAATGCAACAGAACTTTCAAAATAAATAGAAAGAATCATGCAGAGAGAGGGGAAGACACTGTTCTCCATAGCAATGGAAATAGGATGGGAAATAATGCACTTACATTGTAACAAGAAAGAGCCAGGCTGGAGACTTTCCAGTGGTAAAGATATTGATGCAGCAGTTTGAAGTATCTGGGAATGTCATGGGATTCTTGGTCACTAGAGTTTTTTAAGACTAGGTTAGCCAAACATGTTAAAAATAACATACCTCATGCTCAGCTACCAGAAGTAACCAATATTTGCTTAGGACACTTTCTAATAAATGTCTAATGCATCCTTCAAATTTTTTGGGTCATTGGGAACTTATCCACACTATCTTTGCAAACCTTAAGCCTTAGAATAGAGAAAGCACTTTATTTTAAGCTAAACTGCCTCCTCTGTTGACTTCAGCATTTTTTGGATTGCATTTGCGGATACCACAGAGACAGTAAACCAGGCAAAGATGCCTGACACCTGAGCTGAGATGGGTGCTTTGAAATCATGTAAGAGGAAGCAGAGTTACTTACTCAAAATGTAATTCTCATGGTGTTTAGTCCACATTAACCCCAGAGGGAAATGTTAGCTGGTTTTCCCAACACTGATGCTTATTAGACCATGAAATATTTTTCCCTCTGGGAGATACTTAGAAGTGAATTGGACAAAGTGCTGGAAAATGTTGTCTCCAAAATGTACAGGACCCTACAAGTTCCATACAGTCAGGGCACCCAAACTGGGTTCAGTTTCCTATTTTGTCACTGATTTATTGTGTACTCTTGCTGATTTTATTTTGAGATCTACTGTTGGGAAGAGCAAGAAGTGCTGAGATACTGACTGGAAGGTCTGAAGGGGTGTAGGACCTAGTTCTACTCCTGTTCTCTAGTTTCAGGCCAGTGTTTCAGATATACTGTGTGCGTGCAATTTAGCAACAGTGGTGCTAAAGCAATAGACTTAAGCACATAAATACCTATGTTTGGAAGATAGTAGTTAAAGTCTATAGCAGAACTGTGGGCCAGCAATTAGTCTCAGGTGCTCTGGCAAAGTGCTTATATGTCAGCTGACTCCCTGCTGTTTTGGTTTTAGAAGGCAGTATGACATCTGTAACAGCTGTATAGGGGGTTATTTCCATCACGTAGCCATAGAAGAGGCAGCAGTGTAATGAGAATGGTGCCTTTTCTTGCATACTGGCCTAAAGTAGGTCTCAAACTCCTCTTTGCTCAGAAGGTAGTAATACCGGTATAGGTAATGCAAAAGACCAGGTATCTCTTCAAGAACTTACCCAGAGCCCTGCTCCAAGAGCATTTTTCCAAGTGGCACAGCAGGCACACAGTCTGGTATGATCTGGCTCCATTTTTAATGTTTTTCAGAGAATAGCTTAAAATTGGTTGGGTGTTTTTTTTGTTCCTTATTATTCTCATGTAGAATACTACACTCTGAAGCGCACTGTTTTGATTATTGGTGTGGCTAACCAAGCAACACCACTTACTTTGCTGTTAGTATGTCCTTTCCAGATTGCAACTAAGGAGCAGGACTGCAGGCTTGCCTTGACCTCCAAGTGTGCACCCAAAAAGTACTCGAACTCTGAAGATGTTTAAACAAGGGTCTAGATATATGTATCCAAAAAAAGTTTGTTGTAACACTCCATATACTCCTGAATCAGTCGCTCAAAATCAGAGGTCAGAATTTAGGCTGATGGTGGGATTTCTTTGGATATGGCTGGGGATAAAATGCAAATGGATCTGAAGGGACTCTAAAAAGCAGAAAAAATTATCTAACCTGGTTTATTCTGGTGTTCCCATTTGGGAAAGGCAAAGCCATGGAACCCACCAGAGAGCCTTTTCTGTTGTTTCCTAGGTTTGCAGATGCAGTACTCCTGGGTATTTAATTTCGTTGCCTGGTTTTGACTCTCTTGTTCTTATCCTAGTTTCTCACAGCTTCATTAGACTCTGGTTTGGATCTAATCAATACTTACAGTCCTTCAACTTTTGGCTGTCTTCCTTACAAATCTGTAATGCAGGGATAGAAGAAGCTCCAGGAGGTTTTCTAGCTCAGTGTGACACCATACCAATATTAACATCTGAATGTGTGAACTTGCTAGCTTAATATACGCGGGGTAGATATTTTTCTTCTGTCCAATGCATTACTTATACAGCACATATCTCATTAATAATAAAACAGTACCATTAAATTTGTCCCAGCTGGAAGCCTTACTGTGATGTTAACTTACACACCATAGGATTTGGGGAGAACTTCAGCCAAGGCTTAGAATAAAATTCTGGAAGCAAATGATCCTGTAGCTTGGTGCTAATGTTGTATGATACCCTATAGCCATTGTATCAACAGCTCATGAGCAAAATTCTGAATTTGTGTAATAAGTACAAGCATCCTTCTTAGTGTCATGGTTTGTTTCTTGTGGGACTTGCTAGAAGCCAAGCTAAGCCTGCTATTTCCAAAACCATCAGGCAGAAGTTAATGAATCAACAGAGTAAATAACCCACTGCTTATTTCCTGAAACAAAGAGCACCTGTAATGTAGAAGGGGTAGCTGCCTGGCAGGCGGCTTGTGGTGCTTTTAGATGTATAGGAATTTTGGGACTGGGTAGAGAGCTAGGAACAAGTGGATACACAGAGCCAAGTGCAAGCGTGGTCTGGGCTATGAGACCTTTTTGTCAGGTGTTGGTGCCTCTTCAATGCCTCTTTCAGTTCCTTGATAATAAGCCCATGTTTGTGTGGGATCTGACCTCAGGGGAGGTTAACACTTCTACTGAAGAAAGCCAAGTCACGCTCCTTTCAATCTTGGATGTTTGCTGTTGCTTGCAAGGCTGTTTCTATTTGTGTTATCCTTTGGGTGTGATGCCTGCAAGGTGGGAATTGCCTTAAGCTTGGTTTGTTTGGTGAGAGAAGGGAGGCCTGTTTGTCAGGTATGTTCTCTTCTGAACTTCTTCAGCTTTTGCCAGCTTGCTCCCAGCCCTCAGGCTGAAGAGGCAGGTGTGAAGTGAGGTGAGCTATAAAAAAAAAACCAAAACACCAAAACACATAGACTAGGTTTGTGAATGGGGGACCATGAGGTTTGTTGCCAAGCCTGGGTGGTGTAGAAGGCAATGAGGGTCTGGACCTGTGGTTTCTGCAACCCAGGGTATTGCTGAGGCCCTGCACGTGCTTTTTGACAATGCTGTGGCAGGTAGCTGGAGGGCAGGGTCTCTCATGTAGGAGCCCACTGGCTATGTCTGGGGTGGGAAAGGCTGCTTTTCTCCTTGTCTTCAGGGATTTAATCTGCCTAGAGCAGAACAGATAATGTGGGAGCTGCATAACCAGCTGCCACACACCAGCCCTTCCTCTCTGAGCAGGCTGCCAGACTAGAGCTTTCTTGTTAAATGAGCATTACTGTGAAATCCTTGAAATCAATTTCATGCTTGAACTGCAGCCCTTGCATTTGCAAGGTATTGCTTCTTTGCAGTACCTCAAGGAGCACCCATGGACACAGGCATCTTTAATGTTGACATTGCACAGCATCTTTGGATAAGAGAAGTTCTTTCCCTTCTTGGAGACTACTCTAGCAATACCATGGCTGAGTCTGTGTCAACTTTATGTGTATGAGGATTTGAGAGGAGGGTTCTCTAAGTGCCAGTTCCTCTTTTGGGGAAGTGGAAGTTGCTTAAACAATTGATGACTCAGTTTCCCTGGCTGTAGGATGCAGATGAGAAATGTTGGCTTCCTAGATAATGAATGTGATTTTTCAGTTTGGGACATGCTTTGAAAAATGTAGGGTGTTAAAAACAGTGGTATGAAGGTCAACGGGCAAACTTATATTCAGTCTTTGACCCTTCATAAAATGGCATAGCCATGCAGTCATCTTCAGTCTGATGGTACAGAAGAAGGCAATGAGGTTTCTGCTCATATGTTGTTGAACAGCAAGAAGAATGAGCACAGAATTGCTTCTTCCACAGAAGTTTTTCATACACAATGCTGTAAAGAGAAACTCTGGGAGATAAGGAAATACAGATGTAAGGTGCTCACAAATCTTCCAGTAATGCCTTGGGAGTCACTGTAGCCTGACAGACTTAGAAACATTTGGGTGGTGGGAGCTGAATTACAGAGTGGGGAAGTGGCTTTTACTTCTAGCAGGATATGGATTCTCTGCAGCAAGGTCTTTGCTCTACTCTTGTGCAATACTGACTCTTTCCCTTTTAAGACTTTGTATTTGATGGCAGTCTTCAACAAAAGCTGAAGCAGAGGCAGTTCTCTGAACAGAAATTTTGGATAAGATTGCAGAGGAATGAGCAGAGTTAGTTCCAGTGAGTCCCTTCCCAACACTGTGGCATGTAGTTGGGCTCAGTGGTGAATTCTCAACAAATCAAGAAATACTTAGCAAGATGCCATACAGAGCTGTTCCCTGAGTGACCTTGCTATGCTAGGTCACTGCTACCCACTGATGCCAAACCATGAGTGGGGTTTAGTGGATGGGAGAGGGAGGTAACGTGGAAGAGGGATGTTTGCCCATTGGACCACTATTGGTCATGGAATGCTGCTGACGGGCGACTGCCAAGGTTACATGGGAAAGTATTTTATTTATCATTTAAGCAGATAAATTATTGCTGTGTCTTCCCAAAATGGTGTTTCATTTTTGCACTTTTTTCCTGAATAAAGCTGTCCTTGTTTCCTACCAGGCTCTGCCTTGGCAAGTGGAGGAATAGCGCCTGGCTAATGATGCTGGAGAGTAAGGAAATGCAGCTATCCCAGAAGAGCAGTCAGGTATACAGGGATGGTGATCACGGTGCTCTGTACTGGTAAGAAGGAACTTGTGTGAATCCATACATTATGGATGCTGGCATCTCCTGACAAAAGGCTTATAAACCCTAGCAGTCATCTTGATGGCAAGGATTCATTCTGGTTGGTCTGCTGGCAGCACTGGCTGCCTCCAAAGTTATGCATGTTTTCCCTTGTAAATATTTTCAGTGGGCTGTGTTCCCGGGACCATTTTGCCTACCATCACCTTCCATCCTTCCCGCCTGCATAGTCCTTTTTTAGACCAAGAGAGGGGAGAGGATGTTGTTTGTAGCAATCAGTGTTATAAACATGCCCCGTACGCTTATTTTGGAAGATTAACAGCTCTCCCCGTCACTCTGTAGAGTGACTACCTCCCCAGATGTCTTCCTGCTTTGTCCCCAGGAATCAGACAGTCTTGTCTTTCACCCAGCTACTCTGCACAGCTGAGGAGAGAGGAAACAGAAGTTGGAGCAAGGATTCACTATGAATTATGACTCCTTACTTCCCCACCCTAGTTCATCCTAGAGCTGCCTGGAGGCTGCTCCGGCTTAACACTGCTGGCAAAATTACACTCCTACCACTTTTCTTCCTTGCCCTGGCTTGTCCTCTCTGTTAGGGAAGCTGCCAGGAATCCCCTGCAACGTATGCAACTGCGGGGGTGATACAAGCACAGCTTTGTGTTCAACATGGCATTTAGAAACTCTTTTCCCATTGCTGATGATCAGAGCAACATCTGTCTCCTTGTTTACAAGGATGCAATTGTAAGATGATCAGCAAAGCTGGATTTCTGTGGCTGCCACTTATTATAACTACTGAAATGCATTCCTGCACCAGCAGGAATAATCTCATAATATATAGAGAGACCTTCTAATCTGTTCTGCATTAGCAAATGATGGAGACAGTCCAAGCAGCGATAATGAAAGCTAGCCTGATAGAAGGCTGTTGATATCCTTTTAGCTAGAGCTTGGTGATTTAAGTTGGGCTGAATGCTGTCCTGATTAGCTTTTATGCACTGAGGTTTGATCTGGGTGGGGACTGCAGATCCCTGCATGCACCATTACTAGCCCTGCCTGGGCTAGTTGACAGGCATGCTTGGCTGGGCTGTTCCAGTGCTGCTTCCTTCAGTGTGATGCCAGCCATAAAAGGTGGTATCTTCAGCACTAGTCCCAAATATTGTCCCTAGTACTGGGGTGAGAGCCACTAGCTTTGAACTTAGTTTGAGCACATGCATGTTCAGGGACATGCTGAAGCATGTGCATGTAGTTGAGTCATGCATGAGAACTGCTTGTCTCAAGGAGCCATTTGTGATTGAGTGTCTGGGGGCACCTGGGTTTGGCATATCTCTGACTGAGGCCACTTTCATGTCCTGTTACCTGCCTGTGTCTGGGCACAATCCATGGCTTCTGTAGCTCTTTCTCAAGGTAGCACCTCTTCTTTCCCACTTGCTGTTCCCCATGGGGATCCTTGTCCTGTCGCTGATTGCCTGTTTTCTGTGCTGCTTTTTTCAGCTCCTTAGCTCTGTGGTATCTCCCTTGCACAGAGGGATAAGGGTTACGCTAGTGGGTTTCCTTGAGGAGCAGAAACTGGATAAAGGGAAAAAATTTTCAGGCCTCTTGTCCTTTAATGTGCCTGGACAGAGTTCAGTCATGTGGCATCTGTGGCATGTCTGGGTCCACTTTGCATGGCTGTTTCCATGGGCTTAGAGCTCTTTACATGACTTCCCCTTTTTTCAGCATTATGATCTGCACCTTTCCTACTGTTTCTGTCTTCATCTATTGCTTTCTGGTGTGTGAGAACAGTGCCTAGCTCCTCAAGAGCTCTACCCCACACCTAGCAGATAAAAAGGAGGCTGAGATGGCATTTTGGGCTGATGATGTCCCCAGGACTAGAGCGCTCAACACATGGCTGGCCACTTTTCACCTGAGGAAGCAGATAAGCATGTCTGGGTAACCCTATGATTACTACAGGGCAAGTGATGTGTAAAACAAAAAAGAAACAGAGCCTTTACCTGCAGAAAGACAACTTGCCACTATAATGACCAGGAGGCAGCAAGAAGAGATGGATTGTCAAGATGTTTTGCTATCTTTCAAAGTAAATGTATATGCTTAGGGTGTTGATTGCAGAAAGCTCTGTTTTCTTGTCAGTGGAGTAACTTCTACATCTGTGTCAGCTCTTCAGGAAATATCGTGTCAGTAGGAGTGTAGAGTCTCCTGATCTCTTTTAACTCTTTGACCTTACTTAAATTCTCTGAGTTCTCAGGAAACTAAGATTAATTGGATGGCTGTAGACATTCAATGGGAGCTCATGCTGCAGTGACCTTACTGATTGCCACTGACAAGAGCAGGAGGAATAGTAATTTTGAGCTTCTACAGAAGCGGCTTTTCATCACTGTGTTGGAGACAGATCTTGTCCCATGGGTAAGGAACATGTTGGTGTGCGGAAGGAGGTGCTGTTATTTTCAGCACTTTTGGAGGTTTGACTTGCAAATAGACATTTGGAAAAAACTGGCAAATTAGTCAGTTGACAGTCGATGGAGAAACATAGTTGTTGGCCTCTTTAAAGGTGTTCATTTTCAGTGCAAAGGCTGTACTGCAGTTTGAAGCGTCTTCTCTGTGGCCCGCTTTGTTTAAGAGAAGGAAGTATTGGCTAAAGAAAAGGTGGGGTGTTTGGACAGGATACTAGACTGGAGCTCAGGAGATATTAGCTCGATTTTTGAGAAGGCTACGAATGACACATATGACCACAGGCAAGCCATTAAACATGTCTATGACCTTGTCTTTATCTTATTTACTTGAATCTCAAGCTCTTTGGAACAGAGTCTGCCCTTGCTGAATGTTTGCAGAGTGTAGTGCAGTGAATCTGCTTTCTGGGCCAAACCTTTGGACACTGCTGTTATACAAGCTCACCTGTATGTACAAGCTTACTGCTGTTATACAAGCTCACAAGATCACGCTCACGTCTTTCAACTGTGTCTGCAGAAATCCATAACCTCTTCTGAAGCTTCCTTTGCGCTGGTTTCACCAGCTGCATGTTTGGAAGGACTGTGTGCCTAGAAGTTGACAGAGGAGCTGACAGCCTGCATCCCATTAGCTTTTAAGTATTTGCACACTTCCTTTTAATGTGCATGGCCAGTGCTGGCTGCCTTTTGCCACTGTCGTAAGCAAAGCAGTCGTTGCTCATCTAGGTAATGTGTCGTGTCCTTACAAAGTCATTGGCACAGATTTCCCTGGCACTGTGTTTTACCTCAGTGCCAGATCCCCTCTGTCACCTCGCTGGGTTGCAGTGATACCCAGCAGTAATGCTCTCCATGATACTGATTCCCTCCTGATGCTGATTCCTCTGGGGTGTGTCCTTATAGGTCTTTACCGCTTGTTCCCACCATCACTTACACTACGTTTCTTTAAAGCTCTTCCTCCAGTCTACCTTGTTCTGCCAATCTGTCTTTATTTCTGTCTCCCTTGCATATCTAGACTGTAAACCCTTGGAGAAAGGGGTTAGCTGTGTTACTCCTGCTATACTCAGTCATAGCTTGTCACTTGGTGGGAAATAGCCCTTAAACTTTCACTTACAGGACAGGTTTGATTTTATTAGGCAGGTCTAATTATAGGGCAGCTGAGATCTCAGGTGCGCCTCTAAGCACAATAGTAATATACATAATAATTTGGGTAGCTGCATATGTTCTGAGACCTCATAATAACCAGAGGTGGAGCAGGTCATATTTTGGCTTTCCCTGAGCGTACATTTGATAGATGCAATGGGGATGTCTGCAGTGTGCTTGCCCTATTAAAATTGCTTCTATTATGAGGTTTCCCATTTGGAGAAGTGATTATGGGTGCAATCCCATATAACGCCAGTTTACACTCTCCTGATCCTACAGTAGATATCCTGTTATAGGCCCAAGAGTGCTAAAACTTGTTTCCACAGATTTTTGCTTTCCAGACTCCTCAGTAAAAGAGCAACATAAATGCCTGCTACTCTGATCTTTTACTCTGTGCAGTACGAATCCAGCATTAGCCCACTGTCTACTGTATTTACCAACACTGATTTTGGAGTGGCATACAGTCTGGCAAAATCCAAACTCACAGCAGCCCAGCACTGAGAATGCAACAGCTGCTGGGTCCCTGAAGTGGCCTAGGATAGATGATATCACCGGGGAAAATACCAGCCAGAGCAGGGCATGGGAGCTGGTGTCAGGGGAATCACTTCTACATCAGTCTGTGGATGGCCATAAAGGATAAAGAAGTTATGCTGACAGAGCAAATAAAATTCATCTTGTGCATGCTAAGGAAGTTGTTGCCTCAGACTAGGACATCAAAGTTCAGTTTTGTCATTCCAGGTGAATTAGAGGAGACTCACCCCCTCTCTCTGTTCCTTGGCTAAGGCCATGACAGCTGTGTTATGCTCATGCCTACCAGACGAGTATTAAAACTGCCTCTCCTTGACCTTCTGATCTGTATTTTAGCTTCTTCTATTCTAGATGTGCCTGAAGCACATCCAAAATGCTGGATGTCCAGGCACATGTGTCCACCTCTGGCTGGAATTTTGGTACAGAACAATATTTACTTGTGAGTGATAAAGCAGGACAGCCTCTCTGATTACTGCTGAGAGTTGAATTTGGGTGCACGGAATCTGATGACCCAAGCTGGAAGTTGGCCAAGGACACTAAGGTTAACAGTCCTGCTTTTGGGTAAAGTGGTATAATACCTTTAATGATCAGAGGAACTTAGTTTTGTTTCTCTTAAACTGTTATCATCATGAGGCTTTTTACGCTGTTCTTAGGTTTGCAAGGAGAGGCAAAGGGAGAGCACCATCTTATTAAATAGAGGCTGCTGGGGGGTAGAAAGGAGGCACTTTTCTCAAAACCTTGACATGTGGCACACTCCCATTCTCCTCCACCCAGCTCATGCCAGCCGTACACATGTTCCCTGCTGGCATTTTTCCTTCCTTTATTGTCAGTTGACCTTACTGACTAAGTCTTGTTTCAGCACTGTAGTTGCATTTTTCCTGCAGCTTCACTCAATATTTAAGCGTGCTCTGCTTCAGCCTGCAGGGCTGGCTGCGAAGAGGGGCCCCTTCAGCACTGGGAGAGCTCCAGCAGGGCGTTCATCAGGCTCGGTGCCGCTCAGCGCCAGGTCTGCGGGGATCGCAACTTCAGGCGGTGTTGATGCGAAACATCCGACGTTATCTGGCAGATGGGAGATGTTTACCAATTAGTTTGCTTTAAACAGATTTTAAATAATTCTGTTCGGATTAGGGTTTACGCTCTGCCTAGCTCCATACTGAGTTTCCGAGTCAGGATGCATCACTGGATTTTGATTGGTGATAGTGAGGTTTTTTTCTTGATGGGGCACACCTCTGTGATCAGATGCATCCTCCCCAGCTGCGCTCTGAGCAAGCAGGGCCTATGCCCGATTCAAGCCTCATTATCATGGGCAAGTTTCCTGCTACTTTGCTCAAAGACTTTCTGAATTTTTCTGAGTTTTGCCTTAGGTTTGCACTTCACTGCACTGAGTGCAGATAGACCTGTCCTTAAAAGGAGAGGATCTGCTTCCACCTAGAAGATTCCTTTAACAAAGTGATTTAACAAAAACGAGAATAGTGGAAGATTTGCAGGATAGAGAAACCCTTATCCCAGAAGCTAAAGGCAAGATAATAGAAAACATGAAGTGATGAATAAGAGCAGGCAACAAAAACTTCAGATACTGTGCATAGGTAGAGCACATTTATTTTTGGCCCTTGTCATGTATTTGGAGCAAAACTCCCTTTCTGTCCATGTGAAACAGAATGCCGCGAGGTTTTAAGTTCTCCATGTGACCAGATGGGGTTTGCCGCAACAATAGGGTTTCTGCTTGGTTTTGGGAAGGGCAGCAGTTTTGCTGGCATTACACAAGGCTATGTGTGATAAAATAAGGAACCTTCTTTCTCCAACTCTTCTGATTTATGAAACTGCTGGAAATCAAAACTCCATTGCCATTTGTGTAATTTTTTTATTCCTCCAAACTGTACTGGATGTTCTTCACATATTAATTTGTGGATTACAGAATGTTCTAGGCAAAACATCAGTGGGACAGTAAAATGTTAATGCAAGAGTTCAGCTAACATAAAATAAAACCACAGTGTTCTTCTATCCTGCTTAATAATGACTCAAGTGAAACGGGGACAGTTGTGTGGTCTAGTGGCTAGTGAGGGGTGTGGTCCTCTGGATTCCTGGAGCTGCTTCCCAGCTCTTCTTTCCCATGCTGGGTGACCTTAAACAAGTTTACCCCTTGTAAATTGGAGCCTGATGTCTGGCTAGGAAGCTTATTAGGAAACTTAATTTTTGAGAGAGCATTTTGGGAACTTGAGATGACAGGTGCTAAATAAAGACACTTCTCTCTATTAAGTAGCTCTAAGAAAACACGCTGAGATTCCAATTTTTTGACATTGGTACTTAGAGAACTCATCTTTTGGCTTTTTATGAATTGAGCGCTCTTGATCTGGAGTCATCAAGAGATGACAAACGTGGATACTCCTGACCATTTTGCTGGAATGACTGTTTCAATTGTCAGCACTTTGGTTTATTGGCATCAGAAGAACAATGGTTTAATTTCCATGTCAGCAAACTATTCCGGATTTAAACAGAACTGTGTGGCAGTGGTCTTGAGCACAGCAAAAGGTGCCCCAGAGCCAGGAAGTTAAATTGATTATAAATGGGAGTAAAGCAGGTTGGCTGAGCTTTGCTTTCCAAGTTGAGTGTAAGGCAGGAGTGGGGAAAAGCAAACAGTAGGAAAAAGTGTGTTGCAGCAAATGAAGAATGGACATGCAAGAGGAAAGGGTTATCCTACAGAATACCACTGTTAGGAGACTTAGTCTAATTCTGCAGAGATGTATCTGTTGAAAGGGGACAGCAAACATCTTCCTGCCTCAACGAGTAGTTAGAAAGTGAGGTTGTAAAATGCTGAGATGCTGTGATAGTGGAGATCATATAGGTAGAAAGAAAGAACAAGCTGTGGACTGGATTCCTGGCTGAAGGATCTTCATGCAAGTTTTGTCCTAGTTAATTTGGTTCTCTACCTTAAATATTCTTTAAAAAAAGAAAATATTTTACACATCAGCCTGTCTTTCCCCTCCTAATCCCCACCCCCAAGGGAGCTCAGGTCCAAATGCCTAATCAGAACTTCCCCTAGCAAGGTGACAGAGAAGCTCTGATTGCTTCTACACAGTGAAGTGTGAGCTAAAGTCTTTGAGAAGAAAGTTTGGCATGTTCAGTATTGTGCACCAGAGTTTTGCCATTGGATTTTGCTGGAACTGGATCAAGCTGTTACTTTGAATGCACCCGCGATCAATTAATTTCAAGCTGTGTCCTCATCTATGGCCAGAACAAATCAAGATTTTCTCCTCCTCCCACATACGCATAAGTGACATCACGTCATTGGGTAAATGTTGCTTTCTTGTCCAGCCAGCAATTTGTCCTGGCTTGAAGTTTGGTAGCAGTTTTCTGCACAGTGTGTACTGTATAGGACACCTGGAGAATATGCTTTGCATTTGCAAGTAGTTGCTACATATTTAGGTAGCAGAGAAGCAACGATGGCTGATCTGTGTGTGTCAGGCAGACAAAGGTATGCTCATGGCTAATTTAGTGTTTGAGCCTTCACTGCATTGCAGACTACATTTTTGCAGATACTTGTTCCCAGCATTAAGATTTAGGTGCTACATACTTCCAACGAACCCTTTTCAAACCAGGGTTGCACTCAATCAGGCCCAGTTTGGTCTGAGCTGTTGCATACCAGTCCAGGCAGCCTGTACAAACCTCTTGGCTGTGAAAAGCTGGTGTGGATCAGAAAGCCAAAGTCCCACTGGAATATTGGGCAAAGGAGTGCTGTGATGTTAACCCAGTGTGCCTATTAATGAGGTCCTCGTGCCTAATATGACAGTACAGCCCTTTCAGAGGTGACAGTCTCATTTGCACTCAGGTTTCTTTAAACAGGTCTAGCACCTGTGTCATAAATAGGGCCCCACTGTCTTGCCACAGAAGTGAAAATGGAAATAATTTTTTTGAAATAATTTTTGGAGTTCTGTACCCTTGAAGACAACATCCAGATTCCAGGACCACCAGAAGAAGGGAGACGAGTGAAATAATTCACTTAAGGTCTTATGGTTAGAAGTGGCCATGACTTCCTACTTCACAATCCAATTTATCTCATGGAGGAGCTGCTACAGGTCCAGCTATGTCCTGATCTTCATTCCACCCAAGTTGGAGAATCGGTAAGGAACGGGGTTAGGTTTAGCACCATCCCAGTAAGAAAAAGTGATGAGATGTGGCTCTGTGATCAATTACTGTGGCCTAATGTGGAACCAGCAAGACAGTCTGGTTTTCTTTTGAAAGCAGGCCAGGATTACTGGAGAAGAGGCATGGACAAGTATGTGAGCCTGGCTGGCTCTGTGGCACCTGGGGCCTCTCCTCCATGCTGTAGGGATCCAGCAGCGTGTTCAGCCAGAGCAACTGGGTAAGTCATCCTCTTGGTTTGGATCTCGATAACAGGGCTTTGGTGCATCTTTGATAGCGCTAGCCATGACCCAGTGGGTGGAAATAGTCCTGGGGAAGGGATGTTCACTGAGACCACTGTGCTTCAAGCTGGTCCTTCTTCCTCTTGTCCTGTCCTTCATCACTGAGCTAAGAGATGTGCTCTTTCCTTCTGGGTTGTCTGAGGGAAGCAGAGGTGCACCTAATAAACACAACTGTTCATGATGCTCCCTGTCCTTAGTGCCTGTCATTCTATGGTGAGGCAGTGGCTTGGGTCCTGGAGTACTTTCAACAGGATAAAACAATGAAAAGAGTCCCTCCACCCTCCAAATCTGGCCAAGGTTTTGCAAAGCCCAGAGGAGTTCCTCCATGCAGACATAGTCAGACTAGTTCACATTAATGCACCGGTTTATAATATCTCATGGAAATTCCTGGTAGCCTGGGACTCTGCCACAGACAGATGTGTTACCATTTTGCAAATGTGCAGATAACTAACAATATGATAGAATTATTTAGAGAGCTGGTGATAGGATTATGACTCTAGAGCGTCTGACTCTCAAATCTATGCTTTCCTATATCTGTCCTCCCCAGACATTATTTAGAATAATTTCTCCTTCCAAACAAAAAATAATTTTGGGAAAGGCAGATTCCCAACTCAGCTATGAAATGTCATCTCTGTGATGATGATGATTATGGGATGCAGCAAATGCATACATAATTATTCTCACTGCTCACAGAGCAGCAGATAGGCCCATTTGCTGCCTCCTGAAATATATAACCAAAGACTTTTCCTCATGCTGTCTGCTCTGTGCATTTTCATGAGCTCATTCCCTAGGGCTCATTGTGAAATTGTTCTAATTTTTCGAAGTAGGGAGAAAAAATGAAATAATTCTGTTGGAAATGGCATTGATTTGTCTGTGAAGTCATTACAGCTGTTTCTCTCTTGAAGGCACAAGAACAGGAATTCCTGACTTTTTTTTTTTAATACAGGGAGGTGGGAAGCAGTCTGACAGTAAGAATGCAGTGAATTTTGGAAGCAGTTCTGAAAGTGCTTTCATGTTATGCATGTGAGAATGCAGAACAAGGATAATAACAAAGTTAAGAATATTTTCTGACTTTCAGATGTGTAGCTTGGTCTGTGTCAATAAGTATAACTGGATCTTGGTGTAGGGTGCAAGGGTTGTTTTTGGGTTTGATGCAAAGGGTTGTGTTTGACAGCCTGAACTTGTCAGCCTTGAGTCACATGAGGCAAGGCCCAGCAGAATATATAATGCAAATGTTCAAATAATATAATGAAAAATACCCTTCTGAACTCTTTTCCATTAAATATGAAAATTAAAATGACTTAACAAAACACTTTTCTGTCCCTGTCTTTTAACAACAAACAAAAGCTCCGATGTGGAGTCTGAAATTGCTCATCAAGGGAAGAGACCAGGCTAGGATTTAGTAAATGGCTTTTTTTGAATAAAGCAATTAGTTCTAAAGGGAACATGTCATCTTCTGTACACTGCTAAGGTAGAACAGTCATTGTGCTTTCTGGCACTCCATCAAACTGCTCCTTGTGCATAGTTATTGGAGAAAGTGCATTTACACGTACTGTCGACGTCCAATGCCGGGAAGAGGTTTCTTAAATAACAAGACACAGGCTATTATGTGCATTAGCTTTATTATTTTTTAAAAAATGTCTTAGCCTTTGGGGACTGAAGGTACTTAATAATATGTTGCAATTACAGTGTGCCAATGTGTTGTCGTCATATCTCAGGTGCTTGACAATCAAACAAGTGCAGATTAACCCTTAGTTGTCCATTGAATGTCTAGCTAGCTGCTTTTACGTCTAAAGCATGCAATGAGTCCATAGTGCAATGAAGGCCAGCATACGTCTGTTGTCTTGGTGTATTGCCAGAGACTGTCCCAGGAGGAATGTCCTCTGCCACCCTCAGGTGAGCTTAGCCCACGTAGGAGATACAAGCTCTATGCTTTTTGTTAGGATGGCGTATGACTTTCTGTACAGATGTACAGGGTGCTCTGGAGATGGAGCAAGATCAGACAGCTTGAACCTTGGAAAGCATGTGTTTATGGGGGTCACTTGCAATTGATACAAAGGGAAGGAGGGATAGAGCACGTTCCCAGTCCCATATTGCATAACTCTTGAACCTTTAACCAAGGTGTTACATTCCTGCAAGTTTTCAAAGAAAGGGGTCGCCAGAGACAAAAGAAACACTGGGTAGCTCCAAAGAGGGGAGGACTGAAACATTTGCTTGCTCATTATTAGACATCAGGGAAGCAACAAGGGAGAACTTGCACTAGGGAATCACTCACAGAGCAACAGGAATTGTCTATTTTCTGCAGAAAAATGGTTCCTGGTGCTCCCAGAAAGATGGGTCGGTACCTGGTAGCCTGCTCAGCCAGCAGTAAGCTGAGAGCAAAGTCTCATGTCACAAAACTCACCAAGGGGAGGTTGAACAGTGAGTGATTTACTAGTGGTGTAGATGGGACCTGAACTAAAACCTCTCATGGACTGAGCTGTTTGGTCCCTAGATCAGGACAATATGAAATGACTTCTGCATTGTGGGTTTTTTGTTTGTTTCCCCCCTCCAGCATCCTTGCTATTGAAAAAGCTCCCAGAATGGATGCCAAGGAGCTGTCCTGTTGAGGCGTGGCAGGCACATCACCCTTAAGTCATAGCAAAGATCCAGTTTGAGTTGATCTTTACTAGCTATCCAGGTACAATTTGTCATTCATCATTTGTGCTCTGTTTTTCATAACTGTGACCCACCAGTATGTCTGGGTGTGGAGGGAAGGAGGCAAAGAGAGAAACAGCTGCTGTCTGTAGGTACCAAACAGCAAGAGCTCAAAGCAGACAGCCTTTGTTTGTTGGATGATATAAGAGCTTTGTAGGTGGTGCCTAGTGTTCGTGGGTTTTTGTTGTTTTGGTTTGTTTTGTTTTGTTTTGTTGTTGTCGTTGGTTTTATGTTTTGGTTTTTTTTCCTGTGGAGCTTGAGTACAACTCAGAGGGAAGGTTTTGGTATCCAAGAAATGCAAAGAAGTTTTAAAGACCAGGTGAAGAGGCCAAGTGAATGCTCAGGAGAACTAGTTGAGGCATGGCTCTTGCATACTGCCTGGTCAGTAATGGGGTTATGGGGAGATGAATTCTACAGTGGCAGCAACCACAGCACTTCTTTTTTTTGTTTGTTAGTTTAATTCTGAAAAAAAGTTGTCTCCTGCTGAGGAAGCTTGGCTGGCACCCAGACCTGTCATACTGTAATCTTTAGGGTGACTTTTCTCTGTGCAGTGTGAAATGGGGTGATGTGACAGTGCAGTAGACAAGCTGCAATACCTTGTCCAGGGCAGAAGCAGAATTGCTCTCTGAGTCGAACCTTGCATCTGCATTCAAGCCAACTGTTGAACGCTGGTGGGCCCAGGACTTTTCCTTTATGCAGCAGGAGTATGTAATTCTCCCCTGTTGTACAGGCCATTCAGCAGAGAGCAGTGCCAGTCTTTACAGCATATGCATTACAAATAGAGATGTTAGGATCACCAACGAGGTTAATGCTTTTCCATCAGAAGCCAGTTTTCAGGAGCTTGCGGGTTGCAGAGTTTAACTGCTTTGGCTGATGCCTACTGTGCAAAAAGGTAGTTCTCCTCTCTGATTTTGGTCTTGTTTTTGTTTTCTTTCTTTGTGTTTTGGAAAGTTCCAGTTAAAGTGGTTCAGCTGTTTTGGAGAACGAGACAGGAAATTGTTTGCTAATACCAAAAATAAGCTTAATTATTCTCTTGAAGTTTCATATTTTAGAGCAAGATCTTGGGCTTTAGAGGACAAAGGGTTCATGGGGTCCCCATGGTGTTAAGGAGGTGCCTTGCATGACACATCTATGGGAAGCCACGTATTGCCAAATTATACATCTCTTCTCTCTCAAAAAATGGAAAAGAGGAAAAAAAAAAGCAGTTTCCATGTGTTCAGTGTCTGCCAACCAATCCTCCTGATATTTCCTCTGCTGGGATGGCAATATGGGTGAGGCTGAGCAGGTCTGTCTTTGGTGGTGTTTCTCCCAGCTGAAGGGGGTTATTGCAGGACCAGGTTCTAGGAAATGGGAAGCGTCAATCAGACGGACGTGTCTAGGACCTGGCAGACATTCTCAACCACAGTACTTGAGTTAGATTTCAGAGCCTTTTTCCAAAGTGTGGAAAATCCAGATCTTAACATCTTGCTTGGAAAAACTGAATATGGGCTACACAGTTCTCATCTTTCTAGTAGATGCATTACCAAAAAAAACACCCTTATATGATCATGTTAGACATCTTCCCTAAGTCTAAGGAAAGCCCTTCTGTAGGCTCCTGTTCTGGCAGAAACAAGAGTTATGCTGCTGATATCGGTTGAACAGGGAAGTCTCCAGGGTCACTGGCTCCTCTCCCTGGTTTGGCTGCTCAGACCAAACCTGTAAAAACTGCAGGAACAATTGAAAGTCTTAAGGAAAGTCCTGTGCAGGAGAAGACTGAGGAAGAGTGATAAAAACACAGGTGAGACTGATGAATGGGGAAGTGAAGAGGAAGCATGGCTCAGTGCAGGAAATAATTATGGATCCCATCACTAGGAGAGTCTCCACGATGGAGGTTAGGATTAGACTTCTTAGCTTCTTTATTTACTGATAAGGCATAAACTAAAGGAGGTCTCCGTACTGCAGACAACAGTAGTAGAGCCCTGGTTTTCTCTGCTTAGTCATAAGAAAACAGTCAGTCTTGCTTTCTCTCTGAGAGTTCATTGCAGCTTCACAACTTTGCTCGGAGTAACAATTATTTTATGAGCTTCAGGATCCACTTACCTTCCCCTCATGCCTCTGGAATTCAAGACAGGGGCTTGCTCTTGGAAATGCTGGTATTCCTCAGGGTGGTGTTTCTGGGTGCCTTGTAGGAGCTCTGATAGCTGTGATTAAGATTGAGCACTGAGGTGTGACTGAGTGAAAGAGCTGATGATGAGAGTTGACCACTAAACTCAGTATTGCATGCCCTTAGCATTTGTATCATTCTGGTCCTTGGCTTGCTCAGCACACAAAATGGGGTGCTGCAAGAGCACAACACAATCATCCATGCTGGAGTGCAAAACGGAGTCAGTTGCCTCACAAAGATCGCCAAGCAGTGGAAGGAAACCCTAAACCACCGATTTATATAACAAAAAAAGTGGAAAATGAAAGCCAAGAACTGCATAAAAGCGTGGGGATTTTCTGCCTTCATGGGATGAAGCATGGATGCCTGGAAGCACAGAACAAGTTTCAAGGGAGCATCCAGCTCCAGCTGGGAACCGGATCCCACTTTCATGTCTACTTTGCAGGTCTAAATTGATTTGCTCAGCTGCATGGACACCCAAGAGGCAGCCAGCTCCATGGCTGACTACAAGCCAACTCGGCAGCTACCTGCTCGAGTGGGTTTGCTTCCTATGTAAAGCTTCTTGCTGACTGTTCAAACAACTTGGGGCACTTGGCTGTCTTCTCCCAGCAATTTTGGTCTGCGATTGAGAGCTGAGCTCTTGCTGGGAGCTGTATCCTGGTCTCTTGAACATCCCTAGACAAGTGACTAATGCACTTTAGATGCTTTGTGGGTAGGAAAAGAGGCCTTCCCTGGGGAAGCTTGATGTTTGGTAGCCCTATCTAGACCATCCTTGCTCCTCATGAAAACCTCCTAGCTCCCTAGACGCAGAGCCCTCTGCTAACAGGTCTGTAGTGCTCATGCTGCCTGTGGTGTGGGCAGAGCTGGAGAGTGCTTCTCTTTTTATTACTGTCTGAAATCCCAAGCTCCTCTATGATATTTTGTTGTTGTTGTTTGGGCTTTACTAAGAGACCTCCTGGGAAACTGGCCCTTCTGTTTCTCTCTGTTCATTTGGATGCTTGATTCCTGGGAATGTGTTTAGAGGGAGAGTCTGAAAAATGCCTTTTGCCTAGCAGTGAAGCTCTTGCCCAGAAATGTAAAGCCAATGCCACAGGGGACTGCTGACCCATAGCACTTTATTCCTGGAACTGCATGAGGCAGCTCACAGCACATGGGAGCTATTGCCACCTCGCTGATATGGGGCTTTAGGAAATTATGCAAATGCTTTCATGTCTGAGCAACCGGGAGCCCTGGATCTTCTGGCTGGTGGTCACTCATCTGTGAAACTACAGAAGCGTGGTACGCAGCACACTCCTGTCTGCCCCTGTGGTTTCTGGTAACACATGGTGGGAGAGAGGGGGAGAAATGAACCCCCCTATGCACCTGGCGGACAGTTCAATCCCGTATGTGATGTGTGTGGGAGCAGTTCCTTCCTGACCCTGGGGAAGATTGGCTCATGTCCTAAAGAGCAGGATTTAGATCACTTTTATCTTTATTCTTTGAGCTACATGGATTATTAATGGCTATAAAATGACCCAGCTGCAGTGTTTGACTTAGTGACCTTCAGTAACAGTGTATTTTGCAGGCTGGCTGTACAGTGGGGGTGGGGAAAGGTTTTCCTTATTCTCCAGGAATATGGGAATGCTTCATAGAGATGTCAGACGGGAAAAGGGGCCTTGAGAGATAGTCTGCTTCATTTACCAACACTGATCTAAGCAGCTGAACAGTGTGATGCTTTCCGATGGGCAGGGCAGAGGAGGGAGGAAGAGATCTCACCCGATTCACATGGAGCAGAGCATTTGTCGTGCAGCATAAGGGCTGTGTTCACATGCAGTACTTCTGCACCTGTGGTTCCATTTCATATTTAAAAGCGCTCAAGTTATCTGTGCATTGGTGCTGGCCTGGGAGCTTTGGATAGTGAAACCCTCTGTACCACCCCATCAAAACATTGCCAGGCGTCTTTACGTTGTCCTGCATCTGCGCCCCAGTGGCTCAGGGCAGGGAGTGAAAAGTCCTTGGCCTCCCTGTTCAGCCCGCTCATCAAAAGGCCCATTAGGATGAGCTGAGCTGAGTATTTTTGTGGCATAGGCCCTGGACAGAGGCCACCGAGTTGATTTGGTTGATCATGTGCAAGTAAGCAGAGAAGAGCTCTTGTTCTCTACCAGCTCCAAGCGGATCCATGAGCTGAGAGAAAAACCTGCCCGAGTCATTTGGTCTCATTGTACCTTCAGTTGCTTGAAGTCTGTTGTAAGAGCTAAGAGGTGCACTTTGCAGCCAGCCCAGGGAGACATGGCACGCTCCGACTGGAAACCCCTCTCACCTCATGCTGACCTAATTTGAAAGAGTAAATTCCTCTTCCCCGACTTCATTTACGTGCTGGCTGTCAGGTTATAACAGCAGCATTTTCAGTGCCGATACTGCCGTTTGTATCAGCAGACAATCACCAGCCTAGCAAGAGTTTGTAATTTGGCTAACAGCTCATGACATTATTCTTATTATTTATTTCTGGCAGAACAAATGCAGCAGCAACTTTCTTCCATGGCATCAGCTCCAAGTGTCTGTGGCATCCGATCAGCCAAGGCTCTTTTTTAAAAATTCATCCATACTCCCCCACATCTTGCTAACTTTACAGTCCCCCATGGCATCTGTGTGCAGTGAACTGAGCTGTTGAGACTAAATGCAATTTGTAATCAGGCTTCTGTTAACGTGGAAATGTACCGGCTGCTCTCCTGCAGTATGGATTCTCATTCTGTCTAGCATATGGTAGCATTAAATCCAGTCTGGAGTGCTTCTCATTACCACACTGTCAGTCCTTGCAGAGTGGAGAACCCTGAAAAACAAGTGTGAGAGAAATATATTTCGGGAACCAGCTCTCCTCTAGCAGAGCTTGTCGGGAGCTATCAAAGGGAGACCGTACCTCAAAAACTAGCCCTGACAGCCATCTAAGCAAGTACAGAAAACTGACTTGAACACTGATGCAAAAGCCATGTACTTTCCAAGGCAGTATTGCACAGGGAGAAGGGGACAAGGAGAATCGGACAAGAGCAAGTTCATTATTAAAAAGTTAAAAAGCTAGAAGCAGTCTATTTTTCTGCTACCAGTATGGGAGAGATTTTGATTCAGGAAGATAGCCTCGGGTATGAAGCTGACAGTTAGGTAAAGACTTGATATAAATGTAGGCAAAACAAGAAATATATCCATCCACAGAGAAAACAAACAGGTGAGTCTTTTAGCCATTAAGTATTTCATTCCAGCTTTAGCTCATTGTACAGCACAAAAAAGTAGCCCTGGAATTTCTTCAGTGTTAGCATATCTCCCATTGTCATGTAAGGTAGTTTAATTTTAATTTTGCTATTTGAGTGTTATGAATAATTCATAGTGTTTTCTCACTGTCGGCTCTGATGGATGTCCTCGGCTTTTCTTCCCTGAGGTGCTCAGAGCTCTGGCCTTAGTGAAAAAAGATACAAGCTGGATCTGAAGAGAACTGGGTTTGAGGCAAGAAATCTATTGCCGTGGCCTGGCAGGGACATGGGCATCTGAGTCATGAGCTCACAGTGCTGGCTTATTCATAGCTCTCTTTGGTCAATCCCACCCTGAGGACCACAAGCATCTGTTCTACTCATGCACACTCGTGTTATTTGTTACTTGCAAAACCACTGATTTGTGTTTGAGGCCCTGAGCCTTTGATGTGTGAAGAATCCCAGAGTTAAGGTTGTGGGCTAAGGTCAGAAGTAAAAGTTATTGAGTGCATTTGATCTTAACACCTGCTTTTTCTTAGACACTCCTCTGACAATTTCTTACGAGTGGAAGTTATTTCAACAGAGGCCTTTATCTGGCTGTTGAGAAGAGCTGGAGACAGAAGTAGTGTCAGTAGCTCAGGAGTGTGATTACAACAACCTCGAGTCCTGAGATGTAGGAGGGAAAGGTGGCAGCAGATCAAAGGCTACTTTTCCATCCTGGAAGATTCAACCCTGTATGGTTGAAGCTATGAGTGACTGTAGCATCCCAAAGTGCTTCCTGGCAGTATTATGTTTAAATAAGAATAATGTGCCTGTTGGCTATAGCTGCTTCTTTCTTTATTACACTTCTCCATACTTCTAGATAGAGCTAAGGCATAGGAAACTGTATTACCTAGCTTGGACTCTGGCTCTGTCATTGGTTCTCATATCTACAATGTCATTTTGTGAATATTTTTAGTGTCCTGACCCACAATGCTGTGGCAATCTTAGAAGGGGACAGCTATAGGCAGATTTGTGAGAAAAATAGAAACAAGCTGTTGGCTAATGAAGTTTTTTTCTCAGAGAATGGTTGTAGACAGGAGAAAGACCTGGACCAGAGAGCAGATGAGGTAGACTTTGGACCTTCCTCAGTTCCAGATGGCCGGAATATTTCATTTGTGCTCACATGGAGAAAACTCTGTACTTTACATGGAGACAGAAAATAGGTGTGCTCATCCCGGCCTCAGCCCAACCTCATGTTTTTGTCTTCTTTACTTCAATTAAGAATGTGAGGATTGACCAAGGAGGTCTCATTTTTGAGCTTTAGGCTACTGCAGTATTTGATTATTGTGGCTAGTGAAAATGAGGGTAATCTCCATCGTGAGAACTGAGTAGACCAAGAGACATCTCATCTCCCCCAGGAGGTGACTAATCCAAATTTAATCCAGGAAGATAAAAATGCAGTTCAAGAAAGTATTTTAGCACAGGTTTAAATTCTGAAAAATATGATGGAATTTAAGAATAAACATGTGTGTTTATGTGCTTATGTGAATATGGGTAGAAAAGGGGGTATTTCCAAATAACTTCCTAAGTCAGAATTTTAAACCTCTTTCTGAGAAAACCTGGATGTCAGTTTTTTCCTGACTGTGAGTGGTTAGTTTGTCCTCAGTAGCGGGAGGACAAGCAGCTCTTGCTTGTCATGTTTATCCTAAATGTGACAACAGACAGTTCCTAGCTGTGTAACTCTCTCTTCTCCTCCTCCACAAGGCATACTCACTTAGTTGCCTCAGTGATATCCAACTGGGCTCCATCCCAATTATTTGTTTTTCTGGTAATCATCCATATTTCCATGTAAGAAAAAAAATAGCATTGGAATAACTGTGGTTTTTCAAAGTAAATAACTGAGCAGAAACTCTCTGCAACTGGAAAGGGAAGAAGGGAGGATTCTTTTTTGAGGAGGAGTTTTCTTTGTTTTTAACCTATATCCTCAGGTTCCATCACCAGAGACCTTAAGCTGTGCTGCACTCCTCTCTGCTCCCGTGCTTTGCTGCCCCGTGACAAGGACAGACAAGGCCTGTGAGGTTCGGCGCAAGGTTTTGTTGGCATTGATACCACTGTGCGCTGGGGAAATACCTACAGCTCTCAGCCCTCAAATGCTTGTGGATTCAGTCTGGCAGAGTTAATTTCAGATGACTTAGATCCCTGCCCTAAATGCTATCTCTGCCTTGAAAAACGAGAGGTCTGGTTTGCAGAGGTATAGTGTCCTCACGGTGTCTGATGGAGACCACCTCTGTCCTGTCACTGCTGGGTCAACTTGGTGATTTTAGCACTTCTGATGACCAAAAGTGCTTGGGCTTTGTGTGTCTTTGACATGAGTGACCTCTGGTTATGTGGGAGCACTGTTCATGGCCATCTCTGCAAAAGGAGGTTGTCCAACAGGGATGCTGCGTACGTGGCTTGTGACTTGCATTTTGGTTGACTCAAGTAAGAGTTTCCTGCCAGAGCCACTTTCAGGATGCGTTATGTTTTCTGCTTCTACTTAGGCCTTGCTGATATTTTGCTACCTGTTTCTCATTTGGTTTGTATCCTAACCCATTACTGCAGCTTTGACTGTCCTATTTCTAGTTCTGATTTCTGGGAAAGCTTTACGGAAAAAAACCCTGCAGTATAATCAATAGAAATAGACGAAAATTCTTGTAGTTTCTGCAAACTGTAGTGAACTGTCAAGAAATTGGTACAGAGGAAGCAGTATTAAGGGCCAAGATTAACAGGTATTGCAGCTTGGGCATTTGGAGAGTGCTGGTGAAACAAAAAGGGGAAAGTTGAAGGCGTATTTTGAGAGACCCATAGATCATGGATAATGGTGTTGATTACAGAAAAGGGCTATTGGTTTACTTGTAATGATCTAAAAGAAAAAAAAGGTAGTAGTGACCCGAAGGCCATTGGGAATCAATGGACAGTGCTATTGATATCAAATGTTTATTATTCTTAGTTCTACTACTCTGACGCTGTGCAAAGTAATTTACAATAATTTCTTAGAAACATGCTTGAGGAGAAGGGAGTGTGATTATTCATTCCTGATGGGATTTGGCTGTGTTATTCTGGGGACAGATATCAAAGGTTTTGGGAACTTAGCAGCAAGTGAAGCCATCAGTTCTCTGATGGGACTTCAAAAGAAGAATTGTAAGGCTGTAAAATGTGTATCTTTGACCTTCATCTCTTGGTCAGTTGAGTTCCCCGTGGCCAAACTTGGGATAAAACAAACCAATTCACTAGCGATGTTTACTAGTTCATAGCATGTGGAACGCTCTAATCACAGGCAATTTTTGAATGGCTAAAAATAAGAACTTCTCACTTCTGTGTAACATGGTCTGTTTACAGAATAATGAAGGGAAGGATGTCTCCATAGTAACCTGTAAAGCAGGCAAGTCTACATCTTCCACTTTACCAAAGATACAGTCTTCAGTAAACAGATTGTACATCTGGCTTAAAAATAATAATAATAATAAAAAAATAAACCACACTTTTGGATTATGTGACTTCCATTACTGCTAAAGAGCTGCTGCATTCAAGATCTGTCCCTCTGCTTCCCCTTATTTGTTATATTTGAAATGTTCTAAGAAAGTCGATAAATTTGAACAGATGTGAGCTGCCGTTACATCAAGTTGTCTCTACCTGAAGGGTTCTTCTGCAGGTGAAGAGACAGGGAACTGTGAATAGTCTTCAAACACGGAAACAGATACTGCGAAGAGAAAACATTCACATTGCCTGTGGATAGGGCCAAAAGTCTTGGGCTTACCTTGAAACAGAAAATGGGATCAAGCCTAGACATGAGACAGTATTTTCTGAGGGTAAGAGGAGTTAATCTTTAATGGATTTCTGAACAAGGTTATACAATTTTCCTTGCTGGAGGTTTAAAAAAACAAAACAAAACAAAACACAAAACAAACAAATGCCCACACCCCCTTCACCCCCCAAAAAAACCCCAAACCTGACTCCCAAATAACCCAGACCAGGAATTGTTTAAGTGGAGATGATAGTGTCTTAAGACACTGGGGATGGTGTCGGTGAGTTTTTGAGTTCTTGTTCAGTACTTCATTCTATGATCCATTATGTTTCCTGGGGGTTTCTCCTAGGGAGCAGGTCTGGTTTTTTTGGGAAGAGGATATGAAAGCTGCTTGCTGGTTTCTGTCTGATGGCATTTCTGGCAGACAGCTGTGTGTGAACCTCTCCTGTTGGAAGGGCAGATACTATGCGAGAGAGGTGAGGTCCTGCACATGAAAATAAAAAAGGATGGTTGAAGGAGCGACTTCAATCATCACAGCTGCTTTCCCTGAAAGATCAAGTTTCACTTGGGGCTAGAAGAGCAAACTAAGCCACTGCCTGGAGGATGGCTGTATGAAACAGGCATCTGAATGGGGACAGAGGCTGGAGTGACCCAGGCACCAGACTGTGGCGATGGGATGAAAGGTAGGGGTTGGCTGACAGGGTGTCCCAGTCCATTCCTAGTACTGGTGCCCAAGCTGCTTTGTGTCATTGTTTCAGTACACTATTACCAAAGTCTCAAATTTCCTTTGCAGCTCTGGAGAGATGACTTGTAGGAACTCTAAATCCAGCTGGTTTTCAGGCTTTAGAGGTCTGAGGAAGGTAGCCCTAGGGATCCAGAGGGAGCAGATTGCTGGGACTCCCTGTTTCAGCTGGGCTGGTCTGATTGCCCATTGGTATTTCCTAAGCTGGCAGATGGAAATGGAAATTTTAAAATGTTGGAAAATAATTCCAGTTGCTATTTGTTTTTTTTTAAACTTCAGAAAAAGTTTTATTCTGGTGAAGGCTGACAGATGATGCAGGGGACAAACATTCGTGGATCATGAAGTTATCTGAGCATGATTCCCGATTGTTGAGAGCATGTTGAGACCTGGGCAGCATGCCTCTCTCCCTCCTTGTGCTTTTGCTTCATGTTTTTGGGGTTTTTTTTCCCCCTTCCACTGGTAACGTCGGCATTAATTTCTGCTGCTCCCGCTATCTCCTATTGCCAACCGTAATCCTGCATTAATCAATAATAATCAGAGCTTCCTAGCTGCTGCCATCTGTTTTCTCGATACGGGCTGTTTTAAAAACAACTCAATTTGTGGCAAAGCGCTTCCAGGGTGTGGCATGTGTGAAACTGGATGGGGGCTACAGAGCCAGCGGGGCAGGGATGCGGAGCGGGAGCACCTCCTGCCATCCCTGCCCCGTCCCTGGGAGTCGGGGAGGGTTTCTCCCCCGGGTACCGGGGTGTCTCCGGGAGGTGCTCCCGGGCCTGGCTGCGCGCTATCGGCGGCCATCTGCTGCCACCTCCTGTCCGAGCAGGCGATGGCATGCGGGGCGGGACCACGGGGGCCCGGCGCTGCCCGGTGCCTGCCCGAAGCCAAAGGGGCCGCGATGAGCGGATGGGAAACCACCTACAGCCTGCAAGCTGGCAATTGCCGTCTCCTCGAGGCTTTGACAGTGATGCCTATGTGTGCAAGGGCAGCGAGGATGTCACTCGTCCTGGGTGATACCGCTGGGTGCTGACCTTTCTCGTTGCATTTTTCCTGTCTCCACCATTCAACGGTCTCATTTCCTTTTGCAGTTTGTTCTTTCTGGGTATCTTGGCCACTCAGATCCCCCAGCCAAAGAATGACCAACGCCAACGTCTTGAGGCACGCGGCCAGCAGCAATTGGAGGAGGCAAGCTGGCCGCTTCTCTCCATCCCCTGCAGCGGGGAGCAGGGGGCAGGACTCCTCTCCCTCCTTCCCCTCGCTGCAGTTCGCAGCTGCTCCCAGCTCCGCTGGCCTTCCCAGTCGGTTCGGGGCTGCTCGGCTGGGGCTTGAACGCCTGAGGAGGGTGTGCCACGCTTGCTGTGCCAGAGCCATTTGCTGGCAGACAGGCTCTGGCTTGGGCGGCTGTCCTGCTGCTGGCCAGTCCACAGTGACTTGCTAGTACTGGTGACTAGTAGTTGCCTTTTAATTTGGATCCCTGTGCCTCCTTTCTGTTTTTAGGGGAGGGCAAGGGCTACTCTTTGTCCCTGCTTGCTTTTACTTCTTTGGCTTGTTCTCTAATAGCTATTGCAGCTTCCCTGCTGCCTGCGGTGACTACAAATTTGAGCTGAATTAATCCCAGACAGAGGCTCAGTCTGAGGCAAACTTTCCTTCCAAAATGTTCAGTCTGAAAAGACATGAAAGCAAGATGGGCTTGCCACCTACCTTTCCCGTGCCTGTGTCATCCTGGGCAAAGGTTTGTTCTCTCCCTTCAACCAGGACTGAGAGGCCCTTGGTGCTATGCTGGGCACTGACCAGGCAGATATCGAAGGGCGAGTCTGTCTGCCAGACCTCACTGAGCAGACAAACAAAAGCAGCAGCATGGCTGGCACTGACAGGTTTCGCTTGCCGCCCTGGAAGCAGCCCTTGGTTGCAGCAGAGGTGTTGCTGCTCCTTCCCCAGCTGGCCCAGGCTGCTGGCCCTGCTCAGACCCTCAGCCTGCCCTTGTGCAACCCTGTGCTGGCCATGTCTCATCCTGTTCAGTTATCCCTCTCCACGTCTCCTAGAAGCATCAAGATTTCAGCTTTGGTTTCTCCCTGCTTCCTTTCCCAAGGACTCTTATTTCATGGCGTCCTGCCTTTTTGTGCTGAGGTTTGTTTTCGTGCTGCCTGGCTGAGGTCAGCATCTGGTCCCACAGTCCCTGCCCAAGGGGACTTTCTGATACCGGATAACACAGTTGCAGGCCCCAGACCCTCTCTGATAAGAACTGGGTGTTAGATCCCAAACCAGCCTCTCCTCCTAAATAAAACATAAGGAAACCAACTGTCTTCCTCTTCATCTCTGGGTATATGCATGCAGGTACTTCCCATAAAGAAAGCGGTACAGCTACCCTGTGGTGGGGACCACAGCAGGAGCCCGCCTCCCCCAGGCAGCCTCATGCTTGGTGTTCCTGGCAAGAGCTTTTTTCGGAATTTGGGTGCTTCTTCCTTGACCTTAGACCAACAGTGAGGTCCGTCTAACCCCACGCCTGTGACAGGTAAAAATCCTCTGAGCTGTCTTTCTGTGGGATTTTTTTTTCTGTTGGGGTTTGTTTGGGTGTTTTTGTTGTTTTTTTTTTCTGTGGAGCTCCCTGTGCTGCCATATTTCAAAAGAGGCTGAAGAGCTAGAGCAAAAAGCACAGAAATCCCTTGCATCCCCAGACACGGTGCTGTGCCATGCAACAAGCTTTTTCTTTGGAATTCATAGATAATTGCTAGTCCCGTCAAGGGCCAGTCATTTTAGTAGTGTAAAAATCACTATGGTTTTATTTCAAGCTTGAGAAACCACTTTGTCAGACTGGGCAAATTTTACCAAGCCAGTATGTGGGCTGTGGGCACAGCTGGAGTTAAACAGAAAGAGCCCAGTTCCACAAATACTAGATTTTCTCTTACTTGGTTAGAAACAGGGAAACAAAGTAAACAAGAGAAGGAAGGGCTGGGGAAGTGGGGAGAAGGGAAGGGGAGAAAATTTCCTCCTTTCTGACAAAACTGTTTTCACCCCCTCCTTCCAAAGAGAGGTTTTCTGCCATACGGAGTTTCAAATGTTTGTTTGCATTGCCTACTTGGTTATTTACTGCTCTGAGAGTCTGTGCTGCCTTTGCTGGCATGCTCAGTCTTTCAGGGAGTATGACTGAGTGCAAGGCTGTTTACCTATTTCTACTAGCACTTATTTAGCAGTGACGTTTGTTTCTGATCCAGGTTTTGCCAGGAATTCTCACCCTTAGAAACTGTAGCAGGAGCACAGTGGTGGTAGGGGCCTTAAGGGAGAATTTCTTTCTCCTCTTCTAGGCAGTAATAACTTTTGTTATATGCTTTGCTATCACTGGTGTATTTGACTCATGGAAGAGGGGAAAGTTCTTTTATTCCTGAGTTTTTCCAGGTAGAGTAACAAAGGACTTTGCAGAGGAGAGGATGGAGAAGGAAGGGAAGGCAGATGTTTAGCAAAAGGCCATGCAGAGCATCTATGGGAGAACAAAAGCCAGCTGGAATTTTCTGGGTCCCTTGTCCCTGCTGTGTGAACTTCCACCATCCTCACATGTCCCCTCCACCAGCTTTTCTTTTCCGACCTGGCCCAAGCGAAGGCAGGCTGTGTGCTGTCTCAGGGCTGGTTCCAGTAGTGCAGCATAGCTCCTGGCCCTGGAGCGCCTGGGGAGTCAAAGGATGAGCCTGATCTTTGCCATCAGGTCTGGGCTAGCCAGACTGGAAACTTGCATTCCTAGACAAGCTGACTACTGTTCTTCTCGATGTTCATTACCCTTATTAAGTTTCATGCTCCTTTTACCACCTTTCTGTAGGGCTGCAATCATCTCTCGAGGGCTATGAGGTGAATGCATCTTTTCCTTCATCCTCTTAAATTCAGCGTTAGGAAGGACCACCTTTGCTGCTGAAGCCTATTGCAGTACACCTGTAGATTGAACAGCATTCTCTGGACCAGCTTCAGGCTGGTATGTTGACCCAACACTAACAAGTCTGCTCTGGGCTGCAAGAGACCCCCAGTGCCCCAAGGGATCTGGGCTTGAAAGCTGCATAGTCCTGCTTCATAGCGTGGGTCTGCTTAACTACTTTTGGGAGTTTCAACAGCACTTTGATACATCTTTATTGTTTAATCCTGGATCATGCTCTTCCTTCAGAATGACCTGTCACCCATTGTTTTCTCTGTTTTTCTAGGACAGGGAGAATGAATGTCACTTCATTTTATTAAAACCAGAAAGGACGCTGTTGGCCATTTTGCCCAACATCCTGAACAGTACTGCCCATGGGGCTCACTGCTTGCTCTCTGGATTGGGTCAACAATATGACTCTGACCCAGGACTTTTCCAGGCAGTAATCCAAGTGCTACTGAGGCTTACTGAGCAATATTAGCCTGCAATTATTCTGCAAAAAAATTCCTTTCTATATATTTCTGTTTTATCATTTAGGATGCTAAAACCCAGATCTTTCTTAACTGTCTTTCAAGGAGGCAATGACTGCTTGCTATGTGCTGGAAAGCGTCCTTTATATTTGATACTAACTAATGGGGGTGAAATTGCTCTTGGCTCTTAATATTCTTAAGTGTTCCCCTTTGGGGCCTGGGTTCCTTCCCAGCAAGTGGCAGCAGCCACCAGCAAAGGTGAGTTTGACATTGCTGCAAACTCTCCCTGCAGCAACCCGTGCAACTGTGCCAGCACTGACTCCCTTTGTTCGGATTATTTATTGAAGGTGAACTCCTTGAGCATACAGAGCACAGCATGTTTTCCTGAGTACAAGCAAAGACCCCAGAGATGTGCTGGAGGAAAAGATCTCGGGGTAAAACCACGTCAGGCAGTGCATAGGCTTCAGGCTGCTACCTCCAGCTACTCTTGGCTACTCAGTTCCAGGCAAGGGGCAGCTTCCCTTTTTCTGAAAGAGCCTTTTGGTTCCAGTAACTGGGGGAAGGATTATTGTTGTTTATGGTTTAGAAAGGAGGGAGGGAGAACTGGGATACTTGGCTCTCTGTGCCTCATTTTTCCTATCTATAAAGTGTGGGTGACAATATTTTACCTTCTTCAGAGGGACATTTGCAAGCTAATGGATAGAAAGTGCTCAGAAATTCCCCACCTCGGCAGTTGGGACACTGGCAATCCGCCCAATAGCTTTTAGATGTGCCTTACCTAAGCAACAGTGGGCGATAAAAGGTATAAACATGTTGTCTCTAATGTGCTGGCTGCTTCCTAGGTGCTGTGTGGTCTGTGTATCTGCAGGGAGTGCTGCTATTTTACTACGTGTCGGGAGCCTTCTCCTCCCTTTGTTCCGGGTTGCGCAGAAGCCTCCTGCGACTTCGCTGGCAGAACTGCCTTTTTAGCCGAGTGAGAGGGTTCCTGTGTTCCAGCATCGCCATCAGCTCAAATGAAGTTTGGCTAACAGGCCATGGTGCCTGCGGGCTCTTGAAGGCCGGCATGCTTCTGCAAGCACCAGACTGGGACAGTGCCTGCTACCTCCAGCCTCTTGCATGAATTACAAATGTTGACATTTTTTATGACATTGCAATTATGCTCTCTGCTGGCTCTGGACGTTCAGAGCTAACCCTCTGTCATGACAGCAAGGCATTTCTCTGGATATTTATGCTGTGAGACTGGGAGCAGAATGCAACCCTGAAGGCTTTCAGCAGTGTTAACTCGCCCTCGTTGCTAGTATATGAGAAACCTGCCACACTGTCTCTTCTTTGATATCTTCCCTGGATTTGTGCTGCTGCAAGGCTTCTCTGATCTCTGCCGCTAAATGACACAACCTAGAAGAGCAGTGTAGAAGTGAACTTAGCAGAAAAGGGTCTCTGTGTTTTAAAACCAGAGTGATCTTTGGGAAAGGAATTACTTAGATCTTTGATGCTGCAAAAGGCCAGGCAACTGGGGCATACAGGAGAAATCCAGTTGTTCAAATAGTGGGAACACTGAGAGAAAAACGTTAGTGTCAATCTCAGGTTAATTGGAAAATATTCAAAGGACTTTGTTTTGCTTAATTTTGAGGTTAGAAGTTCCCTGGGGTTCCATGAAAAGAAGGCAACACTGTCAGCTCCTTTGAAATGAGCAGGAGTAAGCTGCAAAGCTTACAAAGTTGTTAGAGGGGATGTGACCTCCTTGTGGATGGATGGACGGATGGGGCAGCAGGAAAGCAAAGATGAGAATGCTGTGCAACTGCTCTTGCTTCAAAAGAAGTCTGTGGTGTGGCATAAGTTGATAGGTATGAAGAAACCGCTTCGAAGACAGATTCATCCTCTGTTCATCCTGACATCCAACATCAAAGACAAGGTCGCCTAGCTCCAAGCCCTGCCCAGATGCGCGCACAGCCTGTGGGAAGCACCAGACACACCAGGTGTGTTGTGACTCCACTGGTCTGTTAGAAACATCAACAGCAGCATCAGTGGTAAACCTTGCATTGCTCTGCAACAAAAGCCCAGGTTCTTGGATTAACTGTGTGCACTCGTTAAGGCCATCCCTTTATTTTGTTATCTTTTGTTTTTCTTTTCTGCTTAAACATAAAGCATTTCAGGGCAGGGAGTGTCTTAGCTTACAGTATCCTGCAGAACGGGAACCTGCCCGTGGTACTGGGGCCTCTTGGCCGTACTGATTGTAACCTGCATGTATGGGAGGGTGGGGGGACTCGCCCCGTGAGTCTGGAGCCTGCAGAGCCAGTTCAGCTCTGGGAGTCACACGGGGAGCCTTTGGGGCTCCATGCACTGAGGGGGGAGCGGTACAGCAACCAGGTTGTCTGTCCTCCCTGTGCCTTATGCCAGGATAATTCCAGCTGAGCACGTTTCTACACCATCTGCAGTAGGGCAGCATGAGGAGATGGAGACTTTCCATCATACTGGCTAAGAGGAGGTTTGAGAGCAGCTCTTTAGCCAGGGAATTATGAGCTGGAGGAGCCTATTAAGAGAGGAGGCAGATTCACTTTCCTAACCTACTTCTGGAGAAAAGGAAACTCTCCAGGACTGTGAGACTCTGCCCCACTGCATTGCCTCAAAAGCATTTCAAGTCTTTGGAGAGCGTGAAGATTGGTAACCATGTTCAGGGGTGCACAGTGCTTAACCGCACACCCAGGTTCAAGAGAGAGGTGGTGAGGGGATGGGAGCAGGGCACGTAATAGCCAAAAGGCAAGGCCAAAGTACCTGGGAAGTGAGCACACTACCAGTCTGAGAGCATGACCTCCAGCAGACCTCTTGGAAGAGGGAATCTGGCTGCCATTCTGAGGACAGTCCTGCAGGCTTCTTATGAAGAACAGAAGTGTTTCTCAACCTTTTTGGCCTGTGCGTCAGTTCTGCTGATTGAAAAATCACTTCTATTGATTGAAGAACTCTCTCTTCCTTCTAGCAATTTGAGTCACAGAATAAGGAAAGTGGGTTTCAGACCTCTTGTTTTTTTCTTCTTCCCCAGTTTGAACTACTGTATCAAAGACTGAGACCGGCTGTTCTAATTTGATCAGCTCCGTAAGTCACAACACCAAAATCTGTATGGTTACCTTTCCACCAAAAGCTGGGACCTTGGTTCTACCACCAGAAGGATACGCAGTCTTGAGCCGCAAACATTCAGGGCAACAATCCATCACTTCACTTGTGTTGGACCTTCCCACCCAACCCCAAGTTAATGATGCAGGTTTTGTTTTCCTTCTGAATTTGGCTGGCTGGCTCAGGCTCCTAGCTCTCACTTTTTGCTTTGCATTTTACCTGTGGCTTTAAGTGCACTGTAGTAACAAATAGTTTTCCCTACCAAGGGAACCAGATAGTACCTGTCGGCTGTCATGAAGTTGTCCATTGACCTTCTCTTTTTGCTCCTGCAGTGCTTGGAAGGCTCTGGGAACACTTATTATCAGTGTTGTGTAAGGGTCACAGTGCACTCCAAGAGTCAACAATATGTTGTAAAAAGGCTAAAAGCCAACACTTGTGTGGACTGGCCCCTTCTATCCAACAATAAAGCAACCACCTGGAGAACTTTAACCTCATACTGACTGCTATCATCGTTGCTTTCTCCTGTGTCAACATCACTCAGCTCTTTCAGTTTAGGTTCAATGGAAATTGAAGACTGCATAAAATATAGAAGAGAAAATTCTGGGGGAAAAAAACCCTAATACATTATCTATAATTATAGACTGGGCATCATATTTATCATCTTAGTCTGGGTACAATTTTATGTTAATATAGAGTGGTATCACTCCTTTAGGAAGATATTCTTCTTAACTGATTCCCTAATGGAAATAAACTGTCATTTACAGGCAAGAAAAGCATATTTGGAAACTCTGCTTTGTATTTCAACTCTGCAACATGCAGGCTGTGAGCTTCCAGCTTTGTGAGGCTTATTTCTTGTGGTAATGCTGAAGTAGATGGGCCGCTTGGGAAGTCTGGGTGACCCAAAACAATACAGAGGGAAGGTGTTCCTATGCTCTGATGGAAGCATAGCCCAGAGGGAATCAAAATCAATGTAAACTGCAGTTTTGGCCAGAGCTTGGAGTGATGCCCTTTGACAAGATGTGTTGAAAACTTCCGTTAAATAAATGTCCGTGACCGGTTTTACAAAAGATGCAAAAGAAAGACATGAGCGAAAGCCAAGCACGTTTTCTGTGCCTTGGAAATGAATTGCCTCCAACGAGCCCTCCTAGGAAGTTTAGGCTGTTTACCATGTAGAAGTTACCGTGGCCTTATCTTTGTGTTCCGACATCAGTGGCTAGCAACCGGTCCAGCTGTACCATTGCAGCTGTGCTAAACTGCTATTTGCCTGAAACCTGTGTGAGTTCAACTAACATTCATCACTGCTCACTTCAACTGGGCAGTGTGTTGCTCTCAGGCCCCAGGCCACTTTTTGTTCCTTTCTAAATGCAAGTTGAGGCCTCCTATTCCTTGGTTTACCTGATTGTGCACAAAAGGATAAATGACTATGAGACTTAAAAAGGTGGGGGAGAGAAGGTGAGCAGTTAAACTAGTGTTTTAGTTTTTGTGTTTGCTTTCTCTTGTATAAATTAAATCTGGATTGCTTTAGATTTGGGTCTGGTGTTATTAGAGTTGCCAAAAGTGGCATGTAGGTTTGGATGATACTCTGGACAAGCTTGCAGAGGTTCAGGCATACATAAAAGTCTTAGAAACTCATATTTCTGATGCCTGAGTCTTTTACAGAACTCTTGAATGACCTTAGCTGGAGCATTCAACCTTTCTGAACTTGGAGAATAGCACTAACCTCCTATAAGCTTGAGTGGCATGGGGTGAGATTCAGCTAATATTTGTAGAAGAGTAGGAGTTCTTTAGAGGCATGAGAGTCTTAGCTAATATTTGCAGAACACTTTGAGGTCTTGGGATAGATGCTGCTACCAAAGGGTGAAGTGGTATTCACATGTTCTGTCATGTCTGTGTTGTTTACAAATAGAATAGAATGATGTTTTGAAGGTCAGAGACCTTGAGAACAATAGCGGGTTTGAAGCACTCATTTATTTTTACCAAGTTCAGATGCCTGGCATACACTAGCATTTCATTTATATAAAAGATCTGATCAAACATTTTGGTTGTTTAAAGGGGTTGTTTTCCTTGTTTTTAGGCTGTTGAAATGTCAGATGGTAAAAACAAGCAAGAGTTCCAGATGGGGCAACTGGAAGAGAAACATGACAAAGGTGGTAATGGGAAAGCTTCAGATTCTGACTTGATTGGGAGTCCCATGCCCTCACCTGTGACTTCGAAAGCCACTCTCTGTGCAAGCCCTTGTGCAAATCAGCATCCCATGAGGAAGTTCTTCATTACCAGGGTAAGCAAAGCCAGTAACAGTTTATTTTCGCTGTTCACTAGTCCATCCATGCTGGGAACTGTTTAAGAGCTGGAGTCTCATCTGGAATACTCAGCTTTTATACGGCCAAGATAATCGTAAGCACTCTGCTTTAATGACCCCAGATTTAAACTGGAGTTTCATGATTTACATTAACAGGGCCAAGAAGTGCCCAGTAGTTTGATCTCATTCACTGGCATTCATGCTGTGATTTGCACCACTAGACGAATCTCTGTCTCCCTAACTTCTAGTAAGGATACAGGCTAAATCTATATTTGAGTAATGGTGGAAGACAAGGGATATAATAAATGCTGTAAACTCCCTGGTCATTGATGGAGAAGTAAAAGCTGGTGAAAAGGGATCTATCTGATCAGACAGCTCATTTAATACAAAAAAATTGTCTCAATTCCTCTAGTCTCTGGCCAGCTTTCTTGAAGACAAAGGGAGGCATAATTTGTACTGGCAAAGCTAACCCTGACTTAAAATCAGAGTAAACAGTTGGCGCAAATTGCAGCTTTTGTTTGTTTACACTTGAAGCTGTGCTAGTCACTGAGGGCTGGAGTTGCAGCAAATTCCTAACGTATGTTGCTGTCTAATTTGTTGTATTGGTGGTGGTTTATTCCCTAATGGTTAGGAAGCAGAGCACAGTAGAGGAGACTGAAATTACCTTGCAGTGACCAACTGCAACGCCTTCTTTGATGGGGGTAAATATAATATGGGAATGTACAAGGATGGTATTAGGGTGTACTTGGTCAATCACTGCCATTTATTGCGTCAATCATTTATTGCAAGGGTTCAGTTCTAAGCACCCTAAACTCCTGCTACCTTCACTGAGACAGAAGTTGCTTGGCACCTTGCAAGGCTGTGTCCTTAGTTTCTGTACCAATCTAAGGGATGGGCAGAGAGGCTTTCTGGAATGGAAAAAGTAGCATAGAAAGCCACTAATCTGTGACATGTTGTGAACGTGGTCTTTAGTTCTGTCTTGGAGACTGCTGTTCCAAAACACCACCTCAGGAGAGCCATACTCATCAGCAGAGATATTTATAAGCTACCATCAGTGGCTGTCCATGAGCTATTGTACCCAAAAGGCAAAGGGGGGGTGGAAATAATTATCCCTGAATTTGACAGTTAAGAACATGTGATGTATAGAGGAATGGAGCTAAACCCATGGGATCATTACTGTCTAATTAATGGCTCTTTGTTGCTGTGCCATAGCTTGCACTGTGCTGTGAGCAGCAACACTCTAATAGGCAAGTTCTCTGTGCTTAGGTTTGGATCTTGCCAATTCAGGCTTGCTACATGCTCCCAAAAACTAATCTGGAGATTTCAGCCACATAATACTCTGCCTGTATGAGTCAAATAACATGAATGTATGAAATCAAACATATAAGCACACTCATAACTGAGCCTTCATTTTAGAGGTTAATATTCAGATGGTTAAAACCCCAAGTGTAATGATTATGTGAGAAAGTCATTATCTACTGGCTTTGAATCCAGTGCTGGGAGGCAGTCAGAGGTGCTTTGGGGGCTAAAGGTATAGACAGAACGGAATCCTACTTGCTAGTAGAAAAAATACCTGGCTTTGTTAATTACAGTCCTTTCTGTCTAATCCTTTTGCTCTGCATTTCTCTGTGGAAAGCAGCTTTATCTCCTCTGAGCAAAGATGATCAATACAGTCAAATCAGAGCTGTGCAGGGAGGAATGTTAGGGAGGCTGAAACCATCTAAAATGCTCCTGGTTCTGCATTTTCCTACTGACATGAAAAGCCACTCATGTTGAAGCTTGTGGGCTTTCTAGGCAGACGAACATGTGAGGTCTGGGGGCTTCACACAACTCTTACACCTTCTCATAGCTCAGGAGAGACTACCAGTAGCTTCACACTTTTTCCCCTCCAGCTCTGTCTTTTGTGTCAGCTGTTGATACTAATGCTTCATACAGAATCAGCCAGATTTTCTTTTCTTTTTTTTTTCCCCCCCTTTATTTGGTTAACATTGCTCTAAATTTGATGTAATTTCAGGAAAGCTGCTGAAATAACATGTGTGCAACAAGGAACCCACTCAAACATGTTAGAAACTTCTATAAAGCAACAGATGATCGTAGTAAGCCATGAGGCTCCCTGTGCTTCCACCTCAGGTTCTGTTGTAACAGCTCGAGATCTTTGAGATTGCTTTGGTAGTTTTCAACGTTTTGTTTTTAGTGACTGAGATGTTGCTTGCTCAGAGCTAGCAGGTCTTCCCTTGTGATGAATCCTGTGACAGACTGTCAGTGAGGATGTCATGGCTGCCTTGTTGTCATCTGCATGAGACATGTTGGGACACAGATTTTTTTTAATTTTTTTTTTTTTTTTTTAGCGAGATTGAGGATAGGTGATGGGCTAGCTGAGTGATTTTGATTTGACTAGTATAGAGTACAGGTTGTAAAGCAAATTAATGTTAATGGCTTTCTATGAAGTCACCACCTACACATTTGACATTGATCTGATGATCTGGAAATGAAGCAGAAGTAGTTATATTTTAGCTGTGATCTTTTATTGTCGGGTTTATTTTACTATTCGTTTGCAACATTCCCTTATTTTAGCCAGGAGTGTTTGACCAAGCCATAGAAGGTCCATGCCATCAAGAGTACAGAGAAAGCTTCTCAAGCTTCTGGATTTTGACTGAGAGGTCATGAAGGTACATGTGGGGTCTGGCTGTGGTGATGGTGTGGGTGATGGGTTGTTGGAAAGAAGAGGTGGGAAGGCTGGGAGAGGTGCAGTACAGTGGTGCATGTGAGGTCTGTGGACACAGGACAAATGCCCAAGCAATTGGATTATGCTGGCCTTGGTGCTAGCGTCACTTCACATGGAGCTGATATTTGGCCTACCTCATCTAGAGGTAGGTGTATATTTAGAATGCAGACCTATTTCCAATAATATTCTTTCTGAAGTGATTGCTAGATAAGTCAATTATCTCACTCCTCTTAGCATGGGAACTATTAATTACAGTAGCGAGGTGGGTATCAGTCTCTTCTCCCAAGTAACAAGCAATAGGACAAGATTAAATGGCCTCAGGTTGTGCCAGGGGAGGTTTAGATTGGCTACTAGGAAAAATTTTTTCACCAAAAGGGTTGTCAAGCATTGGAACAGGCTTCCCAGGGAAGTGATTGAGTCACCATCCCTGGAGGTATTTAAAAGACGTATAGATGTGGTGCTTAGGGACATGGTGTAGTGGTGGACTTGGCAGTGCTAGGTTAACAGTTGGACTTGATGATCTTTAAGGTCTTTTCCAACTTAAACGATTCTATGATTCTATGAATTATAGGCACAGAGCAAAGATGATCAAAGTAGGTGGTGCAATGGGATACCAAGATATGCAGTGTAGTTAAACACTGATGATGTCTGTTCACTGTTTGTGAAATTCTTTGAAGATGGGTGATGTGTAATGTTTCTAATTGATTATATTAGCAAGAGTGTTATCTGGAGGGCATTTGATGGGGATTCAGGATATCTGGCTCTGTTTCTTGGTATTTCATTGGCCAGCTGAGCAAGTTAATTCCTCTTCCTGTGCCTTAGTTATTCCACTATTAAAATGCAGATAATTGCCCGTAAAACTGAGATAATTACACTGTCCTTTTTGAAAAGTACTTGGAGACCTACTGATTACAAGTTCTGGATGCATTTTTGAAGTTATTACGATTTTATTTGTTTAGACAAGATAATAATAACAGACGTCAATGTCAGTGAATCTGTGATTTGCTCAAAGCAGGCAAGGGAAGATGGGAACTTGAATCATTATTTATTTCACTTTAAAGGTCTCTGCTAGCAATTTCTTTAAAGGAAACCATAAAGGTTGATGCCAGAGCTCTTCTTTTTGCTGGAACTTGGTGCTTCTCTGCAGTGCCTATTTCTAGTTAAGAAAATCCTAGCAGTTGGCAAATGACAACTCTTCAGTCTAATAGGTGGCACATCACTCTTGTCTGGGAGTGTAAATGTTTTGTACTTAAGAATCTTTGCAGGTGGCACCCTAGATTTAGTGGAGACAAGAATAACATCTATTGCCATTCCTGACAAGTTTGAGGTCTCCCAAAGCCATTTGAAAAGTGCAGAAGTAGATACTGGCAGGATCAGATTTAGGTGCTTTGGAAAGCCATTATGTGCTGAACAGCTGTATATCAGCCTGAGACATCATCCACAAAATGTCATCCATTGAGAGAAGGCCTTTTTTCCAAGTCTTAAATACTGCTTCCTCTCCTGATACTTTCTGAAAAACTTGTCTTGTTTCTATTTGCCATCCTAAAGAGGAGCAGAAAAGAAGTCCTTACCTGATCTTGAGTTAGTGAAGGTTAATGTGGCTGGAAGGAAGGTGGCCATTTATACCAGTAAGAGGATGGATAGCGGCTGGAGAGGCCAGCATCAGTGATAGAGAACTGGCATTGATATACTTTCTCACTCTCATATTATTGTTATTCGAAGTGCCTGAAAAGACTGTTGAAAGGAGGAGATAGCTTAGGTTAGAATTACTGCAAGGCATCCATTTCCATGACAGTATTGGGGCAGTGAATGCTTTCCACTCTTCTCCAAGTTTGGATCTGAACTTGGGACCAACCCATTTCACAGCTGATTGCTGCTCAGGCCAAGCCCATAACCAAAAATCACTTTCTGCTTTTGCAGGAAGTGACACTTCCCACAAGAAGCATCAATTGATCTTAGTGGAGCAGGTGAAAGAGTAGAGGAGATTGAGTAAATGGCTTTCCCACTTGTAGAAACTGCTAAAACAGTATTAAGATCTTCCAACCCAACAGACAGCCATTACTACGTGAAGAGCTTTCTTCCCAGATGTCACAGAAATACCTTCTTGTTGCTAAATCCCAGGCTGAAGGTGCCAATTCTGCCTTTTATGTGGTCTTACTGCAAGAGACCAAAACTGATGCTGCATTTCCTGGTGCTGGGTGATGTTCGCACATGCCCTGAGCCTCAGCAAGTCCCTTCTCCAAAGAATTTATGATTGGAACAGATCAGACAAAGTGGGGATGAAGAAGCTCCTTTTCCGAAGCCAGTTTTAAGCTGGTGTGGGCACAGAGGAATCTCCACTCAAAAACATCGCTATTATCCAGTTGTTGTAGACAGCATAGAGAATATACCCGGATTCCTGCAAGAATTGATTTGACCATTTGGCAACAAGAAGATACGCTGTCAACAGGCTTCTTCCACCTCCTTTGGGGATACAGTATCCTCAATACAGGCATCTCTTCAAACATCTGCTCCCCAGGATCTATACCATTGTACTGGATAGGCTCTGAGATGCAGGGAGTTTCTGGCAGAAGATGGGAATCCAGATCTGCGGAGTCACCCAAACACGGACTAGCTTTCTGCTCTCTTGCTTGGCATTTTATCCCTGCCATTGACTTTTGCCTCCTACTTTCACTTCTTGCCCTTCTTGTGGGGGAATGTTAACTTTTTTAAGGATGCAATTAGTTAGGCGGTAACTCTGCACTGTCATAGTGGCATTTGGTCTGGCAAATGGCAGCCCTGTGACTACCATCAGTACACTGAAGCCTCTAGCATCCTGGTAACTACAGTGAAATTATCTTGTAATGGCTGGGTGCATACTGCCATGGTAGTGTAATTACACAGCATGCACTGCAGGTTGCTTAGCCTAATGATAGGCTAAGCGCCAACTGGAAACAACAGTAAGTGCAGGTCCCTTGTGGGTAGGGAACGGTACTGTGATCCTCTGATGCTGTCAGACCCACCCGCATTCTTCCTGGACCACTGGACGTAATACCTCCTTTTAGCAACGATACTCAAGTTAGCACTTATCTGTCCTGGCAATCATGCGTATTGGCTTTATTTTTTAAATAGCCCATCTAGCAAAGGAGGGTGCATAGGGCAGATGCAATGCGACCTGCTCTTCCCTATGTGAAGTGTAGCTGAGTTGCTGAGGACGTCAAGCTGGCTCATGTGGCAATTTTCCCTTCTCTGGGACAGCCTGCTGCCATCCTCCAGGTCCTGCGCTTTGTTGTGTGTTGTGAAGATGTGTCAAAGTGGCTTTCAAGCTGGTTCAGCTGGAGTGGTGATTTGTGTAAGGTTTGAAAATGTTTGGTGGGCAGTCCTTATAAAGAGTAGTCATCATTTATTAAATATTGATGCCTTAATATCTGCCTGTAGACAGAAGTTGCCTGTCTAGTGGCTACCAAACACAGGTAGTTCCCATGCAGCTTTCACTGAGACACTCTGGGACGCAGGAGCTTTTGAGATTTCTTTGTTGATAAATATCCAGGAATCAGGCTACCTAAAAATACCTGCTTGTAGCCCACAAGTCCACTGATAAATTAATTTCTTTTGAGCCTTCAACATTTTCTCGCCTTCCCCAGACATCAAAACTTGAAGTATTCGTTTCTTCTTCAGAACATGAACCCTGTGATCAGCAAGCTGAATGCCTGAGAGTGGCTTCACTAAAAGATGACACCCAAATAATCTGCTCACAATAAAATCAAGCTAGTTTGACACTGCAACTTCTAAGTGGCTTTGGAAAATAACTTCCAGAAGTACAGCTAATTATTTACAGTTCTGTGGCAGCGTTCATCTGAGAGGGTCCCAACTGCTTCCCGGATCTTGCATAGAGCGTAGCATTCAGGTGCTGTAGTCTCAGTTTTGAAAATTGTCACTATTCAGGAGCAAAAGTCTCAGCAAAAGTCCACTGAAATAATTTAAAAACTGAATATACTTTACATTTGAAAATATTAAGGCTGTTAGTTAAGGTTCCTAATTCACATAGACACTATCATGGCTGTTCATACCAAGTCTGTTTAATTGTTGGCTTGGAGCTCTTTACAATACAAGCCAGCTTAGTTAATGAGTGTAGTTCTGTGTTATTAGTTACCCCAAATCAGCTGGAAAAGCTGCTGGCTTTTATTTCTGAAATGGAACTGAATATGTTCAGTCTCCACATGATGGGAACAAAGAATCATTCTGTCAATTCTCTTCCTGCCAGCTGATGCCAGGGTCAGAGAAGTAGGTCACACCTTTCTGGTTTTGAGATGGAGCAATACTCATTTTAGACCAATTTGCTCTGAGCACGGAGCTCATCTGCTGGGTTGAACCAGGGCATTGTTGCTTTCTCTAGTGCATTGTTCTGCTCTCCCTCTAATTAGCTCCAAATGTTTCTTATGCCTGGAACACAGTGGTAGTGATGAATAATGGGCTCTCTTCTCTTAACCCTTTGACCCCTAATTCGGCTGTGCTCTCCTACCTAGATGCTTTCACTTTCCTACATCCACCAGCGCTCTGTCAGTCTGACAGCTGCTTGTATCAGACTTGCTGCCCCATAACCTCCTCTCTCCTGTTCTGCAAATTGAGTAGGAGAGTGTAGGAGCATGGTCTTGGCTCCAGCATTTACTTTTAAGGTCAGGATGTTTGTTTTGCGTGCGTGTGTGAGTGTGCATAAACGTGCACCCCATATGCCATTGGCCCTGGAAAGGGGGAGAGCCACTGTCACTCAAGGCCTTCTGCTTTGGAGATGACCTGCCCAGAAAAGCAGTGCAACTTGTTGATTTGTAGAATTGCTCTAGTTACACGCTAGAAGAAGAAAGGCATTGCAGACTGATCCTAAGAGATAAGTTTTAATTGCTGATCACTTTGGCTAAACAGGAGTCCCCCTCAGATGTGGTTTCTTTATCAGGGGTAGGCTGCAGACATTAGAGAGATCACGTGTGAGCAGACATGTGAGAGTCCAAGCCTGAAGAAAGCAGGAGTGACACCTATGGGGGTCTTACATAGGTTAGAGGGAGGAAGGAGAGGGAGAAACTTGCTGCAGATGACTCATGGGGGGAATGCTTGGAGGAGGCTGGACCAGGGCATATCCTGTCCTACAAAACAGTACAATGTCCAAACATGTTCTTATCACCTTCCTTTTCACAGCAAATCCTCTTGCTTTAATTTGGTGGGTTTTTTTCCAATTCAGAAAACTGAGCCATCAGCCCAGCATGTTGAGCTCCCCCTCACTGATGCAGCCAGGCTCCTGGAGGTCTGGAGGTGCAGTCACCTGGGCCAGCACTCCCACTTCAGCACATGCGGCCATCGTCCCCTGCCCGGTGCAGCATGCCATGTCTGCTGAGTCTGCGCTGTTTCCCAGCAAGCTCCCTCGGCTCACTGACAGCACCTTTCAGCCTTGACAAAACACTCAGAAGCATCTGCAAGCCCTTCCTCCGCAGAGGAGTGCGAGCACCGAGTGCTGTGTGCTTCTGCTCCCCTCCTCCTGCTCTCTACCTGCCTTATTCCTGCACCACCCCATGCTGCTTCTGCAGAGAAATGGCCCCGAGTTATTGCAAAGGCCAATGCCCTGTCATCACGTGCTGTCTGTTTTATAACTGTCTGGTCTTGTAAAGCACTGACATTTGGTTAGGTTGGAAACAGTTTGCAGCTTGAATAGCACTGCTCTGCGTCTCTGGTGGGAAAGGCTGAACTTTTCTTTATGTTGATGTTGTCTGTCCTGCAGCACACAAGGGCTGGGCTGAGGCTGGGAGTGTTTCAGTGGTATGATGCTTTTGGATGCTTGAGTCACAGGTCTGTGTCTGTCTGTGCAACACACAACACCCAAGGAGCTGTATCCACTATAAATTCCTTTTCCTTCACTAAACATCTCCCTGTGGCCCAGGACTGGGAAGGAAAAGGGTAGGCACTGCAGACATTACTTTCTGTGCTGCATGACCTCTGTGTGACTAACATCTCTGGAGGCTCAAAACGCTGAAACTGGCCCACACCTCTTCTCCATCACTCCGACGTATCAGTTCCAAGTCTCTTCCCAGCTGGTACCACAGCCCAGGAACCAGTACCCCAGCTGGGGTACAGAATGACCTCGCTGTTGGCCCTGGACAGTTTGGTGTAGAGAACAGTTTCTTCAGGCTCATGCTCTTTTTCTTTGAAGAGCCAGGTAATGCCTGGGCAACAGAAGCTGCCCCATTAGCCAAAGGCCGCCTCTGCTCCTTGTGTGGTGGAGTCCTTGGAGCTGCTGTCACTGCTGCGTCGACAGCCTGTGAAGTGAGTTTGCAAAGGTGGGAGTCAGCCCCTACAGCTGAAAGACAATTCTCCGTGACAAGAACAGAGACTGTATTTGTAGACTGTAATTACAAGAAGAGACCACGCTGCTAATCTAGTCTCACCTTCTGCCTCATTCAGACGAGACCTGTACCCGTAATGTCTGCATCAAGGCTAATAATTCACTGTTAAGCTACAGCACATATTTTAGGAAGACAGCAAATTTTGTTTTAAGAGCTCCAAGGGTGGAGAATAAAACTCTCCCCTACATGATTTGTTCAAGTGATTAACTGCTAGCATTATTGCACGTTTTAATTTTTAAGTGCTCATTTTATTTCCAGTTTGATTTTATCCAGCTTTTACTTTGAGCTTCTGGATCTAGTTACAGTTTTGTTTGTTAGATTCTTGGAGCCTTTTAGCATCTCTCACAGGCCCCCACTGAGAAATGTTAATAGATTTAGATCAGATCACGTCCAAACCTTCCCCTCAGTAGGTCAAATAGACCGGGCTGCTGAGGTCTCTCCATCTCCCTTTCTCGCTCTCTGCAACATCTGGAATTGAATGATGTGTTGTGTTGGATCAATCATCTGTTCAGAGCGGCATCTGACCACCTATTTGATGATGCTGAAATACACGCCGTTAAAAGTACTTCTTTTACTTGTGGCTGTTTTCTAGACCAAAACCATCTGTGAATAGTTTCCACTGACTAACCCAGACGAACCAAACCCCGGGGCCGACGGCAGGCGCTACCTGCCTCAGCACGGGGGTGGAGAGCGCCGGCGGCCGGGGCCGGGGCTGCGCCCGCGGGGTCTCCGGCTGCTCCCGCGGGAGCGGCGGCGCCGCCCGGGCCTGGCGCTCCCCGGGAAGCCGCGGCTCCTGCCTCAGTAAACACCACTCGGCAGTTCTCTACCAGTTCCTCGCCATCCACTCCTCGCCTCGAGTTTTTGGTCGCTTGTTTGCTATTGCCCTCTAGTGGCAAGAGGGTAGCCTGGGGCTCGGCTGCCCAAGTTTTGTTTTCTGCTCAGTTTGCACCACTTATTACTCTGGGGCAATCGTCTTGTTGATACGATGGATTTCAATGATATTATTTCCCTGAATTCCAACATTCAGCTTTATTATTTAGAGCTTTATGCTATGCAGGAAACAAAAATTTGCTCTCTGCAGTCGATAACTGATGTCCTGCCATGCCTGAGAGTAGAATAGACTTTCCTGCTCATTGAAATGTTTTGACAACAGAAACTGCAGAAAAAGTTGCCATTTCAGGCTTGGAAAAATTCAGTCCTGCAGAGTCTGAACTCTGAAGTGAACTTTGTGTATACTGCCAGCACCTGCCAGCCTGGTGCATGAAGTTATCTTCTCTTGAAGTAGAAATACTGCCTTTTTACTATTTGTATTTCTATCTAAAGTCTTTGGTTTTTATTATAAAGAGTGAACTATTTAAAGCACACTCCCTTCCAATAATCATTTCTTTTTGTCGGACAAGCCAAATCATTTATTGAACGATCTTGGCTAATCAGAGTCCGTCCTCTTATAGAGATCCTAGAAGATGGTTTATTAATGACACCTAGATTTTTTGCCCTGGTTGTAATGCAGGGAGATCTTAATAAGCAATGAATTGCTGTGTCTGCAATCACTTTTGAGAGTCTTAAAAGGAAAACAATAATACTACGACTAATATGATTGCTCTCCCTACACTGCCATCCGGTGGATGCAAAATTCATTTCCTTTTGTAAATGGGAAGGGAAATTCTCCTCCTGATATCACAGCTTGCAAACTTGCACCAAGCTGACTCTCACTTGTAACGCAATTTCCAGACCAGTGAGGAAAATGTTGGTTATTCTTTAATTTTAGTTGTTTCATATTAGAGAAAGAAGCTTTCCAGTCTCTCATACTCTACCCTGGAATGGGAAGTAAACCTGTCTGGATCTTGAAAAAGGGCTCTGAAAATCTCCCAGACTCTCTGCTCTCAATATCTGGCAGGGACAGCCCAAGCCACTGAGCATTGCTACTCCGGATGCTTTTGGAAAATGAAGGTTGAGCTCCTATTTTGATTTTCAGATAATCAGTGTGTGGGCTAGAAACAACAGAGCCTTGGGTCAGATGCAGCACTGCATTTTTGGTTTGGGGCGGGGAGCACAGAGCCAGGGATTAACTCTCTGCTTTTCCCCCTAGGACTGATAACTGAAATAATTAGAAGGAGCAAGTTGTGCTCACAGACCTGCTGGTCTGCAAATGGGACTTCACCACACTGAGCTGCTTCCCAGTGCAGCAAATCTCGCTGACCACCATTGACTGCATTGGCAACTTCACCATCCCAGAGAAATCTGGAGAAGTGAGTACTGGGAGTGGATGGAGGCAATGTGAGAGACCGGGTCCCTTGGCTGAGCGCGCAGCTGTTAGGGCTCTGTCATTGCCTCCATCTTTCTCTACTTGTGAACTCTACGTGAATTAATCCAACAGCTGCAGCAATAGGATTGATTTCCTGTGCCTCTCTGTAGGAGGGCTGTGGAAGTGGAGCAGAATAGCCAGCCCCAGGGAGCTGAGCTGGGAGGACCGACTCTGGCATTTCAGCTGCTGCAGGTGGGCCAGGTAATCACCAGGAGGTGGCATCTGTCCCCTGGAGACACCACGGCCCATGCTGGGCATGGTGCAAGTCCTTATCTGGGAGCCTTGGGTTTTTCTCTAGAGAGTGCTAGCTCTCCAAAGGGACTCTGCAGTGGGGTGTTTGGGGCCAGCAAGGTCCCACTCTGGAGGTGGGAAGTCCTGCCGCCTTGTAGCGCTGCCAGCACGTTCCAGTTCTGAGTCATTCACTTGCCTGTTTATTTTTGGTATTTACTTATTTACCACCGAGCTGTCGGCCCAGAGCAAGCTGGCTGTGCCGAACTCCTCCGGTGGCCTGGTGGCCCCTGCCAGCTCTGTCAAAGTCCCGCAGTGTTGGGAGTGTTTCCACCCTAAGCCGAGGGGGAGAGAGGTCGGGTTGCTGTGAGAGCAATGCCACTGCAATCTCCCATCAAGAGCATGCTTGGCTCTAGGTAATGAGTGCAGTAGCACAGGGTAAACTACTTTCACCCTCCCCACAGAGCCCCCGGCTTCCAGCTCTCTCTCTGAGCTGGCTGGGGGATGGAAGGAGGTTAAGAGGCATATCCTTTGCTGTAATTATATCCTGTTGCTAGAGATATTGTGCTCTGCTTAAAGAAATCATCATAATACAGCCTCCCGGAGAAGGTAATTACTATGCATCTTATGAATGGCTGCATGTGAATGTCTGCTCAAACTGCTGTCAGCAGCAAGTTTCAACACATCTTACATACCAGGCATTTTACAGCCTTAGTTTTATTTGTTTTCATCACCCCTTGCCTTGTGCTTTATTTTTCATTAATGGATCTGTTTTTTTGTTTGTGTTGGTTTTCTTTTTCTCTTTTTTTTTTTTTAAGAGGCTAGAGTTCATGTCTTTGATGGAGCATTTGGGTGGTGGCCACAGCTTTTATTTGCTGCATTTCCATTGCTCTGTGGTGGCTTGAGGGGAACTGTCTGGAAGATGCCATTTCCGAGCAGTTCCCATATGGTAGCATCTGAGTGGGCCCTAGTTTCCTAGTCTGAGCCCAGAAAAAATGGACCATACTACTGTTGGCAAAACTTGGCGTCACTTTACCTCTAGCATAACTGCACAGATTTAAGCCCATGAGACAACTTATTTTTCCTGTTCTACTTTCCCATTTTCTCTTGTATTGAAAAAAAGTTGGCGACTATCCCACCTGCTCCCAAACTGGGGTGTCAGACCTTTGAGCTTTCTGAAGTTCCTCTGAAGCAAATCTCTCCCCTGCCACTGGCACCAATGACCCCCCTGCCTTGGTTAGCAATTAGTATAAGTGTCACTGCAGTGTGGCTGAAGTTTTGGAGAATCATAGCCTGGTAATGCTGCACCCAGAGATTGCCATATAACTGGCTTCAGAGCCATATCCCTTGGCTTTGCAGGGATATTTGAGCTAAAGAGATGGGGGAATGCCAACAGAGCCCTGGTTTGTCACAGTAGGAGTGTGATCCGGCTACTCTTCCTTTCTCAAAGGTCACTCATGTTTGCCTTTCCCCAGCAGTATGTGTGGTAATCTGGCCTCGTGTTGTGCGTGTAGGGCCACAGTGTGTGATCGTGACACCCTGCATGGCTGTAAAAACATCATGTCCATCTCCTGGCCAGCTCAAGGGAGGATTTGAAACTGCTGCTTGGATTGCTTCCTTGTGGGATTGCTAGGGCTGTGTAGATTGCTAGGGCTTGCTCTTGCAATGCTGAAGCTGAATTGTTTTAGTCCCCTCGATGATTTGTTGTGTTTGTGGGCAGGCTTCTGTGCATGCTGAGCATCCGCTGTGTTGCATCCAGAGGTGGCTCCATCCCGGTGCTGTGCAGAGCACTGTGTCCGTCTCTCTCCGTGAAGCCTGAAAGGCAGCCTGGCTCCTGGAGGATGGAAGGTGCTGTAATAAATGTGAGCTCATAATGCTGTTGTTAAAAATAACTGGAGCTAAATTAAAAAGAAAAAAAATAATCTTATTCAGCCCTACCCCACAGGGGAAATGGACATGAGGAACTGGGCAATCCTTCTGTAAGTTCTCTTTCTTTAGACTATATTTAAACCACACCAAGAGCCAGATTCTCAGCTGGTGTCAATTGTTGTTGACTTCAGTGGAGTGAAGCTGGTTTACACAAGTTGAGGCTGCTAAATGTCAGCATCTGGATGAAGCTGAGACACAGCTGCAATTACTTTTGCAGAAACCTCCAGTCTGAGGCTGGTTCAAAAGCTCTGAGCACTCCTGAGTGCTGAGCCATCAGCGCTCTGATTCAGCAGCTTTTTTAGGATGTGAAGGTTTATGAAAGGACCTTTACTCAGGTCAAAATTGGCTCTAATCTCAGCTGGGTTCTGCAAGTCTTGTGTCTGTCATTCTGTTGTAATCACTGCTTTAGCTGGGCTCCTCTGAAAAACTCTGCACAACCCTTTTACTTGCTGCTTCACCAGCATCATCTCCTGTCTAGACACTCTAATTATGAGAAGCAGGGAGCGTACAGCGTGATGTGTAGATAACCCTGGATAACTCCAAGGCAACCGTGTGCTGCTTCCATCCCTCCCCTGACTGCCTGCCGAACTAGTTTTGCCAATTTGTTGGCTGCTCCAGGATTAAGATTAGCAAAGTGGGGACTGTACAGTGCCACCTGGGCAATATTCATTTGGACTTTGCCTTCAGAAGCAAGTGCTCCAAGCCATAGAAATTGACAGGCGAACCTCCTCAAATTGCAGTGGGATCTAGGTTTAGCCTTACCTACTTGTGCTTTTCTGTATGCCCCAAAACTCTCTGGATTAAATAAACAACCAACCTCCCCAACCACCACTGTCAGCAGAATGCATTAAGTCTGTAAGCTGCTTTGAGTATTTTTTTGTGTACTCATTGTAACCACTCTAATTCTGTTCTTATCCATGGACTTGTTTTTGATTTACGCCAGCATAGACGATATCCAAACTCAGGCTCTATGTATTTCAGCTATGTCCTTTACATAAGAGCTTTTAAAGCTACTGGTTTAACAGGAGACCGTCAAATAATCAATACATATAAAACATTGGAATGCATTTGCTTAATTCACTTGCTCTCCGCAGCATGCCACCTCCAGGAGTGTGTAATGAGAGGAAAAAAACTTTTTTTTTCTGTTGCCCTTCTTTAATGTGTCATCTTCCCTGATTCCTCTGCTGTAACTGGTACCAAAGAGAATTGTCTGTGATATTTAGCAAGGCCCCTGGGATTCAGACTGTTTCCCAAGTCTCTGCACTAGCCCTGGGGTGCTGCGCGGTTTTACATGGGTCTCTGCAGGAGCTGGGGCATGTGAGAATAATCTGTTCTCTGCATTTTGATTCCAAATCAATGTGCTTTGAAGTTATTATAGGGAGGGCTTTTTTTTTTTTTTTTTTTTTTTTTTTAGAAGCTTTTGAAAAGCACCATACTGATCCGTGGGGGGAGTGCCACCGAGCAGCCCGCTTCTGGTCTGTGGGAGGCACCTTTTGTACTTCTCCTGGCAGTGACATGGGTGAGCTAATGCTCTGGGACATGCTCTTTGCAGCTCTTTATAGTCCAGATCGAAAAGCCTCTTTTTATGGGTCCTGGTAATTGAAACATGCCACGAGCATGGATGACTTGAAAGAAGTTGGTACTAGAGCCAGTTAATGAGTGACCTGCATAAATCTCCCAGCTTTGGGCTCTGGCAGGAGCTGCTGAGTTCAAGCTGCACAGTGCTGCCTCTTTGGGAAAACTGCACAGGTTTAACTAGTGCCTGTTTCTCAACTGGTAGAAAAGTCTATCTGAGTACTCTTCCTTCAGTGGAAGGTTGGGTTTTCATCTGAATTCACTTAGGACCCATTGAAGTGTATCCTTATAAAGAGCTGAAATTGGTGGCTGATGTACTGAAAGAGTGGACCTCAAATCCTGAGCCCCTGAACCCAAACTCCAGGTGGGATTTCTGGCCCAGTCTAAGCGGGGTTGTCCTCAGCTTGCATCTAGCCAAACCTGAGACTCCAGCTGGAGCTGTGGCCCTAGGACTCTTCCCAAAGGAGATGGTCCCCCAGCTCGGGATTCATCACAGCCAAAGCCAGGCCAGCTCACGGCCTTGTGTGGAAATGGGAGACCCGCCTTTCTCCTCCTCGGCCCTTTCTACTCTCAAATTGGTGGTCTGCACTGGCTGAGGATCAGTTTTGGGTTGAGTTGTTGGACATTTGCTCATATCCCAGAATGCAGTGCTTGCACATGAAACCAATGAAAAAGGAAGCTCCATGTGAAGAAAGCACAGTTCTTTCCCTTCTTTTTTCTCCATCGTCGCGTCATCATGTTGCTGTGAATGGCTGCACAGACATTGCGTTGCAATGGCTTCCTGCACCTGATGCAGCTCTCAACCAACCCGTAACCAGCTGTCCCATGCAGCCAGACAACAGGGCCATGTAATCCCTTCTCCTTATGTTAACTGGCCAATCCTTGCACTGTTTGCAGTGCACCGCCAGTAAACCTGCAGCGATAGCGGGAAGCTGGTTGGCATATAACCTATGTGACAGCTGTAGGAAGACTACGTTTGTACTTCCTTAGCTGTTTTGAAGGTAAGGGTGCCAGGCTGAGTGTGCATTGAAGGTCCCACTATGGTTATTTTACTCCTGTCTCAGCTGGGGGATGTTTCCATAGAGTGTACTGTGGCAGGCTTTGAACCAATTTGTAGTTCCTTTGCTTACAATGAAATTAGTGCACTTTTTTGATGTAAACTAGCTATGAGATTGTTTACTTTGGCACAGGGATGCATGTACTTTCTGGGAAGCAAGGAATTTAGCTACGGGGGGGTTGCTTAGTTTGTTGCATTTGCAAAACAGATGGTGGTGGGGAAAATGTGGTGGGGGGAGGCTTTAGGACAGGGTTTTATTAGTTTGTAGTTTCCTTTGTTGTTCGCTGGCTGAAGCAGGATGGGTTTCCATCACAGGGAGAAGAAAGACAACACACAAGACTGAGATGCATTTTGCGTACAGGGAAAATAAATATAATTTGGACTTGAGCTGTCACTTCGTGGGCATCTTTGCTGATGTGGGACCCCCACTTCCTAGGGCTGGTGGAGGTGCAGAAGCACCATGGAGGCCTTGCACATTGGCCTGGCTCTGCCTTCCTGACTCCTCTAGAGCCCTGTGGGCATCAGCAGATGCTGATGATGATGGCTGATGATGATGATGCTGATGATGATGGCTGAATGATGGCATTGCCCTGCTGCTGCAGAGCAAAAGGAGGGAAATCTTCACAAGATGTGTGCCCCAGAGCTGCCTGGGGTGGGGTGAGGCCATCACCATGTTACCAGAGTGTCCTCTCAGTGTTAATGAGTTTAGGCACAGCTCTCTGTTGAGTTGAGAAAGGGCCATTGTCCTCAATGGAGAACTAAAGCACAGAGTAGAGAAGACAGGACCCATTCAAGGTCCCACAGAGGGTGCCCGAAGGAGAATGAGGGTGGATCCCAGCTCTGCTCAGCCAAGTATTTGAGCCTTGTGTCAGGCAGATCATTTTAGAAAAGGCCAGAGTTTCTCTGTTCCAAGGGCCAAGTCAGTGCCAAGTTGGAAGGGCCGCCTAGAAGGCTCTGCCATGCCCATTTGTGGTGACTTGTGCATGCTGGGCTGTAGGGCATCAGGAGAAATGCCACTTTCCACGGTACTTCCAACCAGAAAGTGCATCTGTTCTCATGTGCTCTGCCACTCTGCTTCATATATCTGGGAGACTTGGCTGAACTCCCCGCAAACCTTTGTGTTCTTCTTCTGGGTCGCCAGTAACTCCCTCTTTGCAAGATCCTTGCAGAAAGGATCTTGGAGCGATCAGCCCAAATCAAATTTGATTCTTGCTTGGGGCAGGATTGTGTTCCCCTGCATACCACTGTGAATATGGCAGGCAAAGAATTTGTCATCGTGTCTGATGACCTTGCCTTCCGGGCGAACTGCCAAGAATGCCCCATGTTTTCTTGGGGTGGGGTGCTGTCTACCACTAATGCCCAGCAAAGTGTGATGACAGGGGTGAACACACGCTGGGATTGCTGGGGCATTTGCTGGCGGGCTTGGTGGGGGAGGATCCCGGATGCCACCACCTTGTTATTTTGGGCAATGGACCGAGCTGCTGAGCTAGATCTTTCACAGCTTCAGCCAATTTTCTGCCCCTACAGAAACATTTCACAGACATTAATGCTTTGCCCTTCTAGGTGTCATGTTTCTGTCAGACCTTTACACATCCTGCTGAGCCCATTGCAGATGCTCTTACCCTTCCTCAAATCTCAGAGCTGAAGCACTGTTAAAGGTGCTTGAGTGGTTTGCGAGCCTCCGCTGGCAGAACAATGGCCGTCTTGCAGGTCAAAAGGTCTTCTGCCTGCTTATTGACCTCTTTTTACCAAGGCTAGCTGGATATCAGCTGCATGTAGACAGATGCTGCGGAGGCAAGTGGGGAGTTACTGGGGTTTATTAGCAACCAGCATCTATTTAACTGTTGTCCCTTTTAGATTTTTTGGAGCTTCAGAAGTCCGATATCCTTCCAGTTTCCATACGGAGAAGTTGAGGCATAGTGAGTTGCAGCAGTTTGTCCCAAGCAAGTCTAACTAGAAAAGTCCTTAAACTCCAAATTTCTTGTTACTCAGTCTGGGTCTTGATCAGAATATCCCTCTGTTTCTGGTACTAGAGCCTGCTTGGAAAGGACAGAGTGTGTCTGTGTGAAGAGAGAGGGCATCCTCTCCAAAGGCAAAGGCAATTGCCTGGACCATGTCTTCTTGCTTCTCCCGCTGCACCCCAAATGAATGGAGAGTTGGCTGGAGCAAGAGGACGCCATTCTCATGGAGAGACCAGCTACGGAAGATAAAGAAAGTAAGTGTCTTCCTTGATCGAGGTGGCATTTGCCATATATGCTGTAGCACCACAGTGCCCGGGTGCAGGGTGGGGCCTGCAAGCTGAAATGTAGCCTCCAGTGATCACCTTGGAGCATTGCTCTCCAGCATAGGCTGGATTTTGCCTTGCTTTGTATGCAAGTGTGGTTGCCAAAACCTGCACAAAGCAAAGTGTCATGCTAACAGACCTGAAGAGCAGCATTTGGTACCTGTTTGGCCATGGCAGGGTGCAGGGCCAGGTGAAAGTGTAAGCAGCAGCACTGAAGGTGAAAATAAAGCTGGCAGTCTTAGGCTATGGGTTTTCTATTAGGCTCCAGCATTGTATCTCTGTAGTCTTCCCTCTTGTCTCACTCCATTATTCAGCCCCATCTTTCTAGTAATTAACCATCTGGATCAATTTGCAGATTAAGCTGTGCAGCCACCTGTGGGAAGCATAGAGGTGTGCCACCATGCAGCATGTCCACGGATGGCCTGGCCTCGCTTGGTGGTCCTCCCTGGAGCTCCAAGCTCTTCCCAAACTCCATTTGCATTGCAGGTAAACTGGGAAGAAGGGGGAGCATGTGTAAGAGGAAGGAGGAACGCTAGTGTGTCTGCATTTTCCTGCCTCTTTGCGGGCTTTTCGATGAAAGGCAGCATAGTTTCATGTCCTCTTGGTATTCCAGGTTTGCAGATTCCCTCTTGAAGCCTTTAGACGTAGATCACTGCCCCGTATTGGTGGATGCTATCCCAGTCAAGCTTCCAGACTAGATACCAGGTAAAAGGCCAAAGTGGGATAGCTCAGACACGTGGGTGGAATATAGCTGGAAGGAGAAAGTGACACTGCAATGGAAGGGTGTAGTGGAAAATCAGGAATTACACCTTGCAACTAGTCTAACCGGGACCCTAGGCGAGAAGGTTTCCAGGGATTGTGGAAGCAGCTTTGCAAATTTTTATGGGGGGTTGGATGGTTTTTTTCTTGTTTTATTTCTCCATGCCTGTGAATGAGCACAGAGCTCTTTGGCAAAGAGCTAAGTCTCAAACTTTGGTGTGTTACCTCTCAGTTATCTGTCAATTAGAGGGTGCTGCAGGACACCACTGCTTCAGTTCATGGGAAAAGACAGTTAGAAAGGGAGGAAAAGGGAGTCTATAGGAAAGGAGAGCATTTCAGGAATCCCTGGGAAGTCCTTGCCTTGGCTGGCCATTTCAGACCCTCTGCACTCTCCAGCCTGCCCTCTTGGCTGCAGTGCCTGCTGCGGTGCCAGCACAAGACCTCCCCTGCATTTGTACTTTGGAGACTCGCCTTCTTCTTGTGGGACAGGGCAGGGCATTCATTGGGAATGGTAGGTGTGAGGGGGACAAATGCACCAGAGATGGATGGCGTGTTGGTAAGAGAAGGGCTGTGGCTTCTGCACAGATTTGAGTTGAAAGACACTTTGTCACCTGGTTGTGCAAGACTGTCTGTGGCAGAGGGGATGTGTGCGATGGACAGGAAGGGGGGCGTGCCTGCATGTGTGCATAAGGAAGTACATGCAGCAGCTGTTGTAATTGTTTTAATAAAAGAATATTTCCCTGAATTTCTTCTTTGGCACCTGGGGGCCCTTCCCAGGATGCCCTTTCTAAAGCTGCTGTTTGATTTCCAGGGCAAATGCAGTGTATACACACACACACACAGAGCTGGCCCCATCTTGTTCATGGAAAACCCACAATCCCATTAGCACATGGCTCCTTTCCCCTTTGCTGACAGTGAACGGGGGGTGTGGGGGTTGAAATAATGACAGAGCTGATTATAATTAATTTTTTTTATGTCTGAAGAGTGAAAGTCCTGCCCAAGTCCCCCAGCTGAGCACAAGCCAAAGTGCTAAATCCCTGTAGGGGTGTGTTTTATTACTGACGCTCTGCGTGTCGAGGCTGGTCGTGGGGTCTGATCCTGTGTGTGTGGAATTTTTGTGGCTATTTTCTATTGTGCCAATGAAAAGCAGGATCCCATCCGTATAATAAAAAGGAAACTTGAAGGTTTCCACGCCTACATGAAGGTGAATGTTTGCAGCATTAGTGTTTTAATTAAGTGTTTTACCTTCGCGTGACTTCCCTGTATGAGCCCATTGCAAATGATGGAGCAGATGTTACAGGGGATGGAAGATGATGGGATTCCCAACACCCCGTCCCCAAAAATTTTTGACTGCTTCTTGGTTAGGTTGGTCTGTATCTGCGTTGTTTTACAGTCTCATGATGTTTCACTGGGTGGAGTTTGCTGGATTTGATTCATCCCTGACTGCTTCTCTTTCAGGAGCCGGGCTCTGCTGGGAGGATGGGGGCTCGGGGACACTGATTTGCTTCTTGATCCTTCCTTGACCAGCTAGGTGATCTCAGGCAGGTCCTTTCAGCTCCTCAGGCCTCGGTTTTGTCTGCTTGCCTGGCGTCACACAGCAGATTGAAGGCTGAGCTGGTTATTGAAGCCCTTCTTAGCCAGGCTGTGTGCACAGGGCAATAATGAGGCAGCAGTGGGACAGCTACCCCTCCCAAATCGGTCCAAAGCCATATTCTGCAAGCACTGACTGCTTCAGTGGGCTGAAAGGGAGACCCTCAGCACTCACCAAATTAATGGGAAGAGGAAGTAGTAGTTTTCTATGTGATACCTTAGAGGGACCTTTAACTGGAATAGTAGCAGTACTGGCTGCAATCCTGCAAGCTTTCCAAGATGGTCCAAGCATTTCAGATGGGAAAACCCAGAGAGCAACCAGGAGTCTTGGGAACCAGAATTGTGTTTGTACCTGGGCAGCCCTTAGTCTCCGAAAGTACATTTGGGCCAGCAGAGAGTGTGTGGCACTCCCCTGGGGCAGGGGCTGCCTGGGCACAGTCCCTAGGAGCTTCCAGAGTTCCCTCCTCTCTCTGTCCTCCTTGCAAAGGAAGGGTGTTTTGTCTTTGCTATAGCTCTCTTTCTTTTGCCACCTTAGCAGATGAGAGCCTTTTGGGACACAGGCCCATGGGTGGCAGCTCACGGCTTTTTCAACTGGCTTCCACCTTGTCTCAGGTGAAGAAGAGGATGTGTCTGTACAAGCTGGCTCACTGTCGCCTGTCCCTCAGAAATATGGCTGAACAAACACCAGCCTTGGTGTCTGCTCCCTTCATTTCAGGATGGTTGTCTTTCCATCTCCTACACAGCTGGCCCAAATACTGCTGTTGCTCAACCTCCTCCTTTCTGCCGTCTTGGCAATGATGTGGACAAAAGCAACCTATAAAGCTGTTCAGCTTGTGAGCTTCTGTGCTTGACCCTGACTCCCCAGCTTGTACTTGCAATACTTGCAGTCCCCAAGTGATCTGTCATCCAGGGGTGAGATGCTTCGGGCTTTGAACTTTGCATCCCAAAAAATACATTCAGCTCTGTTTGACAGAGATCTCAGAGGCTTTCTCTGAAACTCTATTACTGTTTTCACTGCGGTTTTTTGACCTTCCAAATCCTCTTTTTTTTCTCACCCCCAGAACAGCGCACTCAGCATCTAAAGGACAAAGCTGGCTGGGGCGTGCAGGCTCTGAGCAGTGTAGGAGCTGCTGGGAGAGAGGAAGGGCAGCAGGACGGCTGTGACAGAGCACACGAGGCTACTGCCCTCAATTAGCCCATGTGGCCGTCACATTGGAAATGAAAGCACAGCAGGTCTCCAAAGAGTTCCCTCGTGGGTCTTGCTGAACTTATAAGCTGGGACCACAGTATAACTTAATTTCCTGAAATGTCAAGTGGCTCAAATTGGCTGCCTGCTCTATTGGTGTTTTTCTTATGAACACATTGTACTCCCATTTCCTGCAAAAAATTCCTATCAGTGCTTGATGATTGCTTAATAAGAGAAATCAGTAAGGACAGGGAAAGTTCACATCCTGCAGATAAATATAATGACTATTATCTTTTTTCTGGGTTGCCAGAGGCTTTTTTGGTTGTGGTTTGATTTATTTGTATTTTTATCCACCCAGCCGAGAACATTGATCTGAAGCTGTATCCTGCAAGTGCTGAGCACATCAGTGAGCTGTAGGAGGCCCTCAGCACCCATCAACCTCACATGAGAAGGAAAGGGTAGAATTTCCTGGATGATAAAGCTGGGAAAAGGTATCTCAAATTGGGAATAGTAGCAATGATGAGGGTAAAGCTGTCAATCTCATGATTTTATTATCCGTCTTGTGATAGCCTGTGTTTTCTGCTTGATTTTGCAAGAGAAGAGGGCTTGTATAATCGTAGTGTGGGTGTGAACTCTTGTGAAGGTGAATGCAAGGCTCGCAGTCAAGTCTGAAGGATCCCAAATGAATTCCTTGTTATTTTTTAAATCTTAGTTTCTAGGTAAGCCTTGCTAACATTTCTTAGGTGTGATTTCTGAGCCCCGTTGGCTGTTTCATTCAAGATGAGGCTTTTATCATTCTTGTGTGAGCTAATACTCTTTTAGACCTGGAGATACTGGGTTTATAGGCAACCTGGTGGAAAATAAAAAAAAGCCTTTTCTTCATGATAGCTTTCATATGACTAATTCTAATGCTCCTCTGTTTAGAGCTTTCCCGCTTCAAAGTGCTGTGCAAGCTATTAGCTAACTGTACAGCTTAGGTAAATGAGTAGGTAAATAAAACTGCCTGCCATTTGGAGGGCATTTGAACTCCTCCTAAGCCCTTAGTATTCCCAATCAGCACCGTGTCTCTGAGGAGTCATTCCTGGGACTGCAGTATGGTGCTGAGCAGGGAGCCACTGAGAGCCACCCAATGGGAAATATTTGGCAGAGGGACTGAGTGACATTTAGGATGTCTGACCATGGGCCTGAAAGTCAACTGTCGTCTTGTGGTGGCTGTTTGCTTTCCGAACATCTCTTGCAACCTCGGTCATCTCCTCTCCCAGCATCGCTTCCTGGCTCTCGTCTCAGTTCTTCACAGGAGACATTGGGCTCCTAGGGTCTGAGAGAGGAAAGAACTAGCAAGTGGTTGCAACTGAAAGCCTTGCCTGATTAAATGCCAGGAACGTATTGAAGTTAATGCAATTTTTATTTTAGAACCTAAGGGCCAATAAGAGAAAAACCAGTCAAGCAAAAATAAAAAACCATAATGAACATTTTAATACTAAAATGATAGTCAGCCTTGGTCTGCAGCTGAGGAGTGCACCAGCCTTTTTGAGAAGGAGCAAAGCATATTTTCTCATCACACCACAGGCATAAGCATATTCCTTACTTCAGCTCCTTTCCGTCTTGGTGCATTACATATGCCTTGTGTGGGGGTAATCAGCTGGTTACGCAGTAATGTCTTGATACCCCAAATATCGGAGTGTATTAAGACACTGGAGTGAATAAACCTTGGTATAGGCTACTGGCTGTGGCAGAGAGCAGATTCATTAATTTTTTGTTGTTGTCGTGTCCTTCTGTCATCTCTTTCTCTGGATGTGTGTATACTGCCTTGCTGTAGAAGGCACTAATGTCTAATCACATTCTGCAGAAGGACGTTTGAGATGATTAAAAAAAGTATGCTAGCTGCTTGCTTTTAAGGAATGTAATTACAAGCAGGTGCTCATAGCATGGCGAAGCTTAGACGAGGTGTTATGAAAGAAAAATATATCAGTCTTGTGGTGTTGAGTACAACAAACCTGCAACTGTCCCACTGTTTGCCGTTGCCCTCTGGCCTTTGAGGGCCTTTTTGATTCAAGGGGAAGACCCTGTTATGGGGCAAAGGATGCAGTGACTGATGGTTTCATGCCTAGCTAGTGCAAAGGGTGAGAATCTACGCACTTCCTCACTAATAAGGCCATTACTTTGCATTAATTTTACCATTCTCACCACCTGACTTTCTGTTATGACTTTAAGAAGGGTTACCTGAACCGAGGAAAGTGAGAATTTTTGCATTTCACAGATAAATGGTCTTTTTGGGGGTCTAGCCCCACTGGCATCCTCTGCCCCCAGATGAGTTGGAAGTGGCTCTTGGGTGCTGCCGGGGCAGTAGCCAGCTGGGGTCACCCAAGAGCATTGCAAGAGGCACCCTTGTCTCCTCGCCCCAAGGGGCCGAGATATTTAGACAGCTGCCTCACTGTGAATGGGACTCTCTGGCAAAAGAATTAAGCAAAGATTAAAATCAGTTTTAGCTGTTAAATGTGTGCTTTGCACAGCATTTAACAACTAAAAGGCTAATTATCTTTGAACTTATGCACGTGGTTTTAGATGTGATCCACACAAGTTGCTATTTTTTCTGTTGTCTACAAGGGTCTGAGAATGAGGATAAAAATGAGATGCTGGTGTCAGTAAGGGCACAGCTTTTTGAGTAGGCTGGAGATGGTGCCCAGTCTGCAGGGAAGTAGGGCGCCTACTGAATGAGAATAGGTTAAAAAAAAAATATTTTAACACTTGTCATTTAGACTCTCCTATTTAATGGGAGTTCAGGCTCTTTAAGGAAATACAAGTGTGCATGAAGGTAGGAAAATGAGACTGCTCTGAAAGAAAGCCAAGCTCATACCTGGAGGGAAAACTTACTCTGAATGTTAATGCTTGCTGGGTACAGAGAGTGAAATTTGGGAGATGAAAAGTGCTGCAAGACCTACATAGGTCAGTGCAGAGTAAATCAGATTGAGATTTAGGAAGTTCTGCAGAAAAATACGGAATAATTTGGTGCTAAGTTGCAATCGAATAGAGAGAGGGGCTCCACACCCCTGTGCAGTCTGGGTACTTTGGAAAGCTGCATCAGGCTCAAGATACCCACGTCAGTAAAACACAGACAATGGGAGGAGGTAACATGGTTGATATAATGTTGGTGCCATTTTAAAACCCTTTAGGGAAGCAAGTAAGCATTGCCAAATGGTGATCAAAAATTCTGGATCTTCTTATCCAACATGAGCCAAATCATGACATAAGACAAACTTTTTTCAAGCTTTTTTTTTGAACTTCAACTTTTTAACCTTTAGATTACCCGTAAATTATATTTCAAGCTTCTCTCTTAACCACAAAGCATACAATTATTACAGAAATGGCACCAGGAATCAGAAGTGAAATTATCATACAGCCACTGAGGAGGGCTGGTTGGAAGTGCTGATGTCCAACCCATTTCTTGCATGGCCTTTTGCGCAGTTGAAGATGTCCATCTTGCTCCCCTTAACCACCTCTCCCCTTGCCTAAACACCCCAGCACATGCGTTTGCTGGAGATCATGTTTCCCAGCCTTCTGCTTTTCTCTACACTCTGTGGTCTGTCCATGTCTTTCTTGAATGGTGAGTCTGAGGCTAGAGGCAATCCACCAGTCAAGACCTTACCTATGTTGAGCAGGGAGGAAGGATGCCTCTACAGGCGTAGTATCTTGCACAGATTTTTACTAAATTAAATCTCACACACACACACACCGTTTTTGCAAATCATCAGGATCATTTTGATTTCTGATCCTCTGCTGTATATAATGTCAGCTCTTCCTAGCTTTGTTGCCTGCAGAAGTAGTATACATATTCTCAATTATTTTATTTGATTTTGTTTGTGAAACTATTGAATGGAACTAATTCCCAGGTACAAGGCTTTCAAGCAGAACGCTCAAGATGATCAGACAGGAAATGGTCATCAGATGTACCAGTTACATACTTCAGGCAGCAGCACTTTTGCCCTAGCTAGGAGAGGATTAATAGCTATTTTTCTCCTTTTCTTTCTGTGTTTCATGGCTCTTTGTGTTGCAAAGCGCCTAATGGAAAGTGGTAAGTAGTGGTTAAAGAGCTATCTTGCGTCCAGAGTTCCGACCTTCTGATCTCAGCACAGAGTCAGGGTCACAGCCTGACCTTTCACAAATCTCTGCAGCTTGTCATACCGCTGTTTTGTCACATGTAAGTATGGATGAATGAAGTTAGTTCTTTAAGCAGTGGTGAAGGTTTCTGCATTGAGGTCAGAGAAGCAATGCTATGAAAAGGCCAGGTCCAAGAAAAAGTCATGAGAACTTTTTGCTTTTGCTTCAGGAGGTGTTGGGCCAGGCCTGAATTGTAGGACAATAAGACTTTTTGACTTCTGAAGTGTAAGCTATGGATCACGCTTTTGAGAAACCCATTAAGAGTAGTAACGTGCTTTAACAAAAGAAAGAACTCTAGCTCAGGCAGCTTTGATTTGAAGATATCAAGGGAAAAACAATTTCTCTTAGTGATTTAACAATGCAAATAGGTTCTGAAGTGATGATGGGAAGATGAACATGCTACTTGGAGTAGAGCTAAGCAGCAGCAAAGTGTTGGTGCGGCAGGGTTCACAAAGGCAGCCTTTGAATGACAAGCACCAGCTTGGGCAAGAGGATTTCACTGGGAGCCAGCCAGGAGAGGTGAGAGCTCTGCACAGCACATGTTCCTAATGACTCCACCGCTCTGTCCTTATTTCCATGGCTCTGCTGGTTACCTACCACCTCGGAGAGGTGCTGTCGGCACTTTCTAGTGGGCTTATGTCATTGGTCAGAGATCTTTGTGTATGTAAAATTTGGGAGAGATCTGTACCATCTCTGCACAACTGATGTTTGTGGATGATGGGTGAGGCAGTGATGTCCCAGAGAGCTACAGTGCCTTGGGCTATGATCTCATAAGTTAAACAGGGTTGGGCCTGTTTGTTTTTGGATGGGGACTTAGAAAGAAAAGTTGATTGCTACAGTCAATTTGACTTGGTAATTCAGAAGGTGGTGCTCTTCCCCCTAAGTAGCACAGGCTGACATGCCAGAATGACTAGGCTCACCACAACTCCTAACCTTTTGGAAAAAATGTAAAACCAACATCCTCACCTCTCGAGAGTGAACATCACTGGACTCCTGCTATTACCCCCGAGTCCCAACCAAATTCCATCTCGAGGCAACCGCACCCTGCAGATGGAGATCCACCCTGCCCTTTCAGGAGGATGCAGTAAACTTTACTTTCACTGCTCAGTCACGTTGTACCTCCAGCTGAACCGCTGCAGAGCTCAATACAGATGGCAGCAGTATTACTTGGGCAGGCAGCAAATGTCCTTTCAATTAACTTGTGCAAGTATCCTCACAGGAAAGGGACTGTTTAAATAGGAGGTGCTTTCCCACCAGTAGGGATTTTGGAAGCCTTGGTGGGACCTGCTTTGGACAATAGCCTCCTTGTGCTGAACATGGTGTAGCAGCTGGAGCTTCCCTCCACTTTGCCTTTGGCTCTTCCTACCGCAGCACGTTGCCAGGCTTTCACAGCACAGGCATGCTCTGCTGCCCACTGCCATCTTAGAGGGACAAAAGACATCTGCTTACCTGCTTTGTACACTTCTTCATATGCCAGTGCGGCTACTTGGGCCAAATTCTGGAGTGATGTAAGTTATTTAGCAGTATGTAGGTGTAAAGTGCAGCAATTTTCTGTGCCGAGTGGGTGGTAAGGTAGGGTTGCAGCAGGAAAAGCAGCCAAGAGGATGGCATTAGATAAAATGCTCTCTGTAAGGAGGCTGCTGGGAAGGGAGCTCTGGTTGCTTTGGCCATGTCTGAAGGCAGATTTGCTCTGTGTTTGTTTATTTTCTAAGCTGTGAAAGTGCTTGTGTGTATTCTTCTCTTTTGGTTTAGCTTAAACCTTTCCTAATCCTGTTAGCAGAAATAAACCTCCCTGAACCCCAAGTAAGTGTCTGCACGGGAGTTTGCACCAGCTGAATTAAATCTGTGTGAAATCATTCAGGGTGCCCTTGTGTGGGTAAACACAACCTCATGGTGACACCTTCCTTCCAGCGTCCTCATCTCTCCTTGCCGTGCTGCTCGTGCTTTCCCCTCTTGGCAGGGGAACAGCAGCAGCTTCCTGGTGGGGAGGTCACATCACGACTTATTCTTCTCCGTTCCCACAGGAAAATAAGCATTCCCCCCCGCCCCAATCACAGTGGTTGTGCAGTGAAAAGGCTGAGTGAACTGAAACTAGGCTTTCCGTTTAGGGTCCTTCTACCCAAGAAAGGCTCACTAAAAGGAAGGCTGTGTGCCAGCAGGACCAAGTCCCTGCCCTAGTGACATGCAGAAGGGGGGCACTGCTCCCAGTACCAGCCCCGGCTGATCTCCGCTGTCCTGGCAGAGCACAGTGGGAGAGGCAGGCAGCTGGGCTTTTGCATATTCTTTACCATGCGTGTCCTGTCTTGACAGTATTTATGCAAATTTTTAAGTAGGGGAAAAAGCTGTCACGTAAAACCAAAAATTCATCTGAAGGCCAAATATGTAGGTTGTTTGGCTTCTGGGTTTTTTTTTTTGTTGGGTTTTTTTTTTCCCTATTAAAAATAAAGTAACCTATAAAATGATGATCTAGTTTAATATCCTTATTATATGTTCCAGGCAGTATCTGAGTCATGCCATTTGCTCTGTGCTTTGTACTCCTGCGGGGGATGTAAAAGTTCCATTTTGGAATATTTCTTTGTCCACCCCAGTGAGATATGCCAGGTGAGAGTGCTGGGGTACTGGGTTGCAGGTAGTGCGAGTGAATTCTCTCTGGATAAAATTGTCGGCAGGACAGGACCCACAGGTCACTGTTTCAGGTAATTGGTTCAGTGGTCCTGTCCTTGCAGGCCATGTCATCTTTTTGAGTGGAAAGACACCCAAAGTCCAAACAAGTTCCCAATGAATCGTCTTGCCTTTATTTTTATTTTTGGTTAGTGAAGCTCCATGCAATTTAATTCCCAGCCACCTTTAACTGTTATCCAAAAACATTTATAAAGAGCTACAAAAGGAGCCGCTGGAGGAAGTCCCTTTGCCGGCACTGGCAGAGCTGCTGCATGTTCTCATGTCCTGAGCAGCCAACTCACGTCAGCGTGGACATTTCTCATGCAGGTAGAGGTCTTCTGGCTTGCTCGGGCCATTTCAGTTGGGTATTTTTGCAGAGATAGTTAGCAATATGCTTGCTGGTTAATGCCAACTGTGATAATAGGTTTTGTGATGCAGATTCCCGTTCTCTAAGAGCCAGAGTAAACCAGCCTTGCCTCCTGGGATCTGCAAACCACAACAGTCCAGAGATCATAATTATGAAGATTTTTCTTCCTGAGGACTCAAGGTCACAGTTGAGGTACACCAATCTAATAATTGATTGCTGATCAGCTCAAAGCCCCTGTTATAAGCCAAGGAACCAAACCTACCTTTCACATCACTAAGAGCATATATACGGTGGGTTACCACTGCTCAGCTAATGCACAAGTGTCTTCGTCTGCGGGACAGCACTTGTGAGCCTTTTCCACCACTACAGGATCATGGAAAACAAGGCTGAACATTATGTTCCGTTTAGAGTACTTTGTACTCAATAGGAAGGGACTGGAAAAAGGGGGTCCCTTGTGGTCCCTTGTCCCCTACAGACGCCCACCTGCTATATCTCCATGCCTCTCCCACCGCTGTGAGCTCTAGGGACTTGGCAGGTCTCAGTCTTTTTTCCACTAAATTGCAGTTTTTTCCTTGGGCTGCATCTAAATTTCCTTGGCATGGAGGGAGGGGATGATGTTACCACCACTCCAGGGAATGCAGTGGCATACAATTATTGCTTTTCAGATATGCTGTACAGATATACTTGGAAATCTCCATTCTTTCCTTCCTTCAGAACACATGGCTGTAGTTAATGCATTTGGAGGCTGCAGGTCTCCAACTCTCTAATGGTTTGCCTGCTCAGAAGGGTGACAGCCTGCAGTAAATATATCTACACTGCCAGACATCTCAGCCTCCCAGCCCATTTTTATGACTGGTGTTGGGGTCAACCAGCTAGACCCCACCAAGAGAAGACCTGCAGGACTGCTCTCAGCAGGCAACACAGCACTGTGCCTGCTTTAGCTTCCTTCTGCCCCTCTCAGTCCTTCCATGCCATCTCAGACCTTGTGCTGTTGGCTGTACCCTGCCACCACCCCCGCCTTCTGCAGGGCATGCAACACAGCCCTTCAGCGTCAGGCAGTAAAAACATTGCCTTCGTGGGATGCAACACAACTCTCAAATTATTTTAGGCATGTTTACTTCAAGCACCACACACAAGCAACTATTATGTCTTATAGCCACAAGGCCAAGTGCCATGCACTATGGGCATGGCCGGTCCGCTCTAGAGCCAAGCTAGCCCTGGGCGGTGTTGGCATGAGATGTTCTGTACTACCTGTCCTGGGAGGCTGGGAATCGCTCCCTAGGGTGGATGCCATTAGTGATAGAGATATAACCTTTAGAAATTACTTTTCCCAGTGCAGGGGTATAGCTGCATGCTATTAGCATTAGAAATAGCAGGTTCCAGACCTGCTGCTGACTTAGATGAGGCTGTTATAACATTATCTGAAATATTGTCTTTTGGAATTTTTTTCCTGAAAGTCGACAGCCAGATTTTCTTTTTTGTTTAAGGCCTAAAAATCTTCCTTTCCCAGATTTGCCCTCTTCTTCCCCAGAACCATATGCACACAAAAAAATTAATTTCTGGAAGTCTGGATGCTTTCCTAAAGCATTTAATAGCACTGAGAACATGAAATACTGTACTGAGTCCTTTGGGAAACCTACAATTAGTGGGATGAAAATACCTTCTGTAAATGATTGAGCTCCTGAAACAGTGTGAGTAATTAAAATGCTATACAGGACAGAGTTGAAAATCCTTACGGGATTATCAGCGAGGCATTGTTTAAAGGATGTCCTTGGGTTGGACAGTAGCAGCAACATTGTGTGCAGGCATCAGTAGCAGCAACATTGTGTGCAGGCATTACTCAGAGTTCCTGCTGGGAGTGGGAGGTGGCAGGTACCATGTGCACTACCTGGTTAGGCTCATGTTTTCTTCCATTTTTTATCCTCACTGTTCCAGCTGAGAGGAGGTCTTCATAGCATACTTATTTCATCTCAGGACAACTACAGATTGATTGATTGAGTGTATTGTTGTGGGTTTTGTTTGTTTATTTGGTTTGTTTGTTTTTTAAACCAGTCTGTAATGATGCTAGGTTGGGAGTGCAGAGCCAGGGAACGGACAGCTTTGAAAAGGTGTTCTCTGCACATCTACTTGTGTGGTGGACTTACCTAGTGCACATGTGCATCTGATCTTGTCCAAGGATAGGCACCAATGAGCTGCCCACACAGCTGGTTAAACATTTAACACCTAGTTCCAATTTCTGAAGGCATTTTGGTTCCTGAAGATGCATGCAGAGCTTTCACAGGGCCCGGCTTGTTGGATACTCAAATTGCTGTGACTTTGATGGGACTGAATTGTCTAACTTTATCAGGATCCTTTGAAATTCCCATTAGGGGTCTGTCTGCCATGCACCTAAAAGCCTTACAAAATATGATCTGGGTGGATAAAGAGATTTTTTGTTTGTTTGTTTTTCTGCCTGTTAGGAAAGGTTTCATGGAGATGTACTTCTCAGCATGGCAAGTCCTGAGCAGCTCCATCGTGGAGCACACATAGAAACAGCTTCAGAAATGACAGGGGCTGCAAGATACTTATAAATTATCATAACCAATTGGGCAGGATTGAAAAGGACAGTGACAGATCATGCAAGTGAGCAGTGGTTAATTTACTTTTGGGAAGATGTTTAAAACTCCACCTTGTTTTGGGCTCATGAGTGAAAGTTTATTATGATAAATTTGTTGGAGGATAAGGTCACATTTTTGTTTCCTGGGTGAAAAATGAGGCCAGAAAAATACATAAATACAGTTACAAGCACAGTTAGCAGATGTCTGCATCCTATCTGATGTGGGGTGGCATTAGTGAGCTGATAGGTATGGGTTGGAGGTGGGATGTGAAAGGGGGCACGCTTTGCACACAGTAGGCCTGGAGTGAATTTGAGTTTAAGAACTTTGTAGGGAAGACAGGAATGAGAGAAAGGGAAGAAGAAAGGAAAAAAGACGTTTTCCTTGGTTGGGTGAAGGTAATGGGATTGGAGGGAACTGGTGTGAAGGCGTGTGTGAGTGGGCCAGACCTGAGCCATGCATGTGGGCACGGGGGAGCTGACTTGGGTACAAAATGGGTTAAACAAGGACGCACGGTAAGAAGATGGGAAAGGGCGGGGAGCTGAAGGCTGGGAAGGTAGAAACTGGGTCCAGCATGACAAGGGAGCTGTGAGATGGCAGGCAGGCTTTTCCTTTTCCAGACGCAGTTGCTTCTGACTACCCATTATGTATGTCTTTATCTCTCGGCAAGGAAGCTTTCCAAAGGCATGAATAATACCTTATTAGGTAGATGGTAAAGCCCCTCCTTTTCATCCTGCTTTAATTCATGCTTCCTCTGCTTTGGTGGCTGCCTTGTACATAGTGCTGTTAAAAGTGCAATTATCATTCTTCCTGGTTGCGTGGTATTAAGGGCGTATCCTCTCGCAGCATCTCCTGGAGGCTTATTACTCAAGAGAGAGGAGTTGTGCACTAGAAGCCAAATTAAACTGAGCAAAGAGGAGGCTGTTTCCACCGCAGGGATGGAACAGATCTTTTTGCTGAAGACCAGGTCAGGAGCTGGTATATGGGAGAATATGTAGCTGGAGGCCTGTGATGTAGGGAATTTGTGCCATGGAGCTGGAAGACACAACCTTGGGGTTCTTTGTGGCTTAGCCTGGCTCCCTCCCTTTTGCCCACTGCTGTAGGGATGTGGGTTGGTGAGCATCCCCTGCTTGACAGTGGCATATTGTCCTGCACAGGTTTCAAGGCTAGGAGTTGTAACTGTGACTGTCTCCTGTAATCTTCTGCAGAACCTTGAGTGTTTCTTCTTACAGAGCTATCCAGACCTAGCTTAAAGATCCCAGGTGATGAAGAATGCAGCGCAACCACCTTCTCCCTTTCTCTTTTAAAAAGTATCTCTTTCCTCAGCATGAATTTGTCTAGTTTTTAGTTGTCTTTTACCATTGCATCACTGCCATTTTCCCTCTGCTTGTTGGAAAAACTCCTTATGTACCACTCACTGGTCAGCTTTGAGGGGTGACTGGGGTTGCCATCTCCATTTGCCAGGATCCCAGATGTCTCTGAAGCTCCTCAGCTTTCTGAGCACCAGGCAGCAAACAGTTAAGGCAGCTGAGCCGCAGGCCTCAGAACATTTTGCTAGGGAGCCAGGTGAGCAAAGAACAGATAAAGGCAGCACCTGCCTATGGGTTTGGAACAGCCTGGGGCCATGGATAGAATGTAAATACACTCTGAAAATCTTATTGTCTGACTCTGTGCCAGCGTCTTCTGGGCTCTTGTCATGGAAAATATTTCGGCTGAGGTCATTCAGTCAGCAAAAAAACAGCATTTAATACCCTCTGAGGTGCCAACTTGCTTCTTTCTTTGTGTCGATAAATAAACAAAGTAGGGTAGCATTTCATGTTGCCAGGATGATCTCTGTTTTATTAGGAAGGGTTTAAAGGTTGTTGTGTTTTGGGTTTTGGGTTTTTTTTTTCCTTCTCTTTCCTCCTCTTTAAATGCAAAGACTCTGTATGTTTCTGCTCCCTTTCTCTGTGTTTGCTCCTTCTGGCTCACATGCACACACCCAGCCTTTAGAGTGAGAACTAATGTCTGCTTCTTATAAATCTCTGCTGGCTGCCCCAGGCTATGTTTTTAATTCCTTTATTCAGCTTTGAGATGAGTAGGAGAAAGGTGCAGCTTTTTGAGATGATGGAAGTTGCCATTTCCCTTCTTCAGTCAATTAGGCGCTTTGGTTGTTTTCGGCTAATTCTCAAAACTTTCCATTGATGATAGCTCTGAAGGGGGTAAAAAAAGAAATGCTGAGGGGAGCTGAGGGACCTGGGAGGGAGAAGAAAGTGGGCTGGTAACTGGATTATCTACTGGTAGCATGACTGATTTACTGCGTGTGCTTCTAGGAGAGAGAAACAGCCTGACTTCAGAGCTGTATTCAGAGCAGCTGAGCTTCTGGTCAGTCAGATTTATGGCTTTTGATTATATGTGTGCAGTGCCTGTCCTTCCTCAAGCGTGATGTGAGACATGGTGATCCTGTCAGTGTTCTTGGGGAAACTATTGCTTTCTCTCCCAAATCCTTGCAGTAGGAAATTTGTTCAAAGTTTGAATGGAGCTTCCCTTAATCATGCATCTTTGAGCCCACTCCCCACATTTTTCAGCTTCAGACTCTGCCACCGCTGTATGTTTGCGTAAGTCATGGGTGTGCAGGCACTACTGGGTGAGGAGGCACCGTTTGTCCAGGGGTGATCCCTCCCTACCATGAGCCTTCACCTCATCTATTTTTTGGCCACCAGTCTCTCCCTGGCTCATCTGGGCCTTGTTTACTGGCCTGTAATACCCAAGCACCTCATGGATGGTGACTACCTCATGTAGATGTTGTAGAAAGTGCCATGGGGTCCTGCGAAGTGAAACAACGGTGTTCCCTTTCTTCCACTGTGCTTCAGCAATGACGTGAGAGCAAAGGATGGGCTTTGCCTTCTGAAACATAAGCTCTTTCTGCTTTCAGGCAGGAAGGAATGAGATCAGTCCTTCCACATCAGCACTTTTCTTTATCTGGTTGTTTTCTGCCCTAAGTCTGTCAGGGTCTGCGGCTCGTCTGGAAATGAGTCTGCAAACCTTGGGGCTGGGAATCATCTCACCTGATTTTAGTTATCTAAAACTTAGACATAAAGTCTAAGATTGTCATCTAGGCTCTCTCTTTGGTCGGTGAGGAGTGATAAACAGCCCATGCCATTCATCTTACCCATTCTAGACATCTGCCTTAGGTTGGGATGATTCATGCTTTGGAAGCTCCTGTGCTCTCCACAAACTGTCAGGGAAGCGTAGGTAAGCATTCGGATCTGGACCCCTAACTCTCACAGGGCTCTTCATCTGAGAAATCTAGCAGCTATCTTCTTTTTACCATTTACCATGGATGTTGTCTATGTGCAGGGTAGAATTATACCATCCCTTGTTTTAAGAGGAGTGATCTGTGCCCCTCTGTCTGTTGAGATGACTTTGTGCTGATTTTGAAGGAGATAGTGTCCTGCCTGTGATGGCCCTGAGGAACAGAGGAGGTTTTTAAAGTGAGAAGGTGATAAGTACTTTGTCAAATGTTGTCATTTGGCTATCAATTTTTCAATCAATCAGGTGGGTTTTAAGGCCAAAATTTCAGAGCTGATGAAAGAATATGGAGGCCTGGTTTCCATCAAAATTAAAGATCTCGTCTTAACTGCTTTATATTTACCCTTGTGTTAAACTGTGATGTGATTGCTTATCCCTGTGTATATCTTTGAAGGAGAAAGACCGCAGGCATTCCCCACCCCGCACAAGATACAGACCTCAAAATATAGAGGGAAGAATAGAGCTTGGAGCTAGGCTAATCTTCTCGGGTTGCTGCTGGGAGCACAATGGTGGCAAGTTGCTGTGGCAGGGGTCCCTGCTCTTGAACTGAAGACAGGAACTAGGCTGACAAGACAATAATAGTGTGTTGGTTCAACTGGCAAACACACGTCCCTTTTGGACAGACTCAAAATGTTACACTGAGAAGCAGTTAATACACCGTTGTGTAAGGTTCCTAATGGACTGGAGCCAGAATGCTCCATTAACCACACACATATAAAATATTCATTGGGCTTGGGTTTTGTTGCCAAGCTGGAGAAAGGGGGAGAAACTTTGCGTATAGAGATAAAACTGTCAGTATTGAGGGCTGAAGGGATGAGTTGATGATGTGTTCTGAAATCTTTTATTCTTTTTAAGAGGAGAAGGATTTCTTATCTCTGGCAGGGGGCTAAGGGGTGCAAAGAGGATTAAATGCAAGCCTAGCTGGGTTTTACATTTCATGTTTAATTGTCCAAAGGATGAAGGTACCTCCTGTCTCTGTGCCAAACTCCCTGAGATTACAAATTAAACCCAGGGTCAGTCTTTAGAAAATAAAATAAATGTGAAAACCACAATTGTGTTCCCCATAAGATTGGTTTCTAAATGGAAGAAAACTTTCCTAAACACAGGAGAGTGAGGACTATGGTGGTAGGAAGTATAAGCACCGGATTTTCTCTCTGGAAAACACATGTTCACCTGTTTTTGTGCTGGTTTTAGATGTGCAGTAAAAGAAGCTTTCTGTTTTCTGGGTGCTGAATGTACAATAGGCATTTAGAAGAGATTCGTTTGGGAGAATTGGCTTGATTTGCTGTTGGTGCTTGAATTAGGAGACAATAAGGCAAATAATAAAATTGTGTTTCAGACTGAATGAGTAAACATGTGTGCAAAAGATACTGTCCATGTGACCCCTCTCTCTTGCCAGAAGGCGACTTTGTGTGTCCACTTAAGCAAGACACATGGTGAAAGGACAACAGTCCCACCGGGTAGGACGAGGCAGGCTGTGGTGCTGCATAGGATTGATAACTGGGATTACAAGGCCAGGAAGGAGCATGTGGTGGTTTGCCTAAACTCAGGAGACTTTGTATCTTGTGGTGTCTGGGCAGCCTTTGAGAGGATACTGGAAAGGAGCTGGTGACCTTCCTTGTGCGTCATGTCTGGTCATGGTCATATGAGCACCAAGAAAATATAAGGGAGAGCTCCAGGAGGCGAAACATAATGTTTTGATAGGAAAGGATGGTAAACACCAGGAACTCCATGACAGCATTCAAGAAATGCTTGTCCCAGACAAGGAGAGATGCAATGTGTGTCTAAGGAAGTGGTGTGGGAAGAAGGGGTTATTCAGACTTCTTAGAAACAGGAGAGACACTAAGAATCAATGGGAGGGATGGTGTCTTCTGAAATGGGGGCAACCAGGGTAGTGGCACTGGGAATGAAAACACATGCTAGGGGAGTCCTTAAAATGATTTGATATGAGGACCTGGAGAAGAACACACTCGTCTTGATGACAAGTTCCCCAGCACAAAAAGCTCTGTGCCTTCATAGAAGGATAGGACAGCCGCCAGTGAAGTTCAGGTTGTAAGTAAAATAGAGCAGTCTAAGCAAATTCACAGTTAAGGCACGTGCAGATAGGCGGCTAGACCAAGACTAAAACTATCTGTGCTTTTCTATAAATATTAAATGTATATAAAATGAGGATGGGTGAATTATAAAGTACTGGCCTCTCAGAAATCTTACTGAATAAAACTAATCAGTACAAAGCTGTGCTACTAGGATAGTGATTATGTAGAAATGACAAGAATAGATTTTGCCGTTGGAGAAGTGACTCACAGTCTGTTGGAAATCAGAGTCCAATAAGATAAATTAGTTATCTGTATCATCATTTACCACCCACTCTCTATGGATTGAAAGTTGCCATGCCAAATCAAGAAAAACATTATAATAAGCTTAGTCTGTTAAACAGCTGACCATGGCAGTGACAATATCCATGAAATACTAGAAAGATCAGAGGCGATGAAAAAATAGTATACAAGAAAAGAAACTGGAGCAGATTTGTCCTAGTTAGGATATAAAGAGTGAATTTTAGTCAACATTTTAAAATGGACCAATAAAAGGGAGACATGCTCTTGACTAAGGCCTTGATTAAACTATAGCTGTTGCACTGAAGAGTTGCTTGGCAGTAGTGACCATTGCATGGTCAAATTCAATACTTTTGTAGGAATAATAACATTAAGAAAACTCCGAAGACCATGACAATATTTTTCTTTAAAAAGCAGTTTAAATAACACTAAAGGAGCAGGTAAATGAGCTAAGAGTGTAAGTGGCATCCCTGTAAATTGGAGAAAACATATCTCATTGGTTCCCAAAATAAACCTAACCCCCCAAAAAGTTACTACAGTTAAACAGTGGAGTAAGGGGGAATGTTAGAAATAAAAAGGTGTCCTTTAAAAAGTGGAAATCATTCCTAAACAAAGAAAACAGAGAGGAATATAATTTCTTACAAGTTAAATGTAAAACTATAACAACACAAACTAAAATAGTTTGAGGAGTGACTCACAAAAGACATGAAAACTAATAACAAAAGCTCTTCCAAATACAACAGGAGCTGGCATTCTGCCTGCAAATGGTGGGCTCAGCAAATGACCAAGGTGTGAAAGGAGCACTCAAGGTCAGTAAGACCACTGCGTAGCCGACAGCAGAAGGCAATGGCTGCATAGTAAATAGGAAGTCTCCCAAGGTATGAGCCCAAGGAATGGCCTCTAATTGAATTGTTAATAGAATTGTTAATTGCTTTTAAAACAGATGAATGAAATGAACAATAAGAAATCACCAGGACAAATAATATTCACTCAAATGTTCTAAATTGCTCTGGTATGAAACTTTTGGGTTCAGTCAGCCTAATCCCAGAGGAGGTAAATAATGTGACAGCAATCTTAAAAAGGGTTCCAGCAGGGGTTAAAAAAACTACAGACTACTCAAGTCTGGCTTCTGTACCAGGAAAAATTGAGAGGAAATTATAACAGATTTAGTGGCAGCATACATAAACACGATATACTGTGGATGTGTTAACACGGTCTTTGTAAATTAAAGGCATGCATTGCAAACCCTGGAGTTCTTCGGAGGAATGAATAAGCGTCTGGAGAAGCATATGATACTTAGTATAGTTTACTTGGGGTTTTGAATGGATTTTGAAAAGGTCTCACCAAGTTATGAAGAAAAGGATAGCTATAATTAGCCAATTTTCACAACAGAAAATTTTCACATTCCTCGTAGTGATCCTTTTGGGGGGCAGTCCTTGTGGAGTTTCTGGGGCAGGGGGAGCTGTGTTCTTCAACTGTCCTACCTGGAAAAATTAATTAATGGGGGGGAAGGGAGTTCGTTCATACAAAAAAACCACTATGACAGTGATAACCAAAGCCTTTTGGTCCTTTGCAGAAGGATCTTGAGAGACTGGGCAGTACAGTGGCAGACAAAAGTCAGTGTCAATATACATAAATAATACAGGGGAAAATAATCTTGACCATTCATGCCTCTAAGTAGCTATGTTTTCTATGGTTTCTATATTCAGGAAAATGATTAATAAAGTCATTGTTGCTGATTTTCCAGAAATATCGGACCATTACTAGAAGTCCTGTAAATGACAAAGAGAAATTTTTTTAGTTATTTGGAAAAATTGAGAACAAATCAAACAGCTTATGCTATTGCAGTATACACAGGAGAGAGACAGCAATGTTGATCTTCCTGTAGCGTTCCTGCATCTTGGCTGCTGCATGCAGGACTGCTCACTCAATTTCAAAAAAGAAGTATTAGAAGTAGAAAAGACATAGAAAAGAGCAGTAAGAACAGCTAGAGGTGTGAAATGTCTCTTTTTTTACAGAGAAGTCTAAATAAAGTAGTGCTCCTCAGCCTTGAAAACTGAAAAAGCATTTGACAGAAGCTCATAAAATCATGATTATTATATTGTGGAAGTGATGATAAATATTGGAAATGGCAAAATGAAATAAATTTAAGATAGGATCAGCCAAAATCCTGTAGGATCCATTCATCAGAGGCTACTAAACACAATGGCCTGTGTGGGCTTGGAGGTTGCCTCAAGTCCCTAAATTGTTCATGGCCAGAAAATGGAAGACTGACCATTCTGTGCATAGCCTGCATCTTGTGTCTGTTAAGTCTCTGATTTTGAACAGTGTTGCAGGTAAACTGCTGGGATAGATAAAGCTTGGCTTTACCTGCACGACCATTTTTTGTATCCCTTTTCTACTAAGGTTGCTGCTTAACTCCAAATTTTGTTTCCTGCTTTGTGCTATCTTGCAGTTGTCTCTGAAATATTCCTTTTCCTTTCTCTAGGTTTGTGTGAGCTTTTGGCCCAACTGCAGGTACTCAGCTTTTCCTGCTTGATGTGCAAGTTTCTGCATCCTGAGCCTATGGATCCCTTTTCATACGTGGAGATCAGCATTGTGTGCTTTCTTTTAAAAATCGCAAAATTTCAGCCAGATTCACAAAATCAGTTGATTTATAAGCCCTGACTTAACAATGCATGTAAACACAGGACTAACTTTAAGCATATGCTTAAGTTCTGTGGATCTCAAGCACATGTTTAAGTGCTTTGCCAGATAAAAATAGAAGCATGATTTAACAGTAGGCCTGACTTTCCATTGTGCTATTTTAGTTTTATGCTGATTTAACTCCAGCTAACTCAGCCAGGATACAGGACTTGGTTTGGAGAAGACAGCTTTGGTCTGAAAACAAGTTATTCCAAACCCTAGAGCTGGAAGAAGTTCTCTAGGACCGAAGATTTACAAGAAAGGGTGTGATGGCAGTGTTAGGCTGCTTCTTCTGGATTCATGGTGTGAGTTTGAGTTTCATGCTGGAATTGCACAACACCCAGATACAAGTGGGTGTCTGGCCATGCTGACAATGTTAAAAGCATCCAGATGTGAAATTTTTTTGGCTATGGAAACTTTTGTGCTTTAAGTGTGCTAGCCCAATTTTCTTGGGAGAATATTTGGGCTGCTTCTTCTGGTGAGATTTTTTTTCAGCATCATTTTAAATGTTGAGAGAAGGAGTGATTTGCCTATAGTAAAATCTATAGATCTACTCCTTGAAAGCTAATTACAGGCCATTTCACCTGGATTTCCCTAAAATATAAACAGATATTAGGAGAGAGAAAGAAAAAGTCCTGCCCCTGTTTTGAACTGAATTGAAAATCAAGGAACTTCAGCAGTGTTTGAGGGAGGAATAGCAGAATATTGTAAATATTATGCTAGAAAGATGAGATGCTGCACCCCAGGTTTGATAGCAGTCCAGAGGCATGTCAATGAGACAGGAAACTGGATTCTTTGATTTCTAATGTTGAACGCTCTTAAATCATAGAATCACTGGCCCGATTTTGCTTGTACTACAGTTTACCCAGCAGTTTGAAAAGGAGACATCAAACAGACTCTTCATAGAATAATCTGGATTTGTACCGACTGCTTTCAGCTGTACATGAATAGCTGCCCTAGAATTTGAAAGGCTACTGACTTGAAATGGTTGAGAACTCTTAGTTTTGAGTCATCTTACTGAACGTATTTCTTTGTTCTGAATTGGTTATTTACTAGGGGAAAGGAGAAGGCATGAGACATCCCTCAAATCGTTTGAAGGAAGGATTGGTCCTGCTCCATTGACACCCTTGGTCTACAGATGTCCCCTATGAGAACTTCACTGAACCCCAGGCAAAGAATTGCAGTGGAAGTTTCAGCGCACTCAGGCAGGTAAGGGAAATGATGGCTCAGAACAGCAGGTGTAAAATTTGGTGTAAAATTTCTTGTGTTTCGTAATAGAACGACTAGCTGAGACAGCTTTCTTGTGAATCTTGCAGTCATGTGACAATGATCAAAAGCCATGTCAAAAAAAGAGAAGAATTGACAGGGAGCACAGAGTAATATTCCAAATGCTATGCAAGTGGCTGTGTTATTGGAAATTTTTGCCTCTAATTCTAACGTAACCTGCAAAGGTCACTGATGACTAACTCTTGTGTATTCCTCTAAAATAAAAATAGATATGTGATGTTATAGAAAAATTAAAGGAATTTCTGTATCTTTGAGCTGCATGCGTGGCTTACCAACTCACATTTGTACTGAAGTCTTTCAGGACTGGTAAGATTAGTTTCCTTTTTGGGCTGGGGAAATGAAAACTAATGCCAGATTGTGTAGGCAGCTCTGGACTGATGTGAGTGAAACATCAAAACTCATCAATATCTGCAGATATTTTCCTGACAGTGGTAGAAAATGACATGGCTAAAGCCCCAAGATGCTGGGATAAACATTTTTGCCAGCCTGTATGGGAAGGGAGGTAGATCCCAGGACGTGTTGGGTCCAGAGGCAGGAACAGCCACCTACATGGAGATGTGTGGAAGCTTTGTTTTTTCATTCTGACATAGGAATGCTGAAATAATGTATTTCACTGTGATAATAAAGCCAGTCTAGTTTTGAAATGGGTATCTGGTATCTTCTGCAAATAAGAGTGCGACAGATGGTTGCATTGCTTCCCAGTCCCAATCAGAAATATGAATTCTTCTTAAAACATTGAGGGAAATGTTATGAAAAAGCAGTGCAGACTCTGCATACCAATGTGAAATTGGTGGAGAGATACAATGGCTAAAAGCAGAAATGTAAGACTTGTCTTTAATGGGTACCTTGCCCGGATATACTACATAAACTTTAGAAATATAGGCTTATCTTGCAGTCCATGCAGAAATAGGCATGTGTGCTGTCTCTGAATGTAGCAGAGACAGCCTGGGTCAAGGAAGCAGAGCAAGTCTTGCTCACTGGGACCCCAATTTGGGTTTTAGGAACATGAGGCTCCATTCCTCATTTTGTTATAAAGTTCTTCCATGGCTTTCAGCTGGTTCTGCCAGTTTATGTGCAGGTACATATGTATAATACTATAGGCTAAACTATTTGTGCATCTGAAAATATATAGGGAGGTATGCTCTCCCACTCTTGCAGAGAAGCAGTGAAAGGAGTCCTGAATTCAGTTATGCCACCACTCTGGTTTTGGGACTGGGATCTCAGCTGTAGAAAAGTGCTCTCCTGTAAACAGTAAGCAAACAGTGGGTTCTCCCCTCCAGCTGCTGACTGCAGAACACCCCCAAGTCCTGGTGCAAGGAAGTGTTTCGTGTGAACAGTTGCATCTCCCGGAACATTTACATGCATATGCACATGCTCTCTCTGGGTTTTTACCACTTGAGCATAAGACATGGATTCTTTTCAGATGCGAAACCTCTGTATGTCCACATCTGGTTTGCTGTGTACCTCACTAGGAGTGATACGGATGCACAGATAATGGCTTATTTCATAGTGTAGTTGTCCAGCTTCAATTTACCGTTCCTTTTCCCTTGTGCTGAATTACTTGTTAATGCTGATATAACCTCTGTTTCGCTCCCTCTCCATCCTAGATGTAAATTGACTTGCCACAACCTGCTACTCTCTAGAAATTACAAAGCCTCAGAAGATAATTTGTTGCTGGTGCTGATAGCATCTGTTTATTCTAATGCACCAGCCGGTTGGGCCGTGCTTGTCTGCAGATGGGGAGAAAATGACCTTCAGTAAAATCGCAAACTTAACAATTCTGAAACAACATCTTCCTCGGCAGCTAGCTGCTGGTAATCTGAAGTCTGTGTTTTCAGGGAGGCAGCAGTCAAACCAGTGTGAAGCGACTCTGCCATCAGTGAAGCAGAAAGTAGCCTACAGCTTTTTGGAAGGTAAGGCAATATGGGAACACTGACAGTAGGGTTGTGGCCTGAAAAAATGCTGTGTACCAGATCTTTCCAGGATGCTTGGATTCCTTGCTTTCATAAGCTTGACAACTGCCTCTGCCCCTTTGCCCACGAATATCCAATTAGAGTTCAGTTCTGGTGCCCCGTGGAAGGTCTGATTAGAGCACTGTCAATCAGAAGATCAGATAATGAAGAAAATAATAGAGTTTAAACTAAGTAGTCCATAGGAGTTCAATTGGTTGACTGATTGCGATAGAATTGGCAATAGTGGCACAAAAAGAGCCTGCTTTGTATCTTGTGAATAAACGGAGGATGAATATTTTCTCTGGATAATGGAATAATTTCTAGTTCATTGGTCCTTGGGAGTATATTAACAATCAGGTTCTAAAGTTACATATACAAATCATGGGGTTTTTCTAACTCCAAATCCTAGAGCTGCAAAGCTGAAGAGCTTCCTAGTTCTTTTATTTTTATTTCTAATAGCCCCACAACACTGTGGAAGTTCTAGAGACAAAAGAAATCTAATTTTAGATCAATATTTTAAATAGAGTGCTATGATCATTAATAATTAACATTAATATTAATTAATTGAAGGAAATTCAAGGAGAATCATACAATGAATGACATACTAAAGAAATGTTACACATGAAGAGGCAACTAGTATTGATTTTTCTGGAAAATAACTTTGGTTAACCTCAGTTGGATTAAAAAAAAAAATCTGGTTGATTATTATACTAATGTTGGTGTAAGAATTTCCTATAAGCCTTTAACTTGCTCCTATACATATTAATTCATAAACTGAAATGGTACAGTATCAAATAGGAAATGGTACATAGATTCTGACTGTTTCAGTTACAGATCTCAAAATGGGATTTGTAAATAGATTTGAAGTGTAAACACATCAAATAGCTGTGTTTCTAGTGGGATCTTGCCAGTCATCTAGTCATTCCTTTAGCTGTTTAATGGTGTGGCAGTGACTGGAAGGAGACATTAACTCCACACTGCTGATGTTAGCAGATGACAGAAAGACTGGCTTAGCATAGTTTGGATCCCTTGGTAGAATGGAAATAGCAAATAATTCTTCTTTTCAGGATGCTACAGGTAAAGGAAATTAAAACTCTGAGATTTATGTACCAGATGGAATAGACTGTGTTGAGAAACAGGCATCTGGAAAAGGACTGAGGGTTTGAATGGATAATTGGCTGAATGTCATCTCTCACTCCAGTGCTGTGGCCAAAGGGGCCAAAACAATCCTTGAATCCTTTCTAACGCCTACTTGATATTCCGTGCTTATATACCCAGGGATCACTTTACTGCTGTGTTTGGCGTTGGTGCAACTGCTTCGGGAACACTCCATCCAGCTGTGGTACCCACAATTAAAGAAGGATGTTGAAAAACTGGAGATCTTTCAGAGAAGAGCCACAAGAATGACTGAAGGATTGGAAAACATGCCTTACAGTAGAGAGCATCTCCTTAGCTTACCAAACAGCAAGTCAAGAAAAGCTCAAGTCTGGTTTTAAAGTATGCTATAGAAGGAAGAGAAATTCAGAAACAGAAGCTCCTTTGGGCAATAGTGTAATAGGAATCGGTAGTCAGAAATTGGAGGAGTTCATACCATATATAAGACTTCAACTTTTAACAGCGGAAATCATTCTTGGGAGCAAAACTCAGGGCTGTGATTTATTCTGTCATTGGCAAGTAGATTGGATGCTTTTTCCGTCAGTTACACTCTGGTTCATGCAGGTATTCATTCAGAGCAGCCTTATTGCTGGCGTCCTTTCAGAAGTCAAACCTAGCTGACCATGGCTGTCCTCTCTGGCTGAGTTAATTTATAAATCACAGTTCTCACTCCAAATTGTTCATAATCTAGATACACAAAATCCTTCAGATACAAATTCTGCTGTCTGATCTGGATCCTAAACTCCATTCTCCAGCTTCACTGTAGGATTGGATAGGAAAAGCAAGAATTTGTGAAGTATTTGTATGAGAGATTTTGTTTGATCATATGAAAAGCTTAGGGACTAGATGTTAATTTCTAAAACCATTTCTCTACTTTTCCAATTCCCATATCAGCACACAGTCTTTGGCGGGGGGCAGGGCAGGAGGTTTTGAATGAACAGTTAGAGTCAGGCTCCTTTTCTCAAAGGCTTGAAGTCATAGTCTGGCAGAAGGATCCACCAACATTTTTGAAATGGACCAGGGAGAGCAGGGAAGAGAAGAACCATGTGTCTGGTTCCAGGTCCTACCCCTGATGTTCCCTCTAACAAAGCCTGAACTTGCAATTTCGACTACTGGGCAGTCTGTGCAGTGACCTGTGGCCTTGGCTATTATCCTGCCTTCCTCTCGAAGGAGAGCTTTTCTCCCGGGCAGCACAAAAGCACATTAGCAATGGCACAGTGGGGAAGTCTGCCTTTCTGCTGCCCACACTGTGCATGCCCTGCGAGAAGGAAGTCTGCCTGAAATCTTCTCCAGCCCTTAAAAATAGAAATGGGCGTGGCACATCCCACTGTTCACTGAATTGGGATTGAATCCAAATATTCTTTGAATGTGATCAAACCTCAAGTTTGGAGGACATCTGAGCCTTGGATGTGGGTTCTTTCCATTTTAGAAACACTACTTTCTGGTCTGCTTCTCTAGGACCACTTAAAAGTCTTCAAATCAAACCAGATCTGTGGCTTTCCCCACTTCCCTACTGGGCTGCTTTGATTTCTGAACCTTTGAGTTTAGTAAAGAGAGGCCACTTTGCTTCCTTCTACAGAAAGGTATATTGTCACCAGGATGATATGCAGCAAGGAAATTTTGTTGAAGCCTTGATCAGAAATGCTTTATTGCAAGGTTTTTTCTTTACTTTCATGTCAATATGCTTCCTCTAGAAGCTCCTTTATAAGACTCAGACTCTGCTATGATTTGAAGTTGACTCTGTACTCTTAGTTTTCCCCATTTTTATTGGACAAACTATCTTCCCTTTCCTTTTCTCCACCCAGGCTGCGGAGAGAATCCAGAACAAGGACCCAGCACCTGGCTGTGCTTGTTGTGGTCCTGCACCAGCCGCTCCATGCTGACACCTGTACAGGGTTCTTGGCCTGTTTTGGGAATCAGAACAATTGTGGTTATTCAATTGCCTGCGCAAACGTGGGCTTTTGAAATCCCACCCCCCCAGGGAACTGTAAGGGCTACTTCTTGTTCATTTTTTCTCTTTAAATCCCAAATATAGCATCATTTCTGTGAATGCTTAAGGAGGGAATACACCGCATTTCAAGGCAGCACACAGCTTTTTCATCACGGAGGTCACAGCTGTGGCTGTATTGGGAAGCATCTGTACAACAGCAGTGGTGAGCTCTCTTTGCTGGCTCTCTGGTTGAATTTCACTCTCTGAGCACATTTTTTTTCATGGGATTTTCATCCCTAATGCATGTAAGTATTGGTCAGCTGTAAATGCTCCATCCTCTTCATAGAAATTAGTCCAAACCAGGACCCCCAACCGATGGGGAAGCTGTCCAGGGCACATGCTGTGCCAGAATTTTGGAGGGGTTCAGCTGTGAACTTGGTGTTTGCAGTTTCTGCACTTGTGCTAAGTGTTCTAGCCCACTGTCAGCCATCCACGCCATTGCTATAACAGCATTGTTAGAGCATTTGCTCTTGGATTGCAAAAACTGGGCTGTACACCAAATTATCTATGTCCTTTTCCATGTCCTTTTGGTTTTGAAATCTATTTTAACGTCAAAATCCAGCAGCTTTGCAATGTGGTAAGGACATGCTCTTTACCAAGCTAAGGTGCTATATGAATGTGGTAGATAGAGATGTAGTTCCCTAGTTCATCTGAAAGTATTTACTATCAGGACTGTAAACTGATACAAGTATTTTAGTTATCAGCGGTTTATAAATATTCAAGATAGATTGTGTGATGATTACATTTAATACATTTATGGATCAATGGTAGAAATATCTTTAATTATATCTTTTAAGGCATCTCCTGTTCTTTAAAGTGCCTTTGGTTTGGATCAGCTGGAGACCTCTGGAACAACTCAATGATAAAGCTGGAAGAAAATTTTCCCTGCTCCAATATGCTGTCAATATTGGGTCTGATTAGTCAAGGAAAAGATTGCTGTTTAAATTAATTTTGTGAAGATCCAATCAAAGCAAAAAGTAATACTGAAATATGTTGTGCTAGATCTTACAGGGCAAACATTCTTTCTGGAGATATTCTGGAAGGGCATTTCACCTGGAACAAAAAAATGAGGTGGAGAAGAATAAAAAAACTATTTCTGTTTTCTAGATGTAGTTTTTTATTTTTTGTAAGATAAATGTATTCTATCATCAGCTTGAAGAAGGCCTTGTTTTTATAAGGATCAGAGTAAAGTTATGTGTTAACTTGGGATTTCCAGGTTTTCAAAACCCAGTATCTTCTGTACTTGTATTTCTCTAGGTTTCCAGAAAAAACCAGATGAATGACTGTGCTTGTTCTCTGGGATAATTTGTCTTTCAGGAACCCTATATTCTCCCTCAAAAGAGGCCCTGCATGGTAAATTTTACCTCTTCACCCAAACTCTATTTGCCAGTAAGCCTTCCAGCTCCAAGCTATTCTGTTTGTGTTCAGAGAACAAAGGGTGAATCACCATCTTAATTAAGGTCAGTGTGTGATATCTTTGTTATTCTTCCAGCTGTTCTCGGCTGGTGAATAAAGAGTTAAAAATAGGACATAGACTCTCCTTTCCTGTAGTCTTTGATGATTGCCCAGTTTACAGGAAGGTCCTAAAAATTCTCAGTGATAGTGTGTTTTGATTAATATTCACACTTCCATCCAGGTTTTTCTTTAAAAGCCTGAGTAAGTTGAACGCAGACCACAAAATCAGTTGAATTGAATGATGTGCCCAGCACATCATTAGGAATAGAAAGGAAGTTAGGCCATTGGTTACACTGGAATTTTTTTCAGCCTATGAGTTGATAGGTCTTCATAATTTTAGTGCCCCTCGATAGGTTTGTTTGAATCTAAAATACATCAGTAGAAATATCTCAAATCAATTTCTCAGACTCTAGCTGGAACACCAGTTGAAAGTCAGGGTCAGGAACTTTAAAAAAAAATGGGGACAGAGGAAAGAAGGAAGTGGGTTCTACATCATTACAGCATTTTCTCCCAAGAACTTGTATGAGTTTCATTGCAGGCCCCAAGGCAAAGAATTTTCTACTCGGGCTGCAGGAGGGAGTGTTGAAGTGTTGGGAGAGGCAGGATGAGAAAGCAGCTACGTTGCTTAGGCAGTTGTTAGAAAAGCATCGTTGGCAAACTAACACAATAATTTTGCAAAAGAAAAAAAATCTTGCCCAGGAAGGAGAATTTTGCTGACAAGGTGTTAAGAAAAGAAATATCTGCTTTTATTTCGTTCTGTTCTCTAAAGGGATTTAGCATTTTGGTGTGTACTTCTTTCATACCAAACTAACTTTCAAAGTAAACCCACTTCCTCTGCCAACATACTTTTTAAAGGTGCAACACGACTCTTTTTTCAGAACTCCATCTTGTTTGAAATATATCAAATGTATTGTTTTTTCTGGCTTAAAGTGAGAGGCTGAACTTCGGGGGCTGTAAAAATAGTGGTAACGTGGTTGAATCCTACAGGAGTCAACCATGGACAGAAGTTGCTAACATTAGGTTGTGTGTGGCTTCACCCAGGATCAGAAGAGAGATCTCACACGGGTTCCTTAATACTGCTTGGAGGCTGATCTCTGGGCTCATCCATCTATGCCAGAGGCACAGTCAGTGGGCAGCGCTGGGGAGTGTGTACTCTCCCTGCTAGTGCTCCAACTGGATCATTGGCATCAGGCTTTTACGGCATATTATGGCAGTGCTAAAAAATAGTGTTATCGGATTACCAAAGTGCTTGGATTTAGCTTGTTGGTGTGGCCTTTCAGTAGGTTTGGAATGGGAATAGAAAAGAAGAAAATAGTTTTGGCCCACCTTTCTCTGAATTGTCTGTCACCATTCAGAGGCTGTGCCACAGATATGAGCATCTCTCTCATGGGGGAGGAGAAGAGTGAAGGAGAAGGGTGTTTTTTGTATTCACCTCGTATTGACATTAGAGCACTTGTAGTTATTCCCCCATCAGGGCATGCTAAGGAGGGACGCCTCACAAGATGATATAAGTGCTGTATTTTATGACCTGAATGCAAAACCTGTATTAGTTTCAACCTGCTTCTGGTAACATGTGTCTAATGCTAAATTACCTCTTTTATGTGGTTTGTATATTACACACTAACCTCAGATTGCTTTCATGTGTTCAACTTTCAGGAGTTCAAGAGTTTTGCAGGAAGAGCAGTAAAATGTGTTTTTGTCAATCTCTTCAGGTTTTGGGCCAAGCTGGGTTTCTAATGGGCAATTTGAACAGCAACAACTGCCTGGAAGAGCAGGCGTAAGCAGCTTGCGTAGTGTAGACATGTGCGAGTTCATGTGCATGGGGGGCAACTACCAGGGGAACCCATTTGGGATGAACTGTAATGGTGCAGGTCAAAAGCTAGAACAATGCAGTGACAGGCAGACCAGGATGGATTGGGAAGTAGCATTACAGAGTCCTTATTTTCTTAAGCAGCCATGCTTCTAGAGATGTAGTTGTGAGTATATAAAATGATAGACCTAGCAATGGTTCATGCTGAGCAATGCTGTGCCACAATGGAGGACTGGACTGACAGCTCTAGGGCTGCTGTGCTCACTTCTTGCTGAGCTGACTGAGCCTGAATCAGATTTTTAGAATAAGACTAGTGTTTTCTGATCTAGTTTTAGATGCCTTGGGAAGTGTTTTGGATGAGTGACCCCATGGCTGGTTATTGAGATAGGGTTAGTACCAGCATGGCAATAGTCATGGAGACTTTGTGCTTGTCATGGTGCCATGTGCATTTCCTAATCTCCTGCCTTTAAAGGCAAATATCCACAGTCCCTTACTCTACCTGGGCCCATAGTGGCCCTCCAGAGACTACCCATGTGAAGGGTGAAGTGAGCACTTACAGGGGGTTGTATTCATGTGCATGGTGAGCCAGGAGAAAGGAGACTGTGTTATGGTGGGGCAGCACAGTGGTTACAGCAAGGCTTGGGGAGAGGAGCGGAGACATGTCAGCATGCTGGGGCTGCATGCAGGGGATGCTCCTCCCAGGCTGCCCGTGGCCAAAAGCTGTCACTGTGATGGATGCCATAGTGTGGGCTGGCAGACAGCATGTTCCCCATGGTCTGTCTCCCTCTTCCCTGCACAAAAGAAGGATCCAAGGAGCAAGGCAGCGGGAAGCCCCGAACCTCCCCGCTTGCAGCACCTGCTTTGCTCCTCCATGCCATGAGCCCTCCCTGGAAGAAGAGGTGGGACTGCTCCTTCTGTCTCTTCCTGAGTGGGATGATCTCAGCATGAGTCACTTGCGGCACGATATGGACCCTGTTTCTTTGGAAACAGCACCCAACTAGCAGCTGCACAGCTCAGCACATCTTTGACGCAGCTTCTGGAATAGGGCAGGGCACCTTCCTAACCGAAGCATTCAAGGGCAAGGCTTGAGCGTGCTCTAATTTTGCGAATGGTTCTCGCCTGAGAGCAGGATGCAACGAGCAGAAGAGGGTGGGGATGCTGTGGATCTGTTTCCCCCATTCTTGGTGTCCACTTAGTGCCCGCAAAGTGTTCGCTTCTGAGCCTACAGGGAAAGCTGCAGGGGCGGTGAGCGCTCTACTAGAGATATTAGCTGTAACACAAAGGGAGATCTTGGTTCGTTGGTCACCGGTGTCTCAGTAGGGTTTCAATGGCTGAGGATTATTCCTGAAGTCTCCACTTGAGTCCCAGCCTTTTTGCTGTGGGAAGCTGTCTTGGTCCTGCTTGAGTCTTCTTCTGTAGTCTTCATTTTTAATGTATCTCATGAGATTCTCAAATATTTCCTAGACCAACACCTTCCTTTCCTCACAGAGGTCTACCCTTCCCTCGAGTCATTGGAAAACACTACCCCAAAGCCATTTGCTTGGGCTGAGTGACATGCTGGGCAGTTAATGAACCAGCACAGCTGTGTCGAAGCATCTCAGCAATGAATACAGGCTAAAATAGAAGCCACAAGCGGGAAACATGCAAACCCTTCCTGTGCCAGAGACAAAATCCAGGGAATGCTGGGCTGGATTGCTGGCTTTTCACGCCTCTCACTAATTAAATCCTAGTCTGTAGTCTACTTGTCCCCTCTGTCCAAGTTGGTGTCTTCTTAAAAGCTTTATGGAGGCATTTCCACTGGGGCGTCTTCCAGTAACAACAGAAACCCTCGTGCATCACCTTTAAGGCAGATACATGTAATTAGGTTGTTTTTTGGAAGGTTGGTTTGCTAGAGGTAAATGGCCCATCACAGAGTTTAAATGGCCAGCTTGTCCAGTTTTTAACCTCACAAAGATTTTGTTACAGTTAATCCTTTCCTGATGGTCCCTGCACCCTGTTCCAAGTAACTTCAATGACACAGCTTAAGTCTATTTAAAAGGAGGGGTGGAGTGCTTTTCCCACTCATTCCAGCAAAGAAACAAACCCAAGCCAGTCAAAAGGTTTCAAGTAAGATTGAGTGATACTCGAAATATGAAGATATTTGGTTTGTTTAACAATCCAAATGTGGTGAGTGGAAGAAAGTTGTCTAGTTTTTCATCAACTTAACATTTGTGCAATGCTGCATGCAGAAGTGGGAGTAGTAGCTACTATGTAGCCAGTTCTCATAATTTTATCCTGAATTTTGCAATGTGATACATTTGGAAAAAATAATCTGTTATTATCTAAGAAATTAAGTTCTCATTAAAAAAAAAAAAACAACCAAACCCACGATATCCAAAATGTGTTTCTAGCCCTTACACTTATGTAGAATGTGACCAAGTATACCCCAAAGTAAAACAAAACAAAAAAACCCTCACCAAACCTTACCGTTTCAGAGTCAACCCCTGTACACTCATGTTCCATTTTGCATTTGGCTTTTTTTGTTGTTGGCATTTCTGCAGTTATAAGTCAATGGATGCCCTGAAGCAAAGATTTGATCTTTCTTGCCTGAGCTTGCTCCGCAAAAGGCTATTGGTAATAAATATTATCCAAGTGACTGTGGTGTAAGTAATGGCATTCCTCACCCAAAGATCGCCCCCCCCCCCAGAAAATCACTCTCTGCTCACGTTGGGAAAGAACTGCTGGGAAGAAAGGTGCAAATGACTTTTGTCTCTGCTTTTAATGTCAGATACAGCTCACCTGTGCACTAAGAACCGTATTGACCCAGAAGGATCTGAGCAACCTCTAGTTCCTGATCTCTTCCCCTGTTTTGCTGGTGAAGCCCATGTCTGGGGCTGTGCTCAAAACACCTTCTTCTTCCTTTCCTATAAGCAAGCACTGAAATGGCAGCCCCCTTCCCAAGTGGGAACACACGGAGCCTTCCCCTCATTTGGCCTGGCAGCTCAGGCCAGCTGTGCGCATCCAGCAGCAGAAAGTCCAAGCTCACTGTTCCTAAGCAAGGACTGATGCCTTGGGCCTGAGCCTGGCCAGCAGCCACCAATAGAGAGAGGCATAGAGGACACCAGATCCTGTATTTAAGCCCACCCTTGGACCCACGCTTTCATTAGCACCATTGCTCCAGCACTGAACTGGAGAGGGTTCCACACAGACAAAACTGTAAGGTAAGCCCAGGCACTCCCTCCTTCACTGCCCATGAAAGGTGAGTATCCCTGGTGATCCTATGAGGAAAGAATGAATCTCCTCTTTTAGTACTCTTTTTTTTCTTTCTTCTTTTGTTTTCAAATATAGACGGTAGAGGGTGGGAGGACTTGGAAATATAATGGTTCGTCTCTATCTAAGTGCTTTACATTTTAGGCTTCTCTGTAAAATATAATGATAGATTTCTTCAGTAATAATTACAGTGGGGAAAAAGCTTCATCCAAGTTGCATAAACTAGCTTTATCCAGGCATGTGGTTTTATAAGAGTTTAATGGTTGATTATCTAGGAAAGACCACAAGCTTTTGTTTAGTGATAAGAAGGGTCAAAAAAATTAAAGGAAACCCAAGCCATAAACCCCTCTCTGAAGGTTTTTTTGTTCCACCACAGTACACTAGTGATTCTCACTGGAATCGGTGTGTGGTTCTCTTATCTTGTGGTGGGAAGATAGATACTTCCTGGGGAAAGCAGTAAGCTGCCTGAGTCTTTGAGTCAAGCGATGGAAAACATGGACTGTGATTTTCAGAATCTCTGTCTATAATCCATCCTTAACTGTTCCCATAGTTCTGTGCAGTTTGAATTCCCTTAATTGCATGATGGATTTACAGTTGAACATTTCAGATATAATTACCTCTATTATCGAAAACAAAGGAGACACGTGCCAGTTAGAAAGAGTAAAGACATAGCCTCAAGGAAAGGAATTAGTTCATCTTGTCTCTTCCCCTCACACATGCACATGCAGATATTTCTGCACAAATCCCTGTCTACCTGCTTGTCAGTGCGTTCATTGTCCCTTGACTTCCAGGGCTGCCCTTTCTTCATGCCTCTGGGAAGGCTCCTAGTGTTTGTAAAGTCCTTTGATTAAGTTTATGGTCATCATCATACGCCCAGTTACCAAAAGAAGTGCAGCTATTGGAACTTTGATATATGTGGCAAGAGCAAAATAAGCTGTTTAACGGTGCTTCCCAAGGTTTGGAGAACTGGCAACCTACAGGCCATCAGACAAGAGCACCAGGGCACTCAGTGAAATCGCTGTATCTGGTTCATAGAAAATAGAGTCCTTCACATGAATGCCCACTGTGCAAGGCAGTAAATCTCATTCATTAGATCCTCTCTTTGGAGTCCTTGTTGCATTTGGGACAGGCAACTTGTCTGCAGGATCTTCCAGACCTCACTTGTTCTCTCACTGGAGGTACCTCCAGAGTTACTATTGGGACCTGTCTGCTCAAGGAATTGACTGCAAATGGAAGCAGGACTGAACTCCAAATTTCTGTTTGCATTTAGACATTTTTATGAAAATTATTCACTTACCACTATTCAGTCCCAAGCTATTTGAGCCCACTCCCAAAGACAAACCTGATTATTGCCCTTTTCTACAGATGGCCATCATTAGGATTGAACCAGGAGTGCTGAAAATAAAAAAAATAATAAACCCCCCCCCCCCAAACAAAAAAAGATATTATGGTGTCTTGGAATGTGTTAGGTACAGATTTGGGGCTTTCTTAACTCCTTTTAAGGTAAGCAGTGCTGGTACAACTGAGTGGTATTGTGACAAAGGGCAGTGAGGTGTGTTTGTGTGTCTGTGTATATATGTACGTAGACACATAGTCAGCTTTTGAGAATGACACTGGAGAATTAGACACATTATAGCAGGGCGGTGTCATTTTTCATATCAGCCTCATTCATCTCTCTGCGGCCAGTGCCAGGAATACAAGGTTGTGATGATGTTCAGCGGCACACAAGCAGCTACCTGAGGTCCTGTTGTGTACACACCCGCGGATGTTGCCCTAGAGACCACGCGGCGGTGAGGGCGGCATGCCTGTTTGAATCCCTACGCTGAGGGTTGCTTGGAGAAGCCCATCCATCAGACAGGTTAATTGGGAGCTTCGCCAATGCCTGCCCCCCTCTCTGTGCCGCTCCTTGCTGTCTCTGCAGAGCTCCGAGAGGGGAGCAGCAGAGTTGCCAAAACACACTGGGAGAAGAGCTGGGGTTTGGGTGCTGGTTTTTGCATGTAGCCCACACATGACTGTGCAAGGCAGCCAAAAGTGAGGCCACTAAATCCCCATGGGGGTCTAGACCTCCTTTCCCTGCTTGTAGCACTCTGCCCTGCTTACCGAGGTGCTGTCAGAGGGCCTCCTTGGCACAGCATGTGATTGTCCGAGGGGGATTCATCCCATCGAATGTAGACGTGGCAACTCCTACACCTCAGCTGTCTAGACACCCCTTCTAACGAGCAGAGAGCAAGAGATGTGGCTAGGGGCTGAGTGACCTTAACCTCACAGCCCAAACAAGCCTGGCTAATCTCCCCTAAAAATATGGCTATTTTTCTCCAGCAGCTATGACATGAGCCCAGAGTGCTCAGGTTGGATGGAGATATCTGCACTGTAAGGCAAGCTGAATCCCTCTCCCTGTTCTCATGTTGACTGTGGCCATGAAACATTAACAGATGAGAAAGCTGATTTGTTCCGCCCTTGTCCATGTCTTCCAGGTCTTCTGCTGTCTCTGGGGATGAGAAAGGAACAGTCATCTATTAGCCAGTGCCCCATCTTGAATTTATTTTAATCTCTCTCTCTTTGCCTTCTAATGAACTAGACACCTGGAGATGTGCCTCAATGGTTAGTGCATTCAGCTGGGCACAGTGCTGAGCAATGATTGTCTTTCCTCTTTCTAGGATGTCAGACTCTACTGAGAGCTACCATCAGTTATACACAAAGTCCCCAAATCTCTTGGTATCTCTCTTGCTCAAGCATGAGACCATGCTACAACCTGTTGTGCTGGCGGGGGGGGGGGTGTTGGGTACCATGGTGAAGAAAAGCCCGTAGCACCAGGCTTCAGTCACAGAGGGGGATTTTTAAGTGACTTTTAAGGGTGTGGCCAGGGGCCTGCTAGCTGTTCCTCCAGTTCTGTGCTGCTTCCAGACCCTGGTGACAGACATGGGCATTCAGCAGAGGCTCTACTAGCCAGTCTGTCAGAGAAGTGGTGCATAGACCAGGGGATGGCTGCAAGAAGTCACCAAGGGTGAGGAGCTGGCTTTAGTCAGTGTGGTTGCACGCATCTGAAATGTGTCCGCTGCCTGCAATGTTAAGCCATTTTCTGAGCTTCTCTTCATTGTGTTGTGCTCTTTTTGGCCATCATGTTTGTATAAAGCATAAGCCTTTGGGGCAGAACTTTGCTTCCTTTGACACTCCTAACTCATTCTTGCAAGCTTACATTTGTTGTTGTTGTTGTTGCTGCTGTTGTTGTTGAGTAACCAGTAATAAATAATGTTTTGGTTAAGGCTTTTAAAATGTGTAGCTGAACCTCAAAGCATGTCTGAGTTCCCTGGATCATGAGTACCATTGCTCCTGATTTATTATTAGGGGAAGCATGGCACAGACAGGGCACCTTAGTGTGAGACAAAAAATAAAAATTTGTGCTATATTATATTTAGGGAGATGACACATTCCCTACCAGAAATCCTGCACACCTGGGTGTAGACAAATGAAGAAAGGCCTGAACAGACTAAAAGAAAATACCTCCTTCATCTAGAAAATGTGTTTAGGAAAGGAGATTTTTACCTTGTACCCCTTGTTTCAGGTTGGAGTTGAACAAGCATCTCCCTTCTAGAGGCACAGGGTTCCTGTAAGTGGCAGAACAAAAAATATTGCAGGGGGGAAAAAAAAAAAGCCCTTGAATTCCAAAAATACCATCTCCTTTCAAAGTAAGATTTATATGCAAGAAGACAATCTCTCTTACAGAGTTTTTCCTGTCGCTCAGAGTCCACTCACTGGAAACAAGCACACGATTTAAAAAGATATTGGAAGAACAGCTTGGACACAGAGAAAGGAATGACCTGGAGTCTTAAAAAACAGACAAGCTTTTCAGTAGCTTGGAGCTTGGAACAAGAAGCTAAAAGTCATGTAAGGCCAGTAAAGTTTGGGGCATTCTTGTTACCTAAAAAATAACCATTCTTGGCTTCTCTTGTTAGTATCTCTGCTCAGGGATTAAGTTAACTGTTTTGTGGGGAAGCTGGATGCAAATCTGCAGCTGTGGTGGTGAGTTTTCTTGAATGTGTAAAGGGTTGTGATGAGCGAGTGGTTAGGTTATTTGAGGGCTGGTGTTCCTGAGCCCTCTTTGTCTGGGATCCAGACAAGCCTTCCTGTTGAGAAACGCTGGCCTACTTCTTCAGTGCAAGACAAACAACATACCAGCTCCTACTGTAGCAGGGGACAGTGGAAGTAGTGAGCTATTTCCATTTAATGCTACAAGCATGTAGTGGCTTCTGGAGGTATCTAAGCAGAAGTAGCACAGCTCCTCTCTTTGTCTCCCTCTCATTCCTTGGTTTTATTAAGACGGTTCTGGCTTTTGCAAAATTTTAGGAGATGATGTGGGGGCTTCTTGCAAGGAAAAGGTTTGGTTTTGCTCTCAGACTGTGGTTCCTGAGGATTAAGTATTCCCTGGTCAGACCTGAGGATGCCCATGTGGGAACCTGTGCACCTCCAGAGTGGAAACAACAGGCACCACCAGCTGTATTCAGGGACACAACTTCATCTGCAGGGTGAGCGGAAAGTATGTAGGAATGCTTATTAGCATTTCCTAAAAAAAATGAAAAACAACAACAAAAACCCCAAAACCACAAAACTGCCCCCTTCCCCACAAAAAAACCCCAAACAACCAAAAAACCAGAGGCATATGTGCTTCATTTAAAACAAACAAGCCCAGATAAAAAATATCTCTTTGGAACAGAATAGAGCAAGGACTTGTTTGTCATGTAATATGGCATCACAGCAATGCATGGAAATGACTTTGCTGCTTTGGTGTGCTGGTAAGGGTTTAAGCTGTGCTCTGAGGAGCACTTTCTTTGCTGTGTCTCTTAGGAGGCACTGTCTAGGAAATGGGTAAAGGGATACAGAAGATGTTTTGTGACACCTTTGAAACTGGTAATTTGTGGCTGTAAGTTGGGCTGGTTTTTGCAAGTTTGCCCAAGTTGTCATGAGGCTGCTTAAGAAACCCCAAAATCCCCTAGTACCAGCTGCTACAATGGCTCTCCCTCTGTTCCGCCACAGATGCCCGTGTACATAGAGCCCATATATTCTATTGATGACTATATAGGCTATTACATACACATTTAATAATTGTATCACATGTCTAGCTTTCTGTGTGTGAAAAGCATAGGGGTATCTATCAACAGACATAAATGCATACTAAAATGCTATGATGTGGTAGAAGGGCTCTTAGGAGGAGATGTGTGGGAAGCGCTCTTTGTTATGGCTGTACCATCCTTGACTAACCCAACTGTGATGAACCCAAGCTGAAGAAACCTTTGTATCACACAGTATTTTCCAGTTAATTATATATATTTGTACATCTGGGCGTGTGTGTGTGGACAAGTGAGATCATCCATTCCTTTGAGACTTTTTTTATCCTATCCAGAACATTTTTCCTCTCCCTAGCTCTTTTCCAGGAGCTCAACAACAACAATAGAGCCAAGAGCCTTCCCTCTCATCTGGTGTCTGCAGTCCAGTGTCTGTTCCGGGGTGTGGGCTCCAGGCACTCCAGTGGTGTCAACTCCAAGGACTGGTCCAGCTTGAGTCTGCTGCGTTTCCAAGCTCAGATAACATGGGATGTTTTCAGGCCAGCCTGGCTGCCGGCCGGGTTCTTGCCAGAACCTGGAAACAGGAACCAGGAAAACAAATATTTTTAATTTTTTTTTTCTTTGTATGTGTCTGAATATGAGAGAAACATGATAAAGAAAAACTCTAGCTTTTGAGCCATCTGGCATCCCTTAGCTGTATGCATTCAAGGGTCTAGCTCACCTTTAATTCAAACAGATTTGTTCTATAGTTGTATTTGAAAAATTCTATTTTAGTACTTGCTTAGAAGTTTTGGGGTTAGTTTTGGTTGCTTTTTATAGAGGTGGGTTGGTTTGTGTAGGTTTTTTGGCTTTGGGGTTTTTTGTTTTTTTGGGTTTTTTTTGAAAATGGCATTATTATTTTTTCCTTCCCGTATTTTCTTGGATCAGAAGGTTCACTGAGATGCCAAACTATGGCTGGCTACAGCTTCGGTACATCTTGTAACAATGCAGGCCATGACATGCCAGAGTGATGGAGCGTGGTTTGTACAGTCCAGGAAAGATGTGACAGATTAACACTGCTGATAATGTTTGCCACTCCGGATCTTCTACTAAAATCCCCTTCTTCCAGGTAGTTTAACTCTTGAGACACTGATATAGTAAGTACCTAAAGAAAACAGATGCCTACAGACAACCATAGCAGTGGTGGACAGTTGGAGTATTTCGTGCTCCATGAGAACAATATTTCTTCATTGTAGAGCTGGGCAACAGAAGAAATGTGAGTTACTCTTTACTAGCAAGGGAACCATAATTTATGCTTAATTCCTATGTAATTCCAGGCAGTGTGCTGGCTGGGATCTGCATCCTGCCCCCTGCTTCCACGAGGAGTAAGAGGATTGCTAAGCAGCACCCACGACAGCATGCTCCTCTGCAGCGTAAGGTGTGACAGCTCCAAAATACATCCCTCTTGCCTTGGTCAGAAAGGTCATGTTGGGGGGTAGGGGGAGGGTCATAGGAGTATGAGGAAAGAAAACTGATGTGGGGAAAAAAATCCTTTTCTTCCTCTTCCCATTCATCTTTTCCGCCTTTCCCCACCTAGAAAGCACAAAGTGGTGTGCCACACCTGCAAAACTTATGTAGCATAGGCCAGGCTTTGCAAAGGTACTCTAGTTCTGTCTTGTTTTTTGGGATATAAGTAGGTTATATTTATAGTTTTGCTTTGGGTAAGGTGCTCATGAACCAGCGAGAGTCCTACAGCCCTGATCTACAGGCCAGCCCAAAAGGGAAGGAGGCAAGCCTGGATTACAGGATCATTAGTTCTTAACCTGAAACAAGAAGGATGTGCAGGATGAATAGCTGTCATTGCTGAGTATAATGCACCTTTCCAAAGGAAGCTGCACTCCCATCTGATGAAGTCTTAACCTTGTGGAGGCAATGAAAGTTGATGGCTATACTCACCGGGCTCATGGTTTCCTTTGTAGTCTCTTTCTTTCGCTCCCCAAAGGTTTATAACATCTGCCTGGATGGAAGAAGAGACTGTAGAGATGGTCTGAATATCAGGATTGCTCACCTGCCCCTGAGGGTGGGTCTGGAGGACGCAGAATCTTCTTCCTGCTCACCTGAGCAGTAGCAGGGCTCTCTTGGTGAAGCTCCATTCCTCCTTTTTTGCAACAGGAGGTGTAAGCAGTTTCCAAAATTTGGAGAGGAAATACACTTACATCTCTCCCTTCATTACAATAACTAGTGGGAGGAAAGAAAGAGGAGTCCTGCAATGATCATTATTGAGTTGAAAAGAAAAATCTCCAGGCTGCAGGATGCCCTAGCCACTGGTGTTAGAAAGACAGCAATTTTCCACCTAGCATTGGACAGGCTCAGGGCAGGATCTGGGATGAATTGATTTGGGATAGGAGCCTTGTTGTCCTGGTTTTAAATGATTTGTCAGGAACACACTCCTCAACAACTACATCCAGAAATTCTGGTCTTATTAAAGTCGTAAGTGGAACTCGATGAATTTTGCTTGGCAGGATCCAGAGATGGAAAAGAAAGGGCAGATCACCAGAAGCAGTCTTAATTCAAATAGTTGTGTTTTTCTGGAAAAGAGAGGAGAGAAGGAAACTGTTGGTAGTTAGTAATTTTTCCCTACCTCTTCAACAGAGCCACTGGTATAGGGAAGCTAGAGCCCTGATTATTATTTGCAAATGTTTATGTATTTATTGTTTTCATGAAGCAAAATCTCCACATTAGGTTCTATCCCTTTCCATTTAGCTTCTTGATTATCTAATTGTGTTCATTTCTACGGCATTGGCTGCTGCATATAGTCCATCCGTCCTTCTATCTATGCTGGAGAACAAAGTTACTAAAAGATCAGTTACCGCACAGATCTCTTGCACCTTATCTGTTCTGCTGTACCTAGCTACATGCACGTCCTCAGCTAGCAGCTCTCAAAGGGCAGCCTGTGCCAGGTTCAGCAAGGACTTAGCTGCCTCCCCAGGTCCCAGGACAAGAGCTGGCAAATGGGAAGTTACCCTATTGTAAGTGGTGTGCTCTAAAATTACACCCTAGCTTACCTTGCGGTAACTTGCTCGTGTAGTCATGGCCTGAAGGTTTTTCTTTAGTATCCATGGCCACAACATCTAAGCATTTTATGGTGCAGCATACACTAAACATTAATTTCAAATTATTGAGAATATTTTCATGACTCAACAACTTTCTAATGACTGTATACCTTATTAAAGTCCTGCAGCCCTTTAATAACAAAGTTTTCCCTGATCCCTTGGCATTTAAACACCCTGTATAACTGAAATGAAATGCATAGCTGAAGTGTTTTTTTAGGACACTCGATTTAAAGTGAGCCCAAAGCAGCAAAGGACTCTTTGAACATCTCTAGAGTGGACGCTCCCAGAGCTGTCTGTATACAGTTTAAATTAATTATTCCCTTCATGGAAATTGTACAAGATGTCCCCCGGGCTCTTTTTGACTGCCTTGCTGCCCTTTTTGATAATCCCTTGCTATCCTCTGGGCTTTCTGTGGTCCTAAACTTAACATATAAAGCTATTTTTATCTAGGGGCTAGGGTGTGAATAAATGCAGAGAATGTCTCTCAACATGACTTTGTGTTTGTGAGCCTTCCTTCAACTTGATTAGAAATGCTCAAACTTTCTTGCAAGCTGCCTTTGAGCATCCTCTGGTGAAATCGCTGTAGTAAGAAGGATTTCTTCTCCCATGGGTCACACGAGGCAGCAATCAGCCAGGAGCCAAAGGGACGCTTGGAGGGAGACCGGAGGCTTCGGAGGTGGAGCCTCTGGTCTCTATTCTTCAGTGCACCACTGCTGCATGAAATGACCTTGGACAAGTCTCCTCGCCGCTCTTGGGTAACGTAGGTGTGACGCAGGCATTCATCCCGCAGCTACGCCAGAGCCGCACTGTATGCCTTTGCTGGGCTCAGCTCAACTCATTTAGCTGGGGTTTCAATAGCACCTTAGGGAGATGGGTTCCCAACCCTCCATTAATTTTAAATGGGGACACAGGTGCCTCTAGGGTTCTTGAAAAATCCAGCCCTTAATGTTTTATGGAAAGGGTATAACGTGCCAGGAGAAAAGAAGGATTTTGTTCATGTCATTAGTTGTGATGAGTTCTTCGGATGGAGGTAATTCACTGAAGCATTGCAAAGATCCCCTGCAACAGGCCCCACAGCCTCTTATCTTTAATGACCATCAGCAGAGAGAGCGCACAGCACAACTGCTTTGTACCAAAGTGCCGGTTCAGTCGGCCAGCAGCTAGAAGCGGGTTACCTGCCCCGCAAGAGCCTCGCTGAGCTCCTCCTGGCAGCAGGGCTGCGTCCAAGAATTAAAAAAGTGTGCAACTCTAGTTGTTTCATCATTTAAACATCAGTTGAGAAATAGCTTCTGCTAGACTTTAAAAAAAAAAAAAAGAAAAACAAACCCCCAAACCACTGTACCCAGCTTGTGACCCAGCCATGGCAGGGCTGCTGTTTGGGGTCAGCCAGATGGGTGTCCTCAGGCACTGCCAGCTGTGCTCCAGCTGTGCTGGAGACCACACTGGCAGGTTTGCTGGCTCAGGTGAGCCTGGTCTTGGTACTGCTTCCTACCTGCCTGGCCCAAGGCTTGCACAGGGGTGCTACAGAGACCTGGTAAAAGCTAGGCTGGGATAAAGGCTGGCTTAGAGCCAATGTCAGCTTGGTTGTGACAGGGATGAAACACCTACAAGCTCCACAGAACACTGGACACCAATAGCACAGGGCAGGACCCTACATGCATTCAGAGAAATGGTGGTCTGAGATGTTCTGGGCCCATGGGAGCTGCGGTCGGTCAGTTTGGGTCACAGGTAACGTGACCAGCGTTCTTTCAGGCCATCGTCCTTCTTATTTCAATGTAAACACTTCCCACCTGTCCCAAATATGCGTGCCATTCTCCAAGACTTTCCAGCATTGCTTACATTTGCAGAACTTTATTCCCCGCTCCCTGTCCCTGTGCCGCATCTGTTCCCATCACAGCTGTGGCCACCCTGTCCTGTCTGGCTGACACCCCCGGCCCCCCCTTCCCCTCCAAACCACCTCCCCCTCCAAGATCAAAATACTCTGTTTTTATTTATTTACCCTGCAGCTGTCAGTGTTGTGTCTGGGTCAGTGCACTGCAACGTGGAGGGACACGCGATACGTGGAAAATCCTTAAAACTGCCAATCCTGGTAGTAACCAACATACACACCATCAACAAATATATCCCTTGGCCCTTTGCTCCTTTGAAAACAACAGGTCCAAGCGATGGAAGAAATGACATTGTTGGAGGCTGGTGCAGATATCCTGGCCTGAACCAGCACCGGGTTTGCACGTGGTCAGGGAGAAGAGGCAGGGCTGAAGATAGGGGCTATCCCAGGGCTGCCCACCCCCATGTTTTTCGGCACTGCGCAGAAATGTGCAGGGCAGAGACACAGCTGTGAGACATAGGGCAACAGCTTTGCTGTCTCTGCCTCACACGCTGCTTTTTAAGATGAAGGGAAACACTGTAAGTGTCGCAAAGTGGAAGATGCTGTTGAGGAGCAGGAAGCATCTGGGATGATGCATGGAGGCAAAGAAAGGCAGAGCCAGGAATGAGTCTGATTTTCTTCCGTTTTTCTGCTGATTTCAAGCTCAGTATCCAGACACCAGCTTCAGTGGAGGTGAGGTCTCAGCCCTCTTCAACCACAGCATCCTATAAAGACAGGCTGGTATGTGGGCTCACCAGTGGACCTCTCATTCCTACATCAGTGCAAACCTTGCCCTAGTGTAAAGACAAAAGTCTTTACCAGAGTAAAGTAATGACTATGAGTATGGTTTAGGGTCGGAGAGAAATAGGAAGGGCTTTTAAGTAGACAATGCCTAGTAAAATAGGTGCTTGCTGCTGACTAATGTTGATTGATATAACAGACCTTCTGTGTTTTCAGGAAGGCTTGCACAGTGGCTGGATGAACAGACTTGGTCAAAATTCCCTGCTGTGCTGGTGATACAGAACTGCAGTGGCTCTTCATGTGGCCCACCCCATGCTGGGCCCAGCAGCCACAAGTGAGGCCGCGTTGTGCAGGCGCTTGTGCTGCTTCACGAAACATACCTGCAGGACCAGATTCTGGTGGACGTGCAGGATGCCCAGTCCCCCCTGCTCTGGGTGTGTGATATGGAGTTGCTCTGCATGCAGAGCAATGAGTTCAAATTGTCCATCTCACCTGTAAGGGCGTATTCAGAGGCTCTGCTCTCTTTAAGCAGCCTTTTGTTTCTGCACAGATGCTCAAGGAAGCTAAGGTAACATTTCGGCAAACTCCAGATTTTGTGTGGTACCCAGCACCCTGCTGCACTGCACCCAGAACATTTAGTCGATTGCTTTGGGAGACTGTTGTGGCCGTATGGCCATTGGGAGCCAGGGATGGATCGACTGGCTCAGGGCTACTGTGTATCAGCAGCAATCATTTTTTTTTTCAGTATGCTAGACCCTGTTTTTTAGGCAATCACTTCGTATCCTCTACCCCACCAAAATGCAAATGCCTTCTAAAAAATAGCTGCAGTCTGCCCACTGTGAGTGTGCTTAAAGACACTCACCCCTGTTACAGCTACACCACTAAACCAGGGCTGTGGTTTCCTGAATGCAAAGAGCTGGGTGCAGCTGAAGGCAGCGTTCCCCTGCAAACCTGGGTGTTCACTCCTGCCAGCAGCTGTGATTCAGGCTGAGGTAGGATGCACACCACAGCAGCTGGGTGCATGGCTGGAAACCAGGACTTCTTCAGCTGCCAGCCACTGCCCCAGGCAGTGCTCAGGGCCACAAGAACTGCTCTTTCCTCTGTACCTTCTCAGGGTGTGGGAGGAAGGGGCATCACTCTCCCCTCTTTAGCTCCAGGATGACATTAAGAAAGGCTGGCATGGAGAAAGGGATTTTTTTTCCCCTCTCTTTCTCCTTTCCTAAGAATAGCCAGTTTGTAGGTCTGTCAAAGATCAGAACAGCAAGTAAAATCTAAAAAACTAGTAAATCTAGTAAAAAAACTAAATCCCAGTTGAGGAAGGAGCTGGTAGCAGCATTGTGACCAGGTCACAGATGCCCTTGGTCAACTTCCTATCCGCTAGGCATCACCTGCCTTTTCACTGGCACCATCCAAAGTGCTGCAGGACAACTAGCAGATACCTCAACAAGAACCTTGCTGGAATCTCTCCCTCTGCCCTCCAGAAGGACATGCTTTTGGCACGCAGACTTTTGGGAGAGGGGATGGAGATGAGCGGGTAGGCTGTGGCAAATGGCTCCAGGTAGGTGTTACGGAAGCTGCAGGATATCTGAAGTCTGTCATCTTGCGGGAATAGGATTGGGAGCCTGAATTAAAGAGTGTGTTCAATGGGGACATGCTAGCTCCAGGCACCAAACTTGCATTGTAACAGTCAATTGAGTTGTCACACTGCTATCTCTTCAAGCAGGGGAGGGATGTGCAGGACCCTGAGGGCTGCAGAAGGCACTGGGAGGACAGAGCATGTGTCACACCCTTACTGCCATGCACTCCTCAATCTCTGCAGCTAATGCGACTTGTTGAGAATCACAGCCCAGACCATGACCTCCCTCCTTGCAGCTCTGCCTTTGCCCTCCCAACCTGCAGGACTCACCTCCTTCTTGCATTGCTGCCTCTTCTGCCAGCTGCAGCCCCACATTCTGGGGCAGGGAGGAGAAGAGAGACCTGCAGATGATGAGAGGTGGGAGAGAGATGACTTTTTTTCTGGCAATTTGACTCCTTTCCCACCTGATGTTGGTTCCTTTCTCAAAGGCATGCTTTGAGAAGACATTACCCCTCCCAGAAAGCACAGAAGTTTGTGATCTACATGGATATTTATCTATTACTGGTCTATGGTGTATCTAAGTGATGAAAACAGCTACCGACAGCCTAGCAGGTTAAGCAGAAATAGATTGCCTGGAACTACAGGTTCACATCCCAGCCGTAGTATTTCCAGTCCTTCAGATGCGGCTAAACTTGTAGCTAGCAGCTTGCTGGGCGTTCAGAGATTGACATTAATGACATGCTATGCAAAAGTATCTCTTCAGGGACAGAATCTTATTCCTGCTAGTGCAGCACATGCAGTTATTGCTGTCTTCCACCCCAAAAGTGGCCGCATGTCTGATTCTGGCTACGTATACAGCAGCTTGTGAAACATGCCAAGACTCTCTAGCATGCAAGGCATTAGAGAAATGTAAGACAGGATCTGAGCTATGACAAGCAGAGTGCATGGCATCATATTCCATCGTGCAGCAGGGGAAATAGGGATGCATAATATGTTCTTGAGCTGAATAAGCCATTTGGACAAAATAAGAACTGGGGTGAACTTTAGTCTCCAAATTTAAACCAAAACTGGATCACAAGCCTTCTCACATTGGAGTGTCACAGTTACCTCATGAAATTACCCCACCTCCATTGTCACCAGTTGTCTTCTAGTGTAGGAGTTTAATTCATAGTTCCAGTCACTGAAAAACACCCAAAGATTGGGGCAGAGCAAACAGGAAATCTGGTAGCTCGACTACAGCAGGGTGAGTCATTTCAATACTCTGTGCGTTGTAGAACCTCAGATCCTGACAATTACTTTTCATTTCTCTTTTGACCTCATGGGACTTTTTATTTTTTGGACCTGCTCTGTGAGAAAGCATTTCAGATGTGAACATTTTCTTAGGTCTTCTTGCTGCTTCATGATTTGTGGTTAACATGGTGCTGGAGAAACCCAGCAAAAATCCCTCTGGTTAGCCCAGTCTAACCTAATCTAGTCCAGCTGCAGCCCCTGAGCACCAAATTGCAACATCTAAAGATATTTCAGGCCAAGTAGCACCTCATCACATCCAGTCACCACCTCCACCTGGAGCAAAGGGAAAGGGGGAGCCTCAGCAATGGGTGGATGATGTGTTTGGGCTTAGTTTGCATCCATGGGGCAGAGACCTTGATTGCAAAGCAAGGAGAAGTAACTATCTCTGCTCTTAAACAGGAGTTGCAGCAGCATTAGCCAGAGAACTGTGGAGAACCTCTCCATCCCTTACTGGTTACAGTGGTGACTCTGTGGAGTCTCATGCTTGCAGATACTGTTCAGCAGTGTGTATCTGCATTCTGTGTTTCTCTTTGCCGTGGGGAAGACCCGGTGGGTGCAGCGCTGGCCGTGTGGAAGGGCATGCAGAGGGTGATGGCTTTACTGTACTCTATAGGGTGGATGTGATTCCTTAAAACCACGCAAGTAGCAGCACTTGCCTGCACCAGGGTTTCAGCTTGCACAGACTAGAGCTACCATCAGACTAGCCAGCTTAGGTAGCGCTGGATGTGCAGAGAAGACAGCTGGCTTCATCTGCAGCAGTAACTCAAGAGTTCACCCAGCTTCTGAGGAAGGATTTGCTGAGCTCTCTGTTATGTGGCTGCATGGCTAGACAGTTCAAAGCTGCTTTGGCTACCCGTGCATCAGCTGTGCTTGATGCCTAGAGTCGCTTGGGGATGTTTGTTTGATTGTCAAAACATTTTGGTGTCAAGGGCCTCTCCGCACCCTCTGGTGCAATGTGATCCCTGATTAATAGACTGAACTTGACTGCTTGGGAGCCCATCCCAGTGCTATTTAGACCTGCACAGAGACAGGGTAAGATACCACTGTGTCAAAATGATAGCTGCTGTGACGGTACCTGCTGGAGTGAGCGGGGCACTGGGTATGCAAGGTCTGAAGTAAGAGCAAGTATCTGAGCTCATTCATCTGCTGTGGCAAGTGATTGAGCTGAAGACAGCAGAGCCTAGACCCGCCTGTCCCACCAGGGCCTGGTGATATTGAAGATGACCGGAGTGACGGTTTCTTGTTTTGGGGTGCATTTTTGGTTTTATTTTTCCCTCTGCTTTAGTTCTTTTAGAGGCTTGGTCTGGGCTTGCCCAGAAGCTTGGCCACAGGCTTGGGTCCCCGGTACTCGACCATGGCTCAGTGAGCGAAGTTCAACTGTTGCCACGCTAGGGCTGGGCACAGTTCAGCTCCTCATGTGCACCCCGGAGGAGGAGGAGCTCACGGTGGGGCAAAACCTACTTCCTCACCCAATTCCTGGGGGAGGAATGGCTGTGCCATGTGCAGCCCACGCAAGTAATGAGCGTCAAAAGCTGGCAGGTCTTGGACCCTGATGCTCTGTCCTCCCCAGCATCTCGTGCTGCAAAGAGGCACAGACACAGGCAGCAGCTGCCGACCTTCAAGGATGCTAAGCTCCATAACTAACCTGGCGATCTCCCTGCCAGTCCCCGCTCTGCGCTCATTGGGATATCACAGCCATCAGCAGCCCCAGTCACTGGCAGCAGCAGCACAGTGACTCACCTGGCCTGGCCCTCCCTGCACTAAATCCTGCTATCAAGCTGATGATCTGCTGGTAATTTTGCTCCAGCTGAGTGCTGTAGACCTGCTCTCACGCATCCTGCTCTCCCTGTAGGCAGAAAGCTTCCCCCCCGCCCCCAAATTACCCCACCCTTGCTTGGTGTACCCACAGCCTCTGGCCACTCTCCAGTACATTGTCTGTTTTGGAAACCAAAAACCTCTGCCCTAGTACCTAATTTCAGGAATTAGGCTCTGGAGGCCAGTGAGGTGCCATGGAGAGATGTGGGCAAGTGCATTTTCGTGGAGGTCGCAATGCTGAGGCCATTCCTCATTAAGACAGGGAGGTGATGCCCACACTGCCCTGGCTGAGCATGCGCATTATAGTTAATGCTGGGCAGCTTTTTTCTAAAAGCTGCCTCCTGGCCCCGTTGTGCACAGGGAAGGGCATGGCACATCATGGCACAGCAGTGGAAGAGGGCCTTTAGAGCAGCTCCAGGGCACAGACTACAGGCTGCGAAATGCAGAAGTGTATTGCTGCAGTAGTACAAGCACAGGTCATGATCTTTCTTTGCTGTGCTGTCTTCTCTATTCCTCCCATCACCCATTTACCTCCATTTTCTTTTTCCCCCTCTGTCTCTCCTTTGTGATGCTGTATGTGATATAGGGGCTTTGTTCAAAGAGGATGCTATACTGCAGGGCTGGGCTGAGAATTCACCAGCTCACGTCATGCAGGACACTGAACAACTGTCAGTCTAGCCTGCTTGGGTGCAGCAGAGGTGCAGAGAGATACTTTAATAACTGATTTCCTGGTCTGACTTTGGGGTTTGGGTATTCATATATAGCTCCTACTGCACAATCAGTGGCATTTAAGAAAAAAAGAGTAAGAAATGAAATGGCTCTGTTGCTTCTCCTGATTCCTGGGACAAGCTCCATGTTGAGCACCTGAAAGATTTAACACTTTGGAGGCGGGACCCTTCACGTCCTTGGAAAGGGAGTCCAGGTCATCTCCTCTGCTGGCATGGAGCGAAAAGGGAAGTGAACGATGCTGAAGGTAGAAAGCTGTGCCACTAGCCCCTCGCCCTGTAGTGCCTCTTCCAGTGGGATGGCAGGAGCCTCGTGGGTAGGCTTTCTGCAGGAGGCAGGCAGAGACTTCTCTGTGCCCAGAGGAGAGGCATCCTTTATCCAGAGGGATAACAAAGCTATTAGCTAAGCTGAACTGTCTGGTTGATGTTATAAGACCATCTTGGGGCTTGTTTAGAAACTTCTGGGGTTTATCTTAGCTGGGATTGTGAGACTCCTTAATGACGTGTTTCTGCTTCACAGCTACTAGTAACAGAAGAAAGCAAATAACCCTTTCATATGTGAATCCACAGACCAGGAGTTAAAGTTAAGGATGATATGAATGATGTCTTCTTGCATATCCCCTTCCTGTGGTCCCCTTTGATTTAATTTAGATTATTATTTATTTCAGGGTGACCAGCTTCCCACCTTGCCAGGGAGGTCAATGGAAGTTTAGCTGCTGACTTCATGAACAGGATTTCAGCCCATGTCTGTGACTAGTGGTGAAATGAAATCCACGGCTTGAAATCATTTAGCCAGCATATCTGATCAAACACAAACATCCTCTGTGCTTGAAAATAAATGAGGGTTGGAGCCAGCTCGCCCGCTGCAGAGGTTTGCAACACGTGTGATAGATTGATGAGCTGAGAACAAGCTGCCACCCTCCACCCCCATCATCGGTGACTTTCCAGCCTGGGGAAGGGGACGCTGGGGCCAGAGGTGAAGGATATACTTTCTGATAAGTGTTACGGTGGGAGGTGAGAAATATGAGCTCCCAGAGGAGGAGAAGGAAAAAAGGCAGGCACTGTGCTCTGTTAAGCAGGGTACAGTTTAGACAGAGCAGCTGCTTGACAGGCTCCTGGCACGAGGGTCAGGGCAGGAGCAGCCCTGTGCTTGCAGCACCTGTTATTGAATGCTACCCGCAGGTACCGGGGCAGCACAGACCATGCTTTCTGGCTGATACAGTCTTTTTCCAGTCGCATGTGAAGCTAAAGGGCCTGTGAGATGAAAGGAGAAAGCCGACGAAACGGCTGATGAGGTCTGCCCTCCATGAGATGCAGTAACACCAGCAGTAACGCAGAAGAGCTCGTATCCAAGTGGCTTTTGGGGTTAAAGCTGAAAACAAAGTCTGACTTTGAGTTCCAGTGTCACCGTTCGGCGATTTTTAATTGGGAAATTCATGTTACTTGCCGTTTCCTTTTTTTATCCCCTGTAGCATGCCAGCTCCAGAAGCATGGTAGAGGGTTCAGGCTCTCAGAGTAACATGCTTCCCCTGGTGCAGAGTAGCTGCACCGTCAGCTGAATCAAGCTGTCGTGGTTGGGGTGGCAGAGTGGTAAGCCTGTGGTTCAGCTGGGGAATGGTTATGCATTAAACCAGGACCAGTCAGTCACTTGCACTTCTCTGCCCCCATCTCGGTGCTCATTACAACCAAAGTGATTTGCAAAGGAAAGTTTGAAAGGGTGAAGCATGTGTTGCCTGAAAGTGAAGAAACCAGAAAGCCAAGGAAACCTTTAACTAATGATGTTGAGTACACATTATTTGTGATTGTTTGATTTTTTTTTTTTTTTAATAACTGAGGCAAACCATACTTCAGAGAGACTTTGTGATACGAGGCATTTTCTAATTGATGAGCTGTAGGTTTTATGATTAAAGAAGATGAAAGAGACGTCTCAGGAATGAGACACTGGGTTGAGCTGGGTGCTTAGTGGGTGAGGGATTTTGAATTTGGTGACACGTGCCGTGTGCTTAAACACAAGAGTGCTGTGTTGGTGAACAGCTGGCAGGAGGTGCTGCTACCAAATGCAGAGCCGGGGGAGCCCGCCAGGCCTGCACCCTGACAACACTGCATTTCAAGCTGTCTTCTAAAATGTTCGCTGTCAGCATGTGTTGGAGATACACGGCTGCAAATGGCAGGGGAAACCACTGTGCTGATCCTACTGAAAGGCCAGCATCTCCTGCCTGTAGACTCAGACAGAGAAAGATGGCTTGAAATTTTCTCTTCCTTCCAAAGGCAGCAGACAAGCTGATTTCTTAATTTAAAGCAGTTTCTGGGGTGCTCTAATTATGCATCTTCACTGGCGCTACCTCTGAAACCCCAAACCCACACAGTTTGAGTGATGTGAGTAGGTCCTGCCTCCTACTGCCTGCCAGATGTTGTGTCCTTTCACATCAGCCCCAGAGCGCTCCTCGCGTGGGCTTTGCCCTGGCTGCTGTAAGGGCTCTTCACATCCAGAGAGTAAGAAAGAGGCACCCAAGGGACAGAAGTGCATCCTCCACCAGGAGAAGGGCTTATTAGATCCATGGGACTCTCTGCTATGCAGAACCACGCAAAACCCCTCTGCTCATTCCTTCAGCGGGAAGCAATGTAGGACAGCATGGCTTTACTTCCCCAGTGCCAAATCAGCTCCACTGGCTGGCTGTACCTAGGGGAATTTTCTGGAAGGTGTCCGAAGCTGCTGTGCCAGCGACTGGGCAGACTCTGGTGGCTGTAGGAACCAGGCGACTCTCCTGTTCTCTTGGGCCAGTCTCTGGATGCATATCCCTGTGAGATGAAAAGAGCTTCATCACTGGAGCCCAACTCTTGCACAGAGGCATGGAAGCAATGCTGGCTCTCCTAAAGCACTGTCCCATCAGCTCCTTTGCAAAGAAACGCAGAAGAGATTTATTTTTAAGACAAATCTAATTAAAAAAAAAAAAAAGGAAGTGGTTAAGGGCATATTTTACTGTGCACTAATGAACTGTAAAGGATATAGAGTCTAAATTTTTCAGATGTTTTGAAAGCAGTCCATGAAAAGCAAAAGCACTTCACAGGAATCTCATTGATTTCTAGGTTGCTTCTTGTGTGTTGGTGCTAAAGCAGAGGTCCATGAGCTGAGGATCTTTCCTTCTCCCTTTCCCCCCACCCCCCACTGCCTTCTAACCACTGTCAGTGAGTGAAAATATTCATGTTTCAGTCCAGTACCTTTATGTGCGTCTCACACTGGAGGGTTTTTTCCATTCCCCTGGGGTTGGGCAGGCCATGATTATCACTCTAATAGAGTTAATTAAGAGCCTTGAGGCCCTGACGTTTTGTTTTCTTTGGGACCAGACCTATGGCTTGGGCCTCGGAGCTACCTGCTCTGCCCTAACCCTTTCCCTGAAAAAACAGCCAGGCAAAATCCAGCAGCCGGCTCTTCAGGGGCTGCATGCACCCTCTGCCTTAGCGTGTGCTAGGGGAGCAGATGTAGATGTCTTCTCCTCCACGGCACATAGCCAAGCTCCATTGGCTGTGGTAAGCTCCCTGGAAAGAGACAATGAGTGCTGATCCTTAACTGTGAATTGGACTATAGCTCAAACACGTAAAAATAACCCTAGAAAATTAATCAGCAAGACAAGGCACATCCTCAAGAAGTCCATCTCTAAGATGGGCTTGATGCTCGGGATGCCAGCAGAGCAGCAGTTTGCTCAGGGAGCAGGTGAAGGCCATCAGGTTGGGGCTGTAATCGCTTATCATTAGCACCTGGGAGAGCCATCCCCCAACGTGAGATTTCCCCCTTGCCACAGCCTCACTCAACTCAATGGGAATCTTTGAGATCAGGTAAGGACTTTCCTTTTTAATAAATACAGGAGCATAGGGTCACTCCCACATGTGGAATGAAATAATAAAAGGCTTTTATGTGGGAATCTTGCTGTCCTCTGGAGAGTTATAAAGATCAAAGACTTAAAACAGTGGCTAATTGCAGGTGAGGTTACTACTGTGAAACAATTAGCCCATGTGCGTGCCTGTGAAAATGGAGAGGGTGCGTTGCTAGCAAACTGAAGTGTCTGCTATAAAACTGCCCTCAATTTTAGGGGATGCTAACTGTTCTCTTGCTGAGTTGTGATTCTTCTAAGTGACCTGTTTGAGTCCACAAAGCCTAGTACTCCACTGGATCCTGTCCCCTTCCTCGGCTTGTAACTGGAATATGAGTCCAAAGAGCAAGCACAGGACTTGAATGATGGGGAGAAAATCCTGAGGACAAACTAGCATGGCATTCTGGAGAGGAAACTATGTTTTTAGTCCATGAGAGCTGTTAATGTAGCAAAGAGAAAGAAGGAGATTTGAAAGGTATAATTGGGAGGTCTTGAAGCCTTTGTCTCAAATCTTTACAGAGCCATTCAGTAACTTGAAGGATAAGAGTAAACTACTGCTATGATTTGAAACTGTCAAACCTACAAAAACAGGGTGAGAACAGACAGTTTTTCATAAAGCTGAAGGCCCCCAAGGAGGTCTCTGAGCTGGGCAGTCAATCCTAGTTTGTTTACTAGTGCTGTGGAAACTATGATGAAGTGTAGAAAAAAAATGGCATTAAGAGTAGTGAAGAGGGGTTTCAAAGGGAGGGAGTTGAGCTGGTAATTGAACAACAAAACAGCCTTGGGAATTCATGCCTGAGAAATGTGAGTCTGGAAAGGATGAGCAGAGCTGAACAGGCACAGCCCTTGGATCCAGGGTACCCGATGTTCAGGAGACAAGGCCTGGGGCTGGCTCTGTGGTGAGCTCTGGCTGGTCAGAGGAACAGACCAAACATGAGCAGTGAGGGGTAGAAACCAAGACCTGATGTTTTCACAAGGGTAAATGGCCTGATCTGGGGTCTTGCATTTCCCCCTCAGACAGAGGAGAAGCTGAAAAAGCCAGGGAGAAGGGATGGGGGCTTGGAGGATAGGGAGTAGTTCTGTGTCAAAGCAGAGTGAAAGACTCTGCTTGTGAGAGTTATTGGCAAATAACAAGGGAAGTACTCCTATTTTCCCTTTGCTTTTCTTTCATATGAGATGTTCAGTGAAGAGAGGTGAACAACAAGCAGGTTTTCAACAAGCTTGAAAGTAATCAAAGAAAAGTCTTCTGTTAGCTTGTTAGGCAGCTTATTTTTTTCTCTTTTACTAGTATCCATGAACTCTCCAGACTGATAAACTCCGAAGAGGCTACTGACATGCAGCTGAGCCTGGGGGGCATATAGACTTGTAAAAGTGGCACTAGTCACATTGTGCTGTCATTTGAGTTCCCTGTTGAAGGATGGGAAGCAAAAACCTTTATCATTGTTCCCTCCTGGGTTTTTCCATTTCTGCATTACATCCTTATAATGTCTGAGGTAAGACACCTGTCCTCTGAGTTCGAAACATGGCTGTGGCTGCTACTTAACCCTCTTTTCACAACAGGTATCTCCTCTCCTCCCTACACCAATGGCCTAATTGCATGTGTGCATGTTGACACAGGGTGGAAAGAAGAAAGTCTTTAGTTAAGCAATTAGTTGCTGCCATTGCAGGCCCTTCCACAAGATAATTGAGCACCATTAAGTAATGTTTGGTTCTGAAATGTAGCAATTATCACGGTAATTGCAAGGACGTTCCTTGAATTCTAACCCATTTTTATTGACGTGTTGAGTGTTTCTGCTCTGCATCTAAGCTGCTGGAGTGTCTGGTGTAAGACAGTGGGGGAAGCAAGCAGGGAGGAGGAAGGAAGCATATTCTCTTGGAGAGCCTGCCAAGAGCCCAAATTTGGTGGTGGTTTTTGTGTTGCAAGCACCTGATATTAAGCTGGCTTAACCCTGCTCTTGCCAAGACCTCGCAGCCTGAGCAGGGGGATTTTCCCCTTCCTAAGGCCAAAGCAGAGACCGGGTGGTGGAGCACACTCTGCCTGGGCTAGCGCTTGACCTTGCCAGGTCTCTGCCTCCTTTCAAATGTGCAAGTCATTCTTGCACAGCACCAAGCTGGGTTCTGGTCTTGACGGTTCGCAGTCCAACGCCTCTCCTCTGCCATGAGCAATGAGCTGAGCTTCAAGGGGATGAGACTGGCCACTAGAGGGTAGCACAATTAAAAGCATAAGGAAGTCTCATTTCTTGAAGTCGGACTGGCTGTGCTGGGGGACGAACAGCGGGGATGGTCAGACCTCTGCAGACCCCGTGGACACACAGTGCCTCCAGGCTACCTGCTGCCTGATGGATGGGGCAGTGCAGGAGCAGAACCAAGCTCATGGTGAGGAGAGGAATTGCCACGGTGAAGCAGGAGCATGTGGCAGCAGTAGCAGAGCAGGGCTCCCGGTGCTGCTCCTGCTCTTCCTGGCCACCATCCTCCTTCCTCCCTCCTCACCAGAGTGCGGGGTCACAAAGGAGCTTTTTGGCTTGGCCCTACTGTTGGCTTAATGTAATTTCTTGAGCTGTGGCTCTGAACCCAAGCTCAGAGCTGGGATACCACCAGGCCAGATGGGCAATACCAAGGTCTTTCTCTGTTTTCTGAGTTAACACATCTATAAAAGACTTCTTGCGTTAAAAATAATAGAGTACGTACTGCTCTCCTCTTGGCTTCTGCTGGCATGTACAGAGTGCCATGCACACTGGCAGATGAGAATGTGACCAGTTCTTAAAATCACAGTATTGTATGAATGGAGAGAAATGAGTGCTGGGTCGTACAAGAAGCAAGGTTTTAATTTTAAAGCGTGCCTCCGGAGCCAAAGGTCAGAGTGGAGCCATCTTCCCTTGAACAAAATCCCCACCACGACACTGTATTAACATGATACTTAAAAATGCAGCTGCGCTCTCGGGTTAAAGTCCTGGCTCTGCAGAGAGCACACTCTGGCAGGATCAGTTTCGAGGATGGAGAAATGTGGTGTCTGACGCACATTAAAATGTCTGTCTTCTGATCTGCTGTGCAGTAATGCATCAAGCACGTCTTGAAATGTGGGCTCTGTCAGTTGCCAGCACGCGCCAGGGACAGGGGGTTAGTTATGATGTTAATGTAGTTAATTGGGGATATGGAGAAGTCTGTGAAGGAGAAGGCAAATGCTTTTCTTATAGTCGTGTGGCTCATTAGAGCAATTGCATAGCATTGGCAGGGTGAAAGAGCTTTTTCTCTTCAAGGGTATTCATAGCATGTTAAGAAGCCTCATTGCTTCATGGGGGTCACAATGATGTTTCCTCGCCATGTTTTGGGCAGCACTGGGACACGAGCAGGTGTCCTGCAATAGCACGGTGCAGTGTTATGACACTGTTGTGAAAGAATCTGAGTGACTCAAGGTAGAAATTTCTCATCATGTAGAAAAGGGCCAACTTGAAACTGATCCTCACTAGTTGCAGGCCATCACCACTGTGGTAGCAGGACACAATAGCACAGAGTGCTTGTTTAACCATGAATATGTCTTGTAACCCATGGGACAAACTGTGGCCTTTGTGCTGTGTCTGCCCATTTTAAACCAAAAGATTTATTCACCAGATTGTGACCCATCAGGTTAATGCATCTTCAGAGGTTGTTGCTGATCAGCTGACACCAAGGCTGGCTTAATCTGCTTTTCCCAGATTACCCTAATTGTGAGGTAACTCCCTGCCCACTCTTGCACACCAGTTGACCTCCAGGAATCTTTGCAATATTTCATCTTTTGGATGGGGTTTATACCATTGTACCCCTCAGATACATAATCTCCTAGGAGCAGCAGGGGAAGCCATGGACGTTTCCCACTTTGTTGTTTTTACAGGCTGCCAGGTGATCTGGGGCTCTTAAGTTTGTGCTTTGGAGAGGAGTGTGTGTGTCTGTGCAGGTCTATAGTCATGTCTGCAGTGAGGGTCGTTGCCTTCTGGAAGAAAGGTGTCCTTTTGAGCGGCATGGGCAAGGAGGCAATGGCCCTTGAATGTACAAACTCCTTGGGAAGTGAGAAGCACGTTGATCTTGTGCCTTGCCTGGCAGCCTCCAGGTCCCCTGTGCCTCTGCTGCGTTGCTCTGGGCTGGTGCTGCCCATGCAGGACTGCCCAGGGGTGGCAAGCAAAGACCAGGAGGCTCCGGAGTGCCTTGCTGAAAGAAATGACCCTTCACCAGCTGGCAGCATGGGTGTGAACCGCTCCCCTGGGGCATTCAAAGCACAAGCAAGTACAGTAGTGTATGGAGCTGCGTGTGGTGGATTTTTCCTTGTTGCCTTAGGGAACAAAGTAGTCTCTCTAGCCCTCGGGTGGCCCGGTCTGGGCTCTGTATTCAGGGTGGCACACTGCTTCCCTGGCCTGACCCTGACCCTGGAGCGCAGCGGGATGAAGATGACTGGGAGGGGGAGAGCACGGGGGCTATTTTTGCTCCTGTATCGCTATCTAGTTAGACTCCAAGATGCTGTGCCTCACTGCTGTCTGCCGCCTCGCTTGCTCTGTGGCTCTCAAGTGTTTACCATTGACAGGCTGCGAGCAGATGGACTGGCAAGAAGAGATAAATTTGACCCAAGAAGATGTCATTTGAGGAACAGCTGAGGCTAGTGTTTCACCAGATGTCCCAGCTTTAACCCATTAGCAACTTCAAGGAACTCAGTGTTGTCAATGGCTTAAACACACTCTGTTACCAAACAGGCAGGGCACAAAGGCTATTGTTAAAATTTGCACGATAAGCAGATATTCCAGGGTTTTCCGAGGGGCCTGCCATGAGCTCAAACCCAATAGAGGAGTGCAGTAGTGATGTGTACCATGGTTACACAGGTGTTCTCTGCAAGCTTGGCTCAAACAACTGGAGTTAGTCAAAAGTTACCCGTTTAGCGCTAAATGAATCTGCTGGTGCGTGAACCAGCAGATACCGTGTTATGACAATACCGACAAATGGTCTCAAAGGCATCTGTGTGATTGGGTAGCTGGTTTTCCCCTTAGCGACTCTGTCTGTATTGAGCGTCCCAAGAGACGTTGCTGTTTCTGCTGCCAGATTAAACGTGTATGCATGTGCTTGGTGGCCGTATACCTCAGGCCGTGACAATGTGGGCTGATTATCATCAGATTGTGCCTAGAAAATACTGCAGAGTGGTGAATGAGCCCACATGAGTGGGAGGATATGCACATGCAGTCACTGAGCGAGAAAGTTATGTATATCTGTACAGAGCACTTTCCAGCATCCTCGACTGAGAGCAGGCACAGCACCAGAGTAGCAATGGCTCTGCATCTGCACCGAGTGTTTCTGTAACTCTGCCTGTGTGGTCCTCCAGGAAGGGTTGTCATCTGGCATTTAGATAGGTTTACTGAACCACATTCAAACTGGTAAAATGAAGCTGTGGCTGTAAGGTCATCCCTTAGAGTAGAGATATGGGATTTATGGGTATTTGAGCCAGTGAGACAAGCTAGCTGTGGCCTGATCATGGGAGCATCTCCCACCATGGTAGTATCTCCAACGTTCCACTGATGGCTTTATGCTGCTGTTTGTTGGAGGCGACTTTACCACTGGTTGGTGCTGCAGCTCCTGCCCTGGGACAGTGTTGGGGGTGGGGGGGACACAGGCAGGTGTCTGTGTGTTATTTGCCCATGCATCCCTTCTTGCTGTCGGTGTTGTGAAGAGCTGAGCATCTTGGGGTTGTTTCCTATGTGAAGTCTGAAAAAGACCAGGTTTACAGTGTCTCGTGTTAAACCCCAGCTTGTCAGCTTTAGCTCTGATGAATCCACCAGAGTACACGCTCCCAACTGACGTAGCCAGAAAGCCCAGGGGAAACTGAGCACCTTCCCATTGGCTGGTGTTTGTTAATGGATGTTTTTTACCCCAGGCAAATTTGAGTCTAATCAAATTACCCTCTTCAAATGAATTGCCTTGTTCAAGGCTTGATCTGGGAGGTGGAAGAACGACTCCTCTCCCTTTATCTGGGAGAGTGTGAGGGAGTGTTTGGCACTGTTTCAAACGCAGCACTTCTCTTGCTGGGCCTCTAGTGGGTGATTTTGGGGAAGTCATAGGTTCAAATTTGCCTCTCTAAAGCCCTGGGACGGAGCATCCCTCTTGGCAGTGGTCTGCACAGTTTTCTAACAAATTTTGTAAGATATTTAGGGCTAGATTTTCAGCCAGTACAAACCAACGTCCCCAGCTCCCCATAAATCTGTCCTCTTCTTTTCCCACTGAGGGGGTGCCGTACATTTCTTGACCTGTCCCTGCTCCATTGGGAGGATGTTAACACTGAAGTCAGGGGCCCAAGCGTACCAGCAAAGTCTTTGCCTTGCAGCCACTTTAGTCTGTGCTGGCCTCTGGATTTTCAGGGAAACCACTCCTGAGCTCAATCACGAAGCTAAGAGCTCCCTCCTGAAAGGACTGCACTGCAGACAATTTTTCCTCTTCAGCAGAGCTCTGAGTGCTCAACTGTGAATGCCAGCGTTTACAGAAGCTGCCCAGCTGCTTTCAGATGTGTGTGCTGTTTACATGCAGACTCCAGCTGGTTGCTACAGTAGGATTTAGCCAGGCAGGGTCTGCTGGGGAAAAGCTTCCCTCTGCTATAGAGGTGAGGCAGCGTCTGTGTTGCCAGTAGGACAAGCTGGCTGGTTTTATTACCCCGAGACCCGAGGCCTTCTGGACAAGAAAAGCCATGAAAGCTGCCCCAGAAAGGAGAAGGAGTTAGTGGTGTTAATGTACACAAGAGATGCCGGCAGTCCCAGTGCTGGGGTATTCAATGTTTCTGCCTTCCTTGAAGGCGACCTCTGAGGTGACTGGGGAGGACAAGTAAAAACTGAAGTACAGAAAGCAAGAAATCCCTCTTTCTGCCCTAGCAATTACATTATTTTGCCACAAAATGGCCTCTTTTCTTATGAGTTCACCTCCTCCCCACTCTTCCAGTCCCTTTGTGTGGCAGGATGGGAAGATACAATAATGAGGACAGGCTTTATTGGAAATAGTGCTCAGCTGGCCAAAACCAGAAGCTGTTTTATGCACTGGGCTGGGGAATCCAGCACCACTGTGGGCTGACATTCCCAGGCTGTCCAAATGTGAGTGGGTGTTTTAAATATCAGCATTTTAATGGCATTTACTTCAACGTTTTGTTCAGGAAGGATTTTCTATTTCTCCTGCTCCTCTCCCCCCTCCCCAAGGTGCTGAGAAGTTCATCCCAGAAAAAAGCGAGACTGGAGAATGTGTGTCTCTTGGGGGGTTTTTGATAACTGATAAGAATTGTGGAAAGTCCCATAGGTGAGCATTTTCCTTCATTACTCAACAAGACTTGGCGCTAATATCTCTTAGGAACTTGCCTCTCTCTGTGTCTCTTTTCACGCAGTTTGATTGTTATGACATGTACAGTAGCTGAAATTTAAAATACATTGAACTGGGGCCAACATCTTCTAAATGGCCATTGATTGGGAATTCTGTGATTTTTGAGATACCTGATGCGAATGGTTCACCCCTGCCTTTCCAGAGGAGCTGAGCATTCATGAGTGCTCTGAAATGCAGCATGCTGTGCTCCTAGGTTAGCAGTTTTAATGAGATCTGTGGAACAGCTCTGCTCTGCAATGTCATTTATTCTACTGCATAGCACTCATTAATGGGAATTTTCTTTGCAGAGAAAGTGAATATTTTGCCAGAATAAAAATTTCTGGGGCTTATCAACTTCTTTCTGATTAGCTTCATCAGTCAATGTTTTCTGATTAGAAAAAGAAGAATATATTGGAAATGCAATGTTTAGGAAAACTACTCTTGACAAGTGGAATTTTGGGAGTTTGCTGACATCTTTGCTTGACATATTTTCGATCTGAGGTGTAATTTTTTTGGTTTAAAATGTTGTATGAGAAAACGTGGGTTTGTTTTTTGGGCAGTTTTTATTATTTGTTTTGGGTGGGGTTTTTTAATCAAGTGCAAAGCAAGAGAATAAGATGCCTTCCCTCATTGTACTGGACAAAAGTGTTATCCTTTCAGTATTTTAAATGTGTAGCCTATGCTAAGCAGTAGAGCAATGTTTTCTTCTTGATGGGTAGTGGAAGTGAGAAGTCACTGATGCTACAATTAAGGCCAGACCCTGCAAGGGCAGAGCAGTATTAACCCCCTCGTGGCCAGTGACGCCATACGTGCTGTCTTTTGGGCAAGGCGCCTTGCCTGCCCTTCAGCCCATGCTCTCCTCCAACCTACGTTGCATGGATGCAAACCCACATGTGGGCTGTGGCTTCAGGTGACCTTCTGGGAGCACTGGGGAGAGAAATCAGTGCTCCATGCTGTCCCTTAGCGCGCACCATGCTGTAGTGCCAATGGCACAGACATGTTTTGTCTGACCCGGCTCGCCGCTGTACCTTGCAGCAATCCCAGGTGACAAGAGAGCTGTTCTTAGAAAGGTCCCCAAGTCACACAGCTGGTGGAGTTGGAGGTGCTCTGAGTTCAAGCCATCCCTGAGCTGTGCGGACATTTGCTTGTAGGCTGCAGGTGGCTATGCAGACTCTCGCCTCACCAGGCAGTGCACGGCGTTTGGCTCGGCCTTGAGGGTAGCCCGCACCGAGAGTGGCAGGTGATTTCCAGAGCAGCCCTTACGGGAGATGCAGCCCAGGGAATTGCTGGGTTCACCTCCAGGACGGCTCTCAGGGGTTCACTGCGGGCCAGGCGGGAGGAAGTCACCGCCGCTGCCTGGCTTAGATCTTCCAAAAGTGCTGAAGGCAGAAAGGCGAACAAGCAGCAGACAGCAAAGGAAAGATTAATTGGCTGGCTGCCTGAAGGGCTGGTTGGGGTTGTATTTCTTGTTCTTACTCCTGCAAATTTCTACAGGATTGTAAATCTTGAGCTGCTTCCCAAATGGGGAGACTTCAGGTGTGTTTTTCTAAATAAGCAAACCTGAGCATACTTAAGTTCTTTGACTCAACACACAGGAATTCCCATTGGCTTTATTACATGCTGACAAGCATGCTGGGGAAAGCAGGACAGATCAATGGCTGCGTTTGAAGCGGGCCGTAAATCACTCGTGACACCAGGCAGCAGATTGACTGACTAGCCTTGTTCCTCCTCCCCTCCCAGCACGCCAGCGCTGACCCCGGCTTGCCACCGAGACGTCGGGGAGGGATGCCTGTGATTAATGCTGCAAACGAAACCCTGGCCTGGTCAGCAGCAGGCAAGCTTGAGCTGGAGATCTCTGGAGGGAAAGGTCGGAGGACAGCGGTACGAGTCAGACAAGGAGTAAATGAAAATTGGCTAAATCATCCCCAGCTCCATTGCCCCATGCTATATCCGCTCTTTTCTCGGTGCCCCTGTGAAATCCTTGCTTTACATGAATGTCTATCCCTGCCCCAAACACTTTGTGTGAGCGTTTAACATCACAGGTTGAGCAACAACGACATTAAAGCTGCAAAATTGACAGGAGGGTTTCTGATGCCAGACATGGGAATTCGGCCTCTGACGGGTTTTGACGTTTTGGAAGCAGCGAGATGGGCAGATGGTTTTGAATTTAATATTTTCTTCACTGGAAATTGTAGCCTTGGGGTGATAGAAAATCAGACGTAGCCCTGGTCTAGACAGGAGAGCGGTGTGAGAACCTTCAGACTGCCAAGCACTCCCCTCCCCTGCCCCCATGCACCGGGGCTGGCGTGGGAAGGGAGGGACAATAAGAAAAACTGCTGGAAAAATCACACCGTTCTCGTTTGAAGCTTTCAGACCGCTCTTTTGTTTTTACTGATAGGTTGAGATAAAAATTAGGGAAATTATAATTAAAAAATGAAAGCAATAGAAAGCACAACCACTCATCCAGTTTGGTTGAAACCCTTCTTTTTGGTGGGAGGAGAGAATGAGAAAGATCTAGATTTTTCATCCAAATTGAAAAATAAACCTTCCTCCAATTCCAACAGTAGCTTGTCACCCTGCTTTGGAGCTGTCTCTCTGGAGGAAATAGTTAAGGAACTAAAGAAACCCACCCCTGCATGCACAGAGCTTGCTCCTTCCATGGGAGCACAGGATACTGGGAGTGCCTTGTGCTGGTAGATAAGAGTCAAGATGCCAGGGCTGTGGGTCTGCCCACAGGCAAGATCTTAATTAAAATTTATCTATATTATATCAAATATTTTTCTGAAATTTTTCAAAGTTGTTTCCATGTCTTGCATTAAAAAGAAATCAAGGGAATATTTTGCGGGATCTTGACACTCATACGTTTTTCATCTAAATGACACTTTTTTTCATTTAAAAAGGTCCAAGCCCTATGTTGATGCAGTCTTTGGTAAATAAGAAATCTTGGTAACATTGACAGAAAATTCTTTTTTTTTTTTTAAGTCAATAAAAATTGTACATGAAGCAGGAAATGCCATTAAGGATAGTATCTTCAGGGTTTTCCTCTTGAAAAAGCAGACCTGTAATGGACGCCCAAGAGCCCTGCCCTTTCTGTGCAAATAACCTCAAAATTCATCAAACTGCAGTAGAAACCAGCCAGTGTCAGGATGGGGTCCTTCCGCCTTCGCAGGCAGTGCAATTGTAGAGTGTCAACACATGCCAGAGGACTTCTGCCAAATGGAGAAGAGGGAGTTTGATGTTTCTAGGCACTTTGGTCCCTGTGCTCTGGGAGCGGGAAGGCCTGGCCAGGTTGCTTGCTTTTGTGTTTTTTCGGGGCAAAGCATTCAGAAATGGAAACTCTTGGTGAGGAGATAGCTTTTCTTTCCCTGCCATCGTGCTCCTCTCAAGCACAGCTCAGTTTTATTTTACAGGGTTTTCCTTTCATCTGAAACCTTCCAATTTCAGGCAGGTTAACTTGCCAAGGTGCACCTTCCCTTTCATAAATATTGCAGTAGCTACAGGCTATGGAGAGTTAGCCAAGCAAGTTCTCTTCATCTATCATGATCTCACCCCTCCCTTAACCCCCTCCTCTCCCGCCCTCTCATTAAATAAGAACAAAAGGTAAACCGTAACCCTCTCACATGCTGCATTAATATATGGTATAATTTTCCAGTTCTGCCCAGTTCTGGTATGGCAGCTGTGTGGTTGTGTATAAAATGGGACATCCCTCGTGTTGGGAACATTTGCAATCCCCTGTCTAAACTTGCTCCAAGCTGGAACGTCCTGGGCTGCCCAAATGCTGCTGAAATAACGATGAGGTATTGGGCACTTTTTATGCCCCTGGGCATCAGGGATTGAAGGAGCCATCCCTGCTCCCTGGTACCGAAGCAGCAGCTTCCCTAACTCCTGTTTGCCTGACCTGCAGCTCGTCGAGGGTTAGCAGAGCTGCTGTGACTGATGTTTTGCAGGTCAGGCCTTTGGGGAACTGGCACACGCTCTGTCCTTGCCTGCTGCGGAGGTTTCCTGCTCTCGGGGCTGGCTGTGCCGCAAGCCGCCCTCGTGCGTGGGGGCTACGGGGAGCTCCGCAGCTGGCGTCCCTGCCGGGAGCGAGGGCTGCTCTGCCTCCCACCTGGGTTGCAGGGGAGTTCAGCTTAGTTCTGCAAACAGAAATGACTTGAAATACAGGTTCCCAGCGCTCAGCTAAGTAGAGAATACTTTTCTTCCCCTGTGGCCTTCTGGCACTGCTAACACACGGGAGAATGGGATTTGTGTGCATCCTCACTGCAGTTCTGTTTGAGGCTCTGTACACGTGCACGTGTGTGTGTATGTGAGTGCATAAAGACACACTTTAAATCAATATTCTTTCACCATGCTTCAAGGATACAATTGCTTCTGGTTAAAGAAGTCAAAGCCAAAGATAAATAACTAATATATTAGCTCATGGAGACATTTCTTTGCTCTAATGTCCTGAACAGAGGATACACCAGATGCTGAACTGTGCATAGGCATATTAGTGGCTGCATTACAGCAGTGCCCAGAAGCCAAGATGGTGTGACCATGCTCACTGCTGTGTATAGTGAAGTTTACACATGTATGCAAGCCTGAGAACATAAGATGATGAAAGGGGTGAAGGAGGAGAGCAGTATCTGTAAAATGATATGAAAATGGTCTTCCTCTCGGTAATTTCAAGCACACGAGGAAGCATAACAAGGAAGCAAATTCTCCTGTCTGTTTCAAATTTTCAGCAAAAATCGCTAAATCCAAACAGTTTTTTCCTTGGAAAGCACAAACAATTATAAACAAAAAACCAAAACTGCCATAAAATTTCACCAGCTCAGATCTTGCAGCTTACATGAGAAATACATTCCATGGAGGACAGGGGTGATTGCGTGGCAGCTTTGTCACGAATGTGGTGCAAAAAACATATGTCTCTTAAGTTTTCTTAGAAACTTTTTAGTAAACTCTTGTCATCCCTAGACTGAGCAGGTTACGTGGAGGCTGGTTTTGCGTGCTAATATGCTTTGCCGTTAGTACCACTCTCCATTGCTGCTCTGCATTTTCTCCAGCCCCTAATTCCCTTTTACTCCGAGTAGCTTTCATTTTTGTTCAGTGTTGAACCTTTCATCAGGGGCCTCTGCCAGACCCTTTGTTACTGCCGAGAGCGTTTTTGCCTCCTTCCCCGTTTCTAAAATGCCTCCCCTCACACGCTCACGCTTACATCTGTCAAGGACACCAACAGGTGACACCTTCCTCCTCCCCATCGTGTCAAGGCTAGAAAAGGCTGTAGCAAGGGGAACGCTTACAAATAAGGCCAGATTTGGTGACCAAGGTCCATGATGCATTTTTTTATTTATACCCATGCACGCATACTTGTGTGTATGTTACAATGACTTCAGGGGACTGGAGGGGACTTTCCGCAAGGATTAACTGAGTGTGCCTTCAACAAGGTAATACAACAAACTTGCCTCGGCTGCTGTGTGCTTAATTAGGGCCTTCCGTCATGTAGAAGCTTTTTTTTAAAAGAGCTTAGTGTGGTTAGCAAAAGATACGCTGTATCTGGAGTGGATCCTGCAGTCCTAATTTGGTGAAACTCTCACTGGAAAACTGAGCAGGTTGTAATGGGTCTTCATTTAAAATCCCTGCTGTATTCTGTTACTGATAGCGCGGTACTACAGGGATGGTGTCTGCTAGTTGCCATATGTATGTGAGCAATGAGTCCCTGCTCCAAAGAGCGCACAGAACCCAGATGTTGGGTGCAATCTGATGGAGGGTGGAGAAGATCCAGAGACTGAAAAATATGCAGAATTTGTGCCAAGTACACTTAATCTCCCTAAAGTCCAAAGTAACAAGCATTATGGTTGAGCTGGGTCCTGCAAATAAATTAGGAGGGAAGACTGTGGGCTTTCCTTTTTCCCTACCCTTCCCTTTGCAAACACTCCATTCACTAGGTGGATCTGTGCAAGAAGGTGACCAAGCAGTGGCCACAGAAAATGCTGCCGGTGGGGTGGGGAGGTGAAGGATCCAATGGTCTCTCTCTCAGACACTGAGAAGAGTTATTTGCCATCTTTTTAACGCCCATGGTGCTCTCTTGCTATACCTAAACTTCAGTACAACATCTTCTGAAAAATCATTTCTAGCCTGTAGCAACTTCAAGGCATCCAGACTCTGCTCAGTACCTGCATTATCTATAAGCTACAGAGAGCTGTAGGCATCGCTCATTGATGGTAAAGGCCAATTCTCTCCTGAGGCAGAGACTGAAATGAAAAAGAGGAGTTAGAAAGTTGTGAATAGCACCCATATGTGCAGCAGTACGCACGCTCTCCCACGTAACTAGCATTGGCTGATGGAAGATGCAGTAAGTGCCCCTCGGACATTTGGTGTGTAACAGGGGTATTGAGCCTCTGAGACAGAGGTTTTCTGCAGTGGGTGGTACACTTGCATTTGAAGGCTCAGGGCTCGGGGAACCTTTATGAAGCATGAGAATACTGCCACTGACATAATGGGGCCAAACTTCACTTTGATCCTCTATGCAGGCCTTTGAGTCTGAGCCATATGTTATGAAAAAAGCTAGTTTCCAAACCAGAGGTTTGGTGCTGACCTATCCCTGAAACTGTCACAGATGTGGGGTAGAAAGCTTGCTGGTTAATAGTTTTGAGTGCAAGAAGAGGAGCCGGTTTGTGTTGGTGCCCTAAATTGAGTGGAAAATGCTGTGAGAGCAGACTTTCTGAAAAAAAACAACCCACTTAACTAGTTCTCTGGAGGTTATGCTACAGTGCTGAAGAAGGACAGGGCTGGTGCATGTAGGAATCAAGAGAATTAGAGTGAATTTAGACTTTTGCAAATCACAGTTTCATGTGCTGCAGGGAGCTGGGGGAAGGGAGCAACAGGGGTTGCTTTTATTCCATCCCAATCCACTCACTGATCCTTGACCTCATCTCTTTCGAGAGCTTGCCAGCTGTAAGGTAGGGAACCTCCCAGCAGAAGTGGGATTCCTGATGTGTGTTTTCTGCTCCACTCTGAGCATCAGTGCAGGAGTTGCTCCCCAATAAAGGACTTGCTGTGGTGCCTGCTAGACTAGCCACACTGCAATCATGGGGAGCATGAACCTCATCCTCTCCTTCACCTGCTCTCACCGCAGCTCCTTTCATGAGTTATGCTTAAACTGCATTCGTGAGCACGAGCACAGGCAGCCAGTGAAAAATAATTTAATAGGGTTACTTTACACATCCTGACCCCAGCATGTTTCTGCTCATCCCAGGAGCCAGCTGGTATTGGCAAATTATGACTTGGACTAACCACATTAAGTTTAGTGTCTGCAGAAGCACTTGAGGCTCTTCAACACTCATACTTGCAAGGAACACCTGCATAGGGTGGCCAGGAAAAGTGAACGGAGAGAGCCTTATCCTGCCCTAAAACCCCAATGTGCCGGAGAGAACAGGAGTGACTCAGCAGAGTGGCTGCTGACTGCACCTATTCTGCAACACTCTGGCTGTTTGCTTTCCTTCCCCCTCTTTCCCCAGCTGATGTTTAGGCTGTAGGACAGACAGGCAACTTTTTCAAAGGCACATGGTCCCAATGGGGACATAAGGGTTTTTTTGGCTGAAGGACAGTCTTCATGGAGCAGTGTAAAGTTTTAGGGAGACTGAACCAGCTACCACATTGTTGGGCTCAGGTTCCAGTACTGGCATAGCCTGGCCAGGCCACTTCCAGTTGGTTATTTCATGAGCACTGAGATCTCTGTGCTGAGTTTTATTAAGCAGCATCAAAGCTCTTTGCTTCTCAGTGGGAGACCAATGGAAACTGGGCTCCTAAGGCCCCAAGGGAGCAGAGCCCAGCTCATTCCTGGCTCTCCTGTCCAACACCAACCTCATCTCCAAAGCTTGGGATGGCTGAGAGTGATGGTTCCTGGTGACTGGGAACTTAATTGTACTCCTACTGACTGAGTAGTGATGGGTGAACTCAAAAAGGCCTGGCTAGATAGCTTGCATCAAGGAAGTATCCAGCGTTTGCAAAATTAGCCTGCTTGGCAGTTTGATCTTTTGATGTTTCTGTGAACAGAATTAAATTGAAAGGGTCTTCTTGCTGGGTTTGTATTTTCTTCTTCTGGTATCCCTTACAGATGAGAAGAGGTAGAAATGAAATCTAACCATGTGCTTTACAAGGTTTGATTCAATGTTGGTAGGGCTGAGTCACATGCCTGTTCTGACTGATGCTATCACTCCCATGAGACACACAACATGTTATTGCTCAGTGGCTTAGCAACATGCACTGTGGCCTGCCTTCTGCAAGCTTCTCACCTTTGCCTTCCCTTTCAGGGCCAGTATTTAGCAAACAGAATTTGCAGTGCCATGGTTACCAGCAAGAAGAGCTTGGGACCTTTGAGCCATTTGCCAGTGTCTTGGGTGATATAATCAGCTTATAATATTGTAGCACCTTTTGCAAATTCAGCTTTTCATAGAATTGGAGCTGCTGGAGGGAAATTGAATTTTGGGGGAGTTCTCAAGATTGTGTCATTTGGTCTCTTACTGCAATGACAGCTGAAGCTTTCATATGGTGAAACCCAAGAGAGAATCAGGGAATGTGTATTTAAGCTTTCCATACCATGTGCCAGCCCTGACCAGTGAACTATAACATCCAATGTGTGTACTTTAATCCAATGAACATTTAGGCATTTATATGGAAGTGAAGCAGTTCCAAGAGGAGAACTCCAGAAGGAGCCCAGAGAGTCGCTAAGAAATGTCCCTGCTGGCTAAGGATTTGTGTAGCCCAAACCCTGACTCTGGCTGTACCCATTTATGCCTTGGAATAAGTCTGAAAACAGGAAAAGTCATAGTGCTTGCGCCAGGTGCTTTCCCAGACCATCCCGATACTTTCTTGATACTTAATAGCTGCAAATTCCATTAATATGTTCCATCACCTCTTCCACTCACGTAAGCTTTTAGTGACCTAACTGGTCTTTCCTTGAGCTGACCCTGGCCCTGGGTTTCCAGCTGTGCACATGGTCATGGTGTCATTGTGCAGCAGGAGCTTTTTTCTTAACCTTCTCCCTCCTTCCTTTCTTAATCTTCTCCCTTCATCCAGAAATCCCACTCTGGATGTTAGAAACTTGCCCAACCCAAGGAAAATTTCATAAAAGTTGGATTTTAATTGTGTGTTACATTTGGTGAAGAATGCTGATATTCTGAAAAGTAGAAAATCCTATGGGAAAATCCTTCTCTGTTCTGGCCCCAGCAAGGTGCCTCCGTGCCCTGCTATGTTTCTGATCGCTGTTCGATGGCAGAAGCCAGAGATGGTTGAGCAGAGCTGTGCGCAATGCTGTGGGTCCATCACCGCTTATAGCATGAAAATCATAGAATAGTTCGGGTTGGAAGGGACCTTTACAGGTCATCTAGTCCATCCCCCCTGCAATGAGCAGGGACATCTTCAACTAGATCAGGTTGCTCAGAGCCCCGTCCAACCTGACCTTGAATGTTTCCAGGGATGGGGCATCTACCACCTCTCTGGGCAACCTCTTCCAGTGTTTCACCACCCTCATGGTAAAAAATTTCTTCCTTTTATCTGGTCTAAATCTACCCTCTTTTAGTTTAAAACCATTACCCCTTGTCCTATCGCAACAGGCCCTGCTAAACAGTTTGTCCCCATCTTTCTTATAAGCCCCCTTTAAGTACTGGAAGGCTGCAGTAAGGTCTCCCTGGAACCTTCTCTTCTCCAGGCTGAACAACCCCAACTTTCTCAGCCTTTCCTCGTAGGAGAGGTGTTCCATCTCTCTAATCATTTTTGTGGCCCTCCTCTTGGACCTGCTCCAACAGCTCCATGTCCTTCTTGTGCTGAGGGCTCCAGAGCTGGACACAGTACTCCAGTGGGGTCAAAATGGGGAACCCAGTGGTTTTATGTGAATGAGATGGGGTAAATTCAGGTCAGTGTCTGCTTGAAGGGTTTACATATGTGCTTGTGTGACGGAGGCAGCCCTCATATATGATGTGGGATTGTAAAGCACATCTAAGTGGGCTTTCTGCACAAATACGTAAGTGTTTGGTGAACTCTAAACCTGTCTATGCTGGCTGTGAGCCTCACCCTGACAGTTTTGGGTGTAAAGGACAGATATGTGCCATTTTCTGCACTGAACTTACCTACACATCAGGGGTGTCAGGACTGGACCCAAGTTTTGAGGGCAGATTGGGAGCCTTGGAGTCCCATGGGAACTGGCCAGCTCTTAGCACAGGTCAGGGCCTCTGCGGGGCGAAAGGATTTTCTCCTCCTGGGCTTGCCAACTCCTGTGCCCTCAGGCCCTGCCAGTCAGGCTCAGAGGCTCTCTTTTGTAGCTGCATTGCCATGGTAAGTGCCCTAAATCAGTCACCCTGGGGAGCACGGAGGAGGATGGCTGCATCCTGCAGGAACGGGTGCTGGATAAACTCATCGCAGATAAGGGGACATGGCAACACAGGACCATGACAGCCTGTGAAGGGAATGTGGTGAAAGCAAAACAAATGGGCTACCCAAGTCCCTTTCCCTTTACGCTCAGGGGTCAGGCAGCTGCTTGCCTTGACTGATGGATGGCAGCGTTGCCCAGGCACCTCCGGGTACCCTCCTTTCCTTCCCTCTCATCTTTCACACCGTGCTGTCATTCCCTCTGCTCCCTGGATGACCCTTTGCAGAAGCAGCCTTGGCAAAAAAGCTAGTGAAGGCACTTACAGTCCCTCAGGGTGTTAACAGGCTTGCTGGCCCTCGGAGGCCTGCCACCCTCACAATTCATGCTTCTTTGTGGGTTTGGGTGGTTTTTTTACAAGCTCAATAAAGGGCCTGAGAAACTGATCAGCAGGGAAGTGCACCAATGTGCTTGGTGCAGAGCTGCCAGAAAAGCATGGCATTCATGTCTCCTGCTGCATTGCTCTTCCAGCTGCCCTTCAGTGGCAATGTGTTTTCCTGATGGTGGGTGGTAGGATTAACAAGTTTTCCCTGCATGCGAATTTGCAGCTTGTCATTCTCTGTGTGTCTATGAAGATGTGAGGAGAGTTCATCTGCAAGTCTTCCAAGTTACCTGGTCAAAAATACTGTGGTTTGTAACATTGGAAGCCTTCACCGTGGCAAAGAGCCAGCCATGATGTCCCTAAGTCATGCGACTACCCTTGCTCTGCAGGTTTAGATGTGTTTACATAGAGTCCGTGGATCTCCTTTCCTCTCCTGTAGCAGCTAGTTTTTCTGGAAGGCAACCTGCTGCTACGGCTGACAAATGGAAATACTCACGCCGGAGACACTATGTATTTTCCCTCCTTGCTGCTTGTGCTTTTGAGCAAGTGATAACTTCCATTTGTATCTCCTTTGACACACATCAGAGGAGGAGTTTTTAATGAGCTTTCTTGTGTTTCCGTACATCTTTTTTTTTCTCAGAGGCTATCTTTTTCTTTATTTTGGACAAGAGGAAGGTTATTTGTCCTAAGGTGATGGTGAATTCTTTTCGTAGTGGGGAAGAAATCAAGCTAATAACTACTTGGCAGGCAGTTTTTAAGAAATTTGCAACTAATATCCAATCACAGGAAAGGAGTAACATCTTCCTCTCATGACTTCACAAAGTACGTGACAAGGAGGGAAAAAAATGGTATGGTCTTCTGTAGTCCCGCAGCCAGACAGATGGTGAACAGGCCTCACTGGAGGTCAGCGCAGCAGTTGCCCCAAGCACAGAATTCAAAGCTGCCACTACCTACCTGCTCTTCTGGAGGGCAGATTAAGGAATTCTCTCTCTCAAATGTGCATGTGCTCTTTTTTAATCTGATAGAGAGGACAACAGAGGGGAGGGAGGAGATCCTCCTTCTTGCTTACACATTTTTCTTTAAAAGCATTGAATCTGGTATGAAGACTTTCACTTCTTCGTGCAGAAGTCTTTGCTGTCTGCCTCTTCTCCCCGCTGGCTTCCTGCGGCCATCTGTTGCTTCTCTTACACCTTAGTTGAGTTCGTAAGCAGTTACTTTTTTTCCTCTATTTACTGCCTAGTGTAGTCCGAGTTTCTATAACAGCTAATCACCTAAATCTGGCTACCAAGTTTGCATTGTGTATGTGGTTTTTGATTTGGTCTTTTCTGAGACAAGAATGAGCTGTGATCTTTGGATGAAGCTCCAAAATTTCCATGAAGCTCACAGCTGTCTGTGTCTAGTTGGAGGAATTTCCATGTATTGCTTAGGCTATTTAAAGTGTGCTTTGTCCTGCTGTGACACTCAGGTGGTCCCCTGCAGTAGTCAGCATGCTCAGGACCTGCTGCAGTCAGCGTGCCCCTGGAACATGGCTCTTACCTGGCAGACCATGGCCATTTCCATCCCAACAGCAGTCAGAACTGTGCTGAGGTCGAGGTATGTCAGATCAGGACTCAGCAGAGGAAAAGGAGGCCCTCAAATAGAAAAGTGACTTATAAAACATCTCCTTTTGTCTCTGAAATCCAGTGCAACCATCACTTCTCACCTCAACAGACAAAATCTGTCACCAAATTTTGTCCTTAAGTATGAGCTCATGTTGTGCAAACAGACAGTTTTACAAATTTGTTTGTGTGAAATTATTCACCTAGGGTTTGTCAGCCGTGTACCCACCCTGCTGGTTATTCAGAAGCTCTTCACCGCAACAATTGTTCTGACTATGCACTAGTCATCAGCTGCTGCGAGGAGAGTCTCATCAGTCACCTGCCTGAAGAGCACAGCTTCCGCTCCCCAGCTAGCTGAAGCCCGCAACATTTTCATGATGACCACGTAAACACTTTCGGGGTGAATGTACCTCCCTGAAGAGTGTTTGTGACCTTCCTTGCCTTTCTCCAAGGACCTTCACAAATTAAAAGAGACCCCCACCCCTTTATTTTTGGTAAGGAAAAATGTTCTCCATCGTACATGAAGTGAATGCACTTGAAGCAAGATTGTTCCATGAAATTTAGTATTTGTCCAAGTAAATGCACTTGCAGCAAAATCGTTCCATGAAATTTAGTATTTATTCAAGACCACAGATGCAGGTATTTAAGCACTGAAAGCTTCATAGGAGCACCCAGAGGCACCAACCTTCAAACATTTCTTGTTCTGCAGTACCAGGGGTTTGTTAGTCAGAGCCTGAGGAGAGGTGAGATGGAGTCTGGAAGACAGCTCAATTCTGAGATACTGTTTAGTCCATATTGTTCTCTGTAGCTAGAGTATTTTACAAACAAAAAGCTAAGAGTTTGAGAGTTTAATGCCTCTGGGGAATTGCAGCTCGATCTTCTGTCACGCTTTATGCATCCGGTTTTCCATGTAGTCTTGTGTATGCTTTGCAGGATTGCATTTCTTTGATCAAAATCATGAAGGATTGGCTTAGCTGGAATTAACAACAACTCATGAGCGTGACTCCCAGTGCTGAGTTTTAGACATTAGCCACACAACCCTGTGATTGAGTTGCAGAGGGACAGAGGTGTCTAACTTAAAAAGATTCTCAATGTACAAGCAGTTGTGAGGAGATCTCTAGCTGATTGCTTTTCAGATTTTCAGGACCTTTCCTTCCCCAAGCTGTGCAAGTGATCTTTGCTCTTTTCCAGCTTTATTTTTGCCATAGCATTGCCCTTTTTTTGCCCAAATCTGTCCTGTTTTACAAGCCATACCATTTTACAGTGTTTTTGTTCAAGAGATTGATTTCTCACTTACTGTGTCAAATGCGGCTCCCTAGTAAAGCAAGAAATATTTTTCAGCCAGTTCACCTCTTTACCTAATATAAATAGAAAGAAGAGAAGAGAAAGAAAAGAGAAACATAAGAATAAGCTATGCTACCTCCAGCATTTGAAGTTATTTACAACCTATGCAGTATATAAGGTTTGTGCCTCACGGTGAATTGATCACCAGGTGGTATTTCTCATAAAGCTTGCCTGGCCCAGTGAAATGCAGGTGCTAGCACCCTTCATGTTCATGCCCTTGACACAGGGACCCAGCTCCAGCAAAGTATATGGCCACAAAAGCAGTTTTATTGACTTCAGTTGGCCAGCTTGTATGTCAGCCAGCATGTGCTTACGTGCTCTGTGAGGTCAAACCTGCCTGCCTTTGTGCCAGGAAAGGCATAGGCACTGTTCACATTACAGCAGCTCAACAATATCCATTGCGGTATGATAACAGCACACACATGGACACCTACTTTGCAGCAAATTACACTTAATGTGTGAAGAAAGAGAGCCAAGCTTGATTTGCTGCAGGCGAAGACCAGGACATAATCACTTGCACCATGTCAGATGATATGCAATAGCTCATTAGGCAATAGCAACTTCATCATGCACTGGAGCCTCACGTCCTGACCAGTGTGGGAGGAGGACAGGAAGTAGACCATCTAATTTCCTGGCATCCTTGTGTGGTTGTGTCACCGCAGTAGCTGAAAATCTATCTTGAAGGTATTTTTCCTCAAAATTTTTCACTCTAGCGCAAAACCAACGTACATGCCCCCGCTTTGAAAAGAAGCCTGTCTCAAACCAGGGAGCTGAGCTCAGGTCTCCCAGAGTGACAATAAATGTTCTCCAAACACCAGGACCCCTATCCAGAAAGCCAAATGCTGTCGTACTGCCCTTGGCAGCACCGACCTGCACTTTGGTTTTAACTTAGCATCCTCCTGAGGCGAGGCAGAGCTCCACCTGTGCTCTTGTGTGCCCTTTGTGCTGGGATCACAGCATGGGATATTTTTGTAAATTATCTAATGACCAAACTGAAAAGATAGTCTTTCTAGGGTTACCACTGAAGGCAGGACGTGACTCCAGAGCACAGTATCCAAGCATCTTTGCTTACTATGGGAGGGTGATTGGCTGCAGTGTTTTTGCTCTGCACCCAATGAGAAGGGCTGCAGGGCTCAAGTTAGCAGTATCTTGGTGATATGAGCCTCCATAGGGTTTATGTCATACCTATATTTCAGAAGTTACAGAATGTGAAAGATATTATTACCTAAAAAGCATGTTGCAGAGCCAGCTCCTCTGGCCTAACGACACCTTCTTTTTAAAGGTTTCTATGTAATGCAAATTTAAAATAAGGGTTGTGGAGTGGTTCTTTATTAGAAGTAAAATGAATTCCCTTTGCCCCATTACATGGAGAACGGGATGGTTGTGCAGCAGTAAATTGACCTCAGGAGGAGTCCAATGTACAAAGCTGAGATCTGGTTTGGGAGAGCACAGTGTTTGCAAGGACTGGTCTTGTGTTGACAATTACACTCACGATCTCCCTTCTGTAACTGAAATGAAACAGAAATTATTCCAGGACATGAATACTGTCATATTGATCCTACTGATGCATCTGTTAAGCTAAACACTCTGTTCAGATATAGTAGTGCTGGAAGTCAGTTTTTTTCAATGATTGAGAAGCCAGGCAAAATGTGTGCCCCTATTTTTTAATGAAAAATTGTAGATTTTTTGGTTTGTGATATTCCATTCTACTGAATTCTTTTGTTTGTTTATTTTTAATTCTGTAAAATTAATAAGCTTGGAGTACATCTATATAAGGGGTTTAAAATTGGGGGGGGGGGGGTGGCTAAAAGAATATTTCATCTAACAATTTGCTTCTCGCTTTAGTTTACTAGTTTAGAGGCTATAGAGTTTGAACTTTTGTATTCTTTTAAGCAATCTCTTGCTGGTTAACCAAAATATTTCAATCAGAAGCAAAGTGTTTGCTTTCCATACCTGTTGTTCAATGAAAGCAGCGTGCTTCTGTCTTCACCCCAGCACAGCAGAAATCTCTTTTTTTGACTATCAAAATTCCTGGTGACTGGAAAGCAGTGGTTTTACTAGTTCTGGGCCTTGGGCTGAGCGAGGGCTGCTGCCCTCTTCTGGAAGGAATGCCAGACCTCTGGTCACGCCTAAGAGCATCAGTTCCTGAATCTAGGACCAAGCCCTCCACCATGGCGGGAGCATTTAGGACTAAGGCAAGTAGCATGACAAATGCGGTCCCAGCAGTGGGTTTGCAAGCAGCAGATTGCAACCAAATATGGGACTGTGCACCAAAAACTAAGATAATAAAAATTCTATGACCAGCTCTAATGGCACAGCAACTCTATTCCTACTTTTTCTATTACTAAATGTGCCCAAGTGGCAGTATCTTCTATTTTGGGGAGTGGAGAAATCTGGAGGTGTATCTCATCTCCCAAGTGCAATGCCAAGAAATTGTTGCAGAATGATTCAGAAAGCCTATTATTGCCTGTGCATGGGCTAGTCTTCATTGTTCCCCTGGTCTTAGGAAGCCAGTGGAATGACTCACCATATCACCTCTTCATAAAAAATGGGCTGCTGCAAAGGATGACCCCCCAGAAAAGTACAGCAGAGAATGGGAAATGAGGGCAAAGTTCTCAGTCATGGCTCTGAATTAGCAGAAATTTTCACTGCGTAAAGTAAGCAAGGCAAACAAGCCAAAAGGCTCATAGGCATATGTGAACACTTGCCCCTAAAGCACCAAAGAATTGTTTAGTTTTAAAGGTAGGATACCCAGGAGATCAGGTCATAAGCTAAGAGGCAAAGTTGGGGCATTATGAAGGGTTCGCCTGAAGTTCATCTGGGAAACTATTCTGCTTTTTGAGAGAGAGGAGCATGCACAGATGCCTGTCCTTTATAGGGATAGGGATGTCCTCCTGCAGGAGATATAAAACCTCTCTGGATGCTTAAGGTTCCTTATCTGGCTTTGGAAAAGGAAAGGTGCTAAAACTTTTTTCAAAGGACAGAAAATAGGGCAATATTGGACTTAGTCCATTCATTTCCAGTCCGAACACTCTCTGCAGGTCTTTGCTTTTTGACGTTTTTTTCTAGCCATTTTCTTTTCCTCACACCATCTGTAAAATTGGTTGGACAATATCCCATCTAAGTGCCTGACTTTCTGTGCCTGACAGGCAATTCTACTTCTCTCTCCTCCCAAGAGTCATCAGGCCCAAGGGGATGGCAGGCAGGAGTGACTGCCTGTTTGCAGGATGACACGACCTGGAAGGTCCTGTAAGGGTCACCAGGTGTGGTCTAAGGCTTGTGAAGTTTTGTAGGTTTTGAGGAACAAAACAGTAGAAACCCAAAGTGTGTTTTTGCTTTCTCTCTCCCAACTTCATTTACTTGCTCATTAAATTCAGAAGCATGTAGCTACACCCATAGAAAATTACTGCATTTCGTAACCTTTAATTGATTTGCGTATTTATGGGGAAACTGGTATTTCGGGACTATCCAACTGTGCCATCGCTATCACCTCTTCATGGGTCTCTGTCTGCTTGGTTGCTGCAGAGAAGCCCTGATATATGTCTGCCTGGCATAGACCTGGCAGCTCTGTAGGCTGAATTCTTCACTGCAGGTTACTAATACTGAAATAGGGAGAGCTTTTATTTGTAGATGGGGCAGATATTTGTTGCAGCATGCTCCGCTCTGTTTGTTTGGCTGGGTGTTGGTATTCCAGCAAAGATTTTGAAACACACCAGCGTGCTGCATGCTGCTAATTATGTTCCTTTTGTATACCATTAGGAAAGGTAGGGACACTGCTGGCATGGACAGGTACAGAAGCACTTCAGCCCACAGTTGCTGACATGGGTGTAATTGCTCCCCACATCACCTCTCTCAGTCTCCTGGGATTTTCAACCATTGTAAATTCAGGGATGCAGTAGATGTCCATGTGAGCTGGGAAGGAGGTGAGGGTCCTCCCAAATCCTCATCTGTCTCAAGGACACTATTGCTGAAAATCCGGTTCAGTGGCCCCAACCTTTGCTTTGCTGGTCACAGCTGTGAGAAGGAAGTGCGTGGCAAGAAAATGCTGCTTCACTCGCCCTGTTGACCTCAGTTTTAACTTTTGTTTCTAGTTTCTGAGGCTGGAAAGCCTTGCAGATAATACATTGGCCATGAAGACTGATCACTCAGTGTCCTTTATATCTAATGCCCCTGGGTTTGGAGTTGGTTATACTGCTAACCCTGCTGGCCTGAAAGGTGTTGCTTCAGGCTGGGATGTTACAAGAGTCTTGCCCTGAATAAATAATGATTGAGCTGCCCAAAATAGCCCAGGACAAGCACCATCCAACCCACAGCACATGTATGATATAAGTCGGAACTGAGGGTCAGCTCCAGCCCTGGCTGAGGGATTTGCAGCCACTCAAAGGTGGTGGTGGCCACTTGACCCAGTAAAGCCCTCCTCAACAAGCCTGGTGGCCCCAGGGAGAACACAGTCACAGTGTCCTCTGCTCTGCCTCCAGCAGGTATTTGGAAGATGTGACCAGTGTGGGGACTTGCTGTTGGGATGTATAGACCTTCTTGGTGAAGCTGCAGCCAGCATGGGGCAAGCGTAGGGTGTGCTGGGGGATAACAGTGTAATGGTAGCAGGCTAGGCCATGGCTTCTGCTGTCAGCTTTGGGAACTGATGTCCGGCCATGTTGCAGCGTTGGCAGGAGGACAACCACAGCAGGCAGGAGGCTCGCCAGGGAGCTGAGGCCACGTGACACAGCAGTGAGGAGAACCAGCTGCAGCCCAGAGGCACCTGAGGTCACTCTGTGGCGTCTGAGATTTACTGAGGCTTTCAAACTAGGCTGCTTCACAGCAAGCTAAGGGCGCTGCATGACCGTAGCATGACCTGCCCTTCTTCTTAACCCAAGACTGCGAATGCTTATTACATTTTCTGTGTCTGGTGGGAAACACCACTCTTCAGGACCTAGACCTGATGCAAGGATGCTTTGTGGAACGTCATTGCACAAACAGCATTCATCTGTAAAACATCTTGTCCATGCAGTGGGACCCTGCAAAACTGTTAGCCCAGGGTTGCTTTGTAGCAGCAAACTGGAGCTATCGGATGGGGATGTGCTCACAAATGCAAACCCAACAAAACAGACCAGAGAGGAGCAAGAGATTGTGTTTTCTTGAAAGCATTTCCAACACTTCAGTCCTCATCTTTTTTTGTGCCTTTTTTCTTCTCCCTTGTTCCTCTCTTATCACTGCATCTGTCTTCTCTTCCATTTCTCATCTCTCTCTCTCTTCCCCTGCTTTTTCAATGCAGAGCCATGCACATTTGTCCAAGCACCTCTGCAAGCCCCAGTCTGAAATTAGGCACATTGTGTTAAGAGCCTCGCTTCCCTCCATCCAAACTATGGTCCTCAGAGGGGCCACACTGAATGAGGCCAGAGGAGCTGGGTCCTCTTTTGTTGCACCTGCCCCAATGTCTGGAGCTTATTGCTACATCAGAAGGCATCACACACCCTCTCCCTTGAGAAAAATTACCTCAGGCCAAGCCACCATCTCCACGTTATCGCCTGCTAATTGCAGGACATCCTGGGGAAGATGGTGGCGTTTGCACCTTTGATCCCAATGCTGTAAGGTTGGGTTCTCTCTTCTGCAGGCTCTGAGAGAGTGTAGGTGTTTGCTTTAGGCTACGATGACATGAGAAATACCTTAGTGAGGCGAGGCGTGGGTGTATTGGGGCGTGACTCAGAGGAAGTCAATGTACAGGGATTTGTTTTGTGTGCAAGAGATCTATTCACTTTAGTTACCAGCATGGGTGTAATTAACTTTTCTTTTTACATTTTATTATTTTGATTATTAATCATGGCTTAAGAATGGCTGAGCCAATGAGGATTTCATATGCAATTTCAAAAAGTCCAAGATTTATAATACCAAGGGTTGGCTTGAGGGAGCCAGGGAATTTGATGAGAGTTCACTAGATTCTGATGAGGGACCAGTACAAATCAAAGATGCTGGTAGCCTGGGGCAGGATATCTTGCTTTAGAAAGAGAGAATAGTGAAGGACATACTTAAAATTGGGCTTGGAGAAGTCTTGCCAAGACAACTTAGGAGAGGATCGGTATGGACACAGCGAGATGCAAAGAAATGAAGTTGTGGTGTTTAACTAGTCCAGATTTCCTTGGCTTCGGAGCTGGACCTCTTTTTCTCTTATTTGTTTTAATTGACAATAGATGAGATTAGCTACAGTTCTTACACAGGGTAAGGATCACTCTGAGGTTATTCAAGTTTGCCGTGCCTTTAGCCTTAACTTAAGACATCCAAAGTCAACCTTTCTACAGCAGACAAAGCTGTATAGGTCAAAAGCTTGCCACAGTTTGGGGCCCTATTCTGATTCTGTTCATGTCATAGTAGACTTGCTGTGGTGTGCATAAAACAAATCCAAGTGAGTTGAGTGCACACGGACTGCATGGCCCTGCTGCGGGAAGGCTCTTCTTGTCACCAGCCTGCTGCATTCTGCAGTGAGATCGCTGCAGTAATAGAACAATTTATGCCAAAACAACTGAGCGAGCAGGTTGCAATTCCTATAAAAGTTAACTTGAGAGAAATATAACTTGACAATTCATTGACAATTCAAATGAGAATTCATTTTCCAAGAAGAAGGTGGATTGAAGTGAGTGGCGCATGAATCATGCTGCCTGTATTTGACTTCTGGCCTGATTTGAGACTAAAATTGATATGTTAGGAGGTGAGTCAAGGGAAGCAGCTGGGGCATCTTATGCTAATCAAAACCAGAGGAGGTTTCTACAAACTCTGCAAGCCTGGGATGTTCTAATAGTCAGGTTCAGAGCATTTGTTTATATAGGGGATTGACTGGATTCCTCTGTTCTCACCCTAGATTGCCTTATGGCTATTTTTAATGAGAAGCAGCTTTTAACAAAGGTGTCCACTTTCCCAGTAAATAGTCAACTCCAGGCCCCAATATGCAGCCAACATATTCAGGTGGCTAACAGAGCAGAACTGGAGAGGGAAGAACATTTCTGTCCCTTGAGAAACTCTTAAGATGTGTTTGCATTCATCCTAAGAGGGAGAAATAGTGTCAAAATATTCAGTAAATAATGAAGGGGGTTTTTGCAACCAAACACAGTATGTTGACCTTGAAATATTGAATAAAACTTCCATTATATATTTGATTGAAATGAAATATTTTTCTGTCTCCGCAGGTATTAATTATTCTGAAGCAGTTCTCAAAAGTTGGTTTAAAATGAAAATTTTTTGTTTGCTTAGAAATTTCAATTCAAATTATGTTTGAGCCAAGACAGGCAAGAGAAAGAGAGAAGAAAGGGCGATCAGGTGGTTTTGTCATGGGAGGAACAAGGTGGTTTTGCCATGATAGAGCATAAAACAGGGATCTGTCAACTGGAGATATGAGCCAGTAAGTGCGTGCAGGCTAGAAAAGTGCCGTTTCAGCATGTTACTCCTGTCCAGAAACAAAGTGATTGGGTTTGCACAACGGTGCCTGGAAACGCGGTCAGGTCACTTCCGGACTCAAGCTGGTTTGTGTGCCATCAGAAGTATCTGTGCTGCCCTCATTGATCCTGATAATCCAAGGCTGCCATGTGCAGAGTCTGCTTGGGCATCTCTGCACCTATTGCACTGACACATCCCTGTATCTATTGTGTTTTGGGAGGATGATAGTCTCATTGCAGCCTGGATGGTTGTAGGTCCCCTCCTAGAGAACCAGTCTTCTTTCCTCTTCCATTCCCAATGTTTTCTCAAATGAGGTGCCAGTGTTTTCCTTTTTGTTGCTGAAAGAGTGCCTGTCACTGCTGGTGTTGGATGTATTCCTGCAGAGGTATTCTCAGCCTGTAATACAGAAGAGGGAGAAACGGCAAAACTCTCTTATCAAGGGCAGAAAAGGGAAAGAGACTGGAAGAAGCCAGTGGTGGTGAGTGTCAGACACAGTGAAGACCAGGAAAACTTCCAAGCTCTTTCTTGCAGTTTGTCAAATCCCTGGTTGACTTTTCCACAACTCATTCCTTGTACCTTATAAATAATTCTTAAGTCAACACAGACAATTGTGGCTACTGGTAAAAACCACAGAGAGCAGCTAAACACAATGGAAATGGCTTATTCCACCATTTGTTTTTACTTTGGAACAAGCAAAAAATTGTGAAAATAAGTGAGTCATTTTTTTCTTTTCATCCATCTTGGCTTTTGTCTGCTCAACAATGTGTCCTTTTTGTGTGTAGTTGTGGTCTTAACGATTTTGTTGTTTTTTATTTATTTACTTTTTTTCTGCTTTGCTCTCTGGGTTTAGGATTGTCTCCCAGTGACAACTGCTAGCACCACAGGGCTAGAACCTCTTAAAAGACAAAGAAAAGCCGCCATGCCTTTGGGGAAATGAGTCTGCTACCTTGCCAAGAAACATGTTTGGCAGGTTTATAAGACAAGGTGGAGTTGGAGTTCTCTGAGTCCTTCTGCCCTCCTTGAAAGATGTCAGGTGGGAACCTCAGCAAAGCTAATATCTTGAGTAGCATCTCCAGGGTTGGGCAAACTGGTTCAGGTAGAAGAAATTGCAGCTCAGACTGAAGCTTTGCCCGTTTCTTGATAGGCTGAGCCTAAACTTTGTCTTCTTCCACCTCACAAACCTAAACCTGGAACATGCCTGTCCTCAGAGATGAACCTTCATAGACATTGTGAAAAGTATGGCTGATATCTTAAAATCTTTCTCCTGCATGTCTGCACCTCTGCCCTCCCTAGAGGTTAATTATTTGAACATCAGCCAGTGTTTACTCCATGAGCGCTAATCCCAGACTGGTGTGGGCTTCAGGCCTCCATTAGAGATTTACTCCCCACAGGACCACAAACCAATGTGTCCCTTTGGCTTTGCCAAGAGCGTGTTAGAAAGTAGGGGCTGTGGGGATGCATGTGGTTAGCCTAAGCAGCCACTTGTCATTGTTGGAGAGTCTGTGTGGTTTTTATGAGGAAAGGGATTGAATAGTCTTCCTCTGAGTTGACTCAGAAAAAATAGAGCAAGGGGCTGAGTGTAGAGATGGAGGGGTTTCTTTTTGCCCTTAAGGCAATCTTGGCAATGATACCTCTGTAAAGAATAGGTCTTTGCATGACAAAGGAGCTCTACCATTTTCAGTTGTATTAGCCATAACTCATTGGTGAAAGGGTTACCAGCTGCTTGCCCAGCCCTTGTCCCAGCTGCTCTAGGAGGAAGAACAGTTAGCCTGATTTTGTAAAAGGACATTTGGCCTTTTAGGGAAAGACCTTCTGAGAGGTACTTCCACAGGAGTAACTTGTTAAAGCATCGGTCCCTCCTAGATCATGTGGCATGGGGAGCAGATGATGGCCCAGTTATATATAAAGAGCTGTGCCCAAGGAAAAGACTCTCTGGGGAGGTAGCTGAAGGAGGACTTCTAGGATATATGTGGAAGGAATTGCTACAGGAGACAGAGCAATGGAAGAAGGCGTAGAAGAGAAAAGATGCTTCAGGCAAGATAATCCAAGGCATTTGCTGGCCCAGCATCTTCTGTTGTTTATCTCCTTTGGGTGAAAATGGTGAGTGATGAAGAACAGGGATGTGTACTATACCCCTGAAATCTGGGATGGGCTCTAGACTGGGAATACCTGTGTCCATTTTGTCAGTAAGCCACAATGAGCAGGATAACATCAAGATTTCTTTTAAATAAAATTAGGGATTTTGGTTTAAAGTAGCTCAAAATCCAGACTGCTCTAGTTCTATTGGGTTATCTGGCAACTGCAGCTGAATCTGTGAACTCCTTCTGCCTCTGCCAAAGGGGACAGAGGCACCGCTTTCCAATTGCTCAAGCCCATAACATCAGCAGTTCTTCTGAGCAGAAAAATCCTTGAGATAGCAAAATAACGCTCCTCTGGCCTTAAACTCAGCTCAGAAGATGCTTCCAGGGCTCCTCGTGTAGCTGCTGCCCTGTTGCAAATCTTCATAAAGCAGAGAGCCTTCTGTTTATATTTTTTTGCTTGCGATTGGCAGAGGTTGGCAGGTTATCTGAATACTCTATCTCTGTCTATATTTGCCTACTTCTACATCTGTTGACAGTATAAGAGTGTCAATATTTTTTTCCTTGTAAGGTGATATAAGTAACTGCCTAACTGTTGACTCAACTGAGGATTACTAATTTCAATAGCTAGTTAACAAATCAGCCTACACTCCAGGTAGAAGTACACTCCAGGTAGAAGTGCAGCGCCTGCTACTTTTGAAAGGGTCCTGGGAAGCTAACAGTGATCAACAGCTTGGAGCCCAGGGCTAAGCCAACCTGGAGTGCAATGATGCTCCCTTTGGTTCGCCTGCCCAACAGATAAGCATGGCTGGGGAGGGGACAGTCCATGGGATGCACTATTTCAGGATGTCTCTTCCTCTGGTTCTTTGGACGGTGGCTTCCTGAAATTTAGTTTGCATTTAAATTGTGGCAGGTAACTGCTGGATTTCCTTTCCTCCTTTTAGCATGATTTTATAAAACTTATCCAGCTAACTTGGATCTCTTTACACAGAGAGAATGGTAGGGCAGGCTGTCATGAAGGCCTGTGAAAGTGTTTGCAGGGGGTTTGCCAGCCCAAATCCCACCCAACTGAGTCATAACTGGGTTTTTTTTTTTGCCATGTGGCAGCTGTGGAGTGCATTTGAGAAATAGGTTGGTTCCCTCTTGTGCTGAGCTATGCCTTGCTCCAAGCATACAGGCATTGACACTGAATGTGCACAGTGTTTGCAAGACCTGTACCTACTCAGTAGTGCTTCTACTATAATTTTTACTTTTAGTCTTCTATGAGATACCAGGAAATGGCTCAGCAGAAATCTATCTACTCCATTTCCCTTTGCCTTAAAGTGCTCTTGAGATGGTCATGAGAATGTCGCGCAGGCTGTTTGGTTTTATCTGGCTCTGCTCTGCTTTCTATTTGTTCTGCAATTATCTTGTGAAACGCTGTGTACGCTTTTAGGCATGATTTTTTTTTTTTCCAGCTCTGCTCATCCCTTTCTTTTGCACACATGCGTTTACAGTTAATTTTTTCTAATGTAAATAATGTCCTGCAAAGGTCTGGGTTTGAGGGAAAGGAAGGAGCTGCATGTGTGCTCTTTTCATTACATTAGAAATGAGTGTTGATCAAGTTCCACTGGAGGGAATTTGCTTGTATTTCCATGTAACAATAGCCTAGAAAAGATTTTTTTGTCTTTTTTACACTTCTACCACGTGCACGGATAAAATGAGCTCAAAATCTAAATAAAAGATGTTGTGGTGTGGGGAGGTGTCCATCTTAGTAGTTATTATTCAGTCTGACATACAGTGTCTCTAGTTTAATAAATGTTTTTGTCAGCTTCTGTGGAAAGTACCCCAAACTTATCAAACCTATTCTTATTCTTCATCAATGCCAAGGGGCATCCCTTGTGCCTACAAATCTTCTGTTTCAGCATCCAATTACTCATCTGAATGGACAGTGAAAAGCAACTGGTAGCACTGCAGGACCAAAGCCATAGTTTAGTTACTGGTACCCGTACATTATCAAAAACTCTGGCTGCCTTGTTGTTTCACAGCATCTTTTAGATGTAAAAGGACTTATCTAGATGGACAAGACAGAGTGGGAGAAAGGAAATCTTGTCCCTGTTTTTCTGGTGGGGAAACTATTTCCCAGATGGTTTCAGCAATGCATCTGAGGTTGTGTGGGGAGTCTGTAGCCAGCTCTGAACTGCAGTGCAGTGAGAATATCCCCCCTCTCCCTTCTCCAGGGCTGAGGACAGCCATGGTGTTGATGTGACAGGGAGAGCTGTGCACCAACTCCGTGGTCAGTCCTTGAAGGACGAAGCTTCTCTGTGCCCTCTAGGTCTGTCCAGAGACAAGAACCAGCACCTCCTGCTGACTCACTCTAGGGCTATTTTGAGCACTAAAGACCTTCGTAGTTTGGACCCATAATTTCTCTTTCAGTGATTAAAAAGTTCCTCTCTAGGCTGGCTGGGGAGCATCTGCTGTGTACCTTCTTGACAAGAGTAAGAATCTCCTTGCTTATCTCACTTGAAATCATGTATTTCACATTCATCATCTGAATTCAATTAAAAATAACCTGCAGCTGTAATCATTAAGCGCTGTTTTTATCTGAACTCCCTTCATCCCAGAGTGTGTGGGATTTCCCCCTGCAGTTTCAAGAGCAGGTGGTCAGTGGGAAATTCCTACAAGCCCCTCAGTGTACGGTTGCTCTTGGGGGCTAGTCACGGCATATCAGATGTGACTTTGCATTCATCTCTACAAAACAGAAGGCTGATTACTTCCCGCCGCTTCTATCAATACCTGACACAAGCTATGTGAAAAGGGGGGCTATGGGATGCAGATGTGTTGTTGAGTTTTCACAGTGCATGTTTATGCTGTTGGTAATAGGCAGCCAGAGCATCACCTCAAGATTGTCTGCAAATAAGTTTGGGCAGCATGCAGTACAGTGCAGGGACAAGATATGCCACAAAACCGTTTTGGTTCATTTTTAGGCATATAGAATACAAGTTCCCTGAAACACTTGTGTGACTAGCATGGTTTATATCATAAAACAGTTAGAAGTGAATGTGTTTGGAGAGCGTTTAAGCGTTCATTCGTCATCCTTCTCTTATTGTTAATGGGAAGCTTCCTGTTAACAACTGGGTGAGGCACCGCCTTGCAGAAATGTTCACAAGCAGCGTGAGAGATTCTTGCTTTTGTTTCTACTGTGTGAGAACTCTGCGAAGTCTGCAGCTCAGACTGAACTTCTGCAAAATCCACACCTCAATCACGGAGACATAATTTACTGTAGGAGAGAAGAGGACCCTGATTTGGCTTGAGTTGTCTTAGCTTTTCTATTCTCTGTTCCTGTTTTCAGGCACCTTGGTAAAATTTCCTATGCATTTTTTTCTTTTTAATTAGACTGAATTTTTGTGGAAAACTTAAGCCTCAGCAGTTTAACTGTCCTCTCTGACTAATAGCAGAGAAAAATGTTAAAACCTGTTACTATTTCTTTTTACTCACCTTGGCACGTGAGGAGCAATAGTTTACCCAGAGAAAATTTGGCAAAGAAACTATCTTGATTTCACTCGAAGTCTTTGAGTGTTGTGGTGAAAATGGCTTTTGATTAGATGAAGTCAAAAGCCCTTGAAATCCTCCTATGCACAATGTAAGAAGTGGAATCCTCTTGCAACTTGTCATCACTGCATAAATGTGAGCTCTGAGTACCTCTCTCACTGGCTTTGAAAAGGCTTTGTATCCAAGACCTGCTTTTAGGGAAAAGGCTTCTGCGTGTGCTGGTTTACTTGGCAAGATGGTCTTTCTCTGACTCATGGGCCAAGACACAAGTCCACTGTGCATCTCCCACCCTGCCCAAATAGGAGCCTTCAGTGTGGAGCAATGCTCCCCTCAACCCACTCTGAATTTGGGATTGGCTCGCTGCACACTCTTTCATTTTGCAGCCTGAGAAGCTGTATTTCTACTTCAGCTGGGGAATTCAGTCTCCTCCTTCCCCTGCCTCCTCTTCCCTTAATGCAACACTAAGAAATGATACTAACTTAAAAAGACACTTGGCATCCAAAATAACACACCCATACTGTAGCTCATCCAAATGTACATCTCCAAAGCAACTAATCCTACAGCCCGCTGATGATTTTTTTTTTTTTCAGTGACAGGGGAGGTGCCCCTGGGGCCCCGAGGTACCTCTTTGTGGCCATTCCCTGGAGCACAGTGCAATGTTCAGCTCCTATTCAGATGTACGTCTCTCCAAAAGACCCGGCACTGGTAGGTAGTTTCATTGCAGTGACACGGAATTGGTTGCAATCGGTGCTGCAGGGCAGCTAAAAACCCCGTTGTGTCACTTGGGTTTTGCAGGGCTTCCCCTGCATGTGCACATCTGCTTTGTGTGTCACCAGGCCAGCTCTTTCCTTGCAGCATGGGCTCTGGGGTATGAGCCCAGAGTTGCTTCCTTCTGCAGCTAAGCCACCAGCACCATTTCCCTCTCATGCAAGTGGGAAAGAAAAGCTTGTAAAATTAGTGCGTTCCCAGGCTCTCTTCTTCCCTGCTGGGACAGATCATGAAATTTTTCAATTTTCACAAAAGACAAGTGGGTTCTGTGATTGGCAGACAGTGAAGTCTGATTTCCTAGGGCTTTGTCTGGTGGTTAATGCAGGGGGGGTTTTTTGTTTTGTTTTGCCAGAACTTTCTTTCCCTTGCTGCGTTATGCAATAATAAGGGAAAGAAATCCACAGCAGAGAGATCCCCTGATGGAGGAATGGATTCCCTGCTGTCTAATAAAATAGTCTCCCCCATTGGTACTTCTCCTACATCCTAGTTTTATAAATGTTCTCATTAAGATTCTCTTAAATCTGGTAAAAGCTGGACCACTTCTTGCAGCCCTCCCTTCAAAGAGCACAGAGCACTTGTCTTTTCTATCTACCTGGCCACCAGGCAGCATAAAATGTGTAGGAACTGAGTATTTTTACGAGCATCTGTCAACAGTGGTGGGAACTGCTCAGTTCCAAAAGCAAGGACAGTATGGATGTTGTAGAGGGAGAGGAGGAAAAGCACACTATCAAAATCTTCTTAAAAGCTTTCTTGCAAAGATGGTACCTTCTGCTGAAACCTTTGTAAGGAGAGATGGGAACAGAGCATTCAGACACTGTTATAGTGAAGCAGACCCCGAAGAAAGGCATCTTAACAGCTCTCTGGAGGTTTCTGAACATGTGCTATAGGGATGCAAGAGGGAACACATATATCTCTTTTTACTTATGCTTGAGAAAATGGCTCAGTTCATGCAAGTCTGTCTCTCTTTAGCGGCTTGCATTTCCTGTCCTGTTCCCCATGTTCTCACATTCCTAACTAGCACCACCACATATATATCTTATACTGAACGGTTTCCATTCACTGATTCCCAAAAGGTCTTCCCAAGTAAGAAGAGCTGCAGCATCTGGATGTGGTTGGTATACAGACCTTACCTGAGACGAGGAGTCTCTCCCTACTACAGCTGTTCTTTGCCCCTTTCCATCTCTGTCTGATACCTCTTAAGGGATGTGTGTACATCTCCTAGTGCTGCTTGAATCCCAAGCTACAAGGCTTTACAGAACCATCCAAAGCAGTCCAGTAATGTCCCTTTACTCTGGGCTGATCACATGGCAATTTCAAATGACTTGAGCATTTCACATTTTTGTGTAGTCTCCTTAATGTGGGGGCACTTTGGGAGCTCTCAGATTGCAGGGAGTTCAGGGTAATTTTAACTTGTTGGAACACTACAAGTTTCCACAGATCTGAGCATGAAGGTTTGGTGGGGTTTGGAGCTGTAGTGCTTGCCTGGGAAATGAGTGGTGGGGGAGGCAGCAGGTCCATTTGCCTTTCTTCTAGAGCAGGCATTTATTGAATGAATAAAGATATTGGTTGGCACCTAATAGCTGCCTTGGAGAAATAAAGGTGCAAGTGTGCCAGGGAGATGGGCATGTGCTTATTTGCAAAGGTGACATTTCAAATTGGACTGAAATAGTGATGATGTCTGTGAAAGTTGATGTAGCTATTTGCTTGACAGTTGAACTTCATTTTACAAGGTTACTATTCAGTCATGTTTTATTGGCAGCACATCGACACACAGATTATTATGCAAACTCTCCGAAATGCTTATCTGGGGTTTGACACTGCTGTTCTATAAACAGTTATAAACTCCTTGCTTCTGTATCTTTTCCTTCTCTTGGGATTTGTAAAATATTACAGGAGAAAAAGCTATTTTGGTGTGGCGGTTCCCCACCCTGAGTTCTTTGCACGTTGATTTTCCAGTGATCTCTTTTTTTTTTTTTTTTTTTTAGGAATTGTTTGGGTCTCTGGTAATCCAGTCAAACTTCAAAAGAATCAATGGATGAGCAAAGACATGAAGCAGTTTCCATAAAAGAAACAGCTAAGCAGGTGAGGACTCCAGCCTCGAAAATGTGAGGGAGAGGGGAAGTACGTTAGGAGTCAACCTTCTCCATGCCGCTCACTAGTTAGTTATCTAGAGCCTTCATGCTCGCTTGCTCTCAGGAGCTGGAGTATAAAACTAGACTGGTGGCTGCCAAGTGCAGAGCAACCCAAAGGAGACAGCATCTGAAACTTGCAGATGTGCATGTTCTTTCCCCTTATCTGAGTTGCTCTTCTTGGCATACGGAGCAGTTAGGCTGTGCAAGTTGTTACCAGAGGAAGCTGGGGGTACAAAAAGTTTAAAATTAGATAACTAATGAAAGATAAGTGACTGGGCTACTAAATGTAACGCTAACATCTCTGGCTTGGGGTCTCCCAGAGCCGGAAAACATTGAAGCCTGGTGAAGTGCTGCAGGCAGGGACTTGGTGAGCCTGGTGTGCTGTAACCCACTCCCTTAACCCAAGGGTGTGCTTCGTCCCTCTCCTTAAGCTTCTGTTCAGAGTCAGACAGAAGAGCAGAAAATGTAGGAGGTGAATTGTCCTCTTTCAGCTAAAGGATAATGAGACTTGCAAGGTACCAGCTCAGCAAGAAAGAGATTGCTGTGATTGACGTACTACCATCCTCAAGTGGTCATGCAGAAGGGAACCCTTGTTGAAGTCTGGGTTGAGCCCCCACAGGGCAGATTTTTTAGGCCAGCATCACTGATGATAGGGTGATGTAATCAACTTCTTCCCCCCTCCTTTTTTTTTAAGGAAGCTGTATCTGACTGGGCAGAACTTCTATGTCTTTGGTCCTCTAGCCAAAGCCCAGAGCATGGGGTTTTTTGCTTGCCCTTGGGAAACCTTGAAAAGGACAAATGTTGAGCCAAGTTTAGTCTCCTCCAGCATCCAGAGAAAGGGAGTTTGCAGGGGTATGCGGAACACCTGGGGCTGAACACAGCAGTGACAAAAAGCAGATCATGCTGAAATACAATGCTTAATGCATGTAGTCTTGCTGCAGAGAAGTTAGTTCTCCCTGAGGCATTGGTTCTTGTGACAGGAGACCTGAAGTCCCGGAGGTTTCCTGCGTGCTGGCTGCTCTCAGGGCCTGTGGGCATCCTGGTCGTGCTCCATGCTCAGTGGCAGGGCCGGGGCTGCAGAAAGCTGCCAGCATCCCTGCCTCTGCTGATGCCTGGGAGAGATGCAGAGAAAAGGAGCTAGTTACCTTCAATAGCTAGAATGCAGCTGATTGTCAAAGGCAGCCTAATTTAATTAGAGCTGAACTGGATCACTTTTTAATGAGAACTGAGACTAATTAATTTTTGGAGTCACAGTACGAAAGATGCTTTGTTCCTTTTGAATAGGTAATTAAGTGAGACGTACGCAGACACTCCATGCCCAGCTGCATTTACAGAGGGTTTGTTCTCTTTCTTATCTCCATCTTATTTGTATAAGTGCTTTGGAATTAGGAATTAATTGTTTTGTTGCTAATGATGTTGGGTAGAATTATCTTGCTTTAGAAAGGCAGACTTTGTCCAAGTACCAGGGCTTTGCCTACCAGAGGATGCTGACCAGACCAGAATTGCTCTGCAATGTGATCACGGGTACAAAACAGAAGACGAGCTGCCCAGGGATGATTAGTTGTCTTTGAACTGCTCTGAGCTAAAGCTGCTTCTGCTCAGGAACTGAGTGGCCAAGTGGGAGCCACTGCAGAGTGGTAGAGGACAGCATTTCACAATACCAGCTCCAGTTGGCTTCCCAGTGTAGACAAGTTAGCTTTCATGTGGCTTATCCTCACCTTGTTCTGCCAGAGCAGTACAGTGTCACCACAATGTTTAGCTGCCTGTCTCTGGCAGGAGGAGATTTTGTCTGTTCTTATTTTGTTTGTAGTGGCCCTGTGTGCACCACTGTGCTGCACTGGATCAGAACAGCTTGGCTGTTTTGTTCCTCACTCCCATAAAAGCCTCAGGGGCTCCAATGTCTGCAAACACAAGTCAGCATCTCATTAATTGAAGTGACATTCATTTGCAAGCCATGGATTAATATTTTGAGTTCTGATGCTTCTGGAGTAGTCTTGTGTGACTTGTTCCTCATTGGCAGCAGCGATTAATCCCTAATGTTCATCATCTAGCAGGTCATTTCCATTAGAAAGCAAACTTAGCATTTGATCCCAGCATTTCTTAGGATGTTATTGACAAATCCTTTTAATTTGTGAAGTTCAATACAGAGAGCTTCATGGTTCCCGGCATCTGAGTGAGCACACAGCTGAGAATAACTTTCTCCATTATTTTTCTCAGGACCTTCCTTTGCATATTTTGTGGGTTCTCTTTGCTCCCTCATTGCACACTTATGTACATCGTGTATGCCTGCGGGTGTATTTGTATGAGTCTGTAAGGAAACCGCGTGACACTTACAAGACTTTTCATCCATGTGCATGTGCCTTCTGTGGTGAAGCCTGTTGCAAAAGCTCATCCTTTGAAGGTTGGGTTGATACAAGTTCATGGTTGTATGATCAGTTTGTCATTGATATAGCATATGCACTAAAACTTCCAACATGACATCACTTGCTCTACCTCAGCTTGGCCCATTAGTCCAAAAGAATTAAAATTGTAATTTCTTGTGTGACCCAATCTTATTGGAAAGAAAAGGAATCGTTTATACTGACAATAGATAGAAGCTAGGGCAATCATAGTGTGTCCCTGCCAGGATACTTCCCTGCCACATCCCTGGATTGATTCCCCCCCATCCGTATCTTTGGAGATCCATTCTCATGTTCTGATGTCTTTCTAGGATGACAGCAAAAACTTCTGTCAGAGGGCTATTGCAGAATGGTGCATGTTTCAGACCTGTTGCACAAATGGGGAATGCACTGTTGATCCATTTCTGTCAGCCCCAGTTTCTACACCTACATAGTCAGCTTTGGAGGAGACCTGTGCTGAAACGTGTCTTCAGAGAGTCCCTATGGTCTTAACTCCAGGACTCCAGCCTATCCTCTGCTGGGATCTGTCTGTGCTGGATGTAATCTCTGCTATAATTATGCTTTCCTATCTTTCATTGCTTCAGGGCTCCTTTCCTATTCCCTGACAGTCATTAAATTTTTCCTACTCTTACACATCTTTTTCTACACCTTTCAGATGATCCAAACCCCTTTGATTTTCTTCAGAAACTCCTAGCAAGAGGCCTTGTGGTGTTCTTACCTCTAGGGCTCTCTCTAACCACAGGCAAGCTGGCTTGTGTTAGCTGGCTGCCAAAATGGCAAGGCAGTCCCAGCAAGATTTGTTCTTCATTTCATTGTGACTGAAACCCTGGGAAGCCATGCTGGTGGCCACACCAGCTGTGTGCTTGCTGGGGGGAAACCTTGGCCCATATGGCTCTTGTTGGGCAGGGGATGTTTTCAGAAAGGGGCTGTTGCTCCCTTTGATCCTTTCCGTGTGGCAACAGAAGCAGTGACCGCAAGGCTCTTTGCCCTTTCTCTTACCTTTCGCCGCTCCCTGTCCCAACTCTGCCCCTTTCCCTGCTCATGCTCCTGCACCACTGGGAATTCTTGAGCCGCCTCAGGCACGGAGAGGTGCTTTGTGCTTGCCTTGATGTGGCAGTGCAGGGAAGGTGAAGTGAGGGTGCTGAGGGCTGGAGCAAGAGAGCCTGAGAGCAGGTGCACCGCGGTTAGGGCAGATGACTCCATCCAGTTACTCATCCCAGAGCAGGTCTCCACTTATTCCTCCCTCTCCTTTTCTGGAAAGTTACTGTAACTTGCATATTTGTGATGCTTTCTGCCCCTGCAGGCAGGATGACTTGTTTACTACTATCCAATCACCTGCAAATCACTTGCTTTAGGTCAGCTGCATCACCTAAGGACAGCCTGAATCTGCTGAAAGCCTTCCCCAGCCTGGCTTGCACAGTTCTTGGCCGCTGTGAAATGCAAGAGGTTTATGGATGGTCTGACCTGAGACGATGCTGGATGCATTATGAGGAATAAGGCACACCCTGAGCACAGAGGTCTGCAGGATCAGACCTTGCTGGATGGAGAAGATGGCAATGCAGTGTTTGCAGACAGATGTGAGCCCCTGTCCAGTCTGGACAAAAGCCAGCGCTGGTCTGAGCCGTGTGCTGTGTCTATGTTGGTGCTGGGTATATTGGTCTGGGCTTTCAGCCAGGCTTGCATAACTGCACAGCTTTTGGTGCTGAGCTGAATCTTATCTGCTTAGGGCAGACCTTGCTATGTGTCTGCTCAGAAGAGCAGAGCAACTCAACATACTTATCCCACAGACATGCTAAATGTGTCTACAGAAACTAGTAATCGATCCCATCCAGATTCCTTACCATTAATCTTCATCTTCATCTAGCATCACACGTCTTGAGGTCAACAGCGTTGAGATCAGCCAAAATCAATAAAATTCTACATTGTTAGTGTATCCTCGGTGCAGTGCAGCTGTCCTTGCTATGCGGGGAGCATAACTTAATCTCCCAGCGCGACGTGTTGAATTTATTGCTTGGCGACATTCAGTGAATATAGAGTGGTGGGTGGGGAAAATCCTGGCTTTTGATTCAGAATTTTTACTACGTCTGTGAGTAAAAACACACATCTGATGTGCTGACTCAAAGCAAACGGCTCCCATTTGGACTGCAGTCTTTCACTGTGCTGCTTTCCTCCTTTGTGCTTACGGTATTGATCTGGTTGGTTCTGGGTGGCAAAAAGGGAGATGAGAAACAGAAATCATATTGAATAAAATTTATCATTGGTGGGAAGAAAAGTAAGCAGGTTTTTATCCTTTTGTGTAAAGGGGGGGGGGGGGATATCACTCAAATGAAGAGATTGTTTCCCTTTTAACTTAGCTCTTGAAAAATGCCAAAGTGAATTATTTAATCTCCTTAAGCGGATGCCCTAATCTAGCTTCCTCGCAGGCGTTTGCTCACAGTATCTATGTCAGCCTCTTAGCACAGGATAAGGTGCTCGCAACACTGACTCCTGCGCTAAGAGGGATTTCTGAATACCTGTTCCCCAGGCTGCTTGCTTGCTGAGTACTCCCCAGGGCATGAAAAGTGGGAAAGCACCAAAAGGGGAAAGATATAGCTGTAGCCCGTTAATTAAACTGAAAAGAATATCCCAGTGGCAAAAACCTGAAGTCAGTGAGAATTCTGTTGCTACTTGAATAAGGACAGAGTTTCAGCCTAGATCTGGGTCCCACGTGTCCTGTTAATAATGCTTTTGTGCCATTTGAACCTCTGCTTATATTTGGGTTTTGAACTCCAAGCTGCACTCTCATCCATGGGCTGCCCTTGTGGGAGTTGGCTCTGGTCGCTTCTCAGATGGTTACTGAATGCAACATCAGAGTCTGAACCAAACAGGCATCTGTGGCGGAAAGGGAAGCCACCGGTTTCCAGGACCTTTGCAGAGATAAGTAAGACTGTGGCTTGCCTGAGGGCAAAGGGAACTCCGCATATGGCTCTGGAAAGCTGTAGGAGACCTTTGGAAAATGCTAGACTTTGGTTTGCTTCTTCCTTGAGGTGGAAGGAGCTGACATTATTCTGCTGTTGCTTTTCTTATGGGTTAAAGTTGAACTAGAATGACAGAGCAGGACTTTCTGGCTTTAGCTCTGGGACTAACTTCAAGGAAATAATGGAGAGCCTCTTTTTTCCATGCATGGTGTCTCCTTCAGAGTTATTCTCAGTGTGCATGTTATCGCCTTGTGTGATATATAATCACCCAGAGGCTAGGACATGCAAGCACATGGTTATGACTGCCCACAGAAACACTGTGATCCCTTGCCCTGATGCCAGAGATAAATGCTTTGACTTTGGACTCTATTATATTCTCAGAACCAAACCACTCAGCAAACCTGCCTCGTGACTCCACTCAACCCTGTCATAATGATTTTAGAAGAAAACCACAAGAAACGTGGTGGTTTTGGGTCCTTGTCAAAGCACAGCAGAAGAGCGTTGGTTGATTACTTTTTTTTTAAATTCATTTTAACGTTATATTCAGAGTGAAAGTCTGGGCATATACCTAAATGGACTGAAATGTAAAGAGGGTCTTACATATGATTGTGGTGAGAAACCACTGGATTTCATCTGAAAACTTACTGTGGATGCAGGAGATGAAATAATTTAAAATATAACTATGTGAAATCCCACCATGAAAACTGTATGCGTTTGTGGGTTACTCTACCCTTTCTTAGCTTTCTCTTTTGTCTGCAAAACGCTATTTTTTCCTGGTATGCTAACAAATATAAACATTCAAACTGCAGCTCTGTGGAGTCAACATTTTCTTCTCCTGTCCACTTTCTTCATGCTTTCCCCAGACACACAAACAAAAAGTAGCTTATGGTATGCACCTGAAAAGGAGGTACCTTCCTCTCCACACCTGGGTACGAACGCAGTTGCAGACAGCTGCTGTGAAACAAAATCTTTTTGTGATGAATAACCACTCTGGAGCTCACTGGGCATCTGACTATTGTCGGTCAAGGGATTGCCTAGGTTGGTGGTGGTGTGCATAATTACAAAACACTGGGCAGTTGCCCAGGTGGTTTACGTAGGCACAAGCACACCCTATAGCTGTAAGTGTGCTTGAAGCTCTGGACTGGGTAGTGCTGTGGGCAGGGGAGGGAGGAGGTGGTGGCATAGTCAGGCAGCTGCCTCTCATGACAGTGGGCAGAGCTGTTGGGAAGGTGACTGAGGGGCAGTCATCTTCCAGAGACTGCAGCAAGTTTCTCCTCTTGGGCTATTCACCAGCCTATGGGCAAGGGCAGCCAGCCCCTGCTCTGCAGGGAGAGTTGGTAACGACGTTTACACTAAGGAAGCTGTGCTGCATGGTAGCTCTGGCTGGTTAGGCTGCTACCACACCTTCATCCAACCCTTCTCCCTCCTTGGCCATCATGCTGAGATGATTATTGCTGCAGCCCACATGAAGGGGACAGGATGGGGGCTTTGTCTTCAGCTGCTGCTCTTCACAATATGATGTCTAAAGACAGTCTCACCTTTCTTGGTGTTGATGAGACACTGGTCCATGAAGTGATACAGCTGAAGCACTCACAGGGACTCATCCTAGTAGGATGTGCGTGGCATGATAACAACCACAGCAAGAGGAGCCAGGGGGACAGCTAGGGGTGGAAGCACAAAAATCCCAGAACTTATCTGCCAGAGTCCTTTCCAAATGCTGTAACTGCTGATGCTCCAGGGTATGAGCCTTTAGCAGGTAATCTGAATTGCTCATCCCTCTCTCAAGCTCTTATGGTACCAGCATCATCTAGGTTAGAGGCCACCAGCAGGTAGCACTAGTTTGGTCCTCTGTGCCCTGGCAGAGGGTAGTTTGCAGTCCTTCCAAGAGGTGTGAAAGCTGACGTAGCAAAGGCCTCCTGGGACTAAGAACAACAGCAGGCTTCATTTGCAGAGTATTCTTTCCTCTTCCCCAGCACTTTAAACAAGAGTGCAAAGGGTCCTAATGACGCCAACCTTGCACACCATAGACTGAGCTCTCTTAGATCTCTTTAACGGTTGGAATTGTGAAATATTTGTTGCATCTATAATTAGGGAGTAGAACAGATGGCTGGAGCTTAGTTATAATTAAAGTCTAATGCACAGTAAAATAACCCAATGCAGCCAGTGATTCAGCAGCAACCAAAGAATTTTAATTCTTTCTTTGCTGGGCTTAAGCTTCAGTTGCAGGAGTTGGGACTTCAGGGAAAGTCTGTTGCATCACTTATTACATAGGAACATGGCTCTATATTAAAGGATTGTGTGGAAATTTTTGATTGCTATGTATTAAGTTATATTGTGTGGTCTCGCTTACCTTAGTAACTTGAATTGTGTGTGAAAAAGGCATGTGAATTGTTTTAACAGCACAGAATCTGCGTGTTGCAATCTGTTTTAGAAGAGGCTTTCTTAAAGCCTGTCTGCCTAGTAATTGATCACTAATGCTTTAGGATAAGTTATTTGGAAAGAGGCATTAATTAGGTGCTCTTAGACAGGAACACATTTTATTTATAAAGCTGTTTTAAATGCTGTTATCGGTAATAATAATTTAATGCATGTTTAACACCACTTTCAAGTATGGATTGTTAGAGACCTCATGACATTAGAACTGGAAGCAAGTGAATAAGCTTCTCATTTCCTGGGACACAAGGGTAGGAGCTAGCATCAGGCAAAGAAACATGAAGAGCAGTATTACCGTGAGCTTTGCAGACTATGGAAATTGTTTTTATGTTTTGGTTGGGTTTTTTGTGCTTTTTGGGTTGGTTGGTGGGGTTGGTTTTTTTTTAACTTATTTATAAAGGGACAGCTGTAATACAACCTGCCAAGTGTATGAGAAGCCAGCTCTCCCACAAGGAGAACAAGCACAGTTCTGAACCATTCCTGGAGACTGAGAAGACACAAGAGAAAATGCTTTTATGAGCAGACTATATTAATTTTCCCTTCCCCATCTTCTCAGATGGCTTACTGAAAAGATTCACCTGTATCTACGTGGGATACTGGGACATTTGTCAGTCGATTAGTGATGCACTTGCCAGGGCTACAGCTGCCTGGGAGGTTTTGGAGGTGTCCCCTCCTTCCCTTCCAGCAGGCTGGAAAGAGCTGTGTGAAGTGACAGGTTTTTCTCAAAGCTGAGATGAGCCTTGGGTGGCCCCTGCTCTTCCAGGACCTGTCCCAGGAGGACTTGGGAGGCACCTCTTGCCAAGTGAGTGTGAAGGGAACACCAATTACCTGATGTTTATTGTGGATTATAGGTATGCAGGCAGCCCGTAGCTGCTCAGTGGTTAATGGTGACAGCATGCCACGCATTTTGGTTGTCCCTTTGGTGCTGTCTCAAGCTGCAGCAGATTTGGGTGCAGGAGCTGTGTCTATGGTAGGTGGGCTCCACAGGACTTGTAAAAGCTGCTACTTTTAGCAGAGTTAATGCAGATTGTGGATGCTGCATGGAAATCCTTGAGCAGGAGGCAGGCAGCGTTAAGGTTTTCTGACTGATGCTGTTTGAGCAACTCATACCGTGCTTTGGAGCCCTACCCTTAAGAAGGGTGACTTAAAAAAAAAAAAAAAAAAAAAAAGGCAGGAATGCTTCCCCCTCTGTATTTGTCTCAAATGTGGGCCTAGGGACTAAAATACCCTGTTCTCCAGGGCTACTGTACCTGTACTGTACTGTAAGACAGAGCTGACCTCTGCTTTCACACCCACAGAGACCATGGTCTCCAAGCAAATTTGGAACAGCCCCTGGAAAAGGGTATGGAAAGTCAGGGGGCTGCAGAGATACCACAAAAGGCAGGATTTGGCTTGCTCAGCCTTTTGATGGTTGGTAATAGAATGGGGAACGGAGGGACCTAGGTCAGCTTCACTAAAACTCACGCTTGCAGGACTTTTCAGGAAAGCTGGTAGGCAGCAAAAACAAACAAACAGAAACAAAACCCTCACCCTTGTTGATACTCCCAGATTGAGTATTTCTGACCTGCCGTCCCATGAGAAGACAGCAGCAGGGCTCAGCAGTGAGACTTCGCAAAGAAGTGTCCGTTGAGCACCTGAAAGCTGGTCCCACGAGTACCGGGAGGTTTGGGTGGCTGCCCACGACTGCACGGCCGCCAATAACGCAATGGCAGGGATCACCAGATGGCACTGTTACGTGCACTCGCAATAACTCGCTTTCCTGTACGGCAGATGTGCGCTGCCTCGAAACATGTTATATCTCTGAGGTTTTTAAGAGTTGATTCTTGGAAATCAACTGTTGGTTGTCAATCTGCCTGCTGTGTGCTGCACCTCATACCAGCATTGCTGCTTGGGGGAGGTTTGATCCCCCAGAAGGAGGGACTGGTTTTCTAAAAATGTAGGATCGCCTGTGTGTTAGGCACCTTTTATTTAGCTGGCGTCACCCAGATAGCGTATCACTTCTGGCAGGTCCGCTTCCTAGTGAAAAGCAATGCTGGCTTCTGCCGTTCCATGGCAATGGGGAAATTACCCTGGTTTGAAAAGCTGAAGGCTGAGTTGAAAGCTTGGGACAGAGGGTTAATATTTTGCCTGCTTCGAGAGTGTAATGTATGACGTGCTTAGGCTGAGTCACAGCAGAAATTGTTTCACTTTGGAAAAAGTGAGGTGCAAAGTTTTGATCATATCGCTTGTGAGATTTTTTTCAAGGATGCACATATGGGCTATTAACATCAAAGTGCAAGGATGGGGGTCATGCAAGAGACTCTCCTTAAGTCGTCATCTTCTCCATAAAGACATGAAACACTGGCTTTTCAGCTTACCTGAGCTTTGCTCTGAGAGGGGGAAAAAAGGTTTTATTAACTTTCACATGTTATTTAAGTGGCACCAAACCCTTACTTTATGCCCACGTACTTTACTGTCACTGATTAAGTGGATTTTGCGCTCCATCCTGAGGAGGATGGACTGACTAGGAGAGCTGCGTATGTCCTGTCCTTACTGTTTTTCAAGCTGTAAGTCTGGAAAAGGACCCCCGTGCCCCTAAATGCAGGTGTTCTCAGGCTGTATCTCCAGCACAGTCAGGAGGGCAATTCTTACCTGTGTGAACACACCCACATTAATGGTAATCTGGGTGAGCTGGGTACTGCTGGCTGGGGGGGTGTGGAAGTGCAGGCTTCAGCAGAGGATGTGCAGGTTTGCAACCAGGGCTTCCATTGCTAGTGGTTAATGCTTTGGGGATTTTTGTTTTAATTGCTACTGGTTCTTGAACTGGCTTTAATCCCACGAGTTCAGGTATGCCTGCAGGATCTGTGCTTGCACCTTGGATTGCAAGGCAGGCATAGCCTTAATGCTGGGAACTAGAGCCCTGCCAGCCAAGCAGCGAGTTTTTGTTGTATCCTGTTTGGAAATGAGAAATTCTTTTGAGGCCGATGCTTTTGCATGGAGGATTTATTTTCTGAAGCTGCCAAAAGGACAGAGAGGTTTCTGCTTGTACAGAGTATGCAGGAGATGGAAAATAGCAGGGGATGATAGCAGCAAGACATTGCTATGATTCAGCTCAGCTCTAACTCACAAGGAAAAGTTAGAGGGAGTGAAAGACGAGTGATGCAGCAATATTGAGTCTACTGCGTTTCTGTGTCCTCAATCAAGGCTGACAGTAAATGCCATCCTTGCTAGTGACTTCCTCTCCGAGTGAATCTCTCCATGCGGACAACTTGCTGTAAGCTTTCACTTTGCTTCACGTAGAGCAAACCTCTTCCTTCATTTGCTTCTGGTCTGGTGCTGCTGGCTGTCACCAGGACTTCAGAAGCTGCTATCTGCTATGCCCACGCACCAACCTCTGTGGCTTCTGATATGAAAGCCTGGGAGATGGGAGCAGAGCGTGAGAAAGCTCTGGGATGGATCTGGGGTGAGAGGATGAGCGTGAGCCTGTGCTAAAAACTGAGGGGAAACTGCAGGGAGCGCCTGGTCCTGCCCTTCTCTGCCTCCCACCCCACCGCACAGCAGAGCCAGGGCAGGCCTTCCCCCATAAGGATGTGGTCACCGGGGTTTCTGTCCCCAACCTGGGCTTGACCCTGCAGGGTGCGATGACGCCGTGTGTATTTGTGGCGCGGTTCTCGCCAGAATGCCAGACATGTCGCGTGGCAGCTGTACGGGGAGGCCAAGCCTTCCACCTACACAGCTCCTGCCACCCCTTTGATATGCAATCCCGGCCCCGCGGTAGGGTGCTGCCGCCTGTCGCAGGGCGCTCCGGCCTCCAGCCCGGCTTTAGCCCGGGCTGCGCCCCGCTATGTCTGGGGAACGCCTGGGGACCGTGGTGCCGCCGCGCTGACGTCAGGGAGGGAAATTCCCTCTGCCCGGCAGGTCTGTCCCTGCCTCGGGCGGCGGGAGTTTCCCGCGGGAGGTGCACGGTGTCCTGCAGCTCTCGAGGGCCGGGCAGGCTGTCCTGGGACCGGAGCGCTGCTGGGGAGCTGGCCGCAGGAGGGGAGTCTGCTTTTGGCCTTGTGTCTGGGTTATCACTCCAGTCATTGCTCTCTGTGCCTCGCTTTGTTCCCGCATGCATGAATACCACAGGGCTTGTTTTTCTTTTCCGTGGCGTGCCAGGGAGTTGGAGCAAACAGGAGCACCGATTCCAGTTTGGGGTGTTGGTGTCCTGATGTTGGTCTCTGAGATGGATCCTTCTGCTCCCTCTCCATAGAGAGAAGAGCTCTGGTGTTCAGGAATAGCTAAAATAAACCCCTCCAGTATTCATGTCTGCTCTTCACTAATGGCATTACCCTTACAGTCAGAGTTTTGTTTGACCCCTCAATGGGGAGAAAATTGAGACTGCAGCTTCCAAAATGCATGTACAGCTTCAAGCCTGCTTTCATACCATCTCCTTTCTGCTAGCTGAAAACAAGGGACAAAACTTCCCACTGCCCCTACCTCTGGAAAAAAAACCCCAATGTGGCCCTCGGTCATGGGAATGTCTCCAGCAGAGGGGATATCCATACCTGTACTGAGGTTTTACCATCAGACTGTGATGTAGGAAACTACATCTCCGAGGATATTGGTGGGGGATCAGTGAGATATAAAGGCTGGTGCATTAGAAGTGAAGCCAGCCTCAGGCAAGCTCTATGGCTCAGAGTGATCCCAAGGAAACATGCAGAGCTGGCACTTGTGGGAGGCCCAGAGCACAGTCCCAATTAGCCTGCTGAGATGTGTGCTCTGGGCTTGCTCCTAGCACCAGTCTCTGCCCTTGAACCTGGGAGGCAGGAAAACCTGGAGCAAAGAAGGGAAGCCACTAACTGTCCTGTGGGAGCTGGAAGTCTCCATAAACATTCTCCATAAACATGTGGAGAAGAGTAAAAACTGCTTTGCTCGAAGCTCTGGGGTTGCAGTAGAAAGGGAAGCAGTTGGAAGCTCCTGTTGTAGCTGTTCTGGGTCAATTGGAAGTATTAATAGTTTCACGGTTGCTCAAGCAGAGGACTATAGCATGTCCTGACAGACAAAGACTACAAAGTAGGTGCTGGTGAGGGGGGAGAACATAGAAGACTTCAGCTTTTCCACTGTGGGGTAGTCAGTCTTGCAGTCCCTGTCATCTGAGTCCCTGCTGAGACAAGATCCTGGGGACAAGTGCTCAAGAAGTGGTTTGTGCCTCATGAAACCATTTGCTATCCCTGCAAAGGAAAACACCAAGCTGTACTGTCCTTTACTGTGAGTAGATGATGCTCTCAGGCTACGGATGTGACCGAGGAGACACCAAAGGCAACCAGACAGTTCTGAAAGTAGTTCACGTTGCCCTGCTGAGCAGGGCTGTGACAGTGCCATCTACTTCGTTACTTTCTAGCTCTATGTAACATGGCCGACACGAGGATAGTGCAGAGCTCCAGGTGTATGGTATCACGTGCAGACAGCAGCTTGAAGCTGGCGTGTATTTTAAAGCGCACAGTTGTTAGCACTGATATGTTGAGAGTTAGCAGGAGGAGGATGTGGGGAGTGGTACATTAGCCACCTTTGTCAGAGTCTTTTTGGATGTGCCTGGGGTTGTGCTGGACCTCTCACTCACTGAGTTGTCACCAGTCCTGGGCCCAGACTTGGCCACTGGTGACCAAGCGTGCCCTGGACCGCAGTCGTTGCAGCTGCATCCAGACAGTGCTGTCCTGGAGCTGCTGCCTGGGCTCAGCCCCTCGTGTCCCCACCAGCAGCCCTGGGCTCCCCGTGCAGGGCAGTGCCAGCATGGAGGGGCTGGGGTTTGAGTACCTTTTTTTTACTGGTTTATATTTGTGCTAGGGACAAAAAGTGCTGGGGAATGCGAATATTGTGTGTAGAATTGCAGCACTTTTATTAATTTATTTAAGTTTGCTTAAATAAATTGTCCTTTGTCCCTCTGTATGGAGGGTGGGGGGGAAGGCTTGTATGAGTCAAAAGCCGGAAATCTGACACTTCTGGAGCAGTGGGATCAGAGATCCCTGTTGGCTGGAGGCAAAGCGTGAATTGCTATGGAAGCTTCTCCCACCATCGCAGCATTCGGGTAGATCCTCCAAAGTCTGTGAGGGTCATACTCCTGTTGCCTCTTTCCCTTCACTGGAGTTACTGAAAAGTTGTCTTTGCTTGCTTCTGTTCATGAAACTCCCAAAACCTTAATATCTTTGAGACCTTTAAATACCTGTAAAATTTGGTTGGAATTGGAAAAAGTGCTCAAAAGGCACACTGACATTGTGTATTCCTGTTCCCTTGGATAGCCGAGCTAAAGACATTTTATTGTTGGTGGGAAGGAATTATTTCCCTCTCTTCAACTTTTTTGAACAAAAAGTCCCCACAGACTTCTTGCTCTTAAAAGAAATTCATTTTAACTTAAAAAAACCCAAAACGACCACAACCACTCCCCTGGAAACCCCAAGCTGCGAATGAAATGTTTCATCCCCTGGCGTAAAGGGTGGGGTTGATTCCAGGCAAATCCTGAAGCCAGCAGTTGCAAAGGTGGCTCAGAGCAAAGCTGGCATCTCCCCTTCCTTGTCTTCCTTAGCTCCAAGCTGTTCAGAGGTTCTCAGACCCATAGATTGGGACTGGAGCCACAGAGATGTCAGGAAACTGTGTCTCTCCCTTTCAGGACTGGGGCTAGCACACAGGCATCCTGGCACTGAGTTTGGGTGGCGGTGGGGAGACCACTATAAATCCCCAGCAGTCTCCTCCTGAGGATATAAATGTTTGCCTCCGCTAAAACATAATCTCGTGGTCGTTTCAATAACAGCTTAAATCGAAGCCGCAGAGAGGGTGCGTGGAGAGGGGTAATGGGAGAGTAGTCCACAGCTGTTTCTCTGGCTGTTTTTCTCTCCCAGAAAGCAGCAGTGGCGGAACGATGCCCTGCATTCTTGCCCACCTACACACATGCTTCCTCCGCATATCCCCATGCCGCCTGCTTACTGCAAGCGCTGGAGGCTTGGCTGTAAATCCGCTAGCCAGACAGATCCCTGACACCCTGGCTTCCGCCCTGCTTCTGCAGGACACGTGCCTGCTGCTGTTAGATTAGCATCACCCTCGTTACCAACAAGGAAACCTCCTAGCAAGGGTAGTGACTACTGAGAATATCACAAGCGCCTTCTCCTCTTGAGATGACTACCTTTGAGGTCTGCTGTTGCTAGAAGCTCCCCCTTGCCTGTGTTCCCAGGCTACTGTGATGAATTTTGCTAGTCCTCATGTACCCACTCAGACCGCCCCTGAAATCTTCAGCTCTCGAGTGTGTCAGGCTCCATCTCCCAGTAGATTTTTTTTTTTTTAAGGCAGTGCAAATGGGGTTGGCCAAATACCACTGAGCCTTGAGAGCCTCCCAGCTATGCATGGGATACTGGCAATACACACATGCACACACCCTGTGGCTTGTGTTTCCACTGAGGACTGTGCTATGCAAAGGAGCGCCTTGCAGCTGAGAGGAGTTTGACGCAGTCTAACTGCAATGGTAGATATCTCTGCCTAAATTCACGGTGAATCAACCCACAGCTAAATGTTGGCTCTGAGCAGGGGGGAGGAAGGAAGCTGGGGTTGGGGGAGAGAAATCGGGACACTTGCTGGGTGCAGGTGGTTTTTGTTCAGAGTCACCAGTCACTTCCAATGGCTCCATTTTCCAGCTGGGAAAAGCAAAAATGGACCTTCTGAGCTACTTCAAAACATGGCCAGATTTCTGTGGGAGGCTGAAAATGTCCAGCTCTCTGGGAAAAGCAGCCAGGTGCTGTGTGCACTGCCAAAATGAGCCAACTGTGAGCCATTTGCATTTGCCCAGCCCCAGGCACAAAGGCTGGTAAGGACCTTGGGCAGTTGGTGGCCCCTTTTGAAGTTTTCATGGAAATAACCTTGCTAGACACCCCCTCCCATCAGTGTCTTGTGAGTGAGAAGAGAGCCCTGCTCCAAGCTATTACTACTCATTACAATTATGTGGTGCTTCTTTTTTAAATTAATTATGGTATTTCAGGAGAAGTTATTCTTTTGGTGTGAATTGCGAGCTGGAGACTAACCGCCTCTTCTTGACTGTGGTGCTGCTAGACATGTTTGGCACTAAAAGCAGGAATCACAGGCTTGGTAGTTTGGGCTGTAGCAGACTTGTACTTAATGTGCCCAAGGTACCAAGGGGTACTCTGCTGTACAAGGGTTAAGGTAGTGCAAAACCAGGGGTCAGGTGCATCCTTGGAGGCAGAAGCAGCCCAGCAGCATCACTTCCAGGAGCTGCCTGTTGTACTTCACAAAGCCCTTGGGATGTGTGATCTGGGCACACAGCATTATCTGGGCACGTGCCAGGTGAGGACACTGGCCAAAACCAGGAGAGCAGGTCTGAGTCTCTGGGTGGGAATTGTCCAGCCTTCCCCCACTCCCAGTGCGTTGGCCCTGGCACCCAGGCCATGCTGGGAAAGACTCTTCTCCAGCTCCTGTGGAGAAGAAGGTAGAGCAGGATTTCACAAGAACAGCCATTTTCACATGGCATTCCTTTTGCATGAGGTTTATTCCTTTTAGGCTGAAATGTATCAGGAAAGGCAAATTCTTCCAGGCTGTTGGGAGAGCACACAATGCATGGCTGCTCTTCTGTGAAGCCAGGCCTGCCGAGGTAACAGCCAGTCCCACCACGGGCATGGTAGAAGAAATCCAACAAGCTTCTGGTGTGTCTCTAGGAGCAAGCATGAGGTCTCAGCAGCGTACCTACAGCACAGCTTGGTGCCTGTATGCACCTCCCCAGCCAGGCTGGTTATCCATACTCACACCCATGGGTGCAGATTGAAACAGAGTCCTGGAGCAAGCAAGCATGAACCCAAGCTCTTGCTCAAATGGTTTGTGCAGGGAGAGGACTTGTCTGCTGTGCCTTTGGTTAAGGGTGGATGCTCAAAGCCTAGACCAGACCCAAGCTAGCAGTGTGGACCACAAGTTTGCACTGGCCCCTGGCCCTCCTTGCCCGTTCCCTGGAGGTATTTGCTGCCTCGGGAGAGGCGGCTGCACGGGGGTAAGCACAGCCCTGACCTCAGCAGCAGAAGGGGATGCAGCCACTCTGCAGCCATGCTCCCTGGGCTGCATCGTATGTACACAAGCCCTGGTGTGACTTCCCCCTCTCCCCTCCCCAGCAGAGCCTGGTTTGGATGTTCCACACTTCTTCCCCAGTGATGCAGGCTACAAGGTTTGGTGTTTACTCCAGGGTTCAGCCTAAGAGAAAAGGTGTTCGTATTACTGCTCCTCCACAGGCCAGGCAGAGGAAGCAGTGTCCAGCAGCAAGGGAGACCTTAACTTCAGTTAATAAATACATCCTTCATTTCCAGCCTCTCTTTCTTGGTGAATGCCGCTTATCGTAACGAAAGCTGCTTGGACTTGGCCAGGGATCAGCCCTGCGAGTTTACAGGATTCACAATTCACAGATGTTAGGAACTATCAGGCTGAGTGTGGGTGGAGAATGTCAAGTCTGAAATAGCTCCCCTGCCACCCTGGCACAGGCAGCAAAGAAAATGTTTCCACATGACATTCTTCGAACCAAAATTTCCTACAAGGAAAACACGGAGGGGAAAAATAAGAGGCAATTGCTGCTGTCTCAGAGGGCTCCTGGCTTTTGCTTGGGAAGTTGGCATTTGTGCTGACATCAGCACAAAAGATGCACTGTAGGTGAGCTATAGGGCAGCCCTTTCCCCTCTCTTCATATACACAAACGTATACATCTGCTTGAGGATGCAATCCCACTGGTGCACAGATACATGGACGCTATTTTTTCCTGCTGGAATCCATTTTAATTTAGCTCCTGATTCATATTTCATTCATTCTCCAAAACCACAAAACCAGGATAGGTTTACAGCCTGTACTATTTGGATGAGCCATGGAGGGGGAAAAACAGGGGAACAAACCAGGTTGCTTTCCTGAATGATTTTCTGTATGAATTAAAAGAAAAAAAAAAAGAGAGAGGGGGAATTAAAGTCTTCCTTCCTGGCTTTTATTTTCCTTCAGGAAAATCAAATCTGCTTTTCAACTTTGGTAGTTCGTTTTGGTGGACTTCACTCTTGTTTCTTTAGGCTTTAGTGGCCTGAAAAACATGACTTCTATTTTCTTCTTTTCTTACTTTCCTTTTCTCCTCAAGATACGTGAAACTATTGTTGTTGTTCATGTGGAAAATGTATATATTGTTTACAGAACACTAAAACGATGAATTATTTTTATATCATCTAAATTCTCTTTGAAAAAAAGGTCAAAAGATATAGTGGGGAAACATTAACAATTATGTCTGATAGTTTCTTGGGGGGAGGAGGGCAGGAAGGGGAGGCAGAAGAGCAAAAGTTCAGAGTTAATTTTAATTGAGGAATTTCCCCATATTTTGTCATTCAGCTTTTGAAACTGTGACCACAACAGACTGTTTGAACTGTGGCACGAGAGAGACTGAAAATTTCCCCAGGCAACTTTATGCAGGTATTAGCCACAGAGTTGACAAGGAAAGCTTTTAAAGTACGATGAAATTCAGCACGGGTGCTGCACCCAGCAGAGGAAACTCCGGCCATCTGGAGACGAGGATGACCAGCGGCCACAGCAGTTTGCAAAATTGCAAGAGCTGCCAAAATTAAACTGTGAAGTCAGGCGGGAAGGCAACCAATGACCGGCGAGATCAGAAGTTCAGAGATGTCCCAGATGAGCTCCCAACAACAAGTGCGGCCGACGTACACCAAAGTTTATTAAGGATGTTGAGAGGAGGGGAAAATATCCGTGCAGAAGATGCCCAGCTGGCGTGGAGGGACTGGTGGTGATGCTCAGGTCACTTGATGAATCCCATTGGCCAAGTCCCTGGGAGATCCCACCCATTCGCAAGTGTAAAATAAATCTCTAAAGTTGTACCTCGTGTACCACTTGACCTTATTGCTTTTAGCCTGCTGGCTTTATATCTATTTATTTATTTTATTTTGATTTGTACCCAAAGAGGGGCTCAAAGGAAATGAATTTTGAACCGGCACCTTTCACCACCTTGCAGTACTACCCTGATCCCTGCATCCAGCGGTGAGTCTCTGAGCATGACGTAACTCTCTCCTATCATAGGTTTGATCTGAGCGTCTTGTGTAATTGTTAACTTTTCTGCTATCGTCCGGCGGCAGCTGGGCTGCACACGGAAAAAATGTGCCGCTCTCTTCATGCTCAGTGGAGCTTATTATTTTTGGCTTTCTAACAGGTTACTGTTTAATTATAGGCATCCGTATAAGATATCTCCCTTTTCCTCTTTGGCATTAGAGAAAAAAAAAATGACAAATAACATGAAAGCTGATAGTATATTTTCCCTGTGTTTTGGAGTGAAGGTTACTCTGTGCTTTGGGTAGTGCAGGAATTGCTTTAGCTTTCTATAGTGTGTTTATTTGTTCCTTTAAATGAAAAAGCTCCTGGAAAGAATATGAGCTTAACTATTAAGCTCTGAGATTTTTGGAATTTAAAGGATAAATAAATCATTTAAAGGATCCAAAGAAGAAAAAATTGCCTTCCAAGAGCGAGCCCTTTTCCAAGAATATTCTTTCATTCTGTTTAACAGCCAACATTAGAGCCTGACAACCACTCTTATTTTAGCTTTGTTGTTACGCTGAGTTTTATAACTTTCCAGCAGATAAAAGAGCATGTCCGAACGAGGTATCACGGTATCACATTGTCAGTTTGTTTGTTTCTCCCAATAGAAGATACTATATTTAAGCATGTAAATGACATGTAGATGGTATTTTTCCAGTCGTAAAGTCCGGAGAGGTGAAATCCTCTCAGCGCGGTCACTTGTTGAGCTACTTTAAGGCTCGTTTCTGGCTGCGTTTTGAAAAAGCCCTGGCTGGTGTCTCACCAAGGCATTTGATCCCCAGAAGGGTTAACTCTTAATTCTGCATCCTCTGCAGGGTGCTGGGGAAGGCTGCTTGTGTTGCATAGCTGTCTGCTGAAGAAAGGGCTTGGCCACCGTCACCCAGCCCACGGCATTATAGGCAGCTTTGTGATCTCTTCTTTTTTTTTTTTTTTCCTACTATTATGATTTGTTGCAGTGTTTGTGGGGTGGTTTTTTCCCCCCTTAATCCACTGGGTGCTGGGTGCCACTGCTGTGCGACAGTCCTGGGGAGGAGTGTGGAGACCTGGCAGCGAGGAGGGGCTGCGTCTGGGGCCAGCGGAGGGGAAGGAGAGGAGGGGAGCTGGGAAATAGCGCACGGTCCTTGGCTGCGCTGCCGTGGTAGAGGAATGTGGAATGAAGCTGGGGGTATTGGTTTCCCCGGTGAGACCTTCCACAACATGAGCCCCAGGGCTGGCCGGGCACACGCAGCCCCGCTCTGATCTCCTGCAAACCTGCCCAGCACCGCTGACCCCACTGGGGATGTGTGTGCGTCCAGGAGAAGAACGATATGAGAGAGGTGCCCATCCAGTAAGGTGGATTCAGGCTGGTGGCAGTGGGGTCTTTAGCAGATGAAGAAGTTTCAGTGGCTGGAAGCCACAGCTGGGCAAATTCCCAAATAGAAAATTAAAAAAAAAAAATTGGAATGCATAAAGATGCACCAGGAAGTGTACCTGAGCTCTGGGACAGCTTCTCAGCCCCTGTGAACTCCTGCCAGTCACATCCCATCCCATGTCAAAGGACAGGTTCATAAAATTGGCACTGCGGCTCAAGCAAAAAAAACCAAAACAAAACAAACCAGCTGGAGCAGGAATTGAAGACAAAAAATTCCCTTGGCTGTATTCTGTAGAATTTAAATGGGCCTTTCTCGCCTTCAAATCTGCATCCTCCAGCAAGTCAGGCCTTTTATTAGAAATGCTGCTCCTTGCCGCCTGCCTCAGCAGCGTGATGAGTTTTTAAGTGACCATTGCGGTGTGGGAAGCCTCGGGACAGCTTGGGACAGATAAAGTTTGTAACACCCCTCAGTCATAAAACCTGATCGAGATGTAGCTTAGAGTAATAACGTGTCTCAGCTGTTATGCATGTCTGTTTACATGAGCTGAGAGTGGCATTTGTCCAGTTATTAGTGGCTGTGCTCTGCCACAGGTCAAAACTGGCTGAAACTCGGTCCCAGAGATACTTTTCTCAGTCTGAAGACATAGATGGTCTTCAGCTTTAAGCTCCATTGGTTGGATATTCATTATGTGCTGGGTGACATTCGTCTGACTGATTTAACAAAATTTGATAGTTTCATAATTGCATTTATTTTACACAGTTTGAAACACTTTTGCTTTGATGTGGTCAAAGTGCTTTATTTAGCTAACACCAGTGTACTTCTTTGCAACTTTAAAATTACATCTAGTAATAATCTAAGCAGCAAACTGATAACGTTGAGTGAGGCATGCTGGCAAAATAACAGTAGTGAAAAGTGTTTGAAACCCTGTTAAAATGGGCGGGGGGGGGGCGGGGGGGCACAGATTTCCCTGTAGGACTGTGCGGAGGGGGAAGCAGTTATAAATCCCAGTTAGCTCTAAGATTTGTGGTTTACATTTACCCTCTGCTGTTGCTTCATCCATTAATCTCTTTACTTTGGGGGTGTCGGGCAGGCAGACAGCATGGGAGCCAGCTAAAACACTTCCTCTGTCAAGAGGTGAACACACATCACGCTTAGGAGTGTTAACTAATGTGCCATTATAATGCTTGTATACTTGCTGCCTGTCACTTCACAGCAGCGAAACTATGTGCTGCTGCTATGGTATATCTAAATAACACAGTAATTCATGGCCACTGATGAGGAAAAAATAGCTGGGTGCCCACACTCCCAGTGCTGTGTGTTATTGTTCAGGCCACTCCAGCCTCTGTCTCAACAGCCCGTCTCTCTCGTTGAGACTATTTATTTCTTTGTAAATGTGGGCATTAAAACAAAAGCACCCCCTGCATCACACAAAAGTACAGACAACTCAGCTGGGCCGTGGGACAGCATCCTCCTCCTCCTCCTCAAGCCCCACTTGTTGCTGTGGGCACTGGAGTTTAGTGCTGGAGCTGCAGCCCAGCTAAGAAGAGGGGCAGAGGGCCACAGGGTACTGACGGGGATGTACATCCCTGTGCAGAGGTGAGGGATGCAAATGTAGCGTGTGAACATCTGAAGTGAGCTTGGAAAGGTATATGCTGAGTGGGTTCATCTTTTTTTCTTCTAAACAGAAAGAGCTAAGAGATGCTAAAATTCAGCAACAATGGAGTTGAACAAAAGCCTCACTGTTTTTCTACTTCTGCTTCCCTTATAAAGGGTTTTGCATGAAATGCTTGAAATGGGTGACAAAGCAGGCTCAGTGCTCTGTCTCCTGGGCCTGGGAAGGTGCTGCTGTAAGGACAGAAGCACTTGCGTTGAAGCACCAAGTCACTGACCCCCATGATTACTTGTTTGGATGGTACCGTGGGAGCTCATCCTGTGCTGCAGAAAACCCAGGCCAGCTCTGAGTCATAAAATGAGCTAACTATCTGAAAAGGGCGGGATTTCCACCTTCCAAGAAGTGCCCACCTAGCTGCAGTTGAAAGCCGCTAATGTAAGATGAAGAAGGCACTGTAATTATGATCAAAGTCCAGCTGTTGAGAGCTATGTAATTAGTCTCTCTCTCTCTCCAAAGCTGCTTTTTTTTCTAGCTAATGCCTGGTTGGGGGAGTGATGTTTACAGATAAGTTACTTGTGTTCTTGGAAATAATGGTCATTAGGCCGTCTTTTACTCAGGAGCTCTCTTCTTTTGGGGCTGTTGGGAATGCACCTGCTGGTGCACTGGACTATGGTCCTGCCTGCTCTGCTCACCCTTCTCCCCACGCCCAGGCTAATTGGTGGTCTCAGGATTTCGCATCGCTGATGTGTTGAAGGTTTTTGCTGTGGCTCACTCCTCCCTTTTGAATGAAAGGCCTCTCACACAAGCTGCTGTTTCCTCTTTCATTTCTGGCTTTGTATTCTCAGCACAATGCGATACAGCCCAGCCTCCCAAATCTCACTAATAACAGAGGCTTGAGGAACAACCCTAAAATCCTCTGGTCCCTGCAGCATATCTGTGCTGGAAACCTGGTTTCTCAGACATAGTTCTGGGTTTTGGGGGGGGGGGGGGGGGCCAAAAAGAAAAATCAATCAAGAAAAAAAACCCAGCAGCTAGGTATGTAGAAAAAAATTTCTATTTTTAGAAGAGGATGAGGGAAGCTGTCAGAAGTTAGTTGGGGCATGGAAGGGAGCAGAGGGCATGGGACATGGCAGCATCATCTACTGGGTGCTGTATCTGGATGGATTTTGGTGAGCAGGGTCTAGCTCCAGCCAGCCAGAACTCCTGGATTCAAAGGGACCTTTTGCTGGGAGCAGCGCATGTGTCACTTTACCTTTCTTCATTGGTTCCCACATGTATCAAACAGGGCTGGTAAACGGACTGCAATTATCAGATAGGAGTCTCGCCAATGTTAATGCTTGCAATGCAGCACAAAGGTGAAAAACTCGCTGTACTCAGTGCTCATCATTGCTAATAGGCAGTAATGAAAGAGCAGGTTTCCTCCCTTTGTGTTGGGAGGGGGCACATTTGGGTAAAACGTGCTGGCTACCCCTCCTGAGCACAGGCAGCAGTGTGCTGTGTCCCTTTGTGGTCGTGAATCAATGCTGGTGTAAGCAGCTCTCCTTTCGCTCGGGTATTAGCTGGGTGACATTGTAACAGAGCTTTGCTTAAGCTGTAATAGGGTAACGTCTTGCAGGAGTGTTTCATCCCATGTGTAGGCTCTGCAGAATCCTTGCATTTGGGCAACTGCACGCTTTTTCTCTTGTACTACGCTTTGCTGAAGAATAACTGAACTCCTGCTATGACAGGGTTGACAAATCTTATCTGCCTTCACCTTTGAGATGGGAGCCCAAATTTGCCATGTTGACAGAAAGACCTGAAGCCAAGTAAGGAAAGCCACGTGACGTGGTATAGATCTATTTGCAGAAACAGCCAGTGATACAGCAGGTACTTTCCAAAGACTCATAGACTGGCCAGAAATTTTCTGAGCAGCTTGTGGTGTGCTCAGAGCAGCCGGTGACTTCTAGAGGAGCAGAATTGGCTCCACACAGGAAGGAAAGGTGGAGGGGAGCCAGGGAGGTGTGGGGTTTTTTGTTTTTTTTTTTTTTTAATTGGCCTCTGTGAGCTCTCCTGTGAGGTGGTCACCTTCATGGCTGTGCTGTCACCCCTGGTAGAAATTCCATGGGGGAGGGTCCCCAGGTAGAGCCAGACACGTGCAAGGGAACAGTGTGAAGTGTGCTGAGACATAGCTATCACAGGGTGGTCTTGTGGGCGGGAGGGCTTTGCAGAGCAGCTCTGCAGGAAGAGGACATGCTGCCCGCATGGGACCGACCTCTTGGCTGCCCCCGGCACCTCACTGAGGACATGCACTGCTGGTGGTGAGGAGGGGAGGGTATTTATCTTGTCTTTGAGGTCTGTTCTTTGGTTGCTCTCCGGTTTCTATACTACGGTCTCATCAGAAGGTGGGATTAGAAGATAGGATCTTTGCAAAACACCACTCAAGAACAGCATGGTAAACCCTCTTCAGTTCTTTCTTCCTGGCAGAGCCCTTGCAGTCCGCTCGTCCCCGCTACTCTCCTCCATTTTGTCCCTGCTGGACCGCTTTGCTCTGTCAGAGACACGTCATTGTGCTGAGGATGTCACAACCCCTTCGCAGTCCTTGCCAAAGACAGCACTTTTCTCTTTTCCTCCTCAAAACGGTATAGGCCCCTCAGAGTGTCATAAGAAGATATTTGTCTGCTTGGAGGTCCTTTTAGTGCTGCTTAAAGGATTAAAGTGGAACCAAATCGACCGTTTTCTGTTTTTCCTAGATCTCAAAGGACTGGAAGGAGAATACGTGAAGTCTTTCACGTGGTCCTTTTTACTATGAGGAGAGAATACCTAATTCATAGGATCTTGCTCAACTTCAGCTTCCAAAAACACTGAAGAAATTAAAGAAGCAGGTTCTCAATAGCTCATCTGTTCAGAGATGTTTAGGGTGTTCACGGTACATGTTTAAGTGTAATCCCCTGCTGATTTGCATGGTACCTTCTGCTGCAAGCTAACTTGCAATGGCTCCTCTCAATAAACACAAGGATTTCTGGCCTGATACAGAGCAGAAGGGCTCAGCTTCAGTTTTGGGAAAAATATAATATTTTGATGTCCAACCAGTGGCCAAAGGAATACTGAACCCTTAGGAAAAATGTCCATAGGTGTCACAAAGCATGGGGGAGGAAGGAGGGTCCTAGTTGAGGAAGAAATCAAGGAAACTTGGTGCTTAATTTAGTGCCTGGCTCTAAGCTAGTTATGTACTTATGTAAAAACGTTCATGGGAATTTGGGCATTGTGGTGGGAACCAATGGTTACACTGCCATTCAAATTTTGATTTCCATTTAATTTTAAAATTTTGTAGCCCATGATCCAAACTGAAATAATCAGAAGGAAAATGTTTCACTATAATAGATTCCTGAGGTCTGTTTGAGTAGGCTGCTGATAATAGATAGATAATATCCTTACATGTGCTTAGACAGCTTTGTGAAAACATCTGTATCTGTTCCTAGGGTTTACTTGGGAGTTTTTGGTGCCTGTTTGTAATCGCTTACTACTGTGTAGCAGACCATCTCCCCACAGGATTTTGCTACTGAGTCATCTCCAATCAGGTGTTTGAATGCCACAGGTGGCCCGATGTGAGAAATACTGATGCATGTAAGCAAGGGGAATTCTGTTAGTGCATGGAGCTATAAAGAGAACAGCCACCTCCAAGAGTGAGAAGGGGGAAACCCTGCAGTAAGTGACTGGGGGTTCAATAGGCTCTTTGCAACAAAAATAAGTCTGCTTACAAAACCTTGCCCTGGGAGGTTCAATGCCTGTCTAGTTTAGTAATGTTGATATGCACCTAAGTTGATGCATGCTGAAAAAAATGCATGGAAAGAAGCTTGCAGCGTGCTGGTGAGCTGGATGCTGCAAGCAGTGGCTGTTGAAGTGTGTATTGCCAGCAGTGTCTGCCTCTCAACTCAGAAGTAGGAGCCAGAGCTGGTAGGGCACAATGGTGGGATGGCTGTGTTTGCTGTCAATGGGGTCTCTGAGGTGGCTGTGACAGCTGTGAAATCGTAGTTCAGCTGGCTCTGAGAGTTAACGTGGGCATTAAGTGGTCAAATATTACAGGATTAAAAATATTAACATTAAACAACAAAATTCCTTTATACTGCCTTCCAAGTTTGGTTGCTCCTATTTGTGAATTTTCCTCTTAAAATATATACAGGCTGGAAACATCATTCCTGGTTTTGGTGGAATGGGAGAGTGATGTATTCATAGGACTCCAGGAGCTACTGCTTTAAGATAATCACAAGCAAAAATCATAAATCGCATTAGGTGTGGCAATATATTGATAAAATCATAGGGAGCCAACCCTGTAATTTCTTAGCACCAGGCACAGTTGCAAAAGCAAAGATCCTGTAAGTTACTCCAGGTAGCGTTCCCTTACACACCAGCAGTGTTTCTGATAAACAGTTGACTTGTTCCTGTCTTCCAGGACTATAATGTGCTCTTAATTATTTGTCCTTCATCTGCCCTGTCTTGCAGCTATTTTGTGACACAGAGAAAGGTTTTTGCAAGTGCTTTTATTTTTGAGAGAAGGATTCTCTGCCCTTGGGCTTAGCAGCTCTGTGGCAGGCCAGCTATTGCTACATGCTAAAAAATGCAGCCAGCATGGTATTTAGCAGAAGACTTCATTTTCCCATAGGAGTATCACTGGTGGCAGGGGTGGGGAATGGAAGTTATTGTTTATCATCCAGAACACATCGGATTTAGCAGGTTGGCTAGGGGGGTAACAAGTGGGACCTTCAACCAAATTCGTATTACAGGAATCTGCACCTAACATCTGCTTTGGTGGTGTTTCTGTTTTGCATTTTAATTATTTACTGAAACACAGGATGTTGGTGTTTACAGTTTCCTGCTTCTAAAGAGTTCTGGGGACTTTCTGCATTATCGTGATGATTTATTTTATATTTTTGTAAAATTCAACCTTCTTGAGAGAGTTTGAGAGAGGGACTTTGTAAGTCCCCTGAGCAGTTCATAGAGAAAAGAATTTGTGTAACTAAAGACTGAAGCAGCTTTCGTAAGAGTAGGTGCCTTAGGGAGCCAAGAGTCTTACCTGGCTCAACTCAAAATGTCATGGGTCTTTTGCAGCAGACAGTCTGAGACCTTCCTGTCCTAAAAAAGAATCACGTATTTCATGTTCTCTGTCTGGGGAAGCTGTCCCTCTCCTCTCTGAGTATATTTATATGACTAAATGCCCTGCCATGCATAGTATCCCAGGGCTGAAAATCAGTGTGGGCTGCATGATTTCTCTTGCTTTGCTTCCTCCTGGTGGGGGACCATGTTGAGACCTGTGTGGGATGTCCCCTTGCCAGCCTCTCCCTGCTTCCTCCTCACAGCAGCTGAATTTGGGGAATGCCTGTCCTGTATTAACTGGGACAGCAGCAACTCTGTGCTGGCTGCTCCATCTGCAGGGGTGCCCAGCACCTTCCCTGGGGTCGTAGCTGCAGCACACCAAGCACTTGGGCAAACAAACCCCAGGAGCTGCTGGGAAGACCCTGGCAGACAGAGGATCTGATTCCTTCACACATCAAAAAGGCTCAAATATCAGGAAATTTAAAATAAACTCTGTTCTTGGCAGAGCGTGTTAGTGTCCTGGGGAACTTATGCCCTTAATGCTACTGATGGTGATATGGTGCAAGCAGGGAAAAGGTTGCTTGCAGGAAACCTATGCCAGGCTTTAAACAGAGCTCAGAGCATGCTGCAGGGCTGCAACCCCAGCACGAGCAATCGGGGCTGCAAGCACAGCCAGAAAAGCCCATGCTGTGTGTGCCTCTGCCATGCTGCAGAGCCTGGGTATTCCTGTTGGTTTGGCCCAGAAAAGCACACTCAGTTCAGTGGATGCAGTTGTAGCAGAGGTGGGAGGGAGCTGAATCCTGTATCTCTCATTTGGTTTGTCTCTGGAAGGTTTTGGATGGTGTCAGTGCTCAGGGAAGGTTTGGAGGGGATTGAAACTTCCTTACCCGGGAGAAGGGAGGCAGAAGCCCCTTATTCTCTCTCCTGCTGGCCCGAAACATCCCAGAAATGGTGTTTGGTGCAGGAGGGTGAGGACAGGTGCTCAATTTAGCCCATTGCCAAGACCAGCTCTGAGAGCACAGCCCCCTGAGCACCTCAGTCCTGACCCACAAACCTACACCCAGCATCTTCATCCCAGGGACACAGAGGGCAGTCAGACACCTGGAGATTTGATCTGGGCTTACCTGGTTTTCCAAAGTCCACAGTCATATGTTGCAAAAGTCTCCTCGTTCTCCACTAAGCCTTGCAGCAACAGGCTGAATGAGGCACACACATCTTGTGGTCTGGAGCGGCTGCATGCTGCACTGAGTGTTCACAGCCTCTGTGGAGCTGCCTTAGAAGGACTCCATGTAGATGCATCATGTCTACCAGTAGAGTCACTCTGTCAGTTCCTGTACACTCACGCATACAGTTCCCTCTACGTGTATCTGCCACTAAATAGAGAATACTGTGCTTGAAATGACCTATTATCTGCTCTGCTGGGTGCTATCTGTATACCATGGCCTGGAGCATGTAAATCTTCAGACGACGCTTCATCCCTGTACTCCCTGGGAGAAGTACTGAGCCTGATTTCATCTCTGCTGGCATGAGCATTGCATATGAGATGTTGTTGGGTTCTGACTGAGTCTTTTAAAATAGGCACAAACTAATGTGGGTTTTTTTCTCTAGTTTACCCTGTTACTCTTTGGGAGAAATACTGCTCTGCCTTTGCTCCCTAGACTATAACAGTCGGTCTTTGCACCACATAATCTCATTTTTATTGTGTTAACAAGCAAGCCAGTCAGGAACCCAAAGAGATCTCCCTGGCAGCTACCCAGCACAGTGCGTGTCCCTGGTTTGGGGGACTGGCCGTGCTTGTGGTGAAGCCTTGATCTGGGGGTTTCTCTCAGATTTGCTTGGTGATGTACTGCCTGCAGCTGGCACTTGCTCTGATGGCACACAGCCCTTAGGAAGAGATGAGCTCGGGACGTTTGGTGGTGGACTGGACTGTGGGAAGCTCAGCCTAGACCATGCCTAACTTGTCCACACTACCTAAACTGAGAGGTTGGGATCAACAGAGCTCACAGTCATTTCCTCTCCAGACAGCCCAGAGCTCAGGCCAGGGCCATGTCTGAAAAACGTGCTTGCACGTAGATCAGGGATAATACACAAACCAGACCTTGAACATCCAGCAGCGTGGATGTAGCCGAGGTCTTTCCTTGCTGCTATACCCTGGCTGCGAGTGGAACTTTTCTGTTGGTACCTCTATTTCCCCCCCCCCACCCCCCCCGCCCCAGCTCTGGCCCCTTTCAGAGTCTTGTAGTATCTAATGAGAGCCAGTTCCTGACACCCCCACTGCCTTTCTGAAGCTCTGATGCGCTTGGCTGAATTATTTTACCATCTGTAATAAATAAGTAATTTCTCATTGTGTGTTGTGGTCTCTGTATTGGTGTGATGGAGGTAGGCTAGTGAAACTTGAGAGATGCTGGTTGCACTCAACACGGCAAAATTTCAACAGACAATGGTTAAAAGAAGGAAAACCCAGGCCTCCCCATTTCCTGTGGGAAATACTGAAAGCAAGCTCCTTGTAAAAAATGAACAACAATGAACTGCTGTAGATATTGTTATTGGGTAAATGCTGTGCTCACAGGAAAAATACTGATGAGCAAAGCTCAAAATGGGGGGAATTTGATTCAGCAAGACTCAGGAAGGTCAGATTTCTGGCCATTGCCTCTTCAGAACTTTTCAATTTTCCTTATTACATACCTAAAATCACTACACAACAGTAGTGATGAAGGTCTGTAATAGCTGTATTTTGTCATGACTGTCATCTCATGAAAATTACCTCGCCCACTCTTATTCTGGTGCTGTTGCTTTCTTTTCTTTTAATATTCCCTGATGCTGCAGGGATCTGGATAACTGGAAAGGATGTGGTTAGCTGTTTTAGGCTGCTTTGGGCATTTAACACCTGCCTTTTTCCCCCTCCTCCTCCAGAAAAGTTGAGGGCTCTCCCCATACTGTGCAGCAGAATACAACAGCAGAGATGTCCGAGTATCTTTATTCCCTGGCAGCCCATAGATGTGCCCCCAGGCACCTGCTGCAAACCATTACTGATGGCGGATGAGGTGATTTTGGGTTGGGCAGTCCCCCCGGCGGCACAAAAGATGGTCCCTGTTGTCTTTAATTGTAGCTGCAGCTGGGCAGCAGAGGCTGGCGTGTGGCTGAAGGCAGCACCGACCCAGCAGGAGACCCCTCAGCAGAGATCTGTGGGCGTCCCCTCCTGCATTGAGGGGAGGAAGCATCACTCCGTTTGTCCTGCTGTAAGGCTATCAGGGCTGGCTAGCTGACTGCAAAAAGTCTTGTGTTGCGGTACACTTTGAAAGGTAGACCCAAATGCACGTTCAGCTGGGTATCTAAAACTGGGGAAATCATGTCTTGGTTAGACCAAAGTGATTTTTTTTTTTTTTTTTAATGGACTTGAAAATGTTTTGTGGCTTCTGAACAGCCTGTAAATTTTATCTTACAATACTTATTTTTGGACTTGGCTTAAAAATACCTCAGAATTTTGAGGGCTGGGCCTGGATTTTCCACTCGTGTTGCTTTTGAGAAGACTTTCTCACTTACTGCAGTAAAAGCTCTCGCCTCTGCCTGGCAGCTGACGACTCCCTCTCCAGATGGGCACTGCTTTTAACTATCGCTGCAAATAGGATTGGGGAAGGGATTGACTGGAAAAGTGAGTTACAAAATAATACAGTTGCACCTCCTTTTTAATTGTTTTTTGTTTTAATTTTTTTTTTTAAAAATGGATGGAGATTTAAATTTTCTTTTATTACTTAAATTTGGAAAGTCTTGGGACTGTGTTTCCCTGGAGGTATACTGATGGTCAACAGGTCTCTGTGTGCTTTACAAATTTGGTGGCACTGCTATACCAGAGGAATGGAAGGGCAAAGATGGACAGGCCACCCAAGGGCCAGGGGTTGAGCTGGGTGTCCTGAGCCCCAGGCTTGTGCTCTAACTCTGGGCTTCCCAACGTGGGTTGCTCAGGCTCCTGGGTGGTTTTCTGGAGGTTACGAGTGCTCTGCACCCCAGACTGGAAAGCACCAATTGCAGTGGGCAGGTGGAAGAACTGCTGTCGCAGTGCTTTCACCTTGACCAGAGCTTCATCTCTCTCGGCCCGTGCTGAGAAAGGGAGCGGGTGTCAGGGCTGAGCGGAAGGGGAGGGGATGTCCACAGCTGGGTGAGGAGGTAGTTTCCAAGGATGGGTGAGAAGGGGAGGGTGGAGAAGGGGGTGTCCAAGGTTGAGCGGGAGATAAGAGAGAGGTCTGGGAAAGTTCACAAGATGCTGAAGGAATCCTTGGAGGGAAAAAAGAATTAGGGAATACTTTGCTCCAACAATCAGGGGACAGTTCCTCTAGTGCTGGTGGAGTGATTAGCTGCCTGAAGCCCTGAGGACAAAGAAATGCCTCTATTATGTAGAAGTGGTCACTGTTGTCAGGCTGATAACGATGACATGTAGATAGCAGATGTGATGAGATGTAGATAGGAGATGCAGTGGGTTCCCGGGCTGCGGGGGTTGCTGATAGCGTTCTGAACCCATTCTGCTTCCAGAAGCTGTTCCCAGCAGTTTTCAGGGAGCAGGCCATGCAGGGGTGCCCAATGTGGGAACCCCTCGGCACGGTATCTCTGGGAATGCAGAGGGAGCCTTTTTCTCCCAAAGGAGCTCTGCTGTCAGCGCTGGAGCAGGGCACTGGTGTGGGGCCCAGGGCTGCGGTGATATAACGTGCTTTGAGGGGCTGCCGCAAAGCTGCAAATGGTGCATCCACTGTGGGCATAGCCTTACTCAGGATGACTCTAACTGAAAGACGATGATGAATGGAAAAAAATCCCCCTTGTGTTTTTCAGCATAATGAATTAGGAGGATCATTCTGTGCAGCCAGTTTCACTTTCTTTGATATAGCTCAGTCTTGCCCGTGCACTGAAGGCTCGAGTAAAGAGGAACCAGAAAGCCAAACCATCCTTTCCTACCCCTTTCCATTATGCTCACACACATACACTTCCAAAAGAGAAATTTAAATCACGGGGAGATTGGGATGTACTGTTACAGTAAACTCTAGCAGAACACAGAGTTTGTATAAGCCATGCAATCAGCATTCCTCTGAGACAGAATAGCTGTAATTCCTCTAAATATCATATATCTCACAGTTGAAACAGGGTGTGCACAATACAAGTGTCATTTGCCTAGACTATAGGAAGAAGCTAATAGTCCTCCCTAGGCTGTCCTCAATGGATGCTGTAGGACACCGGCAATGTCACAGAGCCCTTCGCCACTGCCACTCCCGGTTCCTTCTTGTGTTCCCCATATCTCCTTGGTTGGTGGCTACTCCTGAGATCAAGGTTCACCCTTCGGGCAGTTAGCTTCTTTCATTTTCTAATGCATGTCTGTGTGCCACTGGACCACTTTTCTCTCAGCTGCCCCTCCCCATAACCCATACTGCTGTCCACATGCTTTTCAGAGGGGAAACATCTGAAAAATGCAGGACCTGGCAAAAAAGAATGGACAGTTGAACCATGATAAAAGTTATATTCTGTCTCAAAAAATCCTGTGTGTCAGTGTTTGTTATTCCTTACATTTGCCCTTCCACACCCATGCATCCATCACTTTTCTTCTGGAGATATTTTATAGGACTAACACATAGGAGCAGTGTCATATGGGATGAAAATCTGAAGGATTTAAAGACGTCTAGATTTGAAAAAGCTAAATCTGAAAGCTGGGCTGGAAATCTAAAGGAGAATAAATATTTGTGAGTGCAGTTCTGCAGGACCTGTCTCTGCCAGGATGGGAGTCAGTCTCTCTTGGGCTACCGTGAGCCAAGACCTTGGAATATGGCATGAGGCAGAGAAAGAAATGGGAAAATGCATAGTACAGTGCAGTTCATGCTGGGAAGCAGGGCTGCTTGTGATGAAGTAACCACAGAAAGAGGCATAGATAGAGGTACAATACAGATCCCTGAAATTCAACAGCAATCTTCTCTTTGAGAGGGGTGAGAGCCTGCCTGTCTACCCATGGGCTTTCATGTTGCCCCCCCTGTTTATGGCAATGAACCTGTTTGATTACCAAAGGTCTCTAACAGGTGCTTCCAGGGTGTGCTTTGCCAGCTGAGGGTGGCCGATGCGGCCGTGGGGGACAAGCGTGCTCCACGCTTCGGGGAATTCCAGATGACACTGCCTGCCAGGCACACGCTTGTCCCGTGCTACCAGACCCCGCTTCCTTCTCCTCTTGCACAGCTGTGAGCTTCATTAGGTAGTGATGTCTACAAATCACTGCAGTGTTAAAATGCAGAGCCGGGGGGAATTCCAGCAGGACAAGGGCTGCCAAGTTCCTCGAGTTTTAACAGTGCAGTCCGAAAAGAAGCCCCCTCCCCATTCAAGAACTAACAACTAACGCCAGAATACAACTAACGCCAAGATTCAGGCAATTAAGCGTAATGCTCATGAACTTTAAATCATTTGTTTACCATTGCTTTTGATGCACTTCAAGGTGTAACTGGAGAAGGCAGGGACTAGCACATGGATTGGGATTGCTGGAGCTGGAGCTGAGGCTGCCAACTTCTCTGCTCTGTGATTTACTTCTCTATGCAGCCCACAGCCCATGATGGTTGAGAGCTAATACATTAATCTGTGCATGAATTAAGGGTTGCTAAGTGGTTAACTGCTGTAAGCATTCAGGAAGAAAGATTCGTTTTCAGTCTGGGCATCTGGGTTTGAATTCTACTTCCACCCTGAACTCTGAGTGTGGCTTAAAGTCGGTCATAGCATTTCTGCAGCCTTGATTTTCATTCCTGGGCATCAGCATTTTGGTGCCTGAAGATAAATGAAGTTTGGGGGTTTCTTGCTCTAGGAAGTGCAGTGCATAGTCTACCTGAAGAAATGAAGGCCTTTTTGAATTTCCCTATCTAGACATCCAAAATCACTAGTTCCTTTTGGAGCAGCACCAGACTGGGACTCAGGTGACCAAGGTTGTATTTCTGGCTGCACAACTGGCTTGCTGAGTAATGATGAGTAATCCTGTGACCTCCTGGTGCCTTAGTTTTCCCACAGGTAAAATGGGAGTAATTACACTGTCTTCCTTTGTAGAGCACTTTGAGAGCTATGAATAAAATGAGCCATATTGGATATCATTATTTAGACATTATTAATTATTCTTTGGGTTCATTTGTATAATGTGGAAGTGTTTTCCTCATAAGAGTAGTTGTTCTCTTTGCATCAAAGTTTCCTAAGTACTCTGCTAGCAGGTCCCTAAGAGGAATATATCTCATGAAAAAACAGCAAAATCTGTAGCTTACAAAGAAAGACTTCTCTGGCCCCATCTGATTGTCCACTGACTGAGGACTAAAGACCCAGTGATAGAAAAATTTACACCATTGATAGATATTTGGTGGGGAGAAGCAGAAAGCAACATTCTGTAACTTTGGTAACAAGCAGAAAAAAAGCTCCAAATATTTTTGCTCATCCCTACTGTGAAAGATTTATTCTCACAAGATTTTACACTGTGGCTTTACACCAATATCAAGCCATGAAGTTCAGCATCTGTAAACAACACTGATAGTTTCCAAGAGTTTGCATACCGTGCAGGAGAAACACAAACCACCCCAGAGCTCCAGCTTCCGAGGGAAGCTAAGGTGAACTGGAGGTGCTTGGATCTCTTGAAACCCAACACAGCAGCTTCACTGAGATGCCTTATTCATTTCTAGTTTCCCCATAAACTCCACTATTAACCCAGGGGCAGTTCAGAGCATTGAAGCTCCAAGGCTATTTTGGATGAAAAACCAAAGAAAACCATGCTATGCCTTGTTTGTAAGTCTTTCTTACTTTTGGAAGGAGGTTGCTGGACTCATGCATGCACCCCAGTGGTGCTTGAGCTGCACCCTGCATCAGATCCAACCCTATATCAGTGAAAGCAGGTGGCATCTGCCTTTAGGGTTAAGCTACAGAGGAGGAGCTGTGCATGCTCCATATCAAACCTAGCTCTTGCTTTCCTCAGGAGCTTGTGTCTTTTCCCCAGCGGTAAGTCAAGTCTTGGTGTTTGGGGTTTAGCCCTTTCTAAGAAAGGTTGTTTGCAGTGAAAGGTGGCTTTTTGGGTGAGAAGTGTTGCTGCATTGCAATAGATGAGTTTAATAGTGTTCTGTCATCATTTTCTGGTGTGGAAAGTGGTTTGGGTTTTTTTGTTTTGTTGCTTTTCTTTAATGTCTTTGATGTGAAGGTAGGAAGGGGAAAAACGTGGTGAAGAGTGGAAGCAAGTGCTCAGACTGAGGTAGTGGGAGCAGAAATGTCATCTTGTTTTCTCTCTGGTTTGCCCCAGTTTATGTCATGCTGGGCCAAGCAGTCAGGACTTCGTTTCCACCTGTGTTGGGACCCTCAGCTCCAGGGAAAGGCAATAGCAGTGCAGATGGGCTAAGGCTTATTAAAGGCAAATGCTGTGTTTGCCAGGGCTTTTTTTTTGGTTGTGGTCTTTTGGTGGGGTGTGGTTTTTTGGTTGGGGTTTTTTTTGTGAAGTTTAACGTTCCCAGCCTTCTGGGACACTCTGAAATTGAGTGCTGTGTGGGTACAGCTAGAGGGGCATGTTGCTCTCATTGCCATATTTTGCAGAGATTTCACTCATCAGCATGATGGCAAACTGAATCAGCTGGGATGCAGTCCTATTCCAGTGGGCTGCAACACAGCATGTCTGGGGAAATGATCAGGAAGCAGCAGAACAACCTCTGTGCACAAGGCTTCAGCCCACAGGGTGAATCTGGAAAAGTGCTTTCACCTGGAGTCTGGGCTGCTCTTGCTTCAACAAAATAAATAGGATGGAGCTGAGCTAGACTTCAGTGGGAGTGTATTGCTGGCTGAAACCTGTCCTGGGATTCAGTGGTTCAGGAGCAGTGTCCCAGCACTGTGTCAGGAAACCCTGTGCTTTTGGTGAGGTGCTGCTTCTCAGAGAAGATTTAACCTGCTATTTCTGTTAATTAATAATCCCCTGGTGGTTTTTAAAGGAGGGGCTTGTGGGTGCAATATCCTATTCAGCTTGCAGTTTGATGGGGGCTGTGAATCCCTCTGTAGTTCCAACCTGGTGCAGTTAGTGCTCTCTGCTTGTGGCAAGCTGCCTGCCAACTATTTCAGCAGTTAATGCAGGGAATTAGCTTGTAGACTTAAAACAGAGGGCAGGCTAGACAAGACTTATTGCCATGCTTTGTCCTGTTGTAGTCAGTAGTTTGGTGTAACAGGATGTGTTATCTCCTATGATGTACTTTGGGATGAGTGGTTGTGGGTAAAAGGGATGTTGTTTAAATGTCTGTTAATAAAAAACGCAGCTGGTAGGAGCAATTTGAACAATGCCAGCTCCTGCTATCTTATGATTAACTTTCGGCACTCAGGGATTATTTTACTGAAGCTAGAGTGTTTGCTGATGTGGGAAAAGACAATTAACTAGAATAGTGAAATTTATGCATTGATCTTGCATAGGCTTTAGCTGTTATTTTCTTGTGGAAGAGCAAATTTGGGCACTTAGGTATGCTGTTCAGTAGACAGAGGCTGCTCCTCTATTTTGAAGGCTGTTTGTTAAGGAAAATGGCACTAGGTTTAGATTTTATTAAGATTACAGGGAAGGAGACAGTTTAGCTTGCATGCAGCTTTGTGCTGAACTTAGGTTGGTTTTCTTGTGGCTTGACAGCTCTTTCCCACTTGAGAGCAGGATGCACCAAACTAAGTAAAAAGCAATGCTCGCTACCTCTGTAATGCTGTAGCCTGCTCGCAGGTGCCTTGCCAAGGTTGGCCACCTAACCCTGCAGGCTCCTTTGGAAATAGAGCTATACGGGTAGTAAAGGTGTTGCAGAGAGTGTTGAAGGGGTGTCTCAAATTTTGCTTCTGTGAAAGCATTAACCAGGGAACCTCTTTTGCTTGGTATAGGGAAACATGCCTTTTTGGCCATCGGGTAAAATCTGATAATGCTTTTCTTAGAAACAGTAAGCCAGGAGCTTCATTGGGTACGGGGATAAAGATGACAGAGCTGGAAAATGCCTCTCTAGAGAAATTTGGAGTTACGTTTAGTAGAGGGATACACCGGTTGTGTCCTTAACTGGTGTGACTCTTTCCAACAGCTCTGTTAGCTTCAGAGGTGTAGAATAACAAATGTGGCTTTATCAGCCCATGCAGCTGTATCTCCTTCCTCTCCTGTGCTGCAGGAGGTAGGCACTGTGAAGAGTGCTCGGTTGGGGTAGGTTTATGAGAAGCAACTTCTGCCTTGCTGCTGAATGGGACCACAAGGGCCAGAGCAGGCAGGGCTGAACTGGTTGCTTTGCCTTCTTGAGACCTAGGACTTTGTGCAGCTGTGAACCAAAGCTGGGGCATGTCATGGCATGCAGAAACCTCATTGCACGGAGACTTTTTGAAGGAAAGAAGATCTCTGAGGAAGGTCTGTTTTGTAATAACTCTTTCTGGTAAAGTTGGTTCCTGTATACGTAGTAATGAGCTGGTGTGGATGGTTGTTGTTGCTACCTTTGCACTGAATTCCTAAAACATGATTTTGAGTGTTTAAGTCAAGGGCAGTTGTGATAAGTGGCAAATAACTGTTAAGAGAGTGCTTCAGTGGTTTAGGAGAACCCATTGTGGGGTTTCTCTGCCTGTTCCTGGGAGGTCAGGGCTGGGTGCACAGTATTGAGCAGTGCCTGAGTGTCACAGGGCACAGAACAGCCTTGGTGGAGTAAGGAGACTCTGACTGACCACTGTCAAAGCCTCCCACGAACAAATAACAAATAGAGATAGGTTGCTAAACCGCAAAGGCAGACCTACATATGCTTGCTTGCTTAAGTAGGTTCGAATCCCTGAAATAAAGGATTTCCTGTTCGAACATCACTCGGTACATAAACGTGAAACAAGTTCTGGTATTAAGCGAGTAGTCGCTCAAAGGACAGCAATCCTACAAAGTGCCCCTGTGATAACAGAGAGGGCAGTCCAGCTAATCGGTGAAGTCCTGGAGGACAACAGTGATTCAAAATCACTGGGTGGAATGTTGCATCTGAACCCCATATGACAGGGTCACTATTAGCTGTGTAAACCCTAGACTGCTGTAGGGCTGGCAGGATGCAGACTGCAGTAGAGCAACTAAACTCCAAAACACTGATTTTTTTTTTTTTTAATATACTGGTTGGCTGGGTGTAGGATGAAGGTGTATAAAAGTAAGATTGAGTCTAAAGCCAGCAGATCTCCAGCCCATTGGCGCTTGGTTGCATCCAAGCAAGGAGATCTCTGGCTCAGTATGTAAATCTTATTATTTAGTGCTTCCTCAGGTCGCTTGATATTTTATTATTCATGGTGTCTGAAATCTCTGTATGATGTGTATATAGTAATTAATATATCTGCTCCTTGTGGCCCTGTAACTTATTGTCAGGGGCTTAATATAAGCAACCTGTGCGTAATCCCAACTATTACTGATTGGCCCAGGCCACGTAGTGGAAAAAGTGATCTACGTGAGGCCTATACCTGTGACATGGGGTCTGTGGGTTTAGTGGCAGAGTGGGTTGTGGAGCATGCACTCCCCATTGCTCTCCTCCAAAGCTTGTAGTAGCATTGGTCCCCAGCTTATATAGCAGGCTTTAGGCCAGATCTGTTCTTTCAGGTTTCAATACAGCACTCTTGAAAGTGCCTTACCAGACTGAAAGCTTGAAAGGAGTAATTTCTGGTACTTTGTGGGATAACTGCTGTTCTCAGAGGATTTGTGATTATTTATTCACAGGTAGTGTGGGTATGTGCTCACATCTGTGAGACAGAGCTATTAGCTATGACACTTCTGAATTTTATTTTTGTCTCTGGCTGTTCGTGAACTTTTAAAGGATGTTGGGCTTTTTGGTTAATCACAAGAAGGATGAGCAACTGAAGTGATACTTTCAGCTATTTTGAGGCATGCTCAGCTATGGCTCTGGGGGCTGAAACTGCTTTGATTTCCGTTAGCTTAGGAAAACTGTCTGCTCTTGTCGAAAAGCACGCGGTTCTGTGGGCAGCAGAGGTGAGGAAAGCCCTGCTTTTTGCAGACTAGAGTCATCCTCAAAACATAAGAGACCATACAAATTCAGTAAAGACACCCCTCGCTGAGAGTGGCCAGAAATAGATGCTTCAGGAAACGGTAGAGGAAAAGAACAACTGTAGTGTGATCCTCCCTCTGAAACACTCTTTCTTAATTTTGGCAGCTTAATAAATTAGGGTCTTCCACGCAATTTGTTTAGACCATTGTGTTAAACAGCACCAAAATGTGCCAAACCAAATGTTAGTCCAATTCTTTTTGGAATCCATTTATAGCCTTGGCTCCTGCCACAGCCATTCCCCTGGCAGGGAGCACAGGCTTTCACTTGCATTGTGCCAAAACAACTCTTTTATATGAAAATTTTGCAGGGTGCCCCAATCCTTGCAGCAGGAAAGGTGGTCACCTGCCTCGTACTCTAATTAAAGTTGAACCTAGCGTTTTTGTCAACTGCAAATATACTCAAGAAATTCCTCCCACCCCCCCGCCCCCTTACATCCCCGCAGCCGTTGAGTATTTTGACACGGGTGTAAAAGCTGCTGCGTTTGAATTTAGCAATTGGCCAGTGGGATGAGAATGTGCAGCTGTGGAAGGCGCGAGTGCTCCGGCTTCGTCACTGCTCCTCTTGGGCCCACCTATTTCTGTGAGGCTTGTGGGAGCTTAAGGGGATAAAAATGGCCAAGGTAATTAGCAGATCTGGCAGAAATCAGCCGGTCAGGCTCAGAAATTATTGGAGGTGAGAAGGCAGTAGACAAGCAGATATAGTCTGATGTGATGGAACTTATTTCCATAGAAAATAAATCAAAAAGAAGAGGGGTTTTTAATTATTATTATTCAATTAAAAAAAAAAAAAATACTTATGTTAGTCCAAGACCTCAGCTGCAGTGGCTGGGTGTAGGAGAAGTCACCTAAATAATCCAAGGGCATACAATCTAGAGGGGCAACAGGGAGACTGGAATTGCACACCACTTAAGTGCTTCACCTGCTGCAAAGACTACCTGCTTCACATGGAGAGTTGATTATTTGGGGGTAAAATGGAAGGTGGCTTTTTTTTCCCCCGGGATTCTTATGACGCAGCATCCCAGTGGGCTCCAAGGGATATTTAACTTATTGGGAAGGGTGGCCAAATTCTCTCCCATCTAAATACAGCATCTGTAGCAGTGTGGAATGTGTGTTGTACAGCTGTGAATGTTCGAGGCATTCAGTGTGTCTCCTTTTTCACACAATAGCTTCTATTTATGGTTTTTCATCGAGTTGGGCTCATGCATTCAACATATCTTTGTGTGTGTGTGTTTTTTTTTTTCTTTTCTTTCTTTTTTTTTTTTTTTTTTTTTTGCTTTTGTTTTTTAAGGTTTGTAGAAACTCCGAGCCACTTCTCCTGGAAGGAGAGTTACTACCGATCAGCCATGTCCCACAGCTCGCAGCCCAGGGAATTCCTCAGCCCAGAGGTGCTCCAGCATATCTGGGACTTCCTGGAACAGTAAGTAGTCCTTACATGGAGCCTGTGGAAGGAGGCATTTTGGGACAGGACAGCTCTGTAATTAGGTTGCTCAGGGGACCGATGCTGGGGGTTTTGGAGTCTTCTGTACCTGTTGATTAGAAGATGTGGGTATGAGTCTGTGATGACTGACAGCTCTTGAGCTCTCAAAAGGTTCTTCATCCAGGCTATGGGGAACAGATGCAGAGATGACCAGTGACACTGACTCTCTTAAAGACATTTGGTTGCTGAGCTGACTGCTTTCCACCACATGGTCACTTAGGGGAAAATGCCAACCATCCACCTTAAGGAAATGGGGCCATTACTCTGTGTCCAGGCTGCATGTTTTCCTCCTCTGCTGATGCCAGGGAGGGAGAAGAGGTGGAGATGGTGTAGAGTTCACTCTGTCAGGTCCACTGAAGGAAATAAAACTGACTCTGTTCCCATTCCTGACTTGCCATGACTGATGCTGGGACAGTTATTGCTATAAATCCTCCATGAATTCTGTCTTTGTGATTTAACTCCTGCGCTCTTACCTCATTTTTCTGGTCAGGCAAGTGAAATGTCCCTCCAGGCCCTGTCCTCTTCAGGGCTTGCTGTTAGCATAGCAGGTGATGAGGTAGTTGTTCACTAGTAATAACTTACTTTGTCCTGAGACTGGTTTGTAGTCATGCCCAAGTCCTGGGTGACATCCTAGCATGGGGAGGGAGGGAGGGAGGGAAACAGAATTTGGCCCATTTTAACTATGTTACTCTGTTTTTTTTCAGGCCAATATGCTCAGTTCAGCCGATCGATCTGAACTTCATCGATGGCCCATCTGAAAATGGCCCTACAAACAAAATAGAGATCAGCATGGACTGCGTCCGGGTGCAGGACACAGAGCTGAATGACCCAATGTGGGTGAGTAGTGAGAAGAACTTCCTTAACCTTTGGGGACGGACGAGGAGTGTTTTGCAGGAGCTATTCTTGCTGTGTTTCCCTGGGGCCATCTTCCCCCTCTTGGTGGAGGAGCTGCGGCCACTGCCTCTGACCAAGGAAGTTCCTTCTTGCTTTGCCTGTTGCGTCCCACCTACAGAAGCTGGTTGGGAGCACGGCTCTGCTAAGTGACTCTGGCGGTGGTGAACAGTGATGTCTGTACACGTGGCTAAACCAGACAGCGTGTGACCTGTGGAAAAGCATTGCTTCTCTGTGTCTCCCCGGGGCTGCGAGGGAGAGCAGCCTGACTCCTTACCTGCTCCTCCTCTCCTGCTGCAGCAATGGCAGGACAGAGGGGTGAGGCAGCTAAACAGGCCGAGGAGCTGAGGAGTCTCTTGCACTTGCCTGGCTGCTGAACTGTCTCTGCTCTCTCCCTGCTTAGAGCTAGTTTATGTGGCCGCAGCATTAAAATAGTTAATATTCTGGGTACAGCTGCAATTTTGATGACCAAGGGCTGGGGCTTGAGGATGTTCTTCACTGGTTTTTCTTTTATTGGAGGTCAGGTATGAATGAAAACTTGGTTTCAGACCATGATTGGGTTTTTTTTCTCCTGTGTCTCTAGGCAGGCAAAGCCAGAGAGTGTTTGTAACAAGTCTTGGTCATGGGTGTCTCACCAGTATGGCTCGAGACTGGAATGTAGATGAGGCACTGGTGGTTGCTGGTTCATTGCCTTTGGCACAAACTGAGCAGCTCTTTCTTAGCAGTAGCTCTGGTGAAGAAGCAAGGTGCTATTCTTGTAGGCTGGAGCAGGAGGTATTTCAGGAGTTTGAGCTGTTTGTGTCCTGTTTCTGTTCTTCCTGGGGTTTGTATATTTTGGGGTAAAAATTATGTGTGGTTTCAAATTTGTGTTGGTGTCTGTAAATTTTCTTGTTCCTCTTTGTTTCCATCCTGAGAAACTGTGTCAGTTAATTCCCTGGCTAATGAGCCACCATTTTTCATGTGCTCAACCACAGCGTGTTGGCGGTCTGCATCCTGGCAGTGTTTGTAACCCGGAGGATCGCATCTGCAAGGAAAGAGCTCCCAGGTCATGCTGATTGCAGTCCCTGGTGCCAGAAGGTTTGACCTGTTACTGCCTCTGTGGTCTGACTGCTGGGGAGACTGCGGTGCTCTCCTCTTTCCTTGCAAGATTGCAAAGGGTAAAAAGGCCACTTTGAGGTTGGGTATCTGCTCAGCTAATGTGGTGAAGCTACTGCAAGTGCACAAGGAGAGGTGACTGGTGTCGAGTCTGGTTATCGTTTGATTCTGCATTCAGGCTGGGTGCAGGGGGGTGGCACGCAAGCCTTCAATCAGCATCTGGATCTGAAAGGCCACTTCTCAGCTTTTTCCAACGCTGTAGCACAGCTCCAGTATAAAAGATGTCTCTTCAATAGCTAGTGCAAAAGATTCTCCATGTTTAGAGGGGCTCCTACTTTTCAGAATAGGTGGTAATGTTCTGTTTGAACTATGTTCTCTAAAAAAAAAAAAAAATCCCCAACAGTTTAAAGGGCATCAGCAGAAACTTTGCTCCTTCCTTGCCCAAACCTGGACTTGCTGCACTGAGTGCTAGCAAAGCCTCCCCATCTCCAGTTCCTCTGAGCTGTCTGCAGAGCACTGTGGTAGCTGACAGGCTCAATTGAGGCCCTTGTTCAAAGTCTCCCTCTCCCGTCTGTGGTGCAGTGAAACATCGGTGGAAAATCCCTTCCTCTTGTCATCTCTGAGCGCTGCTGAAGTGAGCACCGGGGCTAGGAGAGGAGAGCAGGCAGCTTTTGCTGTGCATTTACTTCTTGCTTATGATGGGTTTGATCCCAGCCTTGCAGGAGGCATTTTTTAAGAGGCTGAGCTGCACAGTGACTTCTTTAAGAAGTGTTTTTCACAAATATGACAAGCCGAAGGGGGAGCAGGGAAATTCCATCCCATCCTCACCCTTACTGTAAGGCAGCAGCTCAGAGTAGACTAAAGTATGTACATTAAATGTTTCAGTTTGTGTTCAGTGGAAGACAGCACCCTCGCTCAGTTGAGTGCTGCACAAAAGCCTTTACAAAGCAAAATATGCATCACAAACCTGTGCAAACAGCCCATCTTTTAAAAGGAGGAAAGCTCTTTTTACTCCCCTTACCACCACCACCACCTCCCTATAAATTTGCAAACATCCCTGACAAGTGACAACTCCCCCTTGCAGAGAAGTCCGTGTTTGCTTTGCTGTTTCTGGGGCTCGCAGCCGCTGCAGCTCGCATTGGCAGAGAATGTGTAGCCTGGGGCAAGGTGTTTGCTGTTTGTCGGCTTTAATCTGAAATACCTTACAACCCTCTTCCCCTCCAGCTTCTCTTTTCCTTTGGATAGCTTCGGGGCAAGAGCTCCCCTTGCACCTGTCTCTCCTGTAACCTCAGCCATGTCACTTCTAGACACGAGGTGCCGCACGCAGCTGATTGCAGCACAGAGTTGAAGAGGGCAGATAAACACAAAGGAATGCAGCAGTAACAGAGGGGCCCTGGGAGATGAACAGTGAGATCCAGGCAGAGTGCTTTTTATTATTAGATTGGTCTTAGGAAAAGAGCAAGGCCAGCTTTTCTCCAAAATGTACCACCGTGTGAGACTTAAATAGGTGCAAAGCAATTAAGACTGGTTTATTTAAAGCAATTGTCCTTCTGTGGACTTTAAGGCAATCCCAGTCAGCCTTTAAAATAAGCTTTGCACCTCCTTGCAACTTATGGCTGAAGAGTGAAACTTTCAGCCTTAAAAGATGTCCATCCTTGATCCCAAGAGTTGTGTTGGTGAGAGCTGTGGGGTTTTTATTATTTAATTTTTGGGGGGTACAGTTACTTGTTCACAGCAGAGCTAGCAGTGGGGAAGGAACTACGGTGTTCAGAGCAGTGCCTGAAGAAACTGTCCCACTGGTGGACTGGGAAATGAGCATGAGTCCTGCCCTGCTGAACACCCATCAGTTGTGTTCGTTGCCTTGAAAATGCAACTATCTGGGGAGAGAGCTGGCGGAGAAGGTTGGGTGACAAAGAATCCCCTCTCGTCTGAGCTACAGCTCTGTCTCTTGCTAAGCCAAGACCTTGCAGTTCTCACACTCTTGTTTTTAAGGAAGAAATATTGTTCCTGTGTCCCATGTAAGAAAGGGGTAAGAGAAGCTGATGATCAGCACTACCCTGGAATGAAAAGAGCTGGAGGGGACAGGAAGAGGGTTTGTGGGTCTGGTGTAACATTAGACAGTCAGCAGCCTTCCCCAGTCGTGTGCCTTGTGACCAGCTCTTTCACAATGTCCTGGGTGGCCCATCTGTGAGGCTGCTGGCTGTGCCCCTTCCTCTCCCATGACGTTAACCACAGACAGGCTGGGAAATCCCAGGAGACTTGCCTTTTTGCATAGCTGGAGTGAGGGGCTGGTGGTCCCCGTGGGTGCGGACAACATATAGTCTCTGCCATGGCCCTGGCATGGGAAGGAGCTGCGGATGGCCAGGAAGGTAAGCTGAATGTGTCTTCTTGTGAGCCACCTGCCATTTATTAGGCTTCCCCAAAGAACGTGGTCCCCAGCCTTTTCCCTGACTGAGGATGTAGCCAGCAACCGTGGGGTCTTTGGTGGGGTGGTGGCCAGCTCCCTGCATTCAAGAGGAACACTGGTCTCAAAGGTTGTCTCCTGCAGTGCTAGAAACCAGGTGATGTTATAAGATTAATTTCTTTTCCTGACTGATTAAATGCCCTGGAGCTACAGGAAGGAGGGGTCTGGGGACCTCTCTGGAGGAACAAGCGCGTGGCAGTGCAATAACCCCTGCATTGCCCTGGAGCCCTTGCAGCATGCTGTCAGCCTGCTGTACCAGGTGCAAAATTGCGTTCCTTCACCATCCCTCAAAAGTCCTTTAAACTGCTCACCGATGCTAAGAGATACTAGTCTGGACCCAAATGAAGCTGCTTTGGGGCTAAGGACTTCAGTGGGCAGCATCCTGATAAAAGCGTTATTTGAGGGTCTTGCAGAGTCTGGAAGTCTCCTGGTCTCCTGCCATTATCCCAGCAGCTCATCCAGGGCTCCGGGGACCTCGCTGGCAGGAGCAGGAGTGCTGTCCCGAGTGATGGAGTAGCTCGTCCCCCTCCCCCTATACATACCTTCCTTTCATGCCCCTGAGCAAGCCGTCCTCCCGCAGCCCCTTGCCTAACCAGTTCAGTGGAATGCCTTTCCCCAGATAGTCGTCGTGGTCAGAGTTTTGTTAACCTGGATCCGTCCTTCCTCACAAAAGGGAGAGAAAATTCCTTGGCTTTTTTTTTTTTTTTTAATAATTTGTTCTTCCTCATCTTCTGCAAATCATCGTGGGGATTTGCTGTGTGTGGCTTGGTTAGGCACTGCTGAGCTCCCCATGGGGTGGGTTTCTGCCCTGGTTAGGGTGGTGTGGGTGCTTCAGACAGGGCTGTGTCATTTTGGGTTTGGGTCCTCAGCTTCATGGGCTGTGGGTGTCCCAAGCATGGTAGCTACAGAAATTTTGGAGGTGCAACATGTATTTCATAGTCTGAAAAGTGACATCTTCAGCTCTGTAACTTTGCTGTTCTCCTTTATACACAGAGGTGGAGGAAAAACTAGGCTGTAGGAGAGACTGGATGCAGCCCACATAGGACATGGAGGTGTTGAGGCTCTCAGCCTCAGCCCTCATGCCAATGACACATCTCAGAGTTGGCATGTGATGCTTCCCAATGGGAACAAGAAACCTTTCCCAGGTTTAACTTGCTGTAGGCTCACGGAGGAGCCACCCCAGCCACCTTGTGCAGGATACCTTCCCATGCCTCAGCCCAGCGAGCTGGAGAGGAGTGGGGCTAAGGCCCCCGCAGAGCTACCCTGGCCCAAGGTGGCCAGGGTAGCTGGTAGATCTCTTCTGCATGCTCTTAGCCTTAGCAGTATGTAAATCAGTTCAGTAACTCGTATTTGGTGGCCATGCACTGAATTCCTGGGTCCCTAGGAGTCCATTGCCCGTGCAAGCTGGGAGCTGTGGTCAGGATCAAGTGAGCAAGAATATGATGGACAGACATTAAAAAAAACAACCCACTGTCCAGAATGACATCTGTTGCATCCTATCCAATGCTTTAATATTAAAGCTCAGGCTCTGATCTCTTAACTTTTAATTGCTTGCTTAAAAGTGTTTTGCTGGGTCAGGAGAAGAGAACTCTACTTGCTGCAAGGTAATGGCTGAGGAAGCAGATGAAAGCTGGTTAAGGGGTGGCGGGACTGCAGGACAGGGAGGACATCCCTGTGTACTGACTGCAGGGCAGAGAGCTGGCGTGGCGTGCACGGTGTGGCTGAGCAGTGCAGGAAGAGTGTCTTGGTGCAGGGGCTGACTAACACGTGGTGTGTACTTCCCAGGGCTCTGGCAGGTGCTGCAGCCCTGCATTTTGTTGGGAAATGGTTTTGCACCTGGACGATAAGGCTGATTTGATAAGTAGATGCAGCAGTGGGTTGTGTGGCCGTCTGTTTCCATGCCTAAGTATTCCCAGATTGACCATAGAAAGGAAGGAAGGAGTTTGTACAGCACAGGGATGTGATCAAAGCTTTTATTACTGTCTGGTTTGTGCTTGAGAGAGTTTGAGGCTTGCCAAGTTTCTCTTCTTTGTGGGTAATTGTTCGTTCCATAGCTGTGCAAAGAAAGTTGAGATTATGCAAAGGCATTTCCATAATGAGCAAATGCATTATTCTGTTGGAAGTTTCCCTCCAGCACCTCTCTTGTTTGCAGTTGAACTCATAAGCCCTGCTAATTTAGGCTTGGCTTTGTAATCTTGCTGAATGTTTAATCTTCTGCAGTGTAGGTCCCTCCAAATGATCTAATAATCACATTTAGGACTGCAGATCCAAATCCAGAAATGGTCAACTCTTTCAGATAAAGGACGCACGTAGAGAATGCATTTGTACATTCAGTTTGGCCAAAGTCTGAAGACTTCTCTCGTTCTGTGTGTAGTAGGGCTCTAAAGACATATTTATGTTTCTTTAAAATAATTTTTCACTAGCTCCCTTTCCTGTGCTGTTTTGCCCTGATTCTGGCTGCAGACCAGGGCTGGCTGCATTTCTTTTTGTAGGAATGCAGCCAGTTGATGAGTATTGTTACACCAAGTGTTTTATTTTTAATGCTACTTACCTGAATTCTTAATGGTATTGAAGAAAACCAATGGATGATCTGTCTGCTGTGCTATAGATCATTTGGGAAGCATATTTAAAATTCCTTTCAATATTTCTGCCCTTCTAGTATCTTGCTTTACATTCATCTTGGGAGGGAATAAAGTAATTTTAAGCTGAAAAGCACAAACCTACTGGAAAGGAGCCCTGTGTGATGGGGTGTTTTGCATTTGTTCTGGCCTGGCTCTTCTGGAGGGCTGGCTTTAAATCCCTGGCTCGTATTGCTACGAACACTTGAGGTGGAAGAGTGTTGCAATAGTGAGTCCTGTCATCTACATGCAAATACCTCCAGACAAAAGAAGCAGTCGCTTCAGAAAACGTCTTCCCCAAGCAGCTAGGCCTGCCTCCAAAGGTTTCCATGGTGCTGCACGTGCTCCTTGCTTAAGTATGGAGCAATAATGTGTTAGCACTTATTTTATATCTTTAAAAGGTCTGCACAAACACTTAATTAAAAAGCATCTTGATCTTGGAGCAACAGACCGCAGGCACTTTTGCCTCCGGTACAAGTTTAAGGTTTACGCTGTCTTGCTGGGAACTTCACTGTATGTCTCTAGTTGATAGATACCATTCTCTTCTTTCTTTCTTTTTTTTTTTTTCTTTAAACTACAAACATACTTCACATATTATTTGTTGGGAACACTTTGATTGGGTTAGAACCTATAAGCGGTAAACCCCTTGGGCAGCTGGCATTTCACATTTCAACAAACCACAAAGCACAGTTTGAACGCTAAGAGAAGTGGAGTGGCCACCCCCAAAGTTCACATTCCTCTGGACTTTATTTTTTATTTTTAAACCAAATTGGTGGTGGGAGGGAAATGAAGCCCTTCTCTCTTGTTAGCTGGAAGTAGGGTCATGAACTGAGCTGTCCATATCCAGCCAAATGAAAACCTTGCTGAGCTTTGTGGTACCCCTCGTAGTGGGGTGGGTAGAGAGCACCTCACAGCCCTGTTGGAAGCTGCAGTGCTGGCCGTGCCTGGGAGGGGTGGCTAGGCTCATGGGATGCTCCTTTCAGGCTAAGACAAACCTGGAGCACAGCCCTGGGAGTGTCCTGCTTCCTTTCCTTGTCCAACACGGCCAAAGTGTCTGCACCGCAGCGAGCTGTGGGGTGTAGCTTTTATTGTTAAAGTCTTCTCTTGCATTAATTCAGATTCTTGCTTTGAAGAAAGTCTTATGCATCCAAAGTCTCGCTATATATGTTGCTTTGTGGTTCTGCAGATCCTGCCCACAGTCCTGTTAATAACTATTATTTTTTCCTCCAGTATTTTACAAGGACAGTTTTGGACTAGGTAATGTTTTCCTCTGAATGTCTCTATTATCTGCTTTCCACCTCACTGTCGCTGATTTGATAGCATTTAAATTAATGAGGGAGTGAATTGTCAGGCAGTCACAGAAAATTAAATCAATTTCTGTGAAGCGTAGATTAAGGAGTGGTTTGTGGCCTGGGTTAGTTCGCTTACTGCTGAACAAACCCTTTGCTAATCAGCATCTGAATTTGCAGAGATTAATGAATGATCAAAGGAGTTTTCAGTAATGAGTGTAACTATGTTGGCTCTAAAAACATGGATTTTTATTTCCAGCCTGCTTAAACACAAGCAAAAGGTATGCTGTGTTGCCTGGAGCACTCTTCTTTCTCTTTGAGGACATGGATGGGTATGGTGGACCTCATGGTGATGTCCAGACTGGATTAAAATTAGACAAGTCAGAAACTAAAGTGATCAGTCTTCTGGGGAAGGTCTCTGGCCAAATAACTGAGCCCTATGGCTGCTGCCATACCGGTGGTGGACGTGGCACATGACAGCAGGCAGAGGGCACCTGGACAAAGACCAGCACTGAGAAATTCAATGTTTCTGCATAGGAAACAAGGAACAAACAGGCTTCCCATCTGCCTTGGGGTGTATGTTGTGGCCCAACACACCAGGGCAATGTAGGATAACGGTGATGCGCTCACATTAGAAGTGTGAACGGCCATCGGTTGCAGGGTCAGGGTTTAGCCAGAGGTTTGGGAGATTGTTCTCGAATTATTGCAAACTGATAACGTTTTTTAATATTGGATTATTGTACAAGGGCTTGGGTGGGAGGGAGTTGGCAGTGTAGCAGAGGCTGACTGGGAAGAGCTGCTGTGATTGTGCGTTTATGAACAGTTGTGTGTTTCCCAAGAGCGATGTGTAGTTTATACAAGATAAGGGAAGAAACAACACTTTCCCCTCAACTGCTTGTGCAAGAACAAACCTGGTCTGTCAACAGTTGCTCCTCTCTCGTAATTAAAAACAAAGACTCTCTAATCTCTCACTATCTCCTGCTTTTCCCTTTCCCTGGCTGGAGCCCTCTGTCTCGTGCCAGGATGCAGGTTGTGCCACCCTGTCCTACCTCCAGCTGGAGGGATGGGGCTGTTTATGCTGCTCAGGAGCAATTCTCATGAATTTTCTTGTGTAATTTTCTCTTAATTTTGCAAAATGTTTTATAAATATATTGGGGAAGGTCAAGCATGCAGTGTTGAGCATCCAAAGGTCCTCATCAGGCAAAAATGCAGTTTGAACGTTGAGGGTTGTTACTCCAACAAGAGAGCTGCCAATGGCTGAGGCTTGAACCTCCAAAGTTCCCTGGTCGTGTATCCATGCCGGACTGTCTGCTGACCCATGGTTTTGCTAATCAGTGCAAAAGTATCTGCTCAAGTGTCTGCTGGCCAGTGGTTTTGCAGACTGATCATCTGCTTTGCAAAGATCTCTGTGTCCAGGTGGTTGTTTCCTTTTATCTCTAAGCTTTTTTAGTGAAAGCAACTGCTCTTTAAAGAGAGTTACTAGGCTACAAAAAAAAGTGGAAAAAATAGATAAAAGGAGCACCAGGAATAAACAGAAAACATTTTTGGCGATAAATCACCTGTATGCTTGGTGTTCATCCTGCGTTGTACCCCAACTGTGGGAAGTGAGTCCCTTCTGGCACTTTGGTGGGAATGACCTCCCTTGATGGGGTTGAAGGGGTCTTGGTTGTGCAGACGGTAGGGAAGGCGTGGGGACCTTGCATCATCTTGGCTGGAGGACTGAATCTCTCCAGAGGAGTGTCTTGTTCTCTTATTAAATGGAGCTCGGCAGCCAGAGGGCAGAGTCCCCGGGGGCTGCATGCACCTTTCCTAAACCAATATTGCACAGCGGTTGTGAAGGGAACTGGTTTTGTTTCACAACTCTTTTCCACCTTCCTTCTCCCTGCTCCCCCTACATAGCGTTATCTCCTGACATGATGCCATTAACTCTCTAATTAGCCCTAGGGGTGTTCTGGGAGAGATAATGAGGCTATAGGAGCTCAAATAAGCAGCGTGCGCAGATGTTTACTCAGGGTCGGAGGGCAGGGCTGTTGTGACAGCCCATTGCATTGGGGAGGGCATGCTCTTTGGGGAAGGAAAAGCCGACCTGCGCCTTGGGCAGAGCCGGGAGCTGGGCTCTCCTCCTGCCCTCAGTGAGTCCCTGTCTCTGCCCTGCACTTTTAAAATGGGGGAAAATGCAGTTTGAAGTCCTTGGAAGAAAGGATTGATCCTCAGTACTAAGCACTTGCAGCCGGGGCGTATTTCTAGCTTGAAGGTCCATACGCTTGAGTGCTTTCCAAAGGAAGTTCTGGGCATCAGACCTGTCAGTGGTGGGGAGCCAGGAGGGCATCAAATTTTTGCTCGTGGGTGCAGCAGAGTGGTGAACCCTGCAAGAGCTGGGGTACCCATCCTTCTGCGTACAGATGAGCTGCACCTCCCATGCAGAGGCTATATCTAGCCAGCAGTGAGCAAGATGCTGCCTTTCAGCAGCATCTCTTTTTTTTTTTTTAATTTGTTTTGCCTTACTACAGATGATTTTTTTTTTTTTGAAAGGGGAAAGCCCCTGTTTCAGTGTGTGCAATATGTGCTTTTTCCCTTCTTCCTTGTGGCTTGAGCAACGAAGACCAGCTCTGCATGAGTTTTCAGGAGGGGAGGGTGAGTTTTATGGTTTCTTTGAAAGTATTTTCTTTTTGCTCTTTAACCTGGCTGTCTGCTATTGCAGTCTATCACTTCTGTCCCTGTAATGTCTTCACTGGAAAGACTCACAAAGCCAATTGGCAGAGGCTCGGTTTTTTGAGCATTCAGCAGTTATTCAGATGTAACAAACAAACAAAAAAAACCCCCAAACCCCACGTTCTATTTTTTTCCCTCCTCCTTCTGTTATCCCAGTCCTAATTTGTAAACATTTCTGAGCTGAGTGAATGTCACAGTCCGTGGTGACGCGGTTGATCCAGATGCTATTTTTATAAGAGTGGAGAGGTCTGAGCAGATTTTTTTTTTCTTTGATCTGCAGGAAATTCTGCATGAACCACCTAACGTGCAGGCAGGTGCGCGCACACACACCCCTTCTACAAGAAATTACGCAATCTCCAATTAACACTACAATTGTGGCAATGACATTTTTAATCGTCGTGATTTAACGCACTTGCCTTGTGTCCGGGAAGGGTTACTGAGAACTTGCAAGTGGTACCGGTGAGAGAGGCTGGGACGAACCGTATAACAGCACGGGGAAAATGCAGTCAAACAAAGAACCTGAATCAGCAGTTTGACTTGGCCAATGCCTCATTTTGGAAACTTAGGGGTCTTGTTTGCGTATTATTTTGTTTTTCAACATACCAGCAGGAGCCACAAAGCATTGCCAGAAGCTCTCTAGAATATCTGAGTCAGATCTGGGAGGGTTGCAGCTGAAACTTCCCAATCTAGCTAGCAATTATTGTTTTTAGTTTCCTAAAGTAGTGGAGGTAACTTGCTTTAAAAAGATTTCCTTTCCTGAGGCTGAGCTGCTTTGCTTTTTTTAAGTTCAGTCCAACTGAGCATCGAAAGCATGAAGTGCCAGGCTTTGCACAACTCCTGATGCTTTGGGTTGATTTCTTTTTCTAGTTTGTTCTTTTCCTGTTTGGGGTGGGGGAGAGCTTGTTGGACTAGAAGTATAGACTCAAACGTTGTTCATCTGGCCTCAGTATGAAGTAATTCTTTTTAACATGTGAAAGGAGGGCCTTTCCCTGAATCTGCTTTTTCTGACTAGGCTAACGGGTATAATATGGTATAACCTCTATCTACAAAGATTGTCTTGCCATGACTTTCGACCATCACAGTTGGAACAGGACTGATGTTGGTGTTTTCCTTGGAGACCTGTCCAGAAGGCTCAGATAAATGATAACTATCACTGTCCCATTGCTGAGAAGTGAGTGTGCAGTTTGAGGAGGTGGGAGGTGTCCCTTTGGTTTTGTGACTCAGCCATTTAAGCATACGCTATTTCAGGGAGTCAAGTTTCTCTCTGAGAGCCTCTAAGAGATGCTGCCTCACTGCTATTAGGTTGTTGGAGACTCATCTATGTGAAATTTTTGCATCTGCAAAAGGAGAGAATGAAATGAGACTCCAGGAGCTTTTCTTTCTCACGATAAGGTAGAAGTGATCAAGCCTTTGCTCTTTGCTTGCGCCATCGGTGCCTGTATGAATATTCAAGGCACGAGACCAGCCCGTGGGACAGGGGGAAGCATCTTATGAGGGGGGTGCGTTTAGGTCTGAAGCCAGTGAAACAGTTTGGAGCCCTGGGGTGATGAGAGGGGTACACCTGTGCCTGGGCTGCATCAGCGTTGGTGGGCGCAGTGTCTGCTGCATGCTCTCTTACCTCCTGCCACCCCTGTCAGGGTGGTGGAGCCTTCTTTGTGTCACTTGTGGATGACTGATTTGCAAAAAGCCACTTGTCCAGCATCCACTTCAAGGTGACCGCACAGGCTAATGCCTCTGAAACACTGAGCCAAGTTGGGGCTGTATGTACAGAGGGCAGGATTTGTGCTGACATGTCAATTTATTCGTGCTAGATATACTTCTCCTCATGTTTGACATGCAGATCTCTTTGGATAAACTTCCACATATCTCTGTGTAGTGCATCTGGGTGTTGCTTCACCCACAACCACCTCCAGCCACCTGTGGGATGGAAGATAGCAGATACCCAACACAACAGTGCTGCATTAATGACTTGGAAAAGGAGGATCTTCTGAGTTTCATAGCACAGCTAGTAAAAGTTTTTTGCATTGATTTGCTGAGGTTGGGAGATCTCTGTATGTTCCTTCTCCTCTTCTTTTCTTCCCCTCCGTAGCTTTTGAACTCATAGGCCAGTATCAAAAACCTGACAGTATTCAGAGGTCAAAATGGTCCTCTGAGCACAGCATAACTTTTCCTCCCTATTAGCAGAAAATCCACAGGTGACTTCCAGCTTGATGTCCTGCTCCATGCAAGCTTTGCAGTGGTGCTGCAAAGTGACCCGTTTGGCTAGTGGTGCTGTGGCTACTCCCTGCAAACCTTGCCTGTATCTCCAGATTAGCACTTGTGTGGCTTTTTGGCTTGCACCCATCTCGGGTGAGATCAGGTAAGTGCATCAGGCGTAGCCCCTGGTGTTAGGTGGTGCTGGGGAAGATGGAGAGGAGGGGAAGGGGCTGTGGTCTATTGAGTTGTTCCTGTGATGTAGGAAACCTGCGGTGTGCTCAGCAGGCTCTCGCTGGTAGTTCAGGAGAGCTGGAAGTGCGTGTGGCCCCAATCTGAGCTGGAACATTGCTGTTGGTGGTAGGTAGGGCTCTCCCTTGGCTGGGGAGGGCTCTGCGCTCCTCCCTGAAGCCCGTTCCTGGAAGCATCTCCTCGTGTCGTGCTCAGCAAGGAGGAATCGGGAAGGTGCACTGGAAATGCTTGCAACCTTTTGCTCTTGTGCCCAGCTGTGCCCGCAGGGTTAGAGACAAATGAGACACCTACCCTGCTTCTCATGGCAAGGAGCTGTTGCAGGGTAGGGAGGGCACTGTGATCTTCTGCTCTGTGTTTGCTCTGGTGTTGGTTCCTGCGTGAAGATGGGTTTTACACCATTTTATTAGCAGCAGTTTTGCGAATGCTCTGCCTGTCCACAGCCTGGAGAGAGGCTGGTGCGAGCTTGCGGTGTCCTTGGCAGAAAGTCAGTGGTGGCTCCTTCTGCTGCCATATGCTGGAGAAGGCAGCTTAGAGAGCCGTTAGCACCTTGAGCAGCACAGCCCGCTTGCTTTCATCTCCCTGTGAACCTGGAGTCCCCTCCCCATGTGCTCAGAGAAGCTGGGGTTAAATGACGCCCAAAGGCGAGGGAGTCAGCGTGGCGGGGAGCAGCAGCAGCTCCTGGGCAGAAGCTCGGCTGCACGGAGGTGTTGGGGCCGCGGGTGGGTTTCAGCCCTGCGGGGGACCCCTCTCCCCCTTGCCAAGCGCCCGTGGGTCGGTCGCTCACCGCCCGCGGCGGGAGGGTCGGTGTTCGCTGCAGCGCTCGCAGTTCGGGCGGGTACTCGGCAATTGGGCACCGGTCTCCTCCACCACCGGTCCTCAAATAAAAGTCTGAAGCGCTGGCGCTAGGCTGGGAGGGCAGGCGGCCGCGCTCTGGTCTGGATGTTTGGTTTCCTCTCTTCCCCCCTCCCCATCCCTTTAAAAAGGTGTTTTGTTTCCCTTGCTCGACGGCGCTTACCCTGCTCTTCGGGAGCAGGCGGAACGAGCCGGCTTTTGTTCTCGCCGTGCATCCCGCTCGCTCGGCGAGACGGCGGCGGACCCCTCGCAGCCGGGCGCTTCGGAGCGGCTCGGGGGAGCCGGCTCCGCTCCCGGAGGGCGGCCGGTGCCGCCGCCGGCGCGGCCCAGAGCTCGCACGGGCGGCACGCTCCGCTCCCGGGGTTCTGCGCTCGGGCACCGGGGCAGGACGGGGGACACTCGGTGTGCTCCTTCAGAGTAAAATCACGGCGGGGCCTCTCGGATCTGCCTGTCTGCTCGCTCTCCTCTCCCACAGATCGAGTCCGAGTGGGCGAAGGAGTCGGTGCTTTTCCTATCTGTCTTTTCAAAATCTTTCGTTTGCTGTGGGCACGGTGTCCAGGTGGTTTTTACTGAGCAGTACCCACCAACTTCTCCCATGTATTAATTCAAAATCATGAGTCCCTTTGGACAAGTTGCTTTTTTTCATTTTTTTAACATTTCCTATTTGTAAGTGAGATTGTTTTAAGGTTTATTACCGTGGCATGAGTTAGAAGCAATAGCAAAAGGGGGAAAAAAATGTAGCTGGAGTGATGTCCTGCAAACACAGGACCTGTTGGCTCTGAGTGTGGATGAGAGCACACAGATGATGGAGCGTGTAGCTGGATTACGGTGCATGAAACAGTGACTGCTTCTCAGAAAGTTCCTTGTGGGTTTTGTCCAAAACCTGCATGCTGCAGTAGCCAGAGGCTCGGCTGTGTTACTGTACCACCAGTTTCGAGCGCGTTACATCTCGATCCCTTCCTGAACGGTTTGGGCTTTGGTAGCAGCAAAACCTGTGCCTGAAGGAAACCCTGGAGTCTTCTCAGAAAATAAGAGAAGTTTCTTGGAGCAGCTCCTTTAGAGCAACTCCATGGCTATCTTTTGAGTTCCCAAACTTGTAGAAAAGTGACAGGGGAAAGTTAGTTTCCTTTCTTTTCTCTCTCTCTCTTTCTTCTTTTTTTTTTCCTCCATTTCCCCCCCTTCCCTTCCCTTTGCTTTTTAGAGATTGGTGATAAGGAATTCTAACTACTTAATGAGCTGGGAGAGGCCTCTCTCCATTGGAGTGGAGGACTCCAGGTGGCACTTTGACAGATTGGACAGGTAAGGCAGGAGAGCCCCACCTCCTCCTCCTTGCCTATAGTTAGGTATATAAGGGAAACTTCAATTATGCAGAGAGGCACACTCTGAGTCCTGTTATCTTCCAAGTAGCATCACATATTTTTAGGGTCTTCTAGGGGGTGGGAGGTGTTTGTCAAAATCCTGGAGCCAGAAGAAAGAACAGCAGCATTGATCAATTTGACTGCTAACATGTTGTACCTGGAAAACAATGCCCAGTCCCAGTATAGCGAGGTAAGGATTCTAGGTTTGAGCTATCATATCTTTAATATATTTTTATTTTTAGTGAATGCGTGCGATTTCTTCACCCCGTAGTCCTGAATTTAGGTGTGGAATATACATTTGTTTTTGAAACTTTTGCACTTTACAATGGGAAGCAGAGTTTGCTGGGCTAGATACTGGAATGACAGTGAACTTTGGATCTTTACATTTGGTACAGAGAATTTGTTTTGGGAACCTTGATCAACCAAACATAATATTCTTTCATTGGAGAAGCAAGGCAAAGCAGTCGCTTACTGTGGGCAATGCATACGGATTGTATTCCTGTAGCAGTCTGAACAGTATCTGTGTTGCCCGCATTATAACTCATTTACTCGTCTTTTATTGCCAAAATTGCTGCTTGTTGTTAAAAGTGGGTGTTATCTAGGAAATAACAAAAAAAATGCATTACAAACCCCTTCTTAGGTTACCTTTTTAAGTACAATAATATGCAAACAAAGATTCTCTGCTGCAAATGTTGCATTAGGGTCCACACCAGTAACTCTTTTACTCAGTGCTGTTAATACCTTGCCTTGTGACTTGCAGCAGCAGCAAGATATTTTATACAGAGTGTTTGTCTAAACATATTATATGAGGATGGATGCGCATACAATGGATGCATTTTGCTTTCTACAGCCCTTTGCACTGCATGGGCGCGAGTGGAATGCAAACTTCAGATGCAGCTTTGAATTTTTTCCCCCTTTTTTTTTTTTTTTATTTAATTGCTTTTAACCAACTGGTTGATGCTTTGTAAGGTGGAAGTGGAGAGAATTGCCACATGCTGTGCAAATCTTTGAGGAAGTTACCTGGGGTTGAGGGAGATCTAAAGACAATATTGGTTTACATTCCAGCGGAGACAGCAGCTGTGTTGACACTCGTCAGAATGGCAATGCAGAAAAAGCTCCTCTGTGTGTGTGTGAGTGTGCGCACGTGTGTGTATTCCTGGTGAAAATGCTTTAAGTAGAGGGCACGGGGTACGAGACCTGAAGCAGACAGAAGCTCAGCCCTTTGGAAAAGAAAACAAAATAGGAATTGCAAGGCCGAGAGCGCAGCTCTCGATGCGATAGTTGGCAAGGAAAAGCCTGTTAAAAGTACACTTGAGGCTTGCACACCTGGGATGGCAGGTTTGTGACTCGGGGGAGCAAGGGGTAAACTGAAACCAGTGTGCTTTCCCCGTCCCCCCTTCTGCAGGGACTGCGAACACCCAGCGTGTGCTTGGTTCCTAGCTGCTGCCGCCGCCATGCAGAAGACCCGAACTGGTGACTTTTTTTTTCCTAGGTTAATTATAAACTCTTAAATGTGGAGAGAGCACTTCTTGGAGTGTTTGCTTGGCGTTATTTGTCTGCTGCTATCTGATCAACTTTCACTGAATAGCAGCAGTGGGGCTGTGGAGTCCCTATGGTTGACTTGCTGGGCTCATCTGTCAGAAGCGATGTGCTCAGGAGCATTCTCGCTCCGCTTAAATGCTGCTCATCACTGTTGCTGTCAGGGGAGGGTTTTTTAAAAGGCTTTAGCTCTGATTCCCCCCCCCCCCCCCCCCCCCCCCTTGGATTTTTCCCCTTCTTGGATTTGAACACGGTGCACTCACTTTGTTCATCCGGCGAAGCATTGTACGCTGGGGAAAGAAAACCCGATTAGCATTGACTTGGCTTTACTTCTGAGAAAGAGCAGACTTTCTAACGACTTGTCTCAAGAGATGGAGACTTGTTAAGGCTCAATTAAAATATATTGGTGATGATGAACCTTGCCCATCCTAAGCTTGAAAACAAGATATACGCTTTGGCATGGTTTCCTTAAAAAAAGGGGGGGGGGGGGGAAGGAAGGCTCTCAGTGTGGAAACAGAACTAGCAATTTGTTGCAATTGGTGCTTGCTGGAGTTCGGATTTTAGAGATGTTGCTGGATTGCGCAGAAGGCGGCCATACCAACTCATGAAAAACTTAGTCTATACTATAGTTTGGGTTTAAAAACAGACAAAAGGGGGGAAGTCAGGGTTTTTTTTCCCCATTGAAATAAAACTTTAAAATGGAGAGTGGGGAGTCCTCTCCCACCCGAAGCCCACTTCTTGGGGTGCTTTGCCCAGGCCCCCCAGGATGCTTGCTTCCTGCTTGCAGATGCCGAGCTCTGCCCTCTGCACCCGCCGGTGGTGCAACGCGCTCCACCCCATGGCCTGGGAACTGGCCCTTGTGCAAGCCCCGGCGCAGGCTGCGTGGTCAGGGCGGCGAGCTGGCACCGTTGCCCACAGCCCTACGGCACCCATGCCCGCAAGCGCGGTGCCGAATGCCATGGTGAGATGAGGAGTTCCTCCCAAATGGGCAAAATCTGGTTGAGAAAAGCTGAGAGAGGGGAGAAGGGTGTTGAAATGAATCACAGCCCTGAAAGGAACCTGCCCCAACCACTCTTCCAGCTTAATCTAACCCAGCATTTGATCTGGGTTGACTATAAGAACGATTAAGTTCTTTGTTGGCAGAGCACTGGACTTGATGACCCTGGAGATCTGTTCCTGTGTGTTTATGTGTAGGAGATGGGAAAAGGAGACAGACATTCGGGCGTTTATAATGGGGTGATGAGGTGCTGATGAACAGGAACCCTTTGGATCTCATTGTCTTCCTACCTCATCTCCACACCTGGAATTGTAGGTGCTGTGCATAATTGTTTGCAGGGCAGCATGCACAAAATTGGCTGTGAAGAGGGTATCTGCAAGTTTGTCCAGTCTTGTCCAAGTTTCCTGGCTGCTGGGAGGGGAGGATGAGAGCGACAGAGATTCGCTTTGGGGACTCTGGATTCTCATGCAGTTTAGCTGAGATGATGATGCAGTCTGGAGTGTTTGCTAAAATCAAATTAAAGCATTGCCAAAAGAATAAACACATCTTGTTCAAACACTGATAAGAAATATGTGCCATGACTTTTGATTATATTCTTCAGCCTTCCCAAAGATCTTCCTGCTCTTTGTGGGGGAGAGACAAATTAAAGAATCTCTTTCCATTAAGATTTTTATCGTAGTTTTGGGAGGGGAGTGGGGGGAAACTAGTTTTATACTAAAACATCTTGTGCTCTGCTTTTTGGCAGCTTTCCTTCACACTGGAAATTAAGAAAAACTGTATACAGATTGCTGCAAATATCTTTGAGGGTTAGGATAGCCTGTTCAGAAGGGTGCATTTTTGGTTTTGTTTTTCTTTTCCCTCTTGGCTTTTTAAATAATAACTCAGGTGCATGTGTTTGAGCTGTAGTGCCCTGGATGCGAGTCCTTCCTCTTTGCAGGAGCAGACATGTGGGTCTCTGGGGTGGTCTGGAAGGATGTCCTGAGGGAGCTAGAGCTCCTCAGTGAGAGGAACATTTCTTGCACCTATCTGGGACATTGGTTCAGCAAACATTACTTTAAGGAATCTGGGAATTGAGCCGTAGCTCATTTTTGAGCATCAGCTTCACTGGTGTGCAGTAAAAGTGTGACTGGGTTTTATTATCCTTGCTGTCAGCCTGGATTTGGCTGTGAACCACCAAAGAGGACAAAGCCATGGCCCCTCTCGTGCTGCTTTCCTTGGCTGGTTTTGCCACATGGCAGTGGTCACTCCAACTGCATTTGGCAAAGGCTCTTCCCTTCCTGCTGCCCCTTCTCTGTGGCCCTTGGGCAAACCCGGGCTGAAGGAAGCAGTCTCTGAGGGACACTGCCTGGTCATTGCCCAGGAGAGCAGCCCACCTGCTGCCTTCCTCCAGTCTGGAGGTACCAGGGAAAAAGGCTCATCTGTGCAGTACTCTCTGCACCCCACATCTCATCCTACCCCAAGATGAAGGCACTTGGATAGATGCTATATGAAGCCTAATGAGTTTCTCAAGGAAGGTTTTGGCTAAACCTGACCCTCTCTCCTGGTCCTTCCTCCTCCGATTTGTGACTATGTCTCTGGGTTCTGCTGGCTCCGAGTAGGCAGAAAACTCCCAGTCCCTGGGAGGAAATCTCTCCCTGAGCTGTGCAGGGTTCAGGTACAAGTGCCGTGCCTTTCAGTGGCCTCTGTTTATTGAAATGGTATCAATGCCCCACACATTTGGGCACAGGCTCTCATTAGGAGCAAGAAATAAGGAGATGCATTGGGCGTTGTGTTCCTTGACAGTGTCCAGCTGCAATTCCAGCTACACTTCTTGTGTATCCATCCTTCATTTTTGCTGTAATTGCATTTAAGGGACTAAAGTTTTTGTTGTGTGACATCATCTGTGCAGGCTTGTGAGGCGTGTGTCTTATCCTTGGGCTGCAAAGGTCTTCTGCAAGGATGTAGAGGCCCTGTATAACCAGGTACCTTGTCCTCTGAGAGGTTTTAAAACTGCAATCCAGTTGTGGAGATTTACCCTGAGATAGAAAAACTAAGGTAGACTTGTATATGTCTGTATCTTTTGTTTGGAGAGACTAAGTGGATGCTACTGCTCTGTTTGGGTCTGCCAATGAAGACACTGAAGTAGTCTAGAGAGATGGGCAGTGGGAAGCTGAGACCTGCCACTTGCCATGTGCTCCCATCTCCCTCCCAGCTGAAACAAGAGGACCACTCTGGGGGAGAAACACAGGGAAGGGCAAGAGTTGAGTGTGTTTCCAACAAGGGTCCAACCGCTTGTTATTGGAGCAGGTTTGTCATGCAATGGATGGTCTTCCGCTGTTTCATAATGGGGTACTGAAAAGCTTTGGTGATATCAGTCTTGATAGCAGAGGTAATGTGACCCCACGTTGAGCAGTGAATCAGAGGTGTTACCTGGAGAAATCCTTTCCTTGCTTTAGATGGAAGGACTGGACCTCGCTAGTCTAAGGCTGTGGGTGTAGCCCAGAAACAAGTGATTTTAACCTGCATGTGGGTGGAAAGAATGAATGAGTGTGTCCTTTAATAGACAAAAATGAAACCTGATGACGTTCTGTCCGTCTGCAGAGCTTTAACTTCTCAGTGTGGGGTGTGCAATACTTTTGCAGAAATCAGGGTAGTTTGGCTGTGTATTAAGTGTCATTACTGTGCAGTAACACACATGTTTTGTGGTTTGCACAGTAATACAATTACACTGAACATCAGATTGGAAATTGCATCTCCATTTTACGGTTTTCTGTGCTCAAAATGAAGGTTAATAGAAGCCTGGAATTAGGGACAGGGGATCTTCTCAGTTGCTGGCAAATTGTTAGCTTGCCTCATTTGGCGAGAAACTAGTACTAGATATTTTCTAGAATGAAAAGGTTTTCACTGTGAGAGATAGAAAAGAGCTGCCATTGCAGTGCAGTGAGGACTTTTTACATCTTGAACCAGGAGTTGTAACTGGTGACCCATTTCTGTTTGCTGTAAGTTGGCCTCAGTTGAGACAGGACAAAATTATCCATATACTTTCTGTTCAGGATTACTCCTTGGGGAATACAAGAACAGCTGTTTTGACTGGTTATTTTTACCAGTCTGGTGGCTTGAATCTTCCACAATGTCACCAACACCCGTATTCCCTGATTTCTTCTGACACAAGCCCAGTTATGTTATTGCCTAGCTCCCTCAGGAGCTGGGTTTTTTTTTTTTACCATGTCTTTTTTAATAACGAAGTAATGGTTTTAAGTCAAGGGAAATTGCTTTTCTTTTCTCCCTGTCCCTGAGCATAGAGAAACAACAGAAGGAAGCTTTGTCTGCCTTGTGTATGTTTCAACCCATCTGGCGGCAACCTTTTGGGTTGCATCTGCCAAGTTATGCCTAGTGGAACGGTTTATTTCCAATTGCAGCTCTTTTCTGTGAGACAGAAGCTTCACTAGTTCCATGAGGAACACACGGTATCTGCAGCAGGAAAGCTGTGGATGTGGGATGTGAGAGGGTGTAAACTATGCGTTGTGCTTGCTTTCCTCTGGAAGACATTGGCTATAACTAGTGGAGAAACTGCTTATTTCATTATCGTGAAGGACTGAATAAAAGCGGGTGTTGCCTGGCTCAAGGCAAACTTTAAATTCTATTTACAAAATGTTCCCACTGAAAAAAAAAAAAAACTGGAAACGCTTCAGAAAGGAGCTCTTGCACCGATGGATTTGCGCTAGACACTGTTAAGCCCTGTTACTCTTCTGGCACTGCCTCCAACGCCTCTTCAGAATGTGCAGAGTAGGCAATAAAATGAATGCAACTCTTTTAAAGCGAGGTTGCATAAATCATCAGAAAGGAGAGGAGCTTCTCATATACCAACAGCAACGCTCTACTCCATCCTCTCCAGCAGAGAAGTGAGCTCAAGCTCTTTATTTGTGCCACTTGGCCTGGATTAGTGTCAAGTCACTTTTGGTATCGAGTGGAATTAAGAGGAAAATAACTTCTTTCCAAGAGTGTTGAGGTTCAACTTTTTTTCACTTGCGTGCGTTTTTTAGATTCTCTGCTGTCTCGGCGCCATGATCGTCTTGCAGTCCCTTGACAACTAACCAAGGTCATGATCTTACAGTAATACATGAGCTCAGCCATGGTTAGGCATTTGGGTTGGTCTCTCCAAGTGAATAAACTTGCCGTTCTTCAAAAATTCCTGTTTTGTTTTGATTCCTTCAGTTATAATATTAAATGATTTTTGAGAGATCTTCCAGTCTTTAGTCTCCCAAAAGGAACTTCCCATCAGAGCTTTGCTGTGCTGAGAGAAGATGCTGTAACTGTTGGAAGGATTAGAGAGCTGCTTTCCAGTTGGGGCAAACCATGGGATAAAGCCTTTGTAGAGCAGCCCAGGACAGACAGAGTTTGGAGGTTGTGATTTGGCCGCAAGCTACAGAGAAGGAAGTGCAGTGAAACGTAGGGGTGAACCTATTTCTTACAAACAGACTGGCTCCTGGGGGAGAGTCCCAATGCTCTTCTAAGAAAGAGCCTATGAGAGGCTTTCCAGGTTTAGCTTAGCTGCTTGCAATTACAAATGGAGCAGCATGAGATTTAAGACGATTGGGGTTTTATTTCTGTAAAGTTTTTAATATAAGGAGCAAAATCAGTAAGAAATGACTGTTCAGGAAGTCTCAGATAAGACATGTGAAAGTTTTAGTTCCTTGGCATTGGCAAAGTAAACTTGAATCCTCTTTATGAACTTGAATCTAAACTTGATGATTTTGTTTGAAATTACTGACCATTGTTATGACCTCCATGCACAAGCAAGCAACAAAAACGTGAGATATGTGTGGTTTGGGTTTTTTTTTAAATTTGTATGAGGTTTGAGTGATTTGGGAGTTGATCCAAGAACACTCAATGATATCTGGTATTTTTGCAAATCCCCTGCCTCTGCTGTTTCACCTGGAGTACAGGTGAATGGTACAACTTCAGGTGCTTCTTAATGGTACAACTACAGGAGCAGTGTTTTAACCAGGATGTGTGTGTTAGTAACTAGAATAGATGGCTTGAGGTGTGATGTATTTCTGGGCCTGTGCTCAGTCGTCCGCTCTGTTTGGAAGTGGACCCAAGTGGCAAGGCTGAGCATGCTTGAAAATTAATGCATTGATTGGAGCCCAGCAGCCTCTTGGGACTGATTCCAGAGTTTGGATCCGGATTAAACTTCCCCCCAAGGACTTTGGGAAGTGGTAGACAAGGGGACCTGGTGAAATTTGAGATGAGTCCAACTTCCTCAAGATGGTAAGATGATGAATGTTTTTACCAAGGGCAAGAGAGTGGGAGGAAACGCCCAGTTTAGGGAGGGAAGGGGAAATATTTTATGGTGGGGTAGTGTCTGGGAATGAAAGGGATGGATTGTGTCTCAGCAGATATGAATCTTTCAATTTTAATCCACATCTAGGAAGTAAATACAAAGAATCTTGCTGACTTCTGGGAACGGGGAGAGGGGAGGAGGTGCAGCGCTGGGCTTTTCGGCTGTGCTGCTGAGGCTGAAATCCCTGTGCTGCAGAGCTGCAGTCCAGCTGCATAAGGGATCCGATGCACAGGGCTGGTGTGCGGTGCCTCGGGAGCGGAGGTGGGCAGAACAATAGGAATAGGTGGATGCGCGCTCTCAGCCTGTAGCTTTATAGGACTCAAGCATGCTGCCAACAAAAGTGTCAAGTCAGCAAGTGGATCTCTCTGCTGCATGGGAAATGACTTAAAGTATTTCATCATTTTGCTTTGGTTTTATTTTTTTTTAGGTAACGTCATGACGTCTGGGTTGTGGATCACAAAATACTTTTTGGGGGTGTGGTTGCTCAAAGGAAAGAATAAAATTCTGACTGCTCTGTAAAATTGAGATTCTGCAAATTTTTTAAGTTGTGTGTCTGAGATCCTCAATAGCCTCTGCAAGCCTTTACTGTGATTTCTCACTGTTGCAGTTTGTTTACTCTGCATTTTATCCATAGCATAAGAATTGACTCCCTGAGGAGCACTGGTGGTGATTGACTAGAGCTAAGTAGATGAGTGAATTTCCCTCCGCCCTCTTTCAGCAGCAGATAAGCATGCAAGAAGTTCTTAAAAAGGAAACTAGAACATGCACTGGCTAGGTGTGATCTAATATTTTGTGAACAGGAAACTACTACTTGAATATTAAGGTGAGAAAACAGTTTAGACCAGCCTTTGTCGGTCCACTGTGGTGCGTGTCTGAAAGGAACTGTGAATGTTCAAATTGGAGGGATAGGGAGTTAAATGTGGTATTGGATGGAAATTAGTAGGTATGTTGTCACTCTAAAATCTGGAAGGAACCCCTTTCTGTGTTTGGCTACCGAAATCACATGCAGTCAGGGTAACTATGGAGGCAAATGACTAGAAATGCCTTGCAGTTAGCTAAGCTAACTTGCTTATTGCAAGAACAACCACTAAAATTATGGAAGCTCTGTTTCAGCAGAAAATGTTCCTGTCCTCCTGCTAATGTGAGTGATTCCATACCAAACAATGAATCTATTGACTTCTCAGTTTGGATAGTGAAAAGCCTGTCCAGTTGAGTGCCTCAAATGTAGATCTCTGAAGCTGTGCCTTGCATTAAATGACTATGGCACCATGTGTCTTAACATTTGTTGAAGTCAGCGGTATTCGACAGGGAAGGAAGTACTGAAAAGTGGATTTGGTTGTGGTGTTAGACATTGGAGGGTCCATACTAGGGAGCCCCGTGGAAGTCCTGGGGATGCAGAATATGTGATAACATGATTTAAATGATTGGGGAAAATATTCTTGATGGTTGTAAGGCTGATGGATTGAAGTAACTGTGGAAGAAGCACTGCTTTTACATGCACATTGTGTCCGTATACACACACACACATCCCCCTCTCTCTCTCAAAGACCAGCTTTTGGGTTTGGCGTATGCACAGCCTGGCATCTTTGGAAAGCAGCATATAAAACTGCCGCTTATCTCAAGAGTAGGGTGCAGCAGTGAGTGAAGCTGTGCTTCTGCTGTGCACCAGAGGGAGGGTGCTTAGGGTGGTCTCCCAGCTTTGTGCGTGCTGCTGTACTGAACCCCAACAGATCCTTGGGTGCAGGCGATGCCATCTTGGTGCAGGTCAGGAGCTGTTTTAACATACAAAATAAAATGTTGGGAGGAAAAGCCCTGCCTCCTTTTGTTCTCTGCAGTTGGGGCATAATTGGGATTTGGCAGCCAATCCTCTTGACTCCCCACTCAATCTTGAAAGCTTCTCAGTTGATGGTGCTGCTTGGGTTGACTGTTTGGTGTGTCAGACTTTTGAGAACATCACCCAGGAGTTTTCTTGCCTGATTTGGACAGATGAAATGGCCAAATACAATAGAAAATCCAGTAGATCTTCCTTTTAATCTATAGGGACCCCCATGCTGCAGTGTAACCCTTTTCCTTTGCTTGCTCTAACTTGTTTTAATTTGCCCTTTGCCCTCCTATAACTCTTCTTATGAATTCTTATATTCTGTATTTGCACCACGCTTCAAAGAGTGGGTGTGGGGGGTTTATGTGAGTGTGGCTTTTTTCTTTTTTTTTTTTTCCTTCTTCTTTTTGTGTGTGTGTGTGTTTAACTGCTTGACTTATTTAACTTGCAGATGATCTGAATTTCTCGCTCTAACTAAAATGCTACCTAACTGGAGTATTTTTACCTTGCTATCTGAAAGCTGGTGTATTCTGGTTTTATTGAGCATAATGAATTTGGGAGCTGACTTCAACTCCTGGTGCTATTCTGACCCTGATTATTCACTGTTCTTGTGCCCTATGGCCATACTTTGGTGGTTGGAGTGTCTGCAGCCTTTCACTGTGGATGACAGATAGATATCCTGTCCAGCCCAATGCTGCCCTCTCAACACAATAAAATGCTGCATGTCTGAAACGACTGATAACCATCAATGGTTACTGTCCAGTAAAGAGTTCAAGAAACAAGGCAGCTTTAATCAACTATTGGAGTTTTCCTCTCCAGTCCCTGCTTCTCCTCCCCACCTCCCCCTTTGTATTTTAATTAGTTCCTCTTATATTTAAAGATTTTTTTTTTTTTATCTAACTTTTCAACATTGCTGTACAAACTCAGCACATAGGATTTCTGGACACGCTGTCAAGCTGTGATCCTACAGCTCTTCTTAGCCTCTGAAATCAGGCAAAAATGCCTTGCTGAATTATTGCAGTCTTTTTCTGTTTTTCCTGATGTAGGTCTTTGTCTTCAGCTATGTTTACATCTCTTGGGAGCGTGAGGGGTGCCTTTCCAAATCGTTTGTACTTTATGGTTCTTCAGATCTGTGTTGACATTGTGTTGTCCAGCTGGTAATAGGAGAGCATAGGAAGCTCTTGGCCTCTGTTTTGGTTTTAGGAAGCTGAGTGTTTGGGCTATTAATCAATTTGCTTAAAGATCATGTAGTTCTGATGTCTCGTGATTTCTGGCATCTCATAGAAATGATACTATATTATTTTTTTTCCTACTCCTCTTTTTGTTTATATGTTTTCCAATTACATGTCAAATTGCTGTGCACAAGTTCAGAATAAAGAAATTACTGTCTGTGTGCAGGGGGGTGGATCTTGGTCTCTTTCCTGTTTTAAACTGAATTTTCAAAATAACTAAGCATAGCCTACATACTCTAATGAAAGCCTGCATAAAATGGTCTGACTTTCAGAAACGAAGCTGTTTTCTATGCAAGGAGAACTTTTTTCAAGAGCCCAATTCAGAATTTTTTTTTCATTAAAAGCCAAAAATACATCTCTAGGCAAGCCAGTGATGATATTTTTATATGCATTGGAAAATACTTTAGAAATACTTACACAATGTACGATGTCCACACTTAATATTTTTGTGAAGTGGGATGCACTGTCATTCTGATAATCCTCGAATTAGACAAGCTCTTTTACGTGAACCTGTGGCAGGTGGTAGGAGTCAGGAATTACAGGCATTCCTGCTTTGGGCTGTGCTTGTTTTAAAAGGCACCCTGCTTCTGGCTGAAAAATACTTCTTGCTGAGTTAAAGTAAATGAATTAACCATGGGGCAAAACTCAAAGTTTAGCTAAAAAGGAAAACAATTATAGCTGGGGGGAACAACATGACTCCAAAGCTTACAGCCTTTATGGGTGGACAGAAACTTGCCCTCATGTTGCTTTTCACGAATTTGTCTTATTCTGCAAGCCTACAAATACCTGCATACGTAGACTTTTACTTACTTGGACAAGAAGTTCTGCTGAGTTCAACAGAACTGCGTCTGAGTGGAAGCACGTGGGCTGCAGCCTTGCTGGGTATGGCTCTTAAAATTGTACTGCTTGTGTTAACCTAAAGGGTGTAGATGTGGCATGACGTGCAGACTGGAATAGCTAATCCCAGTGAAAATCACGCAGACTTTCCTCCCTTCCCCCAGTATACAAACCATAGCTTTTTTCAGTATACAAACCATAGCGTTATGCGTAGCACCATAGTGATATGCACTGACTTCTCCTGTTTAGCATAGGTAGTCTGTTGTCTCCTAAGCTGGCCACAGCCAAAGGGCTGATTGGCAGCTGCTCAAGGGAAAGGATGCTGTGTTAAGTGGCAGAGCAAGGCAATTTTTTAAGCCTGCATATCTGAACTTTGAACATGGTGGCATGATTTTGATAGCTTACTTGTGTTTGGGTGTTCTGAGTTTTTTGCTTGTTTCAGGCTTCTGCCTTTTTTTTTGCCCCCCCCCCCCCCCCCTTTTTTTTTTTTCCTTTCCAGATGGGTGAAATGGAGGACTCTGTTTTCTTTAGGTTGTACTTTTTGTGTTTAGGTGGTGTTGGAAGCTGTCCAGGTGACCTGCTGGGGTTATAATACTTCACATGAAGTATTATACTTCATGTGAATACTTCTTAATACTTCACATGAAATACCTGTCCAGGACTAGATAAGTATAATCCAAGATTGTAGTATATACAAACACACTTTTTTACAGGAGGTTTGCCCCCCTTGGAAGGAGAATTTTTTTTTTCTTTACTATGTTTGAATTTAGTTTCTTAAAATTGCTGTGGTCATGCTTATTGCATAGCCCAATAGTTCCCAAATAGATCCCCTCCTCAATAATACAGGAGACGGTATGCAGAAATATTTGTGCTCCCTGCTTACAGGTGGGATTGAGCTGAGGAGATGTGAAACGTTTGGTTATGCTGCAGCAGGGCTAATAGCCAGGACAGGAGTTACTGACTCGAGGGCCTCTTCTAGTCCAACGCACGCCATCGTGCTGGGAACCTGGGATGTGAAATAGTCTCCTCTTGTCCTGGCAAAAGCAGTGGCCCAACAGTAAGATTACTCAAAGCAGATTGATTTGTTATAGTGTTAAAAGCCATGACACGTTGTAACTAGAGCTTAGGAGCTATAGTGTCTGGGAACCTATCTTGGTAACTGTTGATATCTTTGGTTGAACCGAAGTTATTTGCTCCTTCGCTCCTCACATTGAGTATACGGTGCACATTATCATTTTATCTGTGGGCTTCCGAGTGTTTGATGTATTTAGCTGCACAGTAGCTCTGGGGAAAAACCTCTTCAAAATAGACCTACGGGATTTGTTTCCACTTTAGAAATGGAGCTGGGGGGAGCGCAGAGGCTGAGAACTGCCGCCAGCACCGCAGCTCTCCGCGGGGATCTGGGCCTGAGCTGGTGTTGAAATGACTGTACACGTCTTCCCTTCGTGGCTTGGAGGGGACCAGAGCAATGTCCAAACTGAGCATGTTCCTCCTGAAAGGAGTGCGGTCCAGATGTACGTGAGCTGGGTGGAAAGTCTGACGCATAAAGAAGTTTTTCAGTCTCTTTTTTTTTTTTTTTTTAATAAGAAAAGAGGCTAGAGATGCAAACCGACTCACACCTTTCATTGTGATGAGTGAGTTGGATATCTCTTTCGGCTTCAGCCCTGATCTTAGCTGAGGGGCATGGGTGGAGCCCTTTATTTCTTGGCACTTCTTTGTAATGGCACAAGCAGTGCGCCTACATGGGGTATTGTATCAGCTGCCTTCTGAGCAATTGGCAAAGCTGTGCAGTCTTGCAGTCAGCAATATCTTGATTAATAATTATGATAGAAGCACTTCTGTTCAGCTTAAGTGCTTTATTTCCACCTACTAAAATCCTTTGCTGGGAAGGTTTGAAAAACTAGGTTGATTTAAATCTTTCTTGATACATTTGAGGTGTCTGTCTTCTGATTTGGATAGGCATTGAGCACTCTGGAAAACATTTATCCTGCTGCCCTTGAGAGCTGTTTTCCAACAGGAATCTGAATCTTCATCTGGTCCAGCACTGAAATACCGCTGTAAGCTGGTTCCTACTAGTCCTGCAACTGTTAGCCCTGATGCATTAATTGTGGTGCAGTTAAGGACAAAGCACAGAATTAGCAAAGTGCCTTGCAAAATCTTATTGCTAACAGCCATGGTAGTTTACTGTATTAGTTTCATCATCTCATATCTTTGGAGAATAAGCACCAGTGACGGTGTTTTGCAAAGCTTTTTGAGTAGCTGGACAATGCTCTTTAGCTGCATAGATCCAGCAATGAAAATTAAAATTTTGTCGGTATGTGCGCACAATGTAGATGCATGTTCTTTTGGAGATATGGAGAAGAGTTTTGATGGGGTGGAAGCATCTAGGTGTTCTACACCTGAAGATGGTAACTTTTCCTTTATTTTCTCAATTGGAGAAACTCTGAAAACTTTCTCTGAAAGGTTGATAACTGGGTAGTTAATAGCTGGAGCTGTGTATTTTAGGGGATTTTTGGTGTGGAAGTCCCCTTGAGAAATTTTTTTCACTTGTGTTACTTCCCTTGTGTCTTCATACTGGGGGTCTCTTTGCAGATCTATCTCATAACCTTACCAATTAACATGATGGGCTTAAAAGCAGGCTGTGGCCAAAGAACTGGGGGTGGGTTCTTGCTGCAGGGCAGAGTGAGAAGGCCCCTAGATTGGGTGGATTGGGGAATCTTCCCCAGCACCTCAGCTCTGCCATGTGTGGTGGAGCATTTGCATTGCCCTCTTGTGGCAAGTGCCCCAGAGCCGCTGGGGTCAGGAGGCTTTCTGCCTTACATAGTCCACGGCGTGCCTTAGGAAGTCCGTCCTCCTGACAGCAGAACCGTGATTAAACAATTCTGCAGTTTTCAGTCTGGTCATTAATTCAGCAGCCTCTCCAGTGAAACCGTGGCTTTCCTAATCTAGAAGCGTGTTAGCATGAAAACCTGAAAGTGAAGCTGGTGGGATGTAGGAAGCTAAACTGATAGTTCAAGATACGTTATTGAAACTATGTTCCAAAATAGTCATGATCTCATTGTAGCTCTCTAATTATTTGCAGTTAAACTCACCTGAAGGTTTTTGTAATGCCTCAGCAATATTAATAGTTTCAGAAACTTGATGGAAGGAACAAAATAGAGAACAAAAGCACTGAAAAATTAGATAATCCATTCTTTCAGCTTTGCGTGCATTTCTCTTCTTTCCACCAAATAGCATTCTCCTTCTGCCGGGCATTGGTGGTGGGATTAGACCCCGCAGTTGTTTAAAACAACCCCGCAGCAAAACGCGAGCGTGTGCTAAAATCTGGGCTACCAACCTGGCAAGAATTAGTTTCCGAATTAGATGCTGTCGTCTTTCTTTCTGTGAATGGTGAAGAGAGGCCGTGTGTGTGCAAACACACACCCTACAGACCCCTCCTGGAGGGCGATGCCTTGCAGACACGCCCGCAGCCCCTTACTCTCTTTGTTCTCGCCATCCGCAGCGTGGCTGGGGCGAAGTGGTTTTATTGTGACGGCGGCGGGTGAATTCCTGCGTGCGCCTTCCCCGGGCCTGCTGCCCCTCTAATTGTTGTGTTGTCACAAGGCGTGTGCCTCCGAAAGCCTTATCTGATTCCTCCAAAAGCCTTGCAAGCAATTCAGATGTTGACCCCTTGAGCGCAAACAACTCTCCTCCTGCCTTGGGGCATAGCTGCGAGATGAGGTTTAGTGCTTGTGTGTGTGTGTGTGCGCGAGCGCGCAAACCCAGCCGATGGCTTTGTCACTGGGGATGGAGCACCTGCCTGGGGAGGGGACCAAGGGGCCAGGGAAGGTGAAAGGCTGGTGGGGCTGGGAGGGGGAGAAGGGGAGTCCAACAGCTGCTTGTGTCAGCGCAGGGATAAGTGCAAGGAGATTAATAGTTATTTAAAGAGCAAATGGGGACATGGCATGCGGCTGTGGCATGCGAGTGTATAAATGCGGTGGAATGGCTGCTCTGCTGGTAACATTTAGACAGATGGTCCCTGGACTGAAAGGAATGGAAAGGATCTTTGATTCTCTTAAGGATATCTTAAATTTTAATGGGGCACTATTTTTTTTTTTTAATTGACTTCCAGGCAGCACCTTCAGTGTTTCCAGACTGTGCTGTCTTGTTAACGCTGACTGCCCATTTGGCCATCTTTCTCCATCATCTTAAGTAGCCTGGGACTAGAGGGAATAGTTTTTAAGTGAAAGCTGAAACACTATTGTTTTGCTGTCTGTATGTCTGAGTTGGTTTAGGAGACTGTTTTCATCACAGCGTCTTTTCATCATTCTGTTGGTTAGGGAGTGTGTCTGATGTTAATCTCCATGAGAAATGAAACAACTGAGTGATACTTCTACATTTTTGAGAAGTCTTCAGGTCTTGTTAGGGTATTCTGGGGCAGGAGGGCAGGGAGGGTTTTTTTTGTTTGTTTAAACACAAAATTATTGAGCAGGAAAAAGACTGTTCCTGGTGCAGTACACCAGCATTCTGGCTCTTTCCATACAGAATTAGCCTCAAGGGAAAACATGTACCAAAATTCCATTAAATAGGTCTTGGTTGGCTGAATAGCCCGCAGAAGATGAGACATAACTGTCATCTGCATTGCCAAAGCTGCGATCTCCTTTTGGAGAAGAAGAACCAGTCTGGATCACTTTCTCCTGCATCAACTATTTAGCATGCTTTGAGTCCAATAGCAGATATTCGCTTGCCCATCTAACAGGGGTGCTGGGCATCTAGAACATCCCTGCTGTTATAGATGGGGAAACTGAGGCAGGGAGGGCAAATGACTAACCTGAGGCAACACAGAGAGTCACTGGTTCACCCAGGATTAGGACTCAATATGTAATTGCTTTTATTACTCTGCTGCCTGAAGGCCTCAGACAAAACAGAGGCCCATTAAGCAGAGTGCTTTTTACATAGCGAGGAGCAATCCTTGCCCTGCAGACCTTGCTGCCTGAAGTAGGCTGAGGGTGGAGGGGGAGGCGAGGTGGCTTGCCCAAGGACACAGCATGTCGATGGCAGAGCAAGGGAGGGAACCAGCTCTCCCTTCTCTTTGCAGACCATCCCAGCTCCCAGAATGAAGTCCCCTGTGCCATCCCCCACCAGACCTTCTCCTTCCCACCACAGCTCGTATTAGCAAGCTGATCCATCTCTGGAAAGTCTGATGTGCCTTGCTGAAGACCCAACAGCACCAGGCTCACCTTGAGCTTTTAATTAAAACCCCATAAAATATCAGCCTCTTCCAGTGAAGCAGAGACAGAAAACTAAGGAAGAGCTCTATTTGGTGGCTCAGATTTCTCTACCTCCTCCTCTTCTGCAAGGACAGCTGAGAGCACGAAGTGTTTGGGTGTAGGGAGGCACTTCATCCTTGCAAAGGGACCAGCCTGTTTCCTCCATGGCTGAAATGACTGGAGAAACTGGGTGTTAAATAACTTGTCCAAGGTCCCCAGGAAGCTCAGCAGGTAGCTTGTGCCATTCCCTTTCAGGTCCTTGGAAGAGTGATGTGCTTCAAGCTTCATTAGGGCTGGTGGCATTCCCAGTATCAGGAAAGATTTTTGGTTTGGGTCTTGCTGTTGGTGTCTGACTTGGGGAGCCTTTGTTGCTTGGCTGATAACATAGAGTTGTCTCTAGAAAAGGAGTAACTGTTGGAAATAAGAGCGAAGTCTGAAGCAGACTGGCTGAAGTACTGAGAGATACATGAGATTAATGGCTCTGGATGGGACTGAAGATGTAGGATGCGGAGGGGCATGAGGTGCTTGGACCCTTGAACAAGGGGAAGAGCCTGTGTCCCTTCTGCTGTGTCAGCTGCTAACTGCAGAACCAGGTGGGCATATCTCTGCGTGTTCCTGGGTGATCACAGAGCTGTTGGGGACGAGTACTGCAAACTTTTTGGATGCTGCTCTCCCCAAGCTGGGCACAAACAATGCCCTTTGGACACACGCGAGGATGAGACTACATGTACCTGGCTGAACCCCATGTGCTGCTTACCTGCTGCCCTGTCTCCATGGCCAATGCTGGGTCCTTTGGAGGAATAAAAGATTGGGGTAGTTTTTTGTAACTCTCTTCCCACAGTGCAACTGTTTGTGGTTCAGAATTTTAAAATCAGATACGCTGCCTTGATGGGTTTTTCTCCAGCAGAAATTGTCCAATGCCTTTTTGAACATATGTAGGCTTTTAGTATCCACAGCATTTTGTGGCAGAAAATCCATGCTTATTTATGGGCTTTGTGAAGAACCACTCTGTGTGTGTTTAAACCAAAATCCTGCTAAAGATGTTTTCTTGTCCTCCGACAACTCTCTTAATAGAGCATGGAAACTCATTTCCTATGTGCTTTATTTCCATATTGTTTAGGAATTTATCCACTTCTGTCATACTGTGTTCCACCTCTCTCTTCATTGTCTCTTTTCCAGGCTGAAAACCTGTCATCTACTGCTGCATTACAGGAAGGCATTGAAAGAGTTTGCTCGTTCTTGTCAGCTTTCTCTGAAATTTGTTCCTCTCTCATCTCTTTGAGATGGGTACCAGGGCTGCACATAAAATTTAGGGCATTAGGCATGTGATTCTTCTGCTAACCTCTCCCTGATCTAACCTTTGCCTTTCTGTACTCCATTCTCTAGCCTTCACTTTTGATGCCTTCAATTATTTCATATGTCATTTGTACCTGGAGGCTACTTCTGGGGAACAATCGTATCTGCTCATTTAAGTGCTACAAACTGTGCAACTGCTGCTGCTTAAGTATGTGGGGAAGCCTTCCATGCTGTGAGCTGCCATGCTGCTTGATGAGACCTTTAATTCCTTTCTACTAGTGTCTGTGACCGGTCACTGGGAATTGAGTGCATAGTGCAACCTGATTAAGTGCTATGAACCTTTTCTCCAGTAAGTCATGCTTCGGTGCAGTTACTACCTGAGTTAGCGTGCCTAAATGTCACCTTGCATAGCAGGATCAGATCCACAAGAAGAGGAGCAGCCTTTGTGTAGAGAGCGAGACCATCAGAGATGGTGCGGCCTTGTACAAGCTAGAGCCAGTTGCACTGTAATGACCCTGGTGATTTCTATCAGGTTACAGCAGTCTCTTCAAAAGGGTCTCCAGGCTGGGTGTTGCTAGACATAGGGAGCCTGTCTCCTTGTGATGGCTTGTTGCCCTGAGAATCATCTCCTTGTTATGTGCAAGCTCTTTTCCCAGCTCAGTTGTTGATCTACTGCGTGGCCACGAGCAGCCTCTTTCTGTTGCCATCACCGATGTAAAATGCAGTATATACTTTGCAAATCTCCCTCTTCTTGGTGTGACACATGTTCGATGGTGCTGAGATCATGCTGTGCATCCTCCATCGTGAAGGCCATGCCGTGGCTAGCCAGCCTGTGCTAATGTTGCTTCTGTAACGCTCCTGTGCATCTCTTTTGCCTCTAGCCGCAGTACACAAACCTGGGGCTCCTGAACAGCATGGACCAGCAGATCCAGAATGGCTCTTCCTCCACCAGCCCCTACAACACGGAGCATGCGCAGAACAGCGTCACGGCCCCCTCGCCTTACGCCCAGCCCAGCTCGACTTTTGATGCCCTCTCACCCTCCCCAGCCATCCCTTCCAACACAGACTACCCAGGACCTCACAGCTTTGATGTATCATTTCAACAGTCCAGCACAGCAAAATCAGCAACATGGACGGTAAGGACGCAGCATCGCTTTGCTCCTTCTCTGGCTTTGGTCCCAATGCTACTAGTGACATTATTCGTATGATATTTATCCAGCTTGTGCAAGAACGGAGTGACCTGTGTCCTCTTCAGTGCATGACATGTCACACAGAAGGGAGAGATTTATCTTGGCTGCTCTGGGAGGGTGTGGTGGGAATTTAACCCCCAATAATATCACTAAATCCCAGATGAGTAAAATGCCTTGCAAAAAGACAGTCACCTAAAGACCGTATGTGATGAAACAGTGGCTCTCCATTTGGGTCTAGCAGGTGTGCTGGAGTAAAACATGGGGTGGGCAAAAGCATGGCTTCAGTGCTTCCCTTCACTTTCTTCAGCTTCCATGGGTTTGCAGAAGGTTTGGCATGTGGGGCTGTGCCAGCAGGATGGAGGTGGTGTCCCCCACTCCGACCCATGGAGTGTGGAGCTTTCTCTTTCTCCATGTCCTTCCCATCTTGCAGCTGGTATGGAAACCCCAGGGTCACTAGCTTGGGTCAGCCCTGTGGTATTTGGGTTATTTGTTGGGTTTTTGTGTTTTTTTTTTTTTTTTTTTAATTTTTCTTTAACTTAACACTCTGCTCTTGCTGTCAGAATAGTCCCTTTCTTAAAAAAATATATGGAGCTTGAAACTTGAAGCCCAGGTCTTGATTTTTGGTGGAGCTGGCTTGACTGTTCAAGCTCTAAAACCTTTGCAGCCCAGGACACAGCACTGCTGGAGCTGTACATCCTGTTGCGGTTTAGGGCTCTAGAGTAGAGATGTTTGCAGTGGAGAATATTGCTGTCTTAAAGATGTTCAGTATTTGCCTTCCTCTCCTTCAGGCACTTGGAATAGGTGCAGTGAATAATGCCCTACCTCACGATACCTGAATAAAAGCAGGGACTCAATATTTTTAGCTTTTTTAAAGAAAAAAAGATATACTTTTTACCAAAAGCTAAAAGCATTAAAATAGTGTGGGTGTTTTTTTTCTTTTTTAATCTGAGGAACTACTTCGATCTCAAATTTAAATATAATCTACCAGGAATTACAACTAAAAAACACCCAGAGACTGCTCCCAGCAAAGCAGTGGAGCCTTGTGTGCTCCACTCTGGAAAAAGATGCCAGATAACAATAAATCACTGTAAGTTTGCATCCTTTATATTTTAAAAGCCTTTTCCAGTAAAATTTGTCTAAAACTGGTAACAATAACTTTGTTCAGGAAATTGTGTTTCATGGCGTTAAAATGCGATAGGTCTGCTCAAGACCAAATTTTTCATTTGTTTATGCACAAAATGGTGAAGGATTTTTAAGTGAGGTTGAAATTGCACCTTTGCCTTATGTGCATTGGGAGTGATGCCCTGCTGTAGTTCATGCTTCTTTTCATGTCCAGGTTTCTCCACTTACACTAGACACACTATTTATTTTCACTTCCCTTTTAAGTAAGGAAGTCATCGGTCAGTTCTACTTTCCATTACTCAGAGCAAGAAAATGCTGCCCTTATATTTTTGCAGACTGCCCTGGAGAGGGTCCTCTGAAGGAGATAGGAGAAGACGTTCTCCTTTGATAACTATGGTACAAAGAATTATCTAATGCAGCTGCAGGGAACCAGAGTGTTTGATGCTGTCCTTTCAACTATGAAAAGCAGTCTTTTGAAATGAGACTTGAACATGTGTAGTAGGCTGTTCCAGCAGAGCTGAAGACGAGCGAGCTGCTCGTGAGCTCAAAGTTAAGCAAGCACTTGAGATGTTTCACTGTAGTCATAGTGGCTTTCTGGGGTAGAAGTGGAGGCTGAGTTTTAATGTAGATCTGGGTAGTAGTCAAAGATCAGATTACGTGCTGGCTTTAAAAAAATAAATAAAATTGCTCCTTGGTAACTACAGTCACTGAACATGTGCAGCCTGGGGGCAGGCACACTTAGCTTCCCCTTCTTTTCTTTTGCCCTGATGTGGAACACACTACCAACAGATGAAGATGTGCTCCCTGTACCTGTTGCAGTCTGTCTAGGGATAAGTCCATGTATTTTACTAAAGGAATGGGGTCCCAAACAGCTCTCTGATCAGGGAGGAATGAGTGTGGTCCAGGTGCCCCTGTGCTGAGCCAAGTGACCTAGATTTAGCTGCTCATGCAGGAGCTGGCAGTGTGCTGTATGTTCGCAGTGGATGATGACAGTCTTGTGGTGGTGGCTGGGGACCTTCAATCAATACGCCTTACACAGTAGAGCATCTTTCCATCTTCGGAGCTCTACCCTTCTGCTAATTAATCCACCAACTCATTTCACATGGGCTCTTGAGTGGTTGGTAATTTGTGTTCGACAGCTTTATCAGTGGGGTGGGTGGGGAAGGACGTGAAGGCTCTCTTTCCTGCTGCCGTCCTGAGAAATGTGGAAACATGTGTGAAATGTTGATGAAAGGAGGAGTGATTGCCCCATCCTCTCAGCAAGAGCAAGTTCTTGGAGTTGCTCATTCCCCCCCATGTGACTTCATATGCTTTGATTAATGCCTGTCGTCTTTTTTTAATGATGGATTAGGAACTTACCCAACTGGAAGAGTTTCTTCCACTGCAGTGACCTATTAAAAGTTTAATTACTTGATGGCCCCACCCTTATTAAGAGTCCAAAACTTGAAAGCCTTGTTTCTTAGTTCTTTTTTTCCCCTCTTGCCGTTCCCCAGGGCAACAGTATTAAGTAAGGAAATCCATTGTATCGCACCTTCCCCTGTTTGGGAGAGGATGAGCCAGGCTGACCCACCTTGCCCTGCTGGGAAGGCTCGGTGGTGACTGTCAGGGGATCTGCTGGCCTGGCTGACAGCGCACTTCACTGGAGCTCCTCCGAGCTTCTGGGCTGAGTCATGTTAGATTAGGTCATGGAAGCAAAGGTTGTGGGCTTGGTAGAGGACTGGGTTATTTCTCTAAAAAGCAAGAGCTTGCTTTCATGGGAGGATTAGAGACCTGTGAGGATGCTTCAGATTTCTCGGCCACTTTGTGCATTTAGCCTCCCAATCTGCGTGCTTTGGAGGCAATAATCTCGTATCGTGTAGATCCCAAGGTTACTTCTTTTGGAGGTGGGAGAAATGAGAGAGGGTACTCACTGAGTACTTAAATGCTATGTCTCTGAAAACGGCCCTGGAATCGTATCTTTTCCTAAAACCTTTCCCCCCTTCCCCGAAGTTCTGCAGACTCTTTCTATGGGACAGGTTTATTGCCCTAGGACAGTGGGCGTCCTTTGCCAAATCAGCAGTATTTGTATAGGATAGGCTGCAAGAGCGATGAGTGTACCATCAGGATTACTCCTCTGCTCGGGTTTGTGATGGGCTCCTAATTAAAGGGGGAAAAAAAGAAAAAAAACAATGGCCAAAAATTGCAGAGAGAAACACTAGCTGCTGCTAGGTGAGAGGGTGATTTCATATGTATAAGCAGTTCACTTTGAAAATATTACAAATTTTCTCTCTGAAGTCTTTCATGACCTTAAGTAGGAATTCCAGTAAAACATGCTGTCTAATCAGGTTAGCTCTTCATTTGTATGCAATGTTGAACTAATTAATGATGACAAATTGAGATTGGATTGCAGAGGACTTTATAAGCATCCTTGATTATTTTTTTTAATTAATGACCTGAGAACACAAGTAAGAATATAAGCAGGTTAATCAGTCTTTTCAGAAGGAAAATCTTTAACAATTGAAACTCTACTGAAGTGTTTAAAAACAAAAGCCTTAAAAGTCTGAATTGAACAAAGCTTCTCACATGTGTATTCATGGTACAATAAAAACTTCTTGAAAAACACGCTGTGAAGGAACAAGCCGTTATCATTTTGTAATGCTGAGATAGAGAGTAGGTTGTTGAGGTTAAGCGAGAAGCCCTATGAATTGGGTGAAGTAAGAACTTATCCAGAACTGTGTGTCATTTATTGTGGGATATTTCCTCTGCAAGAATTCCCATATTCCCATGCCTTGTGATATCTCCTCCTGTTTCTGCAGCAGAAGAAAACAAGGCATTTCAAAAGTGTGCCACCTCAGATTTTTTTTTTTTTCTTTGTGGAAGTAAGTTGTGTGCCGATCTTCCCCACCCACTCTGAGCACAAGAAATAAACAAACAACTGCACTGGCTTTTCCTCCTAAAAAAAGATTTGGCAATCACCTGTCACTAGCAGAACCTGTTACATGGGGAAGAACATGATTGCAGTAGGAAAGTTAAAATTGAAATGGTATGTCAAGGTAAGTAAAAGTCAACATTACTGCCAAACGCGAGCTATCAAAAAATGAATTGGATCCACCCATCCCCATAAGGAAGATGCCACCTTATAAGTCATGAGACTCTTTTTTAAAAGACAAACAGGTTCTTCTTATTCTCCCCCAGGTTTTTGAGCCTTTAGGGTGCACCTACTAAATGTTTTAAAGCTTTTCTTGGTAGTCACAAGGGTTAAGGAAAAAGAAGGCAGAAATAGCTTTAAGTTTTTAAATGAAAACTGAAATTTATTTGCAAATGTTTGATTCTGCTGAAGACAGACACCCAGCCCTGCAAGACTTGCATAATTCAGGTGTTGGCAATACCTGAGTTTAGCAGTTTATTCTCATGCCCTGCAGTAGGTTGGAGCTGAGCTGGGTTGCTCCTTGCAGGGCTTTGTTATGAAACCTATAGCTCTGCAAAGCTGCAATCCATGTTCCAGTTGGGCTCACTGGTTCTCCTGTTCTCAGTAAACGCAGCTGTACTCGCAGCCATAAGAAAATGCTCAGATTTTGGACTCTCTTTGCTAGGAAAGCTGGATAACAGCCTGTGCAACATGCATGAAAGCAACTAAATGGATTGTGCTGGCTAGGGTTAGTGGATTTGGAAAAGTTGCATTTTAAGGAAGGTGAAAGGAATGCACTTAAATTAGTCCACATGAGCAATAACAGGTTTCCGTGGTTAAGAGTACAGATTCCTTGGCTGGGCTATCTCAGTCTTTCAGATTGATTAATTCCATTTTCATTTTAAATATATCCTGTGTCCTGAACCACCTGGTAAAATGGGGAAATTTTTTCCCAATCTCTATAAAATGAATTAGAGGACTGTGCACAAGCATAGTGAAGCAGTGAGAGGGCAATTAGCTGTGCACATTGCCTTGACTCAACAGTCCTGAATTATGCATTCTCTTAAATAATCTGTTCAAATAGCGCATTGTTTCAACAACACTGGTAATGTCCAGTATTGTCCTGGCTGCTGATTATGTCTCTGCATCAAATACGAAAACTTTTTGTTAAAGGCTGGTTACTCTTCCAATGAACATGTGGGGCTGTGCTAAGTGTTCATGTGAAATCTTAGCTTTGTTATTCCTTGGGGGTGTGTTGGTCAGTGCAATTTGAGCTTTCCAATTTTACCTTTTAATATTATTTTTAAAGCTGGCAGGAGAAGGGGAGTGGAAGTGGCCTTGTTATAGGATTTTGAATTTCCCTGTCGTCAGAAGCTCCGAGTCAGCAATGATGTAGGCTTTAGCTGTTTGCACAGGGCAGCTGAGAAGGGTCCTTTTAAAAGAGAGACTCATTTGTGCAAAGGGTCTGCAGACCACCAAGCACTGAAATCGGTCACCTCCTGGCTACTCTGCTAATCCTGTCATGCCTCTAAATGTAGGCTTTCTCTTCAGCCCAGCTGGTCGCCCAGCAAAGTCAATTTTGCTGGTGATAACCCGCCCTGTTACAGCAGGAGTGAGGAAGGGAAATAATGCCTGTAATCCAAAGGGAGAGAAGTGAGCAGGCAGCAGAGGAGAAGATGGGGTTGCAGCCTTCGGATGCACATGCTGTAGGCTGCCAGAGCTGATGCAATGGTGTGAGCTAAGGGCTTGGCTCCCCACTGATCTCAGCGAAGCAGGAGCGCTTCCATATTTGGGCATTTGTCTCGGGTGAGAAGTGGTTAAGATTTGGCTTCCTCAAGCTCTCTGCAGCCATGCCTGCCTGAAGAGGCTGTTTCCAGTGCACTCTGCCTCTTGGCATGGAGCAGGCAGGGAGGCAGGGCGGGCGTTGATTGCCACCATCGTTCTGGTGCACAGAGAGGTTGTGATCACGCTTTCCTGCTTGAAGAGCTTGTGAAGTGTGTTTCCCTCTGTGTGATATTACAGGGCATAACACTAAGGCTGTTGAGGCATACGTAACTTGTCCTAGGTCATCTACCTGGAAAGAGAGGAGCCAGGCTTGTTGTCTTTGAAGGAGGTGCCTTTCTCACGGCAGGGAGGTGTTTTCAAGCTAGCAAAGCTGGGAAGAACCAGTTCACCTGTGAGAACCAGCCAGGAGGGGCCTGCTGGCTTCTGTTTGGGTTTTTATGCTTGAGTAGAAGGAGATCTGAGTGCATTAGGTTCCCATTAGAATGTAATTGTGCTTTTTCCCCCTAATCTCTTTGTCATGTATATTTTATTTTTATTAGCAGTTAACTTCTTCTGTTACTCCTTACAAGCAGCTCTACAGATCTGTGCAATAGTTTCCAGAAAATGTCTTGTGATGTCAGCTGTCTTGGTTTTTTCTTTTCCTTTTTGTATCCTTCGTTGTTTTCTAAAGCCTACCAAGGCAATATAGCCTCCCTATGTGACCTGCTGTCACTGTAGTGAGGAGTTTTGCTATATGCTCTATATTAGACCAGTGCCCTCCATGATGACAGAGTTGTGCTGTGGTGTAAGAGCATGCTGTGCGGGGCAGTCTGTACCCCACCAGCTAGCGATGCCCAGCTGGGATGAGAAGGGAAGCTGTTTACCTCCTGATTATACGAAGTGGTACCTGTCTGCACTGGGAACAGAAAATTTGGGTCTCCTGATTTGCAGTGGTGTGTGCTCTGCTCTTCAAACAGCACAGTGTTGGGCACCAGCACACCCAACCTGCTGAGAGAAAGCAGGCTTCAGGTGGTGGGAATGTCCTTCTCTTTCAAATAGGATTTAGCCTTTTGGTTGCTATGTTTGTGGCTGATTCTCTCCCAGTGTAACAGGAGACCAGTTAGAGCTCGCTACAGGTCTCCCAGGATCTGCAAGTGGAAAAAAACCTGAGACGTTAGGGTCAGACATATGAGGATGGAGAAAGTAGTCATGGGGAGGGGTTGTGTCCTCCACGGGGGCAGAAGATCCCTCTGCTGTTTTGCACAAGCAATTTCTAGTTGTACTGGCATCACACTTTTTTTTTTTTCCCCTTCAGAAAATTTGTTTTAAGGTTTTAGTTAATTTTGAAGAAAAATTCAGAGGGAGAGAATTAAGTGCAAGAAACTTTTTTTGTTCTTAATGAGATTTTTTTTGTCTATGTGGAGAGGAAAAAGTGTTAATTAAATATAATTTTCATCAATGCAACTTGCACAAAAAAGCCCCACCTACTTTCATGAGAAAGGAATAAAGAGAATCATAATCCTGGATTAGGTATCTTTCACTACACATATATAAAAACAACACCGTGTGAAAAGGGGTAAAATATATATGTATACACACACACCAAACATACCAATGTGCCTCCAGCAGTATTACCAAAGGAATTAACTTTACAAGAAACAGCCACAGCCTGGAAAGAAGCCATTTTTCAAATAAAAGCTGAATGAGACTTGTGGTTTCTGAGAACTATGAGAAGGAAGGGTTAAAAAAACATTTACAGATAAGAATAGCTGATGTTGGGAGATGAGTGAACATCTTGAAGTAGGGGAGGGTCACTATTCAAATCACCTTTTCTTTTTTTTTTTCTCCTCTTAGTTAAAAATTGGCTTCTGCTAAGAACAACATGTAGGATTAATGTAGTACTTTAAATCTTCAAAGTGCTGTGCAAACATTACTTCCCTAATCAGCAAACACCTTTGCTTGGTAGGCAAATCAGAAACATAGTCGCCATTTTAGAGAAGGGAAACCAAGGCACCAGAAGTGCCAAAATTTCCAAACTAGTAGTTTTTTGGAGTGGGGTTTTTGCCCCCCCCCCCCCCCCCCCCCCCTTTTTTTTTTTAAATGTGTTTTGGTTGGTTGGTTTTTTTTTTTCTTTGGGAGTGTTCAGCATGGGGACTGCCTGTAAGCTGGCTTGTAAAAGCTGCTGAGCTCTCCTGGATTTCACAAGTGCTAAGTGTGCAAAACAGCCTGGCGGAGCTCAAACGAGGCATCGGCAGAGTCGCCTCCTTACCTTTCCAGAGGTCGTGGCAAGCTGGGCCAGAAGGGAGGCAGCCCACTCTGGGGCAAGGAGGGTTTCCTAAAAAGTTGCCAGTTTCCCCCATACCATTGAGCTGTATACCTAAACTGCATCAACTGAGCACTGTTAGAAGATATTTCAACCCCACAAAAAACTGTGCACAAAAAAATATTTGTGTGACTGTTTAGTAAGTTACTTTTTGGTAAAGGTTTTCAGGTAGGCTGATGCAAGAGGTATTGCTCACCTTACAGACAAAGACTGCCCTTGAAGATGATCATTCCTTTCCTTAGGTCAGCTGAAATATTGCAGTTGACACAGATATTATTTCTCTGCCAACTTGATACAGAACAAGCAGCAGTTGGGCGGTGTGCTGAAGCAAGGATAATTTTGTGTGTTGCACTGGTGGTGCTCTGTACACTGAGGGTTCAGTTCCAGTGCTTGGCAGACCATACGCTATGAAGACATGTCCTACTTTGTTTAAAAAAAGAAGTGTCCTGGGTAGGGATGGCTTCTGTATAGAAAGAGCATGAACTGTATTATGCAATGGAAATCTTTTCATGAGGTTTTGCTATGTGCAGGCGTGTCAGATTTGTTATGGTAAACACAATAGGACAGCTACCCCAATAAGAGCTTAGATCCTCTTGAAAATAGACCTGAGTATTGATACAAACTTTATCATTTCCAGTTGTTAAAGATAACACTTAAACATTGGAGCAAAACTCAGTGGAGCCACAGGAGGAGATTGCTACTTCTCCCTTGTTTTTTCACATATATTCTATGAGAGTGGGTTTTATAAGGAGAGCAAAATATTACTTGTCTGATAAAAAGGAGTGTTTTATGATCTGCTGATACATGTTAGCTGCTGAAATTCATCTAAATTCAGCTTTACAGAAAGCTGAAAAATGTGCTAGAGGAAATGCAGGAAAGCAGCACTCGAAGGCTGACCTGTCTTTCCAGAACAAATGAGATAGGACTTGGGTCTAAATTTTCTGGCTCTGTTTTTTTTCCCCGTTATCTGTGATAGTCATGTTGCCTCGCAGCGCTGGGGAGGGCAATGCCCTCCCCTGAAAGAAGAGGAGAGGGGAGCGTGGGAGCATCCCTGCAGGGGCCACCGCTCGGGCTCCCCTCCCCACCTGTTGTGTGCCCTGGGCTACACCATGCTTTCCTGCTGGGGACAGAAGCCGTGCTGCCCAGAGATGCCCTGCTAGGGAGCAGCATTGATGAGCAGTGGATTTGGCTCCAAGCCCAGCCTCAGAGCTGCTCCTGCCCTGTGATTTAGATGTAATCTGCGTAACGTGGTGCAAGTCATTCCCTCTGCCTCCGCTCCCCCTCTTCCCCCTTTCCACACACCCACCTTCAAATCTGGGACTGTGTCACCATGGTCCCGTGTTGTAAAGCACTTAGACCCCTGATGTGAAATGCCCGGGGGGGGACAGCTGGGGACTGCTGCTTGCTGTGCATCCTGTATCACTAGCCTTAGCTTTCAGGCCTCTTCTTTGGACTTATTTACAGGACACTAAAGTCTTTTTACAAACTAACTTTTGAAGGAACATATCTCCAGGCTAAAGCTTGAAACTGCCTGAGTGCTGGTTGGGTTATTGCTTCCCCTGCTTGAGATCTTGAGCTTTACCAGTCTCGGGCCCACCGGGTGTGAAAATTACTGACGCAGAGGCTGTTTGAGGGCTATGGCATGAAGGAAAGCCTCTTCCTGTTATGTAGCCAGAGCATGATGCTGTACCAGCACCACTATGTTAGCTGCAGTGCCGAGCCTCGGCAGACTCACCCTGCCACTTGTTGGGGCTTATTAGCTCAACCGCGTGAGCTGTGGCTGGGAGCTGACTTCCTCCTGACCTTGCAATGGGAGCAGAGTGAGCCCAGGTTTGCTATCAAACCTGCACTCAGAGCTCCTTGGACCCCCCTTAAAATGCGGGGCTGGAAGGGATCCCGTGGGGAAGGGATGGGAGCGGTGCCACTGGGCTCGGTGCCCAGCCTGGAGGGTGTTCACGGGGCAGGCAGCACACCCAATCTGTTTGCATTTGAGTGTCAGCATCACCATGGGTGGGAGAGAAAAAGTCTTCCTATGAGAAGTTTATCGGGTGGCGGAGCACTAAATGACACCTGTTCATTAATCAGCGAGGTGGTGGCTGGTTTTGCGATTAGTTCCTTGTCTCCCATCTCTTCTGCTGCAAACTGCTCACATTACTTGTACTTAGTCATTTTTTTTGACCCATTGGTGGGTTCTTGTAGGCGTTATGAGCAAAGGGGACTCCAGTAAAAAAGAGTCTGTGCATTGCTAGATATCCTACTAAAATCTTTTGCAGTACTGGCACCCATAAAGGAAGTGGTAAGGCCCCTAGGAAAAGCTTCAGAAGAGTCATTGTTAGTTCTGTAAGGTTTGACAAAGACAAAGCATGTGGACTGATCACTTTGCAATACAGTTTCTATAAGGAATTAATAAATTTGACCTTTATTTGGCATCCTCTTTTGTGTGCTAACTTCTCTGAGTCATTTTTGCCTGTTTCCTTTGCCATGCCTCTCAGAAGGGCTACAGAAGTTGGAGTCTGTCTTTCTGGATTTGTTTTTCAGCAAAGTGATCTGCGCGAGATGCAGATGGGGAGAACTGGGTTGCTCTGGTGCTGCTGGCGTTCGGAGGGAGCGCTGCAGCATGGCCCCGGCTGATCCGAAGAGCAGCTCCGCAGGCGAGCTGGGTTCCAGGTTGAATTTGCAGGGACGCACGCTGGAAGAAAACCATTTCCATGCCGCATGTCTGTCGCGAGCGCAAAAATGCTCTGATGCTGTTAGCCACGCTGCTGATCACAATCAGTTTAATGGGGCTATTTTGTTTCAGTGCACTGATACTCTGATTCACGTTGTGCAGCTTATTTTGGGGAAGCTTCCTAAACAGAGAACTCATGGGGTCTTTCTCTTAAGGGCGGTAGCTTGGTAGCATTTTAAGGGTTGATAAAGCACGTGGCCAAGGTTGACTCTGTTGGTTAGTGATTGGGAATGACTAACTCGTGACCACTTCCCTCTCTGCCACACAGGTCTGAGCTGTTGCCAACCACCCCCTTGCCTCTGAAAGTCAGACTCCTGGGGTGCACCTTACCCTGGACCCCTCGGATCATGCCGCATCTGCAGTGTGACCCCAGCGTAACCTGCTCACTGGGGAAGTCAGCATTTCTCTGCTCCTGGGAGCAGCGGGGCTGAGCACGCAGGCAGGCACTGACTGCCAGGGAGTGGTGCAGGATGGTCAAATATTCCTGCGTGCTGGGGCTCTCCGGCTCTGTGCAGCGCGCTGCCTTCAGCCTGCCTGGCATGGCTCAGCAAGGGTGTAACAGTTCGCTCAGCCTTTTCTTTCTTTTTTTTTTTTTTTTTCCTTTTTCCACTGGCCATACCAATCTGATTACACCTTGGAGGGATCATCTGCCCCTAAAGCTTAATTAAGGAGCTCTTGTCTGACTCGTCACTGACTCACCTGCCACTGTATGAGCTCATGTCTGACTTGTCCTAGGAAGATAGTGAAATATGTCAGGCTTCTCTGAAATATAGCAGGTTTTTGTTTTATTGCACCCCTGACATTGCTGTTGGCTGCTGCAGAGGTGAACAGAAAGATGAGTGCCCCAACTTGGTTACATTTATCTAAACTTAGTCGCTCCCCATCTGGTTTTTCAAGGCACAAAGAGGCGTTTTGCTTGCACAGCTGTAGGTATGTTAGAGTTAATAAAAAAAAAAAATTAAAAATTAAATAACCTTTGAGTTTTGGCTTCAGGCAAAGTAGGCGAAATGATGTGTTTTGGAGATGAATGCTCTTGCAGGAGGCAAGATGTAGCTTGCAGGAGAACATCTGCAACCAATCCATTCTGTATGAGATGGGGCCAAGACTTGTTTGTATCTCAGTACCTGTTCAAACATGTTGTAGCACAGCAAAAAGAGGTTTTGAATGCATTGAGGAAGGGTGGGTAAGAAGGGAAAGAGACATCAAGCTGAATGTTTGCTTAATAGCTTTGATTTCTTCATTAAACTTTTAAGCACTTTAATAATTTGATTAGCTGCTTTCAGAGTACTGTAGAATCCTTTTTTTTTTTTTCTTAAAAGAAAAGAGAAAAAACCCCTACTCATCTTGGTGCTGCAAAATGAGCTTGCTTTCTGGCCTGGAGCAAATCTGGTAACCGTTTGCTACCTTTGTGTACCCACCCCGAGGACTGTCGGTGGAAGGATGTTCTGTAATACATCGATCAAAGAGTGCGCAGAGATTCAGTTACAAGGCTGACTGCCTGGACACCAGAATGCAGTTTCCCAGTCAAATGCTCCTTGCCAGCTACTCCCATCCTCTTTGTTCTGTAAGAACTGGATGTAGAATGAACATCCAGCAACTGCAGTTTGCTGAGCTTGTTTGCCTGCCTTTAATTGTGCACTTGAAATGCCTCTTTCTCAAAGCCTGTGGCAGCATAGAACAGTTATATGACTCAGGAGCAGCTGAAGTGGTGAGGTTGGTAATAGAGGTTCTCATACTGAGGTTCTCATATCATCATACTGATGGTTCTCATCATCATACTGAGCTCTGTGGTTTTATTTTTTTTTTTTAAGCCGACCCCCAAGATGCACATGCAGCTGTGTTTCTGGTTTGCACATATAACTAATGTGAGTTTTGAATGTGCAGACTGCATGTGACTGGGATCTGTTGTCAGTGGAGTGTAGCAACTGTGGCTCAGATCTTTTTTCATGTCTTATGGGCTGGATTCCTTGCTGGGGAGAACTGATTTGGGCTGAATAAGGTGGAGGATGTGAATACAGTACCTCTAAAATCCTACCAGAGGAAAGGGGCATGCATTCAAAGTGCTCTGTTCGACATGGATGGTGGTGTAATACTACCTGGGTAGTATTTTGCCAGTGCTTAAAACCAGCAGGCTACCATTTTTTTTAATTACTATTTTTATTTTTTTTCCCCCTTGCCTCGCACCAAATCCTGCTGTGACTTTGCCAAAAGTGCTTGCTTAAGCAAGGCAGCCCTGGTCATGTGCTAATGTTCTTCAAGGCCCCAACGCACAAGCGAATTAAGGAACTGCAAGATGCAGAAATGCCTGTCCTCTGCCTTTGATGTAGACAGGGCTCTTCCACCGTGCACTTGCTCATCAGAGTGAGGTTACTCTTACTCCTGTGTTGGCATGCATTTGCCAAGTCCCTAGTGACACTGAGTGCTGTTGTTCACCTGTGTTCCCTGGCCAGCTACCAGGAAGGCCTCCTACGGCTTGTCCATGCTCGGCAGGTGGACACCTATGCTAGGGATAGCCTTAGGCTCCATGCCATGCTGCATGGACTTGCCAGGCTGCGCCTAGAAAGAGAACTGCTGTGTGGTGCTGCAGCAACGGGTCGGGTTCATTAGCTCTGGCACGTTGCAACTTGAGTGTGACAGTCTGGGGGCCGTGCAGAGATGGCTTGGCCGTGTCTGAACTCCGTTCCCCTGCATGTCACACACTGGGTTAGCATACGGCGAGCCAGTAGTCCCTGCAGCTGCACTATGGGCATGCCTTTAGCAGGCCTTCAGCAAGAGTTGCAAGGCTGCTTTTGCCTTGCCCTGCAAGGAGCATCCTGACTGAGAGAGGCAGTCAGGTCTGTGTTCAGGTGCAGATTGTACCTCACCCTCCATGCTTAGGGCTTCAGACGAGGGCTTTAGGTGGCCCTCGTGTCCTTCCTTGAGTTTGCTGTGCTGGACTGCATTAAAAGCCTGACGTGTAGTTCAAGTTGCCTGAATAGGGTCTCTGTCCTGACACATTGGTGACTCATGCAATCTTCCTTTTCTGCCTTCAGAGCTGTGTTGCCGTGACACTCTTGAGCAATAGCAGAGTTCATCTGTGGAGAAATCTTCTTTTGGAGAGAGTTTCCAAAATGATTGGCTATCCAGGGTTTTGTTTGCTTGCTTCAGAGCTCCCATCCCAAAATCACCGAGAAAGGTGGCCAAAGCTACATGGTGGGAATGGCACACTCTTACTCGAGCCTTGGCTTAACTCTCCAATTTTATCCCTCTTCTGTGCAAATATTGCCTTGTCCCCAGATTCCTCCAGCCACCCCTGTACCACACATCAAAACCTCTGCTTGCTCTTTCTCTGAATTGCATGATGTAACTATGCCTCCCAGTCCACTACTGCAATGTGAAAATGGGTCCCTCTTGCTTTTGCAAGGACTTTTCAAGGAGCTAGCTCTTTGGAGAGGCAGCACATGGAGAAGCATACATCAGCCTGTGTGGGAATGGGGTGGGGGTGTTGTTTTATTTTGTTTTTTTTTCCCCTTGGCTACATGAGCAGCTAAAACCTGTGACCTACAGGAGTTGGAAGCTCCATGCAGAAAATTAGCTTAGGTTGGTGGAAGAGTTGAGATCGCATTTTTCTTGGCTAATTAAAGGATTAAAGGTGCAGAGATTTAGGGTGAACTGTCAGTGTGCTACAGAAGAGAGCCTTTGATGGTTGAATCCGACTTGAGATTAAACAAATTGCATTTAAATAAGAAATATGTGGCAACAGTTACAGCCTAGCTGGACCTCTATCATTTGCTGTCCTCCAGGGTCAGGTAGCTGGTGTGCTGTGACTAGGGCTTCTACTCCCTCATCAGGTTGCTTCTTCCCAGGTGTCTCCCTCTGGATTGTTTCTATCTGTTGCCTCCATGCTTTGTAAAACTGGGCTTATTTCTTCTCACCCAGTGCTTTGTGCAGTGGAACCCAGGCTGCTACCTTCCATGATGATGATCCCACTGCCCCTCATAGCAGTAGCGTGGTTGCATCTTTGTGGTGTGTTTTGTCATATCTCTGATCCTATTTAGGTTTGGTTTTGGGTGGTTTTTTTTTTTTCTTTTTTTGTGTCCTGGTGCTTTGCTGTCTACAACTGGAGAGCTAAATACTTGTTTGCCTGTGGACTCTTTTCTGTTGTTCAGTTGTGAAGCTGGTGGATGGAAAGAGTCTTTTGGGTTACGCTGGTAGTTTAATGGTGTCTTCCTCTACATAGTGGTGGCTGATAAATTCTGGAGGGGTAGTTAGCTTCTGCAGGTTCAAAGTCCTTGCTTTCTTTGGTGCCAGTTGATTGTCTTCAATAGGTTATACTTGCAAATGGCTTGCCAGTGTTGGTCCCAACCCTCTTCCTCCCTTCTTGTTTGGATAGCATTAAATTCAGAGTTGCTAAGGGGCTGTTTTTAAGTCATACCCTTGATAGCACTTGCAGTGGTGCAAGCTCATGAGATTCATGGTAGCTATCTCAGGACAGAGCTTGCTTTTTGAGAGGGCAGGAATTCATCTGCACAGCATTGTGCAGGGCAACAGCATGTTCTGTCCATGGAGGCTTTGCACCTTTCTCTGATGCATTATGTATGAGCTGTAAGGAAAACGGGAGTGCCGGCCAGTGTGAGCCAATAACTTCTTCTGATGTTGCAACTCTGTCTTGTTTTGCTCCATTTTGTTTTATTTCTTTTTAGGGAGGAAGGGGCTTGCCTTTAGTTACCTTCAATCCATGTAAGATTGTGAGGGGGTTTTGTTTGCTTTTTCTGTTGGGAAGATGGAGGAAATCACAAAATTGAAACTGGTGAAAAATCTGCTGGGATTCCATAATCACTCAAAAACATGGCATTACTTACTAATTGGGTGTGGTTAGTTGGGAAATCTGACTTTAAAATTATGTTTCCCAGGGAACTATTCCTGTTCTCATTGTTATCCAGTAACAAAGCCTACTTTTTGTTTGGGAAAGCAGTCTTGGTTTGAATGGGATAGGTCTTCTCACAAAGCATCTGTGGCTTGGGGTCTTCAGAACTTGCAGTTTTCAAATGAAGCAGCACAGAGGTAGCATGGTCTGCAGGGACAAAGAACTATTTGACTTTTTTCTTGGAAAGCCATCTTCAGATTGTGGTCATGAGGATTTGCATCTAAATCCACATTCATTCCTGTTATGTTTCCAGTTAGGTCATGCAGATGACATGATTATCTTTCAGTTACCAAGTGAAATAAATCAATTACTAGGTATTGAGAGACTTGCAGTAATCTGTTTCAAATAATTTATAGATCTGTAACTATGTCATGGAGCATTTCGGCAATTATTCCTGACGAGTTTACCTAGCAGGCTTGTAGATTTGCCTGTCAAGCGCATCCAGGTCCATGCAAGCTTGCTTTATGCACTTGTGCATTCTTGCTGAAACTATAAAGCAACCTAAGAATTGACTAAAACACCTGTGAATGAGGCTATGTTCAAGCCTTCCATTTCTCAGATGACATGTTACTGCACATTTTCCTTTGGCTTGCATGTCAACCGGGATGTGGTTTTCCATTCTTCTCTTGGGAGGCAGGAGATGCAAAACTGAAGATTTTGATTTCTATAAGAGGGTTAGGAAGGACTGCTGGTAACATTTCCCAAACTCATTGTCAAACCTTTCCTCCCTTTCTAAATGTTGCTCTGCAGAATGGCTGTCTTCCCTTAGCTGCTGCAGTTGTGTAGCTTCAGGGCTGCTGGCAAGCATGAGAAAAACTGGAGGAATACCCTAAGCCTGGGATGGGCTTGTTGCTCTTCCTAGCAGAGAAGATGCCACAGCACTGACCTCACTAGCTGCCCGGGGGTGAGGTGCTGCGCTCTGGAACTGGGGATGTCTCGATGGCCTGATGGCTGCAGCGGCAACACTGCTATGTTCCTCAACACGGTTCTTGACAAACTGCTTCCCACGGTATGTAGGAAAATCAAAGTCCCAGCTCAGTAAGCCACTCGAGCGAGTGCATAACCTCTAGCACGTGAATATTCCCTGTGAAATCTATTGGGTTCTGTTGGAGTCAGCAAGGCTGCTCCCATCCTTAAAGGTAGGCATCTGCTTAAACACCTTGCTGAATCATGTCTTGACTTTGAAAGTAGGCTCAGGAGAAACCACATCAGTTGACTCAAGGACTGTGCTTAGCTAGGTCATTGAGGATGGAAGGAAAGGGCTGGGAGAGAGGAGGATCGGCGTAAAATACAGATCCCAGAACCTTGCAAATGCTGGTAATAGCTAGTGACTGTGTTCCTGTCTGACTTTCTTGCCATTCATCCAAAAGCTTAATTGTATGAATAAAAGGTTTAAAGGTTTGACTTAGTCACCATTCATCCTAAGTATGCTGGAGCTGCTGCCATGCTTTATTGATCTAGCTTAGATCTGAGTTACTGCATCTTTATGTTCTCAGTAAAACTATGACTTGCTCAGTTAGGTGTGATTTTTTTTTTTTTTTTGTGTCTTTCCTAATCCTTATGTTTTCTCTCTGACTCAGAACTAGAGTATGGGTCGGCAAACAAGAAAACAGAAGGATGCTTGTAGAAATGGTTTGGTTCAGTTTGGATTGTCTGCCTCCTCCTCCTCGGAGAGGCCCCTTATCAGATGGTTTTCATATGGAGGAAGAAAATTTGTCCCTGCTTGGTATCTGTGTGTTAGGTTGCCTTGCTCACTGTCCTGGCCAGAAAACCTTTGCTGGCTTTTCACTTTAATTATCAATGAAATGCTCTGCAAGCAGGAGGACAATATTTGCATAGATGTAATTCTGGAAATTGAGCGTAATGTGATCAGGAAATGGGACAGGCCCTGGCTGTTATCATGGAAGAGACTTGCTGGTACCTGCACTTTGTTTCAAATGTAATAAGATCTGACTCAGGAAAGTTTCCTGGATGTTAATAGAGAAAACTCAATGCCCTTTTGGCAAGGGACTCATGCTAACCTTTCTGCATGGGAACAAAAGAGATTTCTTGCAAATTCGTAAACCTATTCTGAAAGGGCTGCCCACAGTACGCTGAAGATTTAGAGAGGGAAATGGTCTCCCTCAGAGCAGAAAAGCAGGGGTGTGCGTGTGTGTGTTCAGGACTTTCTTTTTCTGAGATAGAAGCCAAGGAACAAGGCGCTTGTGTGCGCTGCCAGTGAAATCTCAGCGGGAAGACATGATGCTACTTGCAAGGTATGCACAAGACAAGACCAGAGGCGCCGCAGTGCTTGATTATTGTCAAGGGCTCAGTTGGAACTTGCCTTTGCTCTTTGGCCTGCAGCATTTATGTAGAAATTGGGGACGCTGCTGCTTGCTTCCAAAGCTTTGCCTTGATGGGTCCTGCCCACATCTTAGGCGGGGAGGAAGGGGGGGGGGGCTCAGAGCCTATGAAGTAAACAGGAAAATTACTCACCTTAATGATGCATTTCACTGGCACTGCTGCTTTGAGAGCCTGTCAGATTTAATACTTTCTGTCTTTCCTCCCATCACCTCCCATAGATGTGATTAATACTTTATTAGAAGGATGAAGTGGAGAGGTATCTGTACTTTCCCTCAGGTGGAATAAACAGGGGGAAAGGAAGGTGAGTAGGAGAGAAAGGGGATCACCTTTTTCCATCAGAGCCATTCAGTCTTTGTTGAGAGCACACATACAGAAGAGAGCTCGTTGACTAACTTGGTTGGTGGCCCCTTATTCTATCGAAGTGTTCGAGTTCACAGCTGAGATCGTTGACCTCCCAGTTAGCTGCCAGCCCTGCTCCATGGGGTGCAGTGGCTGGTTCCCCACTCGAGGGACAGCCAGGGAACAGTCCTGCACTTGGTCACAGCATGACATTGAAGTAGGCATGCCCAGCCAAGAAAATACCCGCGCGGTCATCAACCTGCTCAAATGGCTTAGTTCATTGTAGCGGCAGAGTGTCTTGCTCTTTGCTCGGGAAAGACCTAATGTGTTTTGGCTGTGGATTTTAGTATAGGTAATAAAACACACGTTTCACAGGGGGTGGTCGCAGATGTTTTCACGTTTTCCAAGCGGGGCTGGGCTGTGGTGTCCCAGAGCTCTCACACTGGCTCTGTTTGACCTGTGTCTTTGGATGGAAACTTTGGATGAAGAAAAGAGCTACAGAGGGCTTCTATGGGAGAGCCTTGAGCTGTCACGTGCACAAATTCAGGATCTGAAGGTGTGTGGTGCACCATCTGAGGAGGCAGGAGTGCTCAGCCAGACCTGCCAGCTTTCCCTCTGGGTGAATGTTGCTGAGAACTGCCCCCTTAGAAATAAATCTGGCATCCCTTGCTTGCGTTGAATCACACGCTGTCTGAAGATGTCCCGCAGTTTGTGTCAGTAATGCGCTCACCAGCAGGAGGGTTGTTGCTGGGCCATCTGGAATGAGTAGGGAAGGTGATCCTCCACATGGGTTATGGGGGAACAAAAGAGGGATCTCTTTTATGGCCACGTGCACAAGGCTTAATAGGTAACAGGAGTCCAACTATGTCTTCAATAGCATTTTAGGAAGGCAAGGAAAAAATACAAATCATTGCTATGTGAACTTCTTCAGGGGTTATTTGTCCTTTAAGTAGAGTTCATTGAATCTAAACCCTAAGTCAAGAAAGAGTAAACAGGAAAGAAAATGTATCTGGGAAAAAGTGTTAAGTATGAGAGATCAGAAGACATTAAACCTGGGTTTAGCTTTGAATCGCTTGACTTTTCGCTCATGTAGCTGCTTATCAGAATGAGAGTATGCAAAGACAACCAGCTTGCATCTCCTCTGAGCCTGTCAGTGACCCAACTAGGAAGATGGGCCCGTATTTGACACATACTCTTATCCTTGCAATATGCTGACCCTGTGGCATTTTGCAAGGAGGTCAGCTCTTTGGCATGAGCCAGAATTTGGGTGGAAATGTGTCACCATCTAGCAAAGTGTCCTGCTTTCCAGGGTGTTGAATGGCTGGTGCAGTCTGTGGCAGAGTGCCTGATACCTCCAGGTCTGACTCTGCCCCGAAATTGCAGGCTTGGGATGTTGCTGATTGGAAAGACTATGTTGCCAGAACAACTTCATTGTGTGGGGCTTTTTTGGAGTTGTGGGTTTGTTTTTTTTTTTTTTTTTTTGGGGGGGGGGGGGGGGGGGGCTTTGTTTTGTTTTGGGTTGGTTTTTTTTTTTTTTTAACATGTTCTCTTGTCTAGCTTGGCTTTCCTCTGCTGTAAGAGATACAGTACTAACAACTCATTTAATTTCCTCTGAGATATTCATGAAATCCCCTTATTGTCAGATGAGGGAATTAAAAAGAGTTTTGGAGTTAGGTCTTGCATCTGGCATTTCCTTGTACCCTGCTTCCTGTGTGGAGCTATCTATCTGAACCTGTGACTGTATCCCAAATTGCTGAACACCCAAAGCATACATCTATTCTCTAGAGGGCTGCAAGGCTTAACCCGCTTCTCTGGGACTCTTACAGCTGACTCATGTTGATGAAACCAGGCTGGATTTGGTGGGAGAAGGCTTATTTTGGAGAGCTTTAGGATTTTTGCTTTGCCATTTGCTTATCTTAATTGAGCATGCACAGAAACAATCAGTAGGGACAACCTCTATGTGCTGCTGTGGTTCTTCCCTCCTTGTGGTTGAGTTCATCACCCTTTGACTTTCAGCGAGGGACAAAAGTGACTGGGAGATGCACTAAAAGTTGGTGTCTGATTACTCCAGACAATGTTTCCTCTGGCTGGTTAGAGTTTTTGGAGTTTGGCTGGTGGGATGGAGCATGGTGGAACATGCAGACTTGAAAGAAGTGAGATCTGGAAGGCTAATAGGAAGCATATAGCAGCCTTCCTCTTTGATTGAACCTGAAACAGATGATTGTAAGAAGATTTAATCCCCCGCGCCAAGCTAGGAGGAGGTTTGAAATGGCTAACCTAGGCTTTACTTAAAGCAGTCCATGAGCAGAACAGGCTCTGGTGCTCAATATGAGGCTGATGTTGTGCACGAGTCAGAAGCAGTATGTGGTGGGGTGGGGTGGGTTTGCTGGCGGGAGCCCGGATATGTTCTTTCCAGTTCATTTCTGGAGTCCCTTATAAGAAAATTCGGGTTTCCTTTAAAATACAAATTGAATCAGACCTTTCTTAAGTCCAGGTTTGGCTTCACAAATGCCCTTACGCAGAAGCAGACCAGCTTAAGCAGGTGGCAGTTAACAGTGCTGCCAAAAGTTAAGCATATGCTGAAGTTTTTTTTTTTCTAAATCAACTCTTGGAGGTTTTTACCTGCGGCTTTTGTGAATATGTTCTGGTGTAATGAGTGGAATTGGCTGGAAGGATTATTGCTGGTTATGTCACTGTGATGGTCTCTAGCTGGTGTGATACTTGGTGTCATACTAATCAACTTACAGTTTAATGTAAACACACGTGGTCATGTATGTACACTCGCTTGCATTACCTGCAAGCAGGTGCATGTATTTTATATAGATGCAAATACTTGTACCTTCAGTGTAGCACTTCATTTGCAGTGGGTTCCACTCCTGCTAGGAGGATGTGAAGCAGCTGAGTGTGTTTGAGGATAGTGGAGCTGTGAAAGGAGGGAAGAAATGCAATGAAGTTGTACATGGAGCTTCTTCTGCATTCACTATAATGATTAAAAATCTTGCTGTCAAATTTTGACTCACTAATTAACGTTCAGCAATTGAAGCTGATGTTTTTCAATTCCAATTTTAACTAATATTTTAGTCTTTGTTTACTCCTCACTGTTCTGCCAAAGGTTAACACTTCATAGCCTTTAGGTGAGTTTGAGTAGTATGAGAGTGGGCTTCCACAGTGTATGTTTCTGTGTTGTATCTTCTTTGCTAGTCAAACGGGTTGCTTATGTTGTTGTGCATTTGTAATACAGAAGACACTGGGAGACCTAGATATCAACTTGAGAGTCTGAGAGTTGAACAGGATAAAAAGAGCCTGTGTCCAGCGCCGTCCCCCCCCCCAACCCCAACAAAACCCAAACCAAAACAAAAACCAGTACTTGAAGTATAACAATGCAGCATGAGGCCCCATGCATGGGAGGCTTTTTTTGCAAAATCATCCTAAAGAAAAGTCCTTTGAGGAAGGAGATACACGCAGTATTTTATTGATGGCCTGTAAATTGACAGTGTTAATGTCTGTTAATTGGCAGAGCCTATGAAAATAACATCACAGGGATGTGCAGAGTCGTGAGCTGGGAGACACTCTGACCCTATGGAAATCAGTGCAGCGTTCAGAGCCTGGTACGCTTGCAAAGCATGTGTGCTTTGGCCTGTTACATTGCATCAGAGGGAACCATGCGATGTTCAGGATAATTCTTGGGTGTTTTGTGTATGTGTGTAAACTTGTGTTTGCAAGAAGGTATCTGAGAGTGTACCTCAGATTTTGGGTAATAACATAAAATAAATGCTCCCTGTGGAAGCTACTTCATTCAGTAGAAAATTCCCACGTTATTTTTGTAATGTGGGATCCCGCGATCAGTGGGCACCCACTGCAACCCACAGGGGAAGATGTCGTTCAGCACTGGCTCAGCTTTGGCTTTCAGCACGTTTGCTCTTGTTTCATACCTTCACCTCACTTGCAAAATTTCCTGTGCAAAGTAGCCTATCAGAAATGCAAATTACTAGACATTGTTAGCATCTGAAACTTACTTGGTACTGCTAAAGTTTCAGTTTAGAAACTGGCAGAGAAGCTGGATATAATGCACGAGCAGAGTGTGAGCTGAGTACACAAGGTAAGGTCATTTGACTAGAGAAGTCTTATGGTTTTGGATTTTAAAGAAATTAGCTTCAAAAAGACTTTAAAAAATAAAATAGACTAGCAAAGGAAGAGAACTTAAGCAACAAAATCAAATAGTAAAGCCTTCCTTTACAGCCATCACTTTGTATCAAAGAAAAAAAATGCATAAAATAATTCCCAGCTTGCCTCTGAAGTTTTCCATCAGGGTTTTTTTCTCTTGAAACAGGATACTTTTCAGGTAATTCTTTTTTTGGTTTTTTTTTTCATTTAAAAAAAAAAGTGTTTTCAAGCCAAACCTCAGAGGTCTTCATTTGTTGATGAAATGTCTCCAGATATGAAACTGAAATGTAAAAGCCCTCAGATGTGAAGTTTTCAAATTTACAACTGTTCCACAGTGCAAAAGTAGTATGGGAAAATATCAGTGTTATTTCTGTTGCCATTGTGGCTTTGCTGACAACGTTAGGTGGGAGTATTCCTAAAGCAGATAATACAGCCTAAAGGTAGTTTTGAATTCAAATCTCTGGGGAGCCTCAAGTGAGAGGCTGAAGTATTGTCACATGAACGAACGATCTCATTTTCCTAAAGATGGGAGAATCTAGCGGATGCTCCGAATTCAGTATTTTGGGGAATTTCAGGCGGTCTCCTACAGCATGACCACTTGTGCGTGTCCCTGTGCACACTCTGCTCAGCCCGCTTCAGCACTGTCCTCTGAGACGGGCTGCATGGCTGGGGATGAGTCTTTGTGGGGTGGTGGTGGGGGACTGGACGGGAGTGCAGCGCAGAGGAAATCGAAGGGGGGAACACGGAGCTGGCGCTCTCGGCCAAGGCGAGTAGGTGGTTGTGAACGCTTTTCTCTCCGGCTTCTTTCACCGTTGTGAATAAACTGCTTTTCTCTCCCATTGCATCGCGCGATAGCACAACCCAGGAGCCGTGCCAGCTGAGCCGAGCGCCAGCGTCCCGTTTCAGCGGCTTGGTGGGCAGCACCGCTTCTCCCAAGCCCCTGCCCGCGGCTGAGCCCCGCGGCTAGCCGCAGCCGGGGGGCAGAGGGCGAGCGGCTCGGCCGCGGGGCTGCACGCAGGGAGGGGATCCGGCACACCAGGCACCGTCCCGCTGAATCCTTGTCCGCAGGCTACGTTTCTCCGTTCTCCTCCCTGCCACCCCTCCCCTTCCCCGTTTACCTAAGCAGGTCAACACACACATATTATATAGATTTTTTTTTTATTTTTTTTTTTCATTAAGGTTTCCAAGGTGCAGCATCAGCTGCCATCGGCGTCCGGTCCGGCGTTGGCAGCGCCGCCTGCCCCGGGGCAGCGCGGAGCTGCCCCGACATGCTCCTGCCGCTTCTCCCGTTTCTCTTGCGGTTTTCGTGGCGCTGGCGCTGCTCGTCCCCACGCAGCTCGTGGGTCGCGTCCCCTCCTCCCCCTCCCCCCCGCCGTCCCCTCCGCGCTGCCGGCCGGGGGGACGCGGGGCCCACCTGCCTGATGTCAACATCTCGGAGGGTGAGGCCGGGGAGGAATGTGCCGCTCCCAGCCCGGCGCAGGTAATTAATCCCTGCGACTGACAGGTGGCAACAGGCGGCCCTTGGCTGCGGCTCCTGGGGAAAAGCGCTCGGAGGAAGGATTTTAATAGCTCGTCAGCACCCTCCGTGCGCGCCGGGCGAGGCGCGGGACGCGCGGGGACGGGGAGGGGGCAGAGGAGCTCAAGGGGAAAACGAAGTTGAAGTCGCTGCAAAGGCGGGCGCCCCTGGGTGAATCGCTGCCCTTCCCCAAGGGGGAAAAGCGGGTGACGTGGTTTTTCCTTTGCCCCGGGGCGGAGAAGTTTGATAAATGTCTGCAAAGCGCTTGTGGGGCTGTGTCAGCACCGCCTGCCGCTCCCGTCCTCCCCGGCCGTCGCATGGTGGTTTCCCCGTCAGGCCGGGGATGCTCTCGGGCGCATCTCGCTGGTGCGGTGGGCTGAGAGTCTGGGGGTTGTCATCACTCGTGGTGGATCTGCAGGCACGTCGGGGCTGACGATCGCTGGGACGTATCTGTCGTGCCCGTGGTTTGAATGTCTGCTATGTCCACTAGCAGCAACCTGTCTGCTTTTCTCTGGAGTCGGGTGAGATAGAGGACCTCAAACTGGAGCCACAACAAGTCAGCTAGTAAGCGGTGGGGTTAAGGTTATGCTGAGCTGAAGGTTAAATCTAGCAGGAGACGTCCATGTCCGCTGCACTCCTGGTAGAGCTCTTCTTGGGCTTCCCTGCTGAGCGTCCTCTGGGTACAAGTCAGTTGCTAAGAGCCTGTGTGCATGTGCACACGTGTATCTGGTGTCCCCCCCATGCCCCCAACAGTTTTTTGTGAATGAAAAGTTAAATCACTGTTCATCAAAGCAAAAGCATTTAAGGTGCATGCATAAATCTCAATTTTTATTCTTAGTAGGTAACTTCCTTTCTTCCCATTGCCTTCTTTCTCCTAAAGGAATAAACCTTATGCAGGTGATTTCCTATTTCTTTGCGACTCCTTGTTCTCATCTGCAAATTCTTTGGTGCAAGTAAATGTTGCTTTCCCACTCTTCTAACCTGTTCTTTTTTCCCCTTCTTGGAGTTAGTTTGATAGGGGAGAAAGCACAGCTGACCAATGGCTTTGAAAACGTCAAGTAAAATGGATCTAGTGTTTAACTGAGTTGAACTAAAACGTGACTTACTGAAAGAAGTTTGCAAAAGATTTGAAAGACATCTTGATCTGAGCAGAAGGTGCTCAGGGAGCTGTCACGCCGTAAGCCAGCCCCTGGGATCACCTTCAAGTTGACATCCGTCAGCATTCACAGAGCTGGCTGAACCTTGCTCCTTTTAAAGACTTAGGGGCTGTAATCCCTCGGCTAGATCAGACAGTGAGACTGGTGTTAGAGGTAGATTTCCAAGTACTAGTTTGTACTTGGGGGATTTTGCTGCATCAGAGTTTTGCAGGGGAATTGAATGCTCAGTGAAAATCCATTGCAGCTTGTATTGCACCCAGCACTTACTTCCAGGAGACTTCTGTCCTTTCTAGCAAAATTTCTCTATTTGAGAGGTGAAAAGTGTTTTGTTTTCTCCTTTAAACCCTCTGTTGACACACCTTCTGGAGAAGGGGCTTGCTGAGAAATCAGACGGGTGTTGCCTGATGGTAGCTGGCGTGTGTGTATTGTGATACTGAATTACCAGCCAGGGTGCCAAGAGTGGGTAATAGAGTATGTCTGCACAGGCAGGTGGGGAGGGCAGGGCTGCAGGCGCTGGAATGTTTTCTTCTTTCCTTTTAAAACATATTATTAAGCAAAAAGCTAAATTCACTGTTGTTCTTAGTAATCTCTTAAAGTCTGCTTATTTGGGCATGACGTGCAGCACTCGAACCCCAAAGAAGAGTCTGAGCCAAAGCTCTTTCCTCTCCCTCTTGAACGGATAACACGTCGCCAGGCTCCGCTCTTTTGTTTTAAATAACTTTCTGGTCCACTCATCTGGTAGAAGTGGTGTTCACACTCCTCAGGCTGTTGGCGCAGCTTTTGTTCCTGCTGCTAAATCATGCCTACTGTCATCTCACTAAAGGACAGGCTTGTTGATTGGGTCAAGCTCATTTTTGGTATTTTTGCTCCTAATTAATTTAATTTTCCTACACTGGCAAGCAACAGAAATGCATTGATTAATAATTATGCTCTGGATTTCTGGGAATTGCTGGTCTCATGGTTTTATCCCTCATACAGTAAGTGTCCGTCAGTTCCTGTAGCAAAATGGTGGGCAGGGGGGCTGTCACCTTCTGCGAGGTGGGGTAGTTTGGGGACCACTGGGGAGGGGCACCTGTGCCGAGAGGGGTGACCCTTGCTTGCAGGCACTCTCTGAATGCACAGACAGCTCCTGCCCCGAGGTGTTTTTCTGATGCTTATTTGCTTTGAAATCTATATACAATATCCTGTCGTGCTCCGAGGATATAGCTATTATCACTGATCTAGTATGAAGTCACTGTGACCTAGTTGTTCGCATCTGTTTATGCCAATAGATGGCGGGGCGTCAGGTTACCCACGGTTGCAGCAAAGTTGGCAGGGTGGGGAACTCGGGCCCCTTACTGACTGACAGCAGGTACCCCGTGGACAGATTTACACCGGTGTTAAATGACCGGCCGCTCAGCGGTTGCACACTCACAGGCGGCTGTGCCCGAGGTAGATGTGAAATCATGGTGATGTGCCACAGCCCCGAGCCCTGTGTAGTGCCCATGAGGTTTCAACTCCTCTTGCAATCGGGTAACAAAAAGGCGGCGCAGCCTTCCTGCCATCTCATCTGCCTCTGCTGGGTGCTGCTGCTTGCCTGCCCGTGCCCTGATCGTGTCCCGAAGCAGAGGTGGGCTTCTGGTCACCCTTCTTCTCTGACATGCCAAGTTCAAGGTGTTGGCCAGAGCCTGGAGCTCTGGAGTCTGCCCCATGTTTTGGGGACATATATATATATTTCCTTGTTGGACAGGCTTGTTCATCATAACGCATTAGCCCATGGCTCTGTGCTTTCTGTGAATTTAAGCTGCAGGTCCGATGCTTTCCTTGCTGGTTGTAGCCAAAGGGTTCTGACAGTTGGGGTGCTGAAGGGTGGACGAGGAGCAGATCCCTTCCTTTGCTGGCAGAGGGGCCACACCGTTTGACCTGGAGCCTCGGTATTCATGCTGCTGTTGGGCACCTCTCCTGTCCTTCTGAAAGCAGTGATTCCCGCCCCCCCCCCCCCCCCCCCCTTGTTGTAACCTCAGCTTTCTGTCTTTGAAGATATTATACATAAAATTACAGTCAACACCAACACTCCTGATCTGTGACCGAGGGGCGTGTATCTCCTTCCATTTGTTCAATTCTCCAAATGCCTGCAGACACCAGACACGTTGGCTCCTGGAGTGCGCTGTGCCCTCCCTGCGCCATCACACTTCCATATTTATGCTTTCGTTTCTGCCCACCGCCTTTGGGTGCCCAATGTCTTTACACTTCAGTGATGTTAAGGCATCCAAGCGATTAGCTGGCTTTTTGAGATTTTTGAGGCTTTCTGTCCTTGAAACCTTCACAATGCTATTAGCAAACTGATGTGTTGAGGGAAACAATGCTTTCTAAATTTTATTCCTCGTTCAAATAGAACTGATTCTTTTCCTGCCACTTGAGATGAAAAGACAACATAGTGAGCTCACCCTTACCTTCAGTAAGGAATTGCTTTTTAATTAAAAAACAATAAGGAATTTCAGGTTAAAAAGATGTATGATATAAATCACCATCTAGATCTGTTTCGCAACTTTTTTTGTAATTGTTTGGCATGTTCCCCATTTCCGCGGGCTGGGTAAATCCTTTGTGGGTTTAATCTCTAGCCTGCAGGCACATAAAATACATTGCACAATTTGGCCTTTGCATTTTAAATAATTCTTTTTCCTTAGCTTCGATACCCATAGCATCTTCTGCCATATGGCAGGGTGGCATTGAGTAAGGAGGGAAGGGACCAGCTTGGCTTATTTTTAATCCCCCTCTCCTCCCTGGTGTCTCTCTCCCAACTTTGGTTTTTCCTATGTTAGCAATATGTACACTTTGAAATGCAAATAATCCCTGAATATTGCTAGCTAAACCTTCTGTTGCCACGTCACCTGCCACCCACCCATGCGTGCGCCGGCTCTTCCCATCCCAGCACGGTGGATGGCCACATCGTGCTCTCGACCTGTATGAACCTGTCAGTGCTCTGTTTGAACAGTTGGGACCAGGGCTGTGTTGGCCATGGCTGCTAGAGATGTTTTTTGAGAAAACAACCACCTTGGGGCTTTCACTTTTCTTTCTCTGCAAGAACCAAAGAGATGGAAGTGGGGAAATGCCAGCAATTCCTGTGGGTTACGTGGTTAGAGTTACTGGGAGAGCTCTGCGTTCGCAAATGCCTGAGCACCAGGAGAAAACTGAATGCCTCTGGAGTGGGGTACTGATGAAAACTGCCGTATTTTGAGAGAATTTTGAAAGAAACTTGTACAGCAGAGGAGACTGGAGAGTCTCCTTCGTGGAGGACTTCCAGAAAAATGGGTTCAGGTTACACTGTACTGAACCACGTAAGAGTTTCCTTGCAACTATTCCTGCTAAGCACTTGTCCTTATTTCAGTGAGGGTTTTTGAACAGAAACCAATGACTTCAGCCCATGCCTCAATGTTTTGCTGAGTAAAGCTTTCCAGATGTGACCACACTTCAGGAAAACGCTGCACCAGCGTTACTGCTTTGGTGGGGAACAAAAGAGGGAATCTAATATGCTCCAAATCAGCACGGTGAATAAGAGTATCTTGTTCTGCTCCAGGTGTTCCTTGCACACGCCAGGACAGTCACAGCCTCCCTTTTGGAGCCAGCTCCTGGGTTGTGCTCTAGGTCCCACTGTGGACCTGGTCTTTGGGCTGTTCAACACTTCTGAGCTTTGATTATTTAAAAAAAAAATAAAAAAATCTGTATTTTATTTTTTACCTCTTTTGGCGACATAATGCTTTGAGTTTAGAAGTGTGGAGATTGCTACAGAGGTGGTCAGCAGAGGTGCGAGATGCTTTTAGAAGACGACTGAAACATCAGATTTGGCACAACTCGCAAATTGGTCAGGGTCTTGCTTTCAAGTACTGTTCAATTCCAAGGTTCATGTTTTTATTTCACCCCTCTGCAAAAGTAGGAGGGCTCCGTACAAAACAGGATGAAACACTTTGTGTGTGGTTTCCAGTGCTTCCAGGATTACACTATGTTGTGAAAAGAACAGTGTCCATTTTGTTAGGTGGGTAATGCATGGCCGTTGGAAGAGGAGGTATGTGCCCAAGAGAAATAAAGACTGTATTTGTTCATGCAAAAGCAGTGCTCTTTATCTGAAGATTTTTGCCTTTGGGAAAACTAAGCTGTACATTTATACTCTGCTATTCTAAAACAAGTAAAGGTCTAGGGTTTTTGCCGCTTGTCTGGAAGTGTGGCTGTTGTGTGAACAAATGCAATGTGCATGCAGTAGCTGGTGCATTCAGCTACGTGTGCAAACCCATCTCCATCCTTCTGGCATGCCTCTACCTCTAGCTGAACATCCTGACTCTCTCTTGCTCTTTTCCCCCGTCCAGTATTCCACCGAACTGAAAAAGCTGTACTGCCAGATTGCCAAGACATGTCCCATCCAGATCAAAGTGATGACCCCGCCGCCTCAGGGAGCCGTTATCAGGGCTATGCCAGTCTACAAGAAAGCTGAACATGTCACCGAAGTGGTCAAACGCTGCCCAAACCATGAGCTGAGCCGGGAGTTCAACGAGGGTAAGGAGGGCAGTGCTTTGCTGGCAGTCCCTCTCTAAAGCTGCTTGGCTGATGAGTGGCTGGTGCCGGGATTTGACAGCAGCTTCGTAGCAAACCCGCTGGAAGCAGACCTCCCTGCAACGTCTTGTGCAGCTTTTTATTTCCTGGGCTTAGCAGGAAGCTTCATACTATACTTTAGCTGTCCCTGTGCAAGCATGTCCTTGGGAAGAAAGCACCGAAATAAACCTCACGCCTGCCCAGGTTGGATGGTGTCTGTCCCCATAGCAGGCAGTGCCCTTCTGGCAGCCTTTCCCTGCTCCACTTTTGCTCCCGCAATGAGAAGCAGCTGTTCTTGTGCTCAGGAATGAGCTTCCATGTCGCTGGGACAGGGATCTAGTAACAGGATGCAATATCATCTCCAGTCCTTAATCCACACCTCAAAGACGGAGGGGCTGTTTATCTCTAGCAGGATAATGCGAAGTGCCAGCATCAACTGTAGGCAACCTTCCTGTACATTTAACGCTATCAGTTCAGTATTAATGTTTTAATCTTTTACTTGCCTCTCCTCATGTTAGTGAAGCAGCAGCTGTTTTAAAAATGTCGTGGGGTTTTCTGCAAACTCATGGGCTGGGCTCTGTTTTGCCTTGGCCGCTTAAGTTCACATAAGTTCAGATGAGCATCTGTTTTATTCTACATGCATTATTTATCTCCTACTGTAAAAAAACCCGGTTGGTGTCAGTTAGCAGGATGTCTCAGGAGCCTGGATCCCTTTGCTGGTTACAATGCAGCCAGCTAGACAAGCCCAAAAATAAGCAAGGACTTTGGAGTGTAAACTCAGAGTGGAACGAGACAGTTCTTTGAAACAGTTTTTCATATTAGAAAGTGCTTTTCTGACAGAACTGGATATTTTGATTGTTGATACCTGCTTCAGTGATGGAGTTTTAAGAAAGAAAAAACCTAAAACTAAATTCTTATTCTGAAAGAATTATTTCTCTAGAAATACGCTGTATTTCGAGTAAGAAATGAACAGTTCAAAGACAAAACAAATTCTTTGGATGAACTCACAACAGGCTTCTCTCCTCAGAATTTAGTTGTATATTGTAGAAACACTGAAGAAAATTTGCAGGAAGGAAACTGCTTTTTAAAATTATTGGAAAGGGATCTAGAGACAAAGAAGATCATGTTCCCTTCTGCTGCTGCTGTAAGCAAGCATGATTTTTCAAGTTGACCATTAATTAAATGCATATTTCTCCTGCTGCTTGAATCTTTTTTGGCTCCTTAGGATCAAGACTGATGGGAGGGAACAGAAGAGGGCTAGCAGTTGATGGGGAAAAGAGTAGGGATTGAGGCCTGAAGGAATTTGCTTTGTGTACACATTAGGGGGAGGAAAAGAAAGGCTTTCAGCCAGTGTGAAAATCCACATGGAGTTATCTGCTCAAAGAGTTGCTGTGAGCTGTCATTCAGTTGATGTTTGGGCTCGCTTAGTCTGGGATCTTGGGAAGCCGGTGTTCAAGTTTACTCACAAGTGTCCACCGTGAGCTTGAGAAAAGTCTGCGTTGCCGTTCGTGTCTGGCAGTGGGCAGAAGGGATGCTTTAAGGGCTGGGAGGCACGTGTGTGCTCTGATAGACCTCTGGGGCCAGGTGCGGGGGTTTCCCTTGGTGGAAGATCTTGCTGCCCTGCGCGTGAGCTTGCTTCACTGAACAGTCTCTTGTTTTTTTGTCATCTTGCCCTTGCAGGGCAGATTGCACCTCCCAGCCACCTGATCAGGGTGGAAGGGAACAGCCATGCCCAGTATGTAGAAGACCCCATCACCGGGAGGCAGAGTGTGCTGGTCCCCTACGAGCCTCCCCAGGTACGTTGTGAGCTCAGGGTGGTGGCATCCCAGCACACAAAGGGGTGGGGGTTGTAACCCTCGTCAAAGGAGTCAGGATATTGTGCTTCCCCCATCCTCATCACAGTGAATCCCTTCTTCCTCTTTGTCAGAAATGAGCTTTTAAACACCCTCTTTATCCCTTGAGGGCAGGAGTTCTTCATTTCTTTTAAGGAAGCCTTGTGGTGGGGCCTATTTCATGCTAGTCTGATTGTAGCACAGCTGTGGGAGTACAAAAGGAGAGCCTGGAAAAAGCAGAGCTTTGCATCCACCATCTCTTCTGCTCATCCCCTTTGTCTCATCCAGGTTGGTACGGAGTTCACGACAGTCTTGTACAACTTCATGTGTAACAGTAGCTGCGTGGGAGGGATGAACCGTCGCCCGATCCTCATCATTGTGACACTGGAAACCAGAGAGTAAGCAGTGCATCACGAGTGTACGCCTTTGCTGGAGAGGTGGCCTTCTGGCTCCTCTTCTACTCAGGGAAGCATTGCATATCCTTAGGGACAGTTCGATACAAGAGGCCATAGGATATTTTTCAAATCTTTGCATGTGGGAGTTGTCCAACACCTGGGACATCCTGACTGGGAAATGGGAAATTTGGGTTTGTCTGTGCATAGTCTGGTGTGAAGTTGAGGGATGCTGCTGGCCCCCATCTGAGCTGGCAGCTGACGTTTCCTCTTTCACTTCTCTTCTCAGTGGGCAAGTCTTGGGCCGCCGATGTTTCGAAGCCCGCATTTGCGCTTGCCCAGGCAGAGATCGCAAAGCAGACGAGGACAGCATCCGCAAGCAGCAAGTCTCCGACAGCACAAAGAATGGTGATGGTACGAAGCGCCGTAAGTAGCTGGCAGAGCTGGGCAGATTGCAGATTGTGCTGTCACTGGGTGCAGGTGTGACCCCGGTGCTTGTGCCGCGGGGACAGAGCAGTGCTGTGCATGGGCTTGGGGGCAGGAGGGCATTAGGCATCTGTTCTCCCAGGCTGAATCAGCCTGAAAAATGAGCTGGTGTTCACAAAACAGCATTTGACAATCTGGGTTTGCGGGCTCCCTTGCAGCACTGCCTGTGTTAGATTAGACCCCCAGCAGTGGCTGGAGGGGGTGTTTATTTGCCACCCTCAAGGTACACAGCTGGGACTCTGTAACCACTTTTTGAACCTTTACTGCTTGTTTGGGACTATGCTGTCATTCTCTGCTCCCTCTAGCCAGTGTCTTGTGCTGTGGCATGTGTCTTCCAGCCACAGGGGTCTAGATTAAGCCTGCACGTAAACCCTGTTGTGCATCAGAGGTGCTCTGGCAGGTGGCCTCTCTCTGTGCTCTAAGGATTGCAACGTGCTCACAGCTTTGGTTTTCCGCGTATTCTCAGTGATGGCACTAGGCTGAACAGCAAGGCAGCAGGTTTTAACAGGAGGCGGATTGGAGGGGGGCTTTGTTTTTGCCGTGAATTCCGTGTGCTCCTTGCCTGTTGTCTCGCCTTCATGGATCACTGATCCACCGACAGCTCGTGAGCACTGTAACACCAAAGCTTGCAGTCTTTTCTGCAAAGAGCCAGTGCTTGTTCTAGGTACGGCTTGCTGGGGTTTTGCCGTATACCCAGCGCTCCTCGGCTGATGTGTTTCCCCAAGCGGTATGGCCACCCAACATCTGCAAAGTCGTGTCTGCCTTCTGGAGCCAGGAGCTGCAAGTACAGTTCTGGAGTGCCTCAGGCAGAGCACTGTGGATTTGAGCTGGCCATGCACTTCATGACTCTCTTCTGTATCTCTTTTTTTTTCTTTTTCTTCCCCCCCCCTCTTTTTTTTTTTTTTAATGGGATGCTTTTGGGGTTTCTCTTCCAGCTTTTCGACAAGGAACTCATGGCATACAGATGACATCTATCAAAAAAAGACGTTCCCCAGATGATGAACTCTTGTACTTGCCCGTGAGTTCTCTCTATCTTTGCATTTATCCCGTGTTCAGTATCTTCCTCAGTGCCTTGAGGCAAGTCAGCTGCTCACCTAGACCTCAGAGAGAACTGAGGATGGGGATGGGATGTGGAATTTTTTTCTTTCTTTTTTTTTTTTAATCCCCAGAGCTATCTGTTTTAAATACATATTCCAAGAAAAAAAAAAAGAAAAAAATCCCATTAGCTGCTGACTGAGAGTGGCTTGTGCAAGGCATATGGGAATACCCAAGGAATCTGTCTGTCCTGGTGGAAACATTGTTTTGGAGACCTATCTGGGTTTCCTCCTCTGTCATTTCTGGGTCTGTGGCACTTCAGCTTTCTCTAGAGCTAATGGGTGTTGCCTTGCTGACAAAGGTGGATGTTTCTGTGGCTTTTATATGTATTACCATTGTTGTGGAGTGAGACAAGTGAAATGCGCTGTATTCAGCATAGGATCAGAAAGAGCAAGTATCTGTAACTGGCGTTTAGGTGCTTCCTCATGAGCCACATTTAATTGGATAAATCACAAACCACGGAGAAGGGAGATCCAAACCCAACACTCAAATTCAAGTACTCTTTTTTTCCTCAAGGCATGTAAGATTCGGCACCAGATCTGCTTACATCTGAGGCAGGTAAAGACACTTTCTGTCTAACAGATTGGATCAGAATATTGCTTCTGGTTGGCACAGATTTACATCGAGCCAGATGACAATCCCAAGATGTTCATTAGCCTGCAGTGTCAGATTATCGCTCTTCAACATTATCTGCTGTACCTCTAGCACAAGGCTTAGCGGTTTTATTGCGTATGCATAAACAGAGTATTTGCATCCTGCTCTGGTTGTTTACATGACTTTATCTAAAACTCGCTAAGGTGGCTGTCACTATAGATGCAGTCCTTTAAGGCTTTTCTTTTCCTTCTTTTCTTTTTCCCATGATCCAGGTGAGGGGACGGGAGACGTATGAAATGCTACTAAAGATCAAAGAGTCCCTGGAACTAATGCAGTACCTTCCCCAGCACACGATTGAGACCTACCGGCAGCAGCAGCAGCAGCAGCACCAGCACTTGCTCCAGAAGCAGTGAGTATGAGCATGCTTGCAGTGACCTGTGCAGCGAGGATGGTGTGAAGGGGGAGAGAGGAGAGAGACAGAGAAGGCTTCTGCACAGTTGTTCGTAGGGATGTGGTGCTCAACCGAGGGCCAAGCCCTTGTCGAGTACTGTGTTGGCAAAATCCTTTCCAACAGCATAGCTTGCTTGTTAACCCCCTGGTCGGAGCTGGTAGAAGTTGATGCCAGGAATTTGGCCAAAGCCAAGTTTCTGGACCAGAACTTGAGATATTATGAGTTTGAGATTCAGATTTCGTGACCTGCGCAATGGGACAAAGCAGTGCTCCTTCCCCAAGTGCACGTCCTGACTGCTTGCAAGGTCCCTCTCTAGTCTCTTGTCCCACACAATTCACCTCTTGGCCTTGGAGGGTGAACGAGGACAGGCTCAGCGCCTCGTTTCTGACTTCCAGCTGGAGCCCAAGGCACAGCAAGGCAGTGCCGTTGAACAGTCTGCAGACAGAAACCCAATGCACGTGTGTGCCCGAGCTGGGGAGCGCAGGGTGGGTGTGCTCTTCTCTCATCTGCTCCATGGGAACAGCAGTGAACGTGGAGCCATCTCCACACCTTCTCCAAGGTGTCCACCTGAGCATCTTGCCAAGAGCACATGAAGCCAGGACTGTGAGCGCCGGCTCAGCCGAGCGCTCGGACCCCACTGCTGCGCATCTCTGGTGCTGTTGGAGGGCTGGTGTCTCAGTGGGGTATAAATACTGTAGGTTCCTCAGCTATAAAAAGGGAAACTGAAAGTCTGGGAGCAAGGATGAAACATGTAAGAATTGTGATCAGTGGGCACTTCAAAGAAAGACTCTATGTATGCACTTTTACATTGTTTTTAAAAACTGTACTTTGTCACTGACTCTCCACATTGCACATGAGAAACTTTCCATCCGGGCAGACGTAGTCCTTATCTGAACTTGGTTGGCAGGGCTGTGCCAAGATTGCTTTGGGTGGTGTAAGTGGCAGGAGGATGGGGAGAAGAAGAGCCAAATATGTGTCTGGCTTCCATTTTCCTGTCTGTTCCCAAAGCTTTGCAGTTACAGAGACTGGGTCAGAGAATGACTTCCCAGACAGACAGTAAGCGGTGTCATTCATGGGCATTGCTTCACCTGCTGTATCGGGTGACAGAAAATAGCCGCCTGGGCCGTAGGTAGCCACCAGCGGTAGTGCTTAAGATCTCATGCGTTCCTGCTGGTAAGCTCACGCGTCAAGAGGCTGCGGGTATAACTCATTCCTCTGCAGAGGTTAGCACAAGGCCAAGGCACCACATAAGTCCCACTTGAGCCTGTAGGGATTTATTTTGGTGCCTTGGCCTTGTCTCAGGACTTCTGCAATACCACGGCTTTCTGCCAGATCTCTGCATGTGTTCACATTTCGACCTGTGTGTTTTTAGTGTCAGCTGGAGTCTTGTGGAGGTGTGAAAAAAGCCTTGTGCCAAAATGGCTGGAGCATTCAGGGGCTCTGGACTCTTTTTTTTTTTTTTTTTTTAAGGCACTTAATAATAATAATGAGAATTTTATCAGTCATCTGCGCTGTTTCTATATACTATAGCTTGTATCTAGTAGCTGCTAGGCATTGCGGCCTTTGTGCGCTCAGCTGAATGTCTTCAAAGCTCCACCTGAACTACAGCCATTTCAGTTGAGAAATGGTTTTGTAAGCAGAAATGGATGGCAGCAGATGACAGCTTTCACTTGATGCTGACAGTTCCTTTGCCATAATTACTGTTTTCATTCTTCCTATATCAATAGGATGGGTTCCTGGCAACTGAGGTTGGTATTTGCGTTACCTTTAAGACCAGCATGTATGAGTCCAGCCATTTAATTTAATGAAGCTTCTTTCGGCATGTCTCCTGGCACTTGTCCAGTTATATACTCATTTTTCTCAGCTGCTGAGTGTGCTCAGATACTGGGGAGAAAGATTAAGAGCTTTTAAGGATGCCAGGAGTGGGGAGAAAAATAACTTTCTGTGTTTGTCCAGAGCTGCTGCAGTTGTCTCTGCTGACAGCTTGCCATCAAGCAGGGTCCTCTGTGCTGAAATGCATGTTCAAGCAATAGCTTCTTAGCTGCAGTTGGGTTCTGGTGCTTTTTCCTCGATAATCCAGGGTATGACTTAATTTCTGAAGGAATGTGTTCAGGGCTAAGGGGCATTTAGGCTGAAAAGACTTATAGATGTAATTGCACCCCAAAAAAGAATTGTAAAGGAGCTTCAGGTCTCAATGTGAGAATGGGGAGAAAAGACGCTTTGTAGGAACTGGTTTGGGTAGGAGCAACCTTGCAAGCAAGCAGGTTCAGCGAACTCCATGCTGCTGGGAGATGTCCTGCCACTGCTTCCTTGCCTGGCTGGCCAAACTCAGCAGCACGGTGACTCGTTTGTGGGTCTGTTTTTGGCTTTAATCACTTTATAAGTAGAGATGTACTTTCAAAATTCAGTCTCGGCTTGCTTTCATTCAAAGTGTATGTTAAAACTGGGAGCTAGGAAAGTGCATATGCAGTGACCAGGTTCAAATGTGTGGGAAGCTGTAGGTCCTAAAGGTCTCTGTGGGGCCGGGATATTTGTGAGTTACCTTTGGCTCTTCATTCTCAAAACAGAGCTGCATCCACATGTGCTCCACAGTCAAGCCTTGATGGAGGAATTACTTGATTTTTCAGTTTACTTTTCTGAGCAATGGTTAACATAGAAAAGCTTTCTTGGTGTGTGGGAAGGTTTCCCTTTAATTCCTACAACATGGAAAGCTTCATCATTTTTGAATAGTAGGAAAAGCAAGGATGAGATTATCATGGTGAAAAGTAGTTTTAAAAAAATAAATCTGTCATTTTGGAAAACAACTGTATAATTGCTCTCATGCACATACAGACGGGCATTGCATTTGGTAGGCCAGCAGATGCAACTGTCTTACTGTTCTGGAATAAAAAGGACAAATCTGGTGTCAAGCAGAAAGCTTTGTGTCCCACAAGATGACCAAAAATACTACATTTCTCCATGTTGTGCCAGACCACAATCTTCCTCTGTCTCATCTCCTCTCTCTGTTTGCTTCTTTGTGCATGGTTTTCCCTTATTTACTGTTATGCCAAATACCTTCATGATCATAGGTGGGAAGTTTTTTTCAGCTGCAGTTTCTGTTCTTCCTTTTTCATTGCCAAATCCTGGGGCCCATATTTGAACAGCAGCACGCGTTTATTAAGAAGACTTCCTTTTCATGGTCTGCCACTGTTGTTTAAAACAACATGGATTTGCCAGAAGATCCCTGAGATACCAGAGGTGGCCTGTGCCTTGTTGGGGAGGGAAAGTTTCTTCAATACTCTACTGTGAAATACATTTACATTACACAAACACTTTTCCATATTCAACAAAATTTCACGTCGTGGGTTTCACCCTGCTGAGCACTGTTTTCAGAACAGTCTCTATCTGAATTGGCCATAGCATGATTGAAGGGATTTCACAAAGTCTTCCAGTGGCTACCATGAAGAGGGCTCTTAAGTCCCAGCAGGCTCTTATATCCCAGCAAACGTTTCTCTCATATCAGCAGGGCTGCAGCTACCAGCCCACTGGCTGCCTTTCAATCTAGTGAGCAGCACAGCTCATTATCCAGATGAGAGGGAATTAACCTCGCAACTGAGGTATGACAGAGCCAAGCTATCCAGTGCCTGGAGCGCTCCAGCTGAGACGGGAGCTGCAAGGATCCCAGTGCTTGCTGTGGTGGGGAGGGGGCTGGTGGGGAAGGTATTTTTCATATCTCCACCTAGTTATTCTAATTTTTGGTGTGGAAGCTAATAGTGGATTTTTGCATGGTTTGGTTTGGTTTTGTAGTGCTGTGCTTGCATGTGTTGTGAACTCCAGGCACTTGGATAGCATTCTCACTAGAGGATTGCCAAGATGAAAGTAAGCAAGAAAAAGTGTGGGATTAGGTATACGGAGACGTGCTGTGTTTGCTTTGCTGGCTCCAAGAGTGCAGTGCCTTCCGCATCAGCTGGTGGCCCCAGGGACCCCTCGGCTTTAGTGCAGAGGGTCCCCTGGCTTTGAGATGTAATCAATATGGACCTTTCACAGTAGGCACCATCCTCTCTCCCTAGCACCAGCTTCTGGTTTTTAAGTAGTTGAAGTTTGAAGTGGGCTCAATGGAAGCTGCTTCTCTCCTTTTCCCCTGTCGCTAAGTTGTTTTCTCTTCCTTGCCAAGCACTCACTTGTACCTGGGGCTTTCCAGCTTTCTAAATCTCCCTGTCACATACCCTCACTATAGTTGCTAAGACATCTGCTTTTCCCCTCCTTCAAGGCCCATACTGTGATCATGAAGGTGGAAAGTGACTGTTTCTCTTGTGGTGGCTGGTGAAGGGTCCTGTACATTCATCTTTTTCTTTGGTTCCTTCTCTACAGTCTCTTTTCAGCCTGCTTCAGGAGTGAACTCACGGACTCAAGGAGAGACCCTCCCAAACAGACCGATGCCATCCTAAAACATTCCAGCCCCCCAAACCCATCAGTATATCCGTAAACTGAGCTGGTGGGGTTGCTTTGCCCAGCTGGCGGACTAGGAACAGTGGGGCAAATACACAGCCTGATAGCAACAGAGTTAATAGCGAGAGTAATCTCCTGAAGGGACTCAAACTTTGCAAAAAGAACAGACACTTCTACAGACCTCTTAGATGTAGCCCGTAGCATTGGGAGGTCAGGAACCACAATGTTGTCTGTCTTGGTGTAACGTTTTCTTCCTGGTTTTGTAACCTGTTGATACTCCTTCCTGTTACTTCTGTATTTGTGAAACTTGGCAGGGTTTCTCTGAGCAGGTCTCAATTTTAAAATGCCTCTTGTCTTGTTTAAATTAAAAATGTGTTCATGGGCTGGGGGGGATGGAAGAGGGTTGGGTGTGTTTAAACAGCCTGTGATAGTCAATTTGGCCTGTTTTAATGCTGGTCATGCAGTAATAGTGCAAGTAGATGAAGTATTTGTACTGCTGGACAGAGGGAGGTAGTAATTATATGAATTGGCACTGGTAAGACATCAGGGTTTTTTTCTGTAGAAATATCCACTAATTTGGCATCATGAATTGTTTCCCCTTATTTCTGATCATAAAGGGTCTGATTTAAAATACATCAAAATTGTAGGGAAGAGTGGGTGACTTTGACTTTGCACCAGCACTACTGGCATTAATCCAGCTTTGCTGAACTTAGAAAGGTCCCTCCGGACTCTGTGGGCTCAATCCAAGTGGTGGTCTGAGCTGCACAAGGTGAACGTGAGGTTGGAGTCTTTCTGTGTAATGACATCCATCTGTGCCTAGTGTCCCTGTCCCTTTGCAGCTGAAGGTGTAAAGGGTAGAGTGTCCAAAACTGTTCATTACCCTACCTGTGAAAAGGGGTTGGAGCTTGCCCCTTTCCTTGCAGACATTCAGCAACTAGATGTTGCTTTAGAGTATTCATCAACCCTACTACATCTTACCCCATCACTACAAACCTCACAGATCAAAGCAAAACGGTGCCAGCATATTTTGCAGCTGACTCAGCCAGGTGGCCTCAGGCCATGCCCACCTTGTCCATTAATCCTGCAACCAGTGGCTTTTGCTTATTGTGTCCGTGATGTGCATCCTGGCTTAGCAATTCCTGCGCAGGAGACCGTTTCTCAGCAAGGACTTGTAAATCCTCACACTGCTTGTATCAAACTCCGCCTCTGAAGGCCATTTGTATGGGGCTTGACAAGGTGGATTTGAACCCTTTGGAAACTTCATCTCTAAGTGTCAAGCCCAGACCAGCACAAAGAAGGAACAATCAACAGGCAAGTAACATGCTGCAGAATTAACCTGGCATTGCTGAGTGTGGCACTAGGTGAAGATGCTGGCGATGAGGGAGGAGCTGGTTGAGGGTGGGCATGATGCCTGCTGTGGCTCTCCCCACCAACAGGTGCTCAAACCTCCTTACATGAAGAACAGCCCCTGATGCTGGTAGAGAAGTGTCCTTCAACCCACACTCTCAGGCAGTGGCATGTCTCCTGAGGAACTCTGATGTTGATGGCTGCAGGAAGTAGAAATGTGAAGAAGTTACTGAAGGTACACCAAGAACGGTGCTCCCTGTGGGCTGGTGTCTGCCAAGATCAGCGGTGGTTGGGGAGCAGAGCTCGGTTGCAAATGCCAGTGATCAGCAGCCCCTGAGAAACACAGGGCGGCTGGATCAATACTGATGGGGACCTGTGTGCGTGCAGTACAGTCCATGCTGGATTTATCTGGGGCAGGTGCATACCCAGCTCTGACACACTTGCGGTTAGGCACAGCCTGAAGATAAGGTGCCTCCCAAATGCAGAGCGGGCCTCCTGGCCACCCACCAAGGAAAAAAGCCTGATGCGGTGGGAGAAGACTCTTATCTCTGAACATCATATCATCCGCTTCCAGGCAGCAGAGCTATGATCTGAGCAGGTGATGACTTGTACTAACATCTCCTTTGAGAGCCATATCCCATCTCTGGATATCTCCTTCGTTGTCTTAGCAAGACTTGTTGTACCATAGCAGTGTGGGGGAGGGCTGATGGACAAGAGCCCCCAAAATTGTGATTAAGTATAAATAATAACTAATTAAATACTAGCAGTGACTATTTCATAGAGTTGCAGCTCTACCATCATTCCTTGTGTAAAGCTAACCAAATCAAGTGCCTCTTTACTTTGCCTGGACACTCCAGGAAGTACTTCAAGATCACAAAGCAGATAACTATTGCTCTGTGCCTTTTTATTTGGGAGAAGAAAGGCAATACTATTCCTTTGCCTGTGAGAGGCAGGAATCTGGCCTGCAAATGCAGCCCAAATGCAGGATTATGCTTGGCGTTGTCAGTCTGTCCTTCCAATGAAGGTTTATTTCTGGATCTTGGTCTTGTCTGCTTGTGGATGGCAATACAGAAATACTGCAACAGGGGCACACTAATATGTATCTAGAGCTCTGCTCCAGGGCCTGTCCACCAGCAAGTTTGAGGAGGCAGCCCACCAGAAGATACAAGGCATCCATAACCCACACAGGGACATTCCAGCTCATGCTCCAGTTCATCATCTGGTCTGGCCTCTGGGAAGTCTCTTGTACCGTAATGGGCAATACAGCACCTGGGACTTCCACCAAACAAGAATGTATATTATTTGGATCCCACTGTCCTCTGGAAAGGCTTTCCGATTTGTCCTCCTTACCTACACGAGGATGATGACTGTGAAACTGGTCTTAATGGTGACTTGATTTGCTCTCCAGCTACTAGGTGGTTACCTTAGAAGGTGCACTTTCTTTTTTTTTTTTAAATCAAATAACCTGGAGCTGGAAGCAATTGAAGTTGCTTCGTAGTCTGTCCTCTGCAGATAAAAGAAGAAAACTTATTCCCAACTGTCTTTTGATTGCTTCTTTGTCATCTCTGGGGCTTCAGAAAAGTAAGCCTTTTCCTTTCAAGGAATAACCAAGTGGACTAACTGGGCCTTATCAGTCAGTCAGGTCATATCAGTTTATGTCAACTAGTTGATGTATATCCACTCCCTGTATTATAGCTCCATTCACTGGAGAGCAGATTACATCCACTGCCTGCCTTGGGAAATTCCCATACCTGAAATCTAAGGGGACACACTGTTGCTGCCCTTGTCCCTGTGCTGTAGTTGCTGTCTGCCTAGTGGCAATCAGGGCTCCTCCTTTCCCTGCTCCCACTTAATTACCAAGCCTACAAACCACTTGTGTGGTTGAAAAGATGCACTATTGCTTGCTTTAGAATAGCAGCTGTTTGAGATGTCGAAAGCAAGAGCATTCTCTCTGCTTTTTAGTGTCCTGCTTCATGGGCCTTTAAAGTGGATGAGTGCAACTGAGCATCATCTGTGTCACTTGTGTGCCATTACTAGACTAGATCAGTGACGTCCCAGTGTTATGCAGCCCAGTGGGCAACCTTACTTGAAAAAACATTGCTAATGGGCACGATGACTATATGTAAATTTGGGATGTAATCCTTGCTGCACTTGCTGTGGCTACTGTAAGGAAAGGCAGGCCCAGAACTGGACAGCTTTGATTCCACTTGGGTCTCTCTGCGTTGCGACTAGCTCTAGGTCTTCAGGGATAGCAAACTGTAGGCACAGGGGCTTGGGTGAAATCTTAAACTCTCTGAGCCTGAGCTGCCCTATTCTTGCACTTAATGAACCTTTGATGTCATTTGCATTAAGGCTGCTTACATGACGGTGTGCTCATCTAATGTGAATGAGGACTCTAGGACTTGTCTACTGAATCAGGTAATTGGTCTATCCAAGCAGTTTCCTACCTCTGGTGAAGGGCTGATATCCAGTGAGCTGGGAAAGCGCAGAATTATACAAGGTAACCTGTGAACTGAACTGTGCTTCATATGTGGGAGAAGGAAGTTCATTCCTGACCTCTTGAGATGATCAGTATATGCCTTGAAGCATGAGAGGCGATTGCCCTCGTATGAGCTTGCATAACTACAAATGTTATTGGCTAAATAATTACATAGCCTCTTGAAGAGAGAAAAATCAGTTGCAGAATGTGACTCAGTGCCTTTCGTATCAGACTGTTCCAAGAAGTATAATAGTCTCTTAATTGAAGTCCTTATACCTTGATATTAAAATGCATTTCACTGGCATTGATATCAAAGAAATGTTAATGCTCCTACTCCTAATCTTTCTTGAGACATAGTAAGTATAACTTTAATGAAAATCACTGTGCATGACATTCTTATAATACCTGTTTTAAAAAAATTGAGAAAAAAGCAATATATTTTAAATGAATCCTCAAACACCATGTAGTCCGTGTGTTTAATACCAAAAACATTTTCTTGTGTTTCCAAGGCTGTTGCTATATTGATGTGTGACATTAATTTTCAATAAAATTTTGCATCTTGGTTTATCTTGTGACTTTTCTTTGGCTAGATGGCTTTCTCTAGACCTTTTAGATATCTGCTCATGTGATGGAATAGTTTAGTTGAAATGAGTATGGGTATGAAGAAAAATGCTTCTGTTTCCTGTTTTATTCACTTGAGCTTGATTGTCTTAATCTTGATTCTTATGAGTATGAATGAGATAAGAATGGAGTCCTTAAGCTATATGTTAAAGTATGCATGTTTTCTATAGTGTAGGGTGCTTTGGGTTAGCTTGTGTTTGCTTGCTTGGGGTTTTTTTGGTGTTTTTGTTTTTGTTTGTTGTGGGGTTTTTTTATCCCCAAAGCATTTTGTAGTCTCCTAACTAGCTTTGCTGAGATCACTGTTAGTGGTGGAGAGGGCAAAGTTAGGCCCACTAGTGACCTCCTTGGAGAATCTTGTTTCATAGCAACAGGCATCCTTTTAAAAAAAAAAAAAAGTTTCTAGTCATGAGGTCTCTGAATAAAATCAGTCCTGAGCTTAAACAATGCAATTAAATCTTTTTTGGGAAGTCTTTGTTGATTTGATTTGGAATTTCACTGTGTATGTGGTGACCTCTTCACTTGCATATCATGCAGGTTTTGCCCTAAGAGACTACTCAGGTGTGTATTAATTCCAGCTGAAGCTCAGTTAGGATAGGTGCCTGAACCTGTAAAGTAGAAATATTCATTTTGGTCCTAAATCCAGAAGCCTCTTAGGTTAAGGGTGGTGTCAACCTGACTTGAATTTCATGGCTGGCCTCAACTTTTATAATTGGTGAATTGAAACCTCAGATCTGAATCATTCCCTTCACCCTGAAAAGTTGGGTCTGAACTTCATGGCTCAGTTTCACTTCCCCTTGGGAGTTGCTGCCATCGTTAATATTAATTTGTGAAGCTTCTTGTGCTTTCCACTTCCTTGAGTCTATGAAGTTTGCTGGATCTTGTCCTGCATCTTCACTGCCAAAGGACAGTTCACACCCTTCTGTACCTCCTGTAATTGTGTAATTAGGTAACATTTCTTCAGGGCCTTAGATACTCTAGCCTGTTAGCATAGATGTTTTCTCCACCCAACACTGCAAGTCTTAAAAGTGCAGGAAGCTGGAGACAATGTAATTGTACGAAACTTGACCTTGAGTGCTGAAGGTTTTAATAAATTATCTAGGAATAAGCCTTTTCTTTCCTTTACACTTCACTTATTTGAAGTAATAACTATTCTGTTTGCATAGAAGGAAAGCCAGTTCCCAGGAATTGGTGTAACCAGTTATACCCAGATGAACAAGTTTCCCAGTGGGAAATAAGATGGGAATGTGCCCTTGCACATTCACCACGGGGTCACCACGATATGGCCGAATGAGTGCCGGGCTCCGCAGAGAGCTGGGTGACCTCTACTCTGTTGGGCGAGCACAGCTTGCGAGGGTATGTTGTTTGGGAAGCATGCCCACTTCCCCAGCACCTTTGCCCAGTCTCGCAAACGCCCCTGGCGTCAGAGAAAGAAAAAACCGCTCTCTTGTGGCATGGCAATGCTCTGCCAATTGAGCTGTTGGGCCTGCTTTAATGATCATTTTCTGCATATCCCAAATAAGACCCCACTCCAGATGGGATGCCGCAGCCGTAACTCGATCTGGGAATCGGGCTGCCATTCAGAAGCGGTCTGGTCTTCACGGTCCGGATCGCTTACGAGGTGGGATTGCAGCTGGGACCCTCGGTGCAGGGGAGGGGGAGCTCGCCAGCAAGCTTCTCTGGCCCAGTTTGTGGATATGCTGGGTGGAGTTTGGGGCTGTCTGGACTTGAGGGAGGCTAGTGCTGTTGTCAAGTGGTAATAAGAATCTGATACTCTTTGCAAGCAGCCTGCGGGGTTTGCATACAGAGTCCACACAGCAAAAGCTGTGTGTCGGCATCCCAAGCAGGTCTGACCATCTCAGTAGTGGTCCCTAAGGTGTATGGAGTCTGTCTTGAGCAAAGAGCCTCTGGCTGTTATATATGCACCTCATAACAACCTGATTATATAAATAACTAGGAATTTTGGAGAAACCAAGGTGCTAAGTGTGACCCAATCTGAAAATTGTTTCTGCAGGCAGGTTTTAGGGGTAGTTAGGATGGTTTGAGATAGCTTCCTCGACTCTTGTTCTTCCAAAAAAGCCTTTGACCACAAGGAGAGCTTAACTTAAAAATACTATTTTTGAGTTTTGGCAGCTGTTTGCTGGCTTCAACTGAAAAACTTAAGTAGAAACTTTTCCTTAAATAAAAAATTTGAACCGAAAGTGAAGCTCCCTTTGTCAGTATTTCACCATTTGTTTTTTAAATACCCAGAATATCTGGGAAACTTACTTCCTGTTGACTCTCTCTCCCATGATCTCTATCTGTGATGCTCCCATGATGTCAGCGATTTCACCAGCAGTGGCTCACCACTGCCACAAACAAAAAATGTAGCCCCCTGGATGTGCTCAGCTGCTGTGATTCCTGTCCTAACATCTCCTTGGTTTGCAGGACCTCCATGCAGTCGCAGTCATCCTATGGCTCCAACTCTCCACCACTCAGCAAAATGAACAGCATGAACAAGCTGCCCTCGGTCAGCCAGCTCATTAACCCTCAGCAGCGCAATGCCCTGACCCCAACCACCATCCCCGACGGCATGGGAACCAACAGTAAGAAACCCTCACGCCTTCTTCTCCTGCTCTGTGCATGCACCCCACTAATCTAGGGAAGGAGACTTGGCACCTCCAAGTGGGAAGTGTTAGTCCTGGGAGCCTGGAGTCATTCGTGGTAGCCGGGCTGGGAACCTGCAGAGCCAAATATTGCTCGCTGCTGTGCCACGGGGCAAGTCACCTGCTTTCTCCAAGCTTCAGCATCCTGCTCTGAGCCTCACAGGGGTGAACAGAGCTTCTTCTGCAGATCTGGCTGGCTGCACTGTCATCTGTCTTTCAAGACTTGTTTCTTCCTTTCCAAGCAGAGGAGATGGCAAACTTTTTCGCCTTGGTTCAATTACGACACTTCTTAGTTTCAAAGGAAATACCTGCACCTCGCAGCTCTGTAACTTGCTTCCTCCTGGCTGCTGAAGAGTGCCCAGCAGCCCTGTAAATCCAGAATGACAGACACGGTTCTGGGGGCTGAGTTTTGTTGGGTTTGGGGGGTGGTTTTGGGGGTTTTTTTGGTTGTTTGGGGGGGGGGGGGTGTGTTTTGGGTTTTTTTGTTTTGTTTTTTTTTAATTTCAAACGCACTGGGCTCTTGCCCACACCTGTTGCTGATCCCCTTCGGGTGCTCTTGGTGTCTCTGAAAACAAAGCTGTTTGGCTTCTGTATTGGGTTACTCTGCTGGCTCTGTCCCGCTCCTCTCCTGCAGCAGGGAAAGCCGAGACGCCCGCGGCTTGCTTAGGTTTCTGCCGAGCCCGTTTGTAACGGAAGGTGACGCGGCGGCGGCGGCGCTGCCAACAGTTGGCGAGGGGAGCTGCTCCTGAAGGACTGTCTGTCGTCTGGTCCTTGTGCGGTCATTGTGGCCCTGCCTGAAATTCCCTGTGAGCTCGCTCTGTGTGGGGCTTTGCAGGGGATTTAAGGCCGCTTCGGCCGCGGGTGCTGTCCCTTGGCGCCATGCTGGGGGCGAAGCAGGGGTCCGGGGACGCCTGGGTAACAATGTGCTCCTCCTTCTTCTCTCCTCCAGTTCCCATGATGGGCACCCACATGGCCATGACTGGCGACATGAATGGCCTCAGCCCCACGCAGGCGCTGCCTCCTCCCCTCTCCATGCCTTCAACGTCCCACTGCACCCCCCCTCCTCCGTACCCCACAGACTGCAGCATCGTCAGGTGAGCGGGAGCAGGCTGCCCGGCGCACGTTTCCCCCCCAAAGGGAGCGGAGGCCTCGTGTCGGGAGCCTGAAGGGACCTGCCAGGTCCCTCGCCCCGTTCTCCTGGAGCACTGGATCCCAGTGGGTCTGGGCAGTCCCAGGGCTGGCACCCTCTGGGCACCGAGCCTCAGACCCCCACCTCTGAGCAGCTGAGAGAAACAGGGACGTTAGGACTGCAAGAAAGCCAAGGGATGCAGCATCTATTGGACTGGTGGAGCTGAGGGCGCCAGGCAGTCTTGCAAACATTTCTTTTTTCTTTTTTCTTTTTTTTTCTTTTTTTCCCCTTTGGCCACTCAACAAGCCTTGGCTGGGGTCAGAAGCCCCTCTGCCCTCCGTGAGGTCAAACAGGTTGAAAGATGCTGCCCATAAAGGAGGAATCCGTTACACTTAGGGAGGAATGTGCTGATTTGAAGTACTTTGTGTGCATGATGTGTCTGAGCCCCAGACCCACCGCCTTGCTGAAGCCCTCTATCCGTGCAGCAGGCTGCCACGGGCTCAGCCACCTTCTGGGTGAAGTGACCTGGCAGGAGGGTCCTTGTGAGCCTTCCTGCCCCAAGATCCAGGCTGTGTAGCACTGGCTCTTGACTAAGGCAAGATGCTGCCACGAGGGTTGTCTGCTAGGAGCCAAGCTGAAGGACTCCCTCATTTGCTTGATGTGGCAGTGATGTGGCTTGCTGGCCTGGGATGTCTTGGAGAAGGTCAAGCCAAGGGTGAAAGCTTTGTTTCCTGTTGCTGCAGGTTGGCTGAGTGTTTGGTTTTCTGTGGTTTGGGCTGTTGCAGCCAGGGTGATCCTTTTTTCTCTCTCCTTCCTTCCTTCCTCCTCTGCAGCTTCTTAGCGAGGTTGGGCTGCTCATCCTGTGTGGATTATTTCACGACCCAGGGGCTGACCACCATCTATCAGATTGAGCATTACTCCATGGATGTAAGTAACTCCTCACCATTTCCTTTGTTTGCACTCTTGGCCCTGCTGTAGGAATGGGTCAGAAATCCAGACTCAGTATATTTTTATTTTTACATGATTAGTTTGACTTAAGGCTGTTGCACACAGAGACTTATTGTGAGGTGAAGAGAGGATGGACTCAGGGCCAGCATTGTAATTGCCTTGCCTGGCACAGAGAAAGAGTGTCTCCCCCTCCCCACCACTGTGCGTTTTAGCCCCCGAAGTGGCCCCAGCCCACGCTCCTGTTAATTCTGCAAGGCTTGGTTTCAGTTTACACCACTCTGAAACGCCTCACTCGCCTGCAGACAAGTAGGCTGTCCAGAAGTGGTCTGCATTTCTCCCTCCCTGCTTCTGTTTTCTGGCCTTACCTAATGATCTTCCCTTGCCACTGGCATCTCAGCCCAGCTGGTTTTTTGTCTTGCATGGCTTTTGCTGTAGGGTTGCTGCTTCCTCTCCTGAGCCATGCTCTCCTCAGAGCTGGCCGTCCCGTTTTTTTTGCCCTGAGACTTTGCAAGGCCGTGGTGCTTTTGCTTCCTAGCGTGGGCTGCCTTCCTTCTGCTGCTGCTCTAATTAGAAAAGCTGACCCAAATTAACCAAAGCTGGTTGCTAATTTTTTCAGAAGCTGATATCACATTTCCCAGAGTTTAGGTAATGCTACCCTCAGGTACTGCACCAGAGATGGTGGGGCCTTGAAGTCCAAGTTCTCTAAGGTTATGTGTCTGTTCTTAAATTTTGGTTATGGTCAAGTAATTAAGGCAGTTCCTACAGAGTCAGACCCAGAGTTTCGAATATTGGAGCTCGACTTGAATTCTAAAATCCTTTTACAGGCTTTGAAATAAACACAGAAGTTTTCAAAGCCATTGAACTTTTGCAGCGCAGCATCCCCCACCATAGACAACCAGCAGATGTCCCTGAGGTGGTCTTGGAGGCCTTGCAGTCCTGTTAAACATCTAGCTTTAGGTCACCATATCTTATGCATGAATGTGTGTTTTGTGTAACTTCAAAACGGACCTTGTGTCACTAGTCCTTGCTGCCTCATGGCTACGCATGCTTGTTCAGAAGTGAACCACCACCTTCAGGATTAGTGGTTTGTCTTCTACAGTGCATCACGGCCACCTGGATTTTAGCAGCTTTGTTGGTTAATAAGCATTTGCAGGGTGGCCCAGAGGCTGCTTCTACTCCCGGAGCCCAGCTTGCCCAGGGATTGCCCTGTTAAGCCCTCCACCTTGTCTTGCAGGATCTGGTGAGCCTCAAGATCCCGGAGCAGTTCCGCCATGCCATCTGGAAGGGCATCCTGGACCACCGGCAGCTCCATGACTTCTCCTCCCCTCCCCACCTCCTGCGCACCCCCAGCGGCGCTTCCACCGTCAGCGTGGGCTCCAGCGAAACCCGGGGGGAGCGGGTCATCGACGCGGTCCGCTTCACGCTCCGGCAGACCATTTCCTTCCCGCCCCGTGACGAGTGGAACGACTTCAACTTCGACATGGATGCCCGTCGCAACAAACAGCAACGCATCAAGGAGGAAGGGGAGTGAGCTTCACGGACCCTGCTCCACCCCGCCTCGGCCACAAACTGCTCAGCCCTTCATTTGTCTTCCTTCTGCTTGGTACTGCACCCCTGGACGAAGGGCGGAGGGAGCCTTCTTGCTCACTCATGCTAGTTATGCTCTTGATGCTGTCTAGGTCATGCTCCTGGACCGCGACCTCCACCCCAGCTCTTGCAAGGGGAAGAGCTGAGCAAAGGGGGAAGGCGGGTGGTATTTCCTTGAAAGCCGTTGACCTTCTCGAGAAGGCGTTGTTCTTGTTTCATGTTTTCTTTTGGGGAGAGGGCTTCTTTTCTTGACTTTTGAATCCTCACACATCTTGTGGGCATCCTGACCTGCAAACTTGTCTCTCTCAACCAGCGATCCCGCTTTGAAAAGCAGGAAGGTTAAAATAAATTTTAAAAAAGCCAAAAAAAAAAAAAAAACCAAACCAAAAAACCACCCAAACCCCAACCCCAAAACCAAATGCAAAAAACCCAAGGCCACCAAACCCTGCACTGGCAGTTCATCCGAAAAATAAATGGGAATCAGTCAGCTGAACGTCGCACTTAAACAGCCTCTTCCCCCAGAGCTAAGTGCTCTGTTCGTGTGTAATATTCTCCAGCGGAGACAGCACATGCACTTTGCTGGGCAGGCCAGCACTTACAGCCACCTGCAATCCACTTTCTCCTTGACCCTCACCTTCTCTGGGAAAACCCAAACCTGCTGTCTCTTCTTGTTTTGAATTTACATTCATGCGTATGTCCTGGTTTGCTTGTTTCAGGATATAAATGCAAATACAGCCATGGGCCACTCCTGACGTCTGTCCCCCACCCAGCCTTTAGCCATCCTGTACTACTACTGACATTTAAGCTAGAAAATTAGGCTTTGCTACATACGCAGCCTGGTTAGTTTAGCATAAGGATTTGCCTGCCTAGCCTCCAGTTGAACAGAGGACCAACTGAGAGCTGCACACTGATTTGTAGGGCTTCAGCTATCCTAAACCCAGACAATCTTTTATTTAGACCATACTAGGTTGGTTTCCTGCCAAGTAAAGTAGAACCGTCTTTAGATATATCTGTAATAGGCTGGAGCCTGTTGTGGTTTGTTGCTGGTGACTATAGACTAAGTGATGAGCAACTAGAAGTGGAGACTAAAAAAAGAAAGAAATTTCCAACTGCCTTGGAACAAGGACCAGTTCCTGGTAATATGAGTGTTGCTACTGCAAAATGTCATGTTTACATGAGAAATTGATTTTTCTGTGTTTTTTTCTTTATTGGTTCTACAGCAGCTGTGCTCTGAGGCATTTCCTCTGACTGCCAGTGATCCTGTGAACAAGTAACTGAACAGAGTGCATGTTTTCACATTTAGATTGGCCAAGGTAGTGAGACTCTAACATATACAAATCAAACCTAAACTGAGGAGCTCGGCTCAGCACAGCTGCTTTCAAGTTGGCTTGCTCTTAACAGTAAGCCTGCCTTTTTTTGGTTGGGGAAAAATGAAAAAAGCAGCTTAAATGACGTGTCATCCTACCTTTCTCCAACCAAATAATCTTGTTTCAATGCAGTGGCTGTTTTCGGGTCCCTGCTGTGTGCCATGTATTTCATTTAAGTCAGATATTGTTAGCATCCTCCTCCATCTGTCTATTGTGCCAGGTCTATATTGCATTCAAAGACTGCCTTTCGGTAACTGTGCAAGCCTATTTTGGATAGCTCTAAATAGTAATGCAAGATGGTTACCCTGTAAAGTGTGTGTATATAAATATTTTTTTGTATGTGTAATTTTTGTTTCCTACAGCATAACATGCCAATTTTTATTTCTTCTTGGGATACCGGGTCTGACAGAACCACAATAAAATGTTTGTTTTTTCTGTTTTTTTTTTTTAATTATTATTTTTATGCAGATCGCTTACAGTAGACCTTGTAACAAATGACTCATCACTGGACAAATATATTTGTATTTTTCATACTGAGATTCCTGTGTTACTTTGCAGTTGAGGGGGGAGGGGGCAGGTACTGAAAGCCTGTTTTATCATTTTATTTTGTAACACTTCAAAGAGCAGCGTCCTAGATTTCAAAGTATTTAACATGCTCAGTGTGAAAACTTACTATGTCTGTCTTTTTTTTCTATACGCTACAAAAGAAGCGAGTCATCCTGCTCTTGACTTGATGCAAGAATTAATTCAGTGGGGCAGTGTTAGTGTGGGGCAAGTGTTAGTGCAGGTACTTTGCAAATTCCTGGAGGTGAATTAGGTTGTGCCTAATTAGGTCTCACCTCCAAGGTGTTGCATCTCCATTGTGTAATCCTTCTGAGCTGCTTCAGTATTGTAAAAATATTGATGCAAAAATACCGTCATTTTAGGAACTAGGAAGCTTCTGACTGTAAAGGTTAATGCAGTTAATGCTGTGCCCAGAGTCTGGGTGCAAGAACTTCAGTATCTGCTTTTCAACTCAGCAGTGAGATGGAGCTTTTCTGCTGCATCACTAATGATTAAAATATATGCTGTGAAAACCTTCTTTCTACTGTATACCACTGTGGAGCCCACTTCTGTATAACTGGAATCTTCAAGTAAGTTTGAACTGCTGTAGCTTTTACCCTCCCCTGTAGAGCTGTGATTTTTTTGTTTTGTTTTGATACATCAAAGCCTATGGGTTAATTGAGCTGAGAATCTACTGATGCTTGTAGTAATGACAGTGTTGCCTGCACCGAGATCTGTGTGTGTTTTGGAACACCTTGTTGTTGAAGTCAATGAAAATAAAAGCCAAACTGAAAATGACACTGAATTCCCAAACAGCTTTTTTTCTTGCCTGTGCGCCATCTCAGAAATGAGCAGGAGACTTTGCTGCTGCTTCCTCCTCTGAGCAGCCGGGGCTTAGGGGCACCTTTGCCCACGTGCAGCTTTCTAACCCCCATACCATCCATGGCACAAGGGTGTGTTATCAGGTGCCATCACACACCCATCTGCCTTCTTTCTGGCAGATCAAATGAGTCAGCCCCTGTAAACCTCTTGCTGAACTGTGAAGTCTTCTGGCTTTTGCATCATGTGCATGGCTCTTTTTTGCCCTTTCATCAGGTTTCTTTATTCTGTTTCTGAGCAGGGCACGGGGTAGTGCCCGGTGTTCAACATCCTGCTCAAACACAATGGAGCTGCCACGGCTGTGTGCCCTGGTCGGGAGGAAGGAACGTGTGCTTTGAGCAGGCAGGGTCAGCGCTGCCCTTTCCTTCCTCCACGCTTGTGAATAGCCCTGCACAGCCATCTCCGCCATCCCCCTCGGAGCTTGGGGAGGTTTGTCCTCCTTATTTAGCTTACACCAAAGGCTTCGTGCATCACCCCATGCATCCTCTCTCCTATCAAAGCCTTCTCCTTTTCCTCTGCATATCAATTCCTCTTTCAAGGATTGGAAAGAGCAGCAACTCAGAGCCAGCAGGGTGGCTGTCCTAAAAGTGATGGAGTGGCCTTCATCCGCCAGTGGCTTCAGTCTGTCCATGGACCACCACATTAACAGCCCAGCTCCATGAGTGGTTTCTTTGTGGGGCCCCACGTGTGTCTGTTTCTTACAGTTTTCCTGGGTTATGGTTGAGGGAGGATGCTCGGGAATGGGGACAGTCCAAAAAAACCCCCACAAAGATCTCAGAAGAAGAAAAGGCCATGGATTCCCTTGGTAAATGGTAAATAGTTTCACATTTACCATTACGGTAGGGAAGGCCTGCCTGATTTCTTTGGTTCTGGTCGCTGTTTCTTTTCCCTTTTGCCGAAGGATTAGAAAAGCAGTTGTTTCTGGATATCAATATCCAGAGGCACCAGACCCCTGGTTATGCTCTGGCAGACAGGGATTGCTTGAATGTGGTGTTAAAAACTCGTATGTTGCCCTCAAAAGAGAGAAGTGCTACTACAACAGCTGCAAGAACTTGCTGTTTCAGCTGATGGACTCCTTGCCTCTAGATGAGAAAACTGGATCAGGTACAATAAGATTTCAGTTCCATTAACTAGGTCGGCTTGAAATACGTTTGCTGATGGTTGCAATTGCTGAATGCTGTGATCCACTGCTGGAGTAGGAACTTCTGCATTGCTTAGGTTGCAGCAAGGGTTTCAGTGCTGAGGAATCCCAAGCTGGCACTCTCCCTTTTGCCCTCCACCCGTACTCGTTGGAATTTTGTCTTTGGATATGGGGATGCTTCATATGCAGGCATGAAGTTTTCAGGGCAGGGATCCATCACAAGCTTCCAGCTGTGTTTTGCAAGCCTGGGTGGACATCTGAAGACGTGCATGCCCTTCTATGCTGTTTTTTAAGTGTGCTGAAGCTAGAAGTCTCCTGGAATGAAACTTATCCGGACACAACAAAACTTGGCAAACATCCGAGTGGAGCCTGTGAAGGGTGTCTTGCTCATCACGTTCTTCCTGTCCTGTGTGGCTTAGCAGAAACCCCTGCCTTCCTGACAGCAAAGTGGCCACCTGCACTGCAGTGGGAGGATTGCAGGACCTGGTCTCCCACTCTGCCTCTTTGCAAGTTGTTTCTCAGCGGGAAAACCCTGTGGGCAGCTCAGCCTTAGCACCAAGCAGGAGCTTGGGCTCTTTGGCCTTCTGATTTGTGGAGCTATGAAATGTGTAGCTTATACAAACTGCTGCGTGAAGGTTAGTGAGAGGAGCTGCACCAGGCCAGGGCTTTAGCCCTGAAAGGTCCCCTGCATATTCTTCTCTGTGGGGTGGCAGTGCATGGCCACTACCCAGACATGGAGTGTGGCCACCTGGGCATGGGCTGTGCTGATGCCGAGCCTTCGCCACGCAGGTTTGGCAAACAGCCTCGTCTGGCTGCCAGGCTCGAGCTGGTGGTTTCTGGATCCTGAGATGTTTTGGCTCTCTGCAACCCGTGACAGCAGGGAATCATCTTCCTGAGCATATGGCAAAGAGTAGAGGCTAGAGTTTTGGAGTCTTATTGTTAATGTTTCATACGCTGGCCATGAAGGTCAAATAAACTGGAAAGAAGCTAAAATTTGTGCTCTGTTGGCAAGGACTGGCTGCATCTTTCTCCCAGTTTGCTTCCCTAGGCTTAAGGAGCCAAAATTTTACTCAAAGGTATGTGGCAGTAGTCCTTTGCTACAGCTTTGCTCTTCTGATCTGGGCCCCATGGACTGGCCCCTTTTCCTTACCTGCCCATCCCCTCCCAACTGTATATACCATCCCTTCAGCACAAGGCCTTAACATCAGCGCCGTGGAAACAGGTGGGTTTGGGTTTGTGTGTGTGTGTATTTCTATTAGTAGGTGCTTTTCATTCAGTAAGGAGTTGGAGCCCCTCTGCAGCCCCCTCCGCCTGCCTGTGGATGTTGCAGGGCTGCCCATCGCAGCCATGCCCTGCTGCTGGCTGAGCGTGGCCGTCTGCTTCCTTGGCTCAAACTGGTCTAAGGCCTTTTTGGGGTGGGGGGGAGGGGATCAGCTGGTTTTGTTAAAATGCTTTGACTTCCTTGTAAACAATCCTACAGCGTCACGTGTTTTGTTCTTAGGAAACATCAGCTCTGCCTTCATGAAGTGAGCTAGATGCCTGGGACCACTGGTGCTGGTGAGTAAAGGAAAGGCTATGGGGGGCGGGGGGGGGGGGGCAGGAGACGCAGGATTTGGGGTGGGACAGGGGTGCTGTAGCTGCAGCCTCAGGGTACAAGCAAGCACTGAGGGGCATCTCCAGGGACAGTGCCGTGACCGTGTGCCTGCAGCATTGAAGCCAAAGGCTGAAGGGTCCTAACCACACCTGAGGACGTTGCTTGTGCCCAGCATGTTTCTTCTGCCTTGGTGGCTGCAGTCACAGCAGTGCCACGCCTCGCTCCGCTCCCACAGCAACATCAGACACAGGCCCACGGGCAGCTGGATTTCAACCTGATAGCTCTAAGCTTCAGTGTTTGGTGAGGGTCTCCATGCAGCATTCCGCTGATTTTCTCACTGCCATTGCAGTGCAGTGCCCTTTGCGTGCAGTGCCCTTTGCATGCAGTGATAACACGAGCACAGCAGCCAGTGGCTTTTTTGGCTGTGCCACTTCCCCGGACGATGGGGATACATGCTCCAACAGGAGGTGGGTGCCTTCTGGCATGCTCAGCAATTACTCACAGGCAGCTGGGCTGATACCAACCATTACAGCATGCAAGGGAGATGCTTACATTGTCTCTCCCAACTGCCTAGGGTAGGAGATTAGGCTCCCTGCATCATCAGTGGCAAGAAAGTCCCTGGGGAGCCATTCAGAGCATATTAGCTTCCCACTCTGAATCATGCCTGGGAAGATGTGGTCTCATTATTGCCTGCATCAAGGCCAAGGGAAGACTAAGCTTGTTTGTTAATATTAAGCAGGATGGCTCTGTCCGTGCATTCAGCTTTGCCGAGTTCCTAAAGCTTGGGACTGCACTGTGAGAGACGCTTTCATGGCACAGCCATGTGTAGTCCAGCGGCAAGTAACTGGCTGCAGGGCTCTGCGTGTGGCAAAGAAACTGGTGCAGGGTCTGAGGAGAAAAAGGGAAAAACTGAAACAAAATAAACGGCAGAACTGGAGAAGAGATAGTGCTGTTACTCTTCTGTTTTAACTGCCAGCACTCTCGAAATTAGTGAAGAAAAAAGAAAAGAAAAGAAAAGAAAAGAGAAAAAAAAGAAAAAAGAAAAGAAAAGAAAAGGAAAGAAAAGGAAAGAAAAGAAAAGAAAAGAAAAGAAAAGAAAAGAAAAGAAAAGAAAAGAAAAGAAAAGAAAAGAAAAGAAAAGAAAAGAAAAGAAAAGAAAAGAGTACAAATCCAATCTGGCATAAAAAAAAAAAAAATTAAGACAACGGGCGATCTGGCTGCACTGAAGCCAAGGCGCGTCCGAGTATATCATCTCCCACCCGCGCTGGTTCCTCTGTCAAGGGATTTGTAATGCTGTCTTCATCAAAAAGAAAAAATTATAAAAGTAAGGAGGGCAGCGGTGGTGCGCAGCCGAGCCGAGCCGAGCCGAGCCGAGCCGAGCCGAGCCGAGCCGAGCCGAGCCGAGCCGGGCCGGGCCGGGCCGGGCCGGGCCGGGCCGGGCGGGCGGCGGCCGCGCTGCCCGGGGAGCCACTGCCCTCTAGCGGGACCCGCTGCGGGCGCGGCCCTGCTCTGGGCACCGGGGTGCTCTGCCGCCGGCACTATGGAATAGGGGTGCAGGGACTTGCTGCAGCTCCCGGTGGCTGTGGCTGGCCTGGCGGGGCCGGGGCGGATGAAGGCTCACGGTGCCCAGCCCTCCTCCTGCCGCCGTTGCGGTCCCGTGTTCCCCGCCGCAGGCAGGTGCAAGCCGAATTACTGAGCCTGTGTGCGCCCCTCGGCCCCCCAAACGGCTGCTGTGCTCACAGAGCGGGCATGAGTTTTATAAAACTGCCTTTTTCAACACCTTTCTCCTCCATACCACATGCAAGAGCTGCAGCAGCAACTCTTGTTTGTTTATTTTGCATGGATGGAATAAGCAAGCGACCTATTGGTGTTTCAGAGCAACTTTTACCGTAGCTGCCTCTTGGGAAAGCTGCTGCTCTCCTGCCCTTTGCTGTGCACCCAGGGAATCCCCAGTGTTGTGCCCATGCCAACCAACACCAGCACAAATGAGAAATTCAGAAGACGAAGACCAAAAACCATCACCTGCCAAACCGGGAGAGATGACTGCTCTCACCGCAGGCAGCTCTTGGGTGGAAAAAGCCTGAAGCTGTGCCCTCGGTTGGTGAACCTCTGCCCAGAGACATCTCCAGAGCCAGAGCCTACCCACCCCAGGAGGCTGGTTGGAGGCGCATTGGAGGCAAGCAGCCCTGCATGGTTACCCCGTGCTGCAACACCCTGCAGCCATGGCCGTCGTGCAGCAGCACCTCAGGCTCCCAGTGCCATGCGTGCCCTGCCTGAGGGCACGAGAGGTGCTCCACCTTCCCTCCACGCACACACACAGAGCCTTGGCTGCAAAAGTCCTCCCTGCCAGAGCGATACACATCTCTTCCTCCAGCTGAGAAAATACCACCAGGTATTTTGCAGGGAGCACACGCCGCAGCCAGGAACTCCCACAGCAGCACCTGGCTGGAGCACCAGCGGCCGGCTCCGGGCTCCCACGCTGCCGCAGCAGCCAGCTCAGCCAGTCTGGGTGGGGAGCCCGGCACCCTGCCAGGCCAACCCGCCTGCAGCACCCAGCACCCCACTGTGCACCTGCGCGGCTCCGCGGGGTGCTGTGCGCAGCGGGGGGCTCTCCCCCGGGGCTCCCCACAGGCTTTTGGCTCGAAGGCCGTGAGCTGGCTCCGGCTCAGTTTGCTGGTGCATGCTGTAAAAGCTTGCCCCGCTCGTTTGGCCCACATGCGGTTCTGCCCCAGGGGAGGCCAAACGTGAGAGCAGCCCCCAGCACTGGGCAGGCACCCGCCGCAGTTCAGGGCTGTGCCGTGGAGAGAGGCTGCAGCTCCCAAGGAGAAGCTGGGGAGCTGGAGAGGGTGGCACCCCCCTCGGCTGGGAGGTGGGGAGGAGAATGCTGTGCTGGCAGCCATAGGCAGCGCTTGTGCGGGATCTGGGCTGCAGGGCCACGCTCTGCCCACGCAGGGTCTCTGCTCAGCACCCGGGTGCCCCCATTGCTCACCCCTACCCTGGCCTCCAGGTCCCAGCCCGGCTTTCTTGGCTGTGGTGGCCATGGCCTGCAGGGAGACCAGAAGGAAGAGTGCCCAAACCGCTCATTTGCACACAAAGGTGTGAGCTGGGTGCTCTTCCCTCAGGTGTGGACAAGCATTTGTCAGGTGTTTCTTTTCAGTTATTCAGCATTCAGTCTGAGCATTTCCAAGCACTGTCTTACTTGGCTATCTCCAGTCTTTACCTGCACTTTCCTTCCCCCCATCAGCAGCTGCAACATGAAGCTGGACAGGAGCAGGTCTGAAGGCTGTCCTGGAGCAATGAACTCTGGCAAGGTGTTTTCTAGGAGAGCCTCTGATTTCCTCCAGTTTTTTCTGAGCTTCCTAAACGGCACCCTCAGTGAATCTGCTGACTTTTTCCTATTTTCTTCCTGAGGTTGTTTTTGTTTATTGGCTGGTTCTTTTTTAGTTTTGTTTTGTTTTCCTGAATCCATCTGTGAGCCTCTGATTAATTTTGATTAATTTTGATTCAGCTTCTGATTCCTTGGAAATCACCTCTGGAGACAATGCTGAAGATTTCTACACGTGATCCATCTTCTTGGCTGCGTAGCCCTCAGTGCTGGAATTGGGTAAGAAATGTTACAACAGATCCTAATAGTCTATAGGAGGGATGTTAGGAAACAAAATATTGCACAGTGCTGTGTGAAAAACTCTTTGATTAATTATAGGCGTGGGTGGCTACACAATTGCATCAAATTAGCCATGCACCATGGCGAAATGCGAGAGAAGTGCATGGATTTCTTATTCCAAGGACACGGTCAAGCAGCCCATGCTGAACCTGGAGAGAGCTGCCAACCTGGAGGTGAACATGAGTGTTTTCATGGAGGTATTTTCCACAGAAACAAGAAGTAACGGGTTGAAGGGAATGAGACACGGACTCCGGTGCTGATGGTAGGGGGAGAGACCTTTATTTACCTGACAGCACTCTTTTTATACTTATCCCGACCGGTTCACGCGAAGCACGCGCAATGCACGCGCTTATTCTGTCCATCTAATTGGCTCTGTAACTTTTATCACGCAACATTTCATTGGCTTATAGTTATCTTGTTGTTCCTTCTTCTACGTTCTTTTGTTCCTTCTTCTGCGTTCCTTGTTTCCCTTTTTTCCTCTTGGCCCCTCGCTCATGATCTTAGTTCAGAGATGTGTTTATTAAGTCAAGGTCATCGGTGTACTGGTCTCCTACAACGGGTCACCTCCAGCACAAGGCAAGGTACCTAGCAGGTGCTGCAGTGCCGACGTGTAAGAAGCCCAGCCCCAGAGCAGAGTCCAGCACCCTTCCCCAGGGCAGTTTTTGGCCCTCTGAAGGCTGATGCAGAGCTCTGCACGCTGAGCAAATACCCAGCTCTGAGCGCTGGCGCGTGTGAGCCAGTCCCCTCCCTTCTGGCGTTTAGGCTCTGGCCTGAGCCCCAAACCCACAACATGCTTTGAAAATCCTGAGCAAGGCTCCCTTCTTCTAGAGGAGCAGCCTGTGGCAGTGCCTGCCTGCCACTGAGGGTGATACCTGGAAGACACAGACCCCACGCTTTGCTCTCCCAATAGGAAAGTTTTCTTCCAGCTTTAAGTGCTATGGGTAGCAGGGCAGTTACTTCTATTATAGTTTATATTATGGCCTTTATTGGTGCTTAATTAGCGACTTGAACAGAAGGAAGCTAGCGTTTAGGAGCTATCAGCAGGCGGGGTCGTGCTGTGCATTGAAGGTTAAGGGCTCATGGTAAAAACACATGCACCAAAACCACACACAAACTCGATTTGCACAACTGTAACAGCAGTGACTCAGCTTGCCCCAAAGAAGGGATGGCTGAACGTGTTCCACCTGGCCCTGAACCTTATCATTTCACCCAAGGGTAAAATATTAGCAAGTAACCATTAAGGCAAGTACATTACTGTCAGGCCATGGGCAGCAGCTGTCTCAGATTATTTCAGCCTTGTCTCGGAGGTGAGAAAATTGGACATGACTGAAAGCCCTGCCAGGAACACCAGAAGCCAGCTGAAGATGGCAGGTGAGGAGGTGAAGGTGAAGGCACTCTGTGTCCCACACAGGCTGTGACCGGCTGCTGTCTGGAGAAGTCTCAGGAGCACAGAAAGCTGACTGAAATTTGATTTTTAATTTTTTTCTGTTGTTTTTGTAGTGGTGTCCCCATGGCCAGGAAGCAGCACAGGGTTACTGTGGCATTTCACGGGAGATAAAGCCCACCAGAGAGTCTGGCTGGGAAGACATGGAGCACAAACTGCAGCACTTGACTCTTTTTCACATCTTCAGGAGGAACAGAATAGAGCCTTCCTTCTGCTCCATTTGAAGTGAAGGGATGCTGGGCCCAAGGAGCTCACTGGTTAACCTTTGCATGCCTGGTTAGGCCAGGGCATGTGAAATACCGTTGAGGAGGCTCTCAGCTAGTTGAGACAGCCAAATCAAACCCAGTGAAGCTGCAGAAGAGGGTGCCCAAGATGGACATCTATACTAATATGGGCAAATTTCCTAAGCCTGGTTTTCTTCCCATTCATACTGCTTTAACTGGTTGTGAGCATCCCTATTGCAAATGAAAGAAGAGCAGTGCTGACCAGGGTGGACAGGCAGGACAGGGAGGGAGAAGGTCTGGGTGATGCTCCCAGAGCTGGCCTGTTCCCAGGTAGCACCCTGCCCTTTTCCCCCTCGCAGGGCAGAACAGGAGAACCCCTCTGGTACACTTATCCCTGTTGATGCTGAGTGTGTCTGCAGGGCAGAGCTGCCTTCAGACTAGCATGGCCTGGCAGCATGGTGACTAATGACTTGCAGAGCTGCTGAGGGAGGGGAAAGGAAAGAGTCCTGTTGGGTTTTCCTGAAAACTAGAAGGTATTTTGGAGAAATCAGCAGCCATGTCATCCCTTGGGAAGAGTGGAAGTGCTGGAAGTGAGATGCAGTTTGAAGGCGGCAGGGGAGACCCCAAGGCAGTGCCTGGGGTGTGCAGCACTTGGGTCTCCCCTGCGTGCTGGTGCTATGTGGTGTTCACAGCTGGGGCAAAGAGGTGCTGAGGGACGGCAGCTCTTCTGCATAGCCTGGAGCGTGGGCTACCCAGCAGGAGCTTCTGACCTGGAAATGTTCTTTTGCTGCGAGGCCCATCACGAGAGCAGGAGGCATGTTTGTTATCTTTTGTCTGGTGGCGCCAGCGGTTGAGCAAGAGGAGCGGGAGGCCGGCTGCCGGCATCTGTATTCATGCCATCCAGAGCTCCCACCTAATCCTGCTGGGTGGAGGACTCAAAGGCTTGGTAACGTTCCTGGTATGGCGTACCTCACCTTTTGTTTCAGTGTAATTAGTCTGAAAGGGGAAAAAGGATGTAGCATCTTCTACCTCAAGGGGAACCACTAAAGATTCGTTACACTCCCAGAGCAAATGCAATTTGTAGATTTGGCCTGATTCCCCCCAAGCAGCGATGCTAGCTGCTCCAGCCACCGCGATCGGTCCCAGCAGCCGAGAGAGGGGCGGGCAGGCGTGCCAGCAGCTCTCAGCCACGCAGACCCCTTGGTCAGGCTGCTTGCAGGGCACTGGAAGGGTGTGGGTCACAGCTGCTGGGTCAGTGCCACAGCAGATGTTCCCGGTGCAGATGTTCAAGCAAACAGGGAGGAACGTGCATGGTGCCGGCTGAGTGGGGCAGGGTGTGCGCTCATCAGCCAGGCTTTCTCACTCCTCACAGCGCCTGGGTTTGGTGCGAGTACGTTTACTTTCCCCATGGTGTCTCAGGTAGCTCCAGGGGGGTGGGCAAGCCCAAGCTGCCAGGAAAGCCTGGTGGCAGCACTGTGGGCTTGTGTCTGGTAGGGTGGACCTGGCAGTTTGCTGGGCGCAGGAGAGCACGGCACATCGGTTGCTCATGGCTGAGCTTTTGGAAGATGCATGTGAACATCCTTCTCTTCATAGCCATGAGTGAGATGGGAAAAACCCCTCCTGGGCTGCTTTGCTTGCGGAGGTGCTGTGAGGGCTGGGTGAGTCACCTGGGGAAGCACAGGGCACCGCCAGGCTTGGGAGAAAGTCCATGTATACTTTGTCCCATCCCTAAGAGTCGCTGACGGGGCCACGTTTTGATGTGGGAACGGTTATTCTGAAAGTGTTTGCTCAGAGCACCTCAGGGTGTCAACCGCACACAGCTCAGGGCTTTCCCTGGGGACCTTTGGTGACAAACCCCTTTCCTGCAGCTGTGTGAAATGAGGCCGGGCAATGAGGCCAGGATTTTTGGTGATCACTCCTAGACTGGCCAGGAGCTCACAGTCTGCTTCATCCTCTCCCAATGCCACAGGCTGCCCATATTAAAGGCTTCATTTTCCTTTGACCCGTTGCACAGAGCAAGGAAGGATGGGCTTGCACTAGTGCTGTTTCCAGTGTGTTTGAGCTAGGGGATAAATTAAAAAAATGCTGTGTGAGGTGGCTGAGGGCTTTGCCCACCCGGCCAGCGAGGCCGTCCCCCCGCACGCAGCTCCTCTGCTCAGAGGAGCCAGGCTGTGGCCCCGCCGCTGTAGGCAGGTGCTGTCACAGAGAAGATAGACGTGAAACTACTCAGCTCCTTCTGCCTCACCCAGGGCCAGAAGGGTTTTTTGAAAACAAAAATAAAGGGGAAAATTCAGCCTCCACCCATCCACCCAATTTGGCCGGCAAATCAAATAAAACAATTTCAGAGCTGGCACCACCAGAGCAGTGAATGCCAGCTCCCAGCCTCTCACATGAGGTGTCGAAACGAAAGGAGATGAACAAACAACCCCCAGGTGCCTGGGGGCAGGAAACTGGTTTTAAGATGCTGGTGGGTTGTTTTTTGCCAGTGCAGTGGTGGGGCCCGCCCCCCGCCATCCCCCCAGGACTGGGCAGCTGCCCCCCATGATGCTTGGCCATCCCTGGGCCATGGGCACACGTTGATGGGGCTCCATGAGAAGGGCTTCATGCAGAAATGCATGTCACCACAGATGGTTTTCGTGGGCATCCTGGTATGGGGTGATGCAGCCAGTGACTAACAACGTGGTGAAGGGAATGTCAGGCTTGGGCATCACCTCGGCTGTGCCCAGCTGCTGCAGAGAGCCCTGCAGGGATGAGCCTGGTGCTAAGATGCCCCACAGCAGCTGGGGCCCCTGCCCTGGACAGGCACACTTGGCCCATGCGTGTCTGGTTACTGCAACTAGTATGAAGCTTTTAAAATACAGGGCTTTTGTTTCAGTGGTTTTCCAGCCAAAACTCCGCTGCTAGAGCTACGTACACTCAGAGCAGGCTCTAGGTTTGCCATGAACAGGCCATTCACAGGCGGGACAAAGCTCCTTCCAGAATGTGTCAGGGGGGTCCACATTCTCCTCTCTATGAGGGGGCTCATAAAAGAGTTTCTTCTCCACCTTTGCTACAGTCCAGTTAAAGCACTGTGAGCAGCTGGGAGGTGCCTTGCAGGGCATTCACGCTTCTTTCCAGCTTCTGCCTCATTGCAGTCAAACCAACCGGTTTCATTTCTTGCACTGGAGCTGCCCAAAACACATTGGCGGCAAGCGGTGGCCTCATTTCTCACTGACAAAGCAGGGACCAGCCTTTAGCCCGGCGCTTTCAGCCGGCGTCGGGTGCAGACGCGCTGCAAGGAAGGGGTGGTGATGCTGGGCTGCCCTGGAAGGTCAGCCACACTCCTGGCACTGCTGGCAGCAGCTGGGCCAGTCCAATGCAACGCGTTTCCCCTGAACTTGGGAGCGAAGCCACCCTAAGGCCACGGCAAAAAAGCCCTGTGTGATACAAGGGGTGTTCTTCCCCGTGTGCCGAAGCCATTGGGCTCACATGCAAGGCGGTGCGGAAGCTGCTTATCAGCTCACCCCATCGCGGCAGCAGACTGACGGTGCCACTACCATCTCTGCTGTTAATCTCATTACAAATAAAGGAGGGGTAGAAGCTAAACTGAGCTCATATTAATTCCCCCTGCCCTGCCCTGCTCAACCTCAGGAAATACCTACCAGAACTGCCATTCTTATTATCCAAACCACCCCTGGAAATGATCATTAGCTGACTTGCTCCTTTGCCAAGCGTGTCCACTCGCCAGCCTTGCTTCGTTTGCCCACAGGGCCCTCGCGTTGCCTGCTCCTGCCACGGCACGCACTGCAGTTGCCTGCACCCGTGCTCTGCTGCCGTGGCCTCGCACGGTGCCCGCTGCTGCCCAGCCGGACTGAGGTTGAACCCCGCTCCCCTGCGGCTCACCAGCACTCTGCCTTGCCCCAGAAACAAGGTGAGGGTGGCCAGGCAGCTCTCTGAGTTGCCTGTCTTGCTTTCTCAAGTTCCTGTGGTGTGCTGGACTTATTTTTGGCAGGGTTGGATGGTGGCCAGGGGGTTGGGACATGTTGACATTTATGATTTTTTTTTTTTCCGTAACAAAGTTTTGCTAAATGAGAAGGAAACAAACTTGGTGCCAGCTTTCACCATGTGTTTAAAACAAGATAAAAGCAATGCTGGGCTGGCTGTGGCATCCACTAGACCTGTGGAGACAGCAGTTTGTTGGTGCGGTATGTGCTCTGGGGACAGACGAGTGACCCATGCACACTACGCTGTGCTCCGGGACGATATGGGGGGCCCTGCTGTTCTCAGTGGCATCTATTGCACCCGTCCATGTGGGCCCCCCAGCCCAAAGTGAAGGCAGGGCTGTGCCTGGGGTGAATAGTGGTGCAGGATCTGGCCTCGTGCATGGCTGCACTCTGATGGTTCTGGGGTGCTGGTGCTGTCGCTGGCACCAAGGCACCTTATACGCTGGGTTTGGGTGCCCGCTGTGTAAATGGGGTGGTGGGAGGAGAAGCACACATATATATGCGCCCATCCACACCTGGGGAAGAGCACAACGTCGTGGGACCCGGGCAGGGTCGTACCCTGATGCACAGACAAGCAGCAACATTTCCTGCAGGAAAAGGTGGCTCTTCTGGTGGGGTGTGGGTGTAGGACCAGTTGCGGAAACAAAAGATATGCATGTTTCTTTCCTTTTTTAATATAGTTCTTCCCCAAAGCAGGTCTAGCCCATTTTTATCTCACTGCCAGCACTATTAGAGCCAGCTGTTTTGTTCTTTTTTTCCCCCGGGTTGGGCAAGGGTGTGGACAGGAGGAAATAACCTTTTTTTTTTTTTTTTTTAATGACAGGTTTTCATGGGAAGATGTTCGCATGCCTGTGAGCGCTCAGCTTGGCTCTGCCCAAGTTTAACCAGGCGGGCTGAGCACTGCTCAGTGCAAACTCCGTCTCCTTCCTCTGCTCACATCTTTCCCTGGCCAAACTACTGCAGCTTGCAGGCAGCCAGCAGCGGTAATGCAAAGCTGACAAACCAGTCCAGGCTCTGCTCCCACCCACGACCAGCAGCAGCAGCTGCCTCCAAGGTGGGGAGACCCTTGCACAAGGACTGGCCAACTTCATGTGCAGCAGCTGGCAGGGATGGTGCCACCCAAATTGTCCATCACCAGGGCAGAGACTGAGCAGCAGGGTGGGGAGATGGCAAGAGGGATGCAGCTGCAGGGTGGGATGGAGTGGCAGCAGAAGAGGGTCTTCAGCCAGGCTGGCTGCTTGCAGGGCTTGTTGCTGGGTCTCCAAGGGTCATCAAAGCTGCTGTATTTGGGGCTGTCAGTCTAGCTCCTGGGAAATAAAGGGGAGATACAAAAGGTCCAAATAGACCACATTTTATAAGCTTATCATGCCCCAGCTTGGAATCCATGGGGATTAGTCATCATCCAGTGGAGCTGCTGGAGACTGACTTGACCACATGGCCATAAACCTCCACAGCAATATTGGTGAGGTTCAGTTGCTTAAAATTAACACCTCAAAAAGTCTCGCAGACTAATGCCTGTGGACATGCCCAGGTTTTATTAGACTCTGTAGCCACTGGACATAAAGAGCTTTAGGTATTTCAGCCTTGCCTGAGGATTCAGGAATTTGTAAATACCTGCAAGTCTTATTTTCAGGTGAGGTTTCAGGGATGAGCTTTTGGCTGGAGGGAAACTTCCAGCAGCCATTTGCAGTAAAGCATTTACAGACCAAAGGGGCTCAGCCTCAGACTTTCTGCTGGCCCTGTTGGTGGTTCTTTGCTTGTACAAGGTGTTTCCCATGCCTGTACCCTCTGCACAAGGCATCGGGTGCCTTGTTGGGCTACCATGACCCCTGCTAGCCACTGCTCCCCACACCTCGGTGCCCTCGCTGGCACCAGCTCTGCACACTCTGCTGCCATATCCCTGATTGCGAAGTGCAATGAGTCATCTCCTTAATGAAGGCATCCATTTCATCTGTACTTTTTCCTGAAACATTACTGACTCCTTGTTGCTGAAGGCGTGCCTGTGGCACAGACAGGGCGCCTGCAGCCCCCCGCAACCCTTAGCAGCAACTTTGTGCAAAGGGGTGAGCAAACTTGGCTTGGTTCCACTTGAATGTCAAAACAAAAACAAAGCTCCTTGCTAGTAAAGATCCCCTGCCATTGAGTAACACCGCGCAGGGCTTCACTTCGGAGCCAACGGCTGCACCCAAGCGTGCACATACACATGGCCACTTCAGTTGTTGTTTTAAATACTTTTTAATTCTATTACGTTTCCTTTATGAGTTGTTTTCTTTTTTTCTCATTGACTGTCATAAATCAACTCTGTTGATTTATGATTTATGTTGATTTATGTCATAAATCAACCACCCTGCATATATTATTAGTTTTAGGAGGGGCATGGCAGAGTTAACACAGAACTAAGACATGGTTCAAGCATCTCCATCTCCAAACCACTCCCATTGCCGGTGATAGAACTGGGGCACGTATAACAAATGGCCAACATGTAAGTAGGTTGTCGTTCCCTTCGGTGGCCAAGCCTTAGCTAGAGGAACTCAGAGCTGGCCTAGGAGCCATGAAGCTTGCTCTGAAATGCACATCATCTTTATTCTCAGTGGCGTAACTTCAGGCACTGCCTCCTTGGGGAGCTGCTTCATGTAGGGGCTTTGGGAAGCAATTACCAGACTGGTAGGGCAAGAGGGGAATAACCAACATGAGCCAAGGTAGCAGGAAGCAAAAATGTTAGTGCACCAGGTTGTCCCTGGGGCATATTTGACCAAGGAGGAGTGTATAATTTGGTTTTTGTTGTTAGCTTTCTTTTTCCAAGGATGCGGGTGCCCTGCAGGCAGTCTGGATGTGACCATGACAGCTCTGGCAGATACTAGGCCCCTACATCAAATCTAAGAGTTAAAATTCATTTCTTGGAGGCCAAGTCACCTTGGTGGCAACCCATCCCACTCGGATACAAGAGACCCAAAAGCCTACATTGTGGTGCATGTCCCAAACAGCTCTGCCACTTGGTCCTGCAAGGCTACAGTGTGCCAATAAACTTGGCAACCACCTCTGCTGTTGCAGCAGAAATACAAATCCACTTCTGAGCTAGACTTTGCCAGAGCAGAGAGCTGGAAAAACAAACAAACAGGAAAAGAAGTGCCTTTGACTCACTGCATTCCTGTTTCCTGGCTTCAGCCTGGCACAGACCACAGGCAGGTCTCAGCGGCAGAGCAGCGTGGTGAGCGGCACGGCCCAGGCAGCCCGGAGTCTTTCCCCTTCTTGGGGATTTGGGGTTTGTGCTTGCAATTGAGTCCTGAAATGTTGCATCCTTTTGAGGCTGCTCCACCGTGCTCCACCAAAGCTGTTGTTTCACCAGGAGCCGGCCAGTGCCCCGCTTTGCTCCCCAGCCTGCTGCACAGCCCAGCATTGCACAGGGGCTACGACACCCTCCTCCTGCTCTCCAAATTGCCTGAAGTGTGCCAATGGTACATAAGTTATTAGGCAGCTGGATGCAGAGCAAAGGAGATGGACAGGCAGGCAAATGCACACACACAACTTCGCTTAATCCTGTCCACACCAGTGTCTCTGACGCTCCTCCAGCACGGGGAACGTGTGCAATGTGCTCTAGGGACTGGGGCAGGAAACCCCAAAAGGAGAGACACCATCGTGAGACAAAACTCATACCCCCCTCCCCAGTCTCCCCTTCTAATACTTGGCAAAAGAAAGACAAAGACAGGCCCAGATGTTGTGTTTAGTTTATTTCCCCTGGATTTAGACACAGCTCTGGCTAACCACCACAGCAGCAAACAAAAGACGACCAGCAGCAGCCCGCCCTGCCTCCCCGCAGGAGGACCAGCTGGTGGGATCCCTGCAGCCCCAGGAGGGCAGGGGCTGCACCGAGCTGCTCGGAGGGGCAGCTCTGCAGGATGCGCTCAGGCAGATGTGGCTGTTGGGGGGTGGCCGCACAAACTCAGGCTGAAGGTGCAGCATGTAGGAGTCAAGCCTTGGATGCAATAGCGTGGTGCAGATGGGGGACAACACAACCTGCGTTTCAGCTCTCCAGCTGCCCTTCCCTTCTTCCCTCCACCTTTTCCCTCTGGCTATTTTAAAAAAAGAGGGGTTAAGCATTTACAGGGGAGGCATTTAAGCAAGGAAGGGTCTCTGCAGGGTAAACTGTGGGCAGTTCCTTGAGGAGCCAACACGATGAATCTTTTCAACACTCTATGAGGAAGGGAGATGATACCCTCAAAGAAACAAGCCACGCTGGTGGCTCAGAAACACTCAGAGCTTTCTCCCCTGCAGATCTGACATTGGAGGATGTGCAGCAAAGGGCCCTTCCATCATTTTCTAGGTGGTAATGGTGCCCCCTTCACAGTCTGGGCATTTGTTTTTCCAGATGCACTGAGTTTCCCTTTATCTTGCCCAGGACCAGCTTTTGAGGAGGTCTCTGCAGAAGGACCATCCTTGTCTATGGCCTTTGCAGCCAGTGACTGGATGAGAAGAGGGTGCTGCTGAGCCTGGAAGATTTGGGTAGGCACAAGCTGCATGAACAAAGAGAAATGACAATTCCCTATTGCAGATTTTAAGTCCTGGGAATGCCAAAGCTGGCAGAAGGGAGCAGAGAAGGACTGAGAAAGTGCCGATGCAGCAGGGAGCTGAGCAAAGCTGCTCCGGGATGCAAACTCCAGCCAAGATCCCTGCACTGCTGGAGAGACAGCAGCCTTGCAGTAAATTCAACAGTAAAGATTGCTGCAACCTGCCTTTTAAGAACTGCTTTCTAGCAGCAGAAGCAGCTGTTGGGTCAAAATAAAAGCTGTTCTTATGTCTGGGATGTGGGCAACTCTGTGACTTCAGTGCTCGTTCTGATTGAGGTAGGGGCTGCTCTGGTCCCATGCATAGGAGTTAATTTAATGGTGGTAGAGGGATGATTTACTAGCTTACCAGTAGTTACTGCTGTAGTAAACTCTTGTGATAAGCAACATGTACTTTCAATGCAAAACCCTCAGACTGGGTCAGACATACTCCTGAGCAAATAGATGCTACCACACCATGAACATCTGCTGCTTCTGCACTGTCAGGACGGGAGGATGCAGCCAGGACATCTGGAGTACAAAGCCGCACCGTGATCATCCAACAACATGGCACCATAGCATCACTGAGCCTTTCAGCTGCTTTCCAACACGGACCTGGAAACGATTACTTTTAACCTTGGGTTTTACCAGCAGCAGCACTGGGCTGGAAGCTCAAAGGATGCGGTGTGAAGCAGCTTCTTTCATGCATCCCAGGCCACTAGCAAGAGCAGGGACTGCACATGAGTGACAGACCCTATTTCACCAGCGTCAGCTGCAAATCAAACCCCTTCTTGTGCACAGCTCATGCCCCTGCCCAGCAGGTGATTTCTGGAAGCTCTGCTCAGAATTAATACTCAAACACCAGCTTTGCATAGCTACAGAGAGAGATGCATTTTGCTAGGACCTGGGTTTTGCTTTGTTTTTTTTCTGTAAAAGGCATATTTCAAATGGTGAAGGATTTTGAGATGGAAATAACTTGACTTGTGCTCCAGTTTTCACCAGGGCAGCGCTGCCTGGTTCTTCAGCCAGCACTTAGCAGGGGCAGGGAGACTGGTCCATTATCACACCTGAGACATTTCTCTAGCAGAGGCTAAAGAGAAGCAGCTATTTCTGGCTGAGGAAGAAAAAAAGGGGTTCTCCAAGGGGGTACAGTGGGCCTGAATAAGTCCTGAGACATGCTGGGGAAGCACAGGGAATCCCAGAGGCGTAGGCATAGTCAATCCCAGCAGGAGATGCTGGCACAGAGATGAGGGGTCCCAGCAAGAGCTGTGCTAAACACAGAAGAGGCACTCCTGAAACTCCACAATCATATTAACCTGTTAATTTATACAGTGGCTCTGTACAAAAATAGAAGGGTTCTAATAAGATTAACAATATTAAATAAATATTTAATAGAAAAAGTCTTTGGCCTAGTTCATAGCTCGTCCTTTGGGTTGATATTCATTTCACTGGGTCCTAGATGCTCCTGGTCCAACATCGCGATCACTTCATCTGCCTGGATTCGCTCCTGCAAGAGTGGAAGGGAAGAAACCATAACAGCAGAGCTTCAGCGCCTGCTCTCAGCTTCCTCAGCGCGGCTCAGGCTGCTGGGAGGACCCACAGCAAGGAGTTCATCCAAGGACCAGAAGTGTAGTTGAGAGGACGGGGGACAGCCTGAGACTTGTGCTGGGGATTTGCTGGGCAAAATTAATCAAATCACTTTGCACCTCAATACCTAATTCCCTCCTCCCTCCAGGGGCTGCAATGCTTGGGGCAGAGCTGATGTGTTACTGTTCCCGTATCACACTTCACTAGCAGCCACTGCCACAGCATACCCTCCTCCTGTCCCCTCCACTTGACATGGATTTCCAGCTCCCTAGGCAGGGCTGATCTCCTTCCACACATGCACCAACCATGGAGGAATTTCAGCTAGTGCCAAAAAGCAGAGAGACAGTAAAGTGCATGTCTGAAAATAAGCTTCTTGCAAAACCTCGCAGCCCACCTGCTTCACAAGGCAAAGGCACAAGGGTTTTGTTTTAGTTTTGCTTGGTTTTTTATCTTTTGTTCTTATAGACAAAGTCTATAGTTTATTGCTATCAAAGGGAGACAGGGGCTGGTACAGCAGGCTTTTAAAACAGAATTTGGAGGTTGCCTGTTGAAAAGCACCACAGCCCAGATCTCCCAAGGCATCCAGGTGCCCGGACGCGTGGACTTCAGGCTGCCAAACCAGCTCTGAGGACCTGGCAGCAGCCGCACAGCACTCCGGCCTCAGCTGGGGCTGGCTGTGGAGGACTTCCCCGTTCATCAGGTTATTGCCACTAGGTGTCAGGAACGGCCAGTCCAGCCCTGCGCAGAGCCCTCCCGCACCCCGCTCAGCACCCCATGGACCCAGGGTGATAGGTGCCCAGGAGCATGACCGGCAGGGAAAACCATTCAGTCCCTGGGCCACCAGCTCATGTCCCTGTGGTGCAGCAGATGGGAATGCTGCTGCTGGGGGGGTGTGATGGGGGGGAAAATAGATGTGCTGGGACCCGAGGCTGAAGATGGTCCAGGTTCCTCTGGGATGCTGGGTACCCCCCCCAGCTCTCCTGACATCTGGATGGAGGGACTCACCAGCTCTCTGTAAAGCGGGTCCAACGTAAACCAGAGAGCCACGGCACACCGCTGGCCTTTGGTAACCGCCTTCACCCCATGGGGGTTCTCGCCGCCTGACGAGAAGCTGATCATTCGCCCGCACTTGGGCTTGATGGAGGCCTGTGGGAAAACAGGCGACAACAGGGTGGCAAGGAGGAGCACGGCTGCACGCACTTGCCATGTCTGGGCTTGTCACGGTCCAGGGCCTGAGATCTTACTGGGCATCTCTCTACATCACCCCAGGACCCAGTGAGCTGCTCTGGAGGACATGCAGAGCCCTGGGCATAGCTGTAAAAACGTGTGGGGTAAATAGGGAGGTGTGAGGCTTGGTCCTGCTGCGCAGACATGATGCAGAAAGGAGATGGTGGCATGGAGTCCTTGCAAAGCCTGCAGGTGACCACCTACGGCAAAACACGGCCACAGCATAACTCCAGCGAGGTTCAGGCTAACCCTGGCATGGGCTGTGAAACACCTCTTTCTCCTCTCTGCTGAGTCCCCAACAGGTATCCTGCAGGACCTGAGGCGCAGACACGCCAACCAAATCAACCCTCTAGCACTGGTCTTAGATGCAATCTACCCTCCAGCATCTACGAGACTTCGGAGCCCCAGCATGGTGCCCAGATGCCCTGTCCAACCACGGAGGGGGTGCACAGCCTCCCAGATGGGCCCAGGCAGACGTAGGTGCTTGTGCCTGAGCCCCATGTCTCTCAGGGACTGATGTCCACCACCTTGACCTGCTCTGGGCCAGGCACGGCATATGTACAGAGGCATTGCTTCGTGTTTGGCCACGAGATGGGGCGGGAGCTCAGTGGTCCTCCAGGCAGGGACGACTCTCAGCCATCCCTCTCATCTGCAGGTTTCCTGCTCAGTGCAGCCTCAGGGCAGGGCACAGAAGATCTGTGCACCTCTGCCAACAGGATTTTGTATGGGCTCTTTGCAAGGTAGGAGCCAAAGGCTGCCTAGGGAAGCTCAGAGCCCCAGCCCAGGCTGCTGAGGAATGGTGTTTGGTTCACAGCACTGACTTACGGTCACAGTTTTGGCATCCATCTCGGTGAAAATGAACTCGCCTCCTTCGAAATCCGCATTCATGTACAGGAGGGCACTGGGGGAGGAAGCGGAGACCCCTGTGAGAGGAGCAGCGGGGAGGGCTCGGGGCTGACCCCCCACCTCTGGGGCAGATCCTGCATTGCTCCACTGAGACGTGGGGGGGGAGGGCTGCCAGGCAGGGGAGGTCCTGCTGTGGGGCCGGTCAGGGCCACCCAAACTGCCCCCATTTTGAAGCCACAGCTGAGAACCAGCAGATCTCTCCTTGCTAGGGAACAATTCTCAAAATGTCCCCTGGGTCCCACCAGCTCCCACCCTCCTGTTCTGCACCAAAACCACCTGACAGACACAACCCTGTGGGCCACAGCTGGGATCTCCCAACCCTAAAATATCACAGAGCCATTACAGTTAAACTCTGGCCTGAAGCTTAGCCATGATGCTTGCTGCTATCAGAAACCACCTGCTGGATCTCACTTCTGCCACGGCTGGGATGTACCAGCTTTAGGTCTGTGGAGCAGGATGCCCTGCCTCGGGGAGGGTCCCCAGGTGCCCTTGGGGGGCAGCCCCCTTTTTCCCTACCTGTAATCCCGAAAGGTGTAGGCAGGAGGCTCCTTCCAGCACTCATTGGCCTCGGGGTCCAAGAGGCAGTTGTCAGCATGGATGGGGTGGCTCAGGTCGTTCCTCCTCTCCTGCTGGCCTAGGCAGGACCATGTGGAGGAAGGGGGAAGGAGAAGGGGTGGATGAGATGGAAATGCCATGCTCTGTGGGGTCCGTCATGGTGGGGAGCCTGCCCCGACCCCACTCCGGGTGGAGTTCACAGGTGAGAGGAGGAAAGGAAAGGCTGGGGAGAAAAGGCAACATCTGCGGACTCAGATCTGCACAGCTCTGCTTGTTCCTCACTGCAGGGAAGGGAGATGGAGAGCTGGGGGGTGGAAAGGAGAAGGGACAGCGAGAGGAGGCAAGAGAAGAGGGAGGAGAAAAGAGGAAGAGTTGGAGACATAACAATCAAGAGACACCCCAGAAATGAGCTTCTTTGGGACAGCAGTGCCCACCCTTTGCTGCTGTGGGGACAGTGACTTTGCCCAGCCCTTGGCCACTAGTTTAAGCATCAGGCAAAACAGAGCTACTCTCAGGCTTGGGTCCCCCACTCGTAACCCCCCATGGGGGGGCTGAACCCCTCCTGTCCTCCCAGCCCTGCCCCACCGCCGGCCCCCCAAGCCCTCACCGGACAGGGCGGTGCGGCACACCAGGTGGGTGTAGGAGAAGTAGAGCGTGGAGTTCAGCATGAAGTAGGACTCGACGATCCTGCGAGCCTTCTCGCTGATGTCGTAGAAGAGCCGGGCACTTTTCAGTGGGATGCGGCCCTCGTAGCCGTACTGGGCAAGAAGAAGGGTTGAGAGAGGGTTAGTGCTGTGCACCGGCCGGGAGGGAGGGCATGGGAGAGGAGGAGGAGGGAGCTGTACCTTGAGGGCTTTGAGGACGGTGGCTCCTTCAAATCTCTCGTTCGGGGTGTGGGGGGAGGTTTTGCCCCTGTAACCATCTCCAGCCAACATGATCCCCTGAAAGACACAAACACGGGTGAGCAATGAACTGGTTCCCCAGGAGACGGGGAGCTGCAACAGAAGCATCTGGGACCCTCTTCCCCAAATCCTCCAGGGCTGCATTCACTGGGACAGGTGAGTTGGGTGGGAAGGTGCTGCAGCTCTCCATGACCATGGTCCCTTCTGAGATGCTGGACAACAGCCACCCACCTCCCGACTGGGGATGTTCAGGCACCCTCAGTCCCTTCCCAGGCTCAGTTGATGATGAATGAGAAGGCTCAATCCAGGCTTGTGGATGAGCATCCTTTGGGGTTGTGTATAACATGGGGCAAAGAGCTATTTCTGCACGGGCTCTGTCTTGCAGCATGTTTCTAAGAACAGCCCAAGATGGAGCAGCAGCTCCTGTGCTGCAGTTACGGGTGTGTTATGAGATAAGCATCTGACTGCTCTCCATGGGCATCCTGCCATCAGTTGCAACACTCAAGAGTGAGGCATGAACCCAGAGCATCTCCAGGGGCTGATCGCACATTCAGCTCTCACAAGCCAGATGCTGGGGAGAGCATCAGGCACTCAGCGCAGGTGGCAGTCATGTCCCCCCCAGGGGCACTGCCTACTCACACTGGCCACCCTGTGAAGCTCTCGGCATTGCTCCTCCGAGATGACGTTATCCAGTAGTACTCGCTGAGTGCCATTCAGCTGCTGCGAGTTGTAGACAAACTTCACATCGTTGTAGAGAAGCGGACCCCCTGATGGAAAGAGAGACACGAAACGACCCTGCTGAACATGGCCTGGCCTCGTTGACATCTTGTACCGTGGCTGAGGGCCAGATGAAGTCACCCGGGTGCGCTGCCAGGGAAAGAGCTTCACAGCAGAGAGCAGAGTTTGGCCTCACACCAGCAACAAAAGAAACAGAAGCAATGGAAACACCCGGAGATGAAATCAATTTGCTGCAAAAGCATCAGCATTTTCCACCTTCTCATTAGCTGCCTTGCAAATGCAGGCACCACAGCCTGAAAACACCAAAACCTGATGGGACACGATGGGAGACACGGACACCAGCTAACCTGGCTCTCCTGCCCGGCAGCCAACATCAACGGAGGCCATAACTTTCCATTGCATTTGTGCTGTGGGGATCTTGCCAGCTTGGCATGCAAAGCTGCTCTCTGCAATTGTCATCAGTGGGGCTTTTTTGTCTTTTACACACATAGAAAACCTAATGCTGTGCTGAGCTTGCAGCAAGTGTCGCTTGTTCTCCACCAAGAAGAGGGGCTAGGAGTGGGCAAGCTGGAGGACCCTGAGGACAATCCTCCTCCGCAGAGGCAAAGGAGCTGCTATGGCCGTCCCTGCCATCCCTTGCTCCCTGCCTCTGAGCTGCCTCCCTCTGCCTGCCAGAAGCCAACGGCTTGGCTGTGTTTTGGAGGTCCCAGGTAGCATTCCTAGGATGGGAATACAGCTGTGGCTGGGCTTGCACACTGCTGGGCTCCCACCTGGTATGGGGCGACTGAGCCTTGCCACGTGCTGAGCAAACAGGCAAGAAGAAGAGAGAGATTAGCTCTTTACAACAAGTTTGGATCCATCCCCATCAAAATTGCCTTATCAGAAAAACATGGTGAGGCCATTAAATCACCATCTTCTGAAGCCTCTTTTCCTTATCTCCTCAAAGAGAGAGAATGAAAGAAATGGCAACAATAAAAACCTAAACCAGATGTTTCTCCAGGAGGAAGGTGAAATGCATCTAAATTGTGGGAAAAATTATCTGTTGTCACAGAGCCACAATAAAACAGAGGAAACAGAGCCGCAGAGCTCCTCTCACCATGTGGCACAAGGAAACTTCTCTGTTACACTGCTTTTATAAGTACTACTTTTCCTGTCTGTTGAGGCACATTGTTTTTGGAAGGTCTCCTTGGCCTTTGGAGGACACGTAACCCTGAGGGCAGAGCCCCACCACTAGCCCACGACTTTATTTCTGAAGCGTTAGGTTTCTTGGAAACGGAAAAGATGGGACATTCCTCATGTTCACTTTGCTGTTCTTGTTGCTCAATAATAGCATTTATTATAAATGCAGCTGGATCAGAAACAGGACTCCGAAATCCAAACTCCTGGCACGCTCCAACTCAGGGCTGAGTTTTCCAGCTTGGATGTTGCTCTTCCCCAGCCATAGGCACATGAGGGATGAACCTGGAAGGCATCATTCACCACTTCCCCAGTTTCTTCTGCTCCTCCTGGGGAACTAGCGCGGGCTGCCCGGTGCCGTGAACACTGAACCCTTGTCCCACACCGGCAGCATGCTCCCGGCTGTCTTCCTCACCTCCACCGACTCTAAGTACCAGCAGAGAGAGACTTGTTTCCCATATGTATGTTCTGTGAAAAACACGCCAAAGAAACGGGGGAATGCTTTGGACTTTTGGGAGTGAAGGAATTGGCAGAAAGGAGGAAGGGGGGACGGAGAGAAGTACAGAAGAGTACAAAATTAAAATGGACTTTTCTTTTTCTCTTTTGGCCTTTTCTCTTCTTTTTCCAAGTGAAAAGAGAGAAAGAAAGAAAGACAACAGAGAAAGGAAGCAGCTGGACGGATAAAAATCCCATTTTCTTTTTGAACAGTTTCAGTTTTCTTTGTAAACTTGAAAACAGTTCTGCAACTGAACCAGAATAAAAGCATAGAGAGAACTAAAAACAGAGAAAGACGTACTCTGAAATTATTTGGTTATAGAAGGCAAACGGGCCAACAAATATAAATCAACCAGCTCTTGGCTTAAGCAAGCTCTTCAGGATCTTCCTGTGGTATTCGCCTATTTTATGTATGGTTAGGGAAGGGATAACAATACTCTGAACGAGACACTGAGCAGCTGGAGACAACTTGGGCCATGGAAAGCTGTGAAAATCCCCCAAAAGAGCGACCAACCACTGCATTACCGGGAGGTTTAATTGCCTGCTGCTGTGGAGCTGGCCTGCTACAGACACAAGACACCTCCTGGCTTGAGATCCCATTGTTTTGCAGCAAGGAGCACGCTTTGGTATTTGGCCATAATATAGTTTTTCAAAATTGTTATGGGGAAAATCTTGTCTTTAGTAGAAGATGTTATGGTATTTTCTGTGCTTGCTGAAAATGTGCTGAAATCAGTTGAAATGTCTGCCAACAGGCCTTAAAACAAAGTGATCTGATGTAAGCCAAGACATGAAATCACAAGCCATTCTGCAAACAGAAATGGTTGCTAATATGGTGTGATCCAGTGCACTTAGCAAAGCATCAGGACCGGAGTTCCTAAAACCTGCTGTCTCCAGCATCCATCCTTCTGCAGCCTGGACAACAGAGAACATTTTAATCTTAAAAGCACGTAGGGGAAAGACTACTGTTTGTTGGTGCGACCTTCCCCACAGTGAAGAGGACCCAGCCTCCCAGCTCTGCATCTCAGGTCTCTGCACTGAGCAGCTCAGCAGGTGGGAAAAGCAGGTCCAAGAGCAGAGCAGTGCTGGTGGGATCCATGGACCTAGAAATGCTGTGGGAGCATCAGACTTCTCTGTCTCCTAAAAACTTCAACCCCCCCAGGTAGGATTGGCCCTCATTGCTTAGCTGCCAGCCTTTGCAGTCTGCAGTCTCCAGCAATAGGGAAAAACCTTCTGATTTTGTTGAAACATCTTCATCAGACTTACCCTCCTTCAGCTCTCGATCTGGTTTTGGCATGGGTTTCTTTGCCAGAGACAGCCGGGGCCCATCTTCTGGTTCACTGCTAATACTCGATGGGACACTGAGGAGCAAGAGAGAAGAGGAACATCATGACTTTGGCCACAGGTCTCCAGTTCTGGGAATTGTGCTGTTTTGCACCCTTCAGAAAACAGTAAGTGAAAAAACCAGGAAAATTGGTATTTTGTACAAATGCCACAACTGTGCAAGTAGGAGTCATCACCCTGTCCCGTGGAAAACCACGTTTTTCTGATAATGGGAACAACGTCTTCCACCAGCAAAGCACAGACACCAACAAACCTGAATAGCACCACTTGCCTCATCGACCACGTTCCCTCTAGACAACTGCTGTTTTTGAGGCACTCAGCTAAAATAAGGTGCTTGTGGGAGTGTTTGTAATGGTAAGGGGCAAAGGACCCTAATTCAACCATGATGGTGTGCTGGGGTGAATGGGCAGCACCCCCTGAGTGGCAGGCTGGTACTCCGTCACGGGCACATCCCCTTCACCCTGCTGCGGGGACCGGCAGGGCTGCGGGCGCAGGCAGTGGCTCACCTGTGCTCGTCCTGGCGAGCGCCGTACCTGTTCCAGTAGTTCTGTGGGAAAAGAGAGAGGTCGTGCTTCTTAATTTAATGCTCCCGCCAAAGCCAGGCAGCGAGGCTCTGCCTCGCACATGGGGACATCGTCTAGCCTTTCTGGTGGGGATCCGTCCCACACAACTTTGGGCAATTGCCTGGGGTGACCAAACAGAAAATTTACCCCAAACCCAAACTGGCATCGTACAATGCGTACAGAAGGAGACCAGTTTGCCCAGCCTTCTCTGTCCCACCCCATCACCATGGAAGTGGCTGAGACACAGCCAGACACCACGTCAGGAGAGCTGGACTAGGCTGCGTCTGCTTCTCCTTCACCCCGGGAACGGCTGCCTCCCTTGCTTTGCCATCGCCCTTTTCCCGTAGGGAACAAACCGGGCCAAGACCCAGCTCTTGAGTCACCTACATGGGACTCGCTTTACAGGAGAGGGGCGAGGGGGGAAGCTGGTCCTATAGCTGTGAACTCCTAAGGGTCCTTGCCACAGCAAACCCAGGCATTACCGGCTCCGTGTAGGTGTATCCGAGGCCGGCCGCAGCCACCTGCAAGAGGTGAGACTCCAGCTTATGGCGCCGCAGCAGCGTTTTTGCTTCCTGAAAATAAGAGGAGAAGGGGAGTAGTTGCATGTGTAGCTTTCACAAGACAGTCAATGCACGTCTGCTTGAACTGGGGTTTGCTTTTCACATAACACCGTAGACTCCTATGGGGCGAGGGATGCTTGGGTCATGCCTTAGAGCAACCCTGGACCCAGGGCTGAGCCACTCACTACATTACAGAAGGGGAGGTGTTCAACAACTCATTCGGGAAGCCTGAATCTCCAAAATACATGTACATAGCTGGCAGAGAGTGCTGAGCACCTTGGAAAGCCTCTGAATATCTGGGCAAGAGGCTGACCAGAGAAACCCCCGCTGCAGAGCAGGAGGCAGGTTCCGGACCCTGGCTGGGCTGTGCCTCTGCTCCCCATCTGCAGAGCCCAGAGCCCGGCGGTGGGTGGGCTGCAGCATCGCAGCCTGCGACGCACTCAGGGTGCTGGGATGGGGACCACAAAGCACAGCCAGCTGGAAATCGTCCATCAAAGGGGGTTTTTTTGAATGCAAAATATGTAAACAAAACACTGGGTTTTCTCCTAGAAAACTACTTTGCAAAGCAAAACATTTTTTTACAGAAAACTTCAAAACACTGGAAACACTGAAATGTTTTTGTCAACTTCAGGTTTTTTCCTACATTCACTTTGTGAGGAGAAACGATGATTGTTCTTGTTTTCTTTTTTAGCATTTCCCTTTTCTTTTTTAGCATTTCACCAAATTCACCTTGATTTTCCTGGAAATCAAGGAATTCCCAAGGGAATGGAAAATCCAATTCCTGTCCTCTGCTTACGGCGCAAGGGGAATGAGCCTCAGCAGGGCTGTGATGGGATGGGAGGAACTTCTCCTCGTGAGAAAGGCAGCCCCAGGGCCGCAGATAAAGGCTGCCCGGCTCGGACAGGAAGCCTGTCCCGCTGGGTGACTGAACACATACTGTTTGGTTCTTTGACCCCAGCCTAACCCTGTGATAGCAAAGCTACTCCCCACAGAACAGGCTGAGTGCTGAACTCCAAGCTCAGTGGCTTGAGAGTAACACTGACATCCCAGCCTCCCCTTGGGAAAATATTTCTCAGCCCTCTCTTAATGGAGGTTGCCCTCTGCTCAGTGCTTCATTGCATTCCTCCTCCGCGTCTCCTCCGGAGCACTGAACAAGGGGAGGGCTTACGTTGCTGAGGCACTCAGTCATCGCCCTACCTGCCCTTGCTTGCGCTTTGCTAAGCTGAAGTCCCCGTTTAAAGAAGATCCTGCCCTCCAGTTTCTCCCCCACACCAGTGACTCTGCACTTGCACCCTGACAATAGCATCGCCAGCTAGTCCAGCATCTCCACATCTGTTTTCAAAGTGATCCCACTCTGGGAAAGCTGCCAAGCTGCTTTTATTTCCAGCTGATGCTTTTGTTAAAGCCTCCCACCAAGGGCTCTTAGGTGACACTCACTCTCACCTTTCTGGGTTTGATGGTGTCTGGATCCATCGTGCCTTCCAAGAGGCCCTCGTAATAACCTGCATTCTCCAAGACATCTTCGTCGTCTGGGTGGAAGAGGAGGTACGACTTGGCACACTCCAGGGCTTTTACGTAGTCACCGACTGGGAGGCAACACAACAGTTGTCAGGGGGGGCAGAGGGGGTACAGCCCCGCCGGCGGTGCCAGGGGCTCACACAGAGCACGGCGGGGCAGAGCCGAGGAGGGGAGCCTGCGGAGAGGGAGGCACAGCCTGAGCTCCCCGTCAGCTGAAGGATGAGCCCAACACTTTACAAGGCTCATCTGATGCAACTTTGTCTTAACTGCTCCATTTCACTGGCAGGGAAACTGAGGCACAGAGACATGACTTCTCTGTGGTCATGCACAGGTTGGGGATGGTATCCAAATTGGATCCAACTGGATGAGCAGGATGTGGATGCTGTCTGGCAGCAAACTGCCTCTCTCATGTGCAGCATCTCTCAAGGCTCCAGAGGTTTTTACCCACTACATTAAACTTCTAATTGGGCAGAGGAATAAAAAAGCCTGTACACCACGCACGAAATGCTGCTGACTCCTCCAGCTTTCTTCCCATTGCATTGATGAATGAAGAAGCTTTAGGTTTGAGGAGCAATTTTGACCCTCCCACATTCTGCCCTTTTCAAGAAAGAGCTCTTAGCACAAGCCTGAGATAGCAGAATTCTGCCTCAATTTTCTTTTATGTAACAGAACATAATAAAATGCCATACAGGACCACACAACTGGCAATATTCTATAGCATTGCCAACTCCTGATATTTTGCAATGTTGCCAACTCCTGCAATTTTACTGTGAATCTTAAAGTATTTGGTAATTAGCAAAAATTGGCATCTTGGGATAAGCTTGGGCTAACTTGTACATCTGTTACACATCAACTTAGAAAATGTATCAATTGGTTCAGAAAATGTGAAACATATAAATCCCCAGAACTCTAATATCAAAGGCAAATGAAAGGACCCTAAAAAAGCGTTATTTATTTAAAGAATAATAATGTTGAAGCTAAAGGTTGGGCTTTTAAAACCTGACTGATGATTGAAAACACTTTTACAAAAATACTTAACTGTGCATTTCAGTCAACCTGGAAGGAAAAGGACTTTCAAAGAGACAATTTCCAATGTCCTTTGCTTCCTGATGCTTTCAGACCATGCCACTGCATCACTGTAGCACATACATCATGGGGAAATATCCTGATTTCCACATGAAACAACTCAAACTTGTACAAAATGCAACAAAACTCAGCAAGCGCTATGAGGAACAGAAAGACAGCCTTTACCTCTGTAATAGGCAAACTGCAAGTAGTCGTAATGGAGGGGAAGGAAATTTTCAATGGGTGAGATACGGCCCGAACGTGTGGCGAGTTCTCGGACACAGTCGTGTTTGCAGGCCAGGACTTGCATGTAGTGATCTGCCAAGAAAAGAAGAAGATGGTCTGAACTGAGAAGGATGGTGATGGTGCTGAGACCAGGACATGCAACTGATGCTGCTCTGGTCCAGCAGGAGACTGTGCACCTAGAGAAACAGCGCAGGCTCCTTCCCAAAGCCAGTGGAGAGTTGCAGTCACATTTTTGCCCCCCTGGAGAAATGCCTTTCTCCTTCTGTCAACTGTAGAGGGAGCTTGAGCATCTCTTTTGTGTGCCTGGAGCTGCTGCTTCTGCCCAGGAAAGCCGGATGGGCGCAGGGACATGCAGGTGGCAGATAGCTCTTCAACCCCAAGAGCCAAACCAAAGGCAAGGACACCCACAAAGCAAGCGGAGATGTGAAGACAGGGTGACCACACGAAAGCCATCTCTGCACTCCCTTCCTTCAGCTCATCTTTAATCCTCTTCTTTCTGCAGCAAGAAAGCTCCCAAGGGCATGGGGAGGTTTACATAAGAGGGGTCGGTGCAGCTTCTCAAGCACAGCCGAGCAAGGCACCTGCGCCACAAGTCTGAAAGGTCTAAGGTGCAAATATTGGCAGCAAAATCCCCACGTTTGCTGCTTCTCAAAGATGAGATATCTCCCAGGGAAATGCAAGCACGTGGCAAACATCTGCCATTAGCAGATAGGTTTCTTAATTGGTGGGAGTCCACAATATAGGCGTTGTATCAGCTGTAGAATTTCGAAGCCAACGCTGACATCTGATTCCAGTTTGGAGCCTTTGCTGCAATGTACTTACAAATCTACTTTGCTTGCTCTGTCTCTGTACACCATTAAAAACCTTAAGAAACAAACACAAGCTTGGAAAAAAACCCACATGCTCAGCTACCAAAGCATTTCTCAGAGCTGCCAAAAAAACAGCCTAAGGAATTTGCGATGAAATCAAGTGGAAACTCGAAACAGTCCCCATTTGCTCTGGGCAGGTAGTCTGAGTAGTTATCTGATTTACCATACACATCCAGGGTATTACATTAAGGAAAGCAAGCAGGGAAAGGACATAAATAATTTTGTTGTAATTTAAACCTATTTAAGCATCCTAGACCTGGAATAATCCACCACTGAGAAGCACTGCTTTTTCTTGGTACTGTCAAGGTGCCCTAGAAACAGGCTATATAGACTGGAATCAATTCACTGAAATGCATCTGTCCCCGGGGTGGAGAGGTGAGAGCGTTTCAACCCCATGCAGCAGCACAGCAAACCAGCCTGGGACTGAAAAGAGAGGAGAGTTTTGAAGAAACTCTCTTTTCTTGGTGTATTAGCATTCCCACTCCCTGCTGAAACATCTGGGGCTGAGCGCCCTTGGTCCAGGGGTAAACACTGGATTATGCAGTCCCATAACGAACCACTCGGTTCCCTATAGGAAAGCAGTTGCACTACATAGCGTATTTCCCTCCGTGTGCCCTCACTTCTCTGTTTCTTTGGGTGCCTGAACAGCTCTGGGTTTTGGAGTTGTTATTCCCAGGCATATCTGGCCAAGCCACGCCACCGTGCTTGCAGAGACCATTTGGCTTGTTCTCACTCCCAGGTGACGTGCTGGGCTGAGGACCACCACAGCATGACCACGTCTGCGCTCCGCATGGTCCAGCACAGAAACACCTTGTCTGCTCATTGGGGCTGCACTCGACTTGCACAGCACCGAAACAATTTAACAGAGACTAAAACCTGTTCAATGAGCAGAAGCTTTCAGTAAGAAGGAAGGTGGGTTTCCTTTGCCACTGAAGGCTGCTCTCTTGGAGGGCTTGATATGGCCCTTGGTGTCCTGGTCATGGCTTTAAAAGCAGGCATGATCAGCTGACAGTTATACTGGTACCAAGTCAGCCCTTACAACACTCCTCATATTTTTTGCATGGGTAAATAAACCCGACAAAGGCAGCTTCCCATCTGGTATGTTGGTGGTTTCTCATCTTGGTCATTTCAATTAGATTTCCTGTCTCGACACAAACAGAATTATGCAAAAACAAAAAACAATCTGTATCTGAGTGAAGTATTTTCCACACAAGAAGCAAAACTCCAGAGCTTGATGCAACTCCAAGACCATGAGCAGATACATAAGATTTCTGTCACCAAACAAACCTTAATTTATTGCTCTTCTTTCCCTTACGACTAATTAAATGTACTCTCATTTCTACTGAGAACAAACCATTTTAATCCCCTCTGGCTCAGAGCCACATATGCAAATCTGAAGAGTACATAGCAATGTTCAATTCTCTCCAGAGATTTCAGTGAAGATCTTAATTAGGTGGGCCTCTGCTAATGACAAATCCATCCCTTTGGACAGGGAGGAAATCTATGTTCTGACCCTTTTTGGCAACCTTCCTGGCCATCTGGAGTGTGGCCAAGAGGACTCTGCTGCTCTCTTCATATGCACCGAAAAAAACAGAGGAAAATATAAACAGGGGCCAGCAATGTCTAGATTCCAGTGAGGTACGTGAGACTGTGTACAGGGGGAAACCGAGGCACTTTATGTTAAAGCACCTATACTTCCAGCTCTTACAGAAAGCTGCAAATGCTCTCCACCTATGGAAATGCAATTCTTCCAGCCCAGTTTCCACTCAGGACCAAAATGAGATGTTCTAGTTCCCTGTCCTCTGTATTTGCATCTTCTGGCCTTACAAGTGCCTCCTGCAGTGTTACCCACCAGCAGCGGTGATGGAAGGGAAGACACTTCACCAAATCCAGCCAAAGGCCCAAACTCCATAATTAAAAACATTGCAGGGCCAAGGGTGAGAACCCTCAAGACGCAAAAAGATCTCACCTGCAATAGCTTCGTAGAGGCCAGCCTTATATTCCAGGTACTCATGCTCCTCAAATTTCTGTGGTCCCTCGCACATGATCTGGCAATCTTCATCCTCGGAGTAGTACCCTTTCAGCGCACGCTCCAGGAAGTCAATGGCCAGCTCGTACTCCTCCTTGTCGTAGTGCCTTACCCCGGCACTGTAGTCCTCCTGCAAAGTAGGCAGGCAGAAGACAAGACCATGAGCGGGCTACGCTTCTCAGACCACAGCATCCTGCCCTTGCCAACTGCAGGTGGTTTTCAAAAGAAGCAGGCAGGGGCAGAATGATCTCCCCTGGTACCTACCAGACATAGGTGGTTGTACCGAGCCATGTTTAATCCATCAATGGACTTTTGGACCAGTGGAACCTCGTAAACCTGCCTAAATGCTCTTCTGAACATTTCTGTACTTAGGGCAGCCTCAGTGCCACTGCTGGATTATGCATTATGTGAAAAAGCACTCCTTTTCTCTGTTTTAACCCTCCTACCCAACAATGCTGAACGCCAAGGGAAAAGACTGCACCTGACCCAGGCAGATCTGTCTTAGAATCTCCATTAATTACACCAAATGGCCACTTCTCCTTCCTTGTGTCTTGTGGAATCAGAAAGTTGGGGGTGGCCCTGGCATTGGGGTTGGCCTTTCACTTTGGGGAGGTGGAAAGAGCTGTCACTCTTCTGCCTGCCACCCTGCACCCTCACCAGCACAGTTACTCATGTGCATGTGCAGGTACCCTGCCCAGGTTGGGAACCCAGCTCAGAAGAAACACATGAGCCAAGATCCATCTGTCAGTGCCCATGGAGGCATCCATCAAACTGCCTGCTGGTGCGTGTTCACAGCCACAGACTTCCCCAGAGTTCCCTGAAGAGAGGGACCATGTTGGGGATGTAGACATCAAACAAACAGCAGAGAGTGCCTTGAAAAAGCAGGAGCTGGCTTGCCTTAAAGGAGAGCACTGAAAGGGAGAGTTTGTTTTGCTGTACTGTAATATGGACCTCGGCAAGAATCTTCCCATGCGTAGATGATGCTCTCCTGGCTTTCTACATCTCTTCTCTCCAGACTGCCTGACACTTAACCCAGGCACCTCTTTAGCTCAGACTCACCATGTGCTGCTTGGCCTCCTGGTCAATCAAGCTGACCTTCCCTGCCGTGGTCTTGTAGTTCTCGATGTCCTGCTGTATCTCCATGTGCTCAGGGTTTGCCATGAAGAAGGTGTGAGCTGCATTTGCTGCCTCCTCCAGCTTGTTCAGCTGTAACAAAATAAGAAAGACCAGCTGAGTTGGTGATGTAGGACAGCGAACACAGCAGTTTATGCTGCACCCCCTGACACTTATACCTGTGACACCCTTTTGACACCGCTGGGCTGGGCAGTGATGGGATAACCAAGGAAAACCTGAACGCAGAGGCTAAGGGAAGCAGCTGAAATGAGAGGAAAGCCCAGTGCAAGGAAAATTGGAAGAGCTGGAGTTCCCGAGAGCCAGACAGGTTGCTTATCTGTCTGCAACGCGGTCTATCGGTGATGGGGTCCAGCCTCTTTTCCAGCTGCACATCCTCTGAACTCAGTTACTCCAGCCCCCTGCACAGTCCCGGGTGAAGAGATGCTCTCATGAGATATGAGATGGAGAGAGGAGGGGAAAGCAGCTGCTGACACTGCTCTCTCTACAAGCCTTGGAGGCTGAGATACGTTAAGACTAAGGGCTTCTGCTTGTAAATGGGGACTTCGGACCATTTATTAAGCTCAGCTCTGTATAGTTGGAAAAGGCCAGACTCTGCCGATAGTGGCAGAGATATAAGGAGGAGTTTCATGTAACTCTTTGATGTATCTTAGTACATAAAGTTACTTTGAATTTAGAGATTCAGAACCGAGACCAGACATTAGTTTAACCTGGAGAAAGCCTCCTAAACAAACAGAAATACTAGTGCTAAACACACCCACAGCAGCTGCTGGGAGTGCAGGGAGCAGGACAGATGTTCAGGTGAAACATCTGCATGACCTAGCAGGCGAGAGGTCACTTCCATGGCTAATGCACTTGCTCCTGAAAGAAAGTCAACACCACTGAGTACCAGCAAGGTGCAGAGTCAGGCCCCTGGGATAAGTCTGCAGGCTGAGCAGGCTCACCCAAGCTTGTTAGCCAGGACCAGGCTAATGCTAGCCCTGGCAAGGCTGTGTCCAAGTGTTCTCCTTGATAGCGAAACCCTCACTGAGCCCCGTGCCACTGCTGCTAGGCTCCTACTGAGGCACTGGAGGCAGCGAGCTCGAGCATGTCTACGCTACGCTGCCGTCACGGTACGGCAGCTCACCTGAAGAAACCTGCACACTTACCCACCGGACACCCCGACTGGCAAAATGGTGAGAACTGAAAAAGAGACCTGCAGAGAAGCATGAGCTTCACACCCTGTCATCCTACTCCTGGAGCAGGGCAAAGAGGCCAGGTGAGGTGAGGTGAGGCCACGGCTGCCCTCAAGACCCTGCTCATCCCCAGGAGACAATGATGGCTTCCCTGGGGCTCCTTTAACACTGGATGTTAATGAGCATCAGCTATAGCTTGCCTTTCAGCCAAGCCATGAGACGCACCCAAAACCTCTTTCAGTGAGGCCCCGTGAACTGCCTAATACCTGGCATTTCTCAGGGGCTGAGAGAAGTCATAAAAACACTCATCGCCAGCCAGGCATATAGTAAGTAGTTTCATCTCTGACATATGATTATCTTTAGAGATGTGGCTGAACTGTCAATTGTCTGAGCAGCCACCTCGTCAGTAGGTTGGTTGTTACCTCTGCAGAAGTGTGCAACCATCTTTAAAATTAAAATACACATCTGATAACACATGAACTCCTGTTGAACCAAGTGGGATTGACATCTGGGTGAAATAATGGGGCCTTCTCCCTGAGGGTTGCCCCTGCATATATATGTATCCTATGGCAATTTTGCATGCGCGGCTTGTGAAAGCTTTGTGGTGAAATACTAAAGGAAAAAATGTGAAGGATTTGCTCAGGCACTCAGTTGCAGCAACAGCATGGCAAAAAGTCCTTTTTTATGCCAAACACTGCTCTGAGCAGGAATAGCTAGAGTGGGGCAAGAGCAACAGCTTCGGTTCAGCTGGACAAGGACAGTCCCCCTGGAAGCACCAAGCCCACACCAAATCACTCGGCTAATCTGTTCCTGTTTGGAAAGTGGAGCTGTCTGCCAGCGTTAGTAAAATACTCCAGTTGTTTAACTGGCAGAATGATGCCTCCTTTCCTACTGCATGCAAAACTTGGCAAGACTCAGGAAAATACAAGGTGAAGACATGCATTATTTTTGCAAGGTAACCTTCCCTAACGGTGCGGAGGGAGCGTGTTTTGGCTGCCAAGGAAGCAGCCGGTGCCCTTTGAATCTCCACTCTCAAACACAATTTCCAAGTGGCAAATACTAAAAAATTACTGTAACAGGTTTCCTTTGGCTTTTCCTCAAAACAACGTGGAATTAGAAAGCGCAGAAAGCTGCTGAAAATGACTTTTGCATTGAAAAAAGGAGATAGATAGATGACGGTGATTGGGAGCCCAGCTTAAAGGCGAGGGAAGTGGGGAAGATGCGGAGCACAGCAGGACATGAACCGAGCCTCCTGGCACACAGAGAATCCCCCAGAGAAGCGCCCAGCGCTTTCATCTGGGCTGTTTAGATTAGGACGAATGCAAACACAGTCTGCAGAGCAAACAGGGGGTGAGTCAAACTGGTGGCAACTGGAGACATCATGGCTGTTGGAAATCACTGGCTGAGCTTGTCAGGGATGCCTGGGTGATTCTGACAGGGAGACACTGAATGGGAGAAGACACCCAAATCTACCAGGGGTTTTGTGAAACTGGCACTTTTATATCAGATGAGCTGTTCCAGACACACTCTCACGTTGCTCACTGGGGCATGGAGACATTTGGAAAAGAGGTGCCTGGATACTTGAAGACCTTTTGGAGGAAAAGGCCAGCCATCGCCGCGGGGCCAGACTCACGCCAGGCAGGCGCTCTCCTAAACCCCGTCTGCTGCTCTGCTGCTCCAGCACAGCCAAAATTGCTTGTCCGGTTCCCAGAAAGGCCAGGGCAGAGCTGGCCAAAGAAGCACGCGTGAATACCTCCGAAAGGAAGATGAAAGCTCCAGTCAGACGGTATCTCAGCCTGCTCCCCAGCTCTGCCCTTTGAACACCAAAGCACTGCTGTGCTGCAATGCCCACAGAGACGCAAAAAATTTGCCTTGTGTAAACTTCAGAAGTTTTTCAGGATTAGCTCTGTGCTGACAACGTATGCAGGGAAGCCAGCTTTTACTGCAAAAACAAGATCTATTCCAGTCCTTCACTTGGAGTTTTCCTAAGGACACCACTCTCCAGCATAACCCCTTGGCTTCCCAGCAGGCAAGCAAAATGACTGTAAGAATTTTTTATCCAGGACAGCACAAAAAAAACCCCAACCCCTTCAGTGTAGAAATGTTGGTTTTTTTTTTTTAAATAGAGACATTCCTATTCAGAAACATACATCCTATCCTGAAAAAGCTCGTCTCAACATAATCCCATCCTGGAAAAGCTCATCACAGCTGAGCAGCATCTGATAGAGGATAAAGGATCAACCAGAGCATCTCAAGATGGGAATTTTCAGGTCATGCTGAGTGTGGGTGGGACTGCCACTGCAGCTGGTAATTAGAGAGGTAGAGATGGGGCAAGAGGTTTGTTGGAGACACATGAGCTGCTGACCCGATCCAGAGGACTGCTACTAAGCCACTGTTTGAGCTGCTCCGGAGAACTGCATTCTTCCACGCCACACCACACCACACCACACCACAGATTTCTATTCCGAGACAGCATCCTGCCTCTGCAGACTTAAAAGGGACCAAATGCATCTCAGCCGGGGAACTGGTCCCTCGAGACGCAAGCTGCAATAGTCTGTCATGGGATGTTCTTTTTTCCTTTGGTTCTAGCTCCTTTTCAGAAAGCTGTCAAAAACTGTCACAGATCCTAGGATGGGCTTAGTTCTTCCAGGATAAAGTCCACCCCTGTGAGATAGGAAGAGTCCGATTCCTAGACACAACAGAAAATCCCTTTCCCACCCTTGAAACAAGGCTCATACTGTGTTTAATCCTGCTGGCTCTTCGCAGCAGAGATGACCTTTGGCTTTTGTGAAGTGGACTCAAAGCAGAACATTTCAACTCAACACTTTTCAATCTATCATGTCTCATTTTTGCCTTAGAAACATTCAAGAAACACAAAGAAGCCAACAGCTGCTAAGTTTTGGGGATCTTTTAAGTGGATGCGTGTATATAAAAGCAAATTCCTAACTGGTAAGACACGTTCAGGGACTAGCACTGACATTAATTATGAAACACTCTGGGGAAACTTTTGCCAAAACACTCCGAATTCACAAGGAGCAGGATATTTTGGTGTTTAAAGGTCTGGGCTGGGACTCAGGACACCTGGACTCAGTTCCTGGCCCTGTCGCAATCTCACTGTGCAGCCATTGGAAAAAACATTTTGTTTTCTTTGTGCCTGATTTTCCATTGTTTTAAACGAATAACAATAAAAATAACAGCATTTCTCCCACAGGGTAATCATTTTGTTTATTTAGATGGCAAGCAACTCGGGGACCACAAGAATATGCAAGCCTGTAACACAAGGAGATTTTGATTTTTGTACAACCACCGCTGAATGAAAATCAGCAAGGAAAAAATGACAATTGTAAAATCACAACCTTAGTATGTGCTCTAAGGTCTGCTTGTTCACCCCACTGGAATGAGATCGCTGGACTATCGCTGCAGCTTTGCACCAAACCCTGTGTATTTCAGCCAGAGAGGACACACGAAATCAGAACACCAGCACTGAGAGAGCCCCGGGAACACCCTGTCCATTTTGATTTTACTATGCCAACAGCTAGAGCCAAGAAGGGGAAAACACAACATTTAAGTGCTTCTGGGTTTTGATGCTGAAAAATATTTTTTTTCATCATTCAAATGTTATGAGTGTTTCATTTCACAGAAAAACAGGAAAATTATTTTAAGCAGCAAAACCTCAAATTAAAGAATTTCAGCAAATTGCAAATGCTCGGTTTCATTCCCGGCTGGGACAGTGCTGGCCTGGACTTCAATGGGACTGCAACTTCCAACCTGCAGTAGTGGCTTGGATTAGGAAGGCTGTTTTAACCAGAGCATTAGACAGGACCAAACACAGGCTGGAGAAAGGACCTTGAGTGAACATCTTGAGCATCCCTATACAATCCATGCCAATTCTCACGGATAACAGTAGAGAAAATCCCTTATGGAGCTTTCATGGGCTGCATGATGAAACACGTAATATAGTGTTAACAGTCCCTTAATAGTTCGTCATCATTCTTGCACCTGTCAAACTACCTATCAGTCAGTCAACTCCATGTCAAGCAATCTAATTTGTACCTGTAAGGCCACTGTCACCAACTTGCCATGGTTAGGAAATAAACTGTCTCACTGGAATATGTCTAACTTGCTGTTTGATTGTATCATCACTTCAGCTGCTGCGTCCCTCAAAGAGAAAAACAGAGGATTCACCTCATTGCTAATGCCAACCTGAAAACAACTGGGACTGGCTCAGCTCCACGTGCAGGCATGTGCTCTGAATTCGCACTTGCCCTCTCTATTTGCAGATGAATTAATTCTGACCAAAGTCTCTCTGGTGCCAAGATGCTCAGCAAGCTTGCATCTTGCTGAGCATCCAGCCCCTAGCCCCTTCCCTAGGGGACACGCCACACACCAGCACCGTGGTTTTAGCTACAATGACCCTAAACTTGCAGTCCTTAAAGTTTGCTCTCTGGTGCTTGGCAGTGGGGTAACAAAGAGGAACAGGCATCATGCCAGGTCTGTGAAACGAGCATTGCACAGCTTCACAACCGGCTCTTGCAGCCGGGGGCATGGTGTGCCGTTCCACCACCACTTTGCTTACGTTGAACACTGACACAGTGCCATTTATGGGGGAAAGCAGCTGTAGCCAGAACTTCTACAGGTGCTCAGGTGCTCCCAGCTCACCCTGCAGTTTCACAGCAAAAACAAGGATAAAAGAGGTGCAAAAGTCAGAGGATTTTAGAGAGAATGTAGCCAAAGCAATATCAATTCTGACTGCCTGAGACAAGGAGTCACAGGGCATGATATAACCAAGATCTCAGACTATTATTGACAACGAGTTCCCGTTTCATTGAACATATTACCAGATATTGGCAACTGTCGTGCATTCTGTATGACTGTCGTAATCCAACCTGTTTCTATATTAAGGTATCTTCAGTACATAAGACATAGTTTCAATTAAAACGTCTTTTTTTGGGAGGGGAAGAGAAGTAAGGCTTATACCCTGGAAAATGTGTCAGATCCCTCAAAACCCCAGCGTATCTTGCCATGCCAAGACTGGACCTACCTGCACATAACCTCCATTAATTGCTGAGTGCATGAGCCTGGCATGGAGCTATTGAGAAAAAATTTCAAACCATTCAGCTGACCTAGAAACCAAAGTCTCAAATCTTCAGACAACTCCTGGTTTGCTGAACAGATATTGTTTTTTTAAACTTTTCCATAGCTCCGCTGCCGCTGTGTTGTATCAAAGGCTTAGTGCACTGGGCTCTGCAGTGGAGGGAGGCTCTGGAGTCAGTAAGCAGAGATAACAAGGGAAATAAAAGGTTCAGTGTCACGAAGGATTAATCTCGTTGTGTCTATGCAGAGCTTACTGCCTGGGCGAGTAGAAGCAAGCAGCAGTGAGATGGCTATAAATAGCACGTGACCTCATCTCAACTATTTTATTATTGCAAATAGAGAAGGAAGAAATTCTCCAGAGAAGTTAATCAGGAAATTTTCCCTCTACTGATGGGATCGCACATTCACAGAAAGATGCTTGAGCTGTCTGCAACCCACAATAGCACCCACTGACCCCTCGGAAACACTAAAACCAGAAAGCAAGGCAAGCATACGGCAGAAAAGGGCCTCAGCCAAGTGTAGGGAATAGGTACCGAGTGACGAAGATGTGAAGCAGCCTTTGAGTTCATTAACACACCATCCCCTGCTCTCCAAAGAGTTTACCAGTTCCTTGTCTTCCAACTCAAGATAAATAGGGTTGGTCCCCCCTCCTTGCTACTACTGTGATGAGGAGCAGTAGTGATGCCTTCCTAGAGGCTCCACATGCATCTTTTCAGAGGTCTTCTCCATTTTCAAAATGCAGACAACCTCCAATGTGCTTTGGATGTTTCCTCTTGGACCACCCCAGCGCACCTCGCTGTGTGCTCCTGCTCACCAGTCGCTCTGGTAGACCCAAAACCAAAACAGAAGAAATTTGGAGGATTGGCACAGGGAAAACTTCTCATGAGAAAGGAAACTTAGGAAGGATTTGGGGTTTTTTGTTATTCCAATAAGCGATTTTTCAGTACACAAACATATGTGGATTGGTAGGTACATGGTCAAAAGAGCTGACTAGACGTTGAATTAGTCTCCAGAAAGTGGCACATACTTGGAAATTTAAAACTAAACTGAACAAACCACTTCAGTATTCTTCATGAAACAAATTCTTTCAATTAACCAAGAGAGAAATCAGATTTCCTAATGAATCTCTCACTTGGGCCATGCTGGCGGTATTTTACGTAAGCGTACACATGTATGTGCCGAGCGGACTGACTGCATCCCCCTGCCTGAAAAGGCCATTTAGCATTGAGAAAGCAAATTAGACTGAGACACTTCCTCCCTTCCCTCTCTGACATGCTTCCCAGGCAGGGAAGGATGAAGATTAAACCGTTCCTTAAACCGTTCCCAGGCAGGTAAGGATGAAGATTTTCCCACGTTTCTGGCTGTGCATTATAAGCTTCAGTGCACATGTGGTGTAGCAAATACTGCACAAGGAGCAGGGCATTACTCACAGCAAGTGACTTGCAAAACCACTTCCCAGCAGGAAGGACCCTTCCCACACAGATCTCAAACATACTGAGGCATCACAGGATTTATCCGCAGAGCAAGGTTTACTGAACCTTCGATCTGACTGATTGTGAAAAACACTCCGAGACAGATTTTGTCCTGTGTAAACACTCAGTGCTGTCTAACATACTCTAATGACAACTAAGTTCTGTGTGAAACAGCATTTTCAACAAGGAAGAATTCCTAGAATATGCAGTGTGGGCTCTCCTGGCAAAAAGCAAAACCCCTAGAACTGGGTTTTTAAAGCTTGGGCAAGAAACCCCTTGTAGATGGGATTCTTCCTTCTGTGCCCATACACGACAGCCAAGATGACAGACAGGAGCTGGCAGTACACAGATTTCAGCACACTGTACAAAAAAAATTCCCTTCTATCAGTGGATAGCTGGCCAGCTGTCCCCCTCCCTCCAGCTGCAAACACGCAACCACGCTGCCAACACACGATGGCCACGCCACAGTCAGCGGTGCAAACCATCCTGCACCCTGGACCATGGCAGGGCGCTGAGCAGCTCCTCCGAAAGCCGTGCCTGGCTAGAAGTGGGCTGCTTCTCTGTTTTTAAGGATGTTAGCATAACTTGAAGGCTAAGTAAGAGCTTCCCTTATAATTTTCCTTGGAAGAGGTGGGATGTATTCAGCCCTCAGGAATCTGTGCAGACGGTTCCCCCATGAGGCTCCTACACCCCAGAGTTTTCCTTGGTCAGGTAATTAGAGACGAGCCAGTGGCCCTTGGAGATAAGTAGCACAGGAGAAGCAGTACACTTACAGACTAATGGCAACAAGCAGTGCTAGATACTAAAAGGTGGGGGGTATAAAGCCAGCCAGGCTTTCCGGAGTGGAGGTTTTCTCATGCATGTCTTTCCTCCTGTTGTTATAGCATCCCTGTGGCAGCCCCAGTTGTTGCACACCTGGGAAAGTATCAGTCAAAGATTAGCCCGTGCGTTTTAAGCTAATGAAATCGAGCAGCTGGAAACAAGCAGTACGTGACTATCCCCTCCTCACGGACCACCAGCAAGAGTCCTGTGGGCCACAGCCTGTTAGACAAATACTGAGCTTTCATGTGATATACTGACTGGTAATAGACAAGAGAGGCAGGTGGTCCCCTGCAGAGAGTCTCAGAAATACCTGGGAGGAGAGAGGTGAATCTTGCTAACCCCGCCAGCAAGGAGCAAGGGAGCCCTTTGCCCGTGAAGGGAGGAAGGTCAAGGCTGGAATGCTTCAATCTGATTAAGGCTAAAACTGATCGCATGCTTTTAGGGAAAAAACCAGAACAAAACAAACTTGGCAGCTAGTTAAAAGGGCTGGGAGGTGCATCATGTAAGCGTGAGTCACAGGAGGAAGCAGACAGGGCGCTCTCTCCAGCAGCAAAGATGCCACGGGAACATAACAATATTCTACATTTCCACAAAGTCTTCCAACCTCAGGAACCTGAAGGCATTTGATCTGGGCCAGAAACAAAGCAAACTCATCTGTGATGAAAGCACTGAAGTAATGACACAGAGATGGAATGGGGGATGCTTGGGAGAGGATCACTGGACAGTGCTTTTGCAGACAGCCTTATGGTGTCTAAGATCCCAACCCAAGTATAATCCACAACACAGAGTCATCAGCATGGAAACAAACTTAACAATGTTTATTCTAGGGAGGATGAAGGCCAAAGCGTGCTGCAGCATGTCTCTATCAAAAGACTTCCCATCAGTAAAGGATTTCATTAAAACAATGGTGACACACAACCGCCTCTCCCAATGAGGGGATGAGAGTTACACTCTTGAGACTGAATTAATTAAGAAATACTACACAAGCAATGGTGAATAACCTGGGGGCTCTGCATGACAGGCTGATGCCATCCATGTGCCTACAAGAATAACACAAAGCAGCTTATTCTGGCAAAATTCTGGACATCAGTACTTCTGCCTGGAAAGGATCTATGGCATTTCTCTGGTATGTTTGCAAGAATGCAGCAATGCTAGTTGGACATTGGACCCAAAATTAGCAGAACTGTCACATATTCTCTGTTTTCCAGATTCTGCGTTTTCCCTGCTTTTATGTATCTTCCCTCTCCGAGACCCATAAAGCAGCAGCTTTCTAATTCACGTTAGATGTGAATTTTCTCTAGCATCCTGCCCCCCAGACATTGCAACTAGTTGAGCTGCACTGGTTGAAAACATCAGGCACTGGGACAGACTCCTAACCAAGCTGTCTCCACGTTGATATCTCTACAGAAATAATTACTAAAACACTTAAGAAAAACACAACAGAAGAATCTGAAACAAACAGAAAAATTCTTACAGCAGAAACTTTCCTCCCTTTCCAGGGTTTAGCAATGGCTCAGCACCTTTTAAAAGAGTCAGACATGATGAGCTGCTGAATGCCCTTCGGGAGCCAAAGTTTCCTGTGAAAATGCATATGCTTGTCTGCTGTTACTCAACATCATCCAAACAGCTACGCATGCCCCTAGAAAACCGCCTTTCTGAGAGGACGCATGGATTACTCATGACCATCTTGGAGCCAGGATGCCACACTGATCTGGTGATAAAATGATACTCCTTTTTTGCAGCCCTCTTCTGATGTAAGTCAGAGTTTTGTCAAATGGCTTATCTAAACCCTGTCCCAAGTCTGAAGACTGCCTCTCCCTACCTTTTCCCTGAGCAATAGAAAGGTCATGTCCTACAGAAGGTACCGACTGACCCTAACAGTGATTATGGTCAGTTTATTTTATTAACACCAGAGCGTTTGTTTGAAAAGCATAGTGCCTAGCCCTGAAGGTGGGCTGCAAACAGGACTGTGCTATCTGAGAAAGACGTTGTTATCTCCCTCTGCCCTGAGCCAGCAAAGGGACAAATGGGACAAAACAAATGGGACAGCAAAGGGAGAAGCAAACAAACCTTAAATTCCAAGGAGAAAACAGACTCATAGCCTATCTATGCATAGTCCCCTCACACAAAATCCTTGACAGTCTTCAAGGAAATGGGTTTAATTACCATGGTTTTTCCAGACACAATGTTTCTGGAATACCTTTTCATAAACCAATGGATCATGACTCGCAACTGCTGAATGCTTGGAAACCCTCATGATGGTGATGGACTTCAGGGCACTGTAGACTTGATTAAACAAATCATAGATCACCATTCCAATTCAACAAGCATTTTGCAAAGACTAAAGAAGATCTGTAAATCAGGGGTGGGCTCTGTTCACCATAAGGGGAACTGATTGATGCCAAGGGGAAGGAAACTGAGCTTATGCCTTAGGTGACTTTGGAGAAAACTGCCATTTTTGAAAAGAGACTTCTATGCTGATCTGATAGATTCACCACTACTGGCCCAGCACTGAGGCATTGCATTTACTTTCTGCAAGGAAGCAATGCTTGTAGAGAAAGAGAGGGAAGTGAAAAATATATCCTTAGTTCTGCAATATAATCTCAGTTGGTCTGGAAAGCAAAGGAAAGGTCTTGCAAGGGGCACTACCTGTATGGGCTGCCAAGCTAGTTCAGGCCACAGGTTCATGCATCCCAGGAACCTTACCAGGTGTGGGTTCCTTAAGTGGCCAGGGGTGGACACTTGTGGGGAGACCATAAGGACATGGCAGGGTCCCTCAGTGACCTCAGGTCCACACAGTGACCCTCGCACACAGGGTATCGTCAGTGAAAGCAGCAGCTTACAGGCTTCCTGAATCAGGATTTGCCTCTGGACCACTGCGCTTAAAAGCCACTGATGGACCTATCCTCCAGGGAGCTCTCTAATCCTTTCTGGAACACATTTATACAAGCTGCAATAAATAAGGGATTTGGGAGATTTTAAGACACCAGTATATTATTTTCACCAGAGTAGATGTGTGGCTGAGAAAGACCTACCGCTAGGCTATGTTAGAGTTTTCAGACGACGTGGGGGTTGCTGCAAAATACACCTGCACACACGTTTACACGCCTGGAAGGCAAGAGCCACTGCAGCAGCACTGCAAACTTCCTCGGGTTCTTCCAACGTTCGTTACACTAAAACTCAAGCCCATCTGAGTAAAACAGGGATGGGTTTTCCCACAAAAATGCATCTTCTGAAATGAAGGAAGATGAAACAGGGCAGGGGAGGGGGCCTGCAACCCACCCTCTCATCCAGGACCCTAAAAGCACATCAGGTCTCAAGGGTGCTCTCTTGGTGGGCAGGATGAGTATGCTGACATGAGATGGACTGTGTTGAATTCACAGCTTAGCAACTGCCAGACATGTTCTCAGCAAAATCTGACCCTGCAAATTCTGGAGGAGAGGTCCTCTTTCTTAAGAGCTTCTGACTGTCGCAGCTGAGGTTGACACACGGAACGAAAGCACACTGAAGAACCCACCTTCATGCACTTCCACCTTCAGTTTATCCAGCACTACTGAAGAAACATGTACTTCATTTGGAGAGGATGTAATTCTACCCTTGCAAATGTGACTCTTACCCTACTCCAGCTCCCCCAGCTTTGATGAGCACTGTTACTAATTTGAGAGAGGAATTACTGGCTTTGAGAGAAGAGTAACACCAGCCTCCGGAATGACACCTCCGACACTCAGCCTAGGGGCATGCTACGAACAGCGTCCGCTGCTGCTCAGGCTCTTGGTGCAGCTCCAGCGTCTCCTGTGGAGTTACACCAGGGCGAATTTGGCTCGTGCTTCAGCGAGCGAGGCCACATACCACTTGGACAATTGCCTCCATACATGACACACACCACAAGTCTCAGCTGGATTTGCTGCTTCTGAAATGAAAACACTTTGTCCGCTTTCCCCAGCCGTAGCTTGGTAATCATTACTAAACACTTATCAACTAGACGGCCTTCATTTCCTGAGAGCCTGGACCTAATTACACCAGGAAACACTCTGCTTTTTCTTCAGACACTGAGAAATGTTGGTTTCTGAGCCCTCCTCCTACAAAGTCAAACTTTGCTCTGATTACTAGAGGGGAGGGGAGGGGAGGGGAAAAATGCAGCCAAATCTCGAAAGGCAAACTGCAGTGATTATTCACAGAGATGCCCTGGCTTCACTCTACATCATTAATAATAACAATAAAATGTCACAGCTATTCCATCTCCCCTCCCTCCCTTATTAATCTTAGCTGAGCCCTGCGAGGCCCCTGCAAAGAGGTATCATTTTCCCCAGCTTGCAGGTAAGGAGTCCGATGTCTCACAGCAAATCAGAACCAGATCCCAGGGTTGCCAGCTCCCAACACCATTCCTCGAAGGAATGAAACAAGCCCCCTCAGCTCCGTTTCTTTATCAGGACATTCGATCCAGCGGTGGGATGAAGGAGCCTTTGCCAAACGCGCTGCACACAGAGCAGCACTTTGAAATCCCTCTTTTGTGCCACGGGGCCAGCTGGGACGTTGAGTTACAATTGCCGCTTGTAACAGAGCTCAGAATATCGCCATCAAATCAAAATGTTGGTTAATTAGCGTATTAAAAAACCCCTACAAACGCACAGTAATGGAGTGATAATGTCCGTAGCACCAAATCGCAAGATCTGCTGCTGCAGCGGCATTGGTTTTACCCTGTGAGCTGCCCAGGAGCTGCCGCCCATCCCGGCGGGTGGCCAAGCAGCGGCTGTGGATACCGCATCTGGTGGGAGCCACCTACAGCAAACCTGCTTGGGGAAGAAAGGCAAGGAAGACTTGTGCTAACGGGTTGTGTTTGCTCTGACCAAGGTTTCCAGGCAGCCTCACTAATCCTATTATCCTGGCTTGGGAAAGAGCCTACAGAAAGGCAGAGCAGAGCTGTGGGCCCTCCCAGTGCTGCAGTTTTCCCTTCGCAAGAGTTGGTGGAATGGCACGGGTGGGATGTGTCAGCTCCCAGTTTGGCCAGTGCATGTGTGGCCAAAGGGGCGACCCAGGAGAAAGTGGACACGTGTCTCTCTTTGAGAGCAATCAAGAGATATGCCCTCTGCAAAGGGCTGGTCAGCAGCACATCCCACGTTTCTGACCCTGGGTTGCTCACCTTCACCTTTCTTCTTCCTCCCAGCCAAAAGCTGGAAATCACACACAGACCTATTACCCTGGGCCAGAGCAGTCCAGGGACTGGACTCCTGGGGACTGGTATAATCCAGAAGGGAGGCCAGAGCATCAGAGCCAGCACTTCCCATTGATTGCTCCAGCGTTGGTGACCAAGCACCAAACTGGAAGCACCAAAGAGCCTGAATGAAACAGAGCTGAGGTTTTTTAGTACCACCGTCCTCCCTGGCCTCTCTCACAAACATGTTGCCAGTGACGCAGTTTATTTGTAGCCCACACCACATAATGCACATGGCTTGGAGATTGCAAGCCTGTGCCTGTATTTCCTTGGCGTCCCTGCCTGGACTTTCCCTGCAGATCCAGCACACCAGGGAAGTACTGCAGGCTCAGGATGCTTTGGCAAAGCACCTCTTCCCCCGACATGTATTAAAGTCCTGACCCTGCAGCTCTGCCATGCTTGTAGCAACTTCTGTGGCCCTTCAGCAATGCGGGTCTTCCCATTTCAGGCTGGCAGACGGCACTTTGGGCAGCACGGTGCTTTGCAGTCGGAAAAGAGCTCAGTCCTTGGGCAGGGAGGCTGCTGAGTCCCAATACCGTGTCCCACACGGCTGCTGCTCAGGCACAGGGACATCTGCAACAGCTGCTTGGACTTCAGAGAGACTTGTGTTCACTGCTGGAACAAACACAGAGATAAAATATAACGATATCTACCTCTGAGCAGATAAATGCTTAGTCTGCACAGATTCCTGTATGGGGACAGATATGGATAGAGCCAGGCTGGATGCCAGCTACAACCTGGACAAACTTAAACACATACAATGTTCATCTCCAACTTCTGACACCCTCGTGGCCCTACTTGCTGGAAACCCTGTAGAGACACACTCCTCCACAACCTTTTTCACGTCAGAGGCTTAAAAGCATCCGCGGTGGTGGATGATCTTCACCGGTCTCCTATCCAAGTGCTGGCTCCTCAGTTTCTCAGCTCTCACCGGCACCAGGAAGCAACATCCTAAAAGATGCGTGTGTCACTTGTAGGCACGCCACAGGTGTTTATTCCATTACTGCTTGCTTTGCTGCCTGCCTGAGACGGGGAAAGCAGCTGCTTGGTGTGGCTCCAGCGAAGGATGGCAGCCCTCCGGAGAGGGAGCCCGGCCAGCAACAGTGGGATGAACAGCAGCCCGGAGCCTGCGGGGAGCCGGACATGAATATCGCGCAGCAGCGTACACGGGCGGTGGCGTCTCTCGCAGGGACGCTGGCAGGGATCCCCCCGAGCACAGGCTGTTACCGCTCACAGCACCAACGTGTTCTGCGTCCCGGCTGCCGGCTGCAGCCCCACCACTGATGTCACCCTGGCAGGCTGAGAGACGTTACCCGCTGTCTGGGGCAAAACTGCTTTCTAGTATGCAAAAAATGAGAAGCCGTCTGCCCTCACTGAGGACACGGCTGAAGTCATGCTCCTGCCAGAAGCCAGTGTTTTCCAAGCACTTCAGAGGGGAGTCTGGGTTTCTGCTTTTAATTCCTGGCTCTGGTTCTGACTTACTGGGAATTCTTCTACCCGTCACTAAGCATCTCCATGATTCAGTTTCCCTGTTAAACAGGAGCACAAACCTTCTGGTCCTTGCTGCTGGGAGGCTGAATGACAGCATTTAAATACTTCGGATGACGTTTCAGGGCTTAAGACGTTGCAAGATTTTTCTGTTGATCTTAAAATTATGCACTGGTCTCCTGTAAGAGCTCACTCAATCCTTATAAGTGGCTCTTTGTCACTGTTCCCATCCACACCCTGGTTCCTCTTTGAAAGGCAAATACCATAAAAGGCTGTTTATTGAGACTGAGATCTAGAAAGGAGAAGTCAAATAGGGTCAGGCTCACTACAGCTTTGCTGCCCTGAGCTGCGGCCAGGGAGGGGTGGCTTCCTGCTCCCCCCGCGAGCCACGGGAACAGCAGCCCGTCTGTCCAAGGAGCCTCCGACGTGGGTGGGTGTCTCCTGCCCCTTCGCAAAGAACTGTTTCATCTCCAGTGGAAATAGCTAAGATGGAAAAGGCGGAGAGTAAGAGAATCGGGAAAATAGCAAGCGTCCCTTATCAATCACGCTTGGACAGTGAGGGTTTTATGTGCGCAAAGACTTTGCTTAAATTCTTTTTTGCATTTATCCACAAGAAAGAAGAAAAAAATCTGGTGGGTGAGGAAATTGCCAGATGTTGATTCATCCTTGCTTTCTGCAAATGTTTCCATTTTGTTGAAAACCCAATTTGCAAACCCAGGAACCCTCAAAAAAGAACTTATTTGGTTTTTTTTTTAGAAAATAAAACCTGCAAGCAGCTCCAATGACAGCACATGATGAGGATGAAGGCAGAGGAACTCTGCCATCTAGCAGACTTCATGCTGCTAACTTTTCCCTGGCCTGGAGCAGCAGAACTGAATCAGTTGTTCTCTCACTGTCTGGTACCACGCCTGGGTTTTCCCTGGCACAGAGAAGAGAATGCTTAAAGAAACAGATATCTCAGTGCAGGGATTTTTAAAAGAAAATATGGCTAACTGTATTAACAAACCTTATTGGTAAGGATCCTAATCATCATCTGGTTCACAAAGGTCCTTTAACTTGCTTAAAGATGATCCAGGGCCACAACTGAGAGGGGCAGAGGATGAAAAAGAAGCCACAGAAGGCAGCGAGGTAGCCAGGACGTAATGACATCCCGTGGGACTCACCCCAAACACCTGAGCAGAAACCATGAGTCCTGAGAAATCCCATCACATCTAGTGAGAAGGATCTGCATTTTGCATCTCCGTCCAAAGACAGCATCTCTGGTACAGCAGCCCCTTAGAAACAGCTCAAGGGTTATTCCAGTATTAACTTTAAAAAGGCATCACTTAGGAAATCATCTGTAACTTCATATCTCACCTCTCATAAGATCCAAAGCACGCTTGTTCAGCCTGAGTAATCTGCAAAACCCAGAGCCGAACCAGGAGCTGTGGCCCCGCACACCACCGTGAGCCGCTAACAACATCTCAGAGCAACCCTTGCTGCAGAGTGCAGGAGCTGCACCGCTTTCCAACATTTCTGTTCTAAGCATAAATTTACAGCCAGCTATTGATGGATTAAATATGAGAAGGGAGCCCAAGTCACAAGTCTATTTTCTCATTTACTCACTTAGCCTCCTGGCATGTGCACCTATTGCATTTAATTTTATTTTTGTTTTTAAAAAGAATCACTTTGGACTTACTTCCACAAAGTTCTTCAGCTTGATTTAGTGCGTAACAGCTGTTCATTTCAAGAAGCTGTTGGAAAAACATTCATCTGCTCCCAGCCCAGACTACTGTTAAAAAAGCAGAGCATACTTCTAAAATTAAAAAAAAAAAAAGAAATCAAGATGCTTTAAAAAGTACAAATATGAAGAACTTTTGACAAATGTGTTTTGGTCATTGCTGAAGCTAATTCAAAACATAAATCATCGCAGGTGTAACTTCATTGGAAACACATGGCTTTCCATCCAAAATAAATCTGGGCCACAGAATAAAATCCGCACAACCTAGATGGCGACTTGGTTGGCAAACAGAGGCATGGGCAGACTTGCATAGCTAGCACCAGTATTACATTCAGCCCTCTGGGTTATTATTTGCAGGCGCTCCCTATGACAACAGCACCCCTTCCTTCTCGCTCCTGGGGAGCGCTTCCCTGGCGCAGGATGCTCCTGAGCCTCTCCCCGCGCGGGGAAGCGCGGCTCACCAAGCTGAAGCCGCTCCGCAAGTCCACGCAGCGGGGAACCGGGCACAGATCTCTCAGTTGCACTGCAAAGCCCAGCAAAGCGTGGCACGGCAGGGCTCAGCCCGGAGCCCGTTTTGGGACCCAGGGCCGTACCCGCAAGCCCTCGAAGTCTAGCACAGCGGGCTCAGCTCATGCTGCCGGGCTGCGGCACAGGCGCACGCAGCAGAAACATCCCAGGAATGATGCAAATATAAAAAAAAAAAAATGGTTTCCAGTGACAGCAGCAGAAAGCTCTCTGGCTGCCAGACCACAAACAAGCTGGAGACGTTTCCCTCCCTCATCCTACTTGACATGAGACCTGAGCCAAGCTCCTTCTTCAGCAGCTCTCCAATGGGTTTAGCACGAGACCATCCATATGTCTGACTCCCGGTTGCACATAGACCTGTCCTTGCACTGGCAAGGTGAAAAAGCCCAGATTTAAGGGGCACTGGCAGCAGCAAAAGCACTGTCTTGTGATGAGTCAGGAGGGATAACAGTGACCTCTGATTTTCCAGCAACCCCAGGCTGGATTTTACACGAGACCAACAACAGCTGCGGCAGCTATAACTCCTCTGGGAAAAACAGAGATGCTTCGAGTGAAGCACCAGGAAGGGCCAGAGCCCCAGCTGAGCTTCTCAATAGCCTGCGCATCTCAGTTTGCCCAGGCGTGTGGGCAGGACAGGGTGGGCTTCTCACTGCAGCTCGAGATTCAAACTCTCCTTCAGGCATGGGCTGAGGGCTGCCCACCGTGCCTGCACGCCTCAAACCAGGGCTGCAAGGCAATTGCTGTATCTCACTCCCCATGCCATATCATGCACTTTTCTCTTGTGACCAACAGGTCAGCTGGCCTGCAAGCACTCCTGGTCCCAGGCTATGCAGGGGAAGAGGTCAGACTTACATGCCCGTTAATTGCACAGAAGAATAGTCCTCTTCATCAGCCCTCCCATAGAAAGGTTGTTACTTACGTATCTGACGACAGTGGCCCAAAGAGCCAGCTCAGAGCAGGGCCCTCTGTGCCAGCTGGCCAGTGCAGCCCCAAACACATACAAGAAGGTGGGTAACTCCTTCTCCCATGCCCAAGTCAACTGAAGGCTTTAAGAAGCCCTCAACCTGGAGAGCTCATGAACGAGGTTAAGGGAAGGCACCAGAGACCAAGTCTGGAAGAGGAGGACAGGAGGACAGTGAGGACGAGAGGGATACAATAAAGCTTAGCTTTGGGAAAGCAGATGGGCCCAAATCATGCAAGAAGGCTTTACGATCCCTCAAGCAGGAAATAAGTGATGACATACTGTCATGTTGCTGTGTCAACAGCTGACACATCGCAGCAGGATAATTTCACGGACTCCCACGTTATTTTAAAAGCTCTCTTCGAAATTGCACAGCTAGGGCAGAGAAGCCTCAAGCCTTGCAGAGCAATGGCTCTGCAGAAGACCCGCTGCTGTGGGAGACCTCAGTCCCTCAGGAACCAGCTTGCACAGAGGAGCCGCAGCCAGCCCTGCCATCCACAGAAGGCATCTGGGGCTCACCACAGATGCCTGCTGATACAAGACCAAAGCAGCAGCCTCCCTTCCCTTTCCCCCTCCAAGAAAACAGTATTCTGACCCAAAATGTGTTCAAAGGGTTCATTGTTGTCTGGCTGGCACATGCAATGCTTGAAGCTAGCCTGGAAGTCCTCAAGGTTGTGGACAAAGTTCTGCATGTCTCAAGAAGGCTACAGCACTTCTGAGAGTCTCCTTTACCCTTAAGAGGGGCTTTTTGTTTGCTTTTAACATTATGCACGAGAAACAAAACATTCCTCCCTCCTGCTGCTCTCCCTCTCTTTCTTATCAGAAGCAGCCACTTGTATTTTCACCGACGCAATTGCCCAGCTGTTTTTCTAAGGGTCTGTATACTTACTTTTTCTGCTTTTTTTCAGCAGTTGGATGCAGGAGCCAAATCCTTGAGGACTGGCCCACAGGGTCCTGCCATGCTGGAAACCAGGAGGGATATCTCCAGGAAACCTTTGATTTCATTGTGCTGCCAACTGGCACTGCATTTCTGCTCCCAGCAGTGGGTTCGGCACAAGGCGCATACTCAGATATCAGCAGAAAGAACAAAACCCAAGTTCTCTACGAGCGTCATGGAAAGGCTACCCCTATTCAGCACAAATTCTGCAAAACCCATTCAATCCCTAAGGAACAGCTTTGTTTACAAACCAATTTTGTTCGCCGGCCCATGATGTTAGAGACAGCCTCTGCGTAGATGCGTCTCCCACGTGGTTTTGCTTTTCGGAGTGATCCTGCCTTTGAGAGAAGTTTGCTGGAGTTACCAAGTGAGCACACACAACCCTCTCCCTTGAAAGCAACACATTAGGAAACGGTCTGGGCTCATACATCAGAGCAGGCATTTTTGCTCGTTAACCTATTCGTTTACTCACACCAGCAAAGCCTCCCCCCTGCTCCAGGTCAGTGCCTCCATCCCCTGCAGCAAGCAGGTGCACACAGGCATCCCCAGCAGCCCCGCTCCGAATGAGCCGCAGCACTGCCGGCCAAAGTGGGAGGCAGGATCCCGGGCCACGGCCGTGACTCACCCTCCTGGCCCTGCCAAAGAAGTAGTTTTGGAGCGAGGAAGCGACAGGGAGACTTAAATTAGAAAGCTGGTGAAACAAAACGAAAGAAAATCCCCCTCAGCTCTCCTTGCTTGGGTCCAGCAGGGAAAAAGGGGAAAGGGTGTGCAAAGCATGAGAGGTGTCAGAGCATGGCATAGTGCTGCGCCGACACAGAGACAGGCTCTGGCCAAGCAACCTTTTCTCCTACACGAGTGAAACACCCTTTTCAGCACTTCACCACCTGCTCCAGTGGAGCAATGACCATGTCCATGCGGCCACTTGGCACACAGCATGCAAGCCGATGCACTGTACGGGCATGTCAACACGCTCTATAGGGTGCTGCCAACCACGCTGGTGCTGGGCGGGTTTCCCTCACGACCCTCTGCCATAGAACATTGGAAGAAGTAAAACACGCCCCAAATATTTGCCCCACCATTACATAGAAGGCTGAATGTTTCTAAGTCCACATACAGGTGCAGGAAAGCATCAAGACTTAGAACCACTGCACTCAACGGCAAGTCTCCTAACCCTAAGGGGGCTCAAAATACAACCACAGGTAAAGTGGCCCAAAAAACAGATGCTCCAGGTTTGCCTATCCCTTCAAAGCCACTGCCCAAGCCCTCTCTCAATTTGGCAGATTAAATCCAGCTCTGTCTTACATACTGACTACATAGCTAGCTGCTGTGCTAGCTGGGCTGGCAGTCCCACAGCAGCACAGACACGGGTGCACAGGAGCAGGCAAGGCAGTGCTCAGCTGACGGCTCTGCTCCCCTTCAGCTCACACTTCTCCCTTCTTTGCCGTGGGGACCCTCCCAAGAAAGACACGGCCACCTCTGAGCATCACCACAGACCGGCTGGGTCGCCGGGGTCCCTACGCACCTTCTGCCCTCTGTGGCCAAGGGTTAACTGCACAGCTTACTTAGACGGTTATATCAAATCTGCAGATGGGGAGAAGGGAACACTTTTTAAGTTTCCCAGGGAGAAATCCATATTTCTCTTACTGTACTTTGAGCACTGTAATGAATGACCCTGACAAGACTCAACCATGCATTTAGTGGCAAGAAGGCGTCAGAGGTACAGCAGATCAGCGTGAAGCACAGCCCACAAAGACTGACAGAAGAAATCTGAAACTAGGACGAGTGCCCTGCCCATAAATCACATTGCTGTGAAGAAAGCTGGAGGCATGGTGATGATAGTTCAGGCTGGCATTAGACTGGTAAGATAATTTCCTGCTTTGTGTTGGTTTAAGGCAAACCCCATTTTTCTGGCCCCTCAGGTCAAGGTCTGCTTAGGCAGATTAAACATATAATGTGCTATTAATAAAGATTAGAAGAAAATATAAGTGCCATTGACTTGGACTTACAACCATCACACTGACCCAAGAGACCACTGTGCTAGGACCCATCCAGCCACGTCCACAGGCTCAGTGTGGACAGAGCTGAGAGCGGTGCCCGTGGCTGCAGTCAGCACCAAGTATGATGCCAGCCCACAGCAGCTGCGGTATGCACGATGCCAGGACACATGCTGGTAAGCCCTAGGAGCTCTTCCAGCAGGACTTGGTCACATCAGCTCAACACCAGTGAGGACAGTGTGCAGAGTAAGCTCAGCCCTGGTCAGGGAAGTGCCGCGTCTCCTCACCTGCCCCAGCTCCCAACATAAACCCAGATGTTACAGCTGCAGCACTTGCCAGCATAACTTCTAGTTTAACATGCAAAATAAACCACAGCAATTAATTGCACCTCTAAGCATCAAAAGCCAGAGTTTCCAGCGCAGAACCTCTCGTATTAGTTCTCCCAGAGAACTTTTAAGGTAAAAAGCTGTCATTGGGACTTCTGGTAAATGGAGACGAGTCATTTGGGTTGAGTCTGCAAGCCAAGGAGAAAGTGGGCTTGGTCACGGGAATGGGCCTGGACCAGCTCTGAGCTGATGGAGTAAGCAGACCCTTGCTTTTGGGGTTCACAGTCATTACAGGATACGCATCCCAGAGCAGTTACAACCAAGGCAAACCTGACCCCTCTTCCTGTGCTTATGTCCCTGATCCAGGATGCTTCCTACAGGAAAATCCATTATATCCTGTCCCACACACACACACTTTGCCCAAATACCTTTTTTGCCAAGTTTCAGCCCACGGCTGAGATTTGATAGCCAAGTTAATAACCCGGGGAGGTGTCAGTTCAGAGCAAGGAGGATGATGAAGTCAGGCTTACTTTTTCCCACAGCCCTCCATGCCTGGTAAGTGGGACAAGCATCAGGAATGGGAGGAGGATGCTGTGCTGCGGCCCTTGGGAAATCCCACTGCGTGACTGGCCGAGCAGGCTGGATCAGCTCCCAGGCAGGCAGGGCAGATATTGTCAAGGAAAGAAAAGGTCTGATTAGGCCTTTCTACCACTAATAGTATCAAAATAGCATATTGCTTTCATTGGCAGTCAAGCAGAAAATGAAACGGTGCAAAAAGGAGAAGCCGCAGGTGAAGTGGACTGGAATAATGGGGTGTCTGCAGAAATGACAGCCTTCAAGTGCCCTTCATACTCAATTTTTTCTCTTGCACATCGGGAGGTCTGTGAGGTACAAGCTATCAACTCCTACTCGCCACCCCATGGGAATCCTCCCACGCTCCTGCCTTTGCATTGCTGGTAAATTGGCAAGTGTCTCCTCCAAGCTACAGCAAGCCCCTGGGAAACAGGAGCCGGATGGTCCTCTCGCCCACTCTGATGTGCCGGAGGAAGGACATCCTCACTTTCCACCTCTGAGAGCCATTAAAGTGCACTTTCTTTAGTGCAAAGGAGAGCAGAAATGCTTTTGGCTGGCATTTAACCCCAATAATGAATTGTGGCTCAAGAGTGTGACCCGTAGGCTCTCAGATCTTAAATCAAAACCTGCAGAGGACATCTCCTTGCTGCTACACAGAACGACAGCTTAGACTTTGCCAGACTTCAATGCCTTGGCTCTCCCACACTGGGGTCTGTCGCACTCCACCTGATCCACAGCCCGGACAGAGCCTGGGCTCCGTGGGGCAGGGAGGGTTTGGTAACCTGCCTCTACACTGATTAACAAACGAAAACACTGACCTTTTGTGACTCCCTGCTGCTATGGCAGCAAAAATAAATAAAAGCAGGAATACCAAAGAATTAATTGAAGCAACTTATTGGAACTGTCTAGAGTGTTCCTAAATTAACTTCTTCTTGTTTTTCCTGCAAATCCTGTGCAAATCCTAGAGCACACAATGGGAGGGAAGCAGCATGCATATGACAGCACATACCTAGCTGGTACCCCGCAGTGAGGGATAAGGGCACTGTAAATCTTCAGGATGATGTTCCTGGCCCACAGCTTCCTGAAAGCATTACAGCTCTTGTCATCTAAACACACAAGAGAGCTCATACACAGCAGCAGGCACGTTGCAACAGCATGCAAACTGTGTACAATGTTTGTACAGACCTACATGCACTTATATATAATGCATATATCATAACAAGAGCAAACCGTATGCCTGGACTCAAAGCCAGGCGGAAAGGATCAGTTTAGAGGTGGTGCAAGGCACCTCAGCTCCAGAATTCAAAGAGCTGGATAGATTCCAAAGGTACTTTTCCTTTTTCCTCCCTGTGCCAAGTGTCTCCTCCCCCATCACCCTTACACTCAAGAAAGGCTGAATATAAATTGTCTGCTAATTCACAAGAATAACGGAACAAACCAGGCTGCAGCAGGGCTTAGCACACTCCGGAGCTCAGCTGCCCTTCAACCCAAAACTAGCACCAGAAGGGCTCAAGAAAGCGACTGGAAACACCCAAGTTGCGAGGCTCAAACCTCAGCCTGCTCAGAGCTCTATTGAACCTGCAGCCCAGCGACCAACGCAGGGGCTGGGATGGTGCGAGAAGGCTCAGTGCACGAACAACGCGAATCTGCCAGCCTTTGCAGGAATGGGGCTACAAAAGGTTAAAGGCAGGGACGCTGGTGGCTGTGGGTGAGCAGGATGATGGCATTGGCAAACCCCTGAGCCCTCCGTTTCTCTGAGATGCTAAGACTGGATGGCTTTTGCTGCTTTCAGTAGTCTGTGCAGAGAACAGATGCCTTTTCCATACACAAAACAAGTTATTTCCTTGCTCTCAAGGAGACGCTTCCCTCCCACACATCCATCTAGTTAACGTACATTTACAGCTCCTCAAGGGGAGGGAAAAGACCAGGGACCCCCATCCCACCTCGGCTGCTCAGCACTTTGCTTCCTATGAGAAAACAGCCCCTTTGCTGCTGGAGGGCAGCCCAGCAGAGTGGGGTCCCCTGGGAGGTGAAGGGCAGCAATCGGGGACAGGATTTGGGTCGAACTGGCTGCTGGCAGCACTTCAGCTGGCTGTGCCAAAGAGGGGGAAAAAAAGGAGGGGGGGGCTGGGGAGTTAATATCATTAAGTATCTGACAGCTGGAAAATGTGAGCAGCCATTGTTTGCAGCCCCCCTACAGCTCCTCCAGCCAAACAAGTCTGCTGAAAGCAGCAGTAATAAAGCATAAAAGCCAACATGGAAACACTGACTCCCCTCTCTGCCCTGCTGCTCCCACCAAGGGAACAGGACGGCTCTGAGCCCACCCCGCCCTGACTCATGGGCCCATGGCTTCCCCGTGCCCCCCATCCCCTGCCCTTGTCCCCCCTTGCTGCTTTGAGGCAGCAGCTCCAGGATTCGTGTCGAGAGGCCCAGGGAGGCTGCGGCAGGAGCTTTCTCATCTTCCACCCGCTCAGAGCAGCTGTGCTCCATCTCCGCACACAGCACTGATGTTGCTGCTGTCACCACGGGGGTGAGCAAACTGCTCTGAGCACGGCTTCTGTCCCCCCTGAGCTGCCGTGGGGAGGGATGGAGCAAGCCAGCTCCATCCCGCATCACTAAACACGCAGAAACATTGCTCCTGCCCCTTCTCCCAGCTCCACTCATGGGAAATGCGAGAGACCCTAGGAGCTGCCGGCTGCCCAGCTGAAACAAAACTGGTCCTCTGCAGCCTGAGGAATTACACTTACACTGCTGCTTCAGTGTGCATGAATGTTGTAGCGTTGGCTGCATGAAAAGAGAAAGGAATCCAGAGCTTAAGACATATGCATCAGCTTCCACCAGCCAGCAGTGGTCAACAACTCCAGGGATATCAACAGCTTATTTATCCCTTAACCTTCAGGCTACCTTCCCTCCTAGTAGCTGAACCTGAGCCCATGCCACCTTCCCCATGCACAGACTGGCCACTGACCTGCTCCCAGCAGCACCCTGAGCCTCCGCCAACGTCAAACGGACCTGGTGCCAACCCAAGTGGGAGCGTGCTGGAGAACACCGCAGGGAGGAACCTAGATCTGGGGAGAAGATTTGATGGTAATTTTTGGCTTTTTTCCTTTAAAGCTTCCAGAGGATTTTAATCAAAAAATCTTCACAGTCTAATTCTGAAAGTACAAAGCTCAGGCACTGAAACTACATTCACTTCACCTCCCAAAATGATGGGCAATTCAGTTCCAGGAGGTACTTTCAAGCAACTCCAGCTGGTCTGACATTTCCAGGGGTGAGGCACGGACAGATGTTCTGGGACTCCTTTTCCTAGGTCCACATAGCTGACTGCAGGTTTGTATTTGATCACAGGCAGGCACCAGGCTCCATCAGTCAAAGTACTCAAGGGAATTGCCACTGGTCCAGATTAATATACTCCACACTTCAACAACAAGTGCCTTCATAGCAGCATGAGAATTAAAATTGACCTGTGCTCATACCTAGATGCTCCCTTTCACATCTTAACTGGGTCGTCCTGCATCCCACATCAATAACAAACTCGCAACCTACCCACAATTTTTTCAATCCCCCCCACGTGAAGGCAAGCAGCAGTTGGGAAGCAGCCCTTCCAAGAGGTTTCCTTCTCTTGGTGGAAGCAAGCAGATTATACTATTTTGTAATAACTAGCAGCTAACAACAGACTCTAACCACATTGCCTGGGAAGGCATAACCACAGCTCCTTCCCTCTCACACCCCTGAAAACTCCCGTGGAAATGTAGAGAAGGACCCTGTACGGTGTGTGACTTCTGCATTACCAAAAGACATATTCCCCAGCACATCCTGAGGGAAATGGCAGGTAAAGGGATGTTCAGCTTAGGCTGAACCCACTGATAGGATACAGAACGTACCCTCATGTTTCAAAAATATCCTTAAAACATCTGACAGCATATCCACCTTCGAGGTTTCAAGCCAAACAGCCATGTGAGTGATGATGTGATGGCCAGACAGATTCTCATTCCTGGTTGGTCACAGAGGAGGAATTATTTTTGGCCACAGCAGATTTCTCTCCTTCCTGCAAATCTGTTAACTACTGGGTTCTTGGAAAAGACCAGGGTGGGACTACGCCTCTCTCTTCCTTGTGCTCAGACACAGGTGCAGACCCATTCTTGCATGCACCACGGAACATAACTCTACTATAACCCTCTAATTTGAAGGCTCACATGTTGTTTAACTGGAATTGCAAAACAATGGGGTGAGGAAATAATTGAGAAGAAGCCTAGACTTCTGACTTGGTCTTTTTCACCTCATTGTGTCTCTGTGACCTGCCAGTGTCCTTTAGGAGTTTGGTGACCATGTTTCATAAGCAATCAGTGTCCTGGAGTGGTAACACACACACACTGAGGTATCTCATTAGCTTAGTCATGTGGGTCAAATCCTATAAAACACTGAGTGACACCAGTATGTCTTGACCTTAAGAGCTCTTTGCTCAGCACCTCATCAGATGATACAACTGCAACAGATCTACAGCAACAGCACGACATGTACACACCCCCACATACATGCAGTAGCAATAACTGAGAGCCCAGAGACATTCATTTTCTCACCACTTCCCCTGCCGAGTCCCACATACTTCCGCAACAAACAGGAGGATTCTGATCAAGGCAATTCACATGAGTATAAGCCACATTTTCCCTGGCATCTTCCTCACTGGATACTCACTAACTCCAAAAAGAGCATAAAAGCACCTCACAGCAGCTTGTTTCAAAGCCTTTGTGCCTCCTTCCAGGCCAGCTGCCTTCCTCTCCCTTGCCTTTGTCCAACTGGGCAACACACATTTAATTACATTCATTTATGTTCAAACAAGCCTACTGAAAAGTAAGTGGATTAAAACCTGGTCTGGAAAAATAATTAAACCCCATTGCGGCCCAGCGCAGCCTGCGTACTTGGGCTGCGATGTAATGCAGGCAACAGGAATTCTCCCCTGCAAGAGGCATCGGGAATTTGAAGTTGCAGCACAGCCAGCCCCGCTACCTGCAATGCATTTAGCAGATGGCAGAGACCCACAGCTTCATCCATCTACCTTTGATCTTATGTTTCAGTCCTTCCTTCCAAGTCCAAACAGCCATTTAACCACTGGAGAGGCTCAGTGCATTCTGCAGATGGATCTAAGCTGCTCTCTGAACTCGCAAGGGTAGGAGCTGCACATATTCATCTCCAGGCAGCAAAAGAGTACACCCACTCATTCATACCCTCACTTCACTGTCATCCAAGACGCACATATGGATATCCTGCTTGAACACGGCCTCTCCATCGCAGCAGACAGTTAACGCTATAAACAAGCTGGCTGGGAGCTGGCTACTGAGTTTGAACATCAACACCTTCCTGTTTGTACTTCCCACCGGTGAGCGTAGCCAGGCCAGCGCTGCTCAGCCTCCAGCTTCCCAGGAGAGGACCCCACCGCAGGCAGCGAAGAGACCAAGACTGTGCAAGCCTTTCCTACCTCTAGACCTCAAAGTCCAGTAGCGCAAGATAGTAAAATGCTACAAGAAAAAACAAAAACCAAACCAAACCAAAAAAACAAACAAACAAACAAATCCCATTAAATTAGAGCCAAAGAGTCAAAACAGTGAAGTACCAGGCATGTCCACCCCATGGGTGCAGAGACACCTGACTGTACGTAACACACACTAACCACAGACCTGGAAGAAGTGGGAATGCTCAGTCTAGACATCAGGGCAATGCAGCTGGGACAAAATAAGCACATTTCCAGGATGCTGCGCCAAAACAAGTGAAGTTCGGCCTGGAGTGTTTCTCCGCTGAAGGCACAGCAGTATGCAAACACAACAGAACAGGTAACTCTGCATGGTGCTGTAATGCTCCACGCTGACTTGCTGGCCCAGGTGCTGCCTGCCACAGGACACGCACTTTCCTCGTGCTCAAAGTAACCAGGGGGATAGCTAGAAACAAACTTCCAGGACTTGTGAAGCCCAACACCTTCCCTTCCAACCTATACCACACCAAGCTGCTGGCTCTCGGAGCTGGCTCTGTGTGCGGAAGAAAAGAAGGGACAGGAGAAAGAAAAATTTGTAACAGCTTTTGCAGCCCAGTGAAACAGTTCAGCAGCATTTGGCAGACCATTAAGACCTGCACAAAACCACTTTGCTCCAGGCTTCCTCTGAGCTTTCCCCCTCCCAGCTTTGCTTGCCTCCCTTCCCTAGCACAGCCAGAACGCAGAGTTGGCATGCTCTTTAGTTTAATTAAGCAACAGCAATTAGGCAACACATTTTTAAGCAGTTCTCTCACAGCCGAGCTTTCTGTTCCTTGGGAAAAGGCTGGCTTCAGCATTAAACCAGCAGCTGTGTTCAAAGTGCCAAATCACTGGGTCAGAAAGAGGGAGCTTGATATGTAAACAGCCTTGTCACTAATTACCCCATGCCTTCGAGTGAATTGCCATGGCTTCACTCCATTACAGCCTTGACTTCCTCAGGGGCAGGGCGAGCAGGCAGGGATGCTGCGAGAAGCAGGAGTTTGTCTGATGGTTAAACCAGAGCCTGGGAGACATAACAGGAACAGCCTCGCTGAATATTTAGTGTTGTACAAACCCAGCCACCAAAAGCCAGTTACACAGACTGGTCCCTGTTAGCACAGGCTTGGAGGATTTATCCGTCTGTCCCACAGGCTCTGGGCTGACGTTTATTACAGCAGATTGCGTAGAACAGAGGTTTCTTTCCTGAGTCCTTTGGAACTGAATTCAGTGATCGCTGCCCCCTCCTCAGAAACTCCCCGGGAGGGACCTAGCAGATCAGGGGGAAGGGGAGGACTCTGTTGCACTGGCAGGGAATTGCACCCAGCTTTCTTCCTCGCTCCAGCGGGAACCAGAGACTTCACGTGATCCACGTGGTGCTGAAAACATGTTCCAAAATCCCTGAGAAAAATGCTGAGCGATTCTCCCACAGACAGCGTTCAGCAGCTGCAAAGTAAGCAATGCCCGGAGGCCGGCGTCCAAGTTGCCACAGATCCGGCTGTGATGCTCTGGGAAGCAGCATGGGTCCCCAGGCAGCACCACCGCTCGGTGCCTCCTTTGCCTCCTCTCCATGCCTTTGGCTTTCACTGGAATGTAAGAGCAAGGCCATCTAATCTATGTGTTCAGGGAAGCCACAAGCAAAATTTAAAATGATTTCCTGTTTTTAAAAAAAGAAAAGTAATGGCTGTTCCCCCTCTGCTTCAGTAAGGGCGAAGACTGCCAAGGACACCCAGTAAATCTATCAATCACACACACATGCTCCGCTTCGCTCTCAGCTGAGTATTTACAAATTTCCAAAGTGCTGAACCTCTTCAAGTCATTCTGCTTCTGCTTTCATCTGTAATATCTATAGTGCTTCTGAGAATTTCCTGCAGCTATCCTAAATTAACAAAGATCAGAAACCAGGCTTCATCCATAACCCTAAAGGTCAGTCACATCATTTTGTTTCAACATGCCAAACAGGCAAGAGGAAAACAAATATATGGAGTGTCCCAAAGGAAGATGAATGAAGAGCCCTGTCCCAAAGGAAAGCAAAAGCCCTAAACTAAGAAAGATAACTTAAAATACTTATTCCTATCTGTCTAGATAGTGGCAACACATGCAACGCCTGGGTGCTAGCAAGATACGCCAAGCTATGTGGGTTTTCCCGGTATTTCCAAGGGGTGGTAAAACATTCCTTGCTGTTTTGGGAGAATGCCACCACAAAAATTTTGCATGCAAAATTAAATGCAGTTTTGCACATCTGAAGGGAGTTTGGCAGCCCCAGGACAGCCCCAAGAGGCTTCTCCCCAGTCCAGCCCACAACACCCGTGTTATGCTGAGAGCACAGCTGCCAAGGCAGGAATCCCACCCCAGGGAATGGGGAGGGCTCTACAGCCAGAAATTACTAAAAACACCAAATAGCAAGTTCCAGATTAAAAGTCACTTCATTGCATAGCTCTGGTTCCACCAATGTGGGCAACAGCATGCACTGCATGTCCTGTGCTCCACAGGTTGCCCCATCTGGTACCGCTCCTTGGGTTCAGTTCCCAAGGAAACGATGGGCACTAGGAGCATGGAGGACCTACCTTAGCTCTGAGACGACGGTGTGCGGACTCCCAGCTATCCAGGGATGGGTGGGACATGCTCCACCATGCACATTTCAAGGAGCCAGTACCGGTGAGGCAAAGACAGAGCTACATCTCCAGCTGTGAGACCAGCTAGTTCTGCCCTTGCCACTTGTGCAGCCCAACAGGCTGTCAACACTCCAAGGGAGATGTCAAAAGATCAAGTGAAGAGAAAAACATGGTCACCAACAGTTCTACACATGAGTTATGGGGCTGGAGGACAAAGTACATCGAATGAGTAATAGTGGTCTGAGGGGACTGCACACGGCTGGAAAGTTGAGTTTTCCTGCTCCTGCCAAGGCAGAAAAAAATCCAGCATCCTTTGGTAGCTTCCAAGAGAGGCTCTTTTTCTAACCATTCCCATTTCCATCTACGTGTGACCAGCGGGGAGACATGGCTGTGTGTCACCTCTCATGGTCCATAGCCAGCACCCACTTCATTGCTCCTGACCCTGCGCAGAGACTCGGATCGCAATCCCCACAAGCATTGCTCAGGCTCTCGGTGCAAGATATGAAATCACGCTCCAGGTGAAAGCGGACTATGGATTTCAATTACATGTTTGCAAGCTGTGCTTTCTCAGCAGTCGAAATAATCAAATATAAAGAAGCCCCATGAAAGCTTCGCCAGGGACCTCCCTTTCTAGCCAGCCTTCAACTCTCAAAGTAACATCCCTCATTCCTAATTCATGTACTGCTTCATTGCCTTTAATAGCACTTTTCCCCAAATCTGCACTCTCTCCTCTGCCTAAAGCACTAATTTCCATTACCTCAAGAGGTATCAAATTCCAAACCTTTGCTGCAGCTTCAGGTTTTCACACTCTGGTTACAGACACCTCATTAGCCTCCCCACATCTGGTCCAGGCTACAAGGTGTTTGTTCTGCAACACGCCAGAATCAGTCAACACAACTGTCTGATTACATACAGGCTCCAAAATGTCTCATGTATAAAAAAAAAAGAAGAAATTAAGCAGATGGCCTGCAGAGCACTGAGATTTGCAATTTTCTTCCTGGAAAACTTCTGGTAACCCCAGTTCCAAAAATAATACTAGGAATAGCCCTCCATGTGGGAAGGAAGCATTTTCTAAAAACCTTTGATCTCTGTGTTCCAGAGGAGGGAACTGACACATTAATTAGAACATATTGCTGAATGGGGTTGCTATCTCACACCACAGGGCAAAACCAAAGTGGGTATTTAAACCTTGGTGGCCAGTGATAGAAATTTACTGTGTTAGGTTTTTTTTCTCTGGATCATTTTTCAGTTAACAAAGCACAAACATATCAGTTCAACTCTTCCATAATCCCTGCTATCATCTCTCCCCAAAATCACTGATCATCTCCTACTAAAAATTCTTTCCAACAGTTCTCACCCAGAATTTTATGCAGGTTTGTATCTGCCCTTTTTTAATACATGTGTATTTATTATGAGACTTTCCAAGTATAATGAATTTATCTACAGCTACAAGCCTCATTTTACAAGTGAGGCACTGAGACACTGCAGAGCACAGGCATGCGCTTGGTGAGAACTTTGGCGGTTTACATCCGAGGAATAAATCCAGGTAGTTGACACTCCAACATGACACTGGAGTGTCCCAAAACTCCCCAGGCTAAATGTCACACCCACAAGTGCCCTCTTCCCACCTAGGTTTCATTGCAAGCCAGAATTTACAGGAAAATCACCCTCTGGTGGTCCACCAGCTGGACCTCCTGCATGCACCCTCCTCTCCACGACTTGTCACCACTCTCGGAGGACATCTGTGGAGGACACCCATGCCCGTCCAACTCCTCCCCAAATCTTTACTTAATCAATGTGAACGGCCCTTGTCATCTAATCCCTCTTCATGAGGAGGCTTCCTCCTTTTTGAAACAGCATCTTCAAGTTATCACTGGCCCCTTCTCCCCATACTCCAGCATCAGCAGAGCCAAGTCCCCAGACACAGGAGTACGTTGCTGAGCTCACGTCCTCTTACGGAATTGCCTCTGTCTGTAGAGGCCACAAGCTGACAGCACTTGTTTGGATTCCTTTCTTGGATCAAACTTTGCTTGAAACACTGGATTTTCCCCACTTCTTCCACTTTCCTTCTGTAACATGAAGCAATACTTTTTCCCCTATAAAAACTGAAATTAGGAGCATACAACCTTAATTATTTATAATTTTTGGCCCACGCAGTCTCAGCATCACCCTGCCAAGCACTACTCGCTGCTTGGAAGGCTGACAAAATGTGATCAGCCATAAACAAATGAACTTTAATTCCACTACAGGACGGGAATGGAAGGGAGAGGAAAGGAGAAAGGGGAAAGGGCAGTTAAAATTCTATACTTTTTAACGGAAACTCTTTAACTCTGGTGAAACCAAACGCAAACAGAATAAAAAGATTATATGTAAAGCTGTTCGAAATCAATACTACAAGGTGGTAGATGTATTGAGAGCAAATGGTATCAGACACTTATCACTTTTGCTCTTCTGCAACGGCGAAGGATGATGACCCTGCTGCAGAGTGACAGCACACTTACAGACTGGTCTGCTATTGTCTATCAGCAGTTTATGGTAAGTCTGAAGCCAGGATGAGGGGAAGACAGGTTATCAGCTCTCTTTGGAGTCAGAGATAACAGAGTGAGGGGGGAAAGGTGGAAAACACATCTCCAGTTTTCTAAAGAGAGCTCATCTAAGAGCTGTAGCCCAAAGGAGCACATACTCTGTGTGGCTTTATCCATAGACATGATTGTAATAGAGATTCATGGGTTGAGCTGCTTAGTGATGCTTACATCTGAGAAGGGATTTAGGAAAGCTGAAAGTCAGCTACCCGGTTTGGATAGTTGGAATTTGGCATAGCAATCTGACCTATATTAAGTTTCCACCCACTTGAGTACTACTTGGAGGAGACTCTTAACCACTTCTCTTGAATCCTGCACTTCCAGTTTGTAAAACAGGTTAATTGACAAAGAATCTGAGTTACCTCAGAGGAGGAGAATGATGAGAGGCTTCCTCTGTCTGGATCTGATAATTCATTACCCAGTGGAGGGGAATTCGCTTGTAAGGGTGACCACAGGCAACTCAGTAAAACACTGAGGAACTCATTGTCTTCAACACTAGTTGCAGCTTCATGGTGCTGCGTGGCTGGCTCAGACGCTGTGCCAGCTAGCCTTATCCTGTTAACCAGCTTCCCTGCAAGGCAGGAGGCTCCCCAAATGGCATCTGCTTCCAGAGCAATACCCTGCAGCTCTGCCCCTGCTCTCTAGACCCCTCCTTATGAATTCAGCAGTGCTCTCCAAGTTGACTGACAGGCAGAAGCCTCTAGCATCTCCCATGTCTGCTGACATAGCAGAGCACGCACAACCATTGCACTGCACATGGTTAAGCAAGGGCTCAGCACCATGAACTCTCTTGCCCTGGGAATCGGAGAATCCCACTGCAACACTGAACAACAGGAAGTATTAAATCAGCATCGCTGGAAAAATACCACAAGAAATCACCCACGGGACTCTTCTGCTCTTGCTCTTTTGGCCCTGAATGCAACTTCCTCAGCAAATTAACCATCTCTAACAGGAAATGCTGCCTTTGTCCATCCTGTTGCCTCCAAAACATCTGCTCATCTGCACATGCTGTCAGCGTTCTCGAGTAGGCGTCATCCCCCCTCCGTGACAGGTCTCTCCATAGGAAGAGCCCTTTCTACAAGCTCCAGGAAAAAAAACCTTTTTAGCCCAACGTAGTTTTAACCCAGCCTTCAACTTACAAACACAGAGGATACACCTGCATGGCAAACAATCTGATTTCTGCAGAAATGTAAGTGCTAGAATAACTTGAAGAATGTGGGCTGCTCTTGCAAACAGCGTATCTCACAATAGCATCAGTCTTAACAGTCCCATGGCAGGACACAAGCAGCAAGAAATGAAAATTCTATGCTTTGGGAAAAGTGAACACAAGCTAAACAGAGTCCAGAAGAGTGGGGGAAAAGAAAAAAAAAAAAAAAGAGAGAAAACAACTCACTCTGTAAGGTCTGACCCAGAAGGGAGGGCGGAAAGCAGGGGTTTTCTCAAGATAGAATTGAAAAAACTGAGAGGGGAGCTGAAAACAGCCTTCAAATGTATAAAAGGCTGATACATAAAAAGAAAGGTGATGAATAGTTCTCTATATTTATTAGGGTCTATCCACTAGCTTAGTTTGTAGTATGCAAAAATGTTTATCTAGCTATCAGGGAAAAAAATCCCAACTTCAAGGACAGGCAAACTCAGCGACATTTTCCTTTGGGAATCTGGGATTCTCCTTCTCAGGAGGATTTTAAAAACACACAATCACAGCAGGTGGGTGGACTAGATAAGTTTTTAAAGTGCCTCCCAACCCCACATTTGCACAAATCTATGACTTTGCAGAATTATTTTCAATTTCTAAAAGATCTTGAGCACTTTTAGTTCAGAAAATTTCCCAGGACATATGATTTGCCCTAGTTCTTAATGAATCACTGCAATTGCTAACTGCCCTTAATATTAGAAATAAGCATCCTATTTGTGCTCTGAACTTCCCCAGTTCCAGCTCCAGCAGACCCTGTTGCGGGTTTGTCAGGTGGACCACAGAGCCTTCTGCTGGCATTTTGATTTTCCCACACTGCCCTGTGACCCCTCCACCCCACCAACCTCCCCATCCTGCCTGCTTCCCACACACAAATACACATGCACATTATTAATACGGCACAGAAATCTGTATGTCAATCATCTGCATGAAAGGACAATTTAAATAGCATCACCTACACAGTGACACCGCCCCCCTTTTTTTTTTAATTTTTTTTTCAAGAACTTTTCAATTTCTGAAAGAGTTGACTGAGTCACCAATAAATCAAGACATTACAATGAGGGGAGCAAGAGGAAGGAGGAGGTGACCATTTCAGACAAAAAGCAAGGTGGCAAGTCTTCACGCAGAGCATCATTATACTTTGAAGAAGCGGTGGATGCAAAACCTTTATGGAAGTTCAAAAGCAACCAGACAAATTCATAGAGGAAAATCCAGTGGAGGCTCTCACAGGCACCAACACCAACCTCAGCTCTAGGCTGCCCCACAGCCACCAGTTCTGGAGGCTGGGTGAGCGCTTGAGGCAAGTGTCACAACATTTTCACTGTTCTTCTAAGCTGGCCCCACTCTTAGGGACCTTTATTCTAACTGGATACAGCTGCTCTTGCCTCAGTTGCCTAAAAACAAAAAAAATAAACAAACCTCCCCCTCCCACCATACCATTAATCATCTGTTTTCTAGTGCACACAATGTTACTAAGAGTAACAACAGCAATAACAAAAAGCCTGGGACAAATAGATTTCCTCACTAGAAAATCCAAATGTGGTTTCTGCACTACACATCCATAGTCTGTTATTGCAAGGAGCTTCAAAGGAGCAGAATTGCAGGAAAGAGTTTATGACACATCTGGTATGAGGCTCAAGTTTATCTGGAAGGGAACTTAATTGAAACAGAAAAATCCTAACTAAGATTGGAATCCTTAACAACCTTCCCAGCACCCAAACAGGAAATTCCAGGTGGGAAACTGCTTCTCTTGCAACTTTGCCTCCTCCTGAAACCGTAAGTCAAAGGAGCCCTGTGTGGGCCAGGCAGCATGTCACCTCTGATTTCATGCTGCTCCTTGGCACCCTACTGAACCCAACGGTATAGACCCAGGAAAGAGGTAGATGAAAATAAGTTACTTGACTGATGTCATGAGTATCTTTGAAAACACAGGAGCAGAAAATCAATCCGTAGCGCAAGATCAGTGCATCAGGCACAGGCAGGCAGCCACTCATGCACCACTGCCTTCATCAGCCTTCTCCTTGGCTGGTACCTCAAGCTTCAGCCTAATTTATTGCTCTCCCCCAGAGCGCCCATAGAACCTCTGATTGTTTCCTCATGCTGGGACATTTCAGCTAAAGCATCTATTGCATGAGAAGCATCAACAAGTCGCTTGATGAAATTCAGATTAGCACTTCACACCTTTTAGGATAAAAATAACCAGAGGAAACTGGGATTCATCCCAAAACACACTAGACAATTCACATTAACCAGGGGATGATATACCTGTCTCATTTCCAAGCCTCCACCTCCTCTTCTACAGCAAGATAAATGGCAAAGAAAACAAACCAACACCCTCTACATTTTTCTTCTGCAAGGATCCAGTTTCCATGAGACTAGTCTGCCTTGTCTGTGAGCTGGAAAATAAACCAGAGCTCTGCTCTTTCTCAAGGGCCAAGATGAAGAGGCTGCGTACAACCAACAATGAAAAAGCCCATGACACTCTACATTTTCCAGGCTCCATTCCAGTCTGGTTGCTTATAACTGAAGTTGTGAAAGAAGTATAGCAAATCTCTTCCTAGAAACAATCTCTTTTGGACAAATGTCACAATATAGGCACCTTCTAGCATCTTCCCCATCTGCCTTTCTGAATCAGCAGAACAGTAACTTCCCAGCCCAGCAAGGTTTCCCTGCTCCAGGTGCCGCAGCAGCCAGCATCACAGCCCAAAACATCACAGCCAGAAAGAGTCCTGACTCCCCAAGGCTGAAGTAAGAAGGCGATCAGCTCTCCAAGAGGCCAACGCCAGCGTTTGCCTCTGGAACTTCAGTGTGAGGTTCACAGCAGCTGTCAGTGCTCGGGGCTTCTGAAAACTTACTTAGTTGCTCTCCTATGGGATGAGACGCCAAACTGCAGGCTCCTGTTTTCAAAATGATGTGACCAAATGGTTCTCAGTGAGGGTTTGGTCCATTCTGCGACTTTCCAGACAAAGCCACGTTGGTATTTCTACTCTGACTTACTCAGTTCTGCTTCCGTTGACACAGTGCCAGTACAGCAATCCCCATATCCCCGTGAGGGGCTAAGAGTTGGGAGCATTCCCGGATTTCATACATCGCAAGGCTTCAGGTGATGAGCTCCTGAGGCCACAGGATCAACCATGCTTACTGCATGGAAAAGACATAAAATCCAGGTCCTTTCTCTGCTCTTTCCCTGAAGGCTGAATCAAGTCCCTTAAATTCTATTTTTGGCTGAAACCACAATGACCAACTGGGAGGTCTGCAAGGGTGGAAAAACCTGGAAAGTCTGAGATGCAACCTACATCATCCCTGGGCTGCATCTGCTTGACTCAGCAAGCTGTAAGGGGGTAACAACAGCATCTGTAGCAATCAAGAGTCTCCTCCTCCCCTTGCAAAAACGTGCAGTTGTGGCACAGCCAGATTCTTAGCAAGCAGTGTATTCAGAGGTGAAAGGGAGGTGAAATAAAAATACTTTCCTTATCTAGCGGATTACAGCAAGACTTTCTCAGTAGGGAATGTGAATGCCAGCTGTCTCGGGGAAGCAGCTCTAGCACCACAGCTTTTATAGTGAAATGGTTTCATCACCCTGTCTACTGCATATCACGCTTGAGACAGCCAGAGAGGGACCGGTGGCAATGTCGGCATCCAGACGTGGCAAACCTCCATCTTGGGAATATTAAGGAAAGACCAAGAGTTGTTTCCCCCTTACACCCCACTTGTGGATTTGGTTAGGTCTAACCAGAAGCACAGGGTGGAAACAAGTGGCTGCGCTGATGAACCAGATAGCATCTAGTATGGGAAGGAGATACAGAAGAAACACAATGTGAATTGCAGGCAGCAATTCACACCTGCTGCCCCACAACAAGTTTAGATCAAACATTCACAGCTTGCAAATGAAGAGATAATTCTTGTCCACCTGCCAGCACACACAGTTCAGCCCAATCCCCACGGCGTGGTGAAGTCTTCTTCCTTCTGCAGTTAACTGCAATGAAAACGTGTAGAGCAAAACCTCTCACCTGCACGTGACTTTGAACAGCTGTACCTGCATGACTGAAATTAATTTAAAAATGAAGAAAGAGGGATGGACTTCAGGTCATTGGAGAGACTCTGTGTCCAGAGCAGGGCACAGAGCAGCACTGCCGGTTCATCTGCCATTGCTACCCTTCTCCCATACATTGCCTTTTTTTTTTTGCATTTTCTATGGAAGGCAATTTGCTGGGGCCTTTTAGTCTTCTAAACTGAATAATTCTAACAAGTCATGGTGTGATCTGTGGCAAAGCACGTGATCAAACTTCTAGCCTCTTCATATCTTTTCATTTTATTGGGGTGGTGGGTGTCTGATGCCCGGCAGATTCTGCCCACAGTCACAAACCGAGGACAGGGAAATCTCGTTCCTCCTTTCACCTTGCTGAACTCGTACACTCTCAGTAATTTATCTACCACGTCAGTGCAAGCACTGCAGGCTCTTTGAGATGAAAGTCCATCAACTCCAGAAGTCTGTATGCCTGTTATCAGCTCTGAGCATCCCATCTGCTAGCACGGAGCAGAACCACACACTGGCTCTGTGCAGATTACACACGAAAAAATCATTATCTGGAGAAAAAAAAGCCATCACCACCATGAAAGAGGAAAGCTGTTAGATGAGCTTTGTGTGCTTATTTGCTCAGCTAAGGTAAGCTTCTTGCCTTGGACCTCCCACAGCACAGACAGAAGTAACAGCTTTTCTTTCTCAGGACCCAGAAGTCTTCTCATCTTTTTTTCATACTCCAACAACTTTGTATCGGGTATGAGCAAATAACATCAATCACCTCTGTCTAACTGCTACCTTGCTGCTTAAGGAACAAATAATGTGATTAATGAACGTCTGAGGGAGAAAACAGAGGCTTTACTAAACATGAAACACCAGCTAAGCACCATGAGCTTTCCTTAAATTCCCTAAAAATGAAGAGCAGCTGCCTGGCACCGATTCCCCCAGCAGCAGAAACTGCAGCATTCGGAGCAGCTCTGGACGCTCCTGAAAATAGGCATGATCCTGTGCCAAAGAAAATAATCCCTTAATTTTATAGGCGTATGAATAAAAAACTAAACTGAAAATTAGAGTGTCTGGGGAGACACATATAATGCATTACCTGGTGTCTAAAAAGGTCTTTTCCTTTGCCTCTCTCCAAGTGTCAGCAAGTGGAACTTGACTGGATTTACATTGAGAGTTCAGGGGGTTCAAATCAAAAACCTGTTCACTTGATGTTCAGTTTGCCATTGATTTCAGTTGTTTGGGGTCAGGCCACTCAAAAAAACAAAAGGAAAAAAAGGCAAAAATTAAAATCTTTCCCAATACTAAAGAGTCCTAGCAGTATCCCACAGCAAGAAAAAGTCCTCAGCACCTCCATGTATTGGCTGCTGGCAGAGGTTTGCCTAAAATTTTTAAAAGGAGATTTTAGGCTCTCTACATAGCAGTGGCATACACTGTTATTGTCTCCTGGTGTGAAACCAGCCAGGATGAAAAGCTGGGCAAAAAAATACATTTTTTGTTCCTGGCTAACTCTTCTGGTCTGTGTGACCAGTAGCAGGAGGAGTCAGGTTGGAAGCAACCTTGATGGGGCTCAGTGGTGAGCATGGGAAGGGGACGCTCGCACCGAGGAGGGCACGTGCCATTCTGGGGAGGGCTGAAGTCCTTCTGTCGTGAAACCTGCACCCGCAAGAAGGAGTGATAGAGAAATCCTGTGACTGCCTGCGTCGCGATGCCCTGCTAACCCAGTGGTGAATCACTGAAGAAACACATGAGCCTCTGGAACAACTTCTAAAGAGTAAGTGGGGAAAGCTCCCACCAGGGCATGACACGAAGCTCTGGAGTTATTTAAAGCACAGAAAATACCAAGAACAGTCCCTGAAATGGCAGCTGTTTGGGACTGGTCTTTTATAAGCTACTCTAAAGAAAGCACTGAATATCCTACTTATGTTGAAAATTATACAGATCGTCTTCCATATTTAGTGCAGGATTGCACAGAGGTAGCCAGGAGACAAGACACATTCATACTCCATCTTTAGCACAACTGCCACCCAGATCCATATGTGATCTTGGCCTTCTACCCTGTATTTAAACTACAATAAGCTGTGCTCTGCATTCAAGGAAAAATGAAAAAAAAGAAAAAAAAAGAATCCAGACCTTTGTGGAGAAGGTTTCAGTGAAAAGGCTGGCTGCTTTTCTGTGGTTACTGAGGTAATGAAACTTCAACAGGGGCTTACACAATGTCAGAGTGGAAGAAATTCTAAGCATCTACTAGAAAGGTTTTAAGTTACTCAAAAGCCTTACTGATAGGATTTCAGAGCCAGCTACGCTATTCAGACACTAATGTGCAAGCGAACACGTCTTTCAAAACCACATGTGGCCAGGCTATTCATACTCCCAGTCTTGCTCCCTACCATTCATAAGCAGGAGTGTGAAGCAGCAGGGCAAATCAAATAAATGACTTCATTCCTCTGGGGATATGAGCAAATGCAAACAAAGAAGCAAACATTTAGAAAATCAGGATGCCATATTTTTGCCAAGTTTTCTTCCAGTGGGGAACTCTGAAGGATTCAAGGAATACAACTGCTATCTTCTTTCCTAAAGCTCCGCGCCCGTGAGTGCACAGGAGTGTGGATGCACAAGCAAGCTTGGAGGTCTCCCAAATCCACAAGACTCCCTGCACAGCTCTGCAGAAGACATCACAGAGCAGTTTAATACACTAACTCTTGTGTAATCGGATATAAAGACATATGTCTCAGGTAAAGCAGAGTTCAGGGTACTGAATCACGTGCCAGGTAAGTGTATCCCTTTTGCTAAAGCGAAGGCCAAAAGCACCTGGAAATCCTCACTTTGTAGTAGAAAGGGTGTTTGTGAACAGGCTAAGATGCTCCCAATTGCTAGCCTGGGAGTCAATCAGAAGACCCATCAGCTCCGCTGCAAATTTTCTTCTGTAACAATACATGTAACTGTAGCTCAGAAAAGAAATGTGTCCATGCTTGCTGCTGAAGACCAATGCCCTACAAAAGAAAGGTTATATTATAAATATGAAATCTTCTAGCGGGATCTAGACAACAAGAAAAAATTACCAAATTTTGGACAGGCTTCAGCGATGGGAAAACCTGATGCGCACTACCTGAGAGCAACCCTGGTTAAACCTCTCCGGCTACCCGGCCTGGAGGACCTGTCCCTCCTGGGGGAAGGACCAAATCCCCGCTGTGACAGTGCTGGCTTTGCCAGACACCTGACACACAGGCTTTACAGGGGTGCAAGCAAAGCTACACGGCCTTCAAAACCATGACACAGACAAGATACCCGACAAGTTAAAAGACACGAATGACAGCCGTTTGCTTTGTGCAGGGTCGAGACCCTGTGAGATATTACCATCAGCTTCCTCTTTCCTAGCCGCAGTGGAGCCTGCCTGGCTGCTACGGTCCCAGCACAAGCTCTTGCTCCAGTTTTCTGCACAAAGAAGTTCAAATCCAACCTTTTTGCAAGTTCCTCCTTTCAAAACAAATCAAACCCATCACTACTCATCTTCCTCAAAACTTGCTACAGGTGAGTGCCCCGCAACATGACAGCATCCCTATGACCACCTCCTCCAGTTTGGCACAGGAGTCTGCCAAGCACATTTGATGCTGTGACTCGTTTCCCCTGATTCCTCTGCCATTTCTGTTCCCTGCCCCACTTTTCTCACTTACATTTCTCTTTTGACTCTCCCATGGGACAAGACAAACTGAAACATGCTCCAGAGCTGAAATTACAGTCCACTCCATGGATTTGAAATTAAGCAGAATATCAACTTTCAAAAAAACTCTCAATGGATGTTGAAATAATTATTTTTCCAGCAGTGATTTTTTTTCTTTTAAAGCAGCAATATGAAAAATAGATAAAGTTTTTCTGCAAAGGGATAGTCACTCTCAGCAACTCTCCTCAAGCAGCACAGCTGCAGACAGGACAAGCTGTGAGCCCTGCTCAGCCCCATGGCTGGCTGGGCTATGAAGACGGGTCTGACTCTCCTTGCACTAGCTCTTGCTGATTGTAAGAGTTTTGCAGAAAGAAATACAGAGGTGTGCAGAGCAGATTCCCAGGGGAATTTGTGGTGTGATGACAGGATGGGACCTATGGCACAGTGTGGTGATGTGACAGAGGGATGGGACTGGGTTCAGGACATTGAGGACCCCCACTTCACCTTTCATCCTCAGCCAGTTGCGTCCTGCTCTGTGAAATGAAAGCTGTTGCCCCTGGACAAGGCAGCTGGCTTTCCAGATTCAGTCCAGGTCCCAACCAGGAAGTGTTCGTAACTCAGGAACCACTCCAAAAACAACCCTTGGGTCCCATTTCCTACAGTGATCCTATCAGGCTTTAAAGGCCCAGAACAAGGAGAACCATTATTCTGCAGCCTGGTAATAATTTAGGGCTCCCACTCATCTGAGATGCTCAATTTCCCCCAGATTCCAGGGATGTCATCAGGTTTTGAGGGCCCTTTAAACAGCAGCAGCAGCAGCTCAGGGAAAAACATGTGGAATAAAATATACTGAAGGTCCCAAAGTCAAAAAGATCTCTGCAAAGGTAATAAGGAATACCTCACCACAAATGTTTGCTGTATGGAGTCCTGTGCCTCTGAAACACAGACACTGTACTGCTCCCTATGAAGGACCTTCAACGAAGGGTCATGTCTGAAGCTGACCGGTCCTGGACCCGCACGGCTGTCATGTCTGTCTCCTCTTTCATATGTAGGACACTTGTGACTGTCCATACTGCTGTACGACCGGTTTCCACTGAGAGGACAGTTAGCTCATACTCTGCTAATATGCCAGGCAGCACTATTGAGCCTGAGCAAACCGCTTCCATAATTGGGCTTTTCTCTTGCAGTACAGGACATCTTTAATTAATGTGCTACCGTTTATGCATGCTATTCCCGCTGGAGCTCACTCGCAGTGCACAGACATCTTGCAGCACATCTGACACTCTGCAAACATGTGATGTTAGTTATGTCTTACAACGCCGAGTGCCTGGTGTATAATTACTGCACATCAAACTCATTCCACAGATGAGCAAATCACGGCATGGTGTGCTGGGCTGGACCAAACCCAGCCATTTCTGTCCTGCTTCACAGACTGTTGCTGGTGGCCACAGCAGCACTTGTCTGGGTCACACGCTTCCAAATAAAACACAGTCGGGATCATCAGGCAGTTGCTACGTATAAGCATGAGGTCTGCCAGATTGCGCCTGAGCGCTGTGTAGAATGAAAACCCAACACGCTGGATTCAAAATGCACGGTTCAACACACAGTGCAGTTGTTGTGCTTTAGTAAGTCATCAGGCATCAACCCAAGCCATTAGAACTGATGTAAGTAAGTCCACAGCAAGTATAGGTACCACTCAGCTAACTCTTTTTCTTTCTGCATAAGCTAAGTCACACTCCCTGCCATTTATGCTAGCAACCTCCAGCTCAGTGCTTGCAGATTAAACGACAGATACACCTATGCCATTACAGTATAAAACTGCAAGTTTTATTGCTAATATCACCGGATTTCAAATCCAGACACCTGTGAGGACTTCCTGCTAAATCCATCACCAACTTACAGTGCAGTCTGGCAGTCAGAGCAGTTGTCCTCAGGATGGACCAAGAACAAAGTGTGCAACTCAGGAGGCTCCCAACCCTGCTATTTTCAGCAGCATTTGGTACCTACCTCTGCCTGAAACTCCCTAGTGCTGACATCCTTCTGTTGTCACTGGTCACTGGCAGGATAAAGACTCTGCTTGCACTGAGCAGCGTCCTGGCTCTGAAACAAGAGATAGCTGAGCACTGCTTTATGACTCCTAATGCTAAGTAAAAGCAGATCTAGTTCTCCATGCCCAGGACTGCTAAAGGACTAAGTGTATATAAGAGCAGAGGGCAAAGCTTGCTGGCACATAAAAGGGAGAGTATAGCACAGCCTAAATCTACTGCAGGTTTGCAACAGGAGAATCTACAAGGATAACCTCCAAAAGGCCTGATGGTCCTCCTGGCACATAGGAAACACTATGAAAAGAGAAGCAGCTTCTCCCTTCCTTGTCTTTCTCCAAACTCTACCTTTCCTACCCCAGGCCCCAAGAGCAGACAGAGCAAAATTAAATATGGTTGAGAGCTCAGCTGTCTGGGCTTAGCTCTCCTTCGTCAATGGTAGAGGATAACCTCCAAACCTGGCATAAAGTAGCTTCAATAAGATGGACAGTGAAGTGGTTCATATAATGCACTATTGACCCAGCTGTACCACGGCACCTAGAAGCACTGATAGCTGCACCAGCATACTGCTTCACTTGGCACAGTAAGCCTGATCACTTCCCAAAGACGCTTCTTTCTAGGCTTGAGTACATTCTTACCCCAGTGAAATAATCCCTCACTCACAGGGCCAAGTGTTGCTGGCTCTTACACCTGAGCAGTCCCTCCCGTCTCAGGTGTGCAGCACAGGCACACACCAGTGGGGTTTTCCTGTTCATCACCCCAGCTCCGTGCATATCTGCGCACGTGAGAAGAGCCTACGATGCACACCTAGAGCATGCAAGAGCACAACTGTCAATCCTACTTCGCAGGACTTGGCTATTCAGCACAGGATGGCTGCAATACCAAGGCAACCCCAAAGAGCAGCACAGAAGATCCCTAAGGACCCGGAGCCCTTTCTGAGCACGGCTCCACCGCCTGACTCTGCTGACAATTCCACTTGGGAGCTGAACTGTAACATTCACCCTATAAAACAACAGCAAAGGAACAGGAATGTAAACAATAAGCCTGAAGCAAGCAAACCTTTCCTATCTAATACTTCTCAAAAGCATCATGAAGGACAGTATGGTTTCTACTCTGCATTTTCCAAGATAACTGAGCACACTGATTACTGGCAGGTCAGTGACAGCTTTAAGTGCTGTAACTTTCCAAGAAAAAGTCCAGGCAAATGATTACTCAGGTCTCTCTACCTGGTTTGGTTTGATTCAAAAAACATTAGAGGCTAAAACCAGTTTATTTAGGAGTCTATAATCCAGCTAGATTTCACAGCAAGGATCCAAAAATAGATTTGGAAAACAGAAGTACGCTGATTAAAATAACAGTGATTCAGAGTTAAAAACACTGCTGCGGGAAGCCTTGTGCTACAGTGCAAAAGTCTTTTTCCAGGGACTGTTTTGTTGAACATCTAAAACCCAAACAGTAATCAGGCTGGAATGAGTCCCCCAAGATGGGGAAATCTCTTTCGTTAAGCTGAGCTTGGGAACATTCAAAGAATCATAGAATCGTAGAATAGTTCAACCCCCAGAGCTTCAGCTGTCACACTGGAGAGGCCAGCTGCCGAAACTGAAACTCTCCTGCACATCCCGGGCAGCCGGGGAGCTACAAGCCTTGTCCTCTACAACCCACTGCCTTGCAGAGCTGCCTCCCCCAGGCACCTCCTCTCACGCTCATCACTGCAGCCTTCCCATCATCCAGGCTTGAACTGCCCGCTCGGGCACTGGGGAACAACCAGGCACTGATGTTGCATGTTGTGCCTTAGTTACACCCAAGTCATTGAGGCTGCTGGAATGAAACCCTAATCCAGCACTAAAGCACTGAGTATGTATAGGATCTGTCCCTTTATACGGTGGCGATTTAGGTCTAGGGATGCTCAGGTCACAGCGAGAAAGATTCAGCCAGTTTGGGTGGCAGACAGCAAACCCGAGCAGCAGGGAGGGTGGCTGGGAAAGCACGACATGCAGAAACAGAAGCGGCAGGAGAGCACAAGGTTCATGCTGATGGGAGCCAGGGGTATAACACCTCCAGCTCCCCCATGCAGACGAAAGTGATGCATGAAGCCTGCCTGAGCTAGGCTTCAGCTGTAACCCAGCTGAAGGCTACAGGCCAGGCATGGACATTACTTAGGGACATGGTGTAGCGGTGGACTTGGTAGTGTTAGGTTTACGGTTGGACTTGATGATCTTAAAGGTCTTTTCCAACCTATGTGATTCTGTGATTACCTGGGGAAGGAGCTCTGTGGCAAACAGGGTTAGCTGCCTGGAGCTGAATAACTGCCCAGCTGGATGCACATGCGGATAAAACAGGGCACTGTTGGTCTGCCGCAGCAGCCAAGTGGAGGGGACTGCAGGATGCATGGACAGCTCAGACGCAAGCAATTGGGAGAGGCAAAGCTGTATGGGAACTGCCGGACCTGACTGCCTGATGTAAAGAGGGGTGGGAGCCTGAGGATGTCCTTTGCATCCTTACAACACACAGAACATGCTTGCAGCGAGCTACCAGAAGCTTGCAGCACAGCCTGGGCTGGACACGCAGTTGACAGCTGCTGAGTGGACAAACTCTGCTTCCTAAAGCGGCACACTGCTGTTTTATTTGCTATTTGCCTGCCTTATAAAAGGATCCAGTCTGAAATCAAGTTTTATTAGCAGTACCCTAGTGAGCCAAGGTGGCTGGCTGGAGGAAGAGACAAACTCGAATGGGCAGTCGCAGCCAGCGAGTCCGCGACTGACCCTGGAGCGCTGACTCTGGAGAAGCAGCAGAGCCACCAGCATCTGGACACCAAGATGCAATGCTTATGTTAAAGGAAACGGAGTGAGACTTCCAACCAAGGGATGAGGGGAACTACCAGCTGCCAAAAGACATTAGTATTTAAAGCGAAGGGAACAGAAGTGACCAAACATGAGAGCAATTCAACTCTTGCCATGCTGTCCATTTGAGGAGGCTGTGCTTGCTGTCAGGTGCCCTGGTCCACACCCACACCAGTGATGCTGGCACTGGTGGCTGTATTTTGGCCCATTCATCGCTCAGGGAGGCCCATTTGGAGACAACCTGGGGGGACTTAACCCCTTCTGCACCACGCCAACCAGCTCCATGGCTGCACAGAGCTGTGTGAAATGGATACCCCCTGCCTGCCCCAGGGGTGGGAGTGCTGGAGCAGGCCCTGCGAGGCTGCAGGCCAGCTTCCCCAGCAGCCCACAACGGGGATTTGCAGTCGCTGCAGCACCCTGAAGTGCCTACGCACAGCATGCTGACTCCGCACCACGGTAATTCATAGCACAAGATGCACCAGCACCACTCGCTCAGGCTGCAGCAAACCCTGCCCCAACCTCCTGCTCTCAGCAGGACTTGGGAACACCACCAAGCAGTAAAAGCCTTTCCCAAAAGCGACGTGAGTCCCCTCTAAACAAACGGCCTTCCCTCACCCACCTCTGGAGATCAGTGCATCTCACAACTCTTGTTTAACAGCCTGCAAACAATTCCCCAGGAGCAGTGCTGCCCACGTGTGAGACAACTTCTGTCTGTTCTCAGCCCCTGCGACACAGAGACCAGCAGTCCTGGCAGGCAGGATGCTTTGCAACACACCTGAAAGGGACATGGGTGAGGTGAACTCTCTGAAAATAATGTTTTTTAACTAATTCTAGCTTCCTTAAAATAGAATGAAGTTTAATAGAGTCCTTAAAAAAAGGCAATCCCTTATCACCTACCTACACATCTCCAAGATTATCCCTAGAAAGACTCTCAAGAACAAAATGAAAGGTTTTGTTCAATGAAGCATCTCGGGAATACCAGTGCATTAAAAAAATCCACTTATTACACAGCTCTGTAAGTAAGAAAAATGGAAACCAACGCATTTTCCTCCCCATCACTAAAATACCTTGCTCAGTCACAGATCCTTTGGATGAGGCTGGCAGCCCTGGACGGGGAAGTGTTTTCCAGCAGCAGCACAGTGCAACGTACCGCAAGTCAGTGCTCTTCCTTTCAGACTATTTCAATGAAACTTTGCAGCTTCTCATCTGCTTCCAAAGAGACAGAGTAACTCAGGACACGGATGCCCCAGAATATATATTAAGCCTTAGAACAGGCAGTGCCTTGGCAAAAACCCGTTTAAAAACAGAGCCTTCTAAGCAAGGGAACCAACAGACTCTGCTTCAGTCCCTGGGCAGTCACAGCAACACCTTCAGCAAATATTTTGAAGGATATTTTCCAAGCTCTTTCTCTCTGTACCACACTGATCTTTTCTGGGAAGGGATACGGCTGGCTCCATCTTCAAAAGAAGTTGCACCCACAGCCCTGGGCTATGAACTTCAGCACACCTCCCCATCACACCCTCCAGAGTCCAGCCCTGACCTCAAAGAGCTGCGGGGTTTAGGCAGTGCCCTACCTGCAATACTCTCATGCAGGATTTGCCCACCCTTTGTTTTTGCAGCAAAGCTGCAGGTAGAAGGCTCTCCGGACTCAAGTGCTCCTGCCTCTGACTTTGAGAGGACACAGCACGGTCTCAGGTTTCTTTCTGCAGGGACACGATGCGAGATCAATGCCACCACTGCAGCTGGTTTGGAAAAATGATGGTGAAAAGCAGCACGTTGGCGTTTAACAACCATTTTTGTGATTTTTCTGATTTTTTTTGTTTAAATTCCATTGCAAAATCCCTGTGTGCTGGGAGGGAGAGGAGCACGTGCAAGACCCAGGGTGGCTTTGCACCAAAGAGGAGCAGAGGACCGGGCAACGTGTCTCCATGCAAAGGAAGGAGCGATGCCACTTGGCAAGGCGGCAAGCAAAGGTTTGGCTCTGCTAGGGCAGCCTACCAGCCTCATGCGGGTCAGCAAGCAGCCACATTAGCATCAATTGCCGTTTATTGCAGCCACAGCTATTCCCGTTGGCTGTGTCATGTCCAACCCCACTTACACCGGCTCTATGCTGCAGTACCCACACTCACAACGCTACAAATAGCTCGGACACGCACATGCCAGCGAGCGACTGCACACAGCGTGGCATCGCCCTGAACAAACCCGGTGATGGGAGAGAAGCAGCAGAGCACCTCGCACCGCTCCCTGGTGCCAACAGCGTCCCCAAAACATGCTTCTGATCTGCTACCAAATTTTAATTCTATACCCTAAGTATGCAATTTACTATAGTGGAAACAAGATTTTTTTAAAGGTGGAACCGTGAGTTTGGCTTTGGACCTAAATCCCAGTTTTCAAGCACTGAATGCATCTCCCATAGGAGCCCCTGTCATTCAGCACATTCAGGGAAACGGTTCACTGCTCAAACCTGATGTTAGTGCCTTGGCATGAAGCTCTTGGGACAAAGGTACGCTTTGGTGGTGCAGACAGTCCATTTCTGACAGCGTCACTTCATGTTCTGCTCCTTCAGGTGTTTTCTGCCACCTCCCAGATGTTCCCCCCACCCTTAATAAAACCTTTAGCGCTACAAAGACAGAAATTTCTCCTGCTTGTGGCTACCCCACATTTAAAACCCCCTGGCTGCCCTGTGCCCCTGGTGCTAATGACATTCTCCCAAGCAGCCCGTCTGCAAACTCTGCCTGACCTGAGAACCAGCATCAGGGCAGGGAGCGGAGGGTGGTGGCAGCCGTCACCTCCGCACTGTGAGGGAACATGTTCCTCAGCACGACACCATGGTCAGCGTGCTGTCCCGCACCCTATCTGCTTCCCATCTCAGCATGAGCATAAACTCAGCCTTTCATCCAATCCTGAAAGAACATGTTTTTCTCCTCTTTTTTTTTTTTTTTTTTAAGTGAACAAGAAGCTACAAGTGAGTATTTGGCCTTCACAACCGATGGGCTGCAGCCAAACGCTGCCATATGTTCCAGCTAATACACGTGGGCTTTGCTTCCCATCCAAGGAAGGTAAAAAAGGACGTTTATGAGCCGGGATTCAGCAGGAGCGTGTGGGAAGGAAGGGGTGGGGAGGGGATGCTATTTTTGTTGCTATAATTATTCGGTGGCCAAATCCCTGACCCTTGACGTCAGCTCTGGAGGGTCTGTTTAACTGACCAGTTGTCATGGGAAGGAGGAGGACTGGTTGGGAGGCACAGACTGACAAGGAACAGCTCTTTGCTGCCTGAACCCACACACAGGCAGACCCCCTGCCTCCATTAGTCATCACCAGCTCACGGCCAAGAAATAAAAATGTCAATACCTTATTGCCGATACATTGGCTGGAAACAACAGCATCCAGGGAACTTCGCGCCCTCCTTCCTGCCATCAGTTACTGTTCAAAAGCACGGGCCAAATCCTGATCTCAGTTTCCCCAGTGTAAAGGCAGAGAAACTCCACGGCCCTCAGCTGGGTCACCCTGGGTTCACATCGATGTTTCCAAACTCGGCCCGGCCTCGGTCCAGACTACACACATGGAAATATGCCATGTGCGGAGTACAGGGGTCCCTACTCCTCAGGAACAAACCCAACCACAATGACTAATTCATACCACCTCCAAAGGAAAAAACTAAGATAAATAACCCCTGAATCCCTTGCTCCAGATGTCAAGCCCTGCCTCGAGCCCAGAGTCCTGCTAGCAAGGCTCCTGCAGCACTCAGGAGGTTGGCAGCAAATGGCTCAGTTACTGACACAATGGTTTCTCGTTACTGCCCACACCATCCACGATGAAATCACCAGTTGTACAAGGAAATGGGAATAATCCTTGTTGAAACCTCAGGCACAGCTAGTGAGTACTGGACAGAAGTTTGCTTAGCAGGGCTAAATTGCATTGCTCATTCACATGCAGTTCATTATCAGCTACCATTAGTTATTCCTGTGGCCAAAGACAACAAAAGGACTCGGCAGAAGCCAGAGCAGAGCTCACGAGGGCGAATGGATGAGAATTAACAGGCAGCGCAAAAAGCCATTTAAGAAATCCCAGCACAATGCAGCACATGGACAGGCCAGTTCAGCAGCAAGGCTCTGCCAAGGAGCAGCCAGCGGAGGAAGCTGTCATGAGATGAATGATGAGCAAGGTGCAAAAAACCACAGAAAACTAAGGAGATAAAAGAACAGGGAAGGGGCAGGTTCCCGGGTTACAGCACAGCAGCGGGAGTCTGTTCCCCAAAGCCAATGGGCTCTCCTGCACTATCGGTGCCCAGTTTTTCCCGAGTTGGAATGTTAACCTAGCTCATGCATTGGGATGCCTTTAGATCAAGGCCTCAAAAGATCCAGCGAAACCGTGTGAGTCACAGTACTGTCTTCTCCATCATCCAAGCCACGGCACCAGGGATTTTCAAGAAATAAGAGGAATCCAGGCTTACCTTTTTTTCTCCAAAAGATGAGAAATTTTGCAGGCTGGGACCTGCTGCCAGTATATTTTGGAGCCCTGGCACGACTGTATAGCTATGAGGTAGAAAGAGGAACTTGGCAAGACAAAAAAGTAGCCCTGGCCATCAAATGGCTGATTACTATGAAATGAGCTTAGTGGGTCTGAGACCAGTTTGTGCTAACTGGTTGTGTCCTGATTCGCAGCGGTGCTGAGCAGGGCTGTGCTGATTTACTATCAGTTGAAATGATGTGGAAATCTGCAAACACCATACTTCTGCTTCCGGATTTGCTCTATTAAAAAAAACCAAACCCAACAACAACAAAAAAAACCCAGCAGAAAGTCACTGCAACCATCTAGTCTAACTTTTAGTGCAACACTAGCCCGGAGTCAAGTCCAAAAAGTCAAGACTGAGTCTCCTGTGAAGACAGTGAGGGAGCGCAGTGTAATTCTTAGTAAATTGGTTTCAACTGCTGTCTCACCTTCACCACAAAAACATGCACATTTGCTCGTGTCAGTATTGAACCACTGGGCCACCTCTTTCCCTCTCTGATAATACTTTCAACTCAAAATGAAACATTTCATTTGAAATGGTCAGCAAGAACAGGGGCAGGGGCAGTTGGGTCAGTGTCCTGGGTTTAGGGCAGGATATTTAGTTCTGCCCTAAACCCGGGACGCTGACCCAACCATCAAGACTCAGAGTTTTCCATCCCATAAACTGAGTTTATTTTTGTCTACATAATTTTAACTTTCTGAGCACTAACATTTACCCTCTGGTGAAGACTAGGAATGCTCTCTCAGAAAATCTAAATAAAGAGACGTTCCAAGAGATTAGTTCTGGGATCTATTTACTTAGCCAGTATCTGAGTAATAGCAGTTCTCAAGATTAAAGATAAATAAACACCACTAATAGTAATAATCCAAATAGTAATTATTATCCAATAGCTCTACTATAGGTCTTTGTCTGAGATGTGTCATATAAATCCTACGAAAACAAGACCAACTGGCCAGGCAAACCTCGCAGGACAGGTGGTGGCTGTGGTGAGAAATAGCCTCAGTAGTCTGCTCCCACAAAGACTTTTTATTAGCGTGATTTTGCACATTATTCTGTGTCACTACCCATGAGACGCCATAAATGAAATCACCACCTTTCTGCCAAAGGCTGCGCTTTACCCCAGGACAGGACACCGTTATCTGCTTAAGTCCATGCAGCATTACAGAATGGAGGAAAATGGAACAAAACATTTATGGAAAATATCAGCCCTTGAGTGAAACAAACCAAATTCCCAAAGCAACTACATTAGTGTGAATCCAGAGTTACTTCGTGATCCCTAGGCAGGTGATCTAGACGCCTGTCAAGGAGACAAAAGACTCTGGCCCAGCACAACAGCGCAGAGATGGACAGCAGCGGTAGTTACTCAAGATGGAAAGAATTTGGTGGAGATGTCTTCACAACCATCCTGAGGCTTGCTACAGGCGCTCAGAGACAGATGCCCAAGTGTAGCTGGTGGCAGAAGAGAGAACGATCAGTTTGGAGTGGTTAGAGGTCTAGGTCTGTTTGGTTTGTTTTGTTTTTTCTCTTTTTCTCCTCCCTTGAGTTTGGATTCCCATAAATAGGGAGTTTTCAAAGGCAGACCTGAAGTAGGGCAATAATCTGTATCACAAAGGTTTCTGAGAGTTTGGGCTCCCACTCTGTTTCCTTTTTTTTTCTCCTATGGTCTTTTATCAAGTTATTATTGTGTCTGTATTGCATTTCAGACATCTTGGTGGCGCGGGTGGGCAGGAGAGCATGGTGCGACGCAAGGACACACTCCCAGCGGTGCCTCCAGCACTGCCCCATCAGCTGCAGCTTGGAAGACCCAGCAGAGAAGATAACGGCGCAAAGTCAGTGTTTTCCCCAAACAAGACCACTAGAAAGATTAAGCTGCCCGTATAAAGTTTGTATGACCAGAAAAAGATTTTTTTAAAAAGAAACAACTTTCAAGAACAAATAAACAACACGAAAAACCTAAACATTGTTGGTTTATGCTTGCAACACATGAAATCATGATGATAATGGAACTGAAGCACAACTTAGACACAGCAAGGGGGAACTCAAGACAAAGACAGAATAAGAAGACCGAGTTGGACTCTTGCACCTTTTGTTCTACTTAATATCTCACATTACTAAGACAGGAGCAATGTCCTATGCACCGGGGATTTGTTTTATTTATTGTTTTAAATGCAAGCACAGACCAAAAGGCCTTTCCTCATCTAGAGCCGAGGCCGGTGATTACAGACTACATACGTATGATTCCTGCCGTGCTTCACCAATGTGCAGCAGGGCATGCAGGCAAGTGGGAAAATGAGACCACTGCAAGTCAGCATTTACAAAATGGGAGCAAGTGCTCAGGAGCAGCACACCAATACACAGAGAAAATGAAAAGTGGCTATAGCAATCACTCAGCAAACAGATCAGAGAATGCTGTGGCTGGGAACAAGATGAGATGAGGGAAAGAGACCTTGAGGGATGGGTTAGCAGGGCAGAAGAGAGGCAAGACCTGTTTTTGTAATTAATACAGCGATCAACTTTTCCAGGTTACTTGTTATTTTTGGACCAGACTGACTTGCAGGAGTCAGCACCAGGACTGGAAGCGGTACTCTGTCACAGGGTTCATGGCAGACCATCCACAGCAAGCTCCAACACGGCTATGGAGTCAGCAGCTCGCGGCCAGCAAACGCTCGCATGGTGTACATTGTCTCCTCCTTCTCCACTTGCTCAAAGAGCTAGAAAACCCCCAAAAAGGGCAGGTTAGTAACATCATGGCCTGCAGGCTAGGTTTTAACAGAAACAAGATGACTAAGGCAGCAAAGCAAGGAGGACATGATTAATAAAATATCTAAGACAGCAAAGAGATCCCCCCACACCCACCTGCCAAGCCTAGAGAGTATTTCACTGACAAAGACCAAGCAGCCAGCACACCGCAGAGAGCCACCAGCATGAGGCAAACTGCCCTTCTGCCCATGAGACATGACATCAGAAACCCACTGAAGGACCTTTTCTCTGCGGGCTGGAGAGCCCACTACATGCACTACAAGAGTTAAATGCCATGTTCTCATCTCTGTTTCCACATCTTCTCACAACCCATCCCACTCTAACTGCCTCAGCTAGCTGTACCCAGTATATTTCTAAATTACCTGAAAACATCAGCTATCCTAGGAAAAGGAGTCTTCCTTCTTACAATACGTATTTGGAAGCTGCAAAGAAGACTTGTGAGCACATTCAGACTTGGGCTGCTTGTTCAAAGCAATGTGTCTACAGTCTCTGTAGAGACTGCAGTCAACCTCAGAGGGCTGATCCAGAGCCCAAAGTCTATAGAAACCTTCAGCTGAATCCACAAGCTCTCCCAGTCCTGCAGTGCACCACAGCCTCCCTTCATATCGTGCTAGAGTTACCAAAACCACTCAGATCACATCTATGAAACAGAACAGTGGTTTTCAGATGGCTACTCTTTGTATTTCAGAAAAGCACAGAGGAAAAAAATAAAATTAGGAAATAATTTAGGGAACTGATAGGGTGACATGGGTTTAGAGGCTGATGGGACATCTTCTCACAAAGGGATACCATCAGTATGTAACCTAACCACATCATCACCTCCCTGCACCTCTACTGTGCTCTGTGCAGGAGTATCTCAAGCATCTGCTCAGAAGCAGGAGCAACGCAGCCCAGGGCAGCCGCTGCTACGGCCCAGTAGGCAGGAAAGAAAGTCACAAACCTCCAATTCTAACATCAGTTTTCCACCAATTCACTGCAGAGCCTAATTCACATTACCACAACTGGGCCACACTGTGCTGGCGCTTGCTCTGCAGTGAGAGACGGGAGGCAGCGGGAGATCCCAGCTGGGTGGCAGCACAGGGTGGCTCCGCTGCCCCAAAAGTGGCAGAGGCACACAGGGTGCTGGCCAACATTTGGCCTGTGCATCCGTCCAGCAGGACTGAAAGCTTTTGCTTTTCATACCCCACAGGACTGTTGCAAGGATTAGCTCATGTTTATTCAGCACCATTTTTCAAAGCACTGCACAAGAGCCAAACCCTTCGATTTTTTTAATCTGTTCCTTGCTCTGTCACTCCCTCCCGAAGGGATGTGTTTCTCCCCTCCTGAGAAACAAACAAGCGCAAGGTCAGCAGGAGTGGGAGGTGGGAAGCACATTCCAGGCTGCTTCTCCTCTCTCAAACCACAAATGCCACCAACCTCTGCGGTCCGTCCAGCCCGGCACCCCACACAAGTGCCAGCATCCAGGCCTCCCCACGCAGCCCAGGGAGGGGCCAGATAGGATACACAGCAGGATGTTTAACCTCATCTCATTTCCTTTTCGGTTTCAAGGAGCAAAACAGGGGAGGCAAACAGCTGCCCCCGGAGCCGTGCAGCCTGCCCATGCACTCATGGCAAGGCAGGGAGGAGGGTCTGCACAAGCCCCGCTTTGCAGCTCCCCTTCTCAGACGAAAAGCCGAGCAGATGCTGCAGCAGAGGTCTCCCTGGAGGGTGCGTGTGCTGATGCATCCCAACCCTCAGGGAAGATGCCAAAGCCTTGGCACTCAGCCTTGGCACGAGGGGATGGTTCACATCCGAATGTATGTAAGTGCTAGACACCAGACCTCATGCTTTCTGCAAGTGCAGGCAAATCCAATGTGAGGCATTTTCTTCTGCACGCAGACTTGTTGAGCCAGATCAAAAGAGCAATCCTGGGAACAGAGCTCACACACAGGCAGCAGCAGGGCAAGGACGTGGACAAACCACTGCACGTTGCTCTGTGGGGCAAAGCTGATCAGCGTGCTGCTTACAAAACCCAAGAGCATCAGACAGGGTTAAAGAAAAAGGTATTAAAAATGTAAACAGCTCTATTCAAAGAGTACCTTCCCTTGGCTACAGTGCCCGAAACCTGGGCATCCATGCGGAGAGCAAGAACATCTGCCACTCCATCAGAGAGCAGGAAAAATCAAAGTGTTAGCATGCATATAAAATCTCCAGACGTTGCAAAAGCAAATGAAGATGAGTCACACGTAACAAAAAAGTCTGTTTTCACCACATTCCTTTGATAAGTTTACAATGCATTTTTAAATGAGGAAAATAAAAACCTCAGACCCAACAGAAGCAGAAACAGGAGAATAGACTATATTCCCAAATCATCTGGATTTTTGTATATCAATTTTACTGAAATGGGAGACAAAAATCCCATTCCCTAATTCTGAGGAAAGTTTTTCAATGAGCTTGATGTGAGCAAACCTTTGTGACTCTGGGAAAGCCTTTGAATTCAGAAGAAGAAATCACTTCTTAATTTTTTAGGATGGCAAATTTAGTGTCACTTCCCACAGATGGTGACATTACACAGAGCATCCTTCAAGGTAAGGACCGCAGGAAAATTCTGCCAGCTTCACTGGGATTGCATATGAGCCAAATATAGTCCCAGTACACTCCCAGGATTTCTTTCAGGAACTCGATGCAGCACATGGACACGAGAGTTTAAGCCAATGCAGTTCTAGTCCCTGACTTATAAAAATGACCTTAAGGCAATGACAGAAAAGGAAGTGCAGAAAAAGCAACATAGCTATGATTTTCCAAAAGGTTTTAAAATGCAGTAGCTGATTTGCCTCCTTGTTCTGCTGCTGTGTAGGCACTGCACCACAGGCACTGGCACTGCCTAGGACAGATGTTTGCTTCTCCAACTGGAAATGGATTTCAGCAGAATCACCCTCCCCGTGCTCCACTGTGCGGGTCTTCACCTATTAAGTTGCCTATAGCAACTAAAAGGTTATGAATGTGCTCAAATAAAGCAGAAATCCAGAGGGAAATGTTCCAGAAATGTTTTAAACATTCAGCTTGGCATGAAATAAAATTCCCACAGTTTCTGTCCTTACTAGTCATGAACAGGAAGACTTACTACAGGTACCTGGCTTGACAGAGCACAAGTCTTGAACTAAAAGAAAAATACCATCAACTATTCTGGCATGGGTTGGTTTTTTTTTTCTTCTTCTTCTTCTTTTTGGCAAGGCAGTTCAAAGAATAACACCATTTTCCTCAGAGAAGGTAACAGCTACAAGGCAGAAGTTACTGGGATAAGAGGATGATACCCAAGATGTCAGTGGCTGCTAAATACTGACTGTCCAGTGTTATGCGAAGTATTTCATATCACACAACAGGATAAAGACCATCGGATCTCTGTAGCAGAGGTTATATACCTCCCAGCTTTGCGCATACTCCCAGCTCCTGGAACACAGCATCAGTTCAGTTTGCCTGGCAGAGGGCATCGGGGTGTTACCGGGGGGTGTCTGGGGGCTTTTCTCTGCAAACTCTCCACCAAAGACAGATCATTTTCAGAATTACACTATCTTACGCTACAAGACCACAGAAACATCCCTCCCCCAAAACAAAAAACAGAACAGGAAAAGCACAGGTAAGCCAAGGCTGGGCAGAGTCCGAGTTGCTATCCAGGATGCTCCGTGTCGGGAACAGGCCACGGCCGCTGACCGCACGCGTCAGTGAGAATGGAGGGGGGACCATGCCTGGGCGGCTAGAGAGAGACGGAAGGGGGGACCACAGCGGGGATGCTTCGGGAGGATGGAAGAGAGGGCAACCTTTTGGAGGGGGCGGCTGGGAGGAGGGGGCGGCTGGGAGGAGGGGGCGGGGGACAGCCCTGCCCGGGGGGCGGGCGGTGCCTACCTGGATGTAGGCGCGCTGCAGGTAGCTGTAGGGCACCCTGCGCTGGAAGTCGGCGCGCACCTCCTCGGCGGCGCGGTGGCGGGAGGCGGCTCCCAGGCGCGGCTCCTCGCAGCGCCGCACGCAGCCGGCGCGCCGCAGCACCGAGCCGAAGAAGGGCAGGTCCCCGCCGGCGCCCGGACCCGGCGCCGCCAACCGCACCTGCCCGCGGCAGCGCCGCCGGCACCGCAACCGCGCGGCCCGCAGCTCCCGCCGGCTGCGCAGCGCCCGCTCCAGGCACCGCGCCGCGCCCGCGAAGTCGCCGCCGTAGTACGCCTCCACGCCGCTGGCGTACAGCGCGTCGAAGGGCTCCAGCGGGCCGCCGTCCCCCGCGCACCCGCCGCCCGCCCGGCACGCCGCCGGCGGCAGCAGCGGCAGCGGCAGCAGCAGCAGCAGTGCCCCCCAGGGCCAGCTCCCGGATGCCATGCCCGCCGCACCGGCGGTCCGTGCGATGGGCCCCGGCGCGGTGGGGTCCGGGGGGCCCCGGTGCGCAACGGGGCTCCGGGCACCGGTGTGCGATGGGGCCCGGCGGCGGGCTGCAATAGGGGCGGTGCGGTAGGGCCCGGGGGTCGGCGCAGTGGAGTCCGCCGCGGTGGAGTCCGGGGGTCCGTGCGACGGACCTCGGTGCAGCGGGGTCCGGCGGCCGTGCGAGGGGCTCCGCCGCGGCTCTGCCCTAGGCGGTGGCGGGGCCGCGCCGCGACTCCCTGCACGCCCGGCCCTGTGCCGCCCTCCCGCGCCGCCGGCACCTCTTAAAGGGCCCCGCGCCGCCCGCCCCGCCCGGCCCGGCCCCGGCCCCGGCCCCCCCGCAGCGAGGTGGCGGCTCGGGGGGGCGGGGGGCGCAACCAGCGGCCGGGAGCCGCTCGGAGCATCCCCGCTCCAGGACTCGCCCCGTGGCTGCAGGGATTTTTAAATGACGTCGTGAAATCTAAGTTGCCCCGGGGTGATTGAAAGGGCAGCAGCAGCCTTTCCTCCCTCTCTTCCCTTCCGTGCCCGCGCCCCCTCCTGCTTCCCCACATCCCCGGGGCCGGCGCCGTTATTCGCAGGATGCTTTTTTTGCCCCTCTGCGAGGCTGGTGCTCGGAGCCGTTTTTCGCTGGGTTCTCCATCCCTAGCCCCTCTTGCCCCGACAGCCCCCCGCCGCTGGGAATTCCGCAAATAAATCATGTGGGATGGGCACAGTGAGTGGCTGGTGAAGCCTTTTCAGCTCCCAGCTGTGTGTTTGTCTCGCTTCTTCCAAGGTTTCTCTCTTCCAATGCTGCAAAGCCCTGCCCTGCCAAAAATGTTACTCATTTTTTTCATTAATTTTCAGGCATTCTTGTGACGAGACATTTGGCAATGCAGCCTAGTGACACACGAAAAAAAAATCTTAGTTGGCATTTTAAATAATCTCACTGCTGAACACCTGTCAGCAAGAACTTTTTCATATTAATACAGTTAATTTTGCTGAAATCAGCTCTTCCTGAGTGAGAGGGAATGGGCAAATCCTGGATCCCATTAGATGCTTCACTGTGAGCCGTTCTGGGCTCGAGTACTCCACAAAGTCTGTGTGTACAGCACTGTGCTCAGTAGGGTCTCTCACCAGGGATTGTGGCCTTAGTTATTTCAGACATTTCAGGAATATCTCTGTAACTGTTGGCTATCTTTTCATAGACTAAAATAGCTGCAAATGGGAGATGCTTGAAACCCATTTGGTCCAGATTTTGTTATTGCATCAAGCCAGATGTTCTTCACGGTCATGTGGGGCTTTCCCTCTGCTGCTCTAGTGGCTTTCATCAAATTGTTTCTTGTTTATGCTGCTGTGTCCAGGATCAGAAACAGGGCTCAGCACTCTCTCTTTGGGCAAGTGATCAGATTATGGAGTCCAGTTTATGACAGTTTCACATAAGAGAAGTTTTTTCCTACATGTCTGGAGATTTACTAGAGTTCTTGGTGAAGAGCTTTCCCATCTGGCAAAGATTTCATAACAATCTTCCCTGTTGCTTTCTTGCAAATTGGCACAAAATATTTTAAAGGTTTGGGTGTCCCTCCATCCTTCTGCCCTGCCAGACTGGCGTGCTGAGGAGGGCACTCACAGCAGAGGAACCAAACACGCTGAAGGGAGATCTCCAGCGGGAGAGGTACGTGCTGTAACCACTTGCCCATGCGATATGAGTTCTCAGGTCCCAATAAAGCCTTTTGCAAGGGAAGGGTTATCAGCACTCCTGGGGAACAGAGGCAATGTTATGAGAGGGCTAATTCAACCTTCTCAAGGGTCAGTTGAGGATTTGCTGCCTAGAGTGACTGGATTTGTGCCACTAGTGACTGCACAAGTTTAGGGTGGGAGTCAGCTCTGCCACAAATCACAGTGATAAAGCACCCGGCTCCTTGGGTGCACTTTCTGAAGGGTGCACCTCAGTTGATATATTTGCAGCAGTGCTGTATGTAATTCCATATTGTTTCCAAGTCAGCAACATCTCTGCGCATGCAGTGATAACATTGAGGCCCTGTGGAGGAAGGAATGCAGAAAGTACATGAATGACTGGAAAGAGAATGAAGTCAAACAAAATGTTTTATTTCAGACAGCTGCATTTTCTGATCCAGTGTTTCTTTCATTAAAAATCCTTTTTGAAACAGTAAAGAAAAGGTTTTTGGTTCTGCAGCCCTGCAGCCCGATTCTGCTGCACTTCCTCCAAGGGTTTCTCTGTTGGTACCCACTCACTCTGGGACCAGACTGCCACTGCCTCTGCTTTGCAGTCCTCCTGCCTAGGGTCATGCTTTCCCTCACCTTGATGGTTCATGGCTACCTAATTGCAGCAAAGAGCTCAAAGAGTTGCCACATACAAGGCACTCAATCCAGGGCATCTCTGGGTCATTCCAGTGCAGTTGCTTGAGCAACCACTGTGCCCCTGCTCACTGCCTAAATGAAAAGGCAACGACCAGATGGAAAGAAGTTTGCTGGTCCTCTGATTGGGGGTCTTGTTGTTGCAGAAGATCTGAACTATAGCTATAATTCAGCAATGCAGCTGCTACAGCCAACAGCATGGTAGGCAAGGTGGGCTTGCCTTTATTAGAGTTGGAAAGGAGCTGGGTTATAAGCCTTGCACGTATAAAGGCAGGATTTCACCCAGCAGAGCAATTACTAGTTTAGGATATTACAACTCTGAATCAGGCCCCAAGATGCCTGAGATATCACTCATGCCTCTAATGAAAGGAATAATTCTAAAAATGTAACAACTCCGTCCGTGTTCAGATGTTGATCCTGGCCCCTGTGCAGTTGTTTTGAAAGACCTTTTCCTACGTAAATAGATTCATCTGAAGCTTTTTTTTTTCTTGAGGAAAACTCTATGTGGGTCAAACCACTGATGATTTGGCAACAAGATAAGAGCAAATTTTAGAATGCCTTTCAAAATGGCTTTTCAACATGCACTTTACAAGCAGACTTAAGTTTCAAGCCCTCTCTGTTTCATTTGTAGGCTTGCCTTTGTATTTAATTCATGGACAAACTTTATAATTCCCAAATCAAACACAGATGACCTCTTCAGCCTTGTACCTTAGTGAGAGAGAGAGCTTTGAATCAGATGGAAAAGTGCAACATACCCTCACTTAAGGGCCTTGCTCCTTGTTCATGTACAGAAGTACAGGTTTATCGATTATATCAAAACCATGATTGAAGTACTTAATGATTTAGATCTGAATCCAGATCTGAATTCTGTAGAATGTCTCCATCTACCCATCACCTTTTTTATTCAAGGAGGGGTGGGAGTGATTGTGAATGTCAGTGAATGACAGGATATGAATACCAAATAAATAGATGTGCTGCAATAATAACTCTTGGTCATGTTTTGGGACCCTCCTAGGAAAAATCCATCATCAGAGTCACATAAAACTAGTCTAGGCTCAGAAGGGATGAAAGGATGAGTGACCAAGGAGGAATTTTCTCTGTAAATTACTATTCTTGTTATAGCAAGATGTAGCACATTGCGACAGAGCAGGATATGGATGGAGAGAATACAAGGTGTATGCTGGGGATGCCACCCCATCCGCTCCAGATTGTACCTGTCGTTTCTTTGCTGCTGACTTACAAAACACAGAATCACAGAATCGTATACGTTGGAAAGGACCTTTAAGATCATCAAGTCCAACCGTAAACCTAACACTGCCAAGTCCACCACTAAACCATGTCCCTAAGCACCACATCTACACATCTTTTAAATACCCCCAGGGATGGTGACTCAACCACTTCCCTGGGCAGCCTGGTCCAATGCTTGACAACCCTTTCAGTGAAGACATTTTTCCTAATATCCAGTCTAAACCTCCCCTGGCGCAACTTGAGGCCATTTCCTCTCGTCCTATCACTTGTTACCTGGGAGAAGAGACCGACCCCCACCTCTCTACAACCTCCTTTCAGGTAGTTGTAGAGAGCGATAAGGTCTCCCCTCAGCCTCCTTTTCTCCAGGCTGAACAACCCCAGTTCCCTCAGCCAATCCTCATCAGACTTGTGTTCTAGACCCTTCACCAGCTTCATTGCTCTTCTTTGGACACGCAAATCTGCTTCCCCACAGCTGTTCCACTGTACGTTTGAGCCTGTCTCTGACACATCACTTCAGATGGGTTGCTGATGACTTGAGGTCAGCACAGGTGAACATGAGGTCTTTAATTTTTCTACCTAAACCTTTTCACTTTTACTTCCTTCTAGCAATATTTCTGTAGGCTCAGGACCTGGGAGCAGCTGACTATCATCTTCTCCCAGACAGATATCTGACCTGTGATCAAACGCTGTGTGTTCCTCTTCCATAATCTACAATCACAAGAACCTGGGATGTCCTCTGTCCTAGCAGACCTCTATCCTGACATTTCTTCAAGGCATGTCCATCTCATATCTTTTTTTATTACTTCCTCTTGACATCTGCAGAGACATTACCTCTGCAGATGGATTGCAAAATGATTGCCAGCAAAGCTTTGCTTACAATGTTGCTCTGAGTGCATCATCCACTTGCATATCCTTCCTCACACACGCTGTCAAGGTCATCTCATATCCTCCTTTGCAGCATCGAGTAAAGTTGACTTGGCCCAGGCAGAAGACATGTGCTTGTCCACATCTCTCTCTGCTACACTCCATTATTAATATCACCCTTGACAGCTCATTCTTTTCTTTGTCCTGGTCTGGCCTGTCTCTCTGCTTCGTTTCATGGGATTTATTGTATCTCTGCCTGTTTTGGACAAGGTTTTGTGCTCTAGAATTTGCCATCACTTCTCTTCTGCAGTACAAATCAAAACTAACTCCCCAAAGCCATCTCTGCAATGATCCCTCCATTGTGCCTCTCAAGGCTTTGAACACGTGCTTTACTTTGCAGGTGTTTTGTGATACACAGAAACCCCTGTGCTAGATCTGTTATAAAAACCTTAATACAAGAGCATAGACAAGTAGAACAAAAGGCTCACTGTTGACACTCAGCAGAGAAATACAATCATATAAATCACATAAGCAGAAGATTCTTGTGTCTTCCCATGTGTAGGCAACAGTGTAACCTTATTAAATTTCAAGTGCCTGTACACTTCACTTACTTGGAAACTTGGACTGCACTTTACTGCCGTTATAAATTAAAAACCAGTAAAAACAAAGTTCAAAAAGTACAAAATACACAACCACAGGCACACTGGTGTCTTGGAAGCATTGGCCACATGCCTGTATCTTTGAGCTTGGGTTTAAAATACCTCCATGGCCTACATTATTTAAGATGACAACAATTAATAACACTAAGGAATTATTATACTGTGCTCTACGTAGCACTTTTCCTACACTGACAGCACAAAAAGTTTTACATGTTTGGAGAGAGTTGCTGTTATGAACAGGAAGGTACCTATAAATGATATAAACTGAGAAAATTTAATCATAGACTCATATGACACAGTTATTTTCAATGCATCGTCCAGAGTTAATGAGATGTGTGAATGGTTTCATTGTGTAACTGTCTGAACTTTAGCTACAAGCTATGGCAGTTTCAGTTTCGGAGGGTGAACAGGGTCCAATTCATGACTGCTGTAATTGGACCCAAGCCGGAGACATTGCCAAAATGATGGGTCAAGTGTGGAGCGTGTGCACGCACAGCCGGAGTCTGGCTGTAGCTCTAGGAGGTCCCACACAGAGTGAATGGATGGTGGTGGGACAGGCTAGATGAAGTGCCCTGTTTGAGTAAGGTTTGAAGGACATGAAATTCATCTAGGAGGAGTAGAGCCACAGGTGACGCTTCTTTCCGACATGACTACCGTACCCTGTGGTGGTGTGTGAAGGGAGAAGACACAGGGGATGGAGGAGACATGCCACACGTAGCAAACCTCCTCTTCTGCCCAAGATGAGGATGTTGGTGGAGATGAGAGTGTGTGGATGGAGTGGCCCAGGCTGCTGTGCGGCTGGTGTGGATGTTTGTTGACTCACCACCTCTCCAGGGAAGAGCTCCCCATGAAAACCATGACCATGAAAACCTTTGGGGTAAACATCTGGTGGATTTGACTCCCAGGTTTCCTTGTGCTGGCAGCTCTGCTGCCTGCCACAGGGCTGTTCATGCTGAAAATGTGAGGACTGAGCTGCTGTTGAGCAACATGGGAGAATCACAGTTTGTGAAAGCGAGGTGTGGCCACTGAAGTGGGACAATAGGGAAAATATTCAAGGACCCCTCAAGAGCTGTCTGAAGCAGTTTGTATCTTTTAGTGGAAATGTCAAATGAACCCCCATTAAAAACATTATAACTACCCCCAAATCCAGTGTGGCCATATTTTCCTCTGCATGACCTCGTGCTTATTTTTCCTACGCATTAACTCATAATCTGGGCACCTTGATGCATTTATTATTTTTGTCATTCCCTTTATCAGTTCTTGTGTGGTCTCAAAATATCATTCAGCACTTAGAAAACATCTAAAAATAAGATTATGTGAAAGCCACAAGGCTGCTGAGCCAGCTCAGGTACATCCCACCCCCAAAATGTAACCTGCAAACAGCAAGGTTTTATCCACAGACCTTTCTCCCGATGTTGCCCAGCAGTGAGAGACTGGGTCTCCAAGAGTAAATATTTCCTTTCCCCGCAGAGCTCTCCACGTGAGCCAGAGCCCGACTTATTGTGGAAAGAAAGAAGGAAACATCAGGCAGAGGGAAGAGGCCCTCTAGGAGGGCAACCCAAAGGGAGAGAAAGGAGAGTTGTCGCAGGGGAAAACCCAACATCCTGCCCGTGAAATCAGAAGAGGGGAGAGGGGTGCAGGGGAAGCCCAAGAGGCAGAGAAAGTCCACTGAGGAAATGAAAAACAAATTTGGCAATGGTAGGACACACACTGTGGAGAAGAGCTCCGTGGAAGAGGCACGGCTGAGCGCCAGCGGTGATAACCGGGTGCAGCCCTTGGTGGGACCACGGCAAACACCAGCAGCTCTTGCTGCCGGTGCCATGGCAGAGGCAGAAGGGGAGGCTCTTGTGTTGCCAGTCTTTCCCAATTTTAATTTTTATGATTCAGTGAAAAGGTGGGGGGCTGAGAGACTATAAAAGACTTTGAGCTCACTTCTTTCACAAGTATCAGGTTCCCTGTGGCTCCCCTTTCACAGTCCATCTTTCTTGTACATTAATGCAGTTCTGACTAATCTGACCAAAAGGCGTAAATCAACATCCACAGCCCGATCATCTGCAAGACAAGGAAAATTGGAAGAAATGGTGTGCAGTTAAGTATAAGTCAGTGTAACTCTATACCTGCTCCCTGATCTCCTCAAAGACCTACCCTGGTTAAAAGTCAAAAATCTTCATGAGGGTGAAGTGATGTTGGGGCAGACACACTGTGCATGCAGAGATAGAGGACCAGAGGTGGTTAAAACTAAATATACTCCAAAGTGCATTTGGCAGAATCATTTTTACTGCAAGGTGCTAGGTTTATATGGTAGTAGTTTTCATCCTAGAGAATCCTAAAATGCTCTGCTAATGCTATACACATAAAACTCTCTTCACTACAGCTGCTAGGCAGACAGGTTGCTGGCACACTGCTTCCCACCCAGATGTGGGAAGGGAATAACCAACCCAGGACATCTCAGCAAAATCCTGTCTTAAGGGAAATTACCCCTGGGAAAGGAAGCAGAACTTGAATTCTTAACATTTCGTGTAATATGCAGGCCTCCGGGGGTCCTGGTTTCTCCTTACAGATGTAATTCTGGAAGCAGAGCACTGAAGCCAACTGTGCGGCCCTGGGGCAAATGGGAGGAAAACCAAAGATTTCAGAGTTGGGCTGTGAGTGTGCAACAGACCAAGCCTGGATTCACCTGGGGGTGGGTCCATAGCAGCTGCTCCGCATTGCTTGGTACCAGCTTGATAACACACAGCAGCGGGGGTACCTCCTGGTTCCCAGCCCATGAGAAACCTCCCAACACTTGATCAGCCCCAACTGAGAAGCCTGGCCAAAGGGAATCAGGAGATTGAGTGTCTATGGCCAGCCGGGTGTGCAGGAGATTGCACCATCATTCCTCCTCTCACCCCATCCTTGTACCTGTATCAATAACCGGGGAAAGCTGGACGCTGCACAGGTACTACACAGGGCCCTTCCTACTGGAGGAAGGTCTGGAAGGGCTGGAAGGGATGAGTGGAGGAAGGAGACTGGAATGAGTGGCTGAATAACACCGTTATTTGCAGAGCTGCTGCAGGCCAGTGGAAAACATTCAGTTTGGGAACAATTCTGCCAATCCAAGCAATGACATGTTCCCTCATTCCCTTTTCTCTTTCCTCCTCTTCCCCCATAGCCAATTTTTAGGCTTCGTTAAAGCTGAAGTAAAGCTGGACAAACTGCCCTGCAGCAGCCTATTTACTCTGGTTTCACAGCAGTATAAATTACAGAAAATTGGGTATTGAAACTGTAGGATATGGTGGAGCAGTGGTGTAAGGATGCAGAGTGACTCCAGTTTGCTCAAGATCAACACTGAAACCTGTGAGATCAGAATCTGCTTTGATCTCCCCTGTGCCACCCTCCTTCCCTTGTAAGGGATGCCAAGCACCAGGGATGCCAGCTGCACGCCAGCCGGCGGTGGCACTGCAGAGGGTGACTGTAACATCGGCTGGGGAACATATGGCAAGAGCAGCAAATACAGATGGTGATAATGAAGTGGAGAGGAGCAAATATCCTGTCTCATTGAAGTGTTCCCTATAATTAGAGAAATTGCAGAAGAGAAACACTGCTGAAGAATGGGAAGGGAAATTGCCTCTGTGTTCCCTGTGGTGTAGCGCTCTCTGAAAGCTGATGTTGCTGTGATTAGTGGCTGTTTCTCCAAGGGGAGCCGGAGAAGGCTTTGGAGGGAACAGATTCCCAACACATAAGGTGCTGTGCACCCAGGCAGGGAAGCAGCCTGAAGTTACTCAGGACAGAAGAACCATCTCTCCTGACTCTCCTCCCTGAAACCTCACATGGGGACACCCTTTGCTAGGTCAGGCACTGAAGGCGAGTGCCCCAGCAGAGAGGGTATCACTGGCACAGGCTGTTCACTACAGCTTCAGCAGTTTCTCCAGGGCCTTTTTCGGCTGAGGATGGACTGAGGGGGGGAGCGGATTTCAGCCTTACTGTAATCACTAAAAATAGACCCTAGTGTGCATTCGCTCCCTCTCTCCTAGATTACATTACCTTTGGGACCTGTCCAAAAAAAGATTTAGGAGGGTAGCCAAGAGGAGAAGATCTCTGAAATGGTAGGAAGGACTCTGCTTTCCTTAATTTTCTAGTTTCTGTAATATAGCTTCTAATGAAAAATAAGTAAGCCACAGACAGTGCTGCTTTTGTATCTGCTCCTTGCATCGAAGATCTCAGCTGTTAGAAATTAAAGTGCGGTTACTTCTTTGACCCCTGTAATTTCTGCAGAGAACAGTGATCTGGTCTCGCAAGCATCCCTCTGGCCAAGCCTTCAGAACTAGGAGTGAAATTCGCTCAGTATGCCAGGCCAAGGGTGCTTTTTGAAGTATATGCCCAGAGAAGGAGAGCTAAAAGCTTCAGCAACCTTTTGCTGCATTAATCCATCATACTCTGACAAGCGGATGGCTCGAACAGGCTGGATCCTTTACGGAAGGAGGAGGGAGGTTTCTCATGAGAAGTGGGTTTTTAATGGCAAAAGAGATATGTGAAAGCTTTAATCTTTGTGTCAGGGTGTGTTTCTTTTTAAGAAGATTCTGACCTTGTCATTTGTCAGGGAAGATTGCTGTGAACCTGGCTTTGCAACTGGCCAGACTGTATATTTATTTCTTTAAACAGCCTCCGTTGTTATAAGCCAGGAGGGTCACTCCGAGCAGCAGCTGCTGAAGAGGCTGGCGGGGGCCCCGGAGCAAAGGTCAGCAGAGCATTTCCAAGCAGAGTGTAGGGCATTTCCAAGGGATTAACAGCCAGTTGGGTGGAGATGCAGTCCTAAAAAGCATCTCAGAAGATCCTTGGCCACAGCTGGATGCTGATCTGGGGGTGCCTCGTGCCAACAGGGCTACTGCTGTTATGAATGACTGCAAGCTCTTGAAAGAACGCATGCTTGGAAATGCTGGGTTTGATGATTTTGAAAGGAGCTGCACGAACAGCCCTGGAGAGTGTGTTTCGCCACTGGCTCACAGCAGTAATCAAGGGCAGCATTGCTGTGATTTTCTACCATGCTTTTTGCCACCCTGTGCTTCAGGGCTTCAATTCATCTGGCATCTGAAAAGGCAGAATCAAGCCTTTATTCATCAGTGGTGCCCCTGCTGCGCTACCAACAGCAACACTGATGGTCCAAATGGCTGTATATAGACAAAATATAAAGCTCAGGCTTCATTGTAGCATTTCCCACTGGAACAGCCAGCAGAAACCCTTTTCTGCCAAGAGTAAGCGGGATATGAGAACAAGACGGGGTTTGTACCCCATTTTCGGCTCAGACCTCTTCTTGCCACTTTAGTCAAGACAGAACTTGAAATCTCTTCTCTATAGCAGTCACTGAAGGGGCAGGGCAGAGAATCCCTATGGCCAGGAGGTCTTTCGGATGGAGCTCCAGGCAGGCTTTTGAAGCTCAAGACTCAAATTGAGGCAAGACACATGACAGCACGCTTCTGAGGGAACAGGGCTCTTAATTCCCTGCTACCATAAATCTCCATGGGACGCGAGTGCTCACTGTGACATGGGTAGACTCCAAAATCCTCCTTTGCCACTACGGAAGAAGCAGGCAAGGCAACAAGAGGCCACTGAGGGCTCAGGGATGCTCTCAGCCTTTGGATAGGGGTGCCAGAAGAGCCATTCAGAGGGCAGAAGGACAGACAGCACAGCCTCCAAAATTTTCTGAATGCCAGTGTAAAAAATGCCAACAAATGCCTGAGCCCTGCAGCAGAGCAGGTAAAGAGGCAAATCATTACATCGGATAGGGTCTGTCAGCATTTCACGCAAGTGGGCAAGGCTCTAAAAGTGACAGAGCCCAAAGAGAAAAGAAATCAGGGACGATAGAGTACGTGATCAAACCTATGCCCCTTTGGAAGTCTTAATGAGCAGTCAGTCTGCTGTTTTGCAGACAGCAATGCACCTTGGGACAAATTATGCTGATACGTTACAGGATTTTCAAGAGCATCTTGTGCTAATTTTCCAAACTTCTGGGGAACGGAGAGTGTATGGGGGATTTTGTACCTAGTTAATTTTATGGAGTGCATTGAGTAAGGGTGGATTTATTTTCTGAGCTAGACATCATTTCAAACATTGCTTTGTGTTTCTTCATTGGAGATGCAGGGTACCGTTTTATTGCCTTGTGTAAATTGCTTGTTGTTTTATTGAAGCATAAAAACACTTGGCAAGGCTACAGTGTCCCATTATCTTTCAATTGGGTGAGCAATAATTCCTTAAACAAACACAAAACCTTATTAAACTCTCAAATACCTCGAAATCAAAACAACTTAAGAACAGGGACATCCAATATGCTGTGGGTAACAAAGAAATGAATGTGCTTTTTAACTATTTAACACAATTAAATCTGGAAAACCACCTTGAAAGCTAAAATAAAAGCAAGTATGATGTTAGTGTTGCCTGCTCCTTGTTTTTCTTTCTGCTTCCATCTCTGCCTATAAGCATGCTACGTTGCTGGTTATTAGCGCTGACCAAATCCCAAGGAACTGTTGATACTTCTGCTTCCAGACAAGTTTGCAGATATTAATCCAGTAGGGAGAGAGAGAGAAGGAGAAGCTGGCAGAGCTTCTCGTGTTTGCTCAGCCCATGGAGAGGGGTGCGTGCCAGTACTGGACTCTGCACTGGGGCTGTTGCTGGTGCCTCTTCATACACACATGGGATGGAGACCAAGTCAAGAGCTAACCCCCTTCTGCAGCATTTGTGCTTTGTGAAAGCTGACCTCATCTCAGACAAACCTCAGCACATTCATCACCAGGAATTTGTGAGTCATCCCTGGGAAACTTTTCTCCCTCTGCGCTAACCATCTGAGCAGAACAGCTCATACTGCATTGGCCAGAGCTTGGCTGCCAGGTGGGGCTTCAGGGGATTTTCTCTGACTCGCCAGGAAAGCAGCTTGCCGATCAGGATCCCGCGAATCGGTGGCACATGGAGAGGCTGTGCCCACAGCTTTTTCTTCAACCCCTCTCTCCCCAAAGAGCGGCATCCTGGTAGAGATGCAAGGGTCAGTCCCTAGGCCAGGTGGGATGGCTCATGGACAGCACAGCAACTAGAGAGAGAGCGTGAGGAGAGAAGACAGCAAAATCCCGCTGTGATGACAGTGCTGAGGGTTGCCATTGACATCAGGGTCAGTGCCAGCCAGCAGCGAGCAAAGGCATCTCCCCAGGCCTGTGGTCTCGGTGAGCCACCTCCCGTCCTCCTGTCCTCCCAGGGAGTCAACTCCCCACCTGCTTAACAACTGCCACCATCTTTGGCTCCTGTCCTCAGCACGGCACATCTCCAGCTGGAGGTTACATGGGAGCGAAGAAGCCTGTTTTGAGCGTCGCTCCCCAGAAATGAGGAGTCAGTAAGATCTACCAGGAGCCCAGTGCCCCAACTGAAATGAGAGGCTACACTGATTTTTCAAGCTCATGATGGTCAGGTTGACAGGAACATCAAAGGTTTGTGATCCTCTTCCTCCCTCATAAATTGTGGCAGGTCTCTGCAGGGCATTAACCATGGCTTTGCAGAGGCCCCCTGCCCTAAGAACAGAAGATGTAGATGGAGACTGAAGAAGGACCTATGTAAAAGCATACTTCAGCTCCAGGACAAACTGAGCATCAGATTGACAGGAAGAGATGAACAAGCAAGTAGAGAACCCCAGGCAAAATAACACTGTCCATGTTACAGTGGGGGAGATATCAAATCACACAGCCCATCTGCTGGTGCTAGGTTTTCCCTAATTGATGCTGTATCCATTACACACAGACTTTGTGCTTCCATGAGGGGAAACACTGCCTGCTAAAGGAGCCCAAGGGAGGTGTTTGGTTTTCCAGGGGGGCTTGAGCTAGCATGTTTATTTTAAGAGAAACCCTTCGATATTTGAACCCAGCCCCATGGGCATCTGCAGAGAGGGCCTGCTCAGTCAGATGTCTTCCCCAAATATAGCATTTAGGAAAAAGGAGGCTAATTCCTGCTCTCAGATGGGAGGATAGTGTGGAAAGAGTTCGGGCAGCTGGAGGAAATGGCAGTCAAGGCGTTAGGAATTCTCATAAATCATCTGTGAGTGTTTGGATGCTTTGTTTTATGCTTATGCCAACATGCTCACTTTCTGGGCCAAACATCACTGATTTTGTTGGAGTTTCCCCAGTGAGGCTTGGCCAGGAGAAAATGGGACCTTTTTCTTTAACTGTGTGTCCGCTTTTTCATCACAAAACATCACAGCAACTCATTCTGCCCTATGCTGCACCCCCAGCTTTGCATGCACACAAACATTTCTGTGTGAATAGTGAGCTTCTGTGCTTGGGGTTTGCATGCGTCCAGCCTAAAAGCTATGTCAAGGCTGAGTTCCTTCTGCCCTGAACACAGAGCAGGGTCAATGCAGAAGTGGGTAGAGTTAGCCTCAAATACAAGGGAAATCAGCTACTGGTGCCAGGAGCACTTCATCTCTCTGCAGTGGTTTGGCCATGGAGATTTCTGCGGCACTTAGCACAGCAAAACTAGAGATTGAGACATTTCAGTGACATTCAACAATCTGACACTGAGACAAGAAATCCTGGCATTTAGGAACTAAGATGCTGCCTCTCTTCATATCAAAGGGGAAATGCCCGGGCAGGCACCCATGAATACAGACTGCCCTCTTCTACCCCCATGCCTCCAACCATCCTATTTGTCTTATATGTGTCTTAGCTATTTTTTTCCTCCTCCTTTATCCAGACAGCTAGGAGAGAAGAGATCACGGTGTCCCTCCCCTAAACATATTTTGAGCCAGATTTTTATCATATGTCAGTGCTACCTATTTATTTCAAAGAGGTTTCTGCTGATTTCCAGCACAGTCTGTAAGGTCAGTGAAGCACAGAGCCGAGATCAGGTCCCTGGGGCAGCCACTTCTCCCTGAAGGGCTGAGAGTTGGTAAGAGAGAACTAGCGCTGCCGGTACCAAATGATCTCTCACAGTAACAGGTGCATGTGAGAAAATTCAGATAGAAATCTCTAGCCACATGTAATATTTCAGTGATTGTCAGGTTAAATATAGTAATCCTGCTACCACAGGACAAGAACCAGGCAGCTATGCTGGTTTACACCAGCTATGGAGCTGGTCCAAGAGTTAGGATGTATAGGTTAATCATGCACCTCATCATGAGACTGGGAAGCAACATAACCTATTATATACACAGGAATTTTTAGAATATATATGTGTTATGGCAGCACTCGGGACTTGTACAAAGTTCTGTACAAATGCAGAATTAAAAAAAAAAACCAGTCCCCTCTCTCAGGATCTCACAACATAAAAACAGAAAGCAGCTACATAAAAACAGAAAGCAGCTAGACACAGAGAAAAGTCGATAAAAAAGAAACTTATGATGCCTAAAAAAACTCCACCAGCATTCACCTGATTTACTCACCACGGTGCCTGGCACTCATTTCCTTGTGTCTGCAGTCAGGTCTAGTTTCACAGGATGACTGCTAGCGGGGGAGAGCAGGTATTTTGGTTGAGAGTGTTGTGTAGGGACTGGCCTCGGGGTGTTATTTAAATGCACAGACTAGGGACACTGAACGTTGAGAGCAAAACCTTTTTAGGAATACTTTCAGGATGAGACCTAACTTATTAGTATAACCATCAGAAGTCAAGTCTTAAACAAGCAATTTTCTATAGGGTTTTACCACAAAAGGAAACAAAGATCTTCCAGACTCTCTAAGGACAAATAAAGCTGCTGCAATGGGGCTGACTAGATTAGTGGCTGCTACCTGAAGGCTGCTGCTCTCTGTGCCACACCTGCTGTGATTAAGCACTTTGGCATGAGCTGGGACGAGAACGATCACGGTTATATGGAAAACTCTGCTACATGCATCTGAGCCAGCAGACGAGAACACAGACACAGGACCAGGTCTCTCCTCTCTGGAGCTGCATTCCCAGGACTCTGGTAACATTTGAGCAGCACTTTGAAGGCTGCAGGTGCTACATATGTGCTAAAAGCTATTTCTAATTGGAAGCCAATAGGTGTGATATTGCCTGCATTTGTGCGAAAAAGCATAGGGGTTTGCATGACTTCCACACTAACCTATAAATCAGCCCAGGCTCTTTGGGAGCTTAATGTGAACTTACTCAAAACTTGGCCTGCCTTTGGAGAAAGTGGGTGAAAAGTTTGCAATCCAGAGTCATGGGTTCATGATGACAAACAAACCAAGGGAAACCTCCCCCTTCCCATCACCCCACCCAGTCCTGAGTAATGGAGGACGGTCCCAGCCTCTGACTGCCGTCCCTTCCCTTGGTCCCAACCTGGCATCTTGGGGTGGGGGAAGAGAAATGAACCCCACAGTGAGTTATAAATTAGGTGCTTTTGACATTCATCTAGTATACTATAAAGCTGAAGAGACATCAAGGTTGAGCCTGCCCAGGTTTCTGAAAGGGGCATAGGACCTCAGAGATCCACAGGATTAATGCAAGCCTGAGGGAGGTCAAAGACCTGGGGATACTGAAGGCAAACCACAAATAAAAGGCTTTATCACATCATGCAAGGAAGTTCTCTGTTCCTAAATTGGCTAAGCAAAATGAAGGATAATTTTCCTCCATCCCACAGTAATCCAAAAGCCTGGGAGTAATTTATTATGAAAATAAGCTTAATGTTGTGCAAAGGTGGCTTCTTTGTGGGACAGACCTAGTCAGGGCTCTCACAAGGAGAGGAGAAACAGAACGAAGACCCCACTTTGCAGACACACACCTAGAGTGGATTTTTAGGGTGAATATGGTAATGGAAGAATAATGGGTTTCATACATCTCCAGACAAGCAAATATTTTCAGGAGGCATAAGCAAAAAGTTTTGACTGTGTATATTCACTGAATCGATCGATGGGCCAAGGCCAATTGTATGAGGTTCAACAAGGCCAAGTGCCGGGTCCTGCACTTGGGTCACAACAACCCCATGCAACGCTACAGGCTTGGGGAAGAGTGGCTGGAAAGCTGCCTGGTGGAAAAGGACCTGGGGGTGTTGGTCGATAGCTGGCTCAGTATGAGCCAGCAGTATGCCCAGGTGGCCAAGAAGGCCAATGGCATCCTGGCTTGTATCAGAAATAGTGTGGCCAGCAGGACTAGGGAAGTGATTGTCCCCCTGTACTTGGCACTGATGAAGCTGCACCTCGAATACTGTGTTCAGTTTTGGGCCCCTCACTAAAAGAAAGACATTGAGGTGCTGGAGTGTGCCCAAAGAAGGGCAATGAAGCCGGTGAAGGGTCTGGAGGACAAGTCTTAGGAGTGGCTGAGGGAACTGGGGTTGTTTAGTCTGGAGAAGCAGAGGCTGAGGGGAGACCTTATTGCTCTCTACAACTACCTGAAAGGAGGTTGTAGAGAGGTGGGGGTTGGTCTCTTGTCCCAAGTAACAGGCAATAGGACAAGAGGAAATGGCCTCAAGTTGTGCCAGGGGAGGTTTAGACTGGATATTAGGAAAAAGTGTCTTCACCGAAAGGGTTGTCAAGCATTGGACCAGGCTGCCCAGGGAAGTGGTTGAGTCACCATCCCTGGGGGTATTAAAAGACGTATAGATGTGGTGCTTAGGGACATGGTGTAGTGGTGGACTTGGCCATGCTAGGTTTACGGTTGGACTTGACGATCTTAAAGGTCTTTTCCAACTTAAATGATTCTATGATTCTATGAATAAAAAAAGGAACATATTATGAGACTCTGACAGTTGTACTGCCTAACACTCTGAAATTAGGGGCTATCAGAGCTAAGGCTGCTTTATTTTGCTTCCTGCTATAGCCATGAGATGAATGCACTACAGGAGACCTCCAGGGCATATTGTTCATTATTTACTCTTTCTGCCTCCTTCCCCTCAGCATTGTGGTAGACGTTCATGTCGTATGAAATAATTTTGTGTTTTGTATTCTCCTCGTTGTTCAGCATGCAGCTTCAGGTCTTACTCAGTGCAAGCATTTAAATATTGCTCTGAGGATACAAATTCACTTTAAGCTTTTCTCTGACTGTTTTATGCTGTCCCTAAATGCTGCTCTGCCATTCATTAATTTATTTGCACAAGAAGGAAATACTATTAGCTCCATGTTAGCTGTATAAAATTAATCCACACAAAATGAAGATGAAATATAGCAACAAATTTTGGTGTGCCTTCTGAGGCATCAATATGCTGATTTTTTAGGGTATGGCATATTTAATATATCTAGGACACAATTTCTATTAACATCAGCCACATCAGTGAGCATCCACAAGCACCATCATCCTTAGCAAGTTCTACCAGAAGGTTTTCAGACCCCTGTAACTCGGCCAATTTGGGGAAAGCAGCAAACCTCCCACTCAAGGTGGGCACCTTCTGCCAAACCTCCAGGCTTGGGCAGCACTTTGTTTTCTCAACAAACCAGAGACAAGAATGCTCAAAACTACCTATGTGTCCCAAATCTTAGCCACAGAGAATAAGACAATTACAACTGAAACTTTCCAAACACACGGAAATGCCTGAGGCGGACAGACCACATGGAAACCTTTAGCTCAGAGTGTTTGACAGAGTTGTAGAGGCAGGTCTTCCCCTGGAAGGTACTGCCCAGAAGTGCAAGTGGGCACCCAGCCCATGCTCTGTGCCTATGGTGCCTATAGCGGCAATGCCGAAGCGGTCACTGGGGCTGCCCCGCTGAGGGATGGGGTCCTGCATCATGGCTAAGCTCTGGCATCCCTCCAAAGCCAGATGTTCTTGCACTGCTGCCCCTTGCTGAGACAGAGCCTTGACGAACATGGCTAAACCTCATTAAAAGCAGCATGAGTAGGAGGTGGCAGTGGAGGCCCTGTACAGCCTCTGTATTCTCCTCCTCTGGTGCTGAACAGAAGCCCGGATGGATTATTTTCAGTATCAACAACTATTTACTGGTCTGGGAGGGGCTCTGCAGGATTGCAGCACAAACTTTGTTGTCACAGCATCCAGTCTCTGCTCCAGTGAATAATGAAAGGGCAACAGCCTGAAAGAGGGAGAAAAAATGCAGCATAGCAGAGGCTGGTGTGCAGCACGCTGAGCTGGGGCCACCACTCTTGGCAGGGGCTGTGCTAGGGTGGCCCAGTGCCCAGCTACTGTACGATGGGAGATGTACAAATGACTTTGCTGGACTGAGGCCTTGGCATGGATTTAGCGGGGCTGTAGGACCGGACATGCCATTTTCCCCCGAAATGTAAAACAACTTCTGGCCATTTTTACTCATTTGAAATAGCAAGTGTTTGAGTGCTGGGCAAATTCCAGGTTGGATAGCATCGTTATGCCTAGTTAAATGGTCATGGTGGTTTTTAATTAAACTCATAATTCTTTTTGATTGCCCTCTCCAGGCTTTTGTGCAATATCACCAGACACTAATAGACAAGGGTGAGATGGGATGTAAAGAGCTCTGAGATCCCCGTGGCCATACTGTAATTGTCATTGCTATGGTACCTTTTACAGCCAGGTTAACTGTCACTAAATCATTTGCACAGCAGATGTTGGCTATTCTGACTGCAAGCAGGTGCATCTGCCAGGATGGTTAATCTTCTCCAATGAAATCTGAAGGATGATGGCTCCAGAGCAAGGGTAATAAGCTGTTAGGAGTCCTGCTTGGACTGTCCTTGTTCTGGCTTGCTTAGAAGTATAGAGAAAAGACAGCAAAAATTAAACTGGTGGGTAGGTATGTGTATGAATCTCAGGTCCCTTGATGGCACTTGAGTCCAGAAAGACAGAGGTTCAGCACAGTTTCCTGCACAGTATGCGTCTTCGTTACCCAGGGTCAATGCTGGGTTGGGTGGGCCCATCTCATGATCCACTCAGTCACCAGCTTTACTGCTGGGACTGCCCTCAGGTAACCAGGTTGGTTATTATTCCTCGGGCAAGAGGAGCTGCCACGTGGCACAAGATTGAAGCCATCAGGCTCATTTTGCAGAGCAAGCACTTGACTCCTTCCTGATGGTCTTGCACAATGGTTCCCATGGAGGACCCCGAGGACAGGCATCTCAGGACACCATGAGCACAGAAGGTTTGAGACAGCCCTTCCCCTTTCCCATCCTGGATGGATTACAAGTAATCTAACTAATGTTCAGGCATCATGGGGTTCATAGCACCACTTTCTAAAAGAAGCCTGTTTGATGCATGGTACATGGGGTTGTGGAAAAATTTATGAAGTGTGCTGTGCTTGACAGCTTTTTCCAAGAGGACTTTGAGTCGATTTTCTTCCAAGAGTCTGCATTCAGTTATAGTTCGGAATATGTGATCTCATGGTGTTTGTATTTATACCTCTCACAAAACCATTTTTACAGCATCAGTATCTATAGGTTACTCTGAGGCACCAAGCGAAGTCATCGTAAGGTCACCCACAGGATACTGCCTCCTACGTGAAGCACATCAGTTTGGCTGCAGGATAGCTACAGCTGACGTTACTTTCTGCAGCTATGAACTGAAGAAATACAAGCAAGGGATATTGAAGTGGTGAAATAACACAATATAAAGGGAAAATACACTACAGGGAAAACACCCCCCTGGCCGGGGGCAGTTATAAGGCTTTGATAGTAGAAAGGGGCTTTTCCATCACCTATTCCTGCATTAGGAAAACATGCAGTTCCCTGAGCAACAAGCTCAAAGGGCTGTTTCTTTCATGACTTCTTTAAAGAGCCCCTGATGTCTCATGAATAAGCAAAATTTCCATACCGAGATATTTCTGTATCTCATCCAAGATTCCTAAGCTCTCCTGGGAATATCCCCCCCATCACGCAGGTGACACCTTTGTTACCTATCAGTGTAACAGGAGGAGGCAAATCGGCTTCACACCAGGCAAGAGGTTTGGCTCTTGGATGGAGGGCTCTTCTTCCCTCTTCTCAGCCTATTTTCAGAGGGAAAAAATTAACCTCCTTATTGGAGGAACGGAAAGCATGGCACAACAGACCAGAAGAAGAAAAGGTGCAGCAAAGGTTTGAATTGCCTTTGACTCTGAGGTTGCAGCCTTCCCTGGGTAGTTTAGGAGACACAGCCCCCATGAGTCCGACGTGTGAGCTGGTGGCATGGAAACATCCACAATGTAGGAAAGAAGCACCCCACGGGCAGTGGGAGCTCCTGGAAATCTGCACCTCAAAGGTCCTCCCGAAATGAGCTCTGCTGCATACACAGCTTCATGAGTCCGCGCAGTGGGACTTGGACTTTGTTGTGCCATAGGAGTGTGATAAACACGGGCCTTTTGGGTACTTTGCCAGATAAGCTCTTTGCTCAGAACAGAAATACCAGCTTGTCTGACCGGGGCTGCATGTTCCCATAACAAACTGGGGTTAAGAAAACCCCTGATTTCCAAACCAATCAGTGCTCTAAGTGACTCACAGTGCTTTGAATACCCAGAGTTTTTAAGAAAAAAATTTCCTTTTTTTCTCTTTTTCCTGCATTCAGGACTTCTTTTTTTTTTGCATGAAAGACACCTAAGTGATAACACAACCATTTCCAGAGGTCACTGCTGCTGATTATTTTATCCAGTGGAAAACCCAAGCCCTCCTTTACTCATTGAGACATTCAAATTTATTCTGCCAAATAGTTCAGAGGCATTCCAGCACCCACTGGAAATGGTGGTAGCTTTCCCACTGACTTCAATGGGCACAAAATATTCCCAAGACTGGAAACCCCAAATTACCTGCATCTGTTCTTCACATTTCTGAAGCCTTCCAACTACTAACAAGACCGTCATGTTGCAAGAATAAGTACAGCTATGTGAAACATTAGCAAGATTGTGTGTCTCGGTCTAAGTCCTGGTCTACTCCAGTTGATTGGAAAACTGCCATAAAATAAATCAGGATTTGGTCTCAAGTGTGCTGAAAACTAAGGCCAGGTTCTTCAGCATGCTGCACGCACAAGGAGCTGCCCTTGGCTTGGGGTGCATGGGAGGGTATTATTCAATGTTATGATTTCTGTAGCCACCCAGGGAGGTTTGAAAGCTTCCCACCCACCTTGTCCTCAGCCGTGTGGCTACGATGGGTGCAGGGGGGAAAAGAAGGATACAGCACCCTGTAAACTGGAGCAGTGAGGGTGGCTTCCCTTCTCTCCTTGGAATGGGGAGCAGGGCGAGAAGGAGAGTATAGGAGTATTACAGAGAGAGTATAGGAGTATATCGGGAGTATTTGGGGAGTTGCGGGAGGACATGGAGGGTAGCAAGCAAGCAAGGGGTCTGTATTACAGACGAAATTTGGGATGCAGTGAGATGCAGTGATTGTGGTGGGTGTGGCAGAAGAATGAACCACTGGAGAGAAGTTACGGTCTCCCTGGTCTTTCTCTTCTCTAACTCCAGCCCCAGCTCCTTGTCTCCCCACCCTGCTGCCCTCCGCCCAGCTCTTCCTCTGGGGCTGGAGTGCAAGGGAGGATTGCTGAAAACAGATGCCAGAGCAGAAGAGGGACAAGGATGGCCAAGAGGAAAGTGTGAGAGTTGGGCTGGGTGCAGACAAACCCAAGGGGACACAGAAAACCTAGGGTGTCACAGGCAGGAGACGACCACGAGGGAGACCTCCCCACTCCTAGGTGTGGGGGTGCTTGCCCAGGCTCCCATCCTGGGAGAATTTAAGGCTCTAAAATACAAGATCAAAAAATACCAGCCCATGGTAGAAAGTCCCTCCCTTTCCCTTCCCATGCACTTGTCCCACCCAGCACTGCCCCGTCCTGCCAGAGTGGTAACATGTCTAGGAGACATGCTGCTGCCCCTCGCATCCCCCCGCTCTCTGGTATCTCATCCACTCCCACAGAAATGCAGCGGTGCCTGGTCACTGAATTCATCCCCTCCTGGAGGAGTAAGATGACTCCTTGCCGCCTGGGAAGCGTCTCGCTTTAATAGGGAAATTCAAAAAGGAATATTAATTTGGTGGAAGGATAAGGATTAAGTTTGCATAATTCTTGCGTAACAGCACTAGGTGCTGTATAAGGCAAACAAAACCCAAGGAAAAGAGGAGCAATAGCACAGGTGAGGCAGAGAGGGGTTGAGCCATCCTATTTGGATGTCTGAAGTTATAGCTGGCAGTCTCTCAAAAAGGCCAGTCAGCATTTTGGGGACAAAGCCGCCTGGCTGTACTGAGGAGGCAGAAAACACGCTTTGAGACCAAAGTCAGGCCTTTTATTGACAAGCGTCAGCTCAAGGGGATTAGCAGGGTACAATGCCTCCCTTCTGATTCACTCGACAGCCTTTCATTCCCTGCAAGGCGGGTAAGCAGCCGCCTCTCTGGAAAGCGGGGAAGAAAGGGGCGATGGTAGGAAGGTCAGAACCAGCTGGCTCGTAGGCAAATTCCTCCCTCCTTCCTCCGCACGGTCGCTCGGCTGGAGGCTGGGCAACAAACGCCGGGGACCCAGCAGTACAAAGACCGGCTGTAAGCGGCACACCCAGGGTTGTTTGGGACACTGTGGACCTTTGGGAATCTGGGCTTCTTGCAGCTGAGGGCACAGGGCTCTGCGTGGCAGGCTTTTGGGCTGAAGGCCCCGTAACCCGGGCAATAGCTTCTGCTCCCCTCGCAACGATCCGTCCTGGCTGCATCAGCGCCGCACGGAAGAGGTGCCAAGGTCACACCACCATCTACCGGCCTCTCCTCGCCGCACAGCCGCCGCAGCAGCGCGGGCGGGTCCCCCTGCAGCCCGGCTCAGCCCTGCTAGCTGCCTCTTCCGAGGCACCCTCCTGGCTCCTTGGCAATGCCAAGAAAGCCGCCCTGCCAACTGCACGAAGCTGTCCCAGGGCTGGTAAGCAGGTCCACATCCCCGGGGTTTCTCAGAGACAGCGATCCTCCTTACTCTGCTGGCTTTCCCAGCTGCGTGCAACAGCCATTTTCCCATCGCACGGTACCTTTCTAATTGCCCTCTTCTAGTTTTGAAGCAATCAAGGCACGCTGTGCTCCAGAGTGTACTGCTTGGATTTACCATGTGTGAACGTGTAAGTGGATTGATGCTACTTATGTGCTTCTTGCCAGCTTACTCAGTATGGAGAGCTTGCAAACCTGCAGGTGAAGCCAGGCCAACAGCAGCCCAGCTGTGCCAAGAAAGGCACTGGTCTTGGTCCAGGGGCCTGAAATCTCACATGTCAGTCTCTCCATCAGACAAATGAACTGATCAAAGAACCATGCTTGAGTGCTAAAAAAAATGAACAGGATCATGGCAGTTTATTTCACACGGACTGGTCACATCAGCCCTGACAAGGTCATATACATGAAAGGTTGCAAAAACTCTTCTGGGGGTCTTAATGAGAGTAGTCTGCTTTAAGTTCTCAAATGAAGTGAACATTAGTTGCCTGCGTGGAAGACAGTAATATTAACATTGCATTTCAGATGTCTGTAGCACTTTGCAGGGATTGACTAGTTAACCCCCATAACAGCTCTAAGCAACTTTTGCTGAGGCATCATTATCCCTCATTTTACATATCACAGGTGATAGGATTTCTCCAAGCCTAAACTTCAGAGCCAGCAGTTCCCAGACTCTGAGCTGGTGGTCAGTCTAACGGTCCCTGCTGCTGTCTTCTCCAGATGGATGGCTGAGCAAGGCCTGTGCACGTAGGCACAAGAGATGGGGTGCAAAGTGCACATCTGGCTGACAGGGGGGACCATGCTCATGTTTTCTTAGGTTAATGGGACCAACACACATCCCATGACCAGCCCAGCCCGAATGCTTTGCTTCGAACAGAGCTGGAAGCCTGATGAGCTGATCATCTCCGGCTCATTTTGTCAGCTTTGTTTTCATGTACCAAGAAAATTGTTGAATTAAAAGCCTTGTAGGCCAGTGCTCCTGTTTATCTTGTAATCTTGTACAGCAACAGCAGCCACTGTGAAATCTAACTTGACAGTGAGTCAGCCCTGGGCTGAGGAGCCTCTTTCTTCCCGGGCAGTTTTTCCACAGCCTGCTCCAGTATCTCAACATTCTCACCTGTGGAGTGTCTGCCGAGCTCTGCCCATCTCAGAGCAGGTGCCTTTCACAACACACAGCAAACTGGACACAAATTGCATATGCAAGCCCCACACTAGGTTTTGTAGGATTGCTGTTAAAAAGCTTTGCATTGCTGTTATTAATAATGCAAGACCAGAAGCCCCCTCCCTAGTCACGGCTACGTCCAGGATATTGGTTTAGTTGCAGATGAGGATGTTTAACGCCTTCCCAATTCTCATATCCCCTCCTTGTAGAGTGCTAATCTGATCATACACTGCCTGGGTCAATGCAGTAACCAAATAGTGGTGATTTCAAAGGTGTGCAGAGCCACCAGCACAACTATTGCAGCTACCAAAGGAGCAGTGAGAGCTGCTCTGGTCTTTGGATGATGCGAGCTCTCCCTTTGACCACCAGCAGGCAAAGTGACCAGCCACAGCCCTGCACAGAGCTGGGAGCAGGCTGCCACAGCCCCCTCCCTGTCCTGAGGAGCACTCAGTGAAGAGGGACACCAGGGTGATGAAATGTTGTTATAGACTCTGGCTTAACTGTTGATGGACTTTGCACTGAGGCCAAATACACCTTCCTGCCTGCTCCAGAGACAGTCACATATGGCAGGGAGTAACATGGGCAGATGGAGACAGAAACCTCTGCATGCTCCTTAGACCACCTTCCCAGGACTTGCTGCCCATGGCTTTGTGGTCCTGTTTCTCCAGAGAAACCCAGCAGCAAGCAGAACAACTGCTGGAAAGTCTAAAAATGTGGATGTCAGCAAACAGTTCACATCACACCAAGAGCCTGTGTCCCAGCAGGGTCTGGAGCTAAAGATACTGCCACACGCCCTTCCTCTCCTCATAGCTAGACAATGAATTTCTCCTCACTGTCCCAGTGAAATCCTGTCTTGAGGGAAGATCTGAAGGAGGATAACAAGGATCTTACAGACTGGTTCAAAGAGTTTGGAGGGCAAAGCGTGAGAACACGCTGCGTGGCAGGGCAGACAGCGGGACAGCCGGGTGGAGCGGCACCCCGGTGTCGCAATGAAGGGCAGGGACCCGACAGAAAGGGCCAGACAGCAATGGGCTGTGCAAGCCGAGCGTGACCAACGCAGCCTGGTCGGAAATCCACGCTGCGAGGAGCTGAGCTCCGTGCAGGCACAGCCGGGGCCGAGCGCCTGCAGAGGGAGCTGCGAGAGCGGCTCGGCGCGGCAGCAGCCAGCAGGCTGCGGGCAGCACGCGCCCTGCCCGCACAGCACGGGGGGGGGGGGGGGGGTGGGCGAGGCAGGCAGCAGGGCGGGGCTGGAGGGGAGCACATTGACCCTCACCCGGCCACAGACTTTGGCACAGGGAGGTCGGGGCTCAGCAGGCTGCGAATAAGTCTTTGCATTTGGAGGAATCCGGCAATGCTTTGCAAGCGGTTTCCTAAATAGGGTAGGAGAGAAATCCCAGAGATGGTGAGAAAAGGCCCTGGCAGCAGCACAAGTACCCAAACCAACAGCCGCTAACCTAAATGACAGGATATTTGCTTAGAAAACAGGCTGAAATTCGTGTTCTGCGAAGTTTAAGGCAGGGAGTGGGATTACCACCACAAGGAGCTGTAGAGGCAGCGTTCACCTTGCCAGGCTTTTCAATTAGCATAAATATTCAATATTCACTGACCCAGAAAGACTGACCCTGTCCCGAGGGTCTGGCTACGGGAGATCCTGCTAGACTGTCCTTAGGTTTCTGTGTTTTCCTGCAAAAACTCCTCCCCGAACCGTAGAAATTTTCCCAACAGAAAAATCTAAATGCCACCTATTGCCTTGAAACACTCTGCAAAGTTTTCCAGTTCTGTGGAAAATTATTACCATGAGCCCTCCTCCCGCACAGCCTCCCCTGGAGCAGCAGCTGGGGCAATGCCCCCAGCAGCTGTACCACACCCTAGGGAAGATGCAAGGTTCCCCGTGCATCCCCGCTTGCAGCCCCGCATCCCTTCCCTACGCAAGGCCGGATGCTCCAGGCACTTTGGGGTGCTCCAGCAGCCTCTGCCAAGCACTTCCCTGGTGCGAGTGCAGTTCTCCAGCAGCTCGGCTGGCTGCACTCTCAGCTCTGCTTTGGAAGCGGGAGCGCTTGAAGCGGAAACTCATGTCAGAGCCGTCCAGGAGCAGCAGGTTCCTGCATTCTTGGCAAAGGAAAAAAAAAAAATCAGCAAGTGAGCAGAGGTGGGGGATGTTCAGCTTTAGCTGCGTGTGTGTCAGTCCGGGGGGGGGTGGGAGGGGGTAACATCAGCGTGCTACAGTCCCTGCAAAGTAAAACACTTAAGTCTCTCTAAGCCGTTGCACCCAGAAAACAGCCCATCCCTATGCACCTGTCCCCAGTCAGGCATTAGCCCCATTTCACCTGAAAAACGTCTTTATATTGCTGCTGTTTAGTGTGAGAGCAGCCAGGAAGGGTGGGGGTGTACAAAGAAGTGGTGAGCTGGGGAGAGAGAAATGCTCAGCAATACCGAACATATCCACAGCCCAGCCTGTTTCTCTGCCGGGCTCCCGGCAGCCCCCAAGCCCGTTTTCCTCACCAGCAGTGGTAGGATCCTGCTCCCAGCGAGATGTGAGCCCTACCCATGGGTTCATTTCCCAGGCTCAGCTGCTCTGAAGTGACCCCGCTCCCCAGGAGGGGGCTGCAGGATCCAACTATCCGGGAGGCCAAACAAGGAAAGCCTTTCTTGGCAAGGGAGAAAAAGGACCTGGGAGGCCCCCTCAGCTCAGGTGACCCACCCGACCCCCATTGCAAACAGCTATAAATCCTCCCTCTTCCCTACCACAGCATTCCTGGGCTCTCCCCCTCTTGCTGGAGCTGGGCCTGGCTTTGCAAAGCATGTCAGTGCTGGCCAGCATTGGAAGGTAAATACGTAGCTGGCTGACTTATTTATCAGAGGGTTTTTCTGGCTGAGAACAGAGCTGACTTTAACCAGTGCATAGCAGAGCTGAGAACAAGCTGGCTGTTTGGCTCAGCCAGGCACCCTGCAAGACCGGTTTACCAAGACCCCGTTTTCCGGCTTCATCAAGGCTCAGTGCGGTCCCTGCTAGGAGCCTCGGGGGGGTGAGCCTGGCACCAGGCACTCTCATCCTGCTGCCATCCCTGTGGACTCACTCAGTCTCTCTGCACGTACGGAGTTAGTGGCGAGCAGTGCATTTCCACCAGGCGCAGAAGGATGGGGTGTCAGGGCTGGCTCTTGCATACCCCATGGATGGGATAGCTGCCCAGCAAGTCTTTAGAGAAGGGTTAACTTGATAGAGATTAGCTGAATCTCCATATCTGTCCTCAGAGCCTCTCACACTTCTGTTCATTTGTGGCAGAAAGCTGGGAAACAATCTGCCACATTTCCCTTCCTCCACTGGCTCTTCCCCCATCTCCATCCCATCATCCCAGCAAGGCTGCTCCCAGTGACCCCACATTCTGCTGTCACCTTCTCACCCTACACCTTCACCAGCCTCTCCTCCCCAGCCAAGCCTCCAAGCACTCCTCCCTCTCCAAATCCCCCCTTCAGTGCAGCCTGTCCTGCCTCCTCCCTGCCAGGATCACGTCCCTCTACTTCCTCCCCATCCCAAGTCCTTTCTTGCTGGGCTCGGTTCTCTCTCAAGATAAGCCTGCCCGGGAGGTATAAGTATCCATCCACTCCCCACGCAGGGGAAAGCCCTCTGGCAGGGCTGTTACCTTGGCTCCCTGCCACATAGCATCACAGTTTTGGTTAGCCCAGGGCAGGGGTAGCCCATAGGTGCCTCTGCCAGAGACCAGGGGCGTCCAGAAGCTCCCAAGCACTGCCTGCCATTTATCATAGTTTATGTGTGCTCAATACCCTGGAAACCTGGTGTTTTATATAAGTGATGGCTAATCGTCACTATGGGCTTACCCATAGTAATGGCACAAATAGCCTGCAGTCCCCGTGAATCACACCTGGTGCAGATCTCAGCTTCTCCTCTGGCAGATGGAGGAACAAAACAGCTGAGATCGTGTGGATAAGGGTGACACAAACTTGTTCCCGCTTCAAGGTGCCAAGGGATCACCCACGCAGGAGGCAGGTAGCTGGTTTGGGGGTGCTGCCCCGTCCCGGCACTCCCGGCACAAGCTGCCAGCAGGGAGGCTGCAGCGTCCTGCCCCGGCTCTGGGTTTCAGGGGCCATCAGCAGAGGACGCAGGTGGCCGTGCGGGGTGTGGGTGACAGGCCACGCAGGCAGGGGAGTGCGGCAGAGGCTGGCAGGGCAGCTTCCAGGCAGAGGGGCTGTGACCCATGCGGTGCTCGGGCGGAGTGTCAGGCAGGTGGGGTGAATCACGCCTTCCTCCCGGTTTCTCCCCATCGATTATGAAAGGAGCCGAGATGGCTGCCACAGATACCGGTGTGTGTCCCCCCACCGCCAGCTGCTGTGGGCTCCGCTCTGCCGCAGCGGCCACCCACAGGGTGACCCACCACCCTACCGTGACGCACCACAGAGGCCCTGGGCTGCTGAGGATTTGCAGCCCTTGGGATAGAGACCCCAGATCTCTAAGATGTTTTTAAGAGGTTTCTGGCACTTTGGTTAAGCGACATTGCTACCTGCACAGCGTAGTTTGCAGCGCAAACAGTGCAGAGGGACCGCTTCCTCTGGAGCTCCTGCTGCGGGGAGCCAGAACCTGCTAAAACTCACCAAACTTCCACCATCACCTTTTTTTTTCCAGCTCAGTCCTTAAGGCTTGACTGCCCATGCCTAGCTGCGTCCCACCCAACTTTCTGAGATTCAACAATATTATCCTTGGGAGCGTTAAACTCAAATACATAAGAGAGTCACATGTAGTTAACCTAAATAACAAGCTGAGGGCTTCCAAGAGATACTTCCTCACCAGCCCAACCCAGCTACCCAAGATGTGTGTGCCTCTGAGTGATCACACCGGGTAGTACCGGGATATTTGCCATCATCTCCAAACCTTTCTATTAAACCATTCTGGGGCTGTGATGGTTCATCATGGTCCTGTGTTTTAAATGGATGGAAACAGTCTTGGCTCCTGTACAGGGGAATATTGAAGTCAGGGACATATCCATCACCTCTTTACCCTTGTGCAGTGCCTTCATTCGAGCTGGAGCACCCCAGTGCTCAGATAGCCCCCCATTTGATTTTTTTTCCTGCTTCAAAAGCCGTCCGTTTCCACCGGCAGAATATCCCCCTGGGTTTAGGCAAGACCTGTGCTAAGAACTATTGTTTAGAGGGTGCCAGCTCTCTCAGTTGCTCCACACTTCAGTTAGGAATGCCCTTTTTTTTTTATATTTCAGGAATGTTGTAAGTAAATTCACATCTGAACAACAGTGGGAATGGAAACCCTCAGAGCTGAGGGCTGCCGATGTTACAGGTACGGTAATTCCAAACTGATCCTCCTTTGTGCTGATAACAGGGCTGGCTATTGTTTTCCTGAAGTCCACATGTCCGAAAACACCGCAGGCGTAGATAATTGCAGTGAGCATGTGCTTTTGAATCTGTTTCTAAAACACGCCTGGGATTTAAGCTTTTTTAAAATCATGACCCTGATTCTGCTTTTTTCAAACTCAAAAGCAAAAATTCCCTTGGCTCGAAATGAAGAAGAGTCTAGCTCTTAAATACAACTTATAAAGGGGCAAACGTGCCCCCCTTTTTTCTTTCTTGTGATGAAAGAACAAAGCCTGAAAGCTTTCAGCATTTCCCCAGCTTCTTTCTTTTTTTGTTGTTCCCTTTGATTTTATTTCCTTTTTTAGCTGTAGAAAGTCAGATCTTATCTGAAGTGACCGGACAATTTGAAACTCTCCTGCTTTCACTGTTTTACTCTGATGATGATGCTCATTTAGGTTAAGCTTTGTCTTTGGTTATAGTGTAGGGTTTTCTTTTAGCTTTTGGTTGGGCACTTGGCTGACAATGGACACCCTTTAATCCTTTCATGTTGTGCCACTGGGCAGCCGAGACTGCAAACTTCATAACAGCTAAAGAAAGAAAGCGAGTGAGGGATAGCTTAATGGACAGGATGCTTCCATCGGCTATTTTCTGGTGAAAACCAAGGTACCTTTTGGCCTCTTTGTTATCTAACAGGGTAGTAGAGGTTTGGGGACCATTTGCTTGGGCGATGAACCTTCATTTTACTTTTGTTGGATGTGAGCTGTTGCTCTGCAGTCCCTTCATCATCGATACACCAGCAAAGCACATGACACACAATGGGAAATGGGGAAAATCCTGAATAAATTGCTCTCCAGTTAAATATTTTTTGGATAGGACACAAGAAAGGAAAAAAAAATTGCTCTATGTCCCTGTGTCCCTCTTCCCCATCTCCTCGTACACCCAAAAAGATTTTGGCCTGGCCAAGGTATGATACGCTCACGGTTACGTCATCATGGAGCTGGCTCGGCCGGGACAAACGTGAACTTGTAAACATGTTGTTGCTCGGGGCCTAATTCCCCTCGGTGTAACATGGCTGCACGGCTGATGTCTGTACCGTGGATCCTTTGGCTCCCCGTGTCCCAGCTTAGAGGGATCATAATTACATCTCACCTTACCGATCTTTTTGGCTTGCCTGCCTTGAATTGCTTCCACAGACCTGCTTGACTTGTTTGGCTGCTGCTTATTATTCAGCACAAGCCCCCACCCTTTCGTGTACATTCATGTTTGTGTCTAAAAGCCACAAAGGGACATTTTTTGAGGGGGAAGGTGATGAGTGTTGGCTGCTGACCGGACCCCCGGCTCCCTGGACTGCTGGGGCCAGTCGTGGGGCAGGGGTGAGTTGTGTGCTCGGTTCAGCACACAGAGCAGGGACGAAACAGTGGCTGGCTCGGTAAGAGTGAGTCACTCCATTTCAAAATAGGAAAATTTAATGAGACGCTTCCTGAAACTTGAGTTTTGCTCCCACAAAGCACAGGAGCAAAAGCAAACCAGAATAAAGCAAGAAGCTAAGGTGAGGGTGTAGATAGAGAGTCGATCAGAGACGGAGCCCGGTCCCTTCCTGCTCCCTCTCCTTGTAACTCCAAAGTGGGTATCGCACAGGCAGGTGCAGGCAGCACTGATGGAAACAACCTCTCCGGGTGAAACTTTGCTCTCTCCAGTGATGCCAGCTCCTGTCTAGTGTGGAAAACTTGGCCTCACACCAGCCCTTTGAGCAACGTGGCTCTGACACTAGCAGTGAGAATTCCCTCGCTGAACCCAGGGCTGCTTTTTGACTCTAGGCTTGATCCTACCTGTTGCAAAAGGACTTTCTGTGTGTAGAGGAACACGCTAAGGGTTAAGAATGATGCAGGAGATTTCAGACCGCTCTGATTCTGCGTGAAGAAATGGCTGCGCAGCTCCACAAGCAGCAATGAAATAGAGGAGGCTCTTGCAGCAGGCATCTTGCTGCCTTAGACTGTATTTGGTGTTGCCCTTTAGACAATGACCCCAGCCTAAGGCAACAGTTAAGCTTGCCCTCAAATCCTAGAGTGACTCCTTGATCGACTGTCTGATTCACCTGAGTCTGAAGTCACACCATGATTTGAGAGGTGCTCCCTCAGTAAAGCCGAATGGGAGAGTTGGGCTGAGTCAGCCACCGAGACTGCTGATCGCTGGTCTCTGCTGGTGAGAATGGGCCGGGTTCCCAGGCCATAGTTCCTCACTCAAGGGTGCCCACGTACCCAGCAGGATCCCAGGCTTTCACCAAGCTGTGCCAAGGTGCCCAAGAGCTGAGGCTCTGCAAAGGAGGAGCTCAGGCTGGATGCCCTAAAGGAGAACTCACGGGCATTTCCCCAGCCTCTGCCCCAGGCGTGCTCAAAACCGAAAATAGGGCCAGCTTGAACAAAGGCAGCCTGTGCAGGTGCTGGCGGTTGGGGTGTCCACGTGAGAGGTGTAAGATTTAGTTCATGTTCCTGCTCTGGTCAGTTTGGAGGCTGTAAACGTCCTCCCAAGGGAGTGTCCTAACCTAGGACTGGTGGCTACGCTGGGTGCCTCCCTGTCCTGCACTCGGGTCAAGGTGTGACTAGGTGTGAAAACACTTGTCAGGAAATACGGGACTCGGACAAGACTCCCATGCTCCTGGTGAGTCAGCCTCACTCCAGACGTCTGAGTAACTCAGTATTTGTACCCAAAGGCCCGGCTCCAGCGGGTGCAATCTTTCCATTCCCACTCCCCGCCTGGTGCTGCTGGGCCAACCTCGTCGCAGGAAAACGGCTCCGCGGCTTCTCTTTGGGTGGCTGGGTACAGGCGTACGAGGGGAGCAGGGATCATTAAGGTTTCATCAGACTTCTGAGACGCTGGCGTTGGAGCAAGCCTGAGCATGACTGAGCGAGGCAGTTGGGACAGCAAATTCCAGGGGAGGAGAAACTGCACCAGAACAAAGGAAATTTGTCTGAGGACAGAAACACAAAGAAAAGTCCTCGTTGTTGCAGCTCTAAGAGGGAGATGAAACTGTTTCTAAAGTTAGGCGAAGCTCCCTGCCTCCCAGCCATCCCTCATTTGTCACCCAAATTACACTGAGTCCTGGGGCAGCACCTACCTTTATTAAACTGAGTTATTTGCATCCGAAAAGAGTTGTTAAAAAAGAAGGTTCAGGCAATGCTACTGATCTTGTTCACCTGACCTCCTTTAAGATTACGGTCCAACTTTGGTTCCTCTGGCATTTGATTCCAGTGGAGTTATACCTACCTTGCCACAGTGTAACTGAGCTGATAATCAGATTTATCGATGCAAAGCGTATACTTCCCTGAGTGGTGCCAGCAAGGAGCTGTGGCAGAGGCAGACGTGGGAAGCCTTCCTCCACCTGGACTCAGCTGCCTGTGCTGCCAGCTCAGCCTAGTGCTGTGACCAGGCAGCGTGCCCTGCCTGCTCCCCACTGAAACTGCTTCTGACCTTAATGGAAAAGGGGAGAGTCTTTCTGGGTGACTCACAACATTGAATATTATGTTGGGAAATGCGCAGTTTAGATCAGTAAATTAGCCTGCTTTCGTTTTCGGGAGTGACAGTTGTTGGATGGGGATCAGGGAGGCAAAGAGTGGTTTGTTTATCCAAAAGGAGAACAGGCTTAGTCGAAGTTTTGGTGGCTGATGAGAGTCCAGAGTCGGTAGGCAAAGACTGCCTTCAGGGCACTTCCAGATCTGAAAATCTGATGGCATTTCAAATAGTAACAGTATGAGAGATTGGGATCATTTCTGGATTCGAACTGATGTGAGCACCCAAATGAAGCAGGGGCTCACCACTAGCATTGTCGGAAGCTCATCAACCACATTTAGGACATTTTAGCTCAGAACTCAGGAGCTTTCTACTCGATCAGCTGCAGTTGGGAGTTTCTACCACCAGAACCAAGTGAGACCCTTTCCTAATGGGGTCCAATATACCCCTTCCTGCACTAGCGTAAGGAAAGGTAAACATGTTACATCTTTGATCTGCTGCTTGCTTAATTTAATCTAGATAAAAGCTGGCTGTAGCTTGTTACTGTTTACTGAATGGTAGCTATGCACCAGATCTAGTTTGAATACAGACCTCAACCAGATGAGAAAAGGGATATGATGACAAAGGTAGCTGTAATAGCAGGATAAAAGGAAAACCTCTTCCCTTCCTGTGTTGTTACAACAAACAAATGGACTTAGCCTTTTTCCCAGTGGGAACCCCATATAAAAATAACAGAAATTGCCCCATAAATGGCAGCAGTCCTAAGCTTTCATTACTCTTATGGTGCTGCTAGAAGCCTTTTTCAAGCAGATGCTGTGATCTTCTCTAACATTCTGGCATTCACCCTCGCAAAGTTATTCCAGTGTGCATATGTCACCTACAGGTGTGCACGCTTGCACAAATACACTTTTACTCCTGCAGGTCCTAGAATGGATACCCATTCTCCGCTCTACTGAGGAGTTAAACTTCACCCTGCTGGAAGGCTGCCTGTGTTGGGCTGTGCTGTTACACTGACACACATACGCAGCGTTTCCAAAAGGCAGAATCATCCTGAGAGTCCAACTTCACCAGTCAGCTTAAAATTTGACTGATCATCTGTAACAGAATCTCGCTAACTGGTTTTCACAGATGAGTAAGAACAGATACTGCTACTTTTTTTAATTGCTACCATCAAGCTTAGTTGGATGTTCAGGCTGAATGAGTGTAAGTATACAGAGGTAGGTGTGGGAATGTGTCCCAGATTGCACCCACCACATTCTTCTGGTCTTCTCTGGAAGTAGATATAATCATTATAGTAACCATCCTTAGCCATCCCACAGGTTTTGGGCTGGATGGAGCCCAGAGCCTCCCTTCCCCACCTGCCCTGGTCACCAGAGATAATGTGCAGGAAGCTGACACTGCCCTCACCCCGTTCCTCTGGTCTGAGCATACAGCAGCCTCCACAAGCTTGAGTTCACTGCCTTTTGCCAGAATTAAATGCACATGAGAAACATCCACCAGGAGAAAGTAAATCTCTGACACGAAGAGATTGCACTGCCGAGGGGGCTCCGAGGAGCATGGGGAGGAAGGGAGCTGGTGCTGAGTTAGCGGTGTTAGGAGCAGACCCGTGTGCCATGCTTCCAGGGAGGGAAACCTTGTCCCATCCTGGGCTGGGCATTATGGCACGTCCATCAGCAAGTGCACTGGTGGTCTCCACAAATATAGGTGGCCACCTATCCTGAGAAGAAAAACACCGCTACAGACACTGACAGACACAGCCTTTTGTAGGAAATCACCTCAATTGCTCT